>NC_069074.1:63611529-64861529 GCF_025698485.1 Gossypium arboreum | reverse complement strand
AAATTGATTTGTAGTGAAGAGTGGTCAGAATAGTCAAACAGTGAAACAGGGGAAACTTCAGTAAAAATCTGGTATTGATTGGTCAAACCAAAAATTCTGAAAATTTTATGGATGGAAGATATGTGAGTCTATTTTCAGGGAAAATTAGCGGCACTTGATTTGGAGTTTCTTAACTCCAGTTATAAATAATTTAGTGACTGTTGCTCAGGAAGACAGCTTGTAGTGAATTTGTGATTTTGTTGCAAACATGGTTAAAACTAGTTAATGAGATGCTTTTCGAGTTCTTATGATCTTATTTGTGAATTGAATATTTGGTTTTAATTGAGTTCAGATTCAAGTGAGATGAATTTGCTAAATATACATTATGTTCATGGATACTTGGCCAAAATGGCAATTACCTAGGAATGATTTCTTGAAAATTTGAAATAATTGATCTATAAGTAAATTAATTGTTTGCATTGCTTAAAACTTACTAAGCATTGAAGCTTACTCCGTGTTCTCTTTTCCATTTCTTATAGGTTTATCCTTTAGTTCGAGTTAGAAGAGCCGGAGATATCATCACACTATCGAGTCATTATGTGAGTTGAGAAGATTGTATATCATCATGGTTTAAGGCATGTATAGGATAGACTGTAGGTAAAATGATATTTTGACTTTGTATACATTATAGCCATGCGAAGATGGCTTGCTCATTTTGTTTAGAGAAGCCTTATAATTGAACTAATGTGTTGATAATTTATGTCTGGTAAGTATCTCTGACCTTATAGAAGTTTTGTTCAGTCAAGTAATACCTCATAACCTTGTTCCGACAACGGATACGGGTTAGGAGTGTTACATTTAGTGGTATCAGAGCTATGGTTTAGTCGATTCTCGGACTAACCTAGCGTATGTGAGTCTAGCTATACATGCCATATTACTACTCGTGATAGTGTGACATCTCCCTCTAATGAAATTGTTTTGTAAGATGATATTCTTTCCAACCGAGCTAATTCTAATAGTATAGAATGTTATACTCAAACGTTTGAGTGAAAATGTGTTGGTGATGAGTTGAAACTCATAAAAGGTATGAATCAGAATGCATGATATTCTGCTATTGATAAATGTTATAATTATATGAGTATATGACTTGTGATGTTGGGTATATGATGGTTGTGTGAATATTTTGACTTAGAATTTATGATTTGAATTAGCGTCATTTAGCTATGTGTTAAGTACCAAGTGATCATAAATAAATGATTGCTAGATGTTTGAGAATACAAAATTAGTAATGAACTGCTCGCTCATAATAGTATGTGTGATGTGCATGCTTACGTAAGAGTTAAAATTGTTGGCTTTACAACCTCACCCCTCATCGGTAAAGCATTGTAATGAGATCCGTACTATATGGATTAAATACGCTACGAAAAGCGAAATTACAGAGTTTCGTGGTTGAAAGATTAGTATTGTGATCAGATAAGAGAATGAGTCTGCAAGTGAAGACAGTAACAGAA
This sequence comes from Gossypium arboreum, assembly GCF_025698485.1. Classification (NCBI taxonomy): domain Eukaryota; kingdom Viridiplantae; phylum Streptophyta; class Magnoliopsida; order Malvales; family Malvaceae; genus Gossypium; species Gossypium arboreum. Next base: position 64,860,039 of record NC_069074.1, on the reverse strand, counting down.
AAGATATTGGATCATGTTGAAGGCCATTCGTAATATGCCAATTCACTGTTAAAGAAGAAGTTGAATTCGATGAGATGAAAGTATTCAGGTATGATGTCTAAAGAACGTATTAACTAGTAGTATTTCTGAATTGATTTCTGTTAGTAATGGAATATTGTGAAATCGGTGATGATAGAATTAGACAGTAGGATAATGTTTAAATTGAAATGATAGCTGAGTGCAGTGATTATAGTCGGCGCTTACTACGCTTTCTTTCGGGCATTCTATGTGTACATTTATCCTCGAGGTATGTGTAATCAGATATTTCAAATGAAAATTTTATCATATGAGAACGTCATCTATATATATTGATATATGAAAGCATTGTTGGGCTGTTCGGGTTACAATTGACATTATTATATCTTTCTCTGGTTTCCTATTTCATTTTATTGAAAGAAAAGATCTACGATAGAATCTGTGTGATGTTGGTATTTTGATCCTACTAGTTTTTGATCTACTTAGTATACATGAAGATTATATTGTTTCTGTTACGGTTAATTCTGGTACATGTGAGTGATGTTTTACTTCTGGATTTCCTCTAAGACATCACTGAGATATTTGTCATTTGATATGGGCGCTTTCTTAAAAAGATCCGTATAGTGATATATTTGAGATTACAGTATCTCTTCTTTCTTATGATTCTATATGGTTATCTGTGAAAAATATCTTTTAAATGATTTGATATTTATCAATAAAGTGATAAACAGTTGAAGAAATTGTTATTGAAGCGCCAGTTCTCAAGTAAAGAGTTATTCGACACAAGAATTAAAGATGGTTCGAACTGTTGTAAGATTATGAGTCAGTGATTGATTATCAATCTGGCCAAATGATTATAGTCTTTGGGGTTCTGAGCGAGAATCTTTATGTGTTTTACAACCGACAATCATGTGATTAATCTTATCAAATGATGAGTAGTTATTGGCTGAGCTAGAAACTAAATTGATGTTTAATCAGCAAATTTGTGAGGCTTTGTATGGTCGTAAATGCCGAACGCCATTGTACTGGACTGAGCTTAGTGAAAATAAGATACACGGAGTCGATTTGATCAGAGAAACTGAATAGAAAGTGAAAGTGATCTATGAAAGTTTGAAAGTAGCGTTAGATCGACAGGAATCTTATGCGAACTTGAAACGGAAAGATATAGAGTTTCAAATCGGAGATAAAGTTTTCTTGAAAGACTCACCGTGGAAGAAAATACTCAGATTCGGTCGTAAAGGCAAATTGAGTCTGAGGTTTCTTGGGTCGTATAAAGTTATAGAACGTATTGGGCCGGTTGCTTATAGATTATTGTTGCCACCTGAGTTAGAAAAGATCCACAATGTATTCCACATTTCGATGCTTCGGAGGTATCGATCTGATCCATCACATGTGATTAGTCCATCTGAGATTGAAATTTAGCCTAATATGACCTACGAAGAAGAACCGATTCGCATTTTGACTTGTGAGATTAAAGAGTTATGTGACATATGTGATGACTATAAGAGTTTAGAAAGTTTAATGTCAGAGAAAGATTCGAACTTAGCATAGCAAGGCTAGCTCGAATCGTCGAAAAACTTTTGAGTCTGTAAGTGATTATGATTATAGTTTCGGAAGTTTTGAATGGGAAATTTTGTGTGTTTTACTGACGATGAATACGTGATTGACTTAGTGGATTTGAAGCTAAATAAATGTCTATTTAGCAAAGTTGTGAAATTTAGAAATGTGTCAGTGAATTATAAGTTAAAAAGGGGTACAACATAAATTGATTTCTGATTTAGAACTTTAGATGTGGAATAGAAGATTAATTGTTAGTTCGAGATAGAGTTTGTATACTGAAAAGCTCTACGATTATGTAACAACTGCTACAAGAAACTCTCAGTGGTAGTTTGCCTGTTCATACGGGATTAACAAGATGCACAACAATTTGAGATGTGATATCATTGAATGAATGTGAAATATGGTATTCCTGACTTTGTTGATTATAGAAATAGAGTGTTGATCAATTATGTATTGGGGTTATCCTTATCTTAGAAAAATATAGATGTTATCTGAATTATCGATGACTGTCTAAATAAGTCTTTCTGTATGCATGGATTTCTCTTTTAATAAATCAGTTGAGTTATTCATTTCAAGGATTGCCAGTTTGCACGTGGTGCTCATCTAACCTTGTTTCAGATTGAAATCTAGAAGTTATATTGTGATTCTGGAAGAAATTACTGTAAGCTTTGAGTACGAGATTGTGGCATAAAATAAAAAATTCAAATTCTCGAAACTATGTTTTGTCAACGTGTAAGAGTTTGAAGGCAACAAAGAAAGACTATTGTTGTTCGATAAGCTATCGTGTGATTATATTAATGACATAATATAAGGTATTGTATGGTTGCAGTTATCGAACCCTGTTGTTTCAAGATCGAGTTTTATGAGGTAATGATCCGCGTGATTAATGTTATCAGAGAAATTGAGCAGAAAATGAAGGTAATTCAATACGGTTATAAATAGTTTAGTTAGATATGATGTATAGCAAAAGACAGATCAGGATCTTACTTGAGAGATTAAAGAAATATGAAATTCGAAATCACGTGTGAATTAGTAATGTACTATGTGGAAGAAAATCCTTTACTCTACTTTTTGGTAAGATTTTCGGGGACAAAAATCCCTAAAGGGGGGAGAGTTGTAACAGCCCAGTTTAAACCCTATTTGGAACAGTGGTTTCGGGACCACAAATCCGAGCCAGAAAAATATTTAAAAATTATTTTATGTGTTTATTAAGTGTGAATTTATATGTGTAAAATTTTCGTGTTTTAATTTTATCGTTTGGGTATCCGATTAAATAAAAGGACTTAATCATGTAAAAAGAAAATTTGATGGTTTATAGTATAAGGGCCGAATTGTTAGTGGCTTTTTAAATTGAAGTATTTAAGTTGTAATTAGTCATTTGATTACTAGTGGGACGGTGGTAAGTATATACCATATGGTTTTATAATATTTTATCAAAGATATATATATGTGTGTAAATTAAATATTATTTTATATTAAGGTGTAATATATATTGTAAGACATAAACGTGAAAGCCATATCATGTGCATTAGCTTATTGTTTGGTTGGTAAAGGATATATATATATTATATGATTTTATTATTATTTCAAATGTAAAAAAAACTAAAAAATTATAAGCTTTATAATATAAAAGATATTATAAAGTAAAATATGAGTGGGCATATGTTTTATTTCACCCATGCCGAAACAAAAGAAAAGAAAAAGAAATAAGGGGAGCTTAGGTTCGGCCAACTCCCAAGCTCAAATCCAAGGTTCGTTCTTTGTCGGTTTTCGATAATTTTTACGTTTTTAATATCGTTGCTTCGAGTACTTCAAAACCCATGCTTAAAATTTGAATTTTGATGAATATTTTGAGTTATGCCATTGATGGAAGCTTGTGATTTTTATGGTTTGATGGTGAAATATGAAAGATAGGTGTTGGGTTAACATATTTTTGTATTGGAATTTTTGATGATTTTGAGTAATTAGGACTTAATTGCAAAAATAAAAATTTGAGAGACTAAAATATGAAATTGATGAAATATATAGACTTGTATGGGTATGGGTAAAATTCGGCCCAACACGGGTATATTGAAATTTTGTATATTTTGTGTTTTGTGCAATAGGGATTAAATTGTAAAAATTGTAAATGTCAGGGGTAAAATGGTAATTTACCCATTTATGTGTTTTTGAACTAAATTGAATGAAAATATGTTTGAATGAGCTTAATTTGAATATTTTTAGATCAAGAACCAAAGAAATCGGATTTGGACTAAGGAAAAACGAAAGTTGTCGACTAGCAGCTCCGTCCCGTTTTACAACGTCTGAGGTAAGTTTATAAGCAAATACACATGCCTAAATGTAGTTAAATGTTAAGTATTTATGCTGGTATATAATATATGAATTTATACTTGTAAATGCTGAATGTGTATGAGTTTGAAAACTATGTTCGAGCTTTCGATTCGACCGAGTTACGACGTTCGAAAGCCCTGTATGAATCTTAGGAATAGTTAGGATACATATGTCATGACACGTAATCGACATTTGTGTTCCTTGTGTATGATTATTGAACCGAAAGTTAAAGGGTAGGTGTACATTTTGTGCTTATATTCGAATGAAGCAATTGAATTGCTAATGTGATATGTTATGTGAAATGTGTTAACATGTGAATAAATAAGCAAGACATCGAAATGTATCCTGCTAAAGACCCGCAGCTTCGTGGTCGAAATGTATCCGCTAAAGTCCCGCAGGCTTCGTGCTGGAAATGTTGCTGGAAATGTATTTGGGCTAAAGTCCCGCAGGCTTCGTGCTAGAAATGTATCCGGGCTAAAGTCCCGCAGGCTTTGTGCTGGTAACATAATTTCGGTTTTATACCTAGCGTGCCAAGTGCCGATGAATTTGATAAAAGTATACAATTACAAGATCCTACACTAAGTTGACAAATTGAAAGTGCATTACATATTAAGTTGGCTGTGCACGATCATGTACTCGTATGTGATTTGATTTGAATTAAATTATAAGTATATAAAGTGATGCATCTATGAGTAAGTGTTATGACTATATATGTGATCGTGATATATTCGGTAAATGTGTGAAGTTATGTGAAGTGATTCTATGTTTATATTCAAATATAAACACTTGGTCCTTGTGGAAAGATTTGTGGAAGTATATGATTTATTTTAGGTGATTACGATCGTGGAAAATTAAATGTGAATATGATTTTGTATTTTATTCGCTTCAATGAAACTAAAGCTGTTAGTGAAGCATTTTAATGCCTATGTTATTTGAGTTCGATCTTGAATGACATGATATACATGTTTAGATAATTTGAATGCAAGGAATGTGTGAAAGAGCAAATTGTAATAAATCTGCTTGGGACAAGAATAATAGCGTGATTTTGGAAAATCACCATAAATTGTGGAAATTGAATGAGAAGCTGAATAAATTATGTAATTAAAGCTTAATGAGTCTAGTTTCTTATAAAAGAAACCTTGTAAGCAAAAGAATTGTAGATAATGAGATATTTGAAGTGGCGTAAAATAGAGTCAAAATGACCTTGAAATTCCCTGTTCTATTTTTAGAAAATCATTGTAAATTGTAAAATGATGATTATAAGATAAAATTTATATAATTAGACTCCTTAATGAGTCTAGTTTCAAATGAAATAAACGATAACATAATTCGAATTCTGTATAATGAGAAAATTGATTTGTAGTGAAGAGTGGTCAGAATAGTCAAATAGTGAAATAGGGGAAACTTCAATAAAAATATGGTATTGATTGGTCAAAACAAAAATTCTGAAAATTTGATGGATGGAAGATATGTGAGTCTATTTTCAAGAAAAATGAACGGCACTTGATTTTGAATTTCTTAGCTCTAGTTATAAATAATTTAGTGACTGTTGCTCAGGAAGACAGCTTGTAGTGAATTTGTGATTTTGTTGCAAACATGGTTAAAACTAGTTAATGAGATGCTTTTCGAGTTCTTATGATCTTATTTGTGAATTGAATATTTGGTTTTAATTGAGTTCAGATTCAAGTGAGATGAATTTGCTAAATATACATTATGTTCATGGATACTTGGCCAAAATGGCAATTACCTAGGAATGATTTCTTGAAAATTTGAAATAATTGATCTATAAGTAAATTAATTGTTTGCATTGCTTAAAACTTACTAAGCATTGAAGCTTACTCCGTGTTCTCTTTTCCATTTCTTATAGGTTTATCCTTTAGTTCGAGTTGGAAGAGCCAGAGATATCATCACACTATCGAGTCATTATGTGAGTTGAGAAGATTGTATATCATCATGGTTTAAGGCATGTATAGGATAGACTATAGGTAAAATGATATTTCGACTTTGTATACATTATAGCCATGCGAAGATGGCTTGCTCATTTTGTTTAGAGAAGCCTTATAATTGAACTAATGTGTTGATAATTTATGTCTGGTAAGTATCTCTGACCTTATAGAAGTTTTGTTCAGTCAAGTAATACCTCATAACCTTGTTCCGGCTACGGATACGGGTTAGGAGTGTTACAGCTTATTCATTTTTATAAGAAAACCATTTGCTAACATTTTCCACTCGTTAATAACTTATCTAAAATATAGAAGTACGATTTTAGAGAAATATTTGAACTAACAAGATATTGTGCGAATAAAGTAAAAGAGAGTAAATTATTGTATTAAAAAACTACATTAGGTTTAATTCCCAAGAAAAATTAGAGGTCACAAATGATCCCATTTAAAATCCAACCTCTAAGATAGAATCTACCTGCAAAGTAATTAGCACAATATATCACTATAATTGTACCCTACAAAATATCGAAAGATAAATAAAAACAATAAAGGACACCAGAAATTTAATGAGATTCAAAAAATTACGCCTACATCCTCGAACACTACCAAATATATTTCACTACAAAAGATATAAGTGAAATATCACAAATAAGAAGAGGGAAAATTACCTTATGAAGAAAAAGACAATTTTTTGGATGATTTAAAGGTGGAGAATGTTGGATTTGGTGCCTTAAGTATAGTATATTCGTTTTGTATACTTGTATTTTTTTATTAAATTGATTTAATAAAATTATCCATGAACTACATTAATACCCATTGTATATATCCTCAATGATTTTTTCACGCAAAGCAAAATTAAAGAAAATATTGGCTCACTGGTTATCTAATGTTTAACTAATACTAAGCGCTATTACGTGGTTGAATCGTAATACAGAAAGACAACTTATATTAGTAGATGAACCTAAACACGTCCTTACTCTAATTGGAAATAAGCAAAGCAGTTGAAAGACTAATATGTCATTTATCAAGTCCAATCGTGGAGATGTTTTGTCTTGAGCATCGAAGAGGATAACTTCTTGAAGATAGAAACATAAATGTGATTGACTGGAGTGATAGTACATTGGATAGGACCCAAGTTGAATAGATCATAAACTTGTTTATGGATTTATTCACTTGTAACATTTATTGTGTGACATACTTAATTCAGAGTGAATGATGAACTATGTATGGATGACTTGTATGCCTTAATGTAACTAAAAGTCTGAGCTCAAATAGATAAGGAACTGAAAACTGGTATTGCCACAATCGAATTTATTAGGTCCTAGGTTTCAAAGGAGTTTAGTGTACTAAATTGAAAGGATATCTAATCTAGCGGGTTCTTTCTACAATTAAGAACAAGTGAAGGCTAGTTGAGGAAAGGTTGGGTTTCAACCATGGGCTGGTTGGTTATGAACTAGAATTATTTTAGTGGAAGACATAATGATTATGGTTATGTACACTTGAGTATTTATAATTGAGATTAGTGAATGTGTGAAGGAGTATTATTTAAGGGAGAGATGTTAGTCTTCAAGATGATTCTTTTCTTTTTTGTTATTTCTTTATCATCCCTATGGATGGAGTTGGAAGAAAGGAAGATTAATGAGAGAGATGCATGGAGGGAGGAAGCTAAAGCTAGTGTACAAATAACTAAGGATTTATCTAGTTGGTACGCTTTTAAATCTCTCTGTACTAATGGAAGTAAGGAAAGGAAAGAAGGTTAAAGATTTTTGGTTTGCTGTCAAATCTGTTTTGCTCTAGGTTGAGGTTGTAAATGGTTGTTCAATGGCTTTTGCATGCCTACCAAGTATGATCCTTATGGGGATTTAGGACTTTGAATTGGTTGTTTTGTTTTCTTGTTAAAGAGGCTTATGTAGTAAGGGGGAAAACTTAGTGGGAAGAATTGGTGTATATTTCCAGTTGAGTTCTTAGATTTAAATCTTAATGGATGTACTGTGTGTAATAAATTTATTGAATATCAGGTAGTGTTTCTAATAGTAAATCAAATTGTGGTGAAGTGTTGATGCCTTGTGTGTGCATGAGGTATTGAATGCAAATACTGTTTAAACAAATCTGATCATAATTGATTAGATCAGTACTATGGCATGATATATGTTGTTTAATGAGGTGCAATTGTATGGTTATAAGCTAAATATATTGAGTGAATGATTTGTTTGGCGTCATGCATTATTGCATATTAATGTTCTATAACTGGCTGATAGTAAGTGTGTTTATGATATGCCAATAGATTTAGCGTGTTATATGTCGTATGATTCATAGCCTTTACTAGCAGAATGTGTGTATGATATGCATTCTATTTATTTATGTGGCTTTAAGGAGGTTTAGATGGTCATACACAGGAATTGCATATGCATTATATTTATATGGCTTTGGGGGATGTTCAATTGGACTGAGCCAGGAAAGGAGATAAAGGATACGGAGACTCCCCTATGTGAGACATAATAGTGCCCTTAATGAGACATTTAAGAGCCCCTCGTGGGACATATGACAGCCCTTAATGGGATGTATGGAAGACCATAGCCATGGCATTACCATGAATGTGGGAAGTTCGCAAGGGCTATCTAATGTGAGAAGCCCGCAAGAATTATCTTTTGTGGAAAGTCTGTTAGGTCTATCATTTGATGGAGGACTGCGAGGTATCTAATATGGGGAAAGTCCTCCAGGACTTTCATTGGGAGGAAAGTTTGCCAAAACTATATTGTGAATAAGATTCCACTCAATGTTCGTATATATGAAGTCCCCAGAAAGCTGATCTATTATTTTTGAGAAGGACATGGTACCTGTGATAATAGATACTGTGAGGAGAACACAACAGTCCTCTAGTTTATTCTTACAATTTTACATCTATCGTAGTGACAGAAATTCACCGTGGTACAAAACGCAGGATTGTTTGGAGACCAAACCTAAGTTTATAATTTCGAGAAGAACGAGTTCGCGTGCTAGATGCACATACTATGTTTGATTCCATTGTATAGGAAAATTGTATGGAAGTCATATTATATATAATAGTCCTTCAGGACCCTTTTGGGATGATACAAAGGTATTCTCTTTTAATCCAAAAGGAAGAAAGTGTTAATCTAGGAAAGTGTTTCGTGTCCGAAACACTGTACAAGGTATCTTTCTATGCGAAACTATATATGAAAGATATGGTAGTCCACCACAACTGTTTCATAAATATGATTCTGCAATTAGAGGATTCACTATTAAGAATCTGCCTACAAGTCATCTATTCAAATAGAACTACCTGGAAGATTGTAAAATGAGTCTAAGATTGGTAAGATAAACTAATATTAATAGTTCGCAATAGGGACTATTGGCCAATAATAAACTCATGGGAATCTCGGTAGTTATTGGGTAATGCGTATCATGGGAAACGTTCACGGTGTATCTTTTACAGAAAGCAAGTAAGAATATGGAACCTAGATAGATCAACTCAAAATCACCCAGAGGGGGGTAAATTGGCCTTTAAGCAAATGGTGAAAGAAATGAATAAATGAGCAACAAAGAACAGAACGATTTATAGTGGTTTGGCCCTAATTGCCTAATCCACTACCTTAGCTTTCCATAACTAAGGATTTTCCTAAATTCAATAATTTCATAACTTTTGAGGACAATGTTTAACCTTACACTCTCCTTTAACAGTTCCCATAAGGTTTCTACCCAAATCTTAAGACTCAACCCTCTCAAAGAGTAAATACAAATAGCAAACTAAGAAGTAATCCTTACAAGATTAGAATGTTTGCCAACTAAGCACAAATAAACAAGAATACACTTGATCTAAAGAATAAAAATGAAAGCTTATAAGTGTTTACAAGGAAAATATGAAAGAATTAAGCACTACGGTTGTATTGATTGATCTTTAGGCTCGATGATTTCTCTTGTTGTTGTAGGACCTTTAAAAGATGTTATTTATACCTTCTAATTCATTTCCAACCGTTTCGGTTGTTGGAAACAAGAATCAAGCTGTTGGGGATGAAAATACCATATCATTAAATTCACCTGCAACAAAATGTATTGATACTTTTTGTTCGAGCATCAATACTATTATCATTTAATGTCTAATTCAGAATGTATCGATACCTTTGGAAAAGGTAAAAAGTATCGATATGATACATTTTGTAATTGATTGAAAATAAAACCTCAATTTGTTATAGATTTTAGAATGAGTATCGGTTTTTTGAAAACTATCGAAAATTTGCCAAAAAGTATCGAAATTTTTTGGCCTGGAGCAATACTGAATTGTTTAAAAATAGTTTTAACATGATTGGAAAAGTCTAACTAAATTGAAACCATTTAAGCTTGATTTTATCATTTTTTTCAAATTTTGTTCAACTTTAACTTTTATTCAAAAACACTTTAATTTGTTATATCAAAACATATTAGCAAATAAAACTTGGTTTAATAGAATCCTCAAGGATGTCCTTCTTAAAGAGGTAATCGTATGAGGATCCATGAAGGCAACTAATTAAAAATGAAATTAGAAGGAAAATCATCAAGGAATTATTTACTGTGACAAAGAGGATAACGAATTGTCCTAATACGGGCAAGACAATTGTGGAGTCCTAACCATGAATGTCTTTTGTATTAACGTTGTGTTAATAAGGTTTGAAGACTCATTAAGTTCTATAGAACTTGTGTTGTTCTACATTGCAGGTAATTAAGGAATTTTGGAATTTTAAGAAGGGACAAGGCCAGAGATCACTGTGCATCAACAAATTTTATCTGTTAGTTGTAATATGCATCTTACGGGGTGACGCAGAGGTAGAGTCTCAAGGTCTGTGTTGTAAATGAAACTAAAGGGTCAAAATATTAGGCGATTGCTAACATATGTCGAAGAACTTGTTGTATATAAATTTAAAGTTTTATCGACATAGATTCTTAAAGATTTAATTTACTTAATAGCAAAACCAATTGTATTATTTGTCTTTATTCTTTAATTATTGCAGATAGGAATAATGCTGAATATCTTAGTTAAAATTTAAATTTGGAGTGTAGCATCCAATAGTCTAGACCCTATGATCGGGTCAGGTATAGGTTGTTATAGGTACATTGGGTATATGACTTATGTAGTATGTAGCTTCACTAAAAATAGTTGAATTCATAACCCAAGAAATGAGTAAATGATATCCTCTCATTGGCATTACATGATTGATGAAAAATAAATGTGGTCATGGGTCATTTTCCTTTGTGATAATTGACTTAATTACTATTTGATAATAATTGACTTTTCATGAAGGAAGATGCAATGGTTACCATGGGATAAAATAAGATCATATTGGGAGTATAGATTTATCCCAAAGAGATTAGTGATATCCTATGAGACTTATGACAAGGTCATTGGATGAACTTGATCTAGTAGCTTTCGTAATGGTATGTAATTAGGGAAAGCTTAGGCAAGACAATATAGTGGAATGACTTCATGACTAAATGAGTTTATAATTAATATGTGAAAAATTTGAACTTAATTAAAAATCATTTGAGCCCTAGTTATATATGTCCAATCAGTCCCTTCGCTAGCTTGTTGAAACCAGAAATGAATTGCATAAAGAATCAAATGAACATAAATTGATAGAAATGATAAGGTTAAAGAAATAACTTACATTCGGAAATGAATGTGGTTTCTCACTAACTAAGAAAATGATTTGAGAATTAATTTAAGTTTTTCAAATTATTATTTGACCAAATAATTGAAGTTTGAAAATGAAGTTAAATTAATTGGTTATTGTGAATCCGTTAATATGAAAATTAAATATATTTTCTCATAGATTATTCTACAATAAAGTTGGCATGACTTTAATAGAATTAGAAATGGGTTGAAAAAATTACTTACTTGGAAAATTAATTTAATAAACAATATTTATTTGGGAAATAAAAAACATGTATTGGGTTGCCGCCTCTTTCTCTTTGTTGAACTAGGGGACTAGTTTTTGTGTCAGATAAGTATTGTTTTTATTCTACTAATTCAACAATATTCTTCTATCTCTCCCTATAAATAGATGGCACTAGTAGGGCTACAAACACAAGTTATACACAACTTTGAGAACCAAACATGTCTTCTAGCTTATTTAGAAACGCTTTGGCAGTCTAACAACTCTCTAGTTGCTTATATAAGGTGTTGGTCATGCTTACCAGCATATAGCAATGAGCTATATCATCAGACTCCTCCCATCATAATCTAGCCTTAGCTTGAGTGGTTGGTGGGCACTAATTATCAAGAACTATTTTAAGTTTCTCTAGCTCAAGACAACTATCAAGTTTCTTTTCCATTCCTTATAGTTATTTCCGTTTAGTTTGATTTTAGTGAGTATGTTAAATAAGGGAGTTGGTGTCATTTTTGAACTGAAATAAAATATTGATATATTAATATCTTTGTATTCATAAAATGTTTGAAAACATTTTGCAACATTACGATATTCATTAAGATGATACATGCATCTTACATTAACCTTGAAAACATTTGTAAGTTATTGCAACGATAATTCTTACACCCATTAAATCAAGCCACCTTAAGGTGATCATGATCAACTAGTAAGAACATGAATTTCCATCCAATTAGTAGTTGAACCTAATTCTTTAGGCATTCACACATACTGATAATCGTGTAATGTTTGACCATCATTCTAAGTTAAGCATAATTCCTTGGGGAGTTACTTAACTAGTTGATTTTGAGTTTATAACCATCAACTCGAGACCTATCGCATCATGCATCACAAATAAGTCATCTTGGGACAATCTTACCGAGTAGCATGCTATGACTACTTGTCCTCTTTGAAGATAAAAATTCTTGATGTATCGCATGATAATACCTACCACAAAGGCCGGTCTAACTATGATACGATAAGAAGAAAATTCTGCTTACTTTCAGGAAATCTCCTTGGTGAGATCCACATGACATCTACCTTTGGGTAAACCCATTTCATGCCATCACAAAATACCGTTGATGGAGGTTGTAGGTCTTGTTTAGAGGCCTTCCCTCACTCAATATTTTAAAAACATGCAAGGTTTATAATTTTCGATTTCAATCATGAATGATCATTATATGCATTACAAGTATATGTGGCATTCTTCCCTAATCTATATGACATGCTTATCTCATATATGCATGAATATACATTCGTAGTCATATAATTAACATCATGTTTTTCTCATAAATATAAAAGTATAAAATTAAACTACTTTGACCAGCCAAAATTTCCATGATTTCATCCTAGAAAAATAATAAAATTATAGAATTACGAAATTTACCCCAAAACATACTTTGGGTCTTCAATTTTGCCACCACAGTCTTCCATTATAGCATTAGTTTACATTTCCATCGTCGCCATCTTTTTGTCATCGTTTTTTTGTCACCGCCACTATCAGTTGGACCACCATCGAGCCATTGTCGTTGGGCCGCCATCTGCTTAACTGGGTCAAGTTTCTGTCATCTCAGTTTATCAAGTTTCATTAGGAAAAATTAGGTTACAAAATTTCTATGTCAGTTTCCAGCTAACATATTTTATTTTAAATGAATGAAATTAAAATCCTATGTGGAGATGATAGCCCACGGTCTAAAATATACATTCCCAAAAAATAAATTAAATTACAAATAAATTTCTAGGAATCACAAATTTGGCAAAATTACTTTATCATCCATAACAATAAAATAATTATATACATTCAATCACATAAATTCCCCTAAACTTGCAAGTAATTACAACATTAAATATTCATCAAACAAGATGAAGAGAGAGATTTGGTCTCAGTTTACACTATAAAATAATGGGTCCTAATACTAATTGTTGGAAAAAAATCAGTTTGACAATGGTTTTCTTACACAGCAGAAAAATAAAATTTTGAAAATTGACCTGATTTGTGATATTTATAGCAATAAACTTTAAACTAAATCATACATGTGTTTTTAGATAAGCAGATCCTTGACGTTTTTCAGCTTTCAACCAAAAGATCTTCTCCGCTATTCTTGTACCACAAACTACTTTGTCTCTGGGCTCAAACCAATTAAATCAAAATATATAACTAGAAAAAGTTTTATTTTGTATTTCACGTGAAAATGAAAATTCTCTCTTTTTTAATAGAAACTGGTAAAATTTTTATTCTAGAAAAATATATTTAATAGCTGAATATAAATTCTCTCAATTTTTTGGCAGAGTAGCAATCTCTCCAAGTTATGTAAATAGCTCTACTAGTGCCATCTATGTATAAGGAGAGAAAGTAGAATTCTTTTTGAATTGTAAAAGTTTATTTCAAATAGAAAAAGAACTTCTTAGTCCAACTAGGAGAGGGAGAAAGGCTAATAAGGTGTGCTTCTCCTCATATGTATTATGATGGAGATTCAGTTCTCTCATTATATTGGGCCCAATTATATGTGTTTTCTGGATTTTTAATCCAACTCTTTATAATTTAATCCAATCCAATACATATTTTTCTATTTTCTAAAATAAATATTAATTTTAAAATTAAATAATTTTCTCATCTCAATTTTACTCCCAGTAAAATTATGATGATTTTACCCTTAGTAAAATTTCTAAGAAAATCAATATTTCACAAATCAACTTGTTCACTATGACCGAAATGTTTATTTTCATTTTTGGATTTTAAAACTGATCAAAAATATAAACTCATTCTTCCAATTATTTATAAGTCATCCATATATATTTCCAAATGAATCATTTCTCATTTTCATTTCCATTTCCATTTCCATTTCCATTTCCATTTCCATTTCCATTTTTTGAGAAACCTGTAAACTCGAAATTATATAAGATTTTTCTAGTAAAATTTTCCACCTTTTCATTTAAAAATACTATTAATCTTGAGTATTTGTTAATTAATTAAGTGAATTTGATTAAATGTTAATAATGGACATGAGTTTATAAAGTATGGGAATTTGTGCTTTTTATATGATTTTATGCATAAAATTAAAATATTTCATTTTATTTATTAATATGTTAAATTTACTTATGCAATGGGACCATAGAATTGAGTTTATAATAATATTGCATAGACTTGAGCTATTATTCTCATGTGTTGGATGGCAACACCAAGCTTAATGGCTCATCAAGATGTCACCTTGACCCAATAAAAAAAGATGATACATGTTGGTCAAGTCTACAATCTAGTTGAGTCATTAACCGTCCAGTTCAAGAGAAGAGCGGCCCAATTCGACAACCACAATTGGGCAGCCAATAAATCATTTTTGGGACAATTATTTGAAAGTCCTCACACTTAGAAGAACATTGCAAATCGGCACACAAGATTTGAATGAGAAACCGACCACTTCTTGCATGATTCAAGCATGAAACCATGCTTTAATATAGCAACCAAACCACATTTCCTTCCACTTATCATGGCCAGCCATGGGAGGGACAAATACAAGGGATTATTGCTACTATTTTTTAGTAAACTCTCCCACTTACTTCAAGTATAAATACCACACCTATCTCACCTTTTCAATTATCCCTTACTCATCCTTTCATCCTTCATTTTCACAACATTTTTTAGTCACTCTCTTGCTCTCTTCATCCAACATGTCTATCATTCCATTTTTCCCTTAGTTTGCGGCTAGCAAAAGCCTTGAAGAGATCATCTCTTGGTCGTCCACCTTGAGGAGCCATTAGCAAAATGTGTAATAGGAGGAGCGGAGGAAAACACCCTCAATCAGAGTCTATGAGACTGTTGACTTTAAATAGAGTTTATTCTTCCCTTACTTGTTGTTTTAAATTAATTTTGTTTGCAATGTGTTTTGTGATCTTGACATCAACAATGGTAGCTTAAATCTTGACATAAAAAATTGTAGCTTAAATAATTTTTAAAGTGTTTGTGCCTCAGTCGACATGTTTTCAATTAAATTCAAGTATGTATTTCATTCATATGTGATTGGATGCATTAGAAGCTGATTGATACTAACTAGACAATGACTAGTGGATGTAAAATTGAAAAGTGCATGCTTAATTTAGATCCTAACCCGACTAAATTGAAGGTTCATAATAACTTTAACAATCTCTATTATCTTGCATTATTTTTTGGTTTATGTGATTAAACTAATCCAGACCTAACTAGTCCCTATTACTTTACATAAATACTAAGAAACCCTTAGTTTAATATGATCAGTAAAATGCATGTTTCACTAGGTAAAATATTCTGGAAGGACTTAGTTTGGTTTCCAAACTCATGAAAGATCAAGTTGCCATGAAATGTTTTCCGAACACAATTAAGCATGATGAAAATGAATCAGGTTGATTAATGTAATTATCCTAGCCTATTCATGTTATTGATTGTTGAAGTTGTATTTTTGCTGCTAAATTCATTCATACATTTAGATAGTTTGCATACATAGATTAAAATTGCACCAGGGATCAATTTTGCATCTAGTTAAATTAATCTACTTTAATCATCATCACTCAAATTATTTTGTTTTTATCACAAAATTATAAACTTATAATTTTACAATTAACGATTAACATACACAGTCCCTGTGGAGACGATAACTGATTTACTTACTTATTACTTGAATGATTGTGTACACTTGCACAAACTGTAAATATAATTTAATAATGGGGTCAAATTGGCCCAAGTACTAATATGTTTATTTTAAGTAGTCTAGTTTGTAAATGCAGTTTAGGCTCAAGGCATGAAACAATAAAGAGGAGAAAATTTACCCCACATTTTCGTCCAAAGGGTTCCCGAAACCTTAAGCTTTCCACCATTTTCTTTTCCATCTTACCTTGCCGCCCAAGCCACCCTTGTAGCTAAATTTTTGCTACAACTTTTCCAAAATTTACTACTATATAAACCCCTCTTGACCACCATATTTTTCAAAACCATTCAAGAACCTAGCCAGTTATTCATTTTCCTCTTAGCCGTCAGCCTTAAATCCCGAAGAATCTCCTCAATTTCCTTCCCTTGTAGCAAAACCCTCATTATTAACGCCGAAAGTCTTTTGCCGGATCCTTACTATCACATTGCATAGCTCTTGCTGGAGTAATCTTATCTCCGCTACAAGCCTTTTTTCACCACAATCCTATTGCTATCGTAAGCCTATTGTCACCGTAAACCTCTTACCATCATCCATTCCCGATTTCTTTTCCTTTCCTTTTGCCAAAATTCTACCTATTTTTCGGGAAAAATCACCATGTCTCGCAAAAGAACTAGATCCTCCAAGACCTCTGTCGAAAATCCGATCGTGATTCAAGATGAGGAAGCGAAAGAAAGGTTTGATTCCATCTTCAAAAATCAACCTATGATGCTGGAAAGAAGTTTCAATTTGGAGAGCAATGACAAGTTGGTTGTAACACCCGAAATCCGACCCAATTGTTATGATAGAATTTGGAAAGCTACATTGGCCATCGGAATGGCCCAAAAAAACTGTCTTGATTTCAAAAAAAAAATTTAAACCATTTGCTCAGATCGTTCAAAACTAGTAAAATCGAATGTTTAACTTTATTTTCAATCTCACTTAAAAATCATTTGTCCACGAAAATGGCCAAAATAAACTTTTGAAATTTGAAAAAAATTAAAATCATTGGCTTATTAATTTAAAACAATGAAATAAAACGTTTATTTTAATTTCATAAAAACCGTGCAAATTTCGTGAATCGAAATAAATAATATCTCAATTGTAAACATTCAATCATTTACTCATAAATATTTTGGATTTTCAATCATACTTCTAAATCAATTGCCTTTTTATTCAAATTTAGAGAACTTAGTTATTCATCAATTTTGGAAATAAAAACATATTAACTTCATAAATAAAATGTCTATAGAAAACTCATTTGTAAACATTAATAATTTTGAAAACTTAAACATTAATAATTTTGAAAACTAAGTCTAATTTTATTAAAAACTTAGTTTTTAGAAATGCAACTGAAAAATGTGTTATTCATAGATTTTATTTTAGAAATCAAGTTTGAAGCAAAATCTTATCAAATACTAATTTATGTAGTTTTTAAAACCTAATGTCATGCAAGCAATTTATGCTAATCAAAATGAAGAATCCCTAAAATATAGTGCCGTCAACTTATTAAAATAAACCCAAATCAAACTCCATAAAAATCCATAAAATGATATAAAGTCCATAATTTATTAAAAAGTTCACTTCCGAGAGCATCACCGAAAATTCGCATCTGAGTCCTAATTACGAGGATTACTTGAAAAATACACATAATATGGGTGAGCTTACAAGCCCAATGTGAGATCATCACAAATATAATCGCATATATATCAAAATATCAATCTGTGACACCCCTAATGTGACCCTAGTCGGAGAGTGGTTTCGGGACCACGAAACCGAGTCACAAGAATAATTAGGTGTTATATTCCGTGCTTATTGTATGTGGAATTTGTATGCGTAAATATTTCGTGTCTCGATTTTTATTAATTAGGTGCAAATTTATAAGAAAGGACCCATGTGCTAGGACTTGAAAATGTGATAGGTGTATTTTTAAGTGGCCTAATAATGCATGAAGTGAAATAAATGGAGTTGCATGTCAATTATCCCATTTCCTAAGGTGGATGGCCGCCATGACAAATTATATAAGGGGAAACATGTTCCCAACATGTTTTACTAATGGATGATGTTAGAAATAATAAAATAAGAGTATGGAAAAAAATTAATGTTAGTAGGATGAGAAACAAAAAAAGTGTTCATCTTTCTCCATAGCCTTGGCTTAATATCCTAAAGAAAGAAAAGAAAAAAATTTGTTCATCTATTTTCACTTCTTGGCCGAAAATACTAAGGAAAAAGGGGGAGGATTTTTGCTTCATGCTTGGGTTGGAAGAGATCTAGAAGGAGATTTGGCTAAGTTTGCATCAAGATTAAGGTATGTATGAGGTTGTGTTAGGAGTTTCATGCATGTTTTGGTTGCTAACTTGATGTGCATGTTAGCCATGGCTCAAATCTTTGTTAAGCCATGGAAATGGTATTTGGCCAAAGTTGTTATGGTGATAAAGCCATTGCATGCTAAGTGTGAAGCTTGATGATGATGCATGCAATGATGGATTGTCTACTCTTGAGTAAGATTTTGAGCTTTCTTTTTGTTTTATCATGATTGAAGTTGAAAAGGAGCATGATTGTCATATTCGGCCATGATGCATTCATGAGCATGGTTCATGCTTCTTGCATGTTAGTTAAAATTTGTGTTTTGGATGGCTATGGACACCTTGAAATTCGCCATGCTCATATATGTATATATATGTTTGCACATGATGTTTTGGTTATGAAGGAAGTGATGAATAAGTTTGTTTAAAGAAGAAGATGTTGAAGAATAATTGTGAAATTGCAAGCACAATTCGCCTAGCACACATATAAGTGCTTGATGCTATATTATAAGTTTTGAGCCACAATATGCAAAGCATTAACTAGTAAAATGCATGCTGTTTTGTGAGGTATTATGCATAATTGGCCTCAACATGTACATGAATATTCGCCTTGGGTAGCCTATTGAAGGCCTTAGCATTTCCTTGATGCTCTAATAAATTGTATTGAATTGCTTGATGTAGTATAAAATGTGCATGACCATTGTGTATTCAAGCTAAAGGGTGGCTATATGACCATTTAAACTCCTTGTCATATTTGGCCATAGGCTAGCACAATGAGGTTTTAATAAATTGAATTTGTTTGAATTAGCTCAAGAGCTTAGAGGGCCACAATTGGACAAGGGAAGGAGAAAGTGATCGAATAGCCGAAAAAGCCGTTCGACAACATCCGAGGTAAGTCCTCAAGAAGTGACCCTACTTGAATTATGTGAAATAAAGTATGGATGTGTATTGATTATTGATTATGTGTGTATGAGTATTTGAATTCTACCCGGCTAAGTCCCAAGGCGAATATGCTTGTGATTATATTTGCGCTTGAGCCTTAGTAACGAAAATGAAATATGTATGTCCAATGATTATTGATGTATGTGTACATGAGAAATTGAATGATATCCGGCTAAGCCCAAGACAATTATGCTTGAAATTATATCCGGTTAAGACCAAGGCAATTGTGCAAGTGGCTATATCCGGCTAAGACCAAGGCATTCGTATGAAGTCATTCTATCCGGCTAAGACCAAGGCATTTGTGCACATGGTTATATCCGTTATATTCAAGAATCTTGGGCTGGAGGTGAGTGTTGGTTGCTGTAATAAATTCAATTAGTACACCAAAAGCCCAAAGAATAAGGTACGCTTATATGTGCATTGAAAGTCGACACATTTGAGCAACATTCGCTCAATCGACTAATGAATTTCAGTTATTGACTTGATTGATACTTTGTGAAAGTATATAATGATGAAGTGTGAAGTAAGAATGTGTATTAATGAAATGATGCATTTGGCTATGTGAATGTATTTCTGTAATTAGAGTTGATTATATTCCTTGAGACTTACTAAGCATAAAAATGCTTACCCTGCTACTTTGGCTCTCTGTTTTATAGATTTCGCCGATAGCAATCGGATTCGGGATCAATAAAGTCAAGTCATCCACACTATCAACGCCTCTATTTTGGTATAAATTTTGTTTGAACTTTGAAATGGCATGTATAGGACTACCCCTGTTAGTTTAAAAATGTGGTGATGTATATGTATACGGCCATGCGAAAATGGCTCGTAAAAGGAAGCATGAACTTAGACTATTTGTGGTTTGTATGTATATATTTGGTGTCATGATGTGGCTATGGATTGAAATGGGAATGTTGGTCACATGATCAGCCATTGGCATGGTTAAAATGATCATATATGAACCTATGTATGGCAAGACTAGTTGGTTCATGGAGACTACCAAATAGGTAAGACCTACCTTAAAAACAGATGCTGCCAGCTGCAGTGACGTGAATGTGAAAAATCACCAAAATTCGTAGGAATGGTATTAAATAGTGAATAAGCTATGTAAATGAACCTTGATGAGTCTATTTTCATATGGAAGAAACGAAATGGTCATAGGAGTTACATGTTAAGAGATATTGAAGCTATTGTGAAACAGGGCCAGAACAGTTTCTGGGTCCCCTGTTGCAACTTTAAAAATTTACTATAAATTATCCAGAATGAATTAGGAGACATACCTTATATGTACAGATTCCATTTTGAGTCTAGTTTCATTAGAAGCAAACTTCACCAGAATTAAATCCCTGTACAGAGAGATATTCAAGTTATACCGCGCGAAGGTCAGAGCAGTCGATCCCTGTAACATGGGTGACTTTAACTAATAAACTGTACCAATTGGCCCGACCAAAAATTCTAGAAATAAATCCATGGATGGATATATGAGTCTAAATTCAGGGAAAATTTATGAAACCAGTTTCCGAGTTTTGAAACTCGAGATATGATTTTTAAGGCGAAGGTGACGCAGTCTTCCAGCCTGACTGGAAATGTCAAATTGGTGGGCAAAACATGTGATCTTGGCTTGTTAACCCCTCGTGTCCGACACCGGCGATGGTCTCGGGTTCGGGGTGTTACACAATCATCATAATAATCACAAGTTCTAACACTGATACTTATGCATGAACATGTCATCGCATATTTTAAAATGATGCACATTTTATAAAATTTCCTACCTATCTCCAGTACACACCCATATCGAGTTCCCCAGAACCTGTCCATCCAATAACACACCATTTGTGGACAAGCCACCACATAATTTCCTATAAACGGCCACATAACACATTGTGGACAAACCACCACATAATTACCAATAACGGCCACATAATTGCAGATAAGCTATCACATAACTTTCACCTTTCACAAAACTCACCCCATGCATGTGACATGGTCATTTTCAAATTTAACATATGGAATCACTTTTCGCATTTCTCATGTAGTCATGCTCATAGTCGAGTATTTCTCAATTTTACACATTTGCATATAAAGATGCTCACATTTTCATATATCACATAATATTCACTTTTTATTCATTTTAGCATTCTTTAATATATTTTCATATTAAATTATGGATCTCATCACACACATATATATAACACATTTAGATCATGACATATCAATGAATCCATGTATTACATAACATAAATATGAGATTTGCATACATATCATCGTCACATACATCAACATATCACAAATCATAGTTTTCATGAACTAATAATTTTAGGAACACTTACTTAGAATTTCCCTATGATGAGTTTTTCAACTTCGCTTTGAGTACTTAGTGTACTCTCAAATAAATATTTAATAGCATTTTATTAAAAATAAAAGTAGCATATTATACTCAAATCAAAGATTTAGATCCTACACCTTATATTAAAGATCCGATTGCCACAATCCTATTAGAAGAGGTTTCGCTTGGATCTAAACCTAGTAGATGAATCTATCACATCAAAAACGTATTTTAGTTATAGATCTATTGTTAAAGATTAATCATTGAAATAATTCTCACCAATTACTTACCCTTAAATTGAGACTTAGATTCAATGCCTTCGTTATCACACTAAGGATCTCTTGGATTGGCGTTGTTTGGTCCTTCAAAGAATATAGGATCAAAATGTTAACACATGAAGAAAAATGTGTCTTAAAACCATTCGGCTATAAGGAAAAACAATAGAGAGGAAAGAATGTTCCCAACACTCCTCATGCACTTACACTGCTCAATAATACTACAAGATCGTTGATAAGTCTTGACAAATGAGTGGAGAGGTTTAACAATCTACAAAAATATATAATCGATGAGTCTTGGTCACAAAATAAATAAAATAGGATGATTAAATCCTTAAAAGAGATGGGAGAGATCGAAAGAGAAAGAAAAAGGGAAAAACTAAAATCCGGTAGAAAAAAATGGCATTGGCGACGTTAGTCAAATGAGGTGAGAAAAAACATAAAAAAGAGTGGAAAGGTACGGTTAAAATATTGAGAGAAAAGAGAAAATAAAATGAGTGGTAAAGGAAGGTTTTCCTGCAATAGTTCACGACAGTTCACGATGGCTCACAGCGACGACGATGGCAGTGAAGGGCAGTGACCGAAAGAAAAGAGGAGGAGACGAGAACATTGGATGGTGGTGTGGAGGTGGTGAAGTTATAGCTCGTGGTGGAGGAATTTTAGATGGTGTTTGAAGGTGGTGGTTATTTGTCAAAAAAGGAGAGAAAATGAAAAAGGAAGAAAAGAGAGTATGGGAGTAAATGAGTGGTATGGATGGCAAGGAGGTGGGATAAGCTTGGTTAATTGTGACTAGGTTCAATGAACCATAACAGAAGGCAAGATATGAAGTTTTGGCAAGGAAAGGATACATAGAGTGAAAAGGGGATCATGTTACCCTAACATATGGTAACTTTGACTCAAAAAGAGGGAAAGGAATCCTCCTAAACGTGTTAACAGTGGGGTGGATAACAAGCACATTATGCACATGGAAATTGTGTTAAAAATAATTAAAAATATGAGAACAATGAGACTTGAACTTAGGAACTCTAGGATAGGTAAGGAGCACTTTCACTTTCTTGTTTTAATTCCTACCACATTTATTTAAAAACATGGTGTGACATTTGCTAAGGTTTGAGGCAAAATTGCACCACATAGAATAGTGTAAGGGAAGCGATTCAAGTACAAGTCATCATGGACAACTCCACCACTACTCAACCACTATACTTGATATTTATTAATGTCAAAAGATTATCTAAAATAAATAAATAAAATTCTGGCGACCACTCTCTTGGTTCATTAACTAAATTTCTACTAACCCAGATTTTGGAATGTGACATTGGTGATGCCCCTACCAATTCGAAAAAAAAATGAATGCCCTCAATTGAAACTATTTCTTTGATGCCCAATCACTGCCTAAAGAAGAGTTAGTTTGAGAATTCTATGCCAACTTAATTGTGCCAGATGCTACTAAAGTTCTTGTTCGTAAAAAGAAGGTACCCCTTACTTCTAAGTCCATTAATGATTTGTTTAATCTACCTAATGTTGAAGAAGATGAGTACTTTTCCATGATGACAAATATAAATTGTGATTTTCTTCAACAAGTTTTTAAATTTGTAACAAATCCAAGATCCTAATGGATTATAAGAAAGTATGGTAGTCATTCTTGTCGAAGGAAATATCTAAAACTGGTGACTAAGGTATGGTTCTACTTTGTTCAATATAGCTTATGCCTATCTCATATAGTTCCACCATCTAGATGAAACAAATGCTTTTGTTGTATGCAATTATGACTGAAAGGTCTATCAATGTTGAGAAAATTATTCTTAAGGAGAGCCATGATTGTGCTAGATAGAAGGCAGGAACTGCCTACTTTCCATCATTGATTACTTCACTTTGTTTAAGGGCCCAAGTTAAATCAAAACAAAACATGAAAAGCCAGTATGTTTAAGGTTGCATCATAACCCATGCTCTTGAAAGGTTAATAGAAAATGTCCATGAGCTGAACCTAATTGAACTGAGTGAACCAACCAAACCAAAAATTGACAACTCTTCCAATAAGTCTGAATTAGAAGATGACTTAGTTGAGGAGATAGAAGAAGCAGAATCTAAAGAGGAACCAAACAACCCTGAATCGAGGGTGGAACCTAATGTTGCTAAACCAATAGAGTCGAGTTTTAGTCTTAAGTTAACCATGCCAATGCATCCGTCTTCAAATACTATGAAGAAATCAGAATTTTCAACTATTATAGATATGTGAAATACAAGCATAACCAACAACAAGCTTATTGGAGATATACAAAAATTACAGATGATTCTATTCGAAATACTTACAAGAATATCTCTAACACTTTTGTTCCTAAGTCCCAGATCATATCTTCGAGACATGGTAAGAAGAGCTTGTCGGATCAAGTGTGACCAAGAAGGGAAAGAAGAAAGACTCAAACGACGATTCAAATTAAAAAAGGCAGAAATTTACTTTCTTAGTAGTTTTAGTTATTTACTGTTGCAGTTAGTATTTTGTTTTCGCACAATAAAATTGCAAGTATGAATAAAATAAAGTTAAATGCTTCTACTCTAATAAAAAAAGGGCTAAGTAGTGTGGTAATGTGAATAAACATGTTTAAGATTGGATTGTTGAGAAAAACTCGGTACTTAAATAGTCTTCATGACTCATCTCTCTTTCTTACTATCCTACCTGGTGTTCAATTCTCATTCATTACTTTGCTTACACAATGAAGATATTGTTTCTTTTTAAAGTGGGGGTTAGGGCAATATTAGCTTGAAATTTATTTAGAATAGTAATTAGCATGAATTTTAAACGTTTTTCTTAAGTATGTTTCAATGATTACACATAAGTATGCTAAAATAAAATGATGTTTAGATAAAATTTTTGCTCATAAATTAGCTAAAATGCAAGTATGATTTATAATTTTATTTGAGTTTTTTTATGTTATATTGAGTTAGGGAATGCTTGTATGTTCTTAGGTCATATGTAGCATTTTTCCATGAAAATCGAACTTCTTTTGAAATAGACATGCATGAAGGTTTAATC
This sequence comes from Gossypium arboreum, assembly GCF_025698485.1. Lineage (NCBI taxonomy): Eukaryota > Viridiplantae > Streptophyta > Magnoliopsida > Malvales > Malvaceae > Gossypium > Gossypium arboreum. The sequence goes on along the minus strand of NC_069074.1, from coordinate 64,834,743 downwards.
CTTAAAATTTACTTAGTAACTTTCTTGAGGTGAAATACTAGGAGGCATAAGAATCTAAGCATGATTTAGGTACACTTTCTTTGGATCTTTTGAGTCTTTTGAGCCTACCATAAATGTGACCCTTGAAACCTTAATTTGAGCCTTTAAATCTATTTTTGTTCTTTACCTACATAATAAGCCATGTTACCATCTTTTTAAATTTTATCTTATTTTTGCACTTATCTTAACTACACTTATCTTGGTGAGCAAAGATCAAGGAAAAAATCAAACACATATTCTTCATATGTTCACAGGTGTTTAAAAGAAAAGAGAAAGAGAGATCTCTATTTGAATGTCAAGAAAAAAAAAAACAAAATAAAGAGCTTAAAGTATTAAGAAATATTGGGCATGTGCTTCAAAATTAAGTTTGGGGTGCTAAAGAACCCATTAGTTGGAGAGATGTACCTCGAATTGATCCAAGGAAAAAACTAGGGTTATGATTAATGAACCTAAAAATTCAGTTCTCTTTTATCCTTATCTTGATCCTAGCCCTATTACAACCTATAAAAGACCTATTGATTTTGATAATTATGTCGACTACATTAGTGGAGAGGAAATGCTAAGTTCAATATATAAGGACCATTAATTAAACCCTATGACTATTTTTTTTTATTGATAAGAAATTTTGATTGAATGGTGAATGGTATGTATGATCTTGAAAAGCATGCACTCTATGACTTATGCTAGCATATTTCCGCACTTAGAATAAAAATTTTGAAATAATGTTTGCATATGAGTGACTTATCAATAAAAAGAGTTTGTGAGCATGATTTTGTTGATGCATGATTATATGCAAATATTTATGCTACTTAATCATATTGCAAAATTGCCTTAGCAAATTTTTTTGTTCTGCCTAAACATTACTCGAGATGAGCAATGGTTTAAGTTTGGGGGCGTGTAAACTCAAAATTACATAGGATTTTTCTAGTAACTTTTACCATCTTTTTACTTAAAAATAATAATAACCTTTAGTATTTGTTAATTAATTAAGTTATTTTTGCTTAAATGTTAATAATGGACATGAATTTATACAATATGCAAATTTGTGCTTTTTCATATGATTTTGTGCATAAAATTAAAGTATTTCATGTTATTTATTAATATGTTAAATTTACTTATGCAGTGGGACCATAGAGTTGAGTTTATTATAATGTTGCATGGACATGAGCTATTATTCTCATGTGTTGGATGGCGAGACCAAGCTTAATGAGTTATCAAGATGCCACCTTGACCCAATAAAGAAAAGATAATACATGTTGGTCATGTTGGTCAAGTCTACAAGCTAGCTAGGTTATTAACAGTCTAGTTCAAGAGACGAGAGGCCCAATTAGATAACCACAATTAGTCAGCCAAGAAATCAATTTTGGGACAATTATTTGAAGGTCCTCACAACTGAAAGAACATTGGAAATCGGCACACAAGATTTGCTTGAGATACTGTCCACCCCTTGCATGATTCAAGCATGAAATCTATAACGCCCCAAAATATAGGTACTTATTTTCTATATGTTGTGTAGCTCAAATGTATGCTTGTCTCAATGGTTAAGTGTCCTGGGAAGCACCTGAGAAGTCTTGGGTTCAAGCTTGGGCTTTTGTAAAAACTTTGTTTTTAGGAAGTTAACCCTTGCTTTTAGTTAGTAGACTTTTAACTTAATGTGAGTAGAGTATGACAGAAAGGGTCTGCTAGCCAAGGGGTAAGTGGCATGTCATTACTACTAAAGGTCTTGAGTTCAAGTCCTGTGTTCCATAAGGAGTGTTTAATTTTGTTGCTGTGCCGTGTGGGAAGTTGACTACCAATAGAACTTTGAGCTAATGGGTAGTTACAGTGTTTGAGGGGGAGGGGAGTGTGTGGCTGAATTTTAAGAGGAGTTTGAAAGGAATTTGAATTGGTTAGAGGAGAGATTTGGGAAGAGATTAGATGAGTGGATCAAGGAGTAGGGGAGTGGTAGTTGTTTTCCGAAAGTGGGATCCTCTTTGTGCCAAAATCGGTCATAAGCATTTAGTGCCGAATTTGTCTAGCTTTTTGCTCTCTTTTTTAGTAGCTATTTTCTTTTTGCTTTCTTTATCTCTTTTGTTTGTGCTTGTGTGGTAGCTGAATTTTACTTTTGACCATTCGAGTACGTTTTGTGTTAACTTACTTTGGTTTTTTCCTACAGTATGGTACTTTGATAAATCAACTCTCCTCTCTCCATCACTCTTCTTCTCCTAGTATTCTTTGCCTTAGCCGAACCTTCATCTTTTCCTCTCTTCTTCCTTTCTCTCAACCAATTCCCCTCTAACCGATTGCACCTGCTTTTCCCTCTTTCCATTTGAATATTGGGCTGACTTCTACTTTCTCTCTCTTCGGTTGTGTCAGTTCTTGCAATACTTCTTTGAAATAATCAGTTGGTGCCTGGTTCTTCTCTAATCTTATTCTTTTTCTTTATGTAGTAGTATTGCTTCTAACTTCTTCTTTTATTGTCGTTTATAGCTAAAAGCGTGTTGGTGCTAGCCTTGTCTGTAGGTTTTCTTTTTGAGATTGATGACCGATTGTGTTCTCCCCTAGAGTCAGTTTCACAGTTTTTGGTAAGTGTTATTTGTTGGTCAACTGTTTATGCGAACATTCTAATAAGGATAATAGATTTCAGTTTGAATGCAGACGATCTGTAAGAGCCTATAATTAATCTTCGGCAATGATTAAGGGGTTAGGAGCCGTAATCGTTTGATCAAGGCAAGTGTGGAATTATGATTTGGTTAAGTATTATTTAAGGGAATATTAAACCCATTAGTTAAAGGACTAACATTGGGGATATGATTGAATCTAGGTTGGTGTTCGTAGAGACTGCGCTCATTTTACAAACAGGTGTGTAATCACACTGCTATAAGCTTGGATCAGCAAAAGCTGAAAAATTATGACTGTTGACGCTACACAAGCGTACGCTCACTCGTGTGGTAATTCGAACGTGTAAAATGTGGGCGTTTAATCATAGAGGCCACCATGAGCGTTTTCGTAGGCTTTGGCCATTTTGGGCCACGTTGGGCCAAAATGGGCCGTGTGGGCCCCACATGGGTAAACCACACGGACGTGTAGAGATTATTGGGCCAGGCTATTTAGTTCACACGACTAAGGCCATTTTTGAGCTTATTGGGCCACACGAGCGTATGGGCCTACATGGGCCGTGTTATGGGCTTTGGGCCCGTTCTCATTTTTTGACTGTTAAAGTTGCACGAGTCACTCAAGACGACTGAAGACCTACTGTTAGATTGGTAAGTATACTTGGGCCTCATACTGAAAAAATGACTGTTATACCCCTAAGAGGTAAAATGGCTGATATACCCCTATGATATGTTTAACTGTATTCGAGCATGACATTTTGCATACACGTATGATATTATGACATGACAAGTTGCATGGGGGTGGGTTTGATATATTTGGAAGAAGTGTATTGTACTGACAGCTCTACTGTAAATACTGTTTAGTGCCGCAACCAGGGATATCTATTTGGAGTGTAGGGATGGGTGGGTTGATTTCATCCCCTCATGGAGTGTAGTGCTAGATGGAGTGGAGTGTAGAGGATGGATGGGTAGGACTTCTATTTGCATTTTTGATACTGTTACTATAATGGGCTAAGGCCCACACTGTTAGTAGACTGTCACCGAAATGGGCTTAGGGCCAAACTGTATTTGCTTACAGTATAACTGGTTATTATAAAGGGAATACACACTGATTTTTTCATTAACTCACCCTTCTGCTTTCCTGTGCAGGTAACCCTTAGGCGGATTAGTGCTGCGAGGGACTCGATGGAGGCCACACAACTACTTTTGCTGTTGTTTTAAACATTTAATATTTAAGCTATTTAATTTGAGTATTTGTTTTGTAATAAGGCCTCTTTAAAGTTTTACTTTAATTTGGGGTTACTTACTTTGATTCATATCTGCTAGTAGTAGGATGCGAATTTTCAAAAAGACAAATGTTTTCAAAACACCTCACCATTACAATATACTTCAAAAACTTCCGCAATAAACAATGTCTTTAAAGTGTAATAGCAACCTAAAATGAATAAACATGTGCTAAATCTACTTGAGTTTTCATCAATAAGATACTTAAAAGTTTTGTAAAAGATCACTACGAGGGTTTTAATATAGTATGGGCCTTTCAAATAGAATAATGCTTTTCAAAACACACTGCAATGTGACATCGCAGATTTGACCATAACGTCGAGGCCGAGTTTGGGGTGTTATATTTAGTGGTATCATAGTATGGTTGCAAAACTCGGCTGTGGTTTTGGGTCTCTCTTAAAAACTTAAAACGTCGAAAAATAACTGTTTCAAATGATTTAAAAAAATATATCTGGAAGTGTTTTACTAAATGTGTGGTACATCGAGTCTCCGGCGCTGATCTTCTAAGTTCTCTAAAACTATTACTTGTGTAAATTGAAATATTGAGATTACTATAGGTAATAGACTGTACTGAGACACTTTGTTAGGGTAACCTAAAATTGTAGTAAGACTACAATCTGCGAAAACAAAAACTCTAAATTATTGATACTTTTTCTCATAAAACATCTGTTAATAAACACTGAAACTATAAAACTGATGCATAAAATTGTTAATACAGATAAAAGCATAATACAATAATGAGCACTAGAGGTACTCGTGGAAGGGGTACAAGAGGCCGTGGCGGAGGCCGTGGAGGTCCTTGGGCTGGATCGTTTGCATCCAGCCATATGCCAAACAATGAAGTTAGGGCAGCACTGGCTTCCCCTGGAACTAGAACTAGGTCGCACGATCATGTAGCTGGGGACAATGCACTGTCCCAAGCTATGTTGTGAAATTTGGAAAGGGTTTTTTGGCCTAATACCGGTACTGTGGGCCGTGGGTCGGTGACGGAATGACTCAGGTCTAATAGGGCTGAGATCTTTAGGAGTATCGCTGGAGTTGCCCCTAATGTTGCTAAATATTGGATTCAGGCCACAGAGAGGATCATGGATGACCTCGACTGCACCCCAGAGTATAAATTAAGAGGTGCAGCTTCGTTGCTATGAGATGAAGCCTAGCAGTGGTGGCTTACAGTGAAAGAAGGTACTCAGCCCGACCAGTTGACTTAAGAATTTTTCAAAACTGCAGTCTAAGGGAAATATGTGGGTACTAGTTATATGGATGCCCAGAGGAGAAAGTTTCTGAATTTTACCTAAGAGGATAAATCTGTAGCTGAATATGAGTCAGAGTTTTTATGACTTAGCCACTATGCGTGTGGGATGGTGGCAACTGAGTATGAGCGCTGTGTTCGTTTTGAGGACAACCTCAGAGGTAATCTACGAGTTCTGATAGCTCAATAGATGGAGTGACATTTGCTGTGTTAGTAGAAAAGGCAAAGATCGCCGAGGATGTGAAGCATGCTGAATGCCAGAATCATGAGAAGGACAAGGGAAGGAACAAAAGGATTTGAGAGCCTTCAAGTGCAACTGTGGGGCCTAAGAAGAAGGGCAAAGTTGGGACTATTGTTGCTGCTACTAGACCACAACCTTGTGCTGATTGTGGGAAACGCCATCAGGGTGAGTGCTGGAAAAGGTTAGGAACATGTTTGAGGTACGGATCTATGAGCACCGAATCAGAGATTGTCCATGAAGGCCCAATCAGATGCAAGCTACTGCTTTGGGTATTGTTCAGCTGCCGAGAGGTGTTCGGCAGCCACCGAAAGGTCGTGGTCAGGCCAAAGGTGGAAATGGTATGGGTTGTGGTCGTGGAGCACTGGGTAGAGGTGTTGGTCTTACTGAGGTAAGATAGCCGACATTGGTTTATGCTGCATATCACCGAGAAAACAGAGACGCTTCAGATGTTATTACGGGTACGTTCTTTGTCCATAGTGCACCTTATGCTGCATTGATTGATGTTGGATCTATACACTCTTGTATAGCATGCACTGTATTTGAGACTTTAGGTATGATGGTTGAAAACACTACGAGTGAGGTTACTGTGTTAAGTCCATTAGGGCAGTCAGTGAGAGTGAATAAACTGTTAAGGATATACCCTCGGAGGTTCAAGGAGTGATCTTTTTGGCGTATTTAATAGAACTCCCTTTTGGGGAATTCGACTTAATACTAGGTATGGACTGGCTGGTTAAGCATCAAGTGAGTTTGAATTGTGCTGCTAAGCAGGTGATATTGAGAATTGCATATGGTGACGAGGTGGTTGTGAATGAAGAACGTCAGAATTATCTGTCAAATATGATTTCTGTACTTAGAGCAAAGAAGTTGGTTCGTAAGGGTTGTGAGGCGTATCTAGCCTACATCAGTGTTTCTGGTTCTGAAGTTTTGTCTATTAAAGATGTTAGAACAGTTAAGGATATTCCGAATGTCTTTCCCAATGAACTGCCTGGGTTACCTCCTAACCGTGAGGTTAAGTTTGGGATAGAGCTCCTTCCTGGTACAGCTCCGGTGTCTATCTCTCCTTATAGAATGGCACCGAAAGAGCTTGTGGAGCTTAAAGTTTAGATTCAAGAGTTACTGGACTGAGGGTTCATCTGCCCTAGTGTGTCTCTGTGGGGAGCACCGATTTTATTTGTGATAAAGAAGGATGGAACCATGTGTATGTGCATTGATTACCGGCAACTGAACAAATTGACTATTAAGAATAAATACCCCCTACCGAGGATAAACGATCTATACGACCAGTTCTGAGGAGCTTCGGTCTTCTTTAAGATTAATCTCCAATTGGGGTACCATCAACTGAGGGTTAAGGAGACTGATGTTGACAAGATAGCATTTAGGACTCGTTATGGTCATTATAAGTTCCTAGTGATACCGTTTGGACTGACCAATGCAGCAGCAGCTTTTATGGATCTAATGAAGTGAGTGTTCTAGCCCTATGTGGATCGGTTCGTAGTGGTGTTTATAAATGATATTCTGGTGTATTCAAGAACTGAAGATGAACATGATGCACATCTCTAAGTTGTGTTACAGATTTTGAGGGAGAAACAATTGTACGCTAAGTTCAGCAAGTGTGAATTTTGGTTACGAGAGGTAACATTTCTGGGTCATGTGGTATCTGCTGGGGGGATTAGTGTTGACCCTCAGAAAATTGAAGCTGTTCTGGATTGGAAAAAACCTAAGTCAATAACTGAGATTCGAAATTTTCTAGGTCTGGCAGGGTACTATAGACGTTTTGTGGGAGGGTTTTCGTTGATTGCTACACCTTTGACTAAGTTGTTACATAAAAAGGTATCATTTAACTAGACTGATAAGCAACAGGAAAGTTTTACGAAGCTGAAGAAAGTTCTGAGTGAGGCCCCTGTCTTAATACAGCCAGAGTTTGGGAAGGAATTCACTGTCTATAGTGATGCATCACATGTTGGATTAGGATGTGTGTTGATGCAAGGGGGTAAGGTTGTGGCTTATGCATCTCGTCAGCTTAAGACGCATGAAGCGAACTATCTGACACATGACTTGGAGTTGGTCGTGGTGGTGTTCGTATTGAAAATTTAGAGGCATTACCTGTACGGAGAGAAGTGTATCATTTACACGGATCACAAGAGCCTCAAGTATCCCGTCACTCAAAAGGAGCTAAACCTTAGCCAGCGTTGATGGATTGAGCTACTCAATGATTATGACTATTCAATTAAATATAATCCTGGTAAGGCTAATGTGGTAGCCGATGCACTGAGTCGTAGAGCTGTGACTGACCTAAAGACGATGTTTGCTCGTCTCAGCTTATTTGATGATGGTAGTCTGTTGGCCAAACTTCAAGTTAAACTGAGGTGGATTGAACTGATTAAGGGTAAACAATTGGAGGATGAGTCACTGGGTTCTCGATTTTGACAGATAAATAGTAAGAAAACTTCAGATTTTGGACTGAATAGCGAAGGGGTGCTTTGTTTCCATGAGAGAGTTTGCATACTAAAAGATACTGATCTGAGGCAGTCTATACTACAGGAGGCATATAGTAGTCCTTAAGCTATGCATCCTGGCAGGAATAAGATGTACCGAGACTTTCGTGAGTTATATTGGTGGCAAGGTCTTAAGCGTGAAGTTACCGATTTTGTGAGTAAATGCCTTACTTGCCAGCAGGTTAAGGCTGAACATCAGTTACCTTTAGGGTTGCTTCAGCCAGTTAAGATTCCATTGTGGAAGTAGGAGAGAGTGACTATGGACTTCGTTAGTGGGTTGCCTTTAACGCCTACTAAGAAGGATTCGGTATGGGTCATCGTGGATCAATTGACTAAGTTTACCCATTTTATACCTATTCGTACTGATTACTCATTACAGAAACTGGCTAAATTGTATGGGTCTGAAATAGTATGACTGCATGGGGTACCAGTTTCCATAATATCTAATAGAGATCATCGCTTTACGTCTCGATTCTAAAAAAAATTGTATGAAGCATTGGGTACAAGGTTAGACTTCAATACTGCGTTGCATCCTCAGATAGATGGTTAGTCATAGAGGGTGATTTAGATACTGGAAGACATGTTAAGGGGTTGTGTGATTGAGTTCTGAGGCAGTTGGGAGGACGACTTGCCATTAGCAAAGTTTGCGTATAACAATAGTTACTAGTCTAGCATATAGATGGCACCTTACAAGGCACTATATGGTCGTAGGTGTCGTACTCTTACGTGTTAGACTGAGTTGGGTAAGCGGCGTGTTCTGGGTCTTGAATTAGTTACTAATATTGAGGATAAAGTTAGACTGATTCGGGATCGACTGAAGGCAGCATCAGACAAATAGAAGTCGTAATTGGATTTGAAGCATAAGAAGATTAAGTATTCTATGGGGGACTTAGTTTTTCTCAAGGTCTCACCATGGAAGAAGGTACCAAGGTTTGGTTGGAAGGGCAAGTTAAGCCCTAGGTTCATTGGGCCTTACCGTGTATTGAAGCGTGTGGGATCAGTTACCTATCAACTCGAGTTACCTCCAGAGTTGGACCGAATTCATAATGTGTTCCACGTCTCTATGCTGAGGCGATATCTCTCTGATCTTGCACATATTGTCTCGACTAAGGAGATTGAGGTTAGGCCAGATCTGACTTTTGAAGAAGAGCCGGTTTAGAATTTTAGGCTGTGGTGTGAAGGTTCTGAGGAGGAAGCCTGTTGCACTAGTTAAGGTACTATGGTGTAATCACGACTCCGAGGAGGACACGTGGGAACCCAACAATAGCCTCATCTATTTTGACCAGGTAAATTTTGAGGCCGAAATTTTCTTTTAAGGGGTAGAGTTGTAACGCCCCAAAATATAGGTACCTATTTTCTATATGTTGTGTAGCTCAAATGTATGCTTGTCTCAATGGTTAAGTGTCCTGGGAAGTGCTTGAGACGTTTTGGGTTTAAGCTTGGGCTTTTGTAAAAACTTTTGTTTTAGGAAGTTAACCCTTGCTTTTAGTTAGTAGACTTTTAAATTAATGTTAGTAGAGCATGACAGAAAGGGTTTGCTGGCCAAGGGGTAAGTGGCGTGTCATTACTGCTAAAGGTCTTGAGCTCAAGTCTTGTATTCCACAAGGAGTGTTTAATTTTGTTGCTATGCCGTGTGGGAAGTTGAGTACCAGTAGAACTCTGAGCTAATGGGCGGCTGGAGCATTTGAGGGGGAGGCGAGTGTGTGGCTGAATTTCAAGAGGAGTTTGAAAGGAATTTGAATTGGTCAGAGGAGAGATTTGGGGAGAGATTTGAGGAGTGGTAGTTGTTTTCTCAAAGTGGGATCCTCTTTGTGCCAAAATCGGTCATAGGCACTTAGTGCCGAATTTGTCTAGTTTTTTACTCTCTTTTTCGGTAGCTATTTTCCTTTGGCTTCATTTCTCTCTTTTGTTTGTGCTTGTGTGACAGCCAAATTTTACTTGTGACCATTCGGGTACGTTTCGTGTTAACTTACTTTGGTTTTGTCCTACAGTATGGTACTTTTATTGATCAACTTGTCTCTCTCCATCAATCTCTTTCTCCTAGTGTTCTTTGCCTTAGCTGAACCTTCATCTTTTCCTCTCTTCTCCCTTTCTCTCAACGAATTCCCCTCTAACCGATTGCACCTTCTTTTCCCTCTTTCCATTTGAATACTTGGGCCGACTTCTACTTGCTCTCTCTCCGATTGTGTCGGTTCTTACAATACTTCTTTGAAACAATCGGTTGGTGCCTGGTTCTTCTCTAATCTCTCCTTCTTTTTCTTTATGTAGTAGTATTGCTTCTAACTTCTTTTATTCCCGTTTATGGATAGAAGCGTATGGGTGCTAGCCTTGTCTCTGCGGTGTGGATTTTCTTTTTGAGATAGAAGACCGATTATGTTCTCCCCTAGAGTTGGTTTCATAGTTTTTGGTAAGTGTTATTTGTTGGTTCAACTATTTATGCGAACATTCTAATAAAAGATAATAGATTTTGGTTTGAATGCAGATGATCTGTAAGAGCCTATAATCAATCTTCGGTAACGATTGAGGGGTTAGGAGTCGTAATCGTTTGATCAAGGCAAGTGTCGAATTATGATTTGGTTAAGTATTATTTAAAGGAATATTAAACCCATTAGTTAAAGGATTGACATTGGGGATATGATTGAATCTAGGTTGGTGTTCGTGGAGACTGCATTCTTTTGCAAACAGGTGTGTAATCACACTGCTATAAGCTTAGATCGGCAAAAGCCAGAAAAGTATGACTATTGACGCTACATGAGCGTACCTTCACTCGTTTGGTAATCCGAATGTTTAAAACGTGGGCGTTTAATCATATAGACCGCCATGAGCATTTTCGTGGTCTTCGGCCGTTTTGGGCCACATTGGGCAGAAATAGGCCGTGTGGGCACCACGGTCTCACGGGCCCCAAATGGGTAAACCACACGGATGGGTGGAGATTATTGGGCCAGGCTGTGTAGTTTGCACGGCCAAGGCCATTTTTGAGCTTATTGGGCCACACGGGCGTGTGGGCCTACATGGGCCGTGTTATGGGCTTTGGGCCCATTTTCACTGTTTGACTGTTAAGGTTGCACAGGACGCTCAAGACGACTGTGGACCTACTATTGGGTCAGTAAGTATACAAGGACCCCATACTGATGAAATGACTGTTATACCCTTAAAAGGTAAAACGACTGATATACCTCTATTGTCGAAACCTGTTTTTAAAACGAGTTTGGAAAAAATCGGGTTCGACTTTTTGAAAAAATGAAAAAAAATAGGAGTCGCCAGCAACCTTTTAAAGTGTGATTGGGTCACTTTATAAAACATTTTGGTCTACGAAATTATGAGAAAACAGTTCGGGAGTCGGTTGCGTACAAGGAAGGATTAGCACCCTCGTAACACCCAAAATTGGTACCAAATTGAATAATTTTGTTTTAATGTCAGAATTTTGAAAGAATTTAGAAATAAGATTTCTTTTAAAGCCGTAATCTTTTGAGTTAAAAATAATCAAGATTCCTTCACTTCAAAAGAGTACAAGTATCACATCCAGCATAATTGGACACGATATCTTTAAACTTTCGTAGCTGAAATCATCTTATAATTTGTAAAACTCGTTTAAAAGGATATTTTAGATATTCAGACAAACGGGAAATCGCAACCCAGCATGTTAGGGCACTACTTTCCGAATCCCTAAATATCAAAACATTGCCTCACTTTTTAAAATTATTTTTTTGAATTGACTGAAAAATGACTTTTGGTTTTAAAAGTAATGATATGTTTTACATATTAGAAGAAATTAAATAAACCTAATTACAATATATATGCTTTAATCATTTCATGCAAATATAGTATAGAAAATAATAAATAATGGCACAAATTACACAATATACGTTATCATTTTATATACATATGATTATAAACACAAATACACATGCATTATCGTTACATGCAAAATACAACATAGAGTATAATAAATTTAATGGTATAAATTGTATAACACATATATAACAAAAGTTGGAAGGCTAGTAGGCCTAACATAAGCCTTATGACCCTGAATCCTCGGGCAACGTAGTAAAGTCATATACTCCTCCAAAGTAGGTACAAGATCAATATCACCGAATGTAAAGCAACTATAAACAGGGTTCCAGAAATGTACCATAGCTCGGAACAGATGTTTATCTACCTTGATGTCTAGCAAATAAGGAATATCTCCAAAATTCTAATAGAAAAGCTGCTTAGCCTCGTCATCCCATTGGGCCCAAATGTCTCTCAACTCCTAAAACTCATTCTGTGTCGAATTAATATGAGTGAAGTCCCATAACTCTAATGTATACCCCTTGGTGACACTATCTCCTTTCTCTAACTGGATTTTCTCTGACCAGGTACAGACAGAGGCATTGTCCTCCACTTTATTAAGATATTCATTCCTCATTACAAAACTTTCTAATCTAGAAATCAAACCTTGAATCGACACCTTTAAATGTTGAGTGACATGCAATAACAACAAAATAAAATAGGTCAGTATCATATATAAAAAAAATGATAAACAAGTACTTACAAGGGTAGCTTACTAAAGGCTATCACTATCTTTCCTAGGGTAAGCTCTTTAAAGTTCACTATATGAGTTTTAGTTCTAAAGTAAGGGTACCTGAACAAGAAGATTCCTCGATCCTCACCCATTATAGGCTCATATAGACCAAGTTCAGTTCAGGGGAACACATTTCCCTATAGCCATGCGGAGATGAAAATCTCACGAAGACATAAGTACAATATCTTGGAAGCAATCCACTAACTCATGCGGAGGTGAAAACCTCACAAAAGCTTAGTTTTTTACTCCTACTTAAAGGTGTGACCAACGGTCATGCAAATGCAATGTGCGAAATCAACATATGCAGCAAACACTTGTAAAATGATCAATCTTTTAAAAATTTCCAAACTTTTGACATTAAGACACAAAAAATCAATTTCTTGGCTTGACTCTCTTATAGTTCCTCAGCGAAGTCGCCAAGCTGTCGAAACCTGTTTTTAAAACGAGTTTGGAAAAATCGGGTTCGACTTTTTGAAAAAAATGAAAAAAAATAGGAGTCGCCATCAACCTTTTAAAGTGTGATTGGGTCACTTTATAAAACATTTTGGTCTACGAAATTACGAGAAAATAGGTTCGGGAGTCGATTACGTACAAGGAAGGATTAGCACCCTCGTAACGCCCAAAATTGGTACCAAATTGAATAATTTTGTCTTAATGTCAGAATTTTGAAAGAATTTAGAAAAAAGATTTCTTTTAAAATCGTAATATTTTGAGTTAAAAATAATCAAGATTGTAACACCCCTAACTCGTGACCGACGCCGGTGTCGGACACGAGGGGTTAACGGCCAAACCCTCTCAAGATACCAACCAATTTGACATTACCAGTCAGGCTGGAAAACTGCGTCACCGTCACCTTAAAAATCATATCTTGAGTTTCAAAACTCAGAAACTGGTTTCATAAATTTTCCCTGAATTTAGACTCATATACCCATCCATGGATTTATTTTTAGAATTTTTGGTTGGGCCAATTGGTACAGTTTATTAGTTAAAGTCACCCATGTTACAGGGACCGACTGCTCTGACCTTCGCGCGTTAAAACTTGAATATCTCTCTGTACAGGGCTTTAATACTGGTGCAGTTTGTTTCTAATGAAACTAGACTCAAAATGGAATCTGTACATATAAGGCATGACTCCTAATTCTTTCTGGATAATTTATGGTAAATTTTCAAAGTCGCGACAGGGGACCCAGAAACCGTTCTGGACCTGTCTCACGAGAACCTTAATATTTCTCAGTATACTGCTCATATGGTCGTTTCGTTTCGTCCATATAAAAATAGATTCATCAAGGTTCAGTTCCATAATTTACTCACTATTTAATTCTACTTCTACTATTTTTAGTGATTTTTCAATCTCATCTCACTGCTGCTGTCCGCAACAGTTACTGCAGTAGACTATGCCAATTTCATGAATTTTTCCTTGGCCTTAATCATCAATCATACATGACACAAATTATGGCCCCCTTATCAAAATTTGAGTTTCTAAGACTCGTGGCTATAGGTTCTAGCATCCCACTCGACGACCACATAGGCCATTTTCACATGGCTTAAAGTTTACAACCCACAATTCGACAAAATATAATAGCCTATACATGCCAAATGTTCTTCAACAACAAAAACAATACCACAAGATTTCAGCCGTGTGATGACTTCAACGACGGTCCCGATCACGCAAGCAATACGAGTCCGAGAGACCTAAAATGGGTGACAAGAAAACACCGAGTGAGTTTACAACTCAGTAAGTCATAAGCATTCATCAATCCACCGATAAAGTTACTACTACATGTACAACAAATGAGGCTAGGTACTCGTCCATATCGAATCTATACCATAATACCTCGGACCTTTCGGTCCAATCTCGCACTAATTCATACATCCACATTTCATATTCTACACAACAAGATAATCAAGCATTTTACACATTAACTCATTTTCCAGCACAACCATACAATTTCAATCATCACATAGATTTAAGGCTTACCAATTTCAACCCCAAGCATGAACGTATTCTCTATTCGTCATGAGCTCGAGGTACTTACCCGATCCGCTGTCCATACTCAATTCAATGGAGACACACCTCCATATATTTAAAGTACGCACACACAGTGCTTACTACTCGATTTCGCACACTTAGTGCCACGTAATTTAAGCCCGCACACACAAAGGCCATACCCTCCGAGCTCGCACACCCAAAGGTCAGATTTTTCCAGCTTGCACACTTAGTGCCATATATTTCCAGCACGCACACTTAGTGCCATATATTTCCAGCACGCACACTTAGTGCCGATCTGCCACCGTACACACGTATTGCTCAAGACACTTAGTGCCGAAAGCAAACTTTCTACACATTTCACTATTTCTTTTACATTCAACAAATGTCATCACTCCATACACATACATTTTCATTCATATATATATATATCATCCCATTAAACACAATTGTATAAATTTTACAATCATTTAAGCAATATCAAATACGTGCTTAATGACTTACCTTGTTTGGGGTAGAACGGTTCCAAATCGGCTACTCGCTTGCTTTCTCCTTTCCTTTGTCCAATCTAGTTCCCTTTGCTCTTGAGCTAAATCAAACAATTTACCTCTCCATCAAACACAAACATACGGCATTCACATGCATTATTATGGTTATTGCCGAATACTTAACACAACTAAGCTGAAAATTTACTCAATCTCATCTTAATTTATTGCTACTTATTTATCAAAGTTTCCAATACAAGGTATTTAACACCTATGCCCATTTGTACCCCATATGGTCAATGCTTCATTCCTTACCCAATTAACCATCCAACAATTTTTCAGCCTCATTACCACCCTTTTCATGTCTAATTGTTTAAATACTCTCAAGCTCATTCACAAGTACTATTATACATCTCATTAAGCATTAATCATGTTGCAACATAAATTCTATAGCATGGCCGAATACTCATGCACACACACATAACAACAAGAACTCGATGGCACAAAATTTCCTTTTGTTAAACATTCGAACTTACTCATTTCCATGCTTTCATCACAACAACATCAAAACACTCACCAAGGAAAACAACATGCATGGTCAATTTTAACTCACCTAACAACTTAGTTTCGATTTGAGATTCAAGGAAAATTTTGAACCAATCCTCCAAATCATGCATGCATTTTCAAGAGTGGCATAAAACATACCTTCTTGTATCAAAACACCTTAGTCTAGTAAGCTCCCATGGCTGATTTTCTCAAGCTTTTTCCCCCCTTTCTTCTTAGTATATTCGGCCAAGCAAGGAGAAAATGAGAGAATGAACACCCTTTTTTTTTCTTTCTTTCTTTGCTTTTGTTTCTCTCATGTACGGCAAGGGGGGAAAGCATCCACACTCTTTTTTTTTTTTTGTTATCATCATTTTCTTTTTTCCATTTCTTTAATGCTAACTTTCTTATTTTATTGTTTCCTACATGCATCACTAGTCTAACATGTTGGAGACATGTTTCCACCCATAGCATGGCCGCCATCATGCTTCATTTTGGCTAATTTGACATGCAAGGACAACACTTTCCCACATGTATTAATAGGCCACCTTACATTTGCCTAGCACATTTCTAAATTTTTTCACATAAGTCCTATTTGATAAAAATTCACTTACAATTAACAAAATCCAAACATGAAATTTTCACACATGCATATATACATATAATGAGCATCAATTATGATGGTTAATTATTATTATGACTCGGTTTAGTGGTCCCGAAACCACTTTCCGACTAGGGTCAATTTAGGGATGTCACAAAGATTCCTTCACTTCAAAAGAGTACAAATATCACATCCAGCATAATTGGACACGATATCTTTAAACTTTTGTAGCTGAAATCATCTTATAATTTGTAAAACTTGTTTAAAAGGATATTTTAGATATTCAGACAAACGGGAAACCGCAACCCAGCATGTTAGGGCACTACTTTCCGAATTCCTAAATATCAAAACATTGCCTCACTTTTTAAAATTCTTTTTTTGAATTGAATGAAATATGACTTTTGGTTTTAAAAGTAATGATATGTTTTACATATTACAAGAAATTAAATAAACCTAATTACAATATATATGCTTTAATCATTTCTTGCAAATATAGTATAGAAAATAATAAATAATGGCACAAATTACACAATATACATTATCATTTTATATACATATGATTATAAACACAAATACACATGCATTATCGTTACATACAAAATACAACATAGAGTATAATAAATTTAATGGTATAAATTGTATAACACATATATAACAACATTTCATGCAAATGTACCTTAAATCAACGTAAATGATTAATTTTCATGCAAATATGTAAACATCAATAACAAATATTATATGAAAATTTAACCTACTAAACAATATCAAAATAAAAGAAAAAAAAAACAAAAATAAATAAACCAATTAAAAGTGTATAAATTATAAATCACATAAAAATAAGATATTTAGAAATGTATTGAATAATATAAGAATGATAAAAGAGAATCCTTTTTTAAAAATGATATATATTCATATATAGGTTATACTATAGGTATAAGAACTTTAAAAAAGAAGTAATAAATATTGATATTACATTTATTTATAAAAAATTTTAAGAATGTATATAATTAATAAGTAATAAAATAATATATAATTTATAATAAAATAAAGGTAATGTAAGGAAATATGGTAAAATATATAGTGTATAACATAATTTATAAATAAAATATATAATAATATAAATCATATAATAAATAATATAAAAAATATATATAATAAAACGTATATAATATAATATATATAAAAGAGAGAAAGATATTATAATGAATAATATATAACAAAATATAATATGTAATAAAATATGTAGATAAAATATAATATAATAAGGAATATATAAAATAATAATAATAATATAAAAATATAGTAAAATAAATAATATATAATAAAATATATAACATATAATAAAAATATAAATATAATGAATAAATAATATATATAACAAAAATATATGATAAATTTTTTAAAAAGTGTAATTATAAAATAATATGTACTATTTTATATAATTAATAAAAATAAAGTATTTAAAATAAAAAAAGGTTTAAAATTGAATTTAATTGAAGGATCTGGGGTTAATTGCAAAATAATAAAAAATTTGGACCTGATTAAAACACGCACTGAAAGTCGAGGAACTCATTGGGTAATTCGACCCTAATCCTAAAACGGCGTCGTTTTCTAGAACTGATTTTAATGACCTTCAGGACTAAATTGAATTAAATATGAGAGGTTAGGGCTAATTTAAAAATAAAATAAAATGAATTTGAAAATATAAAAAAATACAGAAGGACCAATTGTGAAATTATTCCAATCTACAAAAACACGCGGATCCTCCCCGGGTAATCGGGTCAACACGCGGATCTAAGCCCTGAAACGACGCCGTTTTAGAGCTTATTGCTTTAAGCTAAACAACGTCATTCTAATAAGGCTATATAAGCCAATTTTAACTAAAAAAAATCATTTTAAAACCCGGTTAAAAAAAAAATTTCAGAAATGCTCTGAAGCCCTCAGAGCTCTGGCCATCGACCATCATGGCTCCGGTCATTGGACCTCTGCACACGCCCACGCGCCACCGTCGATTTTGCCATATACGGCGGCCAGAAGCTGAAAAGCTTCGTTTTTTCGCCTATACAGAAGGGTAAGACTCCTTCCTTCTTTTAAATATTAATAGTTTTTGCGAAAAAAACAATTCGTATGTTTGTATATAAAAATAAATAACAGAATATGAGATTTAAATCACCTTTTAGAAAATGAGCCACTGTTTCTTATTTCCTCTGTGAATATATATGTGTATCCTTTTATTCTCTATCAAAAAAATCGGTCCCTTGTACAGATTTGTAAAGAGGCTTTTATAGCCTTCTATGAATCGTTTACATTTAGAAAGAAATCTTTGATTTCTTTTCCCTATCTGTTTTCCTTTTCTGCTGTGGTTTCCTCTTCTTTTGCACATACCAGCGAAGAGGCCAGTAATGAACGGCACTGACAACGGCACCAGCGTTGATTCGGGCGTCGATCACGGCATGATTCAAAGCCTGGAATCATGGCATTAATGGCGGTAGCTGGAATGACGCAAGATGAACTGACACATTGATTGCGGCGCCTAGGGTTTTTGAAACCCTAGGTCTTCCATCCTTGGCTTGTGGTTTGGGCCTCTTGGGCTTCACTGAGTTGGGTCAGGGATGTAATGGGTTAACGGGTTTAAGTATAACTGGGTATGGGCTATCGGGTTGTAACCGGGCATAGGGTTTAGGTATTTGGGTCAAATGTGAACGGGCTATGGGCTGTAAATGAGTTTTGGGCTTTGTACATAGACTGTATAAACTTTATTATTTTTAATTTATGTTTTTTTTTACTTATTCATTTAATTACGGGCCCGGGCAGAAATGGGCTATTACAGCTGCCCCTCTTTGCTCATTGTCGTGTAACGGTAATAGAGCAAATACTATAAAAGGACTCATTTTGCCCGGTCTGGCCCAACCTTGAGATCTTTCTTCAAATGGCCTTCAACCTATCTGCAACTTCAAAAGTATTGGACCATAAATATGATAGCTTCAATTTGCTTCATTGTAACTTCAGTAATGCAATATCTGCTATCTTCAACCTGCTCCTTGCAACCTTAGGGACGCCATGTTGATATCTTCAATTTGCTCTCTGACAAAACAGAGACACCAAATTTGCTATCTTTGATCTGCTCCCTGACAATATAGAGACTCCAAATCATCTTATATCTGCTTCAGCGTAAACACGTGAAAGCAGAATCTGCTATGTCTTCGATCTGCTCCTTGTAAACGCAAGGATGCCAAATCATCTTAGATCTATTTTGATATGAAAACATCCGAAGGTTGGATCTGCTATGTCTTTAATCTGTTCTCCGTCGAATATGGAGATGCCAAATCAGTTTCTTCGATTTGTTCACTGACAATACAGAGACACCAAATCTACTATCTTCGATCTGCTCTCTGACAATACAGAGACGCCAAATGTACTATCTTTGATCTGCTCTCTGATAATACAGAGACGCCAAATCACCTTAGATTCGCTTTAGGGTAAACACGTGAAAGCGAAATCTACTATGTCTTTGATCTGCTCCTTGTAAACGCAAGGATGCCAAATCCTCTTAGATCTGCTTCTATGCAAAAAAATTCGTAGGTTAGATCTGCTATGTCTTCGATCAGCTCTTCGACGAATATGGAGATGCCAAATCTGTTTCTTCAACTGGTTCCCTGATGATACAGAGATGGCAAATCATCTTAGATCTACTTCAGCGTAAACACCTGAAGGTCAGATCTGCTATGCTTTAGCCTGTTACCCTACTTCTTAGGGAGTTAAGGCGCATCAATCTTCATTGTCCCTTCAAGGACATAACCTGTATAATGTGTATGAGTTTATGCCTAATGATTAGAATGCTATGATTGAAATGAGTCAAATTCTCCTAATTGAACCTGTTATAATGCAAAATGTTTATGAATATGACCCCTATTCTAGACATCACTACTCATTCCTTTATCGAAACTCATCCTTATTTCTCTCGAAATATCATTCCTACTCAGCCTGGGTTTGTACCATTCTTCAAACATTATAACCCATCGAAAAATGTCTGTAAGATGATCCTCTCTTAAGATCGAATCGTTTGATTTGCCCAATCATCATTTTGGACTAAAGAAAGAATTTCCTCGAGTTCTTTCAAACCTCACTTACATGAATTCCTCGAACAATTGTTCCGTTTTAGTTTCTTGTATTATTTAGAAATTTCCAGAGTAATGAGCAAAACTTCATTTGTGAAAATTATTTAGTTCATCCATCATTATTTAATGCAACACACTTTAAGAATAATGGAAGATGAATTTAATCTTTCAGAATAATTAGATTTGAATAAATTTGTCAAAAATACAAAAGAAATTAATTTGAAAGCCTATCTTTGAGAAGAAAAAGAATCTAAAGATAGCAAACAGGACAAAAGTTAGATGCCCTAGATATCGCCGCTTGAGCGTTTATATGCTAGCTCCATGAAGACTTTCTTGAGTTCAACATGTGTTTAAAAGATCTAAAGTACTTTGTTGATGCCCCGATATGCAACGTGCATTACTCTTCATTGAATCAAATATAGCAAGATTACCGTGTGCTCTTCAAAATTTGAGCTGCCCTTTCGGGTTTTCAACTCAAAACCCCTTTTGTCAAAAGGCGCCCTTTGCGGGTTTTCACCTCATGATTTGTCTAGCCATCGTGAAACCATTAGCGTGCGTCCCACAAACACCCTCATGAACTTCTTCCAAGATTAACTTAGCTTCCACGGCGTTAACACATCTCAACAGTACTTGGTCCTTTCTTCTTTTGTACAAGATGTCCCCATCCAAAACGTAATCGTAGGCTAATCTCCTTAAAGTTCGCTTATCATTTTCAGTTTCCTGTTCTGGGTATTTACGATCTCTCTCATATTGCAATATATCCTGATACCAAGGATTATCATCATTTTCTTCTTCCTCAATATTACAACAGTGAGCTGGAGCCTCAAAGATACTCATCTGAATGGGTCTCATCTCCTCCTCTTTATTTGCTTTAATCATTGAAGCCAAGGTTGCTAGAGCATCTGCCATCTGGTTTTCATCTTGTGGGATATAATTGAAGGTAATGTCATCAAATTCCTCAAGTAACCCCAAAACTACCTTTCGATAATTGATCAATTTAGGATCCCTTGTCTCCCATTCACCTCTAAGCTGGTAAATTACCAACGCAGAGTCTCCATATACTTCCAAGGTTCTTATTCCTCATTCTATAGCTTCTTGGATCCCCATGATGCATGCTTCATACTCAGCCAAATTGTTCGTACAGTCAAAATCCAATTTACATGTGAATGGATAATGATCCCCATTTGGGGATAACAAGACTGCCCCAATTTCATTTTCTACCGCATTGGATGCGTCGTCAAAGTTCATCTTCCATGGACGTGCTTCAATAGTTGCCACATACAACAACTCCTCATTAGGGAAATCAAAGTTTAATGGTTCATAATCTTCTAGAGCTCTGCTTGCCAGAAATTCTGCTATCGCACTCCCTTTTATAGCCTTTTGACTCACATAGACTATATCAAATTCTAAAAGGAATATTTGCCACCTTGCCATTCTTCCATTTAGTGTTGTTGACTCCATCATGTACTTTAATGGATCAAGTTTTGAAATTAGCCAAGTCGTATGATATAACATATATTGCCT
Organism: Gossypium arboreum; assembly: GCF_025698485.1. Lineage (NCBI taxonomy): Eukaryota > Viridiplantae > Streptophyta > Magnoliopsida > Malvales > Malvaceae > Gossypium > Gossypium arboreum. The sequence continues at coordinate 64,813,019 of NC_069074.1, read as the reverse complement.
CAACCTTCGAGTCATCCAGAATAAAGCATAACACAATTTCTCAATTGGCGAATATCTCATCTCACACTCTGTGAATTTCTTGCTGAGGTGGTATATTGCCTTCTCTTTTCTTCCCGATTCGTCATGTTGACCAAGCACACATCCCATAGAATTACTAAACACTGATAAGTACAAAATTAATGGTTTATCAGGACTAGGTGGGGATAATACTGGAGCGTTTAGCAAGTATTGCTTGACTTTATCAAAGGCATTCTGGCATTCCTCATTCCAAGTACCTTGGTTGTGTTTTCTAAGGAGGCGAAATATAGGATCACATTTCTCAGTTAATTGTGAAATAAACCAAGCAACATAATTCAACCTTCCAAGGAAACCCCGAACTTCCTTCTGAGTATGTGGTGGAGGCAAATCTCGTATGGCTCTAACTTTGTCTGAGTCAACTTTTATTCCCTTTTCGCTGACCATAAAGCCTAATAACTTTCCTTACCTGGCTCCAAAAGTGCACTTTGCTGGATTAAGTTTTAACTGAAACTTTCGTAATCTCAGGAACAGCTTCCTCAAAACTTCAATATGTCCCTCCTCCGTTCGAGATTTGGCAATCATATCAGCAACATACACCTCAATTTCTTTGTGCATCATATCATGGAATAAGCTTACCATAGCCCGTTGGTATGTTGCCCCTGCATTCTTTAATCCAAACAGCATTACTTTGTAACAAAAGGTGCCTCACAATGTTATGAAAGTGGTTTTATCCATGTCTTCTGGATGCATCTTGATCCAGTTGTACCCCGAGAAACCATGAATGAAGGAGAACAACGAATATCCCGCAGTGTTGTCTACCAATGTGTCTATGTGTGGCAGACGAAAATTATCTTTTGGGCTAGCTTTGTTCAGATCTCTGTAATCAACACACATTCATACCTTCCATCCTTCTTAGGGACTGGTACAATGTTAGCTACCCATTTAGAATACTTCAACTCTTGTAAGAATCCTGCATCGAACTGTTTCTTGACTTCGTCCTTATTCTTCAATATGATATCTGGTCTCATTCTTCGCAACTTCTGTTGGATTGGTTTACAATCCTGTCTTATTCGAAGACGATGCACCACGATATCGGTATTTAACCCTGGCATATCTTGATAGGACCATGCGAAGATATCTTTGAACTCACGTAGCAACTCAATCAGTCCTTGCTTTATGTCTTCAGCAATATACATGCTGATTTTCACCTCTTTCCACTCCTCTAGGGCTACACTCTCTATTGTCTCTTTCTCATGGGGCATAATTTGTTTTCCTCCTATTTTACCATCCTCAATAGATCCGGAAACACATCACAATCCTGGACATCTTCAAAATACTGAGATTCCTCTAAACACATGTCTTGTTCGTGAGAGAAATCAGGATTTGTAATATCAATGCTCATGTCATTGATATCTAGGGACCTGTGAGGTATAAAGAATATATAAAGAATGAATGAATTTAAGAATGATTATTTATGTGCTATGAATGAAAGGATAAGAATTGCAAAAGTTTAACGGAATATTGGTTGATAAAAAACAATACTCGTTCAAATTGATAAAAGTTATGTTTTATTAAAAAATAATAGATGATCGTAAGCCCATCCCACAAATGTAATCCCATTACTCCTAGGCCTTAAAGTAACAAGAATCTTTTGAAAATTACTCTGAAAAATTTCTCAAGACTACAGAAAGTTCCTCCGCAGTCCAATTGTTCAAAGAGCTTCCCGATTCGTAAGGGTGAATACCCTTAAGGTTTCTTTGCTACGATCCTTCGTCGAGTATAGCATTAACCTGATGACTTTCTTTTATAAGTAACCCTCTCGATATGAAGGTTTGGGACAGTAGAGGGAATGTCACCGGCTCCCACTCCACTTCTCTTCCATTAAGGCGCGCCCTTCTTCCCTCTTGGCGCTTCTCAACTTCTTTCCTCGTTTGCTTATAGTCTGGCTTGAAGCCCAGACCAAAGCAATCTCTCTTCTCTTTTAGTTCTAGGATTTGAGTTCCTCTTTGCAGGTATTTTCCTAACCCTCTTCTTGGTAAGGCTCCTTTTCCCACCATTATTTGTAGAGCCATCCTCGTGGCTCTTGCTATCTTTGGCACCGGTGGCTCACTCCCTTCTGAAATGGAGGTTGCATTCACAAATTCTAAAGAGTGAAAGGAACACGCAATAGACTCTTCGTTCATTTTGACATAAGAAACCTTGCTAGTGACTACATCTATAATGTCCTCCTCCGCATTGATGGTTACTAACCGTCCATCCATTACTAACTTTAATTTTTTGTGCAACGATGAAGGCACCACTCCTGCTAAATGTATCCAAGGCCTTCCTAATAAGCAATTGTAGGAGGGTCTGATATCCATCACCAAGAAGTCTACTTCGTATATACTCGGTCCAATTTCTAAGGGGATGTCAATCCTTCCTATCACCTTCCTTTCTGTACCATCGAAGGCTCTTACCACATTTTGACATGTCTTTATGTAAGAACCGTCAATGGGTAATCTGTTCAATGTAGACAACGGTAGAACATTCAAATCCGATCCATTATCGACAAGCACGCTTAGGAGTGTGTACCCCTTGCATCAATTGGTGATGTGCAAGGCCTTTGTTGACCCCCTACCCCCTAGCAGGATTTCATCATCATTAAAGTAGATGAAATTATCCGCGCTTATGTTATTCACCAACCGGTCTAGCTTGTTAATATATATGTCATGGGTGACATATGTTTCGTTGAGCACCCTCATCAATGCATTCCGATGCAACTCAGAACTCAGAAGTAGAGCCAATACTGATATGCGAGCCGGCTGCCTACGCAACTGCTCGACCACACTATACTCACTATGCTTAAGGAACTTTAGAAATTCCTTAGCTTCCTCCTCCTTTACTGGCTCCTTAATAGGCACTTTAGCCTCTTTCTCCTTCTCTGCACTAACATTCTTTGATTTTGTGGGCTCCTCTCTGACGCCCACCATAGCATACCGCTTCCCACTCCGTGTATGGGAACCCTCAACTTGTACATCTTTAGACGTACTGGCTATACTCTCCTCCTCCGGCACTGTCACAGTGCAGTCATAACTCCATGGTACCCTCTTGCTATCTTTATAAGGAAAAGGCGTAGGCTTATGGATAATGACCTTAGGTTCCATTTGTGCCCTCACTTCATTATTCCCAAGCAGGGAAAAAATAATCCAAGGCCAGCTAGTTCCTTTCTGTTCATTCTCTAGCACACATACTTGTTTTTCACAAGAGCTACCTTCAAAAATTTGTAGCTCTTTGTTGTCCATAAAGCCCTGCACCAAGGCCTTGAATTCTTCATAATCTTGAACTTCACAGAACTCACCATAGTTCCTTGTTTCTCCTCTCTCTTTTTTAGAGGTTAACATACCTTTCTTCATCATCTCTTCCCAAATCACCTTCATAGGCATCCTCACCTCAGCAATATTTTCCTTCATTCTTCTCTCACTGAATTCGCCAATGGCATTCACTCCTTGTTCGCTATGATTTGGCAACAGGTTTTCCGTATTAGGGGTATTTTCAAACTTTACTACCCCTATATTAATAAGCCTCTCTACAGCCTTTTTAAAACTGATACAGTTTTCAATCGAATGCCCCGATATTCCAACATGGTATTCATATCTGGCATTTGCGTCATACCATTTGGGATATGGCGTCACGGGCTGGAGTTCAAAGCCCATGACCATCGAACCAAATGCATCCGATGGAGGTCTATTACTTAGATGGGGATCATTTGGCCCACGTGAGCTAGCCCGATTCAAGGAACTGTTGGAGAAGCTTGTCAGATTAAAGTCTGGTTGGCCCAATCGGACTGGCCCGTTGCTTGAAAAGATTGAAGGTCCTTCTACAAATATAGAAACATGATCTTAAAAGATATGATTTTATAATCTTAGAGATCTTAGATATGATATGGAATCTTATAAGATATTATATTATAATCTTAGAGATCTTAGATATGATATGGAATCTTATAAGATATTATATTATATTCTTAGAGATTTGATGGTAGGTACCCTTTAATCATAGCCATTGATGTACTTGATTTGTATCGTTGGAATTGGAGAGGATCAACTATAAATAGAGGCCTCTCCCCTCATTTGGGGGGGACTCCATTCATTGTTTCATTATTCTTTGTGAATAAGAGAATAGAGAGCGTTTACTCAAACACTTTGCGAGCGTCCCTTTCTATTGTTCTTTTAAGCTTCTTTTGGCATAAGTTTGCTTCCGCTGTACGAGTTGGTACCTTGGAGGAGTTCTTAAGGAACCCTCATTCGAGTAAAGGCTGACTTGGGCGAGTTTAGACGAGTAAATCGCCTAAGGCCGCATGGATTGTGAGACGAAAGGTCTAGCCCCATGACAAGTGGCATCAGAGCTAGAGTTCGAACCAAGAAGTATCCGAGCTGTTGGTTCAAAGGCATGGTTGGGATGTTGAAAGAAGAGTTCGAACAAATATGGGCGAGAAAGTCTTTGAGGGAGATGCTGTCGGTAGTAGAGGTACGCGTGGGTAAACTTGAGGAGTCCATGGAAGACGTTAAAGAGTCTAACAATGCTCGTGGGGAAAGCATTGAAGACATGAAGGAGCAGTTCAGAGACTTTGTGACCACCTGTCTAACTTCCCAAAGGGATAACGTGCAAGAGTTGCTAGATTCCCAAAGGAAGAAGCTGACAGAGAGGAACAATGCTCTCGAAGCCATGATGAAGGCTTTGAAGGAGGAAACAATGGCCACGACGCAGACTTTAAGCACAAGAATAGAGGAGCTCGAGGGAGAGTTGGCCTTGTGTCGAGTAGCGGTGGAAGGAGTGTCGAGTGCAGCACTCAGTAGCGAGTGTGTCCCGGAGCCGAAAGAGTTTGTGGGGACAAGGTCTGCATGTGATGTGGACAATTTCTTGTGGAGGATGGAAAACTACTTCCGTGCCAAAGGCATCGTGGATGATGCGGATAAGGTACAAACTGCTTCATTATTTCTTATTGATATTGCGCTTTTATGGTGGCGAGGTAGGACCACAGATAAAAGGCAATGTGAGATTGAAACATGGGAGAAGTTCCAATACGAGTTGAAGGGACAGTTTTACCCAGAGTTTGCCGAGGAAGAAGCTCGGGCAAAGTTGCAAGGGATAACGCAACGGGGTACAGTGGGGGAGTATGTTCGTGAGTTCAAGGAACTCATGCTCCAAGTTTTGAATGTGACTGGGAGAGAAGCAATGCTTTCTTTTCAAGAGGGATTGAAGCCGTGGGTCAGACAGGAGGTGGAACAAAGAGGTATCCAAAAGCTGTCAGAAGCTATGAAGGTAGCAGTATCCGTGGTTAAGCTTGGTCTAGGGAAAGACAAGCTTGGATCTTCCAAGTCCGAGGAAAGGGGCGTATGTGAAGGGAATCATAAGGAAGATACGGATGAGTATGGAAATGGCAACAACGACAATTGTGGTAATGGGAAACCATGAGTTGGGAAGAAAAAACCCAAGAAGAAAAGGGACAAGCTGAAATGCTTTCTCTGTGACGGTCCACACATGCTAAAGAAATGTCCGATGAAATTCGCGCTTAGGAAGAAGCCGGTGGGTAAGGCCTTGGGACTTGGTTCGAGCGCAAGGGGTGTTGAAGCCAAGGAGGCCGAAAGCAAGAAGAAGCTAGTCGAGTGCTTCTTATGTCATGGTTCGCATAGGTTGCGGAAGTGTCCGAGGAAGTCTGTTATCGATGGGAATGATCGAGCAGATACGGAGCCTAAGAAGCTTGGTTCGAGCAAGGGAAAAGCCGAAGCCAAGAGGGCAAAGAGGTGCAAGTCTGTCATCGAACGGAACAATGGAGCAGACAATGAGCCCAAGAAGCTTGGTTCGAGCAAGGGTAAAGTCGAAGCCAAGAGGGCTAAGAGGAGCAAAAAGAAGCAAGTAAAGTGCTTCTTGTGCCGTGGTCCGCATGAGTTACGGAACTGTCCAAAGCAAGTCGTAGTCAAAGGAAAGGCAACGTCCGAGCATAGTAAGTTGTCGGAGGGGCTTCCACCCAAGGGAGAGGTGAGTTTGTCATCAAACTTAGAGGAATAAGTTGCGATGAAAACAGTGAAGCTAGGACCAATGAGGCTCGAATCGAGTGAAGCGTCGGAGTTGGCCGAGTCATCGACAAAGCTTCCACCTATGGGAGAGGTGGGTGGTGCATCGGACTTCAAGGAAAAAGAAGTGATGAATGTGGGACAGTTGACCCGAGTAAATGCAAAGGTACATTCGAAACACTCTGATAGTGTTTTGCATTCTAACTTGTATACTTGGCGAGAACGTAGGGGCCCTTTCGAAGTTCTTGAGCAAGGAGGCCGAGAAACTGTGGGCAAAGCGAAGCCAAGTGTCGTGAATCATGAGGATTCTGTTCGAGGGAAGTTAGAATGTGGGCAAGGGAGTGACATAACTCCTTGTCGTCGAGATGTACAAACGAGTAGGACGGCTCGAGTTAAGAGGCGACAGAAGCCGAGGCAAAAGTCCCAAAGGAAGGGAAGAGCTAAGACAATGAGTGGGATCCAAGGCAAATCAAGTCAGTGCCATTCAGGAGTCGCAACGAGGACATTGCGAGAATGGGTGGGGGAGAATGTCACGAGCCAGAGTTCAAAGCCCGTGACCATCGAACCAAATGCATCCGATGGAGGTCTATTACTGAGATGGGGATCATTTGGCCCATGTGAGCTGGCCCGATTCAAGGAACTGTTGGAGAAGCTTGTCAGATTAAAGTCTGGTTGGCCCAATCGGACTGGCCCATTGCTTGAAAAGATTGAAGGTCCATCTACAAATATAGAAACATGATCTTAAAAGATATGATTTTATAATCTTAGAGATCTTAGATATGATATGGAATCTTATAAGATATTATATTATAATCTTAGAGATCTTAGATATGATATGGAATCTTATAAGATATTATATTATATTCTTAGATATTTGATGGTAGGTACCCTTTAATCATAGCCGTTGATGTACTTGATTTGTACCGTTGGATTTGGAGAGGCTCAACTATAAATAGAGGCCTCTCCCCTCATTTGGGGGGGACTCCATTCATTGTTTCATTATTCTTTGTGAATAAGAGAATAGAGAGCATTTACTCAAACACTTTGCGAGCGTCCCTTTCTGTTTTTCTTTTAAGCTTCTTTTGGCATAAGTTTGCTTCCACTGTATGAGTTGGTACCTTGGAGGAATTCTTAAGGAACCCTCATTCGAGTAAAGGCTGACTTGGGCGAGTTTAGACGAGTAAATCACCTAAGGCCGCACGGATTGCGAGACAAAAGGTCTAGCCCCGTGACAATGGGGGCTGCAATGGTTCCAAGTGAAAAGGAGCAATAGCATGTGCATTGTATAAGCTTTCATAAAGCTCACGATACGTCACGGGGATAGGTGTGAACTGCATCCTTTTAGAATTCTGCCTTGTACCCGACTCCTACTTTTGAGAACTCTGTTGCTCAACCGCAGCTGTTTTTGGTTGACCAACTCTGATTGCCTTCGTGTTGAAGGTGCTTGTGTTATTCACTTCACTATCCTTTCTCCTTGGAGCCGATCTTTTAATCACTTCCCCCTCGATTTTGCCACCCCTTATGGCATTCTCGATCATCTCTCCCACCATGACTATATCTGCAAAGCTTTTAGTGGTGCTCCCAATCATGTGAGTGATGAATGGAGCCTTTAGAGTGTTGATGAACAACATGGTAGTCTCCTTTTCCAACAATGGTGGTTGAACATGTATTGCCACCTCTCTCCATCTCTGTGCATATTGCCTAAAATTTTCATTAGGCTTTTTCTCCATGTTTTGCAGCGTGATTCTATCCGGAGTCCTGTCAGTCACATGATTGTACTGCTACATGAAGGCCTGTGCAAGATCCCTCCATGAACTTATTCTGGCCCAACTCAGTTGATTATACCACTTGGATACTTCTCCAATTAAACTATCTTAGAAACAGTGGATCAACAGTTGATCATTATTCACGTACCCAGTCATCCTTCTACAGATCATCGTAATGTGGGCTTCTAGGCAAATAGTCCCATTGCACTTCTCAAATTCTGGCAACTTGAATTTGTGAGGAAGCACCAAGTCTGGGACCAAACTTAGATCTTTGGCATCAACTTTATGATGCCCATCAGTATTCTCTAAGGCCTTGAATTTTTCCTCCAATCATTTGCAGCGTTCTTCTAACTGTCTTGCAACCTCAGTTCTAAAATCCTCTTTTTTCAGCCATGTCTAAGTTAGGAATGACAGGATTTACAGAATTGTCACCCAAATTAAATCCTGAGCTAGTTGGGAAATTTATGGGGATCCCAGCATCGACCGACCCTTGTTAAGGCCTTATAATGACAGACGGCCTCCTAGGAAGTGCCTCGGTTTGTGTAGACACATGGGGTGGGGCGAAACCTGTAGAATGATCCTCACCATCCTTGCCAATAATTGTCATGGAAGCCTTTCCCTTATTAGTGGCCTTCAGTAGTTGAGCCATCTCAGCCATCATGTTCCTTTGAGCCTCCAACATTTGCTCCCTCATGTCTTTTTGCATTTTTTCCAATTGCTCTTGCAATTGGTCTTGCATATCCTTTTGTAGCTGTTCAAATCTTTGGTCCATATTCTTTGACTTAGTGCGTGTACCGTAAGGATGTGTTGCTTCCAGATTTTCTTGCTCTTACTCTCTCTTTCTCCCTAATAATTTTGACTAATTAGGGTCTTTCTACAAACTTGAATGCATATGATGTGATGAGATGCAAATGCATGAATGCTAAAAGATATCGATTCTGATTCAATTTCTTTTTAGAAAATGTTATTTGAGAAACAAAAGTCTTTACATAAAACATATTACAAATACGCCTTTGCCCTCAGGCCCAAGGTTTTAACCCTATCCAACAACAAAGCTAACTCTAGACACTTATCTGACACTAACTCATATTTTGTACTCAATACATTAGCTTGTACTGCTAGGTCTTGTAAATGATCTGCGACTTCTCGAATTTGGGCTATAGCTTCTCCCATGAGATAATCCCTATCTCCCACTTGATCTTGAAGATGGTGAAGTTCTCCCTTCCACTGTTCTTCTCATGCCTCGAGCTGCTCAATCCGTAGCTCACAGTCCTGTAGTGCTGCTCTAACCCTCTAATATTATACTTCATTTCCTCGATCTTATCCAAGCTTGGCTTTAGCTCAACCTCATAGTTACGACTTCGGTAATGATGAAGGGATTGTCCAAGCTCAGCCACCTTGGTTTTTAATCCCTGATTTTCCTTCTCTAGGGCCTGATTACGCGACTGCAACTCTTGGAACTTCTTCTCCCAATACTTGGCTTTGGCTTTTTCTTCTTGGACCTCTTGTTGCCACTGCTCTGAAGACTTCCCCAATACAGCTCTCTTTAATGATAGCTGTGTCTTCTTATACTGTGTCTTCAAATCATCTCGGTCTTCTTCAATCTTCCTTTTTTCTTTCCTTACTTTTTTTACCTCGATTTTCTAAACATCAACGTCTAAACTTAGGTACATCTTTTCCTCCTCGAGCCTCTCTATCTTTTTTTCGAGCTCCAAATGCTTCCTTTCAAACTCTTGCTTTATGACTTCTGACTCTGATGGAATCACTTGTAACTTCTCCTCCATCGATCGAGCTGTCTTCAAACTCGGTCTAGGGATTTTATCATTAATACTCTTACTAAACCATCCTTTGTATTCAGAAGTTGTCGTCGGTCCTTTAGTCAGAATATTCACGCATCAAACCTTCTTCCAAGGCTCAGAAATTTCTCGCATCTTCTTCTTATAATGATCCCCTTTATACGAGAAGTCACTCTGAGCTAACCCTTGTGTTACCGGTATAAACTGCTCCGCCTTGTATTGCCTTAGAACGAGTAATGGTGTATAACCAATAACTCCCTAAATTCCAGGAAGAGGTACCCAATCAAAGCTTCCGCACCGATAAAGAATTTCACTAGGGGTCATCCAAGGGGCTTTCCACGTAACATCTTCTTCTCGGAGATTCTGAAGTATTTCTATCCAGCTTTCCTCTGTAATGTCATCCCTCCTTGGTGTAGCTGCTACTTCCTTTAGTGGAGAATAGACTTTGAAGAACACTCGGCAAGGAACTTTATCTACCTTCTAAAAATGACTGTGGAACCAAACTAAAAATAGTTGTGCACATCCAATGAATCTACATTCACCAGCTCTCCAACATGCACTCATGGATCTAAATGTCTCGGCTAGGATTGCAAGAACTGGTGTGTTCTGTTTACTAACTCGATCAAATAAATCTGCAACTGCCTCATCTATGTGCCCCAATGCCTTTGGGAAAATCACCATGCCGTAAATACTCAAAGCTAGGACGTCAACCTTTTTCTTTACGTCTGGATGTTTCGATATCAAATCCCTCAAAACGGCCCATGGAACGCACTTACTATCACCCTTTTGCTGCACACGAGCTACAGCCCACTGCTCACTCATCCCAGTAATCACCACCAGCTTCTTCACGAAAGTTGGAAGGCTAGCAGGCCTAACATAAGCCTTGTAACCCTGAATCCTCGGGCAATGTAGTAAAGTCGTATACTCCTCCAAAGTAGGTACAAGATCAACATCGCCAAATGTAAAGCAACTATAAACAGGTTTCCAGAAATGTACCATAGCTCGGAACAGATGTTTATCTACCTTGATGTCTAGCAAATGAGGAAGATCTCCATAATTCTGATAGAAAAGCTGCTTAGCCTCGTCATACCATTGGGCCCAAATGTCTCTCAACTCCTGAAACTCATTCTGTGTCGAATTAAAACGAGTGAAGTCCCATAACTCTGATGTATACCCCTTGGGGACACTATCTCCTTTCTCTAACTGGATTTTCTCTGACCAGGTACAGACAGAGGTGTTGTCCTCTACTTTATTAAGATATTCATTCCTCATTACAAAACTTTCTAATCTAGAAATCAAACCTTGAATCGACAGCTTTAAATGTTGAGTGACATGCAATAACAACAAAATAAAATAGGTCAGTATCATATATAAAAAAAATGATAAACAAGTACTTACAAGGGTAGCTTACTAAAGGCTATCACTATCTTTCCTAGGGTAAGCTCTTTAAATTTCACTATATGAGTTTTAGTTCTAAAGTAAGGGTACCTGAACGAGCAGATTCCTCGATCCTCACCCATTATAAGCTCATATAGACCAAGTTCAGTTCAGGGGAACACATTTCCCTATGGCCATGCAGAGATGAAAATCTCATGAAGACATAAGTACAGTATCTCGGAAGTAATCCACTGACTCATGCGGAGGTGAAAACCTCATGAAAGCTTCGTTTCTTACTCCCACTTAAAGGTGTGACCGACGGTCATGCAAATGCAATGCGCGAAATCAACATATGCAACAAACACTTGTAAAATGATCAATGTTTTAAAATTTTCCAAACTTTTGACATTAAGACACAAAAAATCAATTTCTTGGCTTGACTCTCTTATAGGTCCCTAGCGGAGTCGCCAATCTGTCGAAACCTGTTTTTAAAACGGGTTTGGAAAAAATCGGGTTCGACTTTTTGAAAAAAATAAAAAAAAATAAGAGTCGCCAGCAACCTTTTAAAGTGTGATTGGGTCACTTTATAAAACATTTTGGTCTACGAAATTACGAGAAAACAGGTTCGGGAGTCGGTTACGTACAAGGAAGAATTAGCACCCTTGTAACGCCCAAAATTGGTACCAAATTGAATAATTTTGTCTTAATGTCAGAATTTTGAAAGAATTTAGAAATAAGATTTCTTTTAAAACCGTAATCTTTTGAGTTAAAAATAATCAAGATTCCTTCGCTTCAAAAGAGTACAAATATCACAACCAGCATAATTGGACACGATATCTTTAAACTTTCGTAGCTTAAATCATCTTATAATTTGTAAAACTCGCTTAAAAGGATATTTTAGATATTTAGAAAAACGGGAAATCACAACCCAGCATGTTAGGGCACTACTTTCCGAATTCCTAAATATCAAAACATTGCCTCACTTTTTAAAATTCTTTTTTTGAATTGAATGACATATGACTTTTGGTTTTAAAAGTAATGATATGTTTTACATATTACAAGAAATTAAATAAACCTAATTACAATATATATGCCTTAATCATTTCATGCAAATATAGTATAGAAAATAATAAATAATGGCACAAATTACACAATATATGTATCATTTTATATACATATGATTATAAACAAAAACACATGCATTATCCTTACATGCAAAATACAACATAGAGTATAAAAAATTTAATGGTATAAATTGTATAACACATATATAACAACATTTCACATAAATGTACCTTAAATCAACATAAATGATTAATTTTCATGCAAATATGTAAACATCAATAAAAAATATTATATGAAAATTTAACCTACTAAACAATATCAAAATAAAAGAAAAATAAATAAATAACCAATTAAAAATGTATAAATTATAAAGCACATAGAAATAAGATATTTAGAAATATATTGAATAATATAAGAATGATAAAGGAGAATCCCTTTTTTTAAAATGATATATATACATATATAGGTTATACTATAGGGTATAATAACTTTAAAAAAGAAGTACTAAATATTGATATTAGATTTATTTATAAAAAAATTTAAGAATGTATATAATTAATAAGTAATAAAATAATATATATTTTATAATAAAATAAAGGTAATGTAAGGAAATATGGTAAAATATATAGTGTATAACATAATTTATAAATAAAATATATAATAATATAAATCATATAATAAATAATATAAAAATATATATAATAAAATGTATATAATATAATATATATAAAAGAAAGAAAGATATTATAATGAACAATATATAACAAAATATAATATGTAATAAAATATGTAGATAAAATATAATGAAATATAATATAATAAGGAATATATAAAATAATAATAATAATATAAAAATATAGTAAAATAAATAATATATAACATATAATAAAAGTACAAATATAATGAATAAATAATATATATAATAAAAATATATGATAAATTTTTTTAAAAAGTGTAATAATAAAATAATATGTACTATTTTATATAATTAATAAAAATAAAGTATTTAAAATAAAAAGGATTAAAATTGAATTTAATTGAAGAATCAGGGTTAATTGCAAAATAATAGAAAATTTGGACCTGATTAAAACACGCACTGAAAGTCGAGGAACTCATTGGGTAATTCGACCCTAATCCCAAAACGACGTCGTTCTCTAGAACTGATTTTAATGACCTTCAGGACTAAATTGAATTAAATATGAGAGGTTAGGGCTAATTTAAAAATAAAATAATATGAATTTGAAAATATAAAAAAAACACAGAAGGACCAATTGGGAAATTATTTCAATCTATAAAAACACGCGGATCCTCCCCGGGTAATCGGGTCAACACGCGGATCTAAGCCCTGAAACGACGCCATTTTAGAGCTTATTGCTTTAAGCTAAACGACGTCGTTCTAATAAGGCTATATAAGCCAATTTTAACTAAAAAAAATCATTTTAAAACCCGGTTAAAAAAAAATTTCAGAAATGCTCTGAAGCCCTCTGAGCTCTGGCCATCGACCATCATGGCTCCAGTCATTGGACCTCCGCACGCGCCCACGCGCCACCTTAGATTTTGCCATCTACGGCGGCCGAAAGCTGAAAAGCTTCGTTTTTTCGCCTATAATGAAGGGTAAGACTTCTTCCTTCTTTTAAATATTAATAGTTTTTGCGAAAAAACGATTCGTATGTTTGTATATAAAAATAAATAATAGAATATGAGATTTAAATCACCTTTTAGAAAATAAGCCACTGTTTCTTATTTCCTCTGTGAATATATGTGTGTATCCTTTTATTCTCTATCAAAAAAATCGGTCCTTTGTACAGATTTGTAAAGAGGCTTTTATAGCCTTCTATGAATTGTTTACATTTAGAAAGAAATCTTTCATTTCTTTTCCCTATCTGTTTTCCTTTTCTGCTGTGGTTTCTTCTTCTTTTACAGATACCAGCGAAGAGGCCAGTAATGAATGACACTGACGACGGCACTAGCGTTGATTTGGGAGTCGATCACGGCATGATTCGAAGCCTGGAATCATGGTATTGATGACGGTAGCTGGAACGACGCGAGACGAACCGACACATTGATTGCGGCGCCTAGGGTTTCTGAAACCCTAGGTCTTCCGTCCTTGGCTTGTGGTTTGGGCCTCTTGGGCTTCACTGAGTTGGGTCAGGGATGTAACGGGTTAGTGGGTTTAAGTATAATGGGCTATCGGGTTGTAACCGGGCATAAGGTTTAGGTATGGGTCAAATGTGAACGGGTAATGGGCTGTAAATGAGTTTTGGGCTTTGTACATGGACTGTATAAAATTTATTATTTTTAATTTATGTTTTTGTTTTTTTTTACTTATTCATTTAATTACGGGCCCGGGCAGAAATGGGCTACTACACCTATGATATGTTTAACTATATTCGAGCATGACATTTTGCATACACCTATGATATTATGACATGACATGTTGCATGGGGGTGGGTTTGATATATTTGTAGGAAGTGTATTGTACTGGCAGCGCTGTTGGGAATACTGTTTAGTGTTGCAACCGATGCTATCTATTTGGAGTCCTTGCAACCTTAGGGACGCCATGTTGATATCTTCGATCTGCTCTCTGACAAAACAAAGATGCCAAATCTCCTATCTTCAATCTGCTCTCTGACAATATAGAGACGCCAAATCATCTTATATCTGCTTCAGCGTAAACACGTGAAAGCAAAATCTGCTATGTCTTCGATCTGCTCCTTGTAAATGCATGGATGCCAAATCATCTTAGATCTACTTCGATATGAAAACATTCGAAGGTTGGATCTTCCATGTCTTCGATCTGTTCTCCGTCGAATATGGAGATGCCAAATCAGTTTCTTCGATTTGTTCTCTGACAATACAGAGACACCAATTGTACTATCTTCGATCTGCTCTCTAACAATACAGAGACGCCAAATCTACTATCTTTGATCTACTCTCTAACAATACAGAGATGCCAAATCATCTTAGATTCGCTTTAGCGTAAACACGTGAAAGCCGAATCTACTATGTCTTCGATCTACTTCTTGTAAACGCAAGGATGCCAAATCCTCTTGGATCTGCTTCGATGCAAAAACATCCGAAGGTTAGATCTGCTATGTCTTCGATCTGCTCTCCGTCGAATATGGAGATGCCAAATCTGTTTCTTCAACTGGTTCCCTGATGATACAGAGATGCCAAATCATCTTGGATCTACTTCAGCGTAAACACCTGAAGGTCAGATCTGCTATGCTTCAGCCTGTTACCCTTTCTGCTTAGGGAGTTAAGGCGCATCAATCTTCATTATCCCTTGAAGGACATAACCTGTATAATGTGTATGAGTTTATGCCTAATGATTAGAATGCTATGATCGAAATAAGTCAAATGCTCCTAATTGAACCTGTTATAATTCAAAATGTTTATGAATATGACCCCTATTCCCGACATCACTACTCATTCCTTTGTCAAAACTCATCCTTATTTCTCTAGAAATATCATTCCTACTCAGCCTGGGTTTGTACCATTCTTCAAACGTTATAACCCATCGAAAAATGTCTGTAAGATGATCCTCTCTTAAGATCGAATCGTTTGATTTGCCCAATCATCATTTTGGACTAAAGAAAGAATTTCCTCGAGTTCTTCCAAACCTCACTTACATGAATTCCTTGAACAATTGTTTCGTTTTAGTTTCTTGTATTATCTAGAAATTTCCAGAGTAATGAGCAAAACTTCATTTTTGAAATTTATTTAGTTTATCTATCATTATTTAATGCAACACACTTTAAGAATAATGGAAGATGAATTTAATCTTTGAGAATAATTAGATTTGAATAAATTTGTCAAAAATACAAAGGAAATTAATCTGAAATCCTATCTTTGAGAAGAAAAAGAATCTAAAGATAGCAAACAGGACAAAAGTTAGATGCCCTAGATATCACCGCTTGAGCGTTTATATGCCAGCTCCATGAAGACTTTCTTGAGTTCAACATGTGTTTAAAAGATCCAAAGTACTTTTTTGATACCCCAATATGCAATGTGCTTCACTCTTCGTTGAATCAGATATAGCAAGATTACCGTGTGCTTTTCAAAATTTGAGCTGCTATTTCGGGTTTTCAACTCAAAACCCCTTTTGTCACAAGGCGCCCTTTGCTGGTTTTCACCTTGGATTCTCTTCTCCTTTAGACAAAGTACTTTTTGACTTAGTCTGAATTCACTAGATTGGGTAAACTCTTCCCATCCATTTCCGTTAAAATTAATGCACCCCCAGAGAAAGCCTTCTTCATGACATACGGCCCTTTCCAATTCGGTATCCATTTTCCTCTAAAGTCCTTCTGAATGGGAAGGATCCTTTTCAGCACAAGATCCCCCTTGTGGAATTCTCTTGGTCGTACTTTCTTGTCGTAACTCTCATCATTCGCTTCTGATACATCTGACCATAACGAATGGCCCTTAGCCTCTTTTCCTCAATCAAGTTCAATTGATCATATCGTAATTGTATCCATTCATCCTCATCCAGCTTTATCTCTGACAAGACTCGGAGAGACAGTATTTCTACTTTAATGGGTAACACTACTTCCATCCCATAAACCAACGAGAAAGGAGTTGCCCCAGTAGAGGTTCTGACAGACGTTCGGTAGGCTAAGAGTGCAAATTGTAATTTCTCATGCCAGTCTCTGTAGGTTTCAGTCATTTTCCCCACTATCTTCTTGATGTTTTTCTTAGCAGCTTCCACTGCCCTATTCATCTGTGGGTGATACGGCAAAGAATTATGATGCTTGATCCTGAATTGACTGCAAACTTCTGCTATTGTTTTGTTGTTCAAGTTCAGTGCATTGTCAGATATGATCCTTTCAGGTATCCCATACCGACAAATAATCTCTTTCTTCAAGAATCGACTTACAGCCGACTTAGTAACATTCGCATAAGAAGCAACCTCTACCCACTTCGTGAAGTAATCAATGACCACAAAAATAAAGCGATGCCCATTTGAAGCTTTTGGTGATATTGGCCCAATTACATCCATGCCCCACATAGAAAAAGGCCATGGAGAAGTCATAACGTGTAGAGGTGAAGGTGGTACATGAATCTTGTCTCTATAAATCTGACATTTATGGCATTTTTTGGTGTAGTTAATACAATCCCCTTCCAAAGTAGACCAATAATATCCAAACCTCATGATTTGTCTAGCCATCGTGAAACCATTAGTGTGCGTCCCACAAACACCCTCGTGAACTTCTTCCAAGATTAACTTAGCTTCCACGGCGTCAACACATCTCAACAGTACTTGGTCCTTTCTTCTTTTGTACAAGATGTCCCCATCCACGTAGTCGCAGGCTAATCTCCTTAAAGTTCGCTTATCATTTTCAGTTGCCTGTTCTGGGTATTTACGATCTCTCTCATATCGCAATATATCCTGATACCAAGGATTATCATCATTTTCTTCTTCATTAATGTTACAACAGTGAGCTAGAGCCTCAAAGATACTCATCTGAAAGGGTCTCATCTCCTCCTCTTTATTTGCTTTAATCATTGAAGATAAGGTTGCTAGAGCATCTGCCATCTGGTTTTCATCTCGTGGGATATAATTGAAAGTAATTTCATCGAATTCCTCAAGTAACCCCAAAACTATCTTTCGATAATTGATCAATTTAGGATCCCTTGTCTCCCATTCACCTCTAAGCTGGTAAATTACCAACGTAGAGTCTCCATATACTTCCAAAGTTCTTATTCCTCGTTCTATAGTTGCTCGGATCCCCATGATGCATGCTTCATACTCAGCCATATTGTTCATACAGTCAAAATCCAATCTACATGTGAATGGATAATGATCCCCATTTGGGGATAACAAGACTGCCCCAATTCTATTTCCTACTGTATTGGATGGCCGTCAAAGTTCATCTTCCATGGACGTTCTTCAATAGTTGCCACATACAACAACTCCTCATTAGGGAAATCAAAGTCTAATGGTTCATAATCTTCTAGAGCTCTGCTTACCAGAAATTCTGCTATCGCACTCCCTTTTATAGCCTTTTGACCCACATAGACTATATCAAATTCTGAAAGCAATATTTGCCACCTTGCCATTCTTCTATTTAGTTTTGTTGACTCCATCATGTACTTTAATGGATCAAGTTTTGAAATTAGCCAAGTTGTATGATATAACATATATTGCCTCAACCTTCGAGTCATCCAGATTAAAGCATAACACAATTTCTCAATTGGCAAATATCTCATCTCACACTCTGTGAATTTCTTGCTGAGGTAGTATATTGCCTTCTCTTTTCTTCCCGATTCGTCATGTTGACCAAG
This sequence comes from Gossypium arboreum, assembly GCF_025698485.1. Classification (NCBI taxonomy): domain Eukaryota; kingdom Viridiplantae; phylum Streptophyta; class Magnoliopsida; order Malvales; family Malvaceae; genus Gossypium; species Gossypium arboreum. Next base: position 64,794,659 of record NC_069074.1, on the reverse strand, counting down.
CACACATCCCATAGAATTACTAAACACTGATAAGTACAAAATTAATGGTTTATCCGGACTAGGTGAGGATAATACTGGAGCGTTTAGCAAGTATTGCTTGACTTTATCAAAGGCATTCTGGCATTCCTCATTCCAAGTACCTTGGTTGTGTTTTCTAAGGAGGCAAAATATAGGATCACATTTCTCAGTTAATTATGAAATAAACCAAGCAACATAATTCAACCTTCCAAGGAAACCCTGAACTTCCTTCTGAGTACGTGGTGGAGGCAAATCTCGTATGGTTCTAACTTTGTCTGAGTCAACTTTTATTCCCTTTTCGCTGACCATAAAGCCTAATAACTTTCCTTACCTGGCTCCAAAAGCGCACTTTGCTGGATTAAGTTTTAACTGAAACTTTCGTAATCTCAGGAACAGCTTCCTTAATACTTTAATATGTTCCTCCTCCGTTCGAGATTTGGCAATCATATCATCAACATACATCTCAATTTCTTTGTGCATCATATCATGGAATAAGCTTACCATAGCCCGTTGGTATGTTGCCCCTGCATTCTTCAATCCAAACGGCATTACTTTGTAACAAAAGGTGCCTCACAATGTTATGAAAGTGGTTTTATCCATGTCTTCCGGATGCATCTTGATCCAGTTGTACCCCGAGAAACCATTAATGAAGGAGAACAATGAATATCCTGCAGTGTTGTCTACCAATGTGTCTATGTGTGGCAGACGAAAATTATCTTTTGGGCTAGCTTTGTTCAGATCTCTGTAATCAACACACATCCGTACCTTCCATCCTTCTTAAGGACTGATACAATGTTAGCTACCCATTTAGAATACTTCAACTCTTGTAAGAATCCTGCATCGAACTGTTTCTTGACTTCGTCCTTTATCTTCAATATGATATCTGGTCTCATTCTTCGCAACTTCTGTTGGATTGGTTTACAATCCTGTCTTATTGGAAGACGATGCACCACGATATTGGTATTTAACCCTGGCATATCTTGATAGGACCATGCGAAGATATCCTTGAACTCACGTAGCAACTCAATCAGTCCTTGCTTTGTGTCTTCAGCAATATACGTGCCGATTTTCACCTCTTTCCACTCCTCTAGGGCTACACTCTCTATTGTCTCTTTCTCATGGGGCATAATTTTTTTGTCCTCCTATTTTACCATCCTCAATAGATCCGGAGACACGTCTCAATCTTGGACATCTTCAAAATCCTGAGATTCCTCTAAACACATGTCTTGTTCGTGAAAGAAATCAGGATTTGTAATATCAATGCTCATGTCATTGATATCTAGGGACCTGTGAGGTATAAAGAATATAAAAAGAATGAATGAATTTAAGTATACAAAGAATGAATGAATTTAAGAATGATTATTTATGTGGTATGACTGAAAGAATAAGAATTGCAAAAGTTTAACAGAATATTGGTTGATAAAAAACAATACTCGTTCAAATTGATAAAAGTTATGTTTTATTAAAAAATAATAGATGATCGTAAGCCCATCCCACAAATGTAATCCTATTACTCCTAGGCCTTAAACTAACAAGAATTTTTTGAAAATTACTCTGAAAAATTCCTAAAGACTACAGGAAGTTCCCCCGCAGTCCAATTGTTCAGAGAGCTTCTCGGTTCGTAAGGGCGAATACCCTCAAGGTTTCCTTGCTCTGATCCTTCGTCCAATATAGCATTAACCTGATGACTTTCTTCTATAAGTAACCCTCCCGATATGAAGGTTTGGGATAGTGGAGGGAATGTCATCAGCTCCCACTGCACTTCTCTTCCATTAAGCCGCGCCCTTCTTCCCTCTTGGCGCTTCTCAACTTCCTTCCTAGTTTGCTTATAGTCTGGCTTGAAGCCCAGACCAAAGCGATCTCTCCTCTCTTTCAGTTCTGGGATTTGAGTTCCTCCTTGCAGGTATTTTCCTAACCCTCTTACTGGTAAGGCTCCTTTTCCCACCATCATTTGTAGAGCCATCCTCGTGGCTCTTGCTATCTTTGGCACCAGTGGCTCACTCCCTTCTGAAATGAAGGTTGCATTCACAAATTCTAAAGAGCGAAAGGAACACCCAATAGACTCTTCGTTCGTTTTGACATAAGGGGCCTTGCTAGTGACTGCGGCTATAATGTCCTCCTCCGCATTGATGGTTATTAACCATACATCCATCTCTAACTTTAATTTTTGGTGCAACGATGAGAGCACCACTCCCGCTAAATGTATCCAAGGCCTCCCTAATAAGCAATTGTAGGAGGGCCTGATATCCATCACCAAGAAGTCTACTTCGTATATACTCGGCCCAATTTCCAAGGGGATGTCAATCCTTCCTATCACCTTTCTTTCTGTACCGTCGAAGGCTCTTACCATATTTTGACATGTCTTCATGTGAGAACCGTCAATGGGTAATATGTTCAATGTAGACAACGGTAGAACATTCAAATCCGATCCATTATCGACGAGCACGCTTGGGAGTGTGTACCCCTTACATCAAGTGGTGATGTGCAAGGCCTTTGTTGACCCCCTACCCCCGGCGGGATTTCATCATCATTAAAGTAGCTGAAATTATCCGCGCTTATGTTATTCACCAATCGGTCCAGCTTGTTAATAGATATGTCATGGGTGACATATGTTTCGTTGAGCACCCTTATCAATACATTCCGATCCACCTCAGAACTCAGAAGTAGAGCCAATACTGATATGGGAGCCGACTGCCTACACAACTACTTGACCACACTATACTCGCTATGCTTTAGGAACTTTAGAAATTCCTTAGCTTCCTCCTCCTTTACTGGCTCCTTAACAGGCACTTCGGCCTCTTTCTCCTTCTCTGTACTCATTCTCTACACTAACATTCTTTGATTTTGTGGGCTCCTCCTTGACGCCCACCATATCATACCGTATCCCACTCCGTGTATGGGAACTCTCAACTTGTACATCTTTAGACGTACTGGCTATACTCTCCTCCTCTGGCACTGTCACACTATAGTCATAACTCCATGGTACCCTCTTGCTATCTTTATAAGGAAAAGGCGTAGGCTTATGGTGTAACACCCCAAACCTGGCCTGGAAGTTTGGCTCGAACTTGGCGTGTCACATTGAGTGTTTTTCGAAAACCATGGTTCCATTAAAAACCCTTCTTAATAATTAAAAACTTATACCCTTTTAAAACCTTGTTAGAAAACCTCAGCTGAATAACATTCTTAACAACTTTGTAAAAATCTTGGTAGTTGCGGAAACTTACTTTAAAAACAATTGCGGTTACATGATGTTTTGAATAACAGTAGTTGCTTTGGAAAATCGTGTTCTAATACTAGCAATTATAAGAACAATAAATAAAATTCCAAATTTGAAATCCAGAAAATTACAACGGCTTTACTACAACCCACATAAAATAATTTAAAGGTAATAATCAAAACTGTAACATAAACAGTGTGTGTGGCTTCCTCCTAGCCCCTAGCAACCCCGATCCGTCTAAGGTTGGAAATTACCGAAAGGTTAATAAGCGGGTGAGTTTACGAAAACTCGATGAAATCCCTACTATAAAAAGGAACAATCATCTAAAAGAATTAAAAGTCTGCCCTTACTTACAATTTCAAGACCAATCGGGTCTTAGCCCATTACAATAGACGATTACAGATGGACCTTAGCCCATTACGAATAAGAAACATTATCGAATTAGAACCAAAATGAGAATCACAATCGTAATCAATAATGTAATCGTAATCGTAATCAATATTAGTAATGTAATCGAATCGAAATCGAAATTAGGTGACGTAATCGAATCGAATTAGTATTAGTAATGTAATCGAAATCGTAATCGAATTACGTGATGTAATCGAATGTGAATGCAATCCCAACCCAATCCAGCCGTATACACCCCCGTACCAACCTTACACCATGTGGGAGACAACTCGACCTACCCATCCGCTACACACCTCAGAATTTGCAGCATGGTCGCCAGAGCGAATATCGTGACGAGTCACCAGATCTGAATATTGTGGCGAGCCACGAATCGAATAATGTGGCAAACCCACCTAACAAAATACGTGGCACAAAGCCATAGATAACTGTAATAACTTCGGCACATAGCCATCAGTGACGGTAATATAATTGGCGCACAGCCTTCGGTAAATATGATCGACACAGAGTTGTCAACAAATACGTTAGGCACATAGCTACAGGTAAATACGTTTGGCACGAAGCCATAGTCAAGATGGCACAAAGCCATATTTAGGTTGGCACAGAGCCATTAATAACGGGTCTATAATCGGCACGAAGCCCACAACAATGGCACACAGCCTTCGGTAGCGTGATCGGCACTTAGCCATCGATCGGTCAACAATATGGTGACAGAGTCACCAAATACAGATATTGTGGCAGAGCCACCAGAACAGATATTTGTGGCATAGCCACCTGAACGCTTCCTCCGTACAAAATCTTAACCCATGCAACATGTCATGTATGCAGAATGTCATGCCCATATTTGAATCAAACAATCACAGTCAAGTTATTCATATCACCAACATATATTCACAATCAAATCACAAACACACAAATCCAAGTCACCACTTGCCCACAAGGGCAAAATAGTATTTAACACCCTAGGGGCAAATGGTAATTTTACCCCACAAGGGTGTCTCATTAATTCTACCCTACGGGTATTTGGTATTTCTACCCTACAAGGGTATTTCGATAATTCTACCCTACAGGGGTATTTTGGTAATTCTATCCTATAAGGGTATTTCAGTAATTCTACCCTATAGGGGTATTTCTGAAATTCTACCCTACAGGGGTATTTCAGTAATTTCACAATCAAGGGTAAAACGGTAATTCAGAATCGAGGGTAAAACGATAATTTTGTAAACCGAGGTAAACCAAGAATTACAGAAATCAAGGGTAAAACGGTAATTTTACAAATCGAGGGTAAAACGGTAATTCTATAAATCGAGGGTAAAATAGTAATTCTATAAATTGAGGGTAAAACGGTAATTCTGTAAATCGAGGATAAAACGGTAATTCTGTAAACTGAGGGTAAAACGGTAATTTTGTAAATTGAGGGTAAAACGGTAATTCTATAAATTGGGAGTACTTTGGTAATTTTACAAGTCGAGGGCATTTCAGTAATTGGTAAACTAAAGTATTCTAAACATGGATAACAATACGAATGGGCCTAAAGCCTATTCTCTACCAAATGGGCCCACACGCTCGTGTGGCCCTTTTAGCCCAAACCTAGCCACAGATATGCGATTCACCTAGCCTAGTCCAATATTTACTACACAATCAAACAACTTATCCAATTGGGCCAGTAGGCCCATTGGGCCCACATGGCCCCTTTCGACCCATCGCGGCCCGAAGTAGCCATCCAACAACAAGAGTAGTGATAAATACACACCTGATTGGAGACTGGAGTTAATCCACGCTCCGAGCACTCTTAGCCGACGCCCAACCCAAACGAGCACACCATAAAGCGAAAGGGATCAACCTAAGAAAGGTACCTTTACTCTCCTCATGGTTCTCTCTATTTAAAGCCGGCTTCCCATCCACTCTTATGTTAGCTTCCCGATGTGGGATCCTTCCAACATCAGAGTTTAAATTCAACACCAACTCTTGCCGCCCCCTGTTAGCAAAATAAATGCTCTTTGCTTGCTATGGGATTCGAACCCATGCCTCCCCTCAAATGCTCCACACGCCACTTGCCACTAAGCCATAAGGTTTTTTTGTGTCACAATTTCTCCAACAATATTCTTAAGGCCTACCTACTACACCCAGGGTTTGATTCACCTTAAACCAAATTTTTTGCTAGAGTCCAAGTTTAAACCCAAGACTTCTCCAACATTTCTCAACACACTTAACCACTAAAACAAGCCTTCATTAACAAAATTTGCATGCACAACAGAATATTATAAGCTGCCTTCAACCGCTCCCATGCTCAAGGCCCAAAACTTCTAGGCCCAAATTTAGGGTGTTACATATGGATAATGACCATAGGTACCGTTTGTGCCCCCACTTCATTATTCCCAAGCTGGGAAATAATAATCCTTGGCCAGCTAGTTCCTTTCTGTTCATTCTCCAGCACACATACTTGTTTCTCACAAGAGCTACCTTCAAAATTTTGTAGCTCTTTGTTGTCCATAAAACCCTGCACTAAGGCCTTGAATTCTTCATAATCTTGAACGTCACGGGGATAGGTGTGAACTGCATCCTTTCAAAATTCTTCCTTGTACCCGACTCCTACTTTTGAGAACTCTGTTTCTCAACCGCAGCTGTTTTAGGTTGACCAACTGTGATTGCCTTCGTGTTGAAGGTGCTTGTGTTATTCACTTCACTATCCTTTCTCCTTGGAGCCGATATTTTAGTCGCTTCCCTTTCGATTTTGCCACCCCTTATGGCATTTTCGATCATCTCTCCCTCCATCACTATATCCGCGAAGCTTTTAGTGGTGCTCCCAATCATGTGAGTGATGAATGGAGCCTTTAGAGTGTTGATGAACAACATGGTAGTCTCCTTTTCCAACAACGGTGGTTGAACTTGTATTGCCACCTCTCTCCATCTCTGTGCTTATTGCCTAAAATTTTCATTAGGCTTTTTCTCCATGTTTTGCAGCGTGATCCTATTCGAAGTCATGTCAGTCACATGATTGTACTGCTGCATGAAGGCCTGTGCAAGTCCCTCCATGAACTTATTTTGGCCCGGCTTAGTTGATTATACCACTTGGCTGCTGCTCCAATTAAACTATCTTGGAAACAGTGGATCATTATTCACGTATTCAGTCATCCTTCTACAGAACATCGTAATGTGGGCTTCTGGGCAAGTAGTCCCATTGTACTTCTCAAATTCTGACATCTTGAATTTGTGAGGAAGCACTAAGTTTGGGACCAAACTTAAATCTTTGGCATCAACTCTATGATGCCCATCAGCATTCTCTAAAACCTTGAATTTTTCCTCTAACCATTTGCAGCGTTCTTCTAACTGTCTTGCAGCCTCAGTTATAAAATCCTCTTTTTCAGCCATGTCTAAGTCAGGAATGACAAGATTTATGGGATTGTCGCCCAAATTAAATCCTGAGCCATTTGGGAAATTTATAGGGATCCCAGCATCGATCGACCCTTGTTGAGGCCTTATAGTGACAGACGGCCTCCTAGGAAGTACCTCGGTTTGTGTAGACACATGGGGAAACCTGTAGGATGATCCTCACCATCCTCGCCAGTAATTGTCATGGGAGCCTTTCCCTTATCAGTGGCCTTCAGTAGTTGAGCCATCTCAGCCATCATGTTCCTTTGAGCCACCAACATTTGCTCCCTCATGTCGTTTTGCATTTTTGCCAATTGCTCTTGCAATTGGTCCTGCATATCCTTCTGTAGCTGTTCAAATATTTGGTCCATATTCTTTGACTTAGTGCGTGTACCATAAGGATGTGTTGCTTCCAGATTTTCTTGCTCTTACTCTCTCTTTCTCCCTAATAATTTTGACTAATTAGGGTCTTTCTATAAACTTGAATGTATATGATGTGATGAGATACAAATGCATGAATGCTTAAAGATATCGATTCTGATTCAATTTCTTTTTAGCAAACGTTATTTGAGAAACAAAAGTCTTTACATAAAACAGATTACAAATACGTCTTTGCCCTCAGGCCAAAGATTTTAACCCTATCCAACAACAAAACTAACTCTAGACCCCTATCTGACACTAACTCATATGTTGTACTCAATACATTAGCTTGTACTGCTAGGTCTTGTAAATGATCTGCGACTTCTCAATGTAGACTATAGCTTCTCCCATGAGAGAATCCCTATCTCCCACTTGATCCTGAAGATGGTGAAGTTCACCCTTCCACTGTTCTTCTCTTGCCTCGAGCTACTCAATCAGTAGCTCACAGTCCTATAGTGCTGCTTCTAACCTTTTAATATTATACTTAATTTCCTCGATCTTATCCAAGCTTGCCTTTAGCTCGACCTTAGAGTTACGACTTCGGTGATGATGAAGGGATCGTCCAAGCTCAGCCACCTTGGTTTTTAATCCCTGATTTTCCTTCTATAAGGCCTGATTACGCGACTGCATCTCTTGTAACTTCTTCTCCCAATACTCGTCTTTGGCTTTTTCTTCTTGGAACTCTTGTTGCCACTGCTCTGAAGAATTTCCCGATCCAGCTCTCTTTAATGATAGCTGTGTCTTCTTATACTGTGTCTTCAGATCATCTCGGTCTTCCTCGATCTTCCTCTTTTCTTTCCTTAATTTTTCGACCTCGATTTTCTGAATATCAACGTCTAAAATTAGGTATATCTTTTCCTCCTCGAGCCTCTCTATCCTTTTTCCAAGCTCTAAATTCTTCCTTTCGAACTCTTGCTTTATGACTTCTAACTCTGATGGAATCATTCATAACTTTTCCTCCATCGGTCGAGCTGTCTCCAAACTCGGTCTAGGGATTTTGTCATTAATCCTCTTACTAAACCATCCTTTGTATTCAGAAGTTGTCGTCGGTCCTTTAGTCAGAATCTTCACACATCAAACCTTCTTCCAAGCCTCAAAAATTTCTCGCATCTTCTTCTTATAATGATCCCCTTTATACGAGAAGTCACTCTGAGCTAACCCTTGTGTTGCCGGTATAAACTGCTCCGTCTTGTATTGCCTTAGAACGAGTAATGGTGTATAACCAACAACTCCCCAAATTCCAGGAAGAGGTACCCAATCAAAGCATCCGCACTGATAAAGAATTTCACTAGGGGTCATCCAAGGGGCTTTCCACATAACATCTTCTTCTCGAAGATTCTGAAGTATTTCTATCCACCTTTCCTCTGTAATGTCATCCCTCCTTGGTGTAGCTGCTACTTCCTTTAGCGGAGAATAGTTTTTGAAGAACACTCGGCAAGGAACTTTATCTACCTTCCAAAAATGATTGTGGAACCAAACTAACAATAGCTGTGCAGATCCAATAAATCTACCTTCACCAGCTCTCCGACATGTACTCAAGGATCTAAACGTCTCAGCTAGGATTGCAGGAACTGGTGTGTTCTATTTACTAACTCAATCGAATAAATCTGTAATTGCCTCATCCATGTGCCCCAATGCCTTTGGGAAAATCACCATGCCGTAAATACTCGAAGCTAGGACATCGATCTTTTTCTTTATGTCTAGATGTGTCGATATCAAATCTCTCAAAACGGCCCATAGAACGCACTTACTATCACCCTTTTGCTGCACACGAGCTACAGCCCACTGCTCACTCATCCCAGTAATCATCACCAACTTCTTCATAAAAGTTGGAAGGCTAGCAGGCCTAACATAAGCCTTGTGACCCTGAATCCTCGGGCAACGTAGTAAAGTCGTATACTCCTCCAAAGTAGGTACAAGATCAATATCACCGAATGTAAAGCAACTATAAACAGGGTTCCATAACTGTACCATAGCTCGGAACAGATGTTTATCTACCTTGATGTCTAGCAAATAAAGAAGATCTCCATAATTCTGATAGAAAAGCTGCTTAGCCTCGTCATCCCATTAGGCCCAAATGTCTCTCAACTCCTAAAACTCATTCTGTGTCGAATTAATACGAGTGAAGTCCCATAACTCTGATGTATACCCCTTGGTGACACTATCTCTTTACTCTAACTGGATTTTCTGTGACCAGGTACAGACAGAGGTGTTGTCCTTCACTTTATTAAGATATTTATTCCTCATTACAAAACTTTCTAATCTAGAAATCAAACCTTGAATCGACACCTTTAAATGTTGAGTGACATGCAATAACAACAAAATAAAATAGGTCAATATCATATATAAAAAACAAATGATAAACAAGTACTTACAGTGGTAGCTTACTAAAGGCTATCACTATCTTTCCTAGGGTAAGCTCTTTAAAGTTCACTATATGAGTTTTAGTTCTAAAGTAAGGGTATCTGAACGAGCAGATTCCTCGATCCTCACCCATTATAGGCTCATATAGACCAAGTTCAGTTCAGGGGAACACATTTCCCTATGGCCATGCGGAGATGAAAATCTCACAAAGACATAAGTACAGTATCCCGAAAACAATCCACTAACTCATGCGGAGGTGAAAACCTCACGAAAGCTTAGTTTCTTACTCCTACTTAAAGGTGTAACCAACGGTCATGCAAATGCAATGCGCGAAATCAACATATGCAGCAAACACTTGTAAAATGATCAATCTTTTAAAATTTTCCAAACTTCTGACATTAAGACACAAAAAATCAATTTCTTGGCATGACTCTCTTATAGGTCCCCAGCAGAGTCGCCAATCTGTCGAAACTTGTTTTTAAAACGAGTTTGGAAAAAATCGGGTTCGACTTTTTGAAAAAAATGAAAAAAATAGAAGTCGCCACCAACCTTTTAAAGTGTGATTGGGTCACTTTATAAAACATTTTGGTCTACGAAATTACGAGAAAACAGGTTCGGGAGTTGGTTACGTACAAGGAAGGATTAGCACCCTTGTAACACCCAAAATTGGTACCAAATTGAATAATTTTGTCTTAATGTCAGAATTTTGAAAGAATTTAGAAATAAGATTTCTTTTAAAACCGTAATCTTTTGAGTTAAAAATAATCAAGATTCCTTCACTTCAAAAGAGTACAAATATCACATCCAGCATAATTGGACACGATATCTTTAAACTTTCGTAGCTAAAATCATCTTATAATTTGTAAAACTCGTTTAAAAGGATATTTTAGATATTCAGACAAACGGGAAATCGCAACCCAGCATGTTCGGGCACTACTTTCCGAATTCCTAAATATCAAAACATTGCCTCACTTTTTAAAATTCTTTTTTTGAATTGAATGAAATATGACTTTTGGTTTTAAAAGTAATGATATGTTTTACATATTACAAGAAATTAAATAAACCTAATTACAATATATATGCTTTAATCATTTCATGCAAATATAGTATAGAAAATAATAAATAATGACACAAATTACACAATATATGTTATCATTTTATATACATATGATTATAAACACAAATACGCATGCATTATCCTTACATGCAAAATACGACATAGAGTATAATAAATTTAATGGTATAAATTGTATAACACATATATAACAACATTTCATGCAAATGTACCTTAAATCAACATAAATGATTAATTTTCATGCAAATATGTAAACATCAATAACAAATATTATATGAAAATTTAACCTACTAAACAATATCAAAATAAAAGAAAAAAATAAATAACCAATTAAAATGTATAAATTATAAAGCACATAGAAATAAGATATTTAGAAATATATTGAATAATATAAGAATGATAAAAGAGAATCCTTTTTTTAAAAATGATATATATACATATATAGGTTATACTATAGGTATAATAACTTTAAAAAAGAAGTACTAAATATTGATATTACATTTATTTATAAAAAAATTTAAGAATGTATATAATTAATAAGTAATAAAATAATATAAATTTTATAATAAAATAAAGGTAATGTAAGGAAATATGGTAAAATATATAGTGTATAACATAATTTATAAATAAAATATATAATAATATAAATCATATAATAAATAATATAAAAATATGTATAATAAAATGTATATAATATAATATATATAAAAGAAAGAAAGATATTATAATGAATAATATATAACAAAATATAATATGTAATAAAATATGTAGATAAAATATAATGAAATATAATATAATAAGGAATATATAAAATAATAATAATAATATAAAAATATAGTAAAATAAAAATATATAATAAAAATATATAACATATAATAAAAATACAAATATAACAGAATAAATAATATATATATAATAAAAATATATGATAATTTTTTTAAAAGTGTAATAATAAAATAAAATGAACTATTTTATATAATTAATAAAAAATAAAGTATTTAAAATAAAAAGGATTAAAATTGAATTTAATTGAAGAATCTGGGGTTAATTGCAAAATAATAGAAAATTTGGACCTGATTAAAACACGCACTGAAAGTCGAGGAACTCATTGGGTAATTCGACCCTAATCCTAAAACGACGTCGTTCTCTAGAACTGATTTTAATGACCTTCAGGACTAAATTGAATTAAATATGAGAGGTTAGGGCTAATTTAAAAATAAAATAAAATGAATTTGAAAATATAAAAAAAACACAGAAGGACCAATTGGGAAATTATTTCAATCTACAAAAACACGCAGATCCTCCCCCGGTAATCGGGTCAACACGCGGATCTAAGCCCTGAAACGACGCCATTTTAGAGCTTATTGCTTTAAGCTAAACGACGTCGTTCTAATAAGGCTATATAAGCCAATTTTAACTAAAAAAAAATCATTTTAAAACCCGGTTAAAAAATTTGAAATGCTCAAGCCCTCGAGCTCGCCATCGACCATCATGGCTCCAAATCATTGGACCTCCAAGACTTGCAGCATACAGCACCGTAGATTTTGCCATCTACGGCGGCCTGAAGCTGAAAAGCTTCATTTTTTCGCCTATAATGAAGGGTAAGACTCCTTCCTTCTTTTAAATATTAATAGTTTTTGCAAAAAAACGATTCGTATGTTTGTATATAAAAATAAATAACAGAATATGAGATTTAAATCACCTTTTAGAAAATGAGCCACTGTTTCTTATTTCCTCTGTGAATATATGTGTGTATCCTTTTATTCTCTATCAAAAAAATCGGTCCTTTGTACAGATATGTAAAGAGGCTTTTATAGCCTTCTATGAATTGTTTACATTTAGAAAGAAATCTTTCATTTCTTTTCCCTATCTGTTTTCCTTTTCTGCTGTGGTTTCTTCTTCTTTTACAGATACCAGCGAAGAGGCCAATAATGAACGGCACTGACGACGGCACTAGCATTGATTCGGGCATCGATCACGGCATGATTCAAAGCCTGGAATCATGGTATTGATGACGGTAGCTGGAACGACGTGAGACGAACCGACACATTGATTGCAGCGCCTAGGGTTTCTGAAACCCTAGGTCTTCCGTCCTTGGCTTGTGGTTTGGGCCTCTTGGGCTTCACTGAGTTGGGTCAGGGATGTAATAGGTTAGTGGGTTTAAGTATAATGGGCTATCGGGTTGTAACCAGGCATAGGGTTTAGGTATGGGTCAAATGTGAACGGGTAATGGGCTGTAAATGAGTTTTGGGCTTTTTACATGGACTGTATAAAATTTATTATTTTTAATTTATGTTTTTGTTTTTTTTTACTTATTCATTTAATTACAGGCCCGGGCAGAAATGGGCTACTACACCTATGATATGTTTAACTGTATTCGAGCATGACATTTTGCATACACGTACGATATTATGACATGATATGTTGCATGGGTGTGGGTTTGATATATTTGTAGGAAGTGTACTGTACTGCAGCACTGTTGGAAATACTGTTTAGTGTTGCAACCGATGCTATCTATTTGGAGTGTAGGGATGAGTGGGTTGATTTTATCCCCACATGGAATGTAGGGCTGGATAAAGTGGAGTGTAGAGGATGGATGGGTAGGACTTTTGTTTGCATTTCTGTTACTGTTACTGTAATTGGATAAGGCCCACGCTGATACTAGACTGTCACCGAAATAGGTTTAGGCCTAAACCGTATTTGCCTATGGCATGACTGATTATTATAAAGGGAATACACACTGAGTTTTTCATAAACTCACCCTTCTACTTTCCTGTGCAGGTAACCCTTAGGCGGGTCGGTGCTGCGAGGGACTTGATGGAGGCCACACAACTACTTTTGCTACTGTTTTAAATATTTAATCTTTAAGCTATTTAATTTGGGTATTTGTTTTGTAATAAGGCCTCTTTAAATTTTTACTTTAATTTGGGGTTACTTACTTTGATTCATATCTGCTAGTAGTAGGACGTGAATTTTCAAAAAGATAAATGTTTTCAAAACAACTTTCCATTATAATATACTTCAAAAGCTTCCGCAACAAACAATGTATTTAAAGTGTAATAACAACCTAAAATGAATAAATATGTGCTAAACCTACTTGAGTTTTCATCAACAAGATACTTAATAGTTTTGTAAAAGATAACTACGAGGGTTTTAATATAGTATGGGCCTTTCAAACAGAACAATGCTTTTCAAAAAACACTTTAGTGTGACATCACAAATTCGATCATAATGTCTAGGCCGTGTTTAAGGTGTTACAAAATCATTTTTGAATCAAGCAACCAAACCACCTTCTCTTCCACATATCATGGCTGGCCATATGAGGGAGAAATCCTAGGGATTGTTGCAACTATTTTTAGTAAACTCTCCCACTTACTTCAAGTATAAATTCCACACCTATCTCACCTTTTCAATCATCCCTTAGTCATCCCTTCATCCCTCATTTTCACAACATTCTTCATTCCCTCTCTTTCTCTCTTCATCCACCACGCCTATCATTCCATTTTCCCTTAGTTTTTAGCCAGCAAAAGCCTTGAAGGGATCATCTCTTGGCCGACCATCTTGAGGAGCCATTAGCAAAGTGTTTATTCTTCCCTTGTTGTTTTAAATTAATCATGTTTGCAAAGTGTTTTGTGATCTTGACATCAACAATGGTAGCTTAGATTTGTTTAGCTATGTTAATTTAATTAATTAAATTAGATTTGTTTGATTCATTTTTTCACTTAAATTCAAGTATGCATTTCATTTATATGTGATTAGATGCATTAGAGTTAGCTGAGTGACCCTAACCAGACGACGGGTAGTGGACGTAATAATTGAAAAGTGCATGCTTAGTTTAAATCCTAACCTGACTAAATTGAAGTTTCATAATAACTTTAATGAGCTCTATTATCTTGCATAGTTTTTAGGTTTATGTGAGTAAACTATTTCAAACCTAACTCCTCCCTATTACTTCACATTAATACTAGGAAACCCTTAGTTTAATATGATCAATAAAATGCATGTTTCACTAAGTAAAAGATTCTAAAAGGACTTAATTTGGTTTTCAATCTCACGAAAGATTGAATTTCCATGGAATGTTTTTTGAGCATTGTTAAGCATTATGTTAGATAATTTTCATACTTAGATTAAAATTGCATTAGGGATCAATTTTGCATCTAGTTAAATTAATCTAGTTTAATCATCATCACTTAAATTACTGTGTTTTTATCACCAAATTGTTAACTTATAATTTTACTATTAATAGATTAACATACATAGTCCCTGTGGAGACAATAACTCATTTACTTACTTATTACTTGAATGACTGTGTACATTTGCACAAACCGAGCGTTACAAAACCCACATTCATTTTCAAATGATTCAATTTCTACATTTAGGGGAAAACAATAGTCATTTCTAAATTATTTTCATTTCTCCGTTTTTAGTCATTCCATTCAATTTCAATTCAACATGCAATTCATTTATGGTTTCAAAGAGTTAGCTCAGGGATCGATTGGACATATGCAATTATGGTTCAAATGATTTATAATTATGTTTCAGTTTTTCACCTATTAATTTTAAACTGATTTAGTCATAAAATCATTCCACTATAGTGTCATGACTAAGCTCTCTCTAACGACATACCATTACGAAAGCAACTACTCAGTGCTCGTCCAATAACCTTGTCATAAGTGTGTTACCCTTATAAGATATCCTTAATCTATTTAGGATAATATCCAATCTCCTAATATGATCATATTTTATCTTATGGTAACCATTACATCTTCATGAAAAGTCAATTACTATCAAATAGTAATCAAGTCATTCATCACACAGACGAACAACTCGTGGCCACTTTTACTTTTCATCAACCATGTAATGCCAATGAGAGGATATCATTTACCCATGTTTTGGGCTATGAATTCCACTATTTTGAATGACACTACATACTACAAAACTTATACACGAAACACATCAATTTTCGGTTCCTTATCTATTTTGACATAAACTTTTACTTACATCAAAGTGTACGAGTCATGCATATATAGTTTGTCATCCACTGAGGATTTAGGTATGCCACACTATGAACATCGCAAGTGAATAAATCCATAAACAGATTCAGGATCTATTCTTCTTGTTTCTATTAGATGTATCGTCAGTCCAGTCTGTAGCAGCCTAGTTTTAGCCAAATCAGAACACCAAGGTCATAAAATTATTTTAATATTATTTTTGGTGTTTATATCATGTGAATTTGTATGTGTGAAAATTTCGTGAGCTAATTTTATCGTTTAAGCGATTAATTTGAGAAAAGGACTTAATCGCGTAAAATGAAAAAGTTGCATTCCACTTGTTAAAAGTGCTTAATTGCCATGGATTATTAAATGAAAGGTCCTTATGTTGTTATTCTTCCATTGATATTGTTAATGAAAATTTTTGGACATCTATTATATGTTTAAATGTAATTTCATTAAGGTTGAAATTTTAAAATGGCTATTATGATGATTATAATAAAACAAAACCATTTTTCTTAATTCATTACTTTCTATCTTCTTCAACTGAAATAAAGAAAAGAAAGAGAGCTTGAATGCATTTAGGGTTTCGACAACTTAAAGCTTAATTTGGTAAGTGTTTTAGCTCGATTTTTGATGATTTCTACATTTTTGTGATCGTTCCTTTGTATTCTAGCTAGCCCATGTCTCAATTTTTGAAAGTGTTGATGATTTTGAAAGTTTCCATTGATGAATTCATGTGTTTTATGATGTTTGATGATGAATTATGAAAGCTTGGTGCTTGATATACATGTTTTGTAAAGTGATTTTTAGTAAAAATGCATATTAGGGATTAAATTGAGAAAAGTGTAAATTGAGGGGTTAAATTTTGAAATAAATGAAAGTTTTAGGCTGCTAGGGGCTCCTAGGAAATTCAAATAGGCTTGGGTGTAATTAAATTTTGTGTAATTTGTGTTTTTGTGAAATAGGGACTAAATTGAATAAATGTGAAACTTTAGGGGCTAAAGTGAGAAAATGCCCAAATATGTGTTTTTGGATTAAATTGAATGAATTGGTGATTAAATGGATTAATTTGAATACATCTAGATCAAGAAAAGAGGAACTCGGTCTTAGATCGAGACAAGAACAAAGTACTCAATTAATCAGCTAGTTTCGTTGTTTCTACGACTGAGGTAAGTTTGTAGGTGTTTATTTCATTATAAATGAATGTTATATGCTTTGATATTGCATAAGATGTGTTTATGAGATTGCGTATAATGTTTGTTGTGAATACGACTATACGGAAGTGTTTGACGATGAAATCGACAAGCGAAACTTATCAGTTAAACCTTAAGTGCAGTTATGATGGTAATGTAATGCCATTAAGTTAATGCATTTGTTTCGGGCCATGATATCGACACTTCAAGTGTGAATAATACCTTGATTTTGCTACGGGCCATGATGCAGGTATTTTGAAAGGAGTTACCTTGATTTGGCTACAGTCCATGGTATATGTACTCTGGGATAAGTTACCTTGATTTGACTACGACCATGGTATAGGTACTTATCGATTGTGATTCTTGAGTATCTGGTTTCTATCTCTAATGGTTCAATGGATAAATGAATGCTGTGGTTGAGAAAGAGGTTAGTGCAAGGTGGTACGGGTATGTACGGAACCTATTCAAGTACAATATTGAGAAAGTTTAATGAAATGGTATTTACTCATGTTTGAGACATGAAGAAGGTTTGTGTTAATGTAATGTTGATTCAGTAATGTGCAAATGGTTGAACTATATTATTTGATGAATTGAGTTATTTACTTACAAACTTACTAAGCTATAAATCTTACTGTGTGTTATTTGTCTATGTTTTATAGATAGTCAACGCTAGCTTGGACTTGGGGATCGCCGGGAAATGTCGTCACACTATCGATCATTTTTTGGTACCTTTAAAGCTTGTATATATGGTATATGGCATGTATAGACTAGTGTCATTTTGATATGTTTTGAGTTTTGATTTTGGCTATGTGATTTGGCTTCTAAATGTTGATGTGTATGGCCATTTAAGTTGGCATATTGTGGTTTGATTTGAGATGACTATATGTTATATGTTGAAGTATAAAATAAGTGATGAGTTGATGGATAAATGCATTTAAAAGTTATGTATGTTTGATGATTTGGGCATAATGAAATGATATGTTTTGGTTGTGTAATTGAGTAGTAGAAATGGTTGTGAATAGATGGCATGATATATGCATGAATTGGTAGGTTTTTGGTTGCTTAAAGATGTATTGAAATGGTGTTATATTGGTTGCTATGTGTGCTTGTGATTAGGGTGGCAAATTGGCTTTGCAAATTGTAACACCCCTAACCCGTATCCATCACCGGAAAGGGTTTACGTGGCATTACCAAACAAAGCACAACATCTAAGCAATTATGCATATACACATGTTCAAGTCTCTTAAACCAATCAAACGTTAAATCATATCGCTAAAATAATCACTTACAAATCATTTCAAATCATATAACTAATGTATAAGTAGTCACTTAATTCATAAACAAAAATATCAGATATATCATTATATCACATAAGTATGTGCACTTAACCAAGCTAATAAAACTATTCATTCCATTATTCCGTACATGAATCATATAAATCAAATAAAAAAAAAACACATCTGATTCTATCATATAATCATGTGTGCAAATCAAGCATGTTCAACTTATAATCAAGTTGATTTATGGACCTAAATGAATAACCAATCTATCATAAAGAATGTGCTTATATTACCTTTTGTAAAAACATCTATTCAACTAACAAAATTAAACCAAGAAATTTAAATCCAATTCAAATAATGACAACCCAAATTTACCTATTTGGTATATAACCATTATGTTTCTTATTGCATGAATTACTATTCATATGGTCAAATGCAAATGCATAAGCATAAATTATATACACTAAATTCTTAAACTTTATATAGTGTCTACTTTCATTTTATTCAATCACATCATTATACACATCATCAATAAGAAATATGTTTTAGTCAAATAGCCAAATGCATGTAACATTTTCCATTTCCAAAACGTTTCACCTATATTTCATTTCAAACGGATTACTAGATACTAATAATCAAAGCTCAACTCAATTCATGCTATATCTATATAATAAGACATTAATTATTCATAACTTGAATACATCCTTCAACGACATAAATCAAACTTATCAAACGAGTATTAATAAGTTTAACATAACATTATTTCAAACCATAAATATTTTCCAACACATCTCACGCATATAACATGCATTTCAATCAACAATTATATATAAAACCATAGTTTGCATTTCATATCAAGCACATCACCTATTTATATTCATATTTCTTAACCCAAAAAAACTAAACTTAAAACATCATTTTTAGCCATTTCATTATACACATATCAAACACTCAACTTACATATACTATACATATTACTTATCTATCACATGATATAACCCAATTCAACTAACATTCTATAACAGCCCGATTTAGACCCTACTCGAAACGGTGGTTACGGGACCACGAATTCGAGTCGGAAAAATATTTTAAAATTATTTTCTGTGTTTATTCTATGTGAATTTATGTCTGTGAAAATTCGTGATTTAATTTTGTCGTTTAGGTGTCCGATTAAATAAAAGGACTTAATCGCGTAAATTAAAAAGTGGGTAGTTTGTTTTGTAAAGGGCTTATTTGTTGATGGATTTCTAAATAGGAGTAGTTGTGATGAAATTAGCCCATTATATATGAAGTGGACGGTAGTGGGCATGATATATGTGATTTTATAATTTATTAACTAAAGTTAAAAAGTAAAATAATAAGAAAATAATATATATGTTATAATTTATGATAAATAAAACAAAGTGCTCATATTATTATTTCAACCATAGCCGAATATAAACAAGAGAAATAGGAGAAGTTAGGTTCGACCATCTTCCAAGCTAAAATCAAGGTTCGTTTTTGTTCAGTTTTTGATAATTTTTACATTTTTGAGATCGTTACTTCGAGTACTACAAAGCCCATGCTTGAATTTTTGATTTTGATGAATATTTTGAGTTGTGCCATTGTTGATAGCTTGTGATTTTTGTGGTTTGATGATGAAAAATGAAAGATATGTTTTAGCTTAACATATTTTGTTTTGGAATTTTTGATAATTTTGAGTAATTAGGATTTAATTGGAAAAATAATAATTTGAGGGACTAAAATGTGAAATTAATGAAATAAATGGACTTGTATAGTAATGGGTAAGTTTCGGCTAAACATGGGTAATTGGAAATTTTGTGTATTTTGTGTTTTGTGCAATAGGGACTAAATTGTAAAAAATTATAAATGTTAGGGGTAAAATGGTAATTTGTATATTTATGTGTTTTGGGCTAAATTGAATGAAAATATGTTTGAATGAGCTTAATTTTAATATTTTTAGATCAAGAACTAAAGAAATCGGATTTGGATCGGGAAAAAACGAAAGTTGTCGACTAGCCGCCCGATTCCGTTTTGTACCGTCCGAGGTAAGTTTATAAGCAAATAGACGTGTGTATTTAGTAATTAAATGTCCATTTTATATGCTGTTATGAAATGTAGAATTTTTAATATGCTATGGCCGAAAATTATTAAATTTGACTACTACACTTCCGAGTTCGATTCGACCGAGTTACGACGTCCGAAAGTCCCGTATGAACCTTAGGAATAGTTAGGACACATATGTCATGACATAGATTCCGATATATGTGTGCGAGTAAGACCATGGCATCGTTATATGATTTCGATATGTGTTTACGAGTAAGACCCTGTCCAGGATAGTGGCATCGATATGTGACTACATGAAAGACCACGTCTAGGACGTTGGCATTGTACGACTTATGTGATTATCCGAGTGTCCTATCCAATTCCGAATGGTTCATTGGGCAAAGGTAAATTGAATACGAGTGTGTATTACGAGTTAAACGGCCATGTATGAATTAGTTTGTTGGTTTTTAATGATAATATAAGTTTATACTTAATAAATTGTTTGTTCATGTGAAGTTGATATTAATAAATTTAAGTGCTGCTGGTATGTGAATTCGGCTTTGTGATTTTAAAAATTGGCCATCAAGAAATGATTAATAATTATATGCAAGTGTGTGATTATATATATTTAAATGGCCCTGTTGGTGATATACATATATGTATAAATATTTATGCGATATTATATTGTAATTTACTAGCTTATGTAAAAGTATATGCAGGTTTTGTAACGCCCCGCACCCGAGACTGTTGCCGGAGTCGAACACGAGGTGTTAACGAACTTAATTCATTTATTTACACAGTTCATTTTAAAATTTCCAGACAAGCTGGCTAACTGCATCACTGTCACCTTAAAAATCATATCTTGAGTTCCAGAACTCGAAAACTGATTCTGTAAATTTTCCCTGAAACTAAACTCATATATCCATCTACAGATTTTTTTCTAGAATTTTTGGTCAGGCCAATTAGTACAGTTTATTAGTTAAAGTCTCTCCTGTTTCAGGGTTCGACTACTCTGACCTTCATGCATTACGACTTAGATATCTCCCTGTACAAGGCTTCAATACATATGCCGTTTGTTTTTAATGAAACTAGACTCAAAAAGGAATCTGTACATATAAAGCATGACTTCTAATTATTTCTGGTTAATTTATGGTAAATTTCCAAAGTTAGAACAGGGGATCCAGTAACCGTTCTGTCCCTGTTTCACGAAAACTTAAACATCTCATAAAATATGGCTCATATTGTGACAGCCTTAAAACGACCCTAGTCGGAATGTGGTTTCGAGACCACAAAACCGAGGCATAAAAAAATAATTTAAAATTTATTTTGATACCTATAATATGTGTTAACTCATGTGTGACATTTTTGATGTTTTGATTTAGAGTTATAAATGTGAATTTCACTAGAAAGGACCTAGTAGTAAACTTTGAAAGTATGATGGGGAAATGTGTGATGACTAGTTGATCATGCATGCAAAAAAATGAGGGGTTTGCATGTCAAATTTCCCGTATATCATAAGTAGTGGCCGGCCATGATGGGCTTATATGCACATAATATGTATTAATTATTAGTTAGTAGCTTATATTTTATAACATAAGTAAATAAAATAAGGAAAAGAGAAAAAGAACAAAGGAGTCTTTCTCATGTTTTCTTCTTGGCCGATTCTAAGAGAGGAAGAGGAGGAGCCATTCGGCCATGGTAGGCCTTCATTAAGGTAAGAAACTCAAGCTAGTCCTTTAAAATCTTAGCATGGTTTTAAGCTAGATTCTAAGTCCCTTACTTAACCATACCGAAATCTTTGAAATGGATGGTGATATGAACATTCGGCCATGGTAGAGGTTAAAGAAAAATGGTGGTAATGTTATATATTTTGATAAGTATGTTAAATGGTTTGAGATTTGAACTAGTCATCAAATCCTCTAGGTAGACCCATGCTAAGAATTTTGATTTTGGGATGACTAGAACTTTCGGCCATGGTAGCTATTGAGGATTTAGGTTTGTGTTTCATGTTAAATTGGATGAATCTTGGTGTAAGGGTGTTTGAACTAAACTAATGATCAAATAGGTGCATAGATACAAAATGGAAAGAATCGGCCTAAGTGTTTTAGTCATTGACATATATATATGTTGCCGAATGTGTGCTTAAGGAATTGGTTAAGTACATTGTTGTTAAATGCTTGTTGCTAAGGAATTTTGAATGGGTTATAAATTGAGTTTAATGTTAGGAACATTGGTTTGGACACCTAGTGCGAATGTGTTCAAACATAACTTACCAAGTGCATAAATATGATAATGCTATGATGGTAGACTTAATTGGAATTGGCATTGTAAGTGATGCCTTGGGCTCTTATGATGGTTAGGGACAAAATGTGTGTTGTGAGGAACGAAATGATGTCTATGAATTGAAAATGCAAGGTATTAAGCTAGTCCTATTATTCGGTGGTGCATGAGTAGAGCACATGTATAATGCTTGAATAACTAGTCAATAAAGCTATTCGCGCCTAATTGTATAATATAAATGTATTTAATCGGATTGTTAAATTGATAAACTATTAAATAAGCTCTATTTGTTTGAATTAAGCTCAAGAGCTTAGAGGACCAAAGTTGGATAAGGGAAGGAAAAGTGAGCGAATAGCCGTCGAAATCGTTCGACAACATCCGAGGTAAGTCTTCGAGTAATGACCCTACTTGATTTATATTGAAATGATTTGTCATATTATGGCGGATAGCCGAATGTGCATAGAGCCTATGTTATAAAGCCAATTGAAACCATGCTCTTTGTGTGTGGCTATTGAGCGAAATTGGAAAGGTTTGATAAATGATTTGTGTTTGAGCCTTAGTAACGAAATGAAATATGGATGTGTCATGAATATTGATATATGTGTGCATGAGCATTTGAATGATATCCGGGCTAAGACCCGAAGGCATTTGTGCGAGTTGTTATATCCGGGCTAAGACCCGAAGGCATTTGTGTGAGTTGTTATATCCGGGCTAAGACCAAAGGCATTTGTGCGAGTTGTTATATCCGGCTAAGACCAAGGCATTTGTGCGAGTTGCTATGTCCGGTTAAGACCAAAGGCAATTGGGCGTGTGGTTATATCCGCTAAATCTCAAGAAACTTGGGTTTGAAGGTAGCGATTTGTGCTATAATAATTTTAATTAATACGCTCGAAAAACCCAAACGATAAGGTATGTTTGCATGTGCATCGGAAAAGTTGATTCGTTTTAAATAGTATTCGTTCAATCGACTAACGAACTTTCGGCTCTTAGATAGGTTGATACCTTGTGTGTGTATATGTTGATGAAGTGTGAAGTAAGTATGATTATGAGAATGTGTATCAATAAAGTGATTCATTTAGCTATGTGAATGTAATACTTTAGTCAAAGCTGATTTCATTACTTGAGACTTACTAAGCATTAAATTGCTTACCCCGTTGCTTTGGCTCTTTGTTTTCTAGATTTTGTTCGTTTGCCATCGGAGTCGGGGTCATCAAAGTCGAAGTCATCCACACTATCAAAGCCCTTTTGCTACTCTTTTAGTTGAACTCTGGATATGGCATGTATAGGACTACCCTTTTTGTTGTTGGTCATGTACCCATGGATTTTGTGTAAATTTGGATAGCCATGCGAAAATGGCTTATATACGTTTTTAGCATAGTACTATAATCGTTTTGTATGTTGATCACTAAGAGGTATGGAAATGTTTGGAAACGATTAGCCATTGGAATGGTTAATCATGATTATACTTTGTGCTATGTATGCAAAAAGGGCTAATTGAATCATGGAAACTATGAAATAGGTAAAGTCTACCTTAAAGGCAGATGCTGACAGCAGCAGCGATGTGGATGTGAAAAATCACTAAAAATAGTAGGAATGGAATTAAATAGTGAATGTAAATGAACCTTGATGAATCTACTTTCATATGGAAGAAACGAAAGGGTCATATGAGTTGTATGTTAAGAGATATTTAGGTTTTCGTGAAGCAGGGCCAGAACGGTTTCTGGATCCCCTATTCCGACTTTGGAAATTCATTATAAATTAACCAGAGATAATTAGGAGTCATGCCATATATGTATAGATTCCTCTTTGAGTCTAGTTTCTATAGAAACAAACACCATCAGTATTAAAGCTCTGTACAGGGAGATATCCAAGTCGTAATGCATGAAGGTCAGTGTAGTCGAACCCTGGAGCAGGGGAGACTTTAACTAATAAACTGTACTAATTGGCTCAACCAAAAATTCTAGAAAAAAATCTGTAAATGGACATATGAGTCTAGTTTCATGGAAAAATTACGAAACTGATTTTCGAGTTTTGAAACTCAAGATATGATTTTTAAGGCGACAGTGACGCAGTAACTAGCTTGTCTGGAAATTTTTAAATGGACTGTGAAAATAATTAAGTTAAGTCTGTGTGCACCTTGTGTTCGACTCCGGTAACGGACTCAGGTACGGGGCGTTACACATATGGTCGTTTCGCTTCTTCCATATGAAAATATACTCATCAAGGTTCGATTACATAATTTATTCATTATTTAATTACATTCCTACTATTTTTAGTGAATTTTTAAACTCATATCACTGCTGCTGTCAGTATCTATTTTAAGGTAAATTTCACCTATTTCATAGTTTCCATGATTCAACTAGCCATTGGACATACATAGCACCAAATATGATCGTGATTAACCATTCCAATGGCTAATCATTGCCAAGCATTTCCACACCTCTCAATAACCATATATATACAAAATGATTTTAATACTATGCTCAAAATATTTAAGCCATTTTCGCATGGCTATCCGAATATATACACATTACCAAAGATACTTGATTAACAACAAAGGTTAGTCCTATACATGCCATTATCAACGTTTAACTAAAAGAGTACCAAAAGGGCTTAGATAGTGTGGACGACTTCGACTTCGACAATCCCGAGTCCGATAGTGACGAACAAAAATCTATAAAAGAGAATTAAAGAAACGGAATAAGCATTTAATGCTTAGTAAGTTTTGAGTAACGAAATTATTTACGACTAAAGTATAGCGTTCATATGACTAAATGAATAATTTCATATATGCACATTCTCAAAATCATAATTTCTTCACTCTTCAACCAATATATTCATACACAAGGTATCAAACCTAACTAGAGGCCGGAAGCTCGTTAATCAATTGAGCGAGTACTATTTGAAAGGAATCAACCTTTCCGATGCATATACGAAACATACCTTATCGTTTGTATTTTATGAGCGTATTAATTGAAATTATTACAGCAAGATCGCTCACTTCCAAACCCAAGTACCTTCGGGATTTAGCCGGATATAACAACTCGCACAAATGCCTTCAGGTTTTAGCCCGGATATAGTCACTAGCACAAATGCCTTCGGGACTTAGCCTGGGTATAGCAACTACTCGCACAAATGCCTTCGGGACTTCACCCGGATATAGTCACTAGCACAAATGCCTTCGGGACTTAGCCCGGATATAGGAACTCGCACAAATGCCTTCGGGACTTAGCCCGGATATCATCCGAATAATCAAGCACATATATCAATGAATCATGACACATCTATATTTTATTTTCATAACTAGAATTAAAACACAAGACACTTATCAACCATTACCATTTTCGGCTCAATAGCCACATACAAAGAGCATGATTTGTTTTGCTTTATAACATAATCTCTATACACATTCGGCTACCCGTCATAGGTATAAACTAATCACCTCAATATACAATTCAAGTAGAATCATTATATCACCGTTTATTTGTTATGCTTATATGTCATGACTTAATCAAATCATAAACTAAGTTTCATTACTCGAAAACTTACCTCGGATGTTGTCGAACGATTTCAATGGCTATTCGACCACTTTTTCCTTTCCCTTATCCAACTTTGATCCTTTAAGCTCTTGAGCTAAATCAAACAATTTACTTCTCAATCAAACACAATCATACGGGATCCATGTACATTTTAGAACCATTCTTAACATACTTACTACTCATTTACAACACAAAATACTCATATCACATTTATAAAACTACAAGTCGAATATACCTATACTTACCTTACTTAAACATCAACCCTCAATTTCTTTGACATAGCACATTCCGAAAATGATAAGGCAATATAACACCTTTAATCCAACTTATAATTCATACATATCACATTCCAAGCATTCGCTCTATTCTATCACTTAACATACAAACATTACTCAATAACTTTCTAGTTCAAATTCGCAATTACACCAATTCACTAGATGATTTATTATTATTATTGTTCATTTATTCAAACTACTTACAAATACCTTAAACTATCTCAATTAACAACCATTTTCTACCCGTCACGTTTACTCTACTTGAACCGAAAAGCACATAAAATCCTTGGCGAAACTCACTAAACACAAATCAGCCATAATCTTGTATTTAACTTGAGCATAACCTTATTTACCTTCCAAAAATCATAAAAATATCAAACTCTTAATATTTATGTGCAAAGCCGAATCTTAATATGATCCAACCTCCAACTCATTCATTTCAATCACTCACACGGCATTTGTTCAATTCATTAGACAAATCTATGTTTGGCCATTGTACTCATGAACATTAGAATTTATCATTTGACTAACTAAAACCCTTCTCTTCAACAATTCTTCATAAAACATAAAAACCATAACCCAACTCATCCTTTAATAACTAAAACCGAATGCTCAAACCATCACCAAGATTTTCATAATTTTGACATGGGTTATGTAAGAAACTAGCTAATTAACTAGAAACAAGCTTAAAGTTTAAAGAAAATCTAACACAAATGACTAACCTCCCTTAAGTTCCAAGTGACCGAACCTCCTCTTCTTTCTTCCTTCAATTCACGGTAATGGAGGAGCATGGATGAAACAACTTTGTTTTCATCACCCCTCCCTTTTCATTACTTTATTACCAACCTTTTATTTTATTATTTTTAACATAACACATTAACACAAAATGTCTATAATATGTTTAACCCATTGCATGGCCGGCCACTACCTAAAGTTTTGGGTAATTTGACATGCAAGGACAAGCATTTTCTAACATGCATCAACAGGCCACTTTAACATTTGCCTAGCACATTTCTAAATTTTCTCACACAAGTCCTATTTAATAAAATTCACTTACAATTAACAAAATTCAAACATGAAAATTTCACACATGCATATATACATATAATAAGCATCAAATATGACGGTTAATTATTTTTATGACTCGGTTTTGTGGTCCCGAAACCACTTTCCGCCTAGGGTCACATTAGGGCTGTCACAGGTTTGATTATAATATAATTATTATTATTTTTTAAAAGTTGTAAGATAATAAGACAATTTGACCTTTTGACCATTCGGCCTAGTTAATGTTTAGGTGCGAATGTATACATGGGGATTTATATACAGGTTGTAGGTCGAGATTAAATGGTATATAGTTTTTAATTACAATGTATTAGCTTAATTGAGTGAAACACTTTGTTAGGTCAATTATTTGCTTATGAATTGCTAAGCTATAATAGCTTACCGTGTGTATATTTGTTTCCATTTTTTTTTAGATTTTGGAAATCAAGTTATCAGCTCAGGGATCGTCAGCGAGGCTCATCACACTATCTACTATTTTGGGTACCTTTATAAATTAAATGCAAATTATGGCATGTATAGACTAAAGTGTGCTTGACTTGATAAATTTTGATTTTGTATAAAAACCATACGAAAATGGCTAAATTATTATATTAATGATCGATTATGATAGGTAAGACTTATATTAATCTTGGTTACTAAGTGGTGTGCCTTGAATGCATAATGTTTGTGATGAGCACTATATGTTTGATAATAGCTTGCAAATTATGCTAAAAATTCTTAGTCAAATGTTTAATGAGTCTATCTATTGATAATTTATGATGGAAGTGCATATATGATTTTTAGACAGTAAGGTTCGGCCTTGAATGAGTATAGATAAAACGTATGTATGGTATATTCATTATCATGTGATGGAAATATAAGATGTGACATTGTTTTAATGTTAGGTGTTTATATTCTAATTTTATTAGCTTAATTAATAATGATAAATACTGCATGTGGTTCATGATTTAAGCTGTCAACCATTTGATATATTTTGGATATTTTAATATCAAGTGTGGCCTTGGCTTTTTGGGTAAATGCGTACCTTGCATGAGCATAAGATGATTATTTTACATAAATACATGTATGCTAGGTTTTGAATTGAATCTATGTACAGGACGTAATTATAATATATAATAGACTTGTCTTGATTATATGTACATTCGGTCATGTAGCCTATTATGAATGACACTGGATTAATATAAATTATAAAATATTAGGTAAAAAGAAAAGTATATGCAAGTCACAATTGTAATGCTCATTTATACAATAAGTTAGTACATGCGTACATGCATTTGGCCTTACATGTTAATTAAGTTTTCATGAGCTTGGTACCGGAGATGTATTACTAATTATGTATGTCTAATACTTATATGCTAATGGTTATATGAACTTGTTAAATAAGTGTAAATAATAAATGCGTATAACATATATAAGATAGCCAATCAGACCAAAGGATGAAGTAAGTTGATTTATTATCAAATGCTTGCTATTAACAATATTAATATGTAAAATATACGTTGTTCATAAAAATTTCCATGTTAATGCCGTATTTATAGAATTGTTGATGCAATATAATTTAATATAGTTACCTGTAAACATTTTGCCTAAATTTTATTAATAATATGAAATGTTCAAATTAAAAGTTCCGTTAGCTTACGTTTTAAAACTTAATGAATTTTCTGAAACATATTCTTTTGATTATTTAAATGTTTATTCAATTGTTCGAAATTGTGTTTTATTCTGTAATGCCCTTATGACCCAATTTCGGCGACGGATACGGGTTAGGGGTGTTACACATCCGAAATTACCTTATTTCAAAACACACACCATTCACCCATATTTATATGCCAAGACTTATTCATCAAAACCACATAAATCAATCATTGACCAAAAGCAATAAAACCAAATTTAACATAATTAAACAAGCCATTTTTTCATGGCTTATATATACATATCCTAAAATCAAATATATTAACTAGCCTGTACATGCCATAGGTTTAAATTCAAAGTTATAAAAGTACCAAAAACAGTCGATAGTGTGATAGACTTCGCTAACAATCCCGAACCCGTAACTACCTTACAAAATCTATAATACAGAGAACAAACATACACACACAGTAAGCTATCATAGCTTAGTAAGTCATAAGCAAATAAAAGAATCAATGACATTATTAACTCAATTTAACCAAACCAATTCATGCTATCATAATCACATTTAATCTCAAACTTGCAAATTCATATACAACATATACATTCATGTATCAACTTTAACTTGGCTGAAATACATATATATCCATTATCAAAGTTATCATTTACTTCCATGGTCATAATATCATCATATAGACGAATATATATACACATTCATATATGTATACACATGTTTCACACTTCAATATTACATACTTATATCATTTTACCGAATATAGATTTGCATTCAATATACATATAACCAACTTTATAACATGATTCATATCATCACTTTAAATACCAAAACTTACCTTAATTTCAATACATTAGCCAACACATACCTGAACCTTTTAATTCAATTTCGCATTTGGTCTTTACTTAACATTGCCCGTTGAATCATTTGGAATTAAATAGGATACTCGGATAGTCGCACATATCGTACAATGACAACATCCCAGACGTGGTCTTACATGCAATTACATATCGATGCCACTATAGGGTCTTACTTGTAAACACATATCAGAATCACATATCGATGTCAACGTATTAAACGTGGTCTTACTTGCACACACATATCAGAATCACATATCGATGCCAACGTATTAAACATGGTCTTACTCGCACACTCATATCAGAATCATATATCGATGCCAACGTATTAAACGTGGTCTTACTCGCACACACATATTGGAATCACATATCGATGCCAACGTATTAAACGTGGTCTTACTCACACATATTTCGAAATCACATATTGATGCCAATGTATTAAACGTGATCTTACTTGTAATCACATATCGATGCCAATGTCCCAGATGTGGTCTTACACGTAATCACATATCGATGCCAACGTCCCAGACGTGGTCTTACACTTAATCACATATCGATGCCAATGTCCTAGACATGGTCTGACACGTAATCACATATCGAAAATCCTATGTCATGACATATGTGTCCTAGTTATTCCTAAGGTTCGTACGGGGCTTTCGGATGTCGTATCTCTGTCTAATCGAATTCATAAACATAGCTCCCAAGCATATACACATTCGAATACCACATATATACTTTCACATAATTCATTTAAGCATATATAACTCGTATTTATTTAAAATTTACAACATCTGTTTGCTTATAAACTGGCCTCGGACAACGATAATTGGAACAGAACGATTATTCGACAACTTTGGTTTTCCCCCGATCCAAATCTGATTTCTTTGGCTCTTGGTCTAAACATATTCAAATTAAACTCATTCAAACATAATTTCATTCAATTTAATCCAAAACCACATAAATGGGAAAATTACCATTTTGCCCTTGACATTTCACACTTTTTACAAATTAGTCTTTATTGCACAAAACACAAAATATGCAAAATTTGAATACATCATGCTTAGGCAGAATGTTCCTTATGTTCATATAGGTCCATACATTTCATTTATTTCACATTTTAGTCCCTCAAATTATTATTTTTACAATTTAGCCCTAATTACTCAAATTCATCAAAAATTCCAATACAAAACATATTAATCAAAAACATATCTTTCATAATTCATCAACTAACATCACAAAAATCAATTATTCATCAATGACATAACTCAAAATATTCATCAAAATCAAAAATTAAAGCATGAGCTTTGTACATTTCACTGCAACGATCTCAAAAACATAAAAATTTTTAAAAATCGAACAAAAACTAACCTTGAGTCAAACTTAGAAGTGGTTGAATGTAACTAGCTTTATTTTCTTTCTTTTTCCTTTAAAGAATAGGCAAAGATGAAAAAAAATGCATGGCTTTTTACATTATGTTTTATTATATTAACCGTATTTAATATATTACAAAATTAACCTTTGTTATAAAATATGAAACCATTGTATATTATCACTAAAACCGTCCGTCACTAAATCATATGGTCTAATTACATCATAAAGACCCCATATTAAAAGAACAAAGCTATTTTGGTAGTTTAATAATTAGTTAGCAACTTTTATAACTTACGCGATTAAGCCCTTTTATTAGATCGGGTATCCAAACAGTAAAATTTTCAAACGAGATTCTCATACACATAAATTTACACATAATAAACACAGAAAATAATTTTTAAATATTTTTCTAACTCGGATTCGTGGTCTTGAAACCACTATTCCAAATAGGGTCTAAATAGAGCTGTTACTCAAATAGCCTATTTTTGTCCACACGGGCAGAGACACGGGCGTGTGTCTTAGTTGTGTGTGACACATGGTTATGTTACATGGTCGTGTGTCCCTTGGGGTACCCTTCGAATTAAAGTCAGTATACCCTACATTTTTGACATGGCCTAGACACACGGGCGTGTCTATTATCCGTGTAAGGCACATGGGCTGGCACATGGACGTGTGGCTGGCTGTGTGACCCAAGTCAGTAACCTACCTTAGATTTCACACGGCTTGGCACACGGGCGCTTCCTCGTCTGTGTGGTACAAGTCAATATGTATGTCCTGTTTTCACACGGCCTGTGACATGAGTGTGTCTGATAGTCGTGCGAGGTATACGGCCTATTCACACTGGCGTGTGACTTATGATTTTATGAAATTTTTTTAAGTATTCAGAAATTTTTATATCTGATTGGTTTAGTCCCGAACCACTTCTAAGCATGAATTAAGGTCTCGTAGAACCTTTTAAGGGACAATGTGAATGTTTGTGAATGGTTTATAATATTGAATGCATAAATATATGAGAATGTGATGTATTGTCTGCTAATGCCTTGTAACCCGATTCTGGTGTCAGATACGAGTTAGGGGTATTACAGTTAATTGGTATCAGAGCTACAGTTTAGTCGATTCTAAGACTAATAGAGCAAGTGAGAGTCTAACTATACATGTCATATATATAAACTAAAATAGTGTGATGATTCCTGACTATTAAAATGTATTTTTATATATCAAATGGATCCCGATCGAGCCATAGCTGACGATGTGGAAAGTAATGCGCCCGCTCCAGCTCAAAGGGCAGCGCTGACCGATTCTAAGCCTATTTCTAGTAGTCAAGGAGGAGAGGCTAAGCAAGCCTTCTTCCAAATGATGACTGAGTGGTTCACGAAATTCGTACGAACGAATGCGGCTGCTCAACAACCTCCACCTGCACCTATTCCTCAACAAGTTTCAGTTGTGTCGTAAGTGATAGATCCAATCCAGTTGAGTAAGCCACTAGTGCATAAGATTCGTAAACATGGGGCTGAAGAGTTTCGGGCTACGATTTATGACGATGTTGAGAAAGCTGAGTTCTGGCTTGAGAACACTACCAGAGTATTCGATGAATTATCCTATACTCTAGAAGAATGTATCAAATGTGTGGTATCTTTACTCAGAGATAACGCATATCATTGGTGGAAAACATTGACATAGGTGGTTCCTAGTGAACGGGTTACCTAGGAATTCTTTCAGATTGAGTTTCGAAAAAAGTACATAAGCCAAAGATTTCTCAATGAAAAACATAAAGAGTTTCTAGAGTTAAACAGGGCCAAATGACTGTGACCGAGTATGAAAGAGAATTTGTAGGATTGAGTAAATATGCTCGGGAATGTGTTTCTACTGAAGAGATTATGTGTAAGCGGTTTGTTGATGGATTGAATGAAAATATAAAGCTATTAGTTGGAATTTTGGAAATTAAAGAATTTGTTGTTTTAGTTGAAAGAGCTAGTAAAGATGAAAATCTCAACAAAGAAAAGAGGAAAGAAGATTCAGAGGCTAGAGACACTAGAAAAAGATTGATGAATAAGCCGTATCTGTGACAGCCCAAAATTGACCCTAGTCGGGGTGTGGTTTCGGGACCACAAAACCGAGGCATAAAAATAATTTATAATTTATTTTGATGCCTATAATATGTGTTAATTCATGTGTGACATTTTTGATGTTTCGATTTAGAGTTATAAATGTGAATTTCACTAGAAAGGACCTAGTAGTAAACTTTGAAAGTATGATGGGGAAATGTGTGATGACTAATTGATAATGCATGCAAAAATAAGGATTTGCATGTCAAATTCCCCTAACATGAAGTGGCCGCCATGACAAGAGGGTATGGGCTAAACATGTCATGAAACATGTTTTGTTGGTGCATTAGGGTGAAATAATAAACAAAGGTGTATGGGTGATAAAAGAATGAAAAAAAATGTGTGTGAGTGTGGTATTCCCCCCTTGCCGTGAGTCGAGAAAGAAGGAAGAAAAAAAATTGTTGTGTTCATCCTTTCTCATCTTTTGGCCGAAAATCATAAGGAGGAAGAAAGGGATTTTTGCTTCATTTTGGTTTAAGAAGAGAACTAGAAGGAGATTTGGCCATACTTGTACCAAGATTAAGGTATGTATGAGGTTGTGTCATGAGTTTCATGCATGTTTTAGTTGCTAACTTGATGTTCATGTTAGCCCATGGTTCAAATCCTTGTTGTGCCATGGAAATGGTATTTGGCCAAGGTTGATATTGTGTTAAAGCCATTGCATGCTAAATGTGAAGCTTGTTGATGATGCATGTAATGAAGGATTGACTACTCTTGAAATTTCTTTTTAGTATTCTTGAGTAGGACATTGAATTCTTTGTTTAACCATGACCAAAGTTAAAAGGGTATGGTTGTGATGTATTCGCCATGGTGCATTCATGAGCATGATTTATGCTTGTTACTTGATTGGTAAAATTTGTGTTTGGATGGGTATGAACCCCTTGAGATTCGGCCTTGCACCTATATGTGTGTATATGTTTGCACATGATGTTTTGATTATGAAGTAAGTGATAAATATGTTTGTTTAAAGAAGAAAATGTTGAAGAATGGTTGTGAAATTGCAAGTACATTCGGCCTAGTACACATATGATGTGAAAATCTTGGAATTTATTGTTGATTTGGTGCAAGAATGACTAAGTATAATCGGCCATATGAGTGCTTGATGCTATATTATAAGTATTGAGCTACAATATGTAAAGCATTAGCTAGTAAAATGTGTGCCATTCATGTGTGGTGTTAAACATGTAATTGGCCTCAACATCAACATGCATAATCGGCCATGAATGAGTACCTAAGAGGTTGTGTTGTTCGGCCATGAGTAAGCATGTTGAAGGCTTTGTGTGTTGAGTCGATTCATGAATTCCGTACTTATGTGACTTTAATGTCTAGTGAATATATGTGGGCTAAGTGCCTTGAGTTCTTCTTTTCGATACTCAAATGATTGAATCAAATTATTTGTTAAATTAAGCTCAAGAGCAAAAGGGGACCAAATCCGATAAAGGGAAGGAAAAAGTAGTCGAATAGCCATCGGAATCGTTCGACAACATCCGAGGTAAGTTTTCGAGTATCGAAACTTAGATTTTGATTCGATTGAATGAAGTAATAAGCAATCGAAATTGTGCCCTTGTATATGGCCATTGAGCCGAAATGATATTTTTGATTAAGTAAAATGTGCATTAAAGTTTGTTATGAAATTGAAACAAAGATGTGAATGAATGTGCGAATTGTGATATCCGGGCTAAGCCCGAAGGCAATTGTGCGAATTGTGATATCCGGGCTAAGCCCAAGGCAATTGTGTGAGCTATGATATCGGGCTAAGCCGAAGGCAATTGTGCGAGTTGTGATATCCGGTTAAGTCCCAAGGCATTTGTGCGGAGTTACCATAATCGGGCTATGTCCGAAGGTGTTTTGAACAGTAGCTATATCCGGATAAACTCCGAAGGTATGTGATTTGAAATTTATAAGCTGCTGAAAATTTTCAGTTAATGCACTTGTGAAATTCCCAACAACAAGGTATGTTTTGTGTGTGCTTTGCACACTATGAGTAAGTTGTATGAATATTCGCTCTAATGATAAATGAGCTATCGGCATTAACTAGGCCGTTATTTGTGTATGAATATAAGAGTTGGGATTGTGAAGTAAGCATGTCTTTGAGAAATTGTGCATATGAATTATTGTTTAGCTACTTGAATGCTATGCTTTGGTTGTGTGTATATTATGGCTCAAACTTACTAAGCATAAATTGCTTACTCCGTTTCTTTGTTTCTCTGTTTATAGATTTTGCTCGTTAGCGATCGGATTCGGGATCATAGAAGTTGAAGTCAACCACACTATCAAAGCCCTTTTGGTACTCCTTTAGTTGAGTTCGGATATGGCATGTATAGGACTACCCTTGGTTGTTTTAAGTACTTGTGATGTATATGTGTACGGCCATGCGAAAATGGTTCGTAATAGTGGAGTATGGAATTAGACCATTTGTGGTTTGTAATTATATTTGGTTTCATGATGTGATTATGGTTTGGAATGAGAGAGTTGGTCACATGATCAGCCATTGGAATGGCTAAATATGATCATATGTGGACCTAAGTATGACTAGACTATAGTTGGTTCATGGGAACTACAATATAGGTAAAGCCTACCTTAAAACAGATGCTGCCAGCTGCAGTGACGTGGATGTGGAAAATCACCAAAATTTGTAGGAATGGTGTTAAATAGTGAATAAATTATGTGATCGAACCTTGACGAGTCTATTTTCATATGAAAGTAACGAAACGATCATATGAACAGTATACCGAGAGATATTAAAGTTCTCGTGAGACAGGGCCAGAACGGTTTCTGGGTCCCCTGTCGCGACTTTGAAAATTTACCATAAATTATCCAGAATGAATTAGAAGTCATGCCTTATATGTGCAGATTCCTTTTTGAGTCTATTTTCATCAGAAATAAACGGAATCAGTATTGAAACCCTGTACAGAGAGATATTCAAGTTGTAACGCACGAAGGTCAGTGTAGTCGACCCCTGTAACATGGGTGAATTTAACTAATAAACTGTACCAATTTGCCCGACCAAAAATTCTAGAAATAAATCCATGGACGGATATATGAGTCTAAATTCAGGGAAAATTTACGGAATCAGTTTCCGAGTTGTGAAACTCGAGATATGCTTTTAAGGCGACAGCGATACAGTTTTCAGCTCGCCTGGGAATGTCAAATTAATTGATGCCATAAGTGGTTTTGGCTTGTTAGCCCTCGTGTCCAACACCGCAGCGGTCTCGGATTCGGGTGTTACAATTTTATTGGTATCGAGCTACGGTTTAGTCGATCCTAGGACTACCGTGATATGTTTGGGGTCTAGCTATACATGCCATTAAGTGATAAATTGATAGTGTGGTGATTTCGACAATTTGAGTTTGTGTTTGTTTATAGCAATGGATCCGATCCCAACCGAGCAATAGCTGATGATGTGGAGAGTGTGGGGCCTGCTCCGTGCAAGGGACAGCACCGGGACTCTCAACCTATTACCAACAATCCGAATGATGAGGCTAAGCAAGCCTTTTATAGTGTGATGAATGATTGGTTTAACCAATATATTCGAACTAACACGGCTGTTCCACAACCTCCATTCCCGACTAATGCAACCCCCGCACCTACAATACCTCCGTGGCTGACCAAATAAGGTCAAGTAAGCCCCGATCGACAGAATTAAGTAAACATGGGGCCACTGAATTCAAAGCTACTGAGATAGCGGCGATGCCGAGCAAGCTGAATTTTGGTTGGACAACACTATCCGGGTGCTCGATGAGCTATCTTGTAAACCCGATGAGTGCTTAAAGTGTACCATCTCCTTGATACGCGATTCCGCCTACTATGGGTGGAGTACTCTGACTTCTGTTGTGCCTAGAGAGCAAGTAACTTGGGAGTTCTTTCTAACCGAGTTCCGAAAGAAGTATATCAGTCAGAGATTTATGGATCAGAAATGAAAGGAATTCCTTGATCTTAAGCAAGGTTCCATGTCGGTTACCGACTACGAACAAAAATTTGTGAGGCTTAGCCGGTACGCGCGCGAGTGCATTTCTTTAGAAGCTGTGATGTGTAAACGCTCAAGATGGACTGAATGATGATATAAGTCGTATGTTGGCATTTTGGAAATCAGAGTTTGTGGCTCTTGTCGAGCGAGCGTGCAAAGCCGAGGAGCTCGATATGGAGAAAAGAAAAGCTGAAGTGGGAGCAAGGGAGTTTAAGAAGAGGTCTTGGGAAGCCCTTCCGACATCATCAAAGAAATTTAGAGATGGCTTAGGCGGTCTAGAGACATTTCGGCCTTTTCTAGACGAGACCGCGATCGACCCCCTATGGGCACGCGAGTCACTTGATCGCTAGTGTTGGCAATGATCGTCGAGACGAGCGGAGTGCGAATATTGTGGCAAGTGGCATTCTAGGAGTTGTAGATTCCGTGACCGCTCTGTTACAAGTGCGGATCGATCGATCATTTCATTAAGGATTGCCCGAGTTTATCTGAACAAAGCGTAAATCAAAGTGGGAACCCGGGTGCTACCACAACTCGAGGTGGGCCACCTAGAAATATGGGCAATGCTAGTGGCGGTCAGAGAGGATCTAGAGATGCTACCATCAGATCCGAGGCTCGTGCTCCTACTAAGACTTGTGCCATCTGCGCATGCGTGAGGATGCTTCCTCGCCGGATGTTATTACCTGTACTCTTACTCTCCTTTACACTAATGTGATTGCTTTGATTGACCCCGGTCCTACTCATTCTTATATATCTGAAACCTTAGCATCCAAAGAAGACTTTGCCCATTGAGTCTCTTGAGTTTGTAATTCGGTGTCAAACCCTTGGGTCATTACGTGCTTGTCAACAAAGTGTGTAAGAAAAGTCCCCTAGTATTTCGAGGTTCTTGTTTTCCGGGACTTGATGCTTTTGCCATTCGGCTAATTTGACGTTATTCTTGGTTTGGATTGGTTGACCATGCACGATGTGGTTGTAAATTGAAAAAGCAAGACCATTGATCCGAGGTGTACGAATAACGAGATAATTCGGGTTGAGTCTACGGACTTAAAAGGGTTGCCAACTGTAATATCGCAATGTTGGCCCGAAATACGTAAGAAAGGGTGCGAAGCATACCTTGCGTATGTTCTAGATGACAAGGAGTTAGAAAAGAAACCGAATCGTGTCGGTGGTTTGTGAATACCGGATGTTTTCCACGAAGAATTGCGGGTTTACCACTGCTCGGAAATAGAGTTTGGCATTGAATTGGTACTGGTACCACTCCAATTTCGATAGCTCCGTGTCGTATGGCACCAACGGAATTAAAGGAGTTGAAAGCTCGGTTGCAAGAATTGGTGAATAGAGGTTTTGCTCGCCCGAGTTTTTCACCTTGGGGTGCACGGTGTTGTTTGTGAAAAGAAGGGTGGAACTATAAGGTAGTGCATCGACTATCGTCGACAATAAGCGGCGATAAAGAACAAATATCCGTTACACAGTAGTGGTGATTTGTTCGATCAACTGAAGGAGCCTCGGTGTTCTCGAAAATGGATTTGATGAATCGGATCTTGGACCATATTTGGATCGGTTCGTAGTCGTGTTCATTGATGACATCTTGGTCTATTCAAGAAATGAGGCCGAACATGCTTGAACACACGAGGTTAGTCTTGCGAATCTTATGGGATAAGCAATTATATGCTAAGTTCAGCAAGTGTGAGTTACGGTTAAGAGAGGTTAGCTTCTTGGGACATGTGGTATCTGCATCGGGTATTCGAGTCGACCGAACAAAATTTCAGCCATACTTAATAGGAAGCCTCAGAAATATTAACGAGGTTCGAGCTTTTGGGGCTTGCCGATTATTACCGACGATTTGTAAAAGGTTTCTCAACGATAGCCACGCCAATGACGGCTACTCCAAAAGGATGTTAAGTTGAATGGACGGAGAAATGTCGAAAAGTTTCGATCAACGAAAACTTATTTGGTGAAGCCCCAATTCTAGTGCAACCCGAATCGGCAAAGAGTTTGTCATCTATAGTGACGCCTCCTACTTGGGTTAAGTTGCGTATTGATGCAAGAAGGTCGAGTTGTGGCCTATCGTCGAGGCAATTAAAGCCACATGAGAAAAATTATCCCACCCATGGTCTCGAATTGGTCGCCATCGTATTCGCCTTAAAGATATGGCGACATTACTTATTTGGTGAGAAGTGCCATGTGTATTCGGATCATAAAAGTCTCAAATATTTGATGACTCAAAGAGACTTAAATCTGCGATAAAGACGTTGGCTCGAGTACATTAAAGGATTATGAGTGGTCTTTGACTATCACCGGGAAAGGCGAATGTGGTTGCGGATGCCTTGAGTTGTAAATCATTTTAGCTTTACGAGCGATGAGCGTGCACTTGTCCGTTCGATCCGACAATGTGTTAGTAGCTGAATTGAAAGCCAAACCATTATTGATCGTCAAATTCGTGATGCTCGAGAAAGTCGACGATGAGCTGGTTGCAAAAGCGGCTGAGTGTGTTCGAACAAGAAATCGAGTTTCAAATCGATGATGACGATTGTTTGAGGTTGAGAATCGTCTGTGTGTTCCAAAGAATTGAACATATTTCGATAATTCGAAAGAAGCTCATTGTAGTCGAATGGCGATCCACCCGGGAGTACGGAAATGTACAATGATTTGAAACGCGTCGGTTTTGGTGGCATGGTATGAAACGAGACATCTCGGCGTCGTTTGAGGTGTTTAATATGTCAACAAGTGAAAGCGGAACATCAAGTGCCTTTAGGATTACTTGACCGATCACGATACCCGAGTGGAAATGGGATCGAGTCACAATGGACTTTGTATCCGAACGCCATTGTCGTGAGTAAGAAAGATGCGATTTGGGTCGTTGTAGATAGATTGACTAAGTCGGCTCACTTTGTCCCCGTGCGTCACGGATTTTCAATGGACAAACTAGCCGAATTGTACGTTCTCGGATTGTAAGATTACACGGTGCCTATTTCCATCGTGTCGGATAGAGATCCGAGATTTACCTCGCGATTTTGGAAGAAGTTGCGATAGGCTCTGGATGCGAAGTTGCATTTCAGACCGCCTTTCACCCCAAACCTATGGTCAATCCGGCGGATGATTCGGATACTTGAGGATATGTTAAGATGTTGCATCCTCGAGTTCGATGGTTCATGGGAACGATATTTGCCTTTGATTGAATTCGCTTACAACAATAGTTTTCAATCAAGTATTAAGATGGCACCTTACGAGGCCTTATGCGGGCGTAAATGCCGTACACCATTGTGTTGGACGGAGCTCGGTGAAAGCAAAATTTTCGGGTGGACTTGATTAAAGATGCTGAGCGAAAGTGATAGTGATCCGTGAAAATCGAAGATAGCCTCCGATCGTCGAAAGTCGTATGCGGATTTGAAGCGTAAAGACATCGAGCATCGGTGGGAGATAAAGTGTTTCTCAAGGTTTCGCCTTGGAAAAGATACTCGATTCGGTAGTAAGGGCAAGTTGAGCCCGAGGTTCATTGGGCCATATGAGATATCCGAGCGAGTCGGTCCGATTGCATATCGTTTGATTTTTGCCCCCGAACTTGAAAAGATTCACGATGTCTTTCATGTTTCGATGCTTGACGCTATAGATCGATCCGTCATACGTAATTAGTCCATCGAGGTTGAAATTCAATCCGATGTGAGTTATGAAGAAGAACTGATTAGTATCCTAGCTCGTGAAGTGAAGGAGTTGCGAAACAAAAGGGTTCCGTTAGTAAAAGTGTTATGGCTCAAACACGGGATGGAAAAAGCTACTTGGGAACCCAAGAGCCCTATGAAAGAGCGTTACCCAAACCTATTTACCGGTAAGATTTTCGGGGACAAAAAGTTCTGAAGTGGGGGAGAGTTGTGACAACCCAAAATTGACCCTAGTCGGGGTGTGGTTTCGGGACCACAAAACCGAGGCATAAAAATAATTTATAATTTATTTTGATGCCTATAATATGTGTTAATTCATGTGTGACATTTTGATGTTTGATTTAGAGTTATAAATGTGAATTTCACTAGAAAGGACCTAGTAGTAAACTTTGAAAGTATGATGGGGAAATGTGTGATGACTAGTTGATAATGCATGCAAAAATAAGGATTTGCATGTCAAATTCCCCTAACATGAAGTGGCCGCCATGACAAGAGAGTATGGGCTAAACATGTCATGAAACATGTTTTGTTGGTGCATTAGGGTGAAATAATAAACAAAGGTGTATGGGTGATAAAGAATGAAAAAAAAATGTGTGTGAGTGTGGTATCCCCCCCTTGCCGTGAGTTGAGAAAGAAGGAAGAAAAAAAAATTGTTGTGTTCATCCTTTCTCATCTTTTTGGCCGAAAATCATAAGGAGGAAGAAAGGGATTTTTGCTTCATTTTTGGTTTAAGAAGAGAACTAGAAGGAGATTTGGCCATACTTGTACCAAGATTAAGGTATGTATGAGGTTGTGTCATGAGTTTCATGCATGTTTTAGTTGCTAACTTGATGTTCATGTTAGCCCATGGTTCAAATCCTTGTTGTGCCATGGAAATGGTATTTGGCCAAGGTTGATATTGTGTTAAAGCCATTGCATGCTAAATGTGAAGCTTGTTGATGATGCATGTAATGAAGGATTGACTACTCTTGAAATTTCTTTTAGTATTCTTGAGTAGGACATTGAATTCTTTGTTTAACCATGACCAAAGTTAAAAGGGTATGGTTGTGATGTATTCGACCATGGTGCATTCATGAGCATGATTTATGCTTGTTACTTGATTGGTAAAATTTGTGTTTGGATGGGTATGAACCCCTTGAGATTGACCTTGCACCTATATGTGTGTATATGTTTGCACATGATGTTTTGATTATGAAGTAAGTGATAAATATGTTTGTTTAAAGAAGAAAATGTTGAAGAATGGTTGTGAAATTGCAAGTACATTCGGCCTAGTACACATATGATGTGAAAATCTTGGAATTTATTGTTGATTTGGTGCAAGAATGACTAAGTATAATCGGCCATATGAGTGCTTGATGCTATATTATAAGTATTGAGCTACAATATGTAAAGCATTAGCTAGTAAAATGTGTGCCATTCATGTGTGGTGTTAAACATGTAATTGGCCTCAACATCAACATGCATAATCGGCCATGAATGAGTACCTAAGAGGTTGTGTTGTTCGCCATGAGTAAGCATGTTGAAGGCTTTGTGTGTTGAGTCGATTCATGAATTCGTACTTATGTGACTTTAATGTCTAGTGAATATATGTGGGCTAAGTGCCTTGAGTTCTTCTTTTCGATACTCAAATGATTGAATCAAATTATTTGTTAAATTAAGCTCAAGAGCAAAAGGGACCAAATCCGATAAAGGGAAGGAAAAAGTAGTCGAATAGCCATCGGAATCGTTCGACAACATCCGAGGTAAGTTTTCGAGTATCGAAACTTAGATTTTGATTCGATTGAATGAAGTAATAAGCAATCGAAATTGTGCCCTTGTATATGGCCATTGAG
The DNA here is from genome assembly GCF_025698485.1 of Gossypium arboreum. Classification (NCBI taxonomy): domain Eukaryota; kingdom Viridiplantae; phylum Streptophyta; class Magnoliopsida; order Malvales; family Malvaceae; genus Gossypium; species Gossypium arboreum. The sequence continues at coordinate 64,751,689 of NC_069074.1, read as the reverse complement.
CCGAAATGATATTTTGATTAAGTAAAATGTGCATTAAAGTTTGTTATGAAATTGAAACAAAGATGTGAATGAATGTGCGAATTGTGATATCGGGCTAAGCCGAAGGCAATTGTGCGAATTGTGATATCGGGCTAAGCCCAAGAAGGCAATGTCTGAGCTATGATATCCGGGCTAAGCCCAAGGCAATTGTGCGAGTTGTGATATCCGGGTTAAGTCCCAAGGCATTTGTGCGGGTTACCATAATCGGGCTATGTCCCAAGGTGTTTTGAACAGTAGCTATATCCGGATAAACTCCGAAGGTATGTGATTTGAAATTTATAAGCTGCTGGAAAATTTTCAGTTAATGCACTTGTGAAATTCCCAACAACAAGGTATGTTTTGTGTGTGCTTTGAACACTATGAGTAAGTGCGTATGAATATTCGCTCTAATGATAAATGAGCTATCGGCATTAACTAGGCCGTTATTTGTGTATGAATATAAGAGTTGGGATTGTGAAGTAGGCATGTCTTTGAGAAATTGTGCATATGAATTATTGTTTAGCTACTTGAATGCTATGCTTTGGTTGTGTGTATATTATGGCTCGAAACTTACTAAGCATAAATTGCTTACTCCGTTTCTTTGTTTCTCTGTTTATAGATTTTGCTCGTTAGCGATCGGATTCGGGATCATAGAAGTTGAAGTCAACCACACTATCAAAGCCCTTTTTGGTACTCCTTTAGTTGAGTTCGGATATGGCATGTATAGGACTACCCTTGGTTGTTTTAAGTACTTGTGATGTATATGTATGCGGCCATGCGAAAATGGTTCGTAATAGTGGAGTATGGAATTAGACCATTTGTGGTTTGTAATTATATTTGGTTTCATGATGTGATTATGGTTTGGAATGAGAGAGTTGGTCACATGATCAGCCATTGGAATGGCTAAATATGATCATATGTGGACCTAAGTATGACTAGACTATAGTTGGTTCATGGGAACTACAATATAGGTAAAGCCTACCTTAAAACAGATGCTGCCAGCTGCAGTGACGTGGATGTGGAAAATCACCAAAATTTGTAGGAATGGTGTTAAATAGTGAATAAATTATGTGATCGAGCCTTGACGAGTCTATTTTCATATGAAAGTAACGAAACGATCATATGAACAGTATACCGAGAGATATTAAAGTTCTCGTGAGACAGGGCCAGAACGGTTTCTGGGTCCCCTGTCGCGACTTTGAAAATTTACCATAAATTATCCAGAATGAATTAGAAGTCATGCCTTATATGTGCAGATTCCTTTTTGAGTCTATTTTCATCAGAAATAAATGGAATCAGTATTGAAACCCTGTACAGAGAGATATTCAAGTTGTAACGCACGAAGGTCAGTGTAGTCGACCCCTGTAACATGGGTGAATTTAACTAATAAACTGTACCAATTAGCCAGACCAAAACTTCTATAAATAAATTCATGGACGGATATATGAGTCTAAATTCAGGGAAAATTTACGGAATCAGTTTCCGAGTTGTGAAACTCGAGATATGCTTTTTAAGGCGACAGCGATACAGTTTTCCAGCTTGCCTGGGAATGTCAAATTGGTCGGTGCCATAAGTGGTTTTGGCTTGTTAGCCCCTCGTGTTCGACACCGGCAACGGTCTCGGATTCGGGGTGTTACAATTTTATTGGTATCAAAGCTACGGTTTAGTCGATCCTAGGACTACCGTGATATGTTTGGGGTCTAGCTATACATGCCATTAAGTGATAAATTGATAGTGTGGTGATTTCTGACAATTTGAGTTTGTGTTTGTTTATAGCAATGGATCCCGATCCCAACCGAGCAATAGCTGATGATGTGGAGAGTGTGGGGCCTGCTCCCGTGCAAGGGACAGCGCCGGCGGACTCTCAACCTATTACCAGCAATCCGAATGATGAGGCTAAGCAAGCCTTTTATAGTGTGATGAATGATTGGTTTAACCAATATATTCGAACTAACACGGCTGTTCCAAAACCTCCATTCCCGACTAATGCAACCCCCGCACCTACAATACCTCCGGTAACTGACCAAATAAGGTCAAGTAAGCCCCCAGTCGACAGAATTCGTAAACATGGGGCCACTGAATTCAAAGCTACAGATAGCGACGATGCCGAGCAAGCTGAATTTTGGTTGGACAACACTATCCGGGTGCTCGATGAGCTATCTTGTACACCCGATGAGTGCTTAAAGTGTACCATCTCCTTGCTACGCGATTCCGCCTACTATGGGTGGAGTACTCGACTTCATTGTGCCTAGAGAGCAAGTAACTTGGGAGTTCTTTCTAACCGAGTTCCGAAAGAAGTATATCAGTCAGAGATTTATGGATCAGAAATGAAAGGAATTCCTTGATCTTAAGCAAGGTTCCATGTCGGTTACCGACTACGAACAAAAATTTGTGAGGCTTAGCCGGTACGCGCGCGAGTGCATTTCTTCAGAAGCTGTGATGTGTAAACGCTTCGAAGATGGACTGAATGATGATATAAGCTGTATGTTGCCATTTTGGAAATCCGAGAGTTTGTGGCTCTTGTCGAGCGGCGTGCAAAGCCGAGGAGCTCGATATGGAGAAAAGAAAAGTGAAGTGGGAGCAAGGGAGTTTCAGTAAGAGGTCTTGGGAAGCCCTTCCCACATCATCAAAGAAATTTAGAGATGGCTTAGGCGGTCTAGAGACATTTCGCCTTTTCTAGACGAGACCGCGATCGACCCCCTATGGGCACGCGAGTCACTTGATCGCTAGTGTTGGCAATGATCGTCGAGAGAGCGGAGTGCCAATATTGTGGCAAGTGGCATTCTAGGAGTTGTAGATTCCGTGACCGCTCCTGTTACAAGTGCGGATCGTCGATCATTTCATTAAGGATTGCCCGAGTTTATCTGAACAAAGCGTAAATCAAAGTGGGAACCGGGTGCTACCACAACTCGAGGTGGGCCACCTAGAAATATGGGCAATGCTAGTGGCGGTCGAGAGGATCTAGAGATGCTACCATCGGATCCGAGGCTCGTGCTCTGCTAAGACTTGTGCCATCTGCGCGTGAGGATGCTTCCTCGCCGGATGTTATTACTGGGTACTCTTACTCTCCTTTACACTAATGTGATTGCTTTGATTGACCACGGTCCTACTCATTCTTATATATACGAAACCTTAGCATCCAAGAAGACTTTGCCCATTAAGTCTCTTCGAGTTTGTAATTCGGTGTCAAACCCTTGGGTCATTACGTGCTTGTCAACAAAGTGTGTAAGAAAAGTCCCCTAGTATTTCGAGGTTCTTGTTTTCCGTGGACTTGATGCTTTTGCCATTCGACGAATTTGACGTTATTCTTGGTTTGGATTGGTTGACCATGCGATGTGGTTGTAAATTGAAAAAGCAAGACCATTGATCGAGGTGTACGAATAACGAGATAATTCGGGTTGAGTCTACGGACTTAAAAGGGTTGCCAACTGTAATATCAGCAATGTTGGCCCAGAAATACGTAAGAAAGGGGTGCGAAGCATACCTTGCGTATGTTCTAGATGACAAGGAGTTAGAAAAGAAACCCGAATCTGTGTCAGTGGTTTGTGAATACCCGGATGTTTTCCACGATGAATTGCCGGGTTTACCACTGTTCGGAAATAGAGTTTGGCATTGAATTGGTACCGGTACCACTCCAATTCGATAGCTCCGTATCGTATGGCACCAACGAATTAAAGGAGTTGAAAGCTCGGTTGCAAGAATTGGTGAATAGAGGTTTTGCTCGCCGAGTTTTTCACCTTGGGGTGCACCGGTGTTGTTTGTGAAAAGAAGGGTGGAACCATAAGGTCGTGCATCGACTATCGTCGACAATAAAGCGACGATAAAGAACAAATATCCGTTACAGCGTAGTGGTGATTTGTTCGATCAACTGAAGAAGCCTCGGTGTTCTCGAAAATGGATTTGATGAATCGGATCTTGGACCATATTTGGATCGGTTCGTAGTCGTGTTCATTGATGACATCTTGGTCTATTCAAGAAATGAGGCCGAACATCTTTGAACACACGAGGTTAGTCTTGCGAATCTTATGGGATAAGCAATTATATGCTAAGTTCACAAGTGTGAGTTACGGTTAAGAGAGGTTAGCTTCTTGGGACATGTGGTATCTGCATCGGGTATTCGAGTCGAATTCGAACAAAATTTCAGCCATACTTAATAGGAAGCCTCAGAAATATTACGAGGTTCGAGCTTTTGGGGCTTGCCGGTTATTACCGACGATTTGTAAAAGGTTTCTCAACGATAGCCACGCCAATGACGAAGCTACTCCAAAAGGATGTTAAGTTGAATGGACGGAGAAATGTCGAAAAGTTTCGATCAATGAAAACTTATTTGATGAAGCCCCAATTCTAGTGCAACCCGAATCGGCAAAGAGTTTGTCATCTATAGTGGCGCCTCCTACTTGGGTTAAGTTGCGTATTGATGCAAGAAGGTCGAGTTGTGGCCTATCGTCGAGGCAATTAAAGCCACATGAGAAAAATTATCCGACCCATGGTCTCGAATTGGTCGCCATCGTATTCGCCTTAAAGATATGGCGACATTACTTATTTGGTGAGAAGTGCCATGTGTATTCGGATCATAAAAGTCTCAAATATTTGATGACTCAAAGAGACTTAAATCTGCGATAAAGGCGTTGGCTCGAGTGTTAAAGGATTATGAGTCGGTCTTTGACTATCACCGGGAAAGGCGAATGTGGTTGCGGATGCCTTGAGTTGTAAATCATTTTAGCTTTACGAAGCGATGAGCGTGCACTTGTCCGTTCGATCCGACAATGTGTTAGTAGCTGAATTGAAAGCCAAACCATTATTGATACGTCAAATTCGTGATGCTCAGAAAGTCGACGATGAGCTGGTTGCAAAACGGGCTGAGTGTGTTCCGAACAAGAAATCGGAGTTTCAAATCGATGATGACGATTGTTTGAGGTTGAGAAATCGTCTGTGTGTTCCAAAGAATTCAGAACATATTTCGATAATTCTGAAAGAAGCTCATTGTAGCCGAATGGCGATCCACCCGGGGAGTACGGAAATGTACAATGATTTGAAACGTCGGTTTTGGTGGCATGGTATGAAGCGAGACATCTCGGCGTCGTTTGAGGTGTTTAATATGTCAACAAGTGAAAGCGGAACATCAAGTGCCTTGAGATTACTTGACCGATCACGATACCCGAGTGGAAATGGGATCGAGTTACAATGGACTTTGTATCCGAACTACCATTGTCAGCGAGTAAGAAAGATGCGATTTGGGTCGTTGTAGATAGATTGACTAAGTCGGCTCACTTTGTCCCCGTACGTACGAATTTTTCAATGAACAAACTAGCCGAATTATACGTTTCTCGGATTGTGAGATTACACGGGGTGCCTATTTCCATCGTGTCGGATAGAGATCCGAGATTTACCTCGCGATTTTGGAAGAAGTTGCGAGAGGCTCTGGGTGAAGTTGCATTTCAAAGACCGCCTTTCACCCTCAAACCTATGGTCAATCCGGCGGATGATTCGGATACTTGAGGATATGTTAAGATGTTGCATCCTCGAGTTCGATGGTTCATGGGAGCGATATTTGCCTTTGATTGAATTAAACTTAACAATAGTTTTCAATCAAGTATTAAGATGGCACCTTACGAGGCCTTATGCGGGCGTAAATGCCGTACACCATTGTGTTGGACGAACACGGTGAAAGCAAAATTTTCGGTGGACTTGATTAAAGATCTTTGAGCAGAAAGTGATAGTGATCCGTGAAAATCGAAGATAGCCTCCGATCGTCGGAAGTCGTATCACGCGATCTGAGCGTAAAGACATCGAGCATCGGTGGGAGATAAAGTGTTTCTCAAGGTTTCGCCTTGGAAAAAGATACTCGATTCGGTAGTAAGGGCAAGTTGAGCCCGAGGTTCATTGGGCCATATGAGATATCCGGCGAGTCGGTCCGATTGCATATCGTTTGATTTTTGCCCCGAACTTGAAAAGATTCACGATGTCTTTCATGTTTCGATGCTTGACGCTATAGATGTGATCCGTCATGCGTAATTAGTCCATCGAGGTTGAAATTCAATCGATGTGAGTTATGAAGAAGAACTGATTCGTATCCTAGCTCGTGAAGTGAAGGAGTTGCGAAACAAAAGGGTTCCGTTAGTAAAAGTGTTATGGCTCAAACACGGGATGGAAAAAGCTACTTGGGAACCCAAGAGCCCTATGAAAGAGCGTTACCCAAACCTATTTACCGGTAAGATTTTCGGGGACGAAAATTTCTGAAGTGGGGGAGAGTTGTGACAGCCCAAAATTGACCCTAGTCGGGGTGTGGTTTCGGGACCACAAAACCGAGGCATAAAAATAATTTATAATTTATTTTGATGCCTATAATATGTGTTAATTCATGTGTGACATTTTGATGTTTGATTTAGAGTTATAAATGTGAATTTCACTAGAAAGGACCTAGTAGTAAACTTTGAAAGTATGATGGGGAAATGTGTGATGACTAGTTGATAATGCATGCAAAAATAAAGGATTTGCATGTCAAATTCCCCCTAACATGAAGTGGCCTGCCATGACAAGAGAGTATGGGCTAAACATGTCATGAAACATGTTTTGTTGGTGCATTAGGGTGAAATAATAAACAAAGGTGTATGGGTGATAAAAGAATGAAAAAAAAATGTGTGTGAGTGTGGTATTCCCCCCCGTGAGTTGAGAAAGAAGGAAGAAAAAAAATTGTTGTGTTCATCCTTTCTCATCTTTTGGCCGAAAATCATAAGGAGGAAGAAAGGGATTTTTGCTTCATTTTGGTTTAAGAAGAGAACTAGAAGGAGATTTGGCCATACTTGTACCAAGATTAAGGTATGTATGAGGTTGTGTCATGAGTTTCATGCATGTTTTAGTTGCTAACTTGATGTTCATGTTAGCCCATGGTTCAAATCCTTGTTGTGCCATGGAAATGGTATTTGGCCAAGGTTGATATTGTGTTAAAGCCATTGCATGCTAAATGTGAAGCTTGTTGATGATGCATGTAATGAAGGATTGACTACTCTTGAAATTTCTTTTTAGTATTCTTGAGTAGGACATTGAATTCTTTGTTTAACCATGACCAAAGTTAAAAGGGTATGGTTGTGATGTATTCGACCATGGTGCATTCATGAGCATGATTTATGCTTGTTACTTGATTGGTAAAATTTGTGTTTGGATGGGTATGAACCCTTGAGATTGACCTTGCACCTATATGTGTGTATATGTTTGCACATGATGTTTTGATTATGAAGTAAGTGATAAATATGTTTGTTTAAAGAAGAAAATGTTGAAGAATGGTTGTGAAATTGCAAGTACATTCGGCCTAGTACACATATGATGTGAAAATCTTGGAATTTATTGTTGATTTGGTGCAAGAATGACTAAGTATAATCGGCCATATGAGTGCTTGATGCTATATTATAAGTATTGAGCTACAATATGTAAAGCATTAGCTAGTAAAATGTGTGCCATTCATGTGTGGTGTTAAACATGTAATTGGCCTCAACATCAACATGCATAATCGGCCATGAATGAGTACCTAAGAGGTTGTGTTGTTCGGCCATGAGTAAGCATGTTGAAGGCTTTGTGTGTTGAGTCGATTCATGAATTCGTACTTATGTGACTTTAATGTCTAGTGAATATATGTGGGCTAAGTGCCTTGAGTTCTTCTTTTCGATACTCAAATGATTGAATCAAATTATTTGTTAAATTAAGCTCAAGAGCAAAAGGGGACCAAATCCGATAAAGGGAAGGAAAAAGTAGTCGAATAGCCATCGGAATCGTTCGACAACATCCGAGGTAAGTTTTCGAGTATCGAAACTTAGATTTTGATTCGATTGAATGAAGTAATAAGCAATCGAAATTGTGCCCTTGTATATGGCCATTGAGCGAAATGATATTTTGATTAAGTAAAATGTGCATTAAAGTTTGTTATGAAATTGAAACAAAGATGTGAATGAATGTGCAAATTGTGATATCCGGGCTAAGCCGAAGGCAATTGTGCGAATTGTGATATCCGGCTAAGCAGAAGGCAATGTCGAGCTATGATATCCGGGCTAAGCTCGAAGGCAATTGTGCGAGTTGTGATATCCGGGTTAAGTCCGAAGGCATTTGTGCGGGTTACCATAATCGGGCTATGTCCCAAGGTGTTTTGAACAGTAGCTATATCCGGATAAACTCCGAAGGTATGTGATTTGAAATTTATAAGCTGCTGGAAAATTTTCAGTTAATGCACTTGTGAAATTCCCAACAACAAGGTATGTTTTGTGTGTGCTTTGAACACTATGAGTAAGTGCGTATGAATATTCGCTCTAATGATAAATGAGCTATCGGCATTAACTAGGCCGTTATTTGTGTATGAATATAAGAGTTGGGATTGTGAAGTAAGCATGTCTTTGAGAAATTGTGCATATGAATTATTGTTTAGCTACTTGAATGCTATGCTTTGGTTGTGTGTATATTATGGCTCGAAACTTACTAAGCATAAATTGCTTACTCCGTTTCTTTGTTTCTCTGTTTATAGATTTTGCTCGTTAGCGATCGGATTCGGGATCATAGAAGTTGAAGTCAACCACACTATCAAAGCCCCTTTCTGGTACTCCTTTAGTTGAGTTCGGATATGGCATGTATAGGACTACCCTTGGTTGTTTTTAAGTACTTGTGATGTATATGTGTACGGCCATGCGAAAATGGTTCGTAATAGTGGAGTATGGAATTAGACCATTTGTGGTTTGTAATTATATTTGGTTTCATGATGTGATTATGGTTTGGAATGAGAGAGTTGGTCACATGATCAGCCATTGGAATGGCTAAATATGATCATATGTGGACCTAAGTATGACTAGACTATAGTTGGTTCATGGGAACTACAATATAGGTAAAGCCTACCTTAAAAACAGATGCTGCCAGCTGCAGTGACGTGGATGTGGAAAATCACCAAAATTTTTAGGAATGGTGTTAAATAGTGAATAAATTATGTGATCGAGCCTTGACGAGTCTATTTTCATATGAAAGTAACGAAACGATCATATGAACAGTATACCGAGAGATATTAAAGTTCTCGTGAGACAGGGCCAGAACGGTTTCTGGGTCCCCTGTCGCGACTTTGAAAATTTACCATAAATTATCCAGAATGAATTAGAAGTCATGCCTTATATTTGCAGATTCCTTTTTGAGTCTAGTTTCATTAGAAACAAACGGCATCAGTATTGAAACCCTGTACAGAGAGATATTCATGTTGTAACGCGCGAAGGTCAGTGTAGTCGACCCCTGTAACATGGGTGAATTTAACTAATAAACTGTACCAATTGGCCTGACCAAAAATTCTAGAAATAAATCCATGGATGGATATATGAGTCTAAATTCAGGGAAAATTTACGGAATCAGTTTCCGAGTTGTGAAACTCGAGATATGCTTTTTAAGGAGACAGCGATGCAGTTTTCCAGCTTGCCTGGGAATGTCAAATTGGTCGGTGCCATAAGTGGTTTTGGCTTGTTAGCCCCTCGTGTCCGACACCGGCAACGGTCTCGGATTCGGGGTGTTACAGTATCAGTCTTCATCAAAGAAATCCAAAGATTCATATAATCATCTGAATGCTTCAATGGGATATTCGAACAAGGATTGTGCTAAACAACACTTTTGCTCTAAAGCTCAAGCAACATCAGTAGCTAGTGTCGGCAGTGTAAGAGACAATAAACTTGAATGTCAGCACTATGAACGACAACATTTTGGAGAATTCCGGAACAAAAGAAATAAAGCTTGGTACGAATGTTGATCGTTGGATCATTTTATGCGAGACTGTCTAGAGTTGATGGAAAAAAATGATGTTCAGAACACGAGGCCGAGTAACACTGCAACTAGAGGTAGACCACCCAGAAACACAGGAAATATGAGTGGTGGTAGAGGTGTGACACGAGATACTGCTGCGAGATCTGATGCTGTAGCACTTGCCTGAGCTTATGCTATTCACGCTCGCGAAGAAGTGTCATCACTAGATATTATAACTGGTGCTTTTACTTTCTATGATACTAAAGTTATTGCATTGATAGATCCAGGATCAATTCATTCGTATATATGTGTGAATTTAGTATCCAGTAAGACTTTGCCAATAGAGTCGACTGAATTTATAATTAGAGTATCAAACCATTTAGACAGATGTGTCTTGGTTGATAAAGCAAGTAAGAACTGTCCGTTGATGATTCGAGATTCATGTTTTCTGGCTGATTTGATGTTGTTGCCATTCGACGAATTTGATATAATTCTAGGTATGGATTGGTTAACACTGCATGATACAATAGTGAATTGCAAACGAAAGATAATTGATCTAAGATGTCAGAATGATGAGATAATTTGGATTGAGTCTAATGATATGAACGGTTTACTTGCAGTGATTTCTTAGATGTTAGCTCGGAAATATGTATGAAAGGGCTGTGAAGCTTACTTAGCTTATGTGCTTGACATGAAAATAACTGAAAAGAAGATTGAATCAAAGTCAGTTTTGTGTGACTATTCAGATGTGTTTCCTGAAGAGTTACCGTGTTTACCACCAATCCGAGAGGTTGAATTTGGTATTGAGTTAGTGCCTGGAAAAACTCCGATATTGATAGCTCCGTACAGGATGACATCGACTGAATTAAAAGAGTTGAAAGCTCAGTTGCAAGAGTTGACGGATAGAGGCCTCGTACGACCGAGTTATTCTTCTTGGGGTGCACCGGTTTTGTTTGTGAAAAAGAAAGACAAAACTATGAGAATGTGCATCGATTATTGATAGCATAATAAAGCGACTATTAAGAATAAATACCTTTTGCCATGAATAGATGATTCGTTTGATTAGTCGAAAGGGGCTACAGTGATTTCAAAGACAGATTTGAGATCGAGCTACTATCAATTATGAGTTAAAGACTCTGATATGCTGAAAACTTCTTTTTGAACGAGGTATGAACATTATGAGTTTTCAGTTATGCCTTTCGGACTAATGAATGCACCTTCTATTTTTATGGATCTAATTAATTGGATCTTTAGACTGTATTTGGATCAATTTGTGGTTGTGTTTGTAGATGACATCTTGATTTATTCTCGTGATGAATTCGAGCATGCTGAACATCTGAGAATAGTGCTACAGACTTTGCGTGATAGGCAGTTGTTTGCAAAGTTTAGTAAATGTGAATTCTAGTTGTGTGAAGTCAGGTTTTTGGGGCATATTGTGTCAGCATCGGGTATTCGAGTGGATTCGAGCAAGATTTCATCAATATTAGATTGGAAGCCTTCAAGAAATGTATCTGAAGTCTGAAGTTTTTTAGTACTTGCTGGTTATTACATACGATTCGTAAAAGGTTTCTCTATGATTGCAACCCTGATGACGAGACTGCTATAGAAAGATGTTTAGTTCAATTGGTTAGAAAAGTGCTAGAAAAGTTTTGATCAACTGAAAGCTTTATTAACCGAAGCTCTAGTGTTAGTTCAACCAGAATCGAGTAAAGAATTTGTAATTTATTGCAATGTGTCGTTGAATGGTTTGGGATATGTTTTGATGAAGTAAGCTAAAATCATAGGTTATGACTTGAGACAATTGAAGCCACATGAAAAGAATTACCTGTCACATGATTTGGAATTAGCAGCTATCGTATTTGTGTTGAAGATTTGGAGCCATTATCTGTTCAGTGAGAAATGTCACGTTTATTCTTATCACAAAAGCTTAAAGTATTTGATAACTCAAAAAGATCTGAATTTACAACAACAGAGATGGTTAGAATTGTTGAAAGATTAAGAGCTAGTGATGGTTAGAATTGTTGAAAGGTTAAGAGCTAGTGATTGACTACCATCCGAGAAAGGCTAATGTTCTTGCTGATGCTTTAAGTTAGAAATCTTTGTTTGCTTTACGTGTGATGAATACTTAGATGAATCTATCTGATGACGGCTTGATTGTAGCTGAGTTGAAAGTGAGACCGTTATTTATACAGCAAATTTGCGAAGCTCAAAAAGTTGATAATGAATTGTTAGCAAAGCAAGCGCAAAGTGATTTGAATTCTGATTCAGAGTTTCAAGTTGATGCTGATGATTGTTTAAGATTCAAAGGCCGAATATGTGCTCTGAGAAATTCAAAGTTGATTCAGATGATTTTGAACGAAGCACATAATAGTCGTTTGTCTGTTCATCTGGGAAGTACGAAATTGTATAACGATTTGAAACAGCTATACTGGTGGTCGGGTATGGAATGTGATATTTCAAAGTTTGTTTCGAAGTGTTTGATTCGTCAGCAAGTTAAAGTTGAACATCAAGTACCATCTAGGTTACTTCAACCGGTTATGATTCCTGAGTAGAAATGGGACAGAATCACGATAGATTTTGTTTTAGGTTTGCCTATGTCTCTGAGTAAGAAATATGTGGAATGGATAGACTGACTAAATCGACTCATTTCATTCCGATACACACTGATTATTCACTTGATAAACTTTTTGAGTTGTACATCTATCAGATTGTAAGATTGCACGGAGTACCTATTTCTATTGTTTCAGATAGAGATCCGAAATTTACATAGTGATTCTAGAAGAAATTGCAGGATACACTAGGTACACAGCTACACTTTAGTACTGCATTTCACCCACAGATGGATGGTCAATCCGAGAGGATTATTCAGATACTCAAGGATATGTTAAGATGTTGCATCCTTGAGTTTGAAGGTACATAGGAATGATACCTGCCATTGATTGAATTTGAGTATAACAACAGCTTTCAATCGAGTATTAAAATGGCACCGTATGAAGCTTTATACGGTCGCAAATCCCAAACACCTTTGTACTAGACAGAGCTTAGTGAGAATAAGACTCATGGGGTTGACTTGATTAAAAAAACTGAACAGAAAGAAAAAGTGATTCATGAAAGTCTGAAAGTAGCATCGGATCGACAGAAATCATACGCAGACATAAAATGGAAAGATATTGAGTTTCAGACCGAGGATAATGTGTTTCTAAAAGTTTCACCGTAGAAGAAAATACTTCGATTTGGTCGTAAAGGCAAATTAAGTTCGAAATTCATCGGGCCGTATGAGATTATCGAGCGAGTTGGACCAGTTGCTTATCAGCTAGTATTGCTGTATGAGCTAGAAAACATTCATAATATGTTTCATGTATTAGTGCTTGAAAGATACAAAATTGATCCTACGCATGTTGTTTCCCCGATCGAAGTTGAGATTCAGTCAGATTTATCGTACAATGAAGAACCGATCCGAATTCTAGCTCGCGAGGTTAAAAAATTGAGAAATAAGAAAATTTCATTAGTGAAAGTCTTATGGCATTGATACGGGGGTTGAAGAAGCTACGTGGGAGCCCGAGGATGCTATGAGAGAATAATATCCAAACCTATTTGCTGGTAAGATTTTCGAGGACGAAAATCCCTAGGGGGGAGAGTTGTAACAGCCCACTTTTAGCCAAATTGGAACAGTGGTTTAGAACCACTAATCCAAGGTCATAAAATTATTTTAATATTATTTTTGGTGTTTATAGCATGTGAATATGTATGTGTGAAAAGTTCGTGAGCTAATTTTATCGTTTAAGTGATTAATTTGAGAAAAGACTTAATCACGTAAAATGCAAAAGTTGCATTCCACTTGTTAAAAGTTCTTAATATCCATGGCTTATTAAATGAAAAGTCCTTATGTTTTTATTGTGCCATTGATAAAGTTAATGGACATTTTTGGACATCCATTATATGTTTAAATGTTATTTCATTAAGGTTGAAATTGTAAAATGGCTATTATGATGATTATAATAAAACAAAACCATTTTTTTTAATTCATTATTTTCTATATTCTTCAATCGAAATAAAGAAAAGAAAGAGAGCTTGAATGTGTTTAGGGTTTCGACAACTTAAAGCTTAAATTTGGTAAGTGTTTTAGCTCGATTTTTTATGATTTCTTGCTTTGTATTCTAGCTAGCCCATGTCTCAATTTTTGAAAGTGTTGATTATTTTGAAAGTTTCCATTGATGAATTCATGTGTTTTATGATGTTTAATGATGAATTATGAAAGCTTGGTGTTTGATATACATGTTTTGTAAAAAGATTTTGAGTAAAAATGCATATTAGGAATTAAATTGAGAAAAGTGTAAATTGAGGGATTAAATTGTGAAATAAATGAAATTTTTGGGCTGCTAGGGTCCTTAGGAAATTTGGCTAGGCTTGGGTGTCATTAAATTTTGTGTAATTTGTTTTTTTTGTGAAATAGGGACAAAATTGAATAAATGTGAAACTTTAGAGGCTAAAGTACAAAAATGCCTAAATATGTGTTTGTGTATTAAATTGAATGAATTGGTGATTAAATGGATTAATTTTGAATACATATAGATTAAGAAAAGAGGAACTTGGACTTAGATCGAAGCAAGAACAAAGTACTCAATTAATCAACTAGTTTCGTTGTTTCTATGACTGAGGTAAGTTTGTAGGTGTTTATTTCATTATAAATGAATGTTATATGCTTTGATATTGCATAAAATGTGTTTATGAGATTGCGGATAATGTTTGAATTGTTAATACGACTATACGAAAGTGTTTGACGATGAAATCGACAAGCAAAACTTCTCGGTTAAACTTTAAGTGCAGTTACGATGGTAATGTAATGTCATTAAGTTAATGCATTGGCTTCGGGCCATGATATTGGCACTTCGGGTGCGAATAATACCTTGATTTGGCTACATGCAATGATGTAGGTATTTTGAAAGGAGTTACCATAATTTGGTTATAGGCCATGGTATTGGTACCCCGGGATAAGTTACCTTGGTTTGGCTACGGGCCATGGTATAGGTACTTATCGATTGTGATTCTTCAGTATTCGATTTCTATCTCTGAAGGTTCAATGGATAAATGAATGCCATGGTTGACAAAGAGGTTAGTACGAGGTGGTACGGATATGTACAGAACCTATTCAAGTACTATATTGAGAAAGTTTAATGAAATGGTATTTACTCATGTTTGAGACATGAATAAGGTTTGTGTTAATGTAATGTTGATTTAGTAACGTGCAAATGGTTGAACTATATTATTTGATGAATTGATTTATTTACTTATGAACTTACTAAGCTATGAAGCTTGCTGTGTGTTATTTTTCTATGTTTTATAGATAGTCAAAGCTAGCTTGGACTCGGGGATTATCGGGAAACGTCGTCACACTATTGATCATTTGTTGGTACCTTTGAAGCTTGTATATATGGTATATGGCATGTATAGACTAGTGTCATTTTGATATGTTTTGAGTTATGATTTTGGCTATGTAATTTAGCTTGTAAATGTTGATATGTATGGCCATTTAAGTTGGCATATTGTTGTTTGATTTGAGATGACTATATGGTATATGTTGAAGTATAAAATAGGTGATGAGTTGATGGATTTAAAAGTTATGTATGTTTGATGATTTGGGCATAATGAAATGGTATGTTTTGGTTGTGTAATTGAGTAGTAGAAATGGTTGTGAATAGATGGCATGATATATGCATGAATTGGTAGCTTTTTGGTTGCTTAAAGATGTATTGAAATGGTTTTATATTGGTTGCTATGTGTGATTGAGGTTAGGGTGGCAAATTGGATTTGCAAATAGCCTATTTTTGTCCACACGGGTGTGTGTCTTAGTGGTATAGGACACATGGTTATGTTATACGGTCGTGTGTCCCCTGGGGTACCCTTCGAATTAAAGTCAGTATACCCTACAGTTTTGACACGGCCTGGACATACGGGCCCACGAGCTGGCACATGGGTGTGTGGCTGGCCGTGTGACCTAAGTCTGTAACCTCCCTTAGATTTCACACGGCTTGGCACACGGGCGTGTCCTCTGCCGTGTGGTACAAGTCAGTATGTATGCCCTGTTTTCACACAGCCTATGACACAAGCCTGTCTGATAGCCGTGTGAGGTACACGGCCTATTCACACGGGTGTGTGACTTATGATTTTATGAAATTTTTCTAAGTATTCAAAATTTTTTATATGTGATCGGTTTAGTCCCAAACCACTTCTAAGCATGAATTAAGGTCTTGTAGAACCTTTTAAGGGACAATGTTAATGTTTTTGAATGGTTTATATCATTGAATGCATAAATGTATGAGAATGTGATGTATTGTCTGGTAATGCCTTGTAACCCTATTCCAGTGTCAGATACGGGTTAGGGGTGTTACATAGTTAGTCACATCGGTGTCTCTATCTTTTGGAAGTCAACAACTTCGATGCCCAAGACAAATAATCTCCCCAATTAGACTTGATAGATGACATATTAGTCTTTAAATTGGCTTTCTCATTTTCGATTAGACCAATGATATGTTTAGGTTCGTTTACTAATATAAGTTGTCATTCTGTATTACGATCTAACCACATAATACCCTTAGTATTAGTTTAAATGTTAGACAACCAATAAGCAACATTTGCTTTAATTTTTGCTTTATGTGCAAAAAACATGTGAGGTCAAAACACATAATATTAATGTAATTCTTGAATAATTTTATTAATCAATCTGTTCAATAAATTACAACTGTACTTAGACGAAAATACTACACTTAGGGCACAAGATCCAACACTCTAAACCATCAAAAGTGGAAAGGAAGAGAATAAAAAAACCTAAAGACTTATCTAAGTCTAAATGCTTCTTCTACAGTAAAAAATAATACTTCAAGGCAAACTGTAAAGAATGGAAGCAATACCTAGTCACCAAAGGCAAATGTACAAAACTCTTAATAATTGAAATTTTTTTAGTGGAGGATTCAACAAACCATCGGGTCATTAATTTGAGAGCCACTAATCTTGTATGTGTTTCTCAACAGGGGTTTGAGGAAATGAAAGATTCTAGAGATAAGATTCTATTGTTGCGGATCGAAAACAGGACAATGTCAATTGAAGCAATGGTAGATGTACATCTTTATTTTGATAATTTTAGGAAGATTATTTTGATAGATGTTTTCTATGTACCAAGTTTCAAAAGGAAATTAATTTTTGTTACATGTTTATGTAAAGACGGCTTGATCATTACTTTCAATAATAGTATTACAATATTTAGAAATCATAAACTTCTCTGTAGTGGAGGGATGTCAAATAAGCTCTCTTTGATCAAGCTAAGGATGTACACACTGCTTGAGACTTAAATATCAAATAAAAGACTTAAAACTTCTCACTCTAATGAGATGTACCTTAGGCGTTTGAGACTTGATCATATTAACCAAGAAATAATCAGTAGACTTGTGAAAGATGACACTTTAAGTTTGTAACACCCCTAACCCGTACCCGTCACCGGAAGGTTAAGGAGTATTACCATACAAGCACGAAATTCCATTTAACTTTATTCGAATAACTCCTGTTGGCACACTTATAAAAAAAACAAATTCCAACTTGTTTTTCCAATTATACAATGTACAAAAGAGTCATCTCAAGTTAATGGGTACATTGATTCATTCTTAAGTTCAATTCACATCAAAACATGGAAAACATGAATCGAATCAACCACACATTCAAATTAACTATGTGGAATACATATAGTAACTTAACAAGCCATTTTCGCATGGCTATACATATATACATCATCAAAAAAAATACTTATTCAACATCAAAAAGTTAAGCCTATACATGCCATTATCAAAGTTTAGCTACTTGAGTACCGAATGGGCTTAGATAGTGTGGACGACTTCGACTTTGAGATTCCCGAGACCGTAGCTAATGAACGAGATCTATAAAACAGAGAATTAAGGACAACAAAGTAAGCATTTCTATGCTTAGTAAGTTTTAAGCAATGAAATTATTTAAAGTTAAAGCATAGCATTCATAAGGCTTATCATCTTTTCTTTGACCGAATGTAACCATGACTAAATATACCACTATTGTTCATGCATGTCATTTAAAATTTTTCCTTAAACACAAATTCATATCACGTAGATAACTTCTTTTTATCCAACCAACTTCATCATTTGGCTGAATACATCTAATTCAATTACAAGGCTAAATAAATACATATACGCATATTCACATATTCATGTTACTTCACACTTCAACCAATATACTCACATGCTCAGAGCCAATCTTAACATATTTCCACTTGAATCAAAATTCATGTATCCTGAATAAGCTATAGACTTCATACAACCCTAAGCAATGGCCGGAAAAGCACTATCCAAATGAATAATCACAATTTAAACAGAATCAAATTTTACAACGTATATACGGTACATACCTGACCATCTTAGGATTGTGAGCACATTAATTGGAATTATTACAGCAAGATCACACATTTCCAACCCAAATGCCTTCGGGACTTAGCCCGGATATAACACCAGCACGAATACCTTCGAGACTTAGCCCGGATATAACACCAGCACGAATGCCTTCGGGACTTAGCCCGGACATAACACTAGCAAGAATGCTTTCGGGACTTAGCCCGGATATAAATCTCACACAAGGCCTGCGGGTCTTAGCCCGGTTATAATCCTCAATTATCATGCACATATATATATATCATAACACATTAGCATTTCATATACATTACTAGAACACAAGCACAACATGCTTATCAACCATTCCACTTTCAGCTCAATAGCCACATACAAAGAACACGATTTCGTTTCGCTATCCAACATGATTTCTATAACCATTCGGCTACAAGTCATATGCACAAATTATTTATCTCACTACGTAATTCAACTAGAACCATTAGGTCACAATTTATTTATTATGCTTATATATCATGATTTTATCAAATCATAAGCTAAGTTCCATTACTCAAAGACTTACCTTGTATCTTTCTGAACAAATTTCAGGTTGGCTATTCCGTGACTTTAGCTTTTCCCTTATCTGATGTTGCCCCTCTATGCTCTTGAGCTATGTTAAACAAGTTTAGTTATATTAAACCTTATTCATACCTCTCATTCAATAATTACACTTTCATTCCAATATGACACACACACACACACACACAATTTTCCTTTACATACACATTCAGCCAAATACAACTATGTTACAAGTCACAACTAAATTATTGATTTGATCAAGTTTACATAATCTTTTAATCAAACTCATTATTCATGACATAATAATCATCAAGAGCCGAATATGTGATCACTTAGTAAGCTTAAATTCATGTGAACTTAAGTGTCAAAAATGTCTATGAAATATATACTCACTATCTTCTATCTTTAACTCAATTTCCTAGCTCCCAATCAGCACACTAGGACCATCTTAATTCATTTCTCATCTTGTTAACATAAACATGGCAAAGCTAATTCCCATAAACAATTATCATCAATTCATTCATTCTCTAGGGACAAAGCCGAATGTTCAATAAGCAAATAAGGCACACAAAGCATGACATCTTCAATTAAACCTACCATTCTCTATTTCATTGATTTTAACATCAATTTTACTTAGCAACTTCTCACTTTACAATTCAGCAACCATGAAAGCTTCTTTTTAAGCATATTGACTAAATTCTCAATTATCCAAATCTTAACAAAATCTAGCTAATGGCCGAATATAAATGCTTTGCCCCATTCCCACGAATTCACCTATTCTAAGCTCAATTTGCCAATTAAGTAAATAACACTAATGTTGAGCATTATTTGACAATTTGTCTTAAGTAGCCGACTAAATTCATGTTCCTAATTCAAAATTTCAAGTATTTCATTCACAAGTTACACAAATTATGCTCAAAACCTCAAATTCAATTTCGGTAAGCACAAACATGTTAGCCAAAATTCCCAAAAGCACCTAAACCACTACTATGCATATCTAACAAGTTTAAACCTCACTTATCCACCTTTACTCATAAGAGCATAAAACAACCACCATTTTTTACCATCCATATCATGGCCGAATGCCCAAATCACCATTGAATTCAAAATTTGAAAATGGGCTAAGTCAAATACTTAGCTATCAACCACACTTAAAAAAAATCAAAGGAAATAACATGAAATTTTTACCTTAATCAAGCAAAAATCAAAGAGTGACCGAAAGCCTAGCTTTCCCTCCTATATTAAGCAAATGAAGAACAAAAAATGAACTAAGCCTTGTTTTTTTCACCTTTCACTATTTTATTTATTTTATTTTAACACCAATAACATATATAATTATAATTATATTATAATACAAATATATGTATAAAATACATACATTTCAATGATTATTCCACATGGCCGGCCACTATAAAAAGAAACATGTCAATTTGACATGCAAGTCCTTGTGTTTTAAAGTCACATAATACAAGGCCATTTCAAAATTTACCTAACACATTCTCAAAATTTTCACACAAGTCCATTTTCAATTAATTTCACATCAATTTGCAAAAATTAAAGCATTTAAAAATTCACATAGGCATAAACACATATTTTAAACATAAAATATTATATTCAAATATTTCGGTGACTCAGTTTATCGGTCTCGAAACCACTTTTCGACTTGGGTCAAAATAGGGCTGTCACAAAGTTCCCTTAAAAAGGTTGATCTTCCATAATGTGAATCTTTCTTGAAAGGTGCGATCTTTTAATGAAAAAAGAACGAGGGTTGTGAAACCCCTAGAACTTATGCACATTGACATATGTGGCCTCATGAGCATTAGTACAAGAGGTGGTTACGAGTATTATGTAACCTTTATTAATGATTATTCTAGATATGGTTATGTGTACCTAATGCACCATAAAAGTGAAAACTTTGATGAATTCAAAGAGTTTTGTGTGAAAGTGGAGACTAGGTTTACCCATAAAGACACTTTTATCTGATCGAGGTGGGGAATATTTGTCAAATGAGTTTTTAGGGTACTTCATAGAGAAGAGATTCTATCTTAGTTAATAGTGTTAGACACTCAGAACAAAATGGCATGGCAGAGAGAAGGAATCGAATGTTTTCGGACATGGTTTATTAGATGTTAAGTTATTTGAAGCTGCCAATCTCTTTTTGGGGATATACAGTACAAACAACTAGCTATATTCTGAATGATGTCCCATCTAAGTTAGTATCGAAAACTCCATAAGAACTGTTCCATGGTAGGAAGTTGAATTTAAACTATTTAAGGATTTGGGGATTTCTGACCTACAAACTGGATAAAGATGGGAGGAAGTTGGACACATAGATAGAATTGTACATGTTTGTAGAATATCCAAAGAGAACAAATGGTGGTTTGTTTTATACAGATAGAATTGTACAAATAGAATTGGGTGCTTCGTCATAGTGGGAGGGTCTTTCATAGGCCTGAGTTCTTCCAATTTGGCAGAAGTGTTTTTAGCATTGAGCGTGCCGAATAGAAAGATGATGACCCACTCACGCATGATGAAATAATGCAGAGTGCTAATTCCAAGCTATGGGAAATAACTTTGAATGCTAAGATGAATTGTATGGATTTCAACTTACTACGGGAGCTTGTAGACTTACCAAAATGGATAAAACCCATAGGGTGTAAGTGGACCTATAAGAGGAAAAGAAATACATATAGAAAAGTGGAAACTTATAAGGCCATACTTGTAGCAAAAAGGTTATACTCAGAAACAAGATATTGATTACAAAAAATTAAACACGTGGACAAAACCCATAGGTGTAAGTGGATCTAAACAATTTGAAAACTTTATGCTCATTTCCTTTAGTTATATATCTAATGAGTTGTATCATATAGATGCTCTCTTCAAGATGACAATTTAAACACGTTTTCCTGACTTTCATAAGTTGACATACCTTAATCTTAAGTGGATCATGGACTATGTATGCATGACTCATATACTATGATGTAAGTAAAAGTTTAAGCTTAAAAAAATAAGGAATCAAAAGTTGGTGCATTAGGTATATAACTTTTGTAGTATGTAGCATCATTCACAATAGTGAAATTCATAGCCAAAGAAATGGGTAAATGATATCCTCTTAATGGCATTACATGATAGATGAAAACTAAACGTTGTCACTGGTCATTTGTCCTTGTGATAAATGACTTGATTACTATTTGATGATATCCTATAAGGGTAACACACTTATGACAAGGTCATTGGATGAGAACTAATGGAGTAGCTTTCCTAATTATATGTAATTGGGGAGAGCTTAGTCATGATATTATAGTGGAATGACTTCATGACTAAATAAGTTTATAATTAATAAGTAAAAAGCAAGAACTTAATTATATATGTCCAATTGGTCCCTCCGCTAGCTCGTTGAAATAAGAAATTATAATGCCTTCCACCTGACTTGATCAATCGGATCTGAGTATTGGGTGTTATTTCCTAAAACAAATGTTACCTAGACTCTTCTATTCACCTATGTGACAAGCAATGACTTAATAAAAATTTTCCACTTTCATTTACTAAATTACCTCATATATTCTTATTAGTATAACTCTGTGACAGCCCTAATTTGACCCTAGTCGGAAAGTGGTTTCGGGACCACGAAACCGAGTCATAAAAATAATTAACAGTCATATTTGATGCTTATTATATATGAATATACATGTGTGAAAAATTCATGCTTAAATTTTGTATATAGTATGTGAAATTTATTAAATAGGACTTGTATGAGAAAATTTAGAAATGTGCTAGGCAAATGCTAAAGGGGCCTATTAATATATGTTGGAAAGTGCTTGTACTTGCATGTCAAATTAGCCAAACTATAGGTAGTGGCCGGCCATGCTACAAATTATATAATAAAATATGAATTTTATATTAACTTTAATTAACTAGATGCCATATTATCATGGATGAATGTAATAAAATAAAGAAATAAAATAGTAGGTGGGTGAAAACAACAAAGTATTCACCTTGTTTCTTTCCAAAAAATCGAAAGAGAAGAAGAGTTGGGGAGAAAGGAAAGCATTCGGTCATCTTAGGTTAATATTAAGGTAAGAAGTTTATATTAGTTCTTGAAATTTTGGTTAATCTTGAGTGAGATATCAAGTTAGTTTTGTAACCCATGTTGAAATTTTGATTTTTTTGGAATGAATAGGGCTTTCGGCTATGGTAGTTAATAATGGTGAATTTTGTTGTTTCATGTTAAAGTTAGATGAATGATGATAGATGAGTGTTTGAACTGTAAAAAAAGATCAAAGGTGAGCATTAGATACCAAGGGAAAAGAATCGACTATCTTGTTATGAACTAGGGCCGAATGTGAATTTGGTTGTGTTTGAATATTATATGCTTAGAATTGATGTAGTATAAGTTACCAATGTTCTTGCCGAATGTGTGTTTGATAATAGAGGAGTTTGTTATTGAATATTTAAATAAATTGGATAATTAAAAATGGTAAGTCAATTGAAGAAGCCATACTTTGTGTGCTTAAATTTCTCAGTGAACATTCGGCAATGTCCCTAGTGAATGGATGAATTGATAAAAATTGTTTATAGAGAATTGCTTTGCTATGCTTATGTTAATAATGTGAGAAATGAATTAATATGGTCTTAGTGTACCGATTAGGAGCTAAGAAGTCGAACTAAAGATAGAAGATTTTGAGTAAATGTTTCATAGACATTTTCTTTTGGCATTTAGTTCCTATGAATTCAAGCTTATTAAGTGGCCACCTATTCGGCTCTTAATAATTTTTATGTCATGAATAATGAGTTGATGAAAAGGTTTAATATGACTAAACTTGTTTAACATAGCTCAAGAGCATAGAGGGGCCACATCGGATAGAGGAAAAGCTAAAGTCACGGAATAGCCAAACCGAGACTTGTTCAGAAGGATATAAGGTAAGTTTTGAGTAACCGCCTTTAGTATAAGATTTACGATGCCTTGATATGTATATGCTAGATGAACATTATCTTTTAGTCCTATTTGATCTAAGATGTGTGGCAAATAATTTAATTATATGACATTTAGTTGAATGGTTAATTCGGGTTAAATTGGATTGATGAAAGGTATATGTGATTTGTTGGTATGATCTTCAAAACGAAATGAAAATGATGGTGTATATTTTGCCCTTATATACGAATGGAGCAATTGAATTACCAATGTGATAGGCTATGTGAAATGTGTTACCATGTAAATATATATATGCGAGAATTATATCCGGACTTCAGGTCCGCAGGCTATATGCGAGAATTATATCCAGACTTCAGGTCCGCAGGCGAGAATTATATCCGGACTTCATGTCCGCAGGCTATATGCGAGAATAATATCCGGACTTTAGGTCCACAGGCTATGTGCTGGACATATATCTGAATTTAAAGTCTTGAAGGCTTTATGCCAGTGACTGGATTCAGGTTCTAACCTAACAAGCTTAATGTCGATAATTCGAGTAAGGTTATGAATTGAATGTACTATACAATATGAAAAAAAACAGGTACGCATTTCGTACATGTAACACCCCGTACCCGAGACCGTGGCCGGAGTCGAACACGAGGTGCTAACAGACTTAACTTAATTATTTCCACAGTCCATTTAAAGATTTCCAGACTAGCTGGTTACTGCATCACTGTCGCCTTAAAATTCATATCTTGAGTTTCAAAACTCAAAAATCAGTTTCGTAAATTTTTTATGAAAATAGACTCATATTTCCATCTACATATTTTTTTCTAGAATTTTTGGTCGAGCCAATTAGTACAGTTTATTAGTTAAAGTCTCCCCTGTTTCAGGGTTCGACTACACTGACCTTCATGCATTACGACTTGGATATCTCCCTGTACAGGGCTTCAATACTGATGCCATTTGTATCTATAGAAACTAGACTCAAAGAGGAATCTATACATATATTGCATGACTCCTAATTATCTCTGGTTAATTTCTAATAAATTTCCAAAGTCGGAACAGGGAATCCAGAAACCGTTCTGGCCCTGTTTCACAAAAACCTAAATATCTCTTAACATACAACTCATATGACCGTTTCGTTTCTTCCATATGAAATTAGATTCATCAAGGTTCATTTAAATAATTTATTCACTATTTAATTCCATTCCTGCTATTTTTAGTGATTTTTCACATCCACACCACTGCTGCTGTCAGCATCTGTTTTCAAGGTAAACTTTACCTATTTCGTGATTTCCATGGACCAACTAGAGTTTTGTCATACATAGGTCCACATATGATCATATTTAGCCATTCCAAGGGCTGATCATTGCCCAACACTTCCATTCCAGTCCATATTCACATCATGAAACCATATACATATACATAAACACAAATGGTCTAATGCCATACTCCACTTCTATGAGCCAATTTCGCATGGCTGTACACACATACATCACAAAAAGTACTTGAAAAACAACAAAGGGTAGTCCTATACATGCCATTTCAAAGCTCAACCAAAATTGTACCAAAAGGGGGCTTTGATAGTGTGGGAGACTTCAACTTCCAAAAATCCCGAGTCCGATAGCTGACGAGCCAAAATCTATAAAACAGAGAAACAAAGAAACGGAGTAAGCAATTTATGCTTAGTAAGTTTTGAGCAAGAATTTAAACACAACTGAAGTATAGCATTCACATAATTAAACAGATAATTCCGCGTATTCATATATTCAAATCATTTCTACTTTACATTCCAACCCCTATGTTCATACATAAGGGATCATCTTAGCCAAATACCGGAAGCTCATTACTCAACTGAGCGAATATTATTCAAAGGAATTCAACTATTCCAATGCACATACGAACATACCTCATTGCTGGAATTTTATTTTTTTTTCAAACGTATTAACTGGGATTTTTACAGCAAGATCGTTCATTCCCGAATCACGTACCTTCGGATCTTATCCGGATATAGCGACTCGCTCAAAAGCCTTCGGGACATAGCCCGGTTATAATAGCTCGAACAAATGCCTTCGGGACTTAACCCGGATTTGGGAACTCGCACAAATGCCTTCGGATCTTAGTCCGAATTTTGGAACTCGCACAAATGCCTTCGGATCTTAGTCCGGATATGGTCACTTAGCACAAAGCCTTCGGGACTTAGCCCGGACATCATTCGAATCATCATGCACATTTAACACTAAATCATGACACATTTGTATTTCATTTTCATTAGCAAAACTCAAACACAAGACACTTATCACTCTTGCAATTTCGGCTCAATATCCACACACAAAGAGCATGATTTCGATTTGCTTAAAACATGATCTAATCAAATCATAATTTAAGCTCTATTACTCAAGAACTTACCTCGGATGTTGTCGAACGATTCCGATGGCTATTCGACCACTTTTCCTTCCCTTTATCGATTTAGTTCCCTTTGCTCTTGAGCTTAATTTAACAAATAAATTGATTTAATCATTTGAGCATCGAAAAGAGGAATTCAAGGTACTTAGCCCACATATATTCATTAGACATTAAAGTCACATATGTACGAAATCATGAATCAAACTCAACACATTAGTTAGTACTCTCCTTAGCCGAATTTTCTAAGTCAAGATAAAGCCTTCAACATGCTTTCTTATGGCCGAACAACACATCAACCTATGTACTCATTCATGTGGCCGAATATGCATGTTGATGTTGAGGCCAATTACATATTTAATACCACACATAAATGGCATACATTTTACTAACTAATGCATTACATATTGTAGCTCAATACGCATCTATCATTTACTTCATAACCGAAACATCATCATAAGAAAAAATATACCTTGAGATAGTATATATGTCATACTAATACATCATGTGCAAACATATATACATATAGGTGCAAGGGCCGAATCTCAAGTTGATTATAGCCAAATATAAACATATATCCAAAACACAAATCTTACCTACCATGCAATGAGCATAAATCATGCTTATGGATATACCATGGCCGAATACATCACAACACCATACCATTTCAATTTTGGTCATGGTTAAACAAAGAACTTAATGTCTCACTAAAAATGCTAAAAAGAAAATCCAAGAGTCATCAACCCACCATCACATATATCATTAACAAGCTTCATATTTAGCATGCAATGGCATTAACACAAAGTCCACCTTGGCCGAATACCATTCCCATGACATAGCAAGGATTTGAACCATGGGCTAATAAGAACATCAAGCTAGCAACTAAAAACATGCATGAATCTCATGGCACAACATCGAACATACCTTAATCTTGATACAAGTATAGCCAAACCTCTTCCTAATCCTCTTCCAAACCAAACATAAAGCAAAAACTCCCTCCTTCTTCCTTAGAATTTTCGGCCAAGAGAGAATTGAAAGGATGAACAATTTTTTTTTTCTCTTTTCTTCAACTCACGGCAAAGGGGGGGGACACTCACACCATTCTCTTTTTTTTTTCTTCCCTTTCATTATTCAATTCCCATGCTCATTATTTTATTTTTTTCTTACATACACCATTGTCACAACATGTTTTATGACATGTTTTTGCCCATCACTCTTTGTCATTGCCGGCCACTAGCACTTAGGGGGGAAAATTTGACATGCAAGTCCTCCCTTTTGATTACATGCACTATTAGGTCCTTATAGATTAGCCTATCACATTTCAAAAGTGTCACACAAGTCCTACTAACTGAATTCACATGCAATCGACTAAATCAAGCTTGAAATTTTCACACATTCATAATTACATATTCTAGACAATAAATATTACGTTCAAACATTTCGGTGACTTCGGTTTAGCGGTCCCAAACCACTTCCCGACTAGGGTCAATTTTGGGCTGTCACAACTCTCCCCACTTAAGAAATTTTCGTCCCAAAATCTTACCGTAAATAGGTTTGGGTATCGCTCTTTCATAGAGTTCTCGGGTTCCCAAGTAGCTTCTTCCATCCCGTGTTTGAGCCATAACACTTTTACTAACGGAACCCTTTTGTTTCGCAACTCCTTCACTTCACGAGCCGGATACGAATCGGTTCTTCTTCATAACTCATATCGGCTTGAATTTCGACCTCGATGGACTAATTATGTGCGATGGATCGGATCTATAGCGTCGAAGCATCGAAACTTGAAAGACGTCGTGAATCTTTTCAAGTTCGGGGCAAAATCAATCGATCATAAATCGACCGACTCGTTCGGATATTTCATATGGCCCGATGAACCTCGGACTCAATTTGCCCTTACGCCCAAATCTGAGTATCTTTTTCCAATGTGAAACTTTAAGAAACACTTTGTCTCCCACCTGATACTCAATATCTTTTCGTTTCAGATCCGCGTCGACTTACGGCGTCCGTGGTCGCCTTCGACTTTCACGGATTACTTTTACTTTCTTTCAGCATCTTTAATCAAATCAACTCCGAAAATTTTACTTTCACCGAGTTCGGTCCAAAATAATGGTGTACGGCATTTACGACCGCACAAAGCATCGTAAGGTGCCATCTTAATACTTGATTGAAAACTATTGTTGTGTTTAATTCAATCAAAGGTAAATACCGTTCCCATGTACCACCGAACTCGAGGATGCAACATCTCAACATATCCTCAAGTATCCGAATTATCCGCCGGATTGACCATCGGTTTGGGGGTGAAAGGCGGTCTTGAAATGCAACTTGGTACCCAAAGCTTCTTGCAATTTCTTCCAAAATCGTGAGGTGAATCTCGGATCTCTATCCGACACGATAGAAATAGGTACCCGTGTAATCTCACAACTGAGAAACATACAATTCAGCTAGTTTATCCATTGAAAAATCTGCAGCGTCGACGGGATAAAGTGAGCCGACTTAGTCAATCTATCAACAACGACCCAAATCGCATCTTTCTTACTTGCAACACCGGCAACCCGATACAAAATCCATCGTTACTCGATCCCATTTCCATTCGGTATCATGATCGGTTGGAGTAAACTCGTAGGCACTTGATGTTCCGCCTTCACTTGCGACATATTAAACACTTCAAACAAAATCGAAATGTCTCGTTTCATACCATGCCACCAAACCGACGTCTCAGTTGTTGTACATTTTCGTACTCCCGGGTGAATTGACATTCGGCTACAATGAGCTTCGTTCGAATCATCGAAATGAGTTCGAATTTCTTGGAACACACAATCGATTTCGTACCTCAAACAATCGTCATCATCAATTTGAAACTCCGATTCCACATTCGAACACATTCAGCCCGCCTTGCAACCAACTCATCGTCGACTTTACGGGCTTCATGAATTTGATGAATCGATAATGGTTTGGCCTTTAATTGCTACTAACACATTGTCGGGTAGAAACGCACAAGTGTACATTCATCGCTAGAAGCAAACAAGTGATTTCCGGCTTAAGGCGTCCGCAACCACATTAGCCTTTCCCGGGTGATAATCGATGACAAGCTCATAATCTTTTAACAACTCGAGCCAACGTCTTTGTTTTAGATTCAAGTCTCTTTGAGTCATCAAATATTTGAGACTTTTGTGATCCGAAAATACATGGCACTTCTCACCAAATAAGTAATGTCACCATATTTTCAAGGCGAATACGATGGCAGCTAATTCAAGATCATGGGTCGGATAATTTTTCTCATGTGGCTTTAATTGTCTCGACGCATAGGCCACAACTCGACCTTCTTGCATCAATACGCAACCTAACCCAAGTAGGGAGGCGTCACTATAGATGACAAACTCTTTGCCTGATTCGGGCTGCACTAAAATTGGAGCTTTCGTCAAATAAGTTTTCAGTTGATCAAAACTTTTCTGACATTTTTCCGTCCATTCGAACTTAACACCTTTTTGAAGTAGCTTCGTCATGGGTGTGGCTATCATCGAGAAACCTTTTACAAACCATCGGTAGTAACCGCAAGTCCCAAAAGCTCGAACCTCGGTAATATTTCTCGAGGCTTCCAGCTAAGTATGGCTGAAATTTTGCTCGGTCGACTCGAATACCGATCGCGGATACCACGTGACCCAAGAAGCTAACCTCTCTAACCGAACTCACACTTGCTGAACTTAGCATATAACCGCTTATCCCGTAAAATTTGCAACACTAATCTCGGTGTTCAAAGATGTTCGGTCTCATCTCTTGAATAGACCAAGATGTCATCAATGAACACAACTACGAACCGGTCCAAATCTTGTCGAAGATCCGATTCATCAAATCCATAAATACCGCGAGGGCATTAGTGAGCCCGAACGGCATCACTAAGAACTCGTAGTGACCGTACCTCGCTCGAAAGCGCTTTGGGTACATCCGAATCTCGAATCCGAATCGATAATAACTCGATCTCAAATCTACCTTTGAAAATACCGAGGCTCCTTTAGTTGATCAAACAAATCATCAATACGCGATAACGGATATTTATTCTTTATCGTCACTTTATTCACCGACGATAGTCAATGCACAACCTCATGGTTCGTCCTTCTTTTTCACAAACAATACTGGTGCACCCCAAGGTGAGAAACTCGGTCGAGCGAAACCTTTGTCCATCAATTCTTGCAACTGAGCTTTCAACTCTTTTAACTCGGTTGCCGCCATATGATACGGAGCTATCGAAATCGGCGTAGTCCCAGGTACCAACTCAATACCAAACTCTATCTCCGAGCAGTGGCAAACCCGTAATTCTTCTGGAAAAACATCCGGGTATTCACAAACCACCGGCACAGATTCGGGTTTCTTTTCCAATTCCTTGTCGTCAAGTACATACGCAAGGTATGCTTCGCACCCCTTTCTTACATATTTTTGGGCCAACATTGATGATATTACAGCTGGCAACCCCTTTAAGTCCGTAGACTCAACTCGGATCATCTCGTTATTTGCGCACCTCAAATCCATAGTCTTGCTTTTGCAATTCACAGCCGCATCATGCACGGTCAACCAATCCAAACCAAGAATAACATCAAATTCATAAAACGGAAAAAGCATCAAGTCCGCCGGAAAGCAGAACCTCGAATTACTAGGGGCGCTCTTACACACTTTGTCAACAAGCACGAACGACCCAAGGATTTGACACCTAATTACGAACTCAGAGACTCAATAGGTAAAGTCTTCTTTGGATGCTAAGGTTTCGCATATATAAGAATGAGTAGAACCGGGGTCAATCAAAGCAATCACATTAGTATCAAAGAGAGTGAAAGTACCAGTAATAACATCTGGCGAGGAAGCATCCTCGCGTGCGATATTGCATAAGCCCTAGCAGAGCGCGAGCCTCGAGATCTGGTCGTAGCATCTCTAGATCCTCTCGACCACCACTAGCATTGCCCGTATTTCTAGATGGTCTACCTCGGCGAAGGTAGCACCGGTTTCCCACTCGATTTACATTCTTCAGCAACCTCGGGCAATCTTTAATGAAGTGGTTAACGATCCGCACTTGTAACAGAGCGGTCATGGAATCTACAACTTCCGAATGCCATTTGCCACAATCTCGCACTCGCTCTATCTCGACGCTCATTCCCAACACCGGCGACCAAGTGCCTCGTGTACCCACGTGGGTCGATCACGATCTCGTCTAAAAGGCCCGAAGTGCCTCTAGATCGCCCACATCATCTCGAAATTTCTTCGATGCTGTTGAAGAGACTTTCCGAGGATCTTTTATGAAACTCTCCGGTTCCCACATCAACTTTTTGTTTTTCTTTTCTAAGCTCTTGACTTTACAAGCTCGCTCGACAAGTACTACGAACTCTTGTATTTCAAGAATGCCAACGAACATTTTTATATCTTCATTCAGCCCATCCTCGAAGCGTTTACACATGATAACCTCGGATGAAACACATTCCCGAGCGTATCTACTAAGTCTAACAAATTTTCGCTCGTAATCAGTAACTAACATAGAACCTTGCTTAAGCTCAAGAAATTCCTTCCATTTTTTATCAACAAATCTCTAACTGATATACTTTTTCCGAAACTCAGTTTGGAAAAACTCCCAAGTTACTTGCTCTCGGGGCACAACAAAAGTCAGAGTACTCCACCAATAGTAGGCAAAATCACGTAGCAAGGAGACAGTACACTTTAGGCACTCATCGGGTGTGCAAGATAGTTCATCGAGTACCCGAATAGTGTTGTCCAACCAAAATTCAGCTTGCTCGGCATCATCACTATCCGTAGCCTTAAATTCAGTAGCCCCGTGTTTTCGGATTCTATCAACTGGGGGCTTATTTGACCTTATTTGGTCAGTTACCGGAGGCATTGTAGGTGCGGGGGTTGTGTTTGTTGGGAATGGAGGTTGTGGAACAGCCGTATTAGTTCGAATGTATTGGTTGAACCAATCATTCGTCACGCTATAGAAAGCTTGTCTAGCTTCATCATTTGGATTACTAGCATTAGGTTGAGAGTTCACCGGCGCTGTCCCTTGTGCGGGAGCAAGCGCTACACTCTCAAGATCATCAGCTACCGCTCGGTCGGGATCGGGATCCATCACTATAAATAAACACATTTACAATTGTCAGAAATCACCACACTATCAAATAATCACATAAAATGGCATGTATAGCTAGACCCAAACGCATTACGGTAGTCCTAGAATCGACTAAACCGTAGCTCTGATACCAATAAAATTGTAACACCCATACCGAGACCGTGGCGGAGTCGAACACGAGCTGCTAATGAGACTTAACTTAATTATTTCCACAGTCCATTTAAAGATTTCCAGACTAGCTGGTTACTGCGTCACTGTCGCCTTAAAATTCATATCTTGAGTTTCAAAACTCGAAAATCAGTTTCGTAAATTTTTCCTGAAACTAGACTCATATTTCCATCTACTGATTTTTTTCTAGAATTTTTGGTCGAGCCAATTAGTACATTTTATTAGTTAAAGTCTCCCCTGTTTCAGGGTTCGACTACACTGACCTTCATGCATTACGACTTGGATATCTCCCTGTACAGGGCTTCAATACTGATTCCATTTGTATATATAGAAACTAGACTCAAAGAGGAATCTATACATATATTGAATGACTCCTAATTATCTCTGGTTAATTTATAATAAATTTCCAAAGTCGGAACAGGGAATCCAGAAACCGTTCTGCCCCTGTTTCACGAAAACCTAAATATCTCTTAACATACAACTCATATGACCGTTGCGTTTCTTCCATATGAAAGTAGATTCATCAAGGTTCATTTACATAATTTATTAACTATATAATTCCAATCCTGATATTTTTAGTTATTTTTCACATCCACACCACTGTTGCTGTCAGCATCTGTTTTCAAGGTAAACTTTACCTATTTCGTGATTTCCATGGACCAACTAGAGTTTTGTCATACATAGGTCCACATATGATCATATTTAGCCATTCCAAGGGCTGATCATTGCCCAACACTTCCATTCCAGTCCATATTCACATCATGAAACCATATACATATACATAAACACAAATGGTCTAATGCCATACTCCACTTCTATGAGCCATTTTCGCATGGTCAGTACACACATACATCACAAAAAGTACTTCAAAACAACAAAGGGTAGTCCTATACATGCCATTTCAAAGCTCAACCAAAATTGTACCAAAAGGGGCTTTGATAGTGTGGGAGACTTCGACTTCCAAAAATCCAGAGTCCGATGGTGACGAGCCAAAATCTATAAAACAGAGAAACAAAGAAACGGAGTAAGCAATTTATGCTTAGTAAGTTTTGAGCAAGAATTTAAACACAACTGAAGTATAGCATTCACATAATTAAACAGATAATTCCGCGTATTCATATATTCAAATCATTTCTACTTTACATTCCAACCCCTATGTTCATACATAAGGGATCATCTTAGCCAAATACCGGAAGCTCATTACTCAACTGAGCGAATATTATTCAAAGGAATTCAACTATTCCAATGCACATTCGAACATACCTCATTGCTGGAATTTTTTTTTTCAAACGTATTAACTGGGATTTTTACAGCAAGATCGTTCATTCCCGAATCATGTACCTTCGGATCTTATCCGGATTTAATGACTCGCTCAAAAGCCTTCGGGACATAGCCCGGTTATAATAGCTCGCACAAATGCCTTCGGGACTTAACCCGGATTTGGGAACTCGCACAAATGCCTTCGGATCTTAGTCCGGATATGGTCACTTAGCACAAAGCCTTCGGGACTTAGCCCGGACATCATTCGAATCATCATGCACATTTAACACTAAATCATGACACATTTGTATTTCATTTTCATTAGCAAAACTCAAACACAAGACACTTATCACTCTTGCAATTTCGGCTCAATATCCACACACAAAGAGCATGATTTCGATTTGCTTAAAACATGATCTAATCAAATCATAATTTAAGCTCTATTACTCAAGAACTTACCTCGGATGTTGTCGAATGATTCCGATGGCTATTCGACCACTTTTTCCTTCCCTTTATCGGATTTAGTTCCCCTTTGCTCTTGAGCTTAATTTAACAAATAAATTGATTTAATCATTTGAGCATCGAAAAGAGGAATTCAAGGTACTTAGCCCACATATATTCATTAGACATTAAAGTCACATATGTACGGAAATCATGAATCAAACTCAACACATTAGTTAGTACTCTCCTTAGCCGAATTTTCTAAGTCAAGATAAAGCCTTCAACATGCTTACTTATGGCCAAACAACACATCAACCTATGTACTCATTCATGTGGCCGAATATGCATGTTGATGTTGAGGCCAATTACATATTTAATATCACACATAAATGGCATACATTTTACTAACTAATGCATTACATATTGTAGCTCAATACGCATCTATCATTTACTTCATAACCGAAACATCATCATAAGAAAATATATACCTTGAGATAGTATATATGTCATACTAATACATCATGTGCAAACATATATACATATAGGTGCAAGGGCCGAATCTCAAGTTGATTATAACCAAATATAAACATATATCCAAAACACAAATCTTACCTACCATGCAATGAGCATAAATCATGCTTATGGATATACCATGGCCGAATACATCACAACACCATACCATTTCAATTTTGGTCATGGTTAAACAAAGAACTTAATGTCTCACTAAAAATGCTAAAAAGAAAATCCAAGAGTCATCAACCCACCATCACATATATCATTAACAAGCTTCATATTTAGCATGCAATGGCATTAACACAAAGTCCACCTTGGCCGAATACCATTCCCATGACATAGCAAGGATTTGAACCATGGGCTAATAAGAACATCAAGCTAGCAACTAAAAACATGCATGAATCTCATGGCACAACATCAAACATACCTTAATCTTGATACAAGTATAGCCAAACCTCTTCCTAATCCTCTTCCAAACCAAACATGAAGCAAAAACTCCCTCCTTCTTCCTTAGAATTTTCGGCCAAGAGAGAATGAAAAGGATGAACAAAATTTTTTTTTCTCTTTTCTTCAACTCACGGCAAAGGGGGGGACACTCACACCATTCTCTTTTTTTTTTTTCCTCCCTTTCATTATTCAATTCCCATGCTCATTATTTTATTTTTTTCTTACATACACCATTGTCACAACATGTTTTATGACATGTTTTTGCCCATCACTCTTTGTCATTGCCGGCCACTAGCACTTAGGGGGGAAAATTTGACATGCAAGTCCTCCCTTTTGATTACATGCACTATTAGGTCCTTATAGATTAGCCTATCACATTTCAAAAGTGTCACATAAGTCCTACTAACTGAATTCACATGCAATCGACTAAATCGAAGCTTGAAATTTTCACACATTCATAATTACATATTCTAGACAATAAATATTACGTTCAAACATTTCGGTGACTCGGTTTAGCGGTCCCGAAACCACTTCCCGACTAGGGTCAATTTTGGGCTGTCACAGTACACTTAAGCGAACCCACTTTTAGATTGAAGTTTCATATATAAGGAATGGAATGTGCATATGTATGTATAGATATATGTATGGATGAATATTGCATCTATGGATATGCAAATAACTACTTCGGACAATGTCTTTATTTATATGAAGGTATACGATTAAATTATTTCTATAATTCATGTTTATGATCGAGGTTCAGGTTGTGATCTCTTTGTATGTTAGTGTATATATATATATATACGTAATTTCGGGCAAAAAGGTATACAGCTGATTCGAGTTTAATATTTTGAATGTTGACTTATATGTCAAATTTTACCTGTTTAAAATTACTTAAGACTTACTAAGCATCATTTTGCTTACTCTGTTACCTTGTTTCCTTGTGTTATAGATTTTGTTCGTCAGCTATCGGACTCGAAAGTGTCAAAGTCGAAGTCATCCACACTATCTAAGCCACTTTTTGATACTCTTCAGTTGAACTTGATAATGGCATGTATAGGGCTGACCCTTGTTGTTAATTAAGTATCTTTTGGTAATGTATATTCGTATAGCCATGCGAAAATGGCTTGTATATTTTGAGTATAACTTTATGATCATTTTGTATATATGGTTTTATGATATGATTATTAAGTGGTGTGGAAATGTTTGGTAATGATTAGCCATTGGAATGGCCAATCATGGTCCTATTGGTGCTACGTATGTCATGGCTAATCGTGATTATACTTGGAAATAATGTATGTCAAATTACTAGTTGATTCATGGAAAACTATGAAATAGGTAAAATTTACCTTAAAATAGATGCTGACAGCAGCAGTGATGTGAATTTGAAAAATCACTAAAAAAAAGTAGAAATGTAATTAAATAATGAATAAATTATGTAATCGAATCTTGATGAGTCTATTTTCATATGAAAGAAACGAAACGACCATATGAGCCGTATTTTATGAGATGTTTAAGTTTTCGTGAAACAGGGCCAGAGTGATTTCTAGATCCCCTGTTCTGACTTTCGAAATTCACCATAAATTAACCAAAGATAATTAGAAGTCATGCTTTATATGTACAGATTCCTTTTTGAGTCTAGTTTCATTAGAAACAAAGAGCATAAGTATTGAAGCCCTGTACAGGGAGATATCTAAGTCGTAATGCATGAAGATCAGAGTAGTCAAACCCTGAAACAGGGGAGACTTTAGCTAATAAACTGTACTAATTGGCCCGACCAAAAATTCTAGAAAACATTTAGTAAATATATGTATGAGTCTAGTTTCAGGAAAAATTTACGGAATTGGATTTCGAGTTTTGGAACTCGAGATATGATTTTTAGAGTAAATGTGATGCAGTTAGCCAGCTCGTCTGGAAATTTTAAAAATGAATTGTATGAGCTGTTTATGTAAGGTATTAAGTCCGTTAGCACCTCGTGTTCGACTCCGGCAACGGTCTTGGGTACGGGGTGTTACATTTTAATTGGTATCAGAGCTACGGTTTAGTCGATTCTAGGACTACCGTAATACGTAGGGGATTAGCTATACATGCCATTATGTGTTTATCTGATAGTGTGGTGATTTCTGACAGTTAAAAATGTGTTTATTTATAGTAATGGATCCTGATCCCAACCGAGCGGTAGCTGATGATGTTGAGAGTGTAGCGCCTGCTCTCACACATGGGACGGCGCCAGTGGACTCTCAACCTATTGCTAGTAATCAGAATGATGAAGCTAGGTAGGCTTTTTATAGCGTGATGAATGATTGGTTCAATCAAGATATTCAATTAATCTGGTGTCCCACAACCCCCACCCCCGACTAATACAAACCCTGCACCTGTAATATCTCCGAGTTGACCTGTCGAGGTTGAACAAGCCCCGGTTGATAGGATTCGAAGCATGGGGCTACTAAGTTCAAGGCTCTTGACAATGATGATGCTTTGAAAGCAGTGAGTTTTGGCTTGATATACCGCTCGTGTGTTCGATGAATTATCGTGCACACCGATGAATGTTTAAAATGTACTATATCTCTCATTACGTGATTCTCGCCTACTATTGGTGGAATACTTTGGTTTCGTTATGCCGAGAGAACAAGTTACTTGGGAATTCTTTCAAACCGAGTTCAAAGAAATATATCACCAAAGATTCATCGATCGTAAACGGAAAGAATTTCTTGAGCTTAAGTAGGGTTCTATGTCAGCCATCGATTATGAGCGAAAGTTTGTCGACTTAGTAGATACGCCCGGGAATGTGTTTCGTCCGAGGCTATCATGTGTAAACGCTTCGAGGACGGGTTGAACGAAGATATAAAACTGTATGTTGGCATTCTTGAAATCAGAGAATTTGTAGTACTTGTCGAACGAGCTTGCAAAGCCGAAGAGCTAAATAAGGAGAAAAGAAAAGCTGAAGTGGAAGTAAGAGAATTTCGTAAGAGGTCTTCGAGAAAGCCCTTTCAACAATCATTGAAGAAATTTAAAAGTGATCCAGGCCGATCAAAAGACACTTTGGGCTTTTCCAGATGATATCGTGATCGACCCCCTGTGAGTACGCGAGTCACTTCGGTTGCCAGTGTTGGAAATGATCGTCGGACAGACGGAGTGCCGATATTATGTAAATGGCATTCGTGGAGTTGTAGATTCCATGACCACTCCTGTTATAAGTGCGGATCAGCTGACCACTTTATCACGGATTGTCCGAGACTGTCTGAATAGAATGTAAATCAGAGTGGGAAACCGGGTGCTACTACTGCTCGAGGTAGACCATCTAAAAATGCGAGGAATGCTAGTGGCGGTCGAGAGGATCTAGAGATGTTACCACCAGATCGAGGCTCGTGCTCTGCTAGAGCTTATGCTATACGCACGCGAGGATGCTTCTTCGCCGATGTTATTACCGTACACTCACTCTCTTTGATATCGATGTGATTACTTTGATTGACCCCGGTTCTACTCATTCTTATATATGTGAGACTTTAGCATCCAAGAAGACTTTACTGCTGAGTCTCTTGAGTTCGTTATTAGAGTGTCGAATCCTTGGGTCATTATGTGCTTGTTGATAAGGTGTGTAAGAAATGTCCCTAGTAATTCGAGGTTCCTGCTTTTTGCCGATTTGATGCTTTTACCGCTTGAGGAATTTGATGTTATCCTGGATGGATTGGTTGACCGTACATGATGCAATTGTAAATTGAAAAGTAAGACCATCGATTTGAGATGTGCAAATAATGAGATAATCCGAGTCGAGTCTACTAATTGGAACGGATTAGCGACAATAATATCCTCAATGTTGGCTCAAAATATGTGAGAAAGGGGTATGAAGCGTATCTTGCATACGTATTTCATAATAAAGAATCGAAAAAGAAACTTGAATCGGTACCATGGTTTGTGAATATTCAGATGTTTTTCCCAAGAATTACTGGGGTTACCACCGTTCGGAGGTAGAGTTTGGCATCGAACTTGTACCGGACTACACCAATTTCGATAGCTCCGTATCGTATGGCACCAACGAATTGAAAGAATTGAAAACTCGGTTGCAAGAGTTGATAGATAAAGGTCTTGCTCGACCGAAGTTTTTCACCTTGGGGTGCACCAAGATTGTTTGTGAAAAGAAGGACGGAACCATGAGGTTGTGCATCGACTATCGTCGCTAAATAAAGTGACAATAAAGAATAAATATCCGTATCACAGCGTTGATGATTTGTTTGATCAACTAAAGGGGCCTCGGTGTTTTCAAAGATAGATTTGAGATCGGGTTATTATCGATTCTAGTTCGAAATTCGATATACCCAAAACCGCTTTTAGAACGAGATACGGTCACTACGAGTTCTTAGTGATGCCATTTGGACTCACTAATGCCCCTGAGGTATTTATGGATTTGATGAATCGGATCTTCAGACAGTATTTGGATCGATTTGTAGTTGTGTTTATTGATGACATTTTAGTCTATTCGAGAGATGAAACCGAACATCTTTGACACCGAGATTAGTGTTGCAGATTTTACGGGATAAGCAGTTATATGCTAAGTTTAGTAAATGTGAGTTCTGGTTGAAAGAAGTTAGCTTTTTGGGTCATGTGGTATCTGCATCGAGTATTCGAGTTGATCCGAGCAAAATTTCAGCCATACTTAACTGGAAGCCTCCGAGAAATATTACTGAGGTTTGGAGCTTTTTGGGACTTGCCGGTTACTACAAACGGTTTGTAAAAGGTTTCTCGATGATAGCCACACCAATTACGAAACTACTTGAAAAGATGTTAAGTTTGAATGGATAGAAAATGTCGAAAAGTTTCGATCAACTAAAACTTATTTGATGAAGTTTGCAATACTAGTGCAGCCTTAATCGTGCAAAGAGTTTGTCATTTACAATGATGCATCATTACTTGGGTTGGGTTGTGTATTGATGCAAGAAGGTCGAGTTGTAGCTTATGCGTCGAGGCAATTGAAGCCACATGAGAAAAATTATCCAACCCATGATCTCAAATTAGCTGCCATCGTATTCGCTTTGAAAATATGGCGACTTACTTATTTGGTGAGAAGTGCCATGTATTTTCGGATCACAAAAGTCTCAAATATTTGATGACTCAAAGAGATTTGAATCTGCGACAAAGACGTTGGCTTGAGTTGTTAAAAGATTATGAGCTTGTCATTGACTATCACTCGGGAAAGGCTAATGTGGTTGCGGATGCTTTAAGTCATAAATCACTGTTTACTTTACGAGCGATGAATGTACACTTGTCCGTTCTATCCGATAATGTGTTAGTAGCAGAATTAAAGGCCAAACCATTGTTGATTCATCCAATTCGTGAAGCTCAGAAAGTCGATGATGAATTGGTTGCAAAACGGGCTGAATGTGTTTCGAATATGGAATCAGAGTTTCAAATTGATGATGACGATTGTTTGAGGTTCAAAAGTCGTTTGTGTGTTCCAAGAAATTCAGAACTTATTTCGATGATTCTGAACGAAGCTCATTGTAGTCAAATGTCAATTCACCCGGGGAGTACGAAAATGTACAATGATCTGAGACGTCAGTTTTGGTGGCATGGTATGAAACGAGACATTTCCGATTTTGTTTCGAAATGTTTAATATGTCAACAAGTGAAAGCGGAACATCAAGTGCCTATAGGTTTACTTCAGCCAATCACGATACCTGAATGGAAATGGGATCGAGTCACGATGGATTTTGTATCTGGGTTGCCATTGTCGGCAAGTAAGAAAGATGCGATTTGGGTTGTTGTTGATAGACTGACTAAGTCGACTCATTTTATTCCCGTACGTATGGATTATTCACTGGATAAACTAGCTGAATTGTATGTTTCTCAGATTGTAAGATTACACGGGGTACCTATTTCTATTGTGTCGGATAGAGATCCGAGATTCACCTCGCGATTTTGGAAGAAATTACAAGAAGCTTTGGGTACCAAGTTGCATTTTAGCACCGCTTTTCATCCCCAGACTGATGGTCAATCCAAACAAATAATTCAGATACTTGAGGATATGTTGAGATGTTGCATCCTTGAGTTTAGTGGTTCATGGGAACGGTATTTACCTTTGATTGAATTCGCTTACAACAATAGTTTTCAATCAAGTATTAAGATGGCACCTTACGAGGCTTTGTATGGTCGTAAATGCCGTACACCGTTGTTTTGGACCGAGCTTAGGGAAAGTAAAATCTTCGGGGTTGATTTGATTAAAGATGCTGAACATAAAGTAAAAGCAATCAGGGAAAGTCTGAAAGCAGCTGCAGATCGTCAGAAGTCGTACGCGGATTTGAAACGAAAAGACATTGAGTATCAGGTGGGAGATAAAGTGTTTCTTAAAGTTTCACCTTGGAAAAAGATACTCAGATTTGGCCGTAAGGGCAAATTGAGTCCGAGGTTCATTGGGCCGTATGAAATATCCGAACGAGTTGGTCCAGTTGCATATAGATTGATTTTACCCCCTGAACTTGAAAAGATTCACAACGTTTTTCATGTTTCGATGCTTCGACGTTATAGATCTGATCCTTCGCACATAATTAATCTATCAGAAGTTGAAATTCAATTCGATATGAGTTATGAAGAAGAACTGATTCGTATCCTAACTCGTGAAGTGAAAGAATTACGAAACAAAAAGGTTCCTTTAGTAAAAGTGTTACGGCACAAGCACGGGATGGAAGAAGCTACTTGGGAACCCGAGAACTCTATGAAAGAACGATATCCTAACTTGTTCACTGGTAAGATTTTCGGGGACGAAAATTTCTTATGTGGGTGTAACACCCCAAAACCCGAGACCATCGCCGGTGTCGGACCCGAGGGTTAACAAACCAAGTTCACATGTTTTTGCCCACCAATTTGACATTTCCAGTCAGGCTGGAAAACTGCGTCACTGTCGCCTTAAAAATCATATCTCGAGTTTCAAAACTCGGAAACTGGTTTCGTAAATTTTCCTGAATTTAGACTCATATATCCATCCATGGATTTATTTCTAGGATTTTGGTCGGGCCAATTGGTACAGTTTATTAGTTAAAGTTACCCCTGTTACAGGGATCGACTGCTCCGACCTTCGCGCGGTATAACTTGAATATCTCTCTGTACAGGGCTTTAATTCTGGTGTCGTTTGTTTCTAATGAAACTAGACTCAAAATGGAATCTGTACATATAAGATATATCTCCTAATTCTTTTTGGATAATTTATAGTGAATTTTTAAAGTTGCGACAGGGAACCCAGAAACCATTCTGGCCCTGTCTCACAATAGCTTTAATATCTCTTAACCTGTAACTCCTATGACCGTTTCGTTTCTTCCATATGAAAATAGACTCATCAAGGTTCATTTACATAGCTTATTCACTATCTAATTCCATTCCTATGAATTTTGGTGATTTTTCACATTCACGCCACTGCAGCTGGCAGCATCTGTTTTAAGATAGGGCTCACCTATTTGGTGGTCTCCATGATTCAACTAGCCTTACCATACATAGGTTCATATATGATCATTTTAACTGTGCCAATGGCTGATCATATGACCAACATTCTCATTTCCAAGCCATAGCCACATCATGACACAAAATATATACATACAACCCACAATTAGTCTAAGTTCATACTTCCTTTTCGAGCCATTTTCGCACGGCCGTACATGCTTACATTACAACATATTTAACAAACAAGGGTAGTCCTATACATGCCATCTCAAGTTCAAACAAAAATTTATACCAAAATGGAGGCTTGATAGTGTGGATGACTTCGACTTCAACGATCCCAAACCGATTGCCTCGAGCGAAATCTAGAAAACTAAGAGCCAAAGCAACGGGTAAGCATTTTTATGCTTAGTAAGTCTCAAGGAATATAATGAACTATAATTTACAGCAATACATTCACATAGCCAAATGCATCATTTCATTAATACACATTCTTACTTCATACTTCATCATTATATAAGTTCGCAAAGCATCAATCAATTCAATAACTGAAATTCATTAGTCGATTGAGCGAATGTTGCTCAAACACGCCGACTTTCCAATGCGCATATAACGTATTTATCCTTTGGGCTGTCCGAGTGTACTAATTAAATTCATTTCAGCAACCAACACTCACCTCCAGCCCAAGTTTCTTCGAATATAACCGGATATAATCAAGTGCACAAATGCCTTGGTCTTAGCCCGGATAGAATAACTCGCACGAATGCCTTCGGGTCTTAGCCCGGATGTAGCCACTAGCACAATTGCCTTCGGGTCTTAACCCGGATATAATTTCCAGCATAATTGTCTTCGGGCTTAGCCCGGATATCATTCAATTTCTCATGCACACATACATCAATAATCATTGGACATACATATTTCATTTTCGTTACTAAGGCTCAAACACAATTAATATCATTAGCATAT
Organism: Gossypium arboreum; assembly: GCF_025698485.1. Taxonomy (NCBI): domain Eukaryota; kingdom Viridiplantae; phylum Streptophyta; class Magnoliopsida; order Malvales; family Malvaceae; genus Gossypium; species Gossypium arboreum. Next base: position 64,708,302 of record NC_069074.1, on the reverse strand, counting down.
TCGCCGGGACTTAGCCCGGTGGAATTCAAATACTCATACACACCTAATCAATAATCATACACATCCATATTTCATCTCACATAATTCAAGTAAGGTCACTTCTTGAGGACTTACCTCGGATGTTGTCGAACGGCTTTTTCGGCTATTCGATCACCTTTTCCTTCCCTTGTCCAATTGTGGCCCTCTTGGCTCTTGAGCTAATTCAAACAAATTCAATTTATTAAAACCTCATTGTGCTTGCTTATGGCGAATATGACAAGGATTTTAGATGGTCATATGGCCACTCTTTAGCTTGAATACACAATGGTCATGCACATTTTATACTACATCAAGCAATTCAATACAATTTGTTTGAACATCAAGGAAATGCTAAGGCCTTCAATGGGCTACCCAAGGCGAATATTCATGTACATGTTGAGGTCAAAATTTGCACTTAATACCTCACAAAACAGCATGCAATCTACTAATTAATGCTTGCACATTGTGGCCCAAAACTTATAATATAGCATCAAGCACTTATATGTGTGTTAGGCAATTGTGCTTGCAATTTCACAAGCATTCTTCCACATTTTCTTCTTTAAATCAATATATTCATCACTTAGTTCATAACCAAACAAAATGTGCAATCATATATATGCATATATGAGCATGGCGAATTTTCAAGGTGTCCATAGCCATCCAAAACACAAACTTTTAACTAACATGCAAGAAGCATGAATCATGCTCAAGAATGCATCATGGCCAAGTATGACAATCATGCTCCTTTTCAACTTTAATCATGATAAAACAAAGAGAAAACTCAAAATCTTACTCATGAGTAGAAAATCCATCATTGCATGCATCATCATCAAGCTTCACACTTAGCATGCAATGGCTTTATCACTATAACAACTTTGGCCAAATACCATTTCCATGGCATACCAAAGATTTGAGCCATGGCTAACATGCACATCAAGTTAGCAACCAAAACATGCATGAAACTCCCAACACAACCCCATACATACCTTAATCTTGATGCAAATTTAGCCAAATCACCTTCTAGATCTCTTCTAAACAAAGGAAATGAAGCAAAATCCTTCTTCCTCTTAGTATTTTCGGCCAAAAGATGAGAAAGGATGAACAAGTTTTTTGTTTTCTCCTCTTGGTTGCACGGCAATGGGGGGAATGCTACTCTCTCACACATTTTTTTTTCATTCTTTTCTCACCCATGCTTATTTGTTTATGATTTTCTCCCTAATGCCCAACAAAACATGTTTCATGACATGTTTAACCCATATTTCTTTGTCATGGCGGCCATTACTTGTAAAAGGGGAATTTGACATGCAAGTCCATTATTTTGCATGCATGCTTTAATTAGTCATCACATATTTCCCTATCGTACTTTCAAAGTTTACTACTAAGTCCTTTCTTATAAATTAGCACCTAATTAATAAAAATCGAGACACGAAATATTTACGCATACCAATTCCACATTCAATAAGTACGGAATATAACACTTAATTATTCTTGTGACTCGGTTTCGTGGTCCCAAACCACTCTCCGACTAGGGTCACATTCGGTGTCACAACTCTCCCCTCTCAAGAGATTTTCGTCCCAAAAGCTTACCGGTAAATAGGTTCGGATATCGCTCTCTCATAGAGTTCTCGGTCTCCCAAGTAGCTTCTTCTATCCGTGCTTGAGCCATAACACTTTCACTAGCGGAACCCGCTTGTTTCGCAACTCTTTCACTTCTCGTGATAGGATACGAATTGGTTCTTCCTCATAACTCATATTAGCTTGAATTTCAATTTCTGATGGACTAATCACGTGCGATGGATCGGATCTATAACGTCGAAGCATCGACACGTGGAAGACATCGTGAACCTTTTTGAGTTCAGGGGGCAAAATCAAACGATATGCCACCGGACCGACTCGCTCTGATATCTCATATGGCCCAATGAACCTCGGGCTCAACTTGCCCTTACGGCCGAACCTGAGTATCTTTTTCCAAGGCGATACCTTGAGAAACACCTTATCACCCACCTGATACTCGATATCCTTACGCTTCATATCCGCGTACGACTTCTGACGATCGAAGGCTATCTTCAAACTTTCACGGATTACTTTCACTTTCTGTTCAGCATCCCTAATCAAATCCACCGAAAATCTTGCTTTCACCAAGCTCACCAAAACAATGGTGTACGGCATTTACGCCTCGCACAAAGCCTCATAAGGTGCCATCTTAATGCTCGATCGAAAGTGTCGTTGTGTTAATTCAATCAACGGCAAATACCGCTCCCATGAACCACTAAACTCGAGGACGCAACATCTTAACATATCCTCAAGTGTCCGAATTACCCGCCGGATTGACCATCGGTTTGGGGGTGAAAGGCGGTGCTGAAATGCAACTTGGTACCCAAAGCTTCTTGCAACTTTTTCCAAAACCGCGAGGTAAATCTCGGATCTCTATCCGACACGATAGAAATAGGCACCCGTGTAATTTCACAACTGAGAAACGTACAATTCCGCTAATTTGTCCATTGAAAATCCGTGCGTCGGGGACAAAGTGGGCCGACTTAGTCAATCGATCTACCACGACCCAAACCGCATCCTTCTTACTTGCGACAATGGCGGTCCGGATACAAAGTCCATTGTGACTCGATCCCATTTCCACTCGGGTATCGTGATTGGCTGAAGTAATCCTGAAGGCACCTGATGTTCCGCTTCATACCATGCCACCAAAATCGACGTTTCAAATCATTGTACATCTTTGTACTCCCCGGGTGGATTGCCATTTGGCTACAATGGGCTTCATTCAGAATTATCGAAATGAGTTCCGAATTCCTTGGGACACACAGACGACTTTTGAACTTCAAACAATCGTCATCGTCGATTTGAAACTCCGAGTCCTTGTTCGAACACACGCAGCCGCTTTGCAACCAACTCGTCGTCGACTTTCTCGAGCTTCTCGAATTTGGTGTGTCAATAGTGGTTTGGCTTTCAATTCAGCCACTAACACACTGTCGGATCGGACGCACAAGTGCACATTCATCGCTCAGAAGTGAATAACGATTTACGACTCAAGGCATCCGCAACCACATTCGCCTTTCCCGGTGATAATCAATGATCGTTCATAATCCTTTAACAGCTCAAGCCAACGTCTTTGTCGCAGATTTAAGTCTCTTTGGGTCATCAAATATTTGAGACTTTTGTGATCCGAGTATACATGGCACCTTTCACCAAATAAGTAATGTCGCCAAATCTTTAAGGCGAATACGATAGCGCCAATTCGAGATCATGAGTCGGATAATTTTTCTCATGTAGCTTTAATTGCCTCGACGACAGGCCACAACTCGACCTTCTTGCATTAATACGCAACCTAACCCAAGTAGAGAGGCGTCGCTATAGATAACAAACTCCTTGCGGACTCGGGTTGCACTAGAATTGGGGCTTCACCAAATAAGTTTTCAGTTGATCGAAGCTTTTTGGCATTTCTCCGTCCATTCAACTTAACATCCTTTTGGAGTAGCCGTCATCGGCGTGGCTATCGTTGAGAACCCTTTACAAATCGTCGGTAATAACCTAAGCCCCAAAAAGCTCCGAACCTCGAATATTTCTGGAGGTTTCCAATTAAGTATGGCTGAAATTTTATTCGGTCGACTCGAATACCCGATCTGCAGATACCACATGACCCAAGAAGCTAACCTCTCTTAACCGAACTCACACTTGTGAACTTAGCATATAATTGCTTGTCCGTAAAATTTGCAAGACTAACCGCAGGTGTTCAAAGATGTTCGGTCTCATTTCTTGAATAGACCAAGATGTCATCAATGAACACGACCACGAATCGATCCAAATATGGTCTAAAGATCCGATTCATTAAGTCCATAAATACCGCAGGGCATTAGTGAGCCCAAACGGCATCACTAGGAACTCATAGTGACCATATCTCGCTCAAGGCGCCTTGGGCACGCCTCAATCTCGGATTCGCAATTGATAGTAGCCCGATCTCAAATCTATTTTCGAGAACACCGAGGCTCCTTCATTGATCGAACAAGTCATCAATACGTGGCAACGGATATTTGTTCTTTATCGTCGCTTTGTTAAGTCGACGATAGTCGATGCACAATCGCATGGTTCCATCCTTCTTCTTCACGAATAGCACCCCAAGCACCCCAAGGCGAAAAAACTCGGCGAGCAAAACCTCTATCCACCAATTCTTGCAACTGAACTTTCAACTCCTTTAATTCCGTTGGGGCCATACGATACGGAGCTATCGAATTGAGTGGTACCGGTACCAATTCGATGCCAAATTCTATTTCCAACAGTGGTAAACCCGGCAATTCTTCTGGAAAACATCCGGTATTCACAAACCACGGCACAGATTCGGGTTTCTTCTCGATTCCTTGTCATCGAAAGCACGACGCAAGGTACGCTTCGCACCCTTTTCTTACATATTTCGGGCCAACATCGCCGATATTACAAATGGCAACCCTTTTAAGTCCGTGGACTCAACCCGAATTATTTCATTATTCGCACCTCAAATCGATAGTCTTGCTCTTGCAATTTACAACCGCATCGTGCATGGTCAACCAATCCAAACCAAGAATAACATCGAACTCATCGAACGGCAAAAGCATCAAGTCCGCCGAAAACAAGAACCTCGGAACACTAGGGACTTTTCTTGCACACTTTGTTAACAAGCACGTAATGACCCAAGGGTTTGACACCGAATTACAAACTCAGAGACTCAATGGGCAAAGTCTTCTGGATGCTAAGGTTTCACATATATATGAATGAGTAGAACCGGGTCAATCAAAGCAATTACATTTGTATTGAAAAGAGTGAAAGTACCGTAATAACATCCGGAGAGGCAAGATCCTCGCGCGGCGTATGGCATAAGTCCTAGCAGAGCACGAGCCTCGATCCGATGGTAGCATCTCTAGATCCTCTCGACCGCCAACGACATTGCCCATATTTCTAGGTGGTCTACCTCGGCGATGGTAGCACCCGGTTTGCACTCGACTTGCATTCTGCTTCGTGCATCCTCGGGCAATCCTTCATAAAGTGGTCGGCCGATCCACACTTATAGCAGGAGCGATCACGAAACCAACAGCTCCCCGAATGCCATTTGCCACAATGTGGACACTCCGCCCTCTCTCGGCGATCATTTCCGCCACCGGCGATCGAGGTGACTCGTGTGGTCACAGGGGGTCGATCGCGTCCTCGTCTAGAAAAGCCCGAAACGCCTCTAGACCGGCTCGCATCATCTCGAAATCTCTTCGATGCTTGTTGAAGAGACTTTCCCGAGGACCTCTTTCGGAATTCTCCAATCCCCACATCAGCTTTTTGTTTCTCCTTTCTAAGCTCTTCGGCTTTACAAGCTCGCTCAACAAGTACTACGAACTCTCGTATCTCGAGAATGCCAACAAACATCCTTATATCATCATTCAGCCCATCCTCGGCGTTTACATAATAGCTTCGGACGAAATGCATTCTCGCGCGTACCGGCTAAGCCTCACAAACTTTCGTTCGTAGTCGGTAACGGACATAGAACCTTGCTTAAGATCAAGGAACTCCCTCCGCTTTTGGTCGATGAATCTCTGACTGATATACTTTTTTCGGAACTCGGTTAGAAAGAATTCCCAAGTCACTTGCTCTCTAGGCACCACAGAAGTCAGAGTACTCCACCAATAGTAGGCGGACTCGCGTAGCAAGGAGATGGTACACTTTAAGCACTCATCGGGTGTACAGGATAGCTCATCAAGCACCCGGATAGTGTTATCTAACCATAATTCGCTCGCTTCGGCATCATCATCATCCGTAGCCTTAAATTCAGTGGCCCCATGTTTTCAATCCTATCGATCGGGGCTTACGACCTTATTGGGTCGATCCAACGGAGGTATCGTAGGTGCGGGGTTGCATTCGTCGGGAATGGAGGTGGTGGAACAATAGTGTTGGTTCGAATGTATTGATTAAACCATTCGTTCATCACACTATAAAAGGCTTGCCTAGCCTCATCATTAGGATTACTGGCCATAGGTTGAGAGTCCGCGGCGCTGTCCCTTGCGCGGAGCAGCGCCACACTCTCCACATCATCAGCTATCGCTTCGGTTGGGATCGGGATCCATTGCTATAAACAAACATGAAGTCAAATTGTCGAATTCATCACACTATCGATTCATCATTTAATGGCATGTATAGCTAGACCCCAAACACATCACGGTAGTCCTAGAATCGACTAAACCGTGGCTCGATACCAATAAAATTGTAACACCCCAAAACCCGAGACCATCGCCGTGTATGGGACCGAGGGTTAACAAACCAAGTTCACATGTTTTTGCCCACCAATTTGACATTTCCAGTCAGGCTGGAAAACTGCGTCACTGTCGTCTTAAAAATCATATCTCGAGTTTCAAAACTCGGAAACTGGTTTCGTAAATTTTCCCTGAATTTAGACTCATATATCCATCCATGGATTTATTTCTAGGATTTTGGTCGGGCCAATTGGTACAGTTTATTAGTTAAAGTTACCCCTGTTACAGGGATCGACTGCTCCGACCTTCGCGCGGTATAACTTGAATATCTCTCTGTACAGGGCTTTAATTCTGGTGTCGTTTGTTTCTAATGAAACTAGACTCAAAATGGAATCTGTACATATAAGATATATTTCCTAATTCTTTTGGATAATTTATAGTGAATTTTAAAAGTTGCGACAGGGAACCCAGAAACCATTCTGGCCCTGTCTCACAATAGCTTTAATATCTCTTAACCTGTAACTCCTATGACCGTTTCGTTTCTTCCATATGAAAATAGACTCATCAAGGTTCATTTACATAGCTTATTCACTATCTAATTCCATTCCTATGAATTTTGGTGATTTTTCACATTCACGCCACTGCAGCTGGCAGCATCTGTTTTAAGATAGGGCTCACCTATTTGGTGGTCTCCATGATTCAACTAGCCTTACCATACATAGGTTCATATATGATCATTTTAACCGTGCCAATGGCTGATCATATGACCAACATTCTCATTTCAAGCCATAGCCACATCATGACACAAAATATATACATACAACCCACAATTAGTCTAAGTTCATACTTCCCTTTTCGAGCCATTTTCGCACGGCCGTACATGCTTACATTACAACATATTTAACAAACAAGGGTAGTCCTATACATGCCATCTCAAGTTCAAACAAAAATTTATACCAAAATGGAGGCTTGATAGTGTGGATGACTTGACTTCAACGATCCCAAATCCGATTGCCTCGAGCGAAATCTAGAAAACTAAGAGCCAAAGCAACGGGTAAGCATTTTTATGCTTAGTAAGTCTCAAGGAATATAATGAACTATAATTTACAGCAATACATTCACATAGCCAAATGCATCATTTCATTAATACACATTCTTACTTCATACTTCATCATTATATAAGTTCGCAAAGCATCAATCAATTCAATAACTGAAATTCATTAGTCGATTGAGCGAATGTTGCTCAAACACGTCGACTTTCCAATGCGCATATAACGTACCTTATCCTTTGGGCTGTCCGAGTGTACTAATTAAATTCATTTCAGCAACCAACACTCACCTCCAGCCCAAGTTTCTTCGGAATATAACCGGATATAATCAAGTGCACAAATGCCTTGGTCTTAGCCGGATAGAATAACTCGCACGAATGCCTTCGGGTCTTAGCCCGGATGTAGCCACTAGCACAATTGCCTTCGGGTCTTAACCCGGATATAATTTCCAGCATAATTGTCTTCGGGCTTAGCCCGGATATCATTCAATTTCTCATGCACACATACATCAATAATCATTGGACATACATATTTCATTTTCGTTACTAAGGCTCAAACACAATTAATATCATTAGCATATTCGCCTTCGGGACTTAGCCCGTGGAATTCAAATACTCATACACACCTAATCAATAATCATACACATCCATATTTCATCTCACATAATTCAAGTAAGGTCACTTCTTGAGGACTTACCTCGGATGTTGTCGAACGGCTTTTTCGGCTATTCGATCACCTTTTCCTTCCCCTTGTCCAATTGTGGCCCTCTTGGCTCTTGAGCTAATTCAAACAAATTCAATTTATTAAAACCTCATTGTGCTTGCTTATGGCGAATATGACAAGGATTTTAGATGGTCATATGGCCACTCTTTAGCTTGAATACACAATGGTCATGCACATTTTATACTACATCAAGCAATTCAATACAATTTGTTTGAACATCAAGGAAATGCTAAGGCCTTCAATGGGCTACCCAAGGCGAATATTCATGTACATGTTGAGGTCAAAATTTGCACTTAATACCTCACAAAAACAGCATGCAATCTACTAATTAATGCTTGCACATTGTGGCCCAAAACTTATAATATAGCATCAAGCACTTATATGTGTGCTAGGCGAATTGTGCTTGCAATTTCACAAGCATTCTTCCACATTTTCTTCTTTAAATCAATATATTCATCACTTAGTTCATAACCAAACAAAATGTGCAATCATATATATGCATATATGAGCATGGCGAATTTTCAAGGTGTCCATAGCCATCCAAAACACAAACTTTTAACTAACATGCAAGAAGCATGAATCATGCTCAAGAATGCATCATGGCCAAGTATGACAATCATGCTCCTTTTCAACTTTAATCATGATAAAACAAAGAGAAAACTCAAAATCTTACTCATGAGTAGAAAATCCATCATTGCATGCATCATCATCAAGCTTCACACTTAGCATGCAATGGCTTTATCACTATAACAACTTTGGCCAAATACCATTTCCATGGCATACCAAAGATTTGAGCCATGGCTAACATGCACATCAAGTTAGCAACCAAAACATGCATGAAACTCCCAACACAACCCCATACATACCTTAATCTTGATGCAAATTTAGCCAAATCACCTTCTAGATCTCTTCTAAACAAAGGAAATGAAGCAAAATCCTTCTTCCTCTTAGTATTTTCGGCCAAAAGATGAGAAAGGATGAACAAGTTTTTTGTTTTCTCCTCTTGGTTGCACGGCAATGGGGGGGGAATGCTACTCTCTCACACACATTTTTTTTCATTCTTTTCTCACCCATGCTTATTTGTTTATGATTTTCTCCCTAATGCCCAACAAAACATGTTTCATGACATGTTTAACCCATATTTCTTTGTCATGGCGGCCATTACTTGTAAAAGGGGAATTTGACATGCAAGTCCATTATTTTGCATGCATGCTTTAATTAGTCATCACATATTTCCCTATCGTACTTTCAAAGTTTACTACTAAGTCCTTTCTTATAAATTAGCACCTAATTAATAAAAATCGAGACACGAAATATTTACGCATACCAATTCCACATTCAATAAGTACGAATATAACACTTAATTATTCTTGTGATTTCGGTTTGGTCCCGAAACCACTCTCCGACTAGGGTCACATTCGGGGTGTCACAGTGGGGGAGAGTTGTGATAGCCCTAATTTAACCCTAGTCAGAAAGTGGTTTCAGGACCACGAAACCGAGTCATAAAAATAATTAACAGTCATATTTGATGCTTATTATATATGAATATACATGTGTGAAAAATTCATGCTTAAATTTTGTATATAGTATGTGAAATTTATTAAATAGGACTTGTATGAGAAAATTTAGAAATGTGCTAGGCAAATGCTAAAGGGCCTATTAATATATGTTGAAAGTGCTTGTACTTGCATGTCAAATTAGCCAAACTATAGGTAGTGGCCGCCATGCTACAAATTATATAATAAAATATGAATTTTCTATTAACTTTAATTAACTAGATGCCATATTATCATGGATGAATGTAATAAAATAAAGAAATAAAATAGTAGGTGGGTGAAAACAACAAAGTATTCACCTTGTTTCTTTCCAAAAAACCGAAAGAGAAGAAGAGTTGGGGAGAAAGGAAAGCATTCGGTCATCTTAGGTTAATATTAAGGTAAGAAGTTTATATTAGTTCTTGAAATTTTGGTTAATCTTGAGTGAGATATCAAGTTAGTTTTGTAACCCATGTTGAAATTTTGATTTTTTTGGAATGAATAGGGCTTTCGGCTATGGTAGTTAATAATGGGGAATTTTGTTGTTTCATGTTAAAGTTAGCTGAATGATGATAGATGAGTGTTTGAACTATAACAAAAGATCATAGGTGAGCATTAGATACCAAGGGAAAAGAATCGGCTATCTTGTTATGAACTAGGGCCGAATGTGAATTTGGTTGTGTTTGAATATTATATGCTTAGAATTGATGTAGTATAAGTTACCAATGTTCTTGCCGAATGTGTGTTTGATAATAGAGGAGTTTGTTATTGAATATTTAAATAAATTGGATAATTAAAAATGGTAAGTCAATTGACGAAGCCATACTTTGTGTGCTTAAATTTCTCAGTGAACATTCGGCTATGTCCCTAGTGAATGGATGAATTGATAAAAATTATTTATAGAGAATTGCTTTGCTATGCTTATGTTAATAATGTGAGAAATGAATTAATATGGTCTTAGTGTACCGATTAGGAGCTAAGAAGTCGAACTAAAGATAGAAGATTTTGAGTAAATGTTTCATAGACATTTTCTTTTGGCATTTAGTTCCTATGAATTCAAGCTTATTAAGTGGCCACCTATTAAGCTCTTAATAATTTTTATGTCATGAATAATGAGTTGATGAAAAGGTTTAATATGACTAAACTTGTTTAACATAGCTCAAGAGCATAGAGGGCCACATCGGATAGAGGAAAAGCTAAAGTCACGGAATAGCCAAACCGAGACTTGTTCGAAGGATATAAGGTAAGTTTTGAGTAACCGCCTTTAGTATAAGATTTACGATGCCTTGATATGTATATGCTAGATGAACATTATCTTTTAGTCCTATTTGATCTAAGATGTGTGGCAAATAATTTAATTATATGACATTTAGTTGAATGGTTAATTCGGGTTAAATTGGATTGATGAAAGGTATATGTGATTTGTTGGTATGATCTTCAAAACGAAATGAAAATGATGGTGTATATTTTGCCCTTATATACGAATGGAGCAATTGAATTACCAATGTGATAGGCTATGTGAAATGTGTTACCATGTAAATATATATATGCGAGAATTATATCCGGACTTCAGGTCCGCAGGCTATATGCGAGAATTATATCCGGACTTCATGTCCGCAGGCTATATGCGAGAATAATATCTGGACTTTAGGTCCGCAGGCTATGTGCTGGACATATATCTGAATTTAAAGTCTTGAAGGCTTTATGCCAGTGACTGGATTCGGGTTCTAACCTAGCAGGCTTAATGTCGATAATTCGAGTAAGGTTATGAATTGAATGTACTATACAGTATGAAAAAAATAGGTACGCATTTCGTACACTTAAGCGAACCCACTTTTAGATTGAAGTTTCATATATAAGGAATGGAATGTGCATATGTATGTATAGATATACGTATGGATGAATATTGCATCTATGAATATGCAAATAACTACTTCGGACGATGTCTTTATTTATATGAAGGTATACGATTAAATTATTTCTATAATTCATGTTTATGATCGAGGTTCAGGTTGTGATCTCTTTGTATGTTAGTGTATATATATATACGTAATTTCGGGCAAAAAGGTATACAGCTGATTCGAGTTTAATATTTTGAATGTTGACTTATATGTCAAATTTTACCTGTTTAAAATTACTTAAGACTTACTAAGCATCATTTTGCTTACTCCGTTACCTTGTTTCCTTGTGTTATAGATTTTGTTCGTCAGCTATCGGACTCGGAAGTGTCAAAGTCAAAGTCCTCCACACTATCTAAGCCACTTTTTGGTACTCTTCAGTTGAACTTGATAATGACATGTATAGGGCTGACCCTTGTTGTTAATTAAGTATCTTTTGGTAATGTATATTCGTATAGCCATGCAAAAATGGCTTGTATATTTTGAGTATAACATTATGATCATTTTGTATATATGGTTTTATGATATGGTTATTAAGTGGTGTGGAAATGTTTGGTAATGATTAGCCATTGGAATGGCCAATCATGGTCCTATTGGTGCTACGTATGTCATGGCTAATCGTGATTATACTTGGAAATAATGTATGTCAAATTACTAGTTGATTCATGGAAAACTATCATTAAAATAGATGCTGACAGCAGCAGTGATGTGAATTTGAAAAATCACTAAAAAAAGTATAAATAGAATTAAATAATGAATAAATTATGTAATTGAATCTTGATGAGTCTATTTTCATATGAAAGAAACGAAACTACCATATGAGCCATATTTTATGAGATGTTTAAGTTTTCGTGAAATAGGGCCAGAGTGATTTCTGGATCCCCTGTTCTGAATTTGGAAATTCACAATAAATTAACCAAAGATAATTAGAAGTCATGCTTTATATATACAGATTCCTTTTTGAGTCTAGTTTCATTAGAAACAAACAGCATAAGTGTTGAAGCCCTGTACTGGGAGATATCTAAGTTGTAATGCATGAAGGTCAGAGTAGTCGAACCCTGAAACAGGGGAGACTTTAGCTAATAAACTGTACTAATTGGCCTGACAAAAAATTCTAGAAAAAAATTTAGTAAATATATGTATGAGTCTAGTTTCAGGAAAAATTTACGGAATTGGATTTCGAGTTTTGAAACTTGAGATATGATTTTTAGAGTGACTGTGATGCAGTTAGCTAGCTCATCTGGAAATTTTAAAAATGAATTGTATGAGCTGTTTAAGTAAGGTATTAAGTCCGTTAGCACCTCGTGTTCGACTCCGGAAACGGTCTCGGGTACGGGGTGTTACAAACTCATTGTACAATGTATTCCTATTTAGATAACAAAACTATGAAGTTTATCGAATACATCTTGCTTTTACTAAATACAAATTCAGAGAACTATAACTTAAGCCTTGACTTAAACTTTTCCATAAGGCTTCTCGTAGAATATCGCATGTTATCATTATGTCCAACTAATTGTGTGGCTCTCTTATCTTTTCCTTGGGTGTAGATCATTCCTCTGCCACAATCTTTCTATTCTCTGTATGCATACTAGCACAGACCACCGCTCCTATGGCGTAGCCTTGACATCGTATATCGTTTTCATTATTTCAAACTGATCCTACAATCAAAGGCATCCATAATAAGTTCACAAGAACTTAGTGAGGCATTATCATACCTTTATTCAACATTTCACTTTAAATATAAACATTTCACTTGACTCTATAGGACCAAATAGGCATTCATCAAACTCAACAAGAACATGTGTTATAACTTTGCATACATCGTACTCATTTATATTCTATAAACATTCTTACCTCAGTCGTTACCATTTGACTTACTTACGAGTTATACTGGTAACTTACTCTCTATTTTTTTGTTGTCTCAAGTCAAACATTTTTCACCTTATTCAGAGATCACCACTTCGACGCTGCCATTGAATCTTTATCCTGAGGTCATTTAATAGACTATGCCACTAAGGCGTATTCTTGACTTTAGATGTCTTCCTTTATCTCCAGAACCTTCAGACACTCGTTTGATCAAAAGATAGCCATGAAGGCTTCCACTTGACACAGATTTCCATAGAGGCATCCATACATCATTAGATAGCCATAAAGGCATCCAGATACATCAATAAACATTGCCACAAAGGCTCCATTAGTAGAACCAGCCACGAGGGCTCTCATATGACAGAATCAACCACAAAGGCATCCGCATTAACATGTTTTGCCACGAAGGCACATTCACAGAGTCAACCACTAAGGCTTCATATAATAGATATCTTCATAAAAGATTATGTTTAATAGAGAACAACTATAGAGCCTTCCACTTATTAGAGAATAGCTACAAAGGCTTCAACAATTTGGTAAATAACATTTTCGACGATAGAGATTTTCCTAAACTCAACATCTTGACTTTTTCCCCTCATCGTCTGGTACTCGCTTGACCGTCTTTTATTTTTTCCCCACATGACGTCATAGTCTCAGGCTAGGTCTTATACTATGTGGTCTTCGTATCCCCATATGATGACATATTCCTAGACTTGTTCTTACACTATATAGTTTTCTTTTGATGGCGATGGTCTTTCCTTATCAAAATTTGTGTTTACTCTCCCGATGGACTTACACGCAAGCAGACTTATGCAACTAACGTAACTTATGCACAGACTCCTCATGTAAAGACTTACTCGTGTAGAGACTCCATCTTGCTTTCAGGTGTGTTTATGCATGTACATACTTATAACGGACATAAACATATCACCAGGTTCACACCTTATTTACACATGCATCGTGCATGCATTTATTTTTCTTAATAGAGGTGCATTATCATTTAGGCATCAAGCCACACATACAAGCTTACCAGATACACATTTTCACAAAATCAGCATATCATAGATCAACATATCACACATGCATAGCTCATTAAGCATTCATCTTCATATAATCGACATATTACATTTGCATGCCTTTCTTTCTCATTTCACAAAATAGTCTTTAACATACAGAAATCAACATATAAACATACAAACATACATGAATACACAACGAGATCAGTTAGAGATTTGTAAGTTACTCGCAGGACCCTCACGATATCCTTACATAATTCTTACCTTTTGCAACTTCAAACATCAGACATAGCCTTCCACAGAGTAGAATAGTAACCCCTAAACGTTGAACCACAGAAAACTCATCAAGATCTTTCCATCTAGTTCATTTCCTTTCTCACTTGAACACCAGAATTGTATAACAAAGCTTTACCATTTCATTACTAAGCTAAATATATTTTCTCTCATAGTAGTAAGGCTACAAAACTTACCTTAACATAGGCATCTTAGAGCTCACCCTCTTATTCCAAGCTCATCCTAAAGGATGAGAGGGTTTTTCCCCTCAACTCACCCTCATATAGCTAGAGAATACTTCATGAAGAAGTAATGAACAGTTCCCAGCACTTACCCAGTGAACTAGATACTTTCCTTTGTTTTAGTAGATGTTCAACATGTGAATTAATCCATGTGATCACAAGTTAGATGGACGATAGTAGTAAGGCAATACGTATAGGCATATAGACGCATAAACAGTTTATGCCTGGGTCCTAGTACATCCTTCGTTAAGGTGTAGTTGACATCTTGATTGATGAAGCATTGGCGCATCATGCCTTTTTGGCAGCCACTTTATTATTTGAGTCCACTATGTACTTTAGTTGGTGTCCTTTCCTAATGGTGTCTCACGTTAGGTTTCATCATAGACTAGGCACCCATATATACATCAAAAGTCTTAGTAAGGCCGATAACATTTTATTTTCCTATAGATTACAAGGCTCACCATTCGTCAGGCCTTATACTTAACCTAGAGGAGCTTTCTTTTCTTCCTTTGTTTCTACTCTCCCAATGAGAGAGAAAAGATATTTTCCTTTTCTTATATGTTTTGACTTGCCCCTTGACTTTATTGGGACTCAACAAATATCACATCAGTCAATTGGTGGATTATCCAAATATTCCCAATTCTAGGAATACTAATCAAGTGCTTTCCTTTCGTTATTAACTATATAGTTCATATTCAATTAAAATTTAACTATTATTTCCTTATAACTTAACCGACTCAAAGCCATCATTAGGGGGTGTTCTTCATTTCTGACATATGTTTCACGTCATAATGTCCATTTACCTATAATAGACTCCGCCCATCCTATGCATGCCAACAAAGGCTTCTAGGGCCGAACCTTTCTTTAACGGGTTAATTATTATTCACATTGCATTGACCTAGTGTTCGCCAAATTTAAAGGCGCTATGGACGCACCCAAATGGTTCTTATTTTTAGACTAGCTTTAACACTATTCAATTCCCAACTCATCTTATCCATCTTATTCTTTTGAATAGTATTCAGATACTAGGATTCCGCTGGGTAGGATATTACAAAAATGAATTGCATAAAGAATCAAATTAATAAAAATGGATAGAAATGACAAAGTTATAGAAACAAGTTACATTCATAAATGAATTTGGTTTCTCTCTAAGTATGGAAATGACTTGAGAAATAATTTAAGTTCTTTAAATTATTATTCAATCAAATAATTGAAGTTTGAAAATTAAATTAAATTAAATTAGTTGGTCATTGTGAACCCTTTGAATATGGAAATGAAATATTTTCTCATAGATTCTTTTGTAGATAAAGTTGTCATGAATTTAACAAATTAGAAATAGGTTGAGAAAATTATTTAATTAGAAAATTAATTTATTAAATGATATTTATTTGGGAAATAGAAATTCATGTACTAGGTTGGAATAAATTATAAAGTGTTGGGTTAAAAATTGAAGAAGAACATATAATTGGACTCAATACAAGAGAGGTCCAAAACCCCTCACAATACATATAAGGGGCGTCAGCCCTAGTATATCTATCTAGGGTGTGTCGCCCCTTTCTCCATGTTGAGCAAGAGGAATAACTTTTCTATCAAATAAGTATTATTTGTATTCTACTACAACTTTGAGATATTGTTACTCTGTCTGAAAATAGTGAGAATTTATTTTCTGTGTAATATCCTGAATTAGGGCTTAATCGGAATAGAGATTTTGTGACCACAAATCTGAGATAGAAATAATTATTTTATAATTATTTTGATGATTATGATATGATTGCATGATTGTGTGAAAATTTCGTGATGAAATTCTATGCCTAAATTGTTTAAATTGAAAGTAGGGACTAAATCGAATAAGTTGCAAAATTTGCATTCTAGAAGTTTTTAGTATGAAATTGCATTGAAATATTAATTAGGAGGTCTTAAATAGAAATTTGACCAATTTTAAGTTATGGAAAAAATTAGGACATGGAAGGAATTTTTGAAAGCTTAGTAAGGAGGGGCATTTTGGTCATTTAGATATTAAATGAAATAAAATGGTAAAAATAACACAAAATTGGTCATCATCCTCCTTAGTTGCTGCCGAATTCTCCCTCTCTCCATAGCTAGGGTTTCTTCAACTTTCAAGCTCCATAGTAAGTGATTCCAAGCCCCGTTTTTAATGTTCTTTACGTTTTTGGAATCTCGGAAGCTCCATTAAGCTTATGCTAGCAATAATTCAACCTAGGGTTTATATTTGGAAAAATACCCATAGGTGAAATTTGTGTATTTTGATGTTTTATTATAGAATATGGGGTTTTAAATTATGTTAGACAACTTGTGCTACTCGGTTTTGAGTGAAAACGAGTAAAAGGGCTTAATCGGCAAAAATACCTAATAGTCACAAGTATATGTTAGAGTGAGAATTTGATGTTGCCATAGAAGGAAAAAGTGATCAGCATGTTATAAAACATAAGAATAAGGAATAAAGTTTAATTCCCGAGCCTAGGGGCAAAAGTGTAATTATGCAAAAGTTTAGCGGCAAAAGTGTAATTTTCCAAAGTTCGTATTAAATGTTATTTTGATGAATGTATGTATCAAATAAGATTAATTTGGTATTATAGATCAAGAGAAACGAGATTCAAGTCGTGATCGAGGAAAAGAAAAGATTGTGGACTAAATTGCAAAATCTTTATATTTTGGTACCAAGGTAAGTTCATGTGTAAATAAGGTAAGTTCGTGTCTCTGCCCGTGTGCTTGTGTGCTCAATTCTAAGCATTCTATTTGTCAAAATTAAGGTGCATGGGACACACGGTCAAAACACATGCCCACGGCTTAGACACATGCCGTGTGTCTACCCGTGTGGACAAAAATAAAGGCTATCTACGAAGCCAATTTGCCACCCTCATTTGTACACACATACACAACATCAATTGGCACAAATCATAGCATACTTAGACAATCAAAACATCCATAATCAAGACTAGAACCTATCATTTCAATACCTATTTACTTACAACATCATATTTCACCAAACCAAACCATACCAAACTCACATTCTACAAGCTTCAATATGGCTACCATTAATATGTATTGTATCATATAGATCTTCTAGCATATCAATGAACCAAACTCAATCATTTAACAACAAAGCTACATAGCCATAAATAATCATATAGCGAACCATTACAAAACACATAAACAAAAGGCATTGTCACATATACTTATATAAATAGGCTTACAACCATTTTAGTCAAAATAAGCCAATTACATGGCTATTTACCAAATCACCTTAAACAAATATAAGCCAACACATTTGGCCAAAATCATAATGAAACATATACCCAAAATGACCAAGTCCCTATACATGCCATTTACTCAAAATGTTTAGAATCATTGATACTCGGAATAATAATATCAAATACTCGGGAAACCTTGCGCACAAGGTGTCACATATGTAACCATGACTACCTCTATCTCATAACACACATATGCTCGCTCTCGAGCCATCAACGAGCCTGCTCACACAAGCTTTCAGTCATGACTAGCTACACGATGCTGCTCACACAAGCTGTCAAGTAACCGCAACATATGTAGGTATACTCAGCCACCGATAGGACGTACAGGACCAACACTCGGATCACATGACATAATACCCTAGTGACATATCACTTGTATCCTAATCTATTCCTAAAGTTTGATTGGGATTTCTCGCTTGCCAAAATGTTATCAAACGTGTCTGTAGAGTCGTTTACACAATTCATGCAAAATTAAAGCACTTAAAATACAACTGTAACAGCCCGATTTTGGGCCTAGTCGGAATAGTTATTTCGGGACCAGGAATTCGACATAGTAAAACTTATTTTTATCACATTTTTATGGTCTATAGTTTTATGGAATGGTTTCATGAAAATTTCATTCAAAAATTTTGACGTTTGAGCACTCAATTTAGCAAAAAGGACTAAATTGTGAAAAGAGGAAAAGTTAAGTTCTACATGCTAGAGGTGTCTAATTGTTATACAATTTAAAATTGAAGATTCTTATATGGTAATTAGACCATTTTACTTTAATTTGGACAAAAATAGACATGAGGTAAGAGAATTTTAGTGTTTTAAGGAAATGGCATTTTGGTCATTTAGTAATTAAATGAATTAAAAAGAAAAACTCAAGCCAAAATCTTGTCCATCTTCTTCTTGCTTGTGCTGAAATTTAGAATGGAAGTCATAGCTAGGGTTTGGCCACTTTCAAGCTTGATTGTAAGTCCGTTCTTGCCTAGTTTTTAATGCTCTTTACATTTTTGAAGTCGTTATCACTCGATCTATTTTTTTCTACCATTAATTTGAAAATTGATTAAGGTATAAGGTTCGACCCATGTTATATATGTGTGTATTTTGATGTCTAATGGTAGAAAATGTGTGTTTGGTGTATGATAAACAACTTTTTTGTAGGTGATTTTTGATGAAAATGTCAAAAGGACCAATTTGTAAAAAGGTTATAAAATGTGTGTAAAAGTGTGCTTAAATGAAAATTTTGGGCTTTTATAAGCATAAAAAAAGGTTTGGCTAGGCTTGCGAATCGAATAAATTGAATTTATTTCAATTTAAGAGCCAAAGGACCAAAGTGTAAAAATGTTAAAGTTTAGGGTAAAAATGTAATTTTTCCATAATGTTATTTTTGAACTAATTTAAGTAATGTGAATAATAAATGGGTTAAATTTTATAGATCAAGAGAAATGAGGTTCGAATCTAGATCGGGGGAAAAATAAACTGTTTGACGATTAGGTCCCATTCGTACTATTTTTGTACTGATGTAAGTTCTTATGTAAATAATGCATTGTTTTAATTATGTTTTAAATGCTTTATTATTGTATGAATTGTGATTGACTTATGGACATATTCAACAAAGTTACGACAAGAGTGAAATCCCGGTTAACCTTAGGAATAGATAGGATACAAATGTCATGACATTAAGGTTACTGAGACTATGTGTAAGACCATATCTGGGATATGTCATCAATATGAGACTTCGTGTAAGACCATGCCTAGGATATGACATCAATGTGATATTTCGTGTAAGACCATAGCTGGGCTATTGGCATCGATGCGAGATTACATGTAAGACCATATCTGGGATATGGCATTGGTATGGTACCGTGTGTACAAAACTCCCGAGTATCCTTTACTATTCCAAGTGGTTCAACAGGTAATTTAATGAGTATGTTAAAGGTGAATTACATGCAAATCCAATTCGACATGTCTCAGGTATGTATGAAAAGCTCATACATGATGATCTCGTTATGTTATGAACCCTCGGTAAAGTTATGATTGAGTAAGTTATGATTATAAGGTCATAATAATATTTATGACAATTATCGTTATGTTAATTGTATGTTAAATGTTGGGTTATAATACTTATTATTTGTATGGGAACTTACTAAGCTATATAGCTTACTCCCCTTTTTTCCCTTATCTTATAGTGTCACCAAGCTAGCTCGGGGATCGGAGACTGTCGGAGATCCACTCACACTAACTGATTATTTTGGGTACCAATGAATTTGAAATTTTGAGTTATGGCATGTATAGGGACTTGGTTATTTTGTTATATGTCATAATTGAATTAGCCTAATGTGTTGGCCTATATTGGTTGATAGTTCATTTTGTAAATGGCCATTGAAATTGGCTAATATTGGTTTAAGTATATATGCATATGATGATGTTTTCATGAATGTGGAAATTTGCATGGTTTAAGTTGATAAATATATGATGATTGTATGGGGTAAATGGTAGCATGTGAATGATGTATGGATGCCTTAATTGTGGCTGAATTGGTTGAATGTAACAGCTTGGATTGGTGTTATGTTTTGTTGTGTAGGTGTGTGCAAAAAAAAGGGTGACAACATGACTTGGTAAATAGCCTTTATTTTTTCCACATGGGTAGACATACGGGCGTGTGTCTAGGCCGTGTGTGACACACGGCTTGCCTCATGGGTGTGTGTTTTGGCCATGTGTCCCCTACACCTTAATTGTTGCAAAACAGAATGCTCAGAATTGAGCACACGGGTAGAGGCACGGGCGTGTGTCTGAGCCGTGTGGATGACACGGCCTCAGGCATGGGCGTGGGCATGTGCACTTTGTACCTATTTTATAAAAAATCATAATTTTTAAATTGACCACACGGCCTAGCACATAGGTGTGTGACTAGGCCATGTGTCTTCAATTTGTTCTTGGGTGGAAAATTGAGAGTTACACGGGTTAGGGATGTAACGCCCCATACCCGAGATCGTTGCCGGAGTCGAACACGAGGTATTTACGGACTTATTTCATTTACTTACACAGTTCATTTTTAAATTTCTAGACATGCTGGTTAACTGCATCACAGTCACTTTAAAAATCATATCTCGAGTTCCAAAGCTTGAAAACCAATTCTGTAAATTTTTCCTAAAACTAGACTCATATATCTATCTACAAATGTTTTTCTAGAATTTTTGGTTGGGCCAATTAGTACAGTTTATTAGTTAAAGTCTCCCCTGTTTCAGGGTTTGACTACTCTGACCTTCATGCATTACGACTTAGATATCTCCCTGTACAGGGCTTCAATACTTATGTTGTTTGTTTCTAATGAAACTAGACTCGAAGACAAATCTGTAAATATAGGGAATGACTTCTAATTATCTCTGGTTAATTTATAGTGAATTTCCAAAATCAGATCAGGGGATCCAGAAATCGCTCTGGCCCTGTTTCACGGATACTTAAACATCCCTTAAATTACGACTCATATGATCGTTTTGTTTCTTCCATATGAAAATAGACTCATCAAGGTTCGATTAAATAATTTATTCACTATTTAATTACATTCCTACTATTTTTAGTGATTTTTCAAATTCACATCACTGCTGCTGTCGGTATCTGTTTTTAAGGTAGACTTTACCTATTTCATAATTTCCATAATTCAACTAGCCCTTTAACATACATAGCACAAAAATATGATCGTGATTAACCATTCCAATGGCTAATCATTTCCAAGAATTTCCACACCTCTCAATAACCATATATATACAAAATGATTATAACGCTATGCTCAAAATATATAAGCCATTTTCGCATGGCTATCCAAATATATACAATACCAAAGTACTTGACTAACAACAAAAGGGCAGCCCTATACATGCCATTATCAGAGTTCAACTAAAAGAGTACCAAAAGGGCTTTGATAGTGTGGGCGACTTTGACTTTGACACTCCCGAGTCCGATAGCTGACGAACCAAAATCTATAAAACAGAGAATCAAAGAAACGGAATAAGCATTTAATGCTTAGTAAGTTTTGAGCAATGAAATTAGGCACAACTGAAGTATAGCATTCATATGACTAAACGAATAATTTCATATACACATATTCTCAAAATCATACCTACTTCACATTTCCAACCCTTATATTCATACATAAGGGATCAACTAAACCAAAGGCCTAAGCTTATTAATTGGTGGCGAATACTATTTAAAAGGAATCAACTATTCCAATGCATATCTGAAACATACCTCATCATTGGGATTTTACGAGCGTATTAATTGAAATTATTACAGCAAGGTCGCTCATTCCCAAACCAAGTACCTTCGATTTAGCGGATATAGCTACTCGTTCAAGCGCCTTGGGACTTAGCCGGATATAGTAACTTCGCACAAATGCCTTCGGGACTTAGCCGGATATAGCAACTTCGCACAAATGCCTTGGGACTTAGCCGGATATAGTAACTCGCACAAATGCCTTGGGACTTAGCCGGATATAGTAACTTCGCACAAATGCCTTGGGACTTAGCTCGGTTGTCATCCGAATATTCATGCACATATATCAATAAATCATATCACATCTATATTTCATTTTCATCACTATAACTCAAACACAAGACACTTATCAATCATTCCCATTTTCGGCTCAATAGCCACATACAAAGAGCATAAATTGATTTGCTTTATGACATGATCTCTATGCACATTCGGCTACCCGTCATAGGTATAAACTAATTATCTCTACATATAATTCAAGTAAAATCATTATATTACTGTTTATTTGTTATGCTTATACGTCATAACTTAATCAAATCATAAACTAAGTTCCATTACTCAAAGACTTACCTCGGATGTTGTCGAACGATTTCGACGGCTATTCGATCACTTTTTCCTTCCCCTTATCCAACTTTGATCCTCTAGGCTCTTGAGCTAAATCAAACAATTTACTTCCCAAATCAAACATAGTCATCGACATCCATATACATTTTATACTAGCGAAATGTACCATCAAGATATACTTTACTCAAATAATTTACTTTGGCGAACATGTATAATGTTTTGTAGCTTAATAAATTTAACATACACCATGTATTTATAATATTTTTGCAGCCAACTATCCATAGTCATGCACACACAATCAAAAATAAATACTCAAAATTTTCATATCCTTATGCCCTAAGCCGAATACACTTGTCATGTTCACCTACATTTTTTTTTCAAGTACAACATTCCCATATTCGGCATTAGTATCAAGCATAATAGCCAATTCTTCCCACTTTGAATCTATGCATCCCTTTAATCATAGTTTGTTCAAGCACTCATACAACAAGACACATCCATATGGCTAAAAATTCTAAGTTTAAACACAATACAACATTTTAGCACCATGGCCGAATACTTCATGAAGTTGTTAAGACCCATCCTTATCAAATTCTCACACACACTTACATTCAATCCTTTTTATTAAGCACTCAAATTCAATCATCTTCATGCCTCATCACCATAACATCAAACAGCAACCAAGAAGACAACACCCATGGCCGAGTATCATCTCCATCACATAGCAAAGATTTAAACCATGGGCTAGGTAGAACTCAAGCTAATAACTAAAAATTATGCATGAATCTCATGGAACAACATCAAACATACCTTAACCTAGTTACAAGCATGGTCGAACCTCTTCAACCTTTCTTCCTTTCTTTCCTTTGATTTTTCGGTCAAGAAGAACAAAATGAGAACCTTTTTTTTCTTTTTCTTTTTTCATCACCCCCCCAATTTTCATTATTTTATTACTAACCCTTTTTATTTTATTATTTCTAACATAAAGCATTAACACAACATGTTTATAATAGGTTTTAACCCATAGCATGGCCGGCCACTAGTTCAAATTTTGGGTAATTTGACATGCAAACCCATCATCTTTATAACATGCATTAATAGGCCACTTACATTTGCCTAGCACATTTCTAAATTTTCTCACATAAGTCCTATTAACTAAATTCACATGCAATTGACTAAATCGAAGCTTAAAACTTTCACACATTCATATTCACATATTCTAGACAATAAATATCACATTCAAATATTTTGGTGACTCGGTCTAGAGGTCCCGAAACCACTTCCCGACTAGGGTCAATTTAGGGCTGTCACAAGGGACACGGGCGTGTGTGACGACACAGCTTGACCACACCGGCGTATCCCAAGCCACACGGGCATGTGGCTCTTAAAAACATTAAAAATTTTCTAAGTGTTGTGAAATTTTCTAAAATTCTCGGTTTAGTCCCGAATAGCTTCCAATGCATGTTTTGGGCCTCGTAGGCTTGTTTGAGGGACAATATGAATGTATATGAAAAGTTTTAAATTCGAATGGAAATTTACGTCTCAGTTTTGTATGATTGCTTATGTATAAGTCTGTTAATGCCTTATACTTATTCTGGCGTTGGATACGGGTAAGGGGTGTTACAACAATTATAATAAAGGTTACATACGAACTTACCTCGAATGCAAAAACGGCAAAAAGGATCTATTCGTCAATTATTTTTTTCCCCCGATCTAGATCCAAACTTCATTTTTCTTGATCTATAATACCACATTTAACTCATTTAATCATCAAGCCATTCAATTCAATCCAAAATCACATTATGAAAAAATTACATTTTTGCCCTTAACATTTCAACATTTTACGATTTAATCCCTAGGCTCGTAAAATGAATTTCATTCAATTTCATTACAACCCAAACCTAGTCGAATATTACTTGTACTCATAATAGCCCACATTGTTCTTTTATTCACACTTTTCTACACGTTTTATAACCTTTTACAAATAAGTCCCTATTTGACCTTTTTCTCGAAAATCACTTTACAAATGTTGTTTATCTAACAACAAACATGCATTTTCTATAATCAAACATCAAAATAGAAACACATCCAACATGGTTAAAATTTTAGACTTTAACTTTCCTTCAAATTAGTCCTTGGAATATCTAGATCAAGTTACAACATTCACAAAAACATTGAAATCATTAAAAACGGGACAAGAACGGACTTACAATCGAGCTTGAAAGTTGGCCAAACCCTAGCTATGTCTTCTCCTCCAAATTTCAGATAGGGGGACTAAATTGAAGAAGATGGACATCTTTTATTTAGTTAATTTGTCTTTATTTACCAAATTACCCTTCACTTAAACTTTATAAATTCACTTACTCTATGCCCATTTTTTTCCACCCTAAGTATAATGGTCTAATTCCCATTTAAGGACCTCTAATTAAAAATTCATAAAAATTTACACCTTTAACTTATTGAACTCAAATTTTGCACCTATTGCAATTTAGTCCTTCTAGTTAAATTTGAGCACTCATTCGATAAAATTTCTTAACGAAGTTTCCACACAATCATTCTATCATGCTGTAGACCTTAAAGAAATAACAAAATAATTATTTCTACTTTAGATTTGTGGTTCTAAAACCACTATTCTGATTTGACCCAAAAACAGGCTGTTACAACTCTCCCCCCTTAGGGATTTTTGTCCTCGAAAATCTTACCAGAAAAGAGGTTAGGGTACTGGTTTCTCATAGCTTCCTCAGGTTCCCACGTAGCCTCTTTGACCTCGTGCCGTTGCCACAAAACTTTCACTAGAACTATGTTTTTATTTCTCAACTGTTTAACCTCTCGAGCTAACACTTTGATCGGTTCTTCACCGTATGTTATATAAAGTCGAATCTCAATCTCTGACGGTGAGATTACATGCGATGGATTTGATCAATGTCGTCACAACATCAATACATGAAATACATTATGGATCCTTTCTAACTCCAACGGCAAAGCTAGTTGACATGCCACTGACCCTATTCTTTTAATAATCTCATACGGTCCAATGAAATGCGGACTCAACTTTTTTTTGTGACCAAATCTAAGACTTTTCTTCTACAGAGACATTTTCAGAAACACTTTATTACCAACCTAAAATTCAATATCCTTCCGTTTCAAATCTGCGTACGATTTTTGTCGACCCGAAGCTGCTTTCAAACAATCACAAATTACTTTCACTTTCTCTTCAGTTTCTCTGACCAAATCAACCCTTTGAATTTTTTTCTCACTAAGTTCGGTCCAATACAATGGTGTTCGGCATTTGCGACCATACAATGCATCGTAAGGTGCCATTTTTATACTCGATTAAAAACTATTGTTATAAGCAAATTCGACCAACCGTAGATATTTCTCCCAACTACCTTCGAACTCTAAAACACAACAGCAAAGCATATCTTCTAGAATTTGGATTATCCTCTCAGATTGACCATCGGTTTTTGGATGAAATGTGGTACTAAAATTCAACTTCGTACCCAACGTTTCTTGCAATTTCTTATAAAATCACGATGTAAACGTTGGATCTCTATCCGAAATAATAGAAGTAGGCACCCCGTGCAATCTAACAATCTCAGAAATGTACAATTTAGCTAGTTTATCAAGTGAATAATCGGTATGTACCAGAATAAAATGAGCCGATTTCGTCAACCTATCAACAACGACCCAAACAACATCTTTCCTTGTCAGAGTCAGAGGTAACCTTGATACAAAATCCATCGTAACTCTATTCCATTTCTACTCGAATATCATCATAGGCTGAAGTAAACCCAAAGGCACTTGATGTTTGGCTTTTACTTGTTGACAAATCAAGCATCTCGTTGCAAACTCTGAAATGTCTCGTTTCATGCCTGATCACCAATACAATTTCTTCAAATGATTATACATCTTTGTACTCCCAGGATGAACAGATAGAAAACCATTATGTGCCTCATGAAGAATTTTCTGAACCAGTTTAGTATCTCTCGATACACAAATCCTACCTTGGAACCTCAAACAATCATCGGATCCAATCTAATATTCTGAATCACTATTCGATTTGCATTGAACTCTTTTAGCTTGCAATTCATTATCACTTTTTTGAGCTTCGTAAATTTGCTAAAGGAATATTGGTCTAGCTTTCAACTCGGCCAAAATTGATCCATCATCAGATAAGGCTAACCGTGTATTCATTGCCCTCAAAGTAAACAAGGACTTCCTACTTAAAGCATCTGCGACTATGTTCACTTTCCCCGGGTGATAATCAATCACTAACTTATAATCTTTCAATAGTTCGAGCCATCTCCGTTGTCACAAATTCAAATCTTTTCGTGTCATTATATACCTCAAACTCTTGTGATCGATAAAGATGTGACACTTCTCACTAAATAAATGGTGTCTCCAAATTTTTAAAGCGAACATAATAATGGCTAGTTCCAAGTCGTGAGTAGGATAATTTTTTTCATACGGCTTCAACTGTCTCAAGGCATAAGCTATCACTTTACCCTCTTGCATCAACACACAACCTAAACTGTGCAATGATGCCTCACTAAAATTCTCAAACTCTTTGCCCAACTCAGGTTGCACTAACACCGGTTCCTCAGTTAACAACGTTTTCAATTGCTCAAAACTCTATTGACATTTCTCAGACCACTCGAATTTCACATCTTTTTGTAACAATCTGGTCATAGGTGTAGCAATCATCGAAAATCCCTTAACAAAACATCGATGATAACCAGCCAGGCCCAAAAAGCTTCTAACTTCGAATACATTTCTCAGTGGTTTCCAATCAACAACAGCCGAAATCTTACTCGGATTAACCCGTATACCTTCCGCTGAAATAATATGTCCCAAAAATCCAACTTCTTGGATCCAAAACTCACTTTTGCTAAATTTAGCAAACAATTTCTTATCTCTAAAAGTCTGTAATATAATTCTTAAATGTTCAGCATGCTCAGACTCATCTCGGGAATAAATTAGGATACCATCAATACAAACAGCCATAAATTTATCTAAATACAGTCTGAAGATTTGATTCATCAAGTCCATAAAAACTGCAGGAGCATTTGTTAATCTAAACATCATAACAAGGAATTCATAATGCCCGTACCTTGTTCTGAATGCAGTCTTCAGTACATCCGAATCTTTAACTTTCAACTGGTAATAGCCTGACCTCAAGTCTATCTTCGAGAACACTATTTCCCCTTTCAACTGATCGAACAAATCATCAATTGTCGGTAAGAGATACTTGTTTTTTATCGTAACCTTATTAAGCTGGCAATAATCAAAACAAAGTCTCATGGATCCGTCTTTCTTCTTAACGAATAACATTGGTGCACCCCGAGGCAAAAAACTCGGTCTGGAAAGACCCTTATCTGTCAACTCTTGCAACTGAGATTTCAATTCATTCAATTTGTTCTGAGCCATTCTATACGAAGCTATCGATATCAGTGAAGTCCCCGGTACTAAATCAATAGAAAACTCGACTTCTTTGATCAATGTCAACCCAGGCAACTCTTCTGGAAATACATTTAGGTATTCATAGACTACCGACACAAATTCAATCTTTATTTAGACACTTTCTTATTTAGTACATACGCAAGATAAGCTTCACACCCTTTTCTTACATAACTTTGAGATGACATCGACGAAATCATAATAGACAACTCACCTGACACATCTGATTTAATCCGAAGAATTTCATTATCTTATCATTTTAATTCAATAATCTTTCGTCTACAATTCACTACGACATCATGTAGAGTCAACCAATCCCTTCCAAGAATTACACCAAACTCATCAAACGGTAAAAGCAAATAGTGATCCCGAATCATTAAAGGACAACTCTTGCAAACTTTATCAAGTAAAACATATTTGCCTAAGGGGTTCGGCACCTTAATCACATACTCAGTAGACTCAACAGGCAAATTCTTACTAGATACCAAATTGATGCAAATATGATAATGAGCCGGTCTAGGATCAATCAATGCATCTACATTAGTATCATAGATAGAAAATGTACCAGTAATAACATCAGGGGATGACGCATCTTCGTGAGCACGAATAGCGTATGTTCTAGTAGGTGCTCTGACCTCTGATTTGGTAGTTAAATCTTTCGTTACACCTTTGCTACTGTTCCCATTTCTAGTATTTCTCGGTGGCCTACTCTAGCGGCAGTGTTGCTCAGTCTTGCATTCTAAAAATTATCTTTCTCAGCCATTTCAGGGCATTCTCGAATGAAATGATCTGGGGAACCACATTTAAAGCAAGCCCAGTTATTCATTCTACATTCACCAGGATGTTGTCTACCACAGTGTTGACATTTAGGTCTATTAGACCTAGCATGACCAATGCTCGCTATTGACGTAGTTTGGGCCTTAGAACCCGAATATTGCTTCCCACGATCTCTGTTGGGATACCGAGCTGAAACATTTGAACGAGTATACAAATCCCTTGGTTTCTTTGACGAGGATTGAAATGACTTATTCAGTGGTCTTTTTCTCGAATATCTAGTATCAAACTCAGCTTTTCTCTTTTCTTTGCTCAACTTTTCGACTTTGTAAGCTCGGTCGATTAGCACAACAAATTCTTTCAACTCCAAAATCCCAACTAACAGTCTGATATCCTCATTCAACCCATCTTCAAATCTCTTACACATGATAGCCTCAGTGGAAACACATTCCCGAGCATACTTATTGAGCCTAACAAACTTTCGCTCATATTCAGTCACAGACATACGACCCTGTTTTAACTCTAAAAACTCTTTGCATTTTTTATCAATGAACCGTTGACTAATATATTTCTTTCTGAACTCATCTTGAAAGAATTCTCGGTAACTCTTTCTCTCGGTACTACAGATACAAGAGTATTCCACCACTGTTATGCTAAGTCCCTCAGAAGTGATATAACACATTTCAAGTACTCATCTGATGTGCAAGAAAGCTCATCAAATACCCTGATAGAGTTCTCAAGCCAAAACTTTGCTCTCTCGGGATCATCGTCAACATTAGCTCTAAATTCTTTAGCCTCTTGTTTTCTAATCTTATCAACTGGAGGCTTGTTTAGTCTGAACAATTCCACACCTTGAGGAGTTACGGGAACTGATTGGGGGTTAGGTGGGGGCAGAGGATGTTGAGCAGCTGGATTCACTCGAAAAAAACTCGACAAACCACTCATTCATCCTTTGGGCTTACCGTTACTGGTCTACTTTCAGATGGCGCTATCCTTTAGGCGGGAGCTGACGCATTTCTTTCAACATCATTAGCTACATCTCATTCGGGATCCATTTGCTATATGAAAATACAATTTAAATTGTCAGGAGTCGTCACACTATCACCAATTATATATATGGCATGTATAGCTAGACTCTCACACATGCTATGTTAGTTTGAGAATCAACTAAACTGTAGCTCTGATACCACTAAATGTAACACCTCTCACTTGTATCCGACGTCGGAATATGGTTACGAGGCATTATCGGACTTACATCGCAAATAATCATACAATTCTAAATCACAAATTTCAACCAAATTTAAAACCATTTGCCTTCAGTCATAAAGTCCCTAATACGATCTTACAAGGCCCAAATCATGCATTGGAAGTGGTTCAACGATAAACCGAGAACTTAGGAAATTTTTAGAAAGCTTAGAAGATTTTTCCCATGTACAGGGCCATACGCCCGTGTGGTTTTGGACACGTCCGTGTGGGCAGGCCGTGTGGTCACAGACGCCTGTGTCCCAAACTCGTGTAACTCTCTATTTTTCAAGGCATGAACAAATAAAAGTCACACGGCCAAGCTACATGCCCATGTATTAGGCCGTATGATTAATTAGTTTTCATAAAATAGGTGCAGACTTCACATGGCCTAGACATACGCCCATGTCCGGGGCTAAGTCCCTCACACGGTTGAGACACAAGCCCGTGTCTCTGCTCATGTGCTTAATTCTGAGCATTATATTTCTCAAAATTAAGGTGCAGGGGACACATGGCCTAAACACATGCCTATGGGGTAGGCCATGTGTCACACAAAACCTAGACACACGCCCGTGTGTCTACCCATATAGACAAAAATAAAGGTTATCTACTAAGCCAATTTGCCACCCTCATGTGCACACACATACAAAACATCAATTGGCACAAATCATAGCATACTTAGACAACCAAAACATCCACAATCAAGACTAAAACTTGTCATTTCAATACCTAAATTACTTACAACATCATATTTCACCAAACCAAATCATACCAAACTCACATTCTACAAGCTTCAATATAGCTACCATTAAAATACATTCTATCATATATATCTTCTAACATACCAATAGACCAAACTCAATCATTTAACAACAAAGCTACATAGCCATAAATAATCATATAGCGAAGCATTACAAAACACATAAACAAAAGGCATTGGCACATATACTTATATAAATAGGCTTACAACCATTTTAATCAAAATAAGCCAGTTACATGGCTATTTACTAAATCACCTTAAACAAGTATAAGCCAACACATTTGGCCAAAATCATAATGACAC
Source organism: Gossypium arboreum (assembly GCF_025698485.1). NCBI lineage: Eukaryota > Viridiplantae > Streptophyta > Magnoliopsida > Malvales > Malvaceae > Gossypium > Gossypium arboreum. Next base: position 64,676,832 of record NC_069074.1, on the reverse strand, counting down.
ATATACCCAAAATGACCAAGTCTCTATACATGCCATATACTCAAAATGTTTAGTATCATCGATACCCAATGACAGTTTGATAGTGTGATGCAATCTCCGACGATCTCCAATCTGAGCTAACTTGGTAACACTATAAAACATGGGAAAATAAAACGGAGTAAGCTATATAACTTAGTAAGCTCGTATGAAAGAAGTAAGCAATTCTTAGCATATAGTTAACATTCAAGTAATATAATATAAGATAACGTAATGTACCATAATCTCATGACCATAATTCATTCCATCACAAACTTACCTTGAAATCATCATTTCATGAATTCAATAATCATAAGCTTTATGTACACACCTGTACCATCTCGTAATAATTCCAAATTTATTTTCATCATTGGCATACCCAATGAACCACTCAGAATAATAATATCAAATACTCGGGAAACCTTGCACACAAGGTGTTACATATGTAGCCATTGCCACCTCTATCTCATAACACACATATGCTCGCTCTCGAGCCATCAATGTGCCTACTCATACAAGCTGTCAGTCTAGACGTAGCTACACGGTGCTGCTCACACAAGTTGTCAAGTAACCGCAACATATGCCGATATACTCAGCCACCGATAGGACGTACAGGACCAGCACCCGGATCACATAACATAATAACCTCGTGACATGTCACTTGTATCCTAATCTATTCCTAAGGTTCGATTGGGATTTTTTACTGGCCAAAATGTAGTCGAACATGTCCGTAGAGTCGTTTACACAATTCATATAGAATTAAAGCATTTAAAACACAATTATAATAAAGCTTATTTACATATGAACTTACCTCGAATGCAAAAAACGGCAGAAGGGATATATTCGTCAATTATTTTATTTTTCCTCCGATCTAGATCCGAACTTTATTTTTCTTGATCTATAATACCACATTTAACTCATTTAATCATCATTCTAATCAATTCAGTCCAAAATCACATTATGCAAAAATGTAATTTTTTCCCTTAACATTTCAACATTTTACGATTTAGTCCCTAGACTCGTAAAATGAATTTCATTCAGTTTCATCACAACCCAAGCCTAGCTGGATATTACTTGTACTCATAATAGCCCACATTTTTCTTTTATTCACACTTTTCTACACATTTTATAATCTTTTACAAATAAGTCCCTATTTGACGTCTTTATCGAAAAGCACTTTACAAATGTTGATTATCTAACAACAAACATGCATTTTCTATCATCAAACATCAAAATACAAACACATCCAACATGGGTAAAATTTTAGACTTTAACTTTGTTTCAAATTAGTCCTTGGAATAGCTAGATCAAGTTACAACATTCACAAAAACATAGAAATCATTAAGAACGGGACAAGCACGGACTTACAATCAAGCTTGAAAGTTGGCCAAACCCTAGCTATGTCTTCTCCTCCAAATTTCAGATGGGGGGCTAAATTGAAGAACATGGACATCTTTTATTTAGTTAATTTGCCTTTATTTACTAAATTACCAATTTACAATTAACTTAAACTTGATAAATTCACTTACTCTATGTCCATTTTTGTCCACCCTAAGTATAATGGTCTAATGGCCATTTAAGGGCCTCTAATTAAAAATTCATAACAATTTACTACCTTTAACTTATAGAACTCAAATTTTGCACCTATTGTAATTTAGTCCTTTTAGTTAAATTGAGCACTCAATCGAGAAAATTTCTTAACGAAGTTTTCACACAATTATTCTATCATTGTGTAAACTTTAAAGAAATAATAAAATAATTATTTCTACTTCGAATTTGTGGTTCTGAAACCACTGTTTCGATATGACCTAAAAACAGGCTGTTACATTCCTCCTCAAAAATCAATAAAATATCGTCTTCAAGCTTCTATTTGGAGTTATCTCCATGCCTAAAATCTTATTTTCTTCTCTTAGATCTTTCATCTCAAACTCCTTTTTCAACTATATCTTTAGTTTTTCAATCTATTCTTGACTTTTGGAAGCTTTCAAAATATCATCAACATAAAAAAGAGGATATATGAGAAAACCATGTTGAAGCTTGTAAAAATACACACAATGAACATATTTCCTTGTTGTGTACGTATGTTCTATCATAAACTTGTCAAAAATCACTTCTACCATTGCCTAGGGGATTGCTTTAAACCATACAATGATTTTCCAAGTTTACACACTAAATTTTCCCTTCTACCAACCTTGAATCCTTCTAGCTGAGTCATATAGATTTCTTTTTCTAAGTCTCTATGTAAAAAAATAATATTTTGCAACCAATTGAACTAGTTCCAAATCCAACTGTGCCACCAAAGCAAATAAAATTCTAATGGACAAATACTTCACAACTGAAGAAGATACCTTCTTGTAATCAATTCTCCCCTTTTGGGTATAATCTTTCTCCACCAATCTTATATTTTAGTTCACCTTATCTTGGTCAGGAAATTCTTCTTTCTTTGTAAACACTACTTGTGTCACGAGGATATAACTTTAGTCTCGTAATTTGTGCGGCCGCAGGAGATTTATTGGGTTTAAATCCGCCTCAGTCTACCTTACTCTTGAAAGTGAGAATTCACAATAGAAATTTTCCAAGGCACCAAAAGTAAAGCGAAAACAACTCAAAAACAAAGAAGCAACAAGAGGAACATAAAAAAACTATAAGAAAACCAAAGTACACCAAGTGTTTGAGTAAATGCTCTCCATAGTATTCAGTTACTTGAAGGAGTAAAATGGAATGATTACAAATGGGGGGAATGTCTCTATTTATAGTTAAGCTCCTCAAGATCCAACGGTACAATTTTACTTTGCATCAACAGTCGAGATTAAAGCCTATTTGAAATTGAGATTCTTAAGGAATTTACATGATACCCGAAGATTAAAAAATCAAATCTTATAAGATTACCAATATTCTAATATTAGTTTCTATATTTACCACGATAACCATAATTTTCCTTAACTGCCTCACTAGGCTATCAAGGCTTAAAGTAAATGGGCTTCTCCACTTTTTCTTTGAACTTTGAATTGATTCATCAAAAGTGGTAGGAATGTCATTAACTACAACTAGGAATGCAAAAACCACCATATTACCAAAGCGAGCAAGCTTTCTAATTATTCTTCTTGGCTTATTAGTTGTAATTAATTCAAGTAGTTGTGAATTTTTTTTGTCTGAACTTCCCCTTTACTAAAGCATCCTTCTTCCACTAGATCCTCCTTACTAAAGTCTCCTTCTTTCATAGGAGAATCATTAACTCCTTCATTTGCTGGAATCACCACTCTGTCAAACTCTAACTGCTTATGAGTATCATCTGGCAAACATGGTAGATTCATCAGAGGTGACATCCTGTTAAAGATTTTCTTTGTTTCTAGACACCACAGGTGAAAACCCTTTATAATAGAAATGCTTCCTAAAATACTATTTTCTTTTCAATTTGATCCAAAATTTGATTCCTTAACATGATAGTACATGGCGAAGCCAAACACATGTAAGAAATCATAATCTATACTAGGCTTCCCACTCTATTTCTCCAACGGTGTTTTTTCTTCAATTGTAGTAGATGGTAGACGATTAATAAGATGACATAAATATGTCATAGCCTTAACCCAAAACTCTCTACCTAATCTAGCATTGGATAATATAAATTAAACTTTCTCCAGCAACGTTCAATTCATGCATTTTGCCACCCCATTCTGTGGTGGTGTAAACTTAATAGTGAAATGCCTGATGATGCCTTCTTCTTCACAAATCTTTACAAATAGATCATTTCTATACTCTCTATTTTTTCTATGCTAAGTTGCTTGATCCTTTTTCCCTTTTGAATTTCCATCACATTTTCCACTTAAGGAAACCGCTTAACAATTCATCCATTGTCTTCATTGTATACATCCACACTCTTCAAGAATAAACCATCAACAAAAGTTACATGATAATGTTTTCCTCCCAAAAAGCTTGTTTAGAGGGACCCTAAAAATCTAAGTGAACATAATCCAAACTTCACCCTTATTTACTTCCTTTTGATGAAATGCTCACAGAAATCTAATTTACATGTTCTTACTCCTTTCAATAATCCTTGATTATGAGTAAGTTCAAGGATTTTTATTTTCATGCCCCAAGCACATATGGCATAGCTAAAGTGCTTCTAACTCTTGATTTTCAATTGATGTCATAGCAATTGTCCCATTAACTGTACTAACCAGATAGTGGTCCAAGTTATTATTCTTGCAAACTCATTTCCTTAGCATACATGCACCAAAAATAATCTTCATCACACTAACTTTAGCTTTCACTTTGAAACCTTTTAATTCTAAGGTTCCCACAAATATAAGATTCTTTATCGAATCCAGCATATAACGAACATCTTTTAAAATTATTATTGATTCATCATGATTTCTCAATTGAATAGAACTAATTCCCTATATGGTAAGAATAGTATTATTTGTTGAGTAGACATCTCCGCCTTTTACTTCATTAAAATTAAAGAACCACTTCAAATGAAGACACATATGATAGCTACAACAAAATCCAACATTCATTCATCAGAATGGCTAGTTACTAATATAAGAAGTAGGAAATCTGAATATTCATCTATTGGATCTCGTGCCCTAAGTTTAAATTTATCCATAAGTTGCATTAATACCCTTTATATATTGTCTTCAATGGTTTTTGTATTCAAAGTAAAATGGAAGCAAACATTGGCTTATTAGTTACCTAACGTTTAACTAATACTAAGTGGTACTAAGTGGTGGAATCTTAATATGTAAAGACAACCTATATTAGTAGATGAACCTAAACATGTCCTTATTCTAATCATAAATGACGAAACTGATGGAAACACTAATATGTCATCTATCAAGCCCAAATTGGGAGATGCTTTGTCTTGAGCATCGAAGCGGATGACTCCTAGAAGATAGAGACATAATTGTGACTGACTGGACGGAAAATACATTGAGCAAGACCCAAGTATAATAGATCTTAAATTTTTTATAGATTTATTCACTTGTGATGTTCATAGTGTGACATACCTTATGTCACATAAAACATTTTTATTATTAGTGGCGCAAAATTAAAAAAAGAAAATGAAGTAGTCTAGTGGTTTAATGCTCCTTAGCTATCCTAGTGGTCCTAAGTTCAAGTCCCTTTGTTCACACCTTTTTACTTAATTTTTTTACATAAAAACCCATGTGATTATTAACCTTTCCCTCCACCCTATAGCTTCCATGAATAGGAGTATTCCTTTCCTCCATTATGGGTCAAACTTACCATAAGTTGAGGGAACATGATCCCCTTTTATACACCATGTCTCATTTTCTTTCCGTTTCATCCCACCCTTGCCATAGAAGAAGTTTATTAAACCTAGACGAAGTTGACCAACCTCTCCTCTCACTCACCTACCTCTCATTGTCGTCCCATCCTCCTTCTTTCCTATTTCTCTATTTTCCTCTTCTATTCTCACCAATCTTCTTTCTTTTTGCAAAACCACAACTCTTTTCTCTTTTCATTTTTACTTCCTTCCTCCACCGTGATCGAACCCTTCACTACCGACCACCGCGGCTCGTAGCCACCATTCTTCCTCCTCTTTCTCTTCCCTGTCATCACCTATCGCCACTGTGACGACTACCGCAAGCCACCACAAATTATTTCTCTTATATCCATCTTCCTTTCATCAAAATATTTCACCTTTCTTATGTCAAACCTCCACCATTTCTTTTTTGCTACACCCTTCACCAGACCAATGTTGCTCTGGTCACCAAACCGCCAGTGGTTAAGTTTTCTTCTTTTCTTTTCAATCTCTTCTATCTCCTCCAGTGATCAAACCTACTCCACTCTCTTACTTGAATTCCTTACTTTGTATTTTAGACTCACAAATCAAATGATTCTTGTAGATCACTAAACTTTTCCGTTCCTTCACAAAGTAAAATCATCGATCTCATCGTGTTAATTAAGTAGAGTAAGTACACCATGTAACACCCCGAACCCGATACCATCGCCGGTGTCGGACACGAGGGGTTAACAAGCCAAGTTCACATATTTTGCCCACCAATTTGACATTTCCAGTCAGGCTGGAAAACTGCGTCACCATCGCCTTAAAAATCATATCTCGAGTTTCAAAACTCGGAAACTGGTTTCGTAAATTTTCCCTGAATTTAGACTCATGTATCCATCCATGCATTTATTTCTAGAATTTTTGGTCAGGCCAATTGGTACAGTTTATTAGTTAAAGTCACCCATGTTACAGGGATCGACTGCTCTGACCTTCGCGCGTTATAACTTGAATATCTCTCTGTACAGGGCTTTAATATGGTGCCGTTTGTTTCTAATGAAACTAGACTCAAAATGGAATCTGTACATATAAGGCATGACTCCTAATTCTTTCTGGATAATTTATAGTAAATTTTTAAAGTTACGACAGGGGACCCAGAAACCGTTCTGGCCCTGTCTCACAATAGCCTTAATATCTCTTAACATGTAACTCCTATGACCATTTCGTTTCTTCCATATGAAAATAGACTCATCAAGGTTCATTTACATAGCTTATTCACTATTTAATACCATTCCTACAAATTTTGGTGATTTTCACATTCACGTCACTGCAGCTGGCAGCATCTGTTTTAAGGTAGGTCTTACCTATTTTGTAGACTCCATGAACCAACTAGTCTTGCCATACAAAGGTTCATATATGATCAATTTAACCATACCAATGGCTGATCATGTGACCAACACTCCCATTTCCAATCCATAATCACATCATGACACCATATATATACATACAACCCAAAATAGTCTAAGTTCATGCTTCCTTTTACGAGCCATTTTCGCATGGCCGTATACATATACATCACCACATTTTTAAACCAACAAGGGGTAGTCCTATACATGCCATTTCAAATTCCAACCAAAATTATACCAAGATGGAGGCTTTGATAGTGTAGATGACTTGACTTTAATGATCCCGAATCCGATTGCTATCGGCGAGAATCTATAAACGAGAGCCAAAGCAACGGGTAAGCATATTTATGCTTAGTAAGTCTCAAGCAATAAAATCAGCTTTAATTAAAGCAATACATTCACATAGCCAAATGCATCATTTCATTAATACACGTTCACATAATCATACTTACTTCACCATCCCAACTCTTATGTTCATACACAAATAACGGCTTCGTTAAGGCCGATAACTCGTTCCATCATAGGAGCGGATATTCATACGCTCTTACTCCTAGCGCATAAAGCACACACCACACTTACCTTGTCATTGGGAAATGTCACAAGTGCATTAGCTGAAATTTTCCAGCAAGCTTATAATTTTCAAATCACATACCTTGAGTTTAACCAGATGTCGCTACTCGTTCAAACGCCTTCGGGACATAGCCGGTTATGGTAACCCGCACCAAGGCCTCACGGACTTAACCCGGATATCACGATTTGCACAAATGCCTTGGTCTTAGCCCGGATTTAACAACTTGCACGAATGCCTTGGTCTTAGCCGGATGTAGCCACTAGCACAATTGCCTTGGTCTTAACCGGATATAATTTCCAGCATTAACGTCTTGAGGCTTAGCCGGATATCATTCAATTTCTCATGCGCACATACATCAATAATCATTGGACATACATATTTCATTTTCGTTACTAAGGCTCAAACACAATTATAATCACTAGCATAATCGCCTTCGGGACTTAGCCCGGGTATCATTCAAATACTCATACACACATAATCAATAATCAATACACATCCATACTTCATTTCACATAATTCAAGTAGGGTCACTTCTTGAGGACTTACCTCGGATGTTGTCGAACGGCTTTTACGGCTATTCGATCACTTTTTCCTTCCCCTTGTCCAATTGTGGCCCTCTTAGCTCTTGAGCTAATTCAAACAAATTCAATTTATTAAAACCTCATTGTGCTAGCTTATGGCGAATATGACAAGGAGTTTAAATGGTCATATGGCCACCCTTTAGCTTGAATACACAATGGTCATGCACATTTTATACTACATCAAGCAATTCAATACAATTTATTCGAGCATCAAGGAAAAGCTAAGGCCTTCAATAGGCTACCCAAGGCGAATATTCATGTACATGTTGAGGCCAATTATGCACTTAATACCTCACAAAACAGCATGCATTTTACTAGTTAATGCTTTGCATATTGTAGCTCAAAACTTATAATATAGCATCAAGCACTCATATGTGTGCTAGGCGAATGTGCTTGCAATTTCACAATTATTTTTCAACATCTTCTTCTTTAAACTAACATATTCATCACTTCCTTCATAACCAAAACATCATGTGCAACATATATATACATATATGAGCATGGCCGAATTTCAAGGTGTCCATAGCCATCCAAAACACAAATTTTAACTAACATGCAAGAAGCATGAATCATGCTCATAAATGCATCATGGCGAATATGACAATCATGCCCTTTTCAACTTCAATCATGGTTAAACAAAAGAAAACTCAAAATCTTACTCAAGAGTAGACAATCCATCATTGCATGCATCATCATCAAGCTTCACACTTAGCATGCAATGGCTTTATCACCATAACAACTTTGGCCAAATACCATTTCCATGGCATAACAAAGATTTGAGCCATGGCTAACATGCACATCAAGTTAGCAACCAAAACATGCATGAAACTCCTAACACAACCTCATACATACCTTAATCTTGATGCAAACTTAGCCAAATCTCCTTCTAGATCTCTTCCAAACCAAGCATGAAGCAAAAATCCTCCTTCTTCCTTAGTTTTGGCTCAAAGAAAGGATGAACAAAATTTTTCTTTCTTTTCCTTATGATTTTCGGCCAAAGGATGAGAAAGGAAGAACACAACAAATTTTTTCTTCCTTCTTTCTCAACTCACGACAAGGGGGATTACCACACTCACACACATTTTTTTCATTTTTTATCACCTATACACCTTTGTTTATTATTTCACCCTAATGCACCAACAAAACATGTTTCATGACATGTTTAGCCCATCCTCCCTTGTCATGGCCGGCCACCACCTATAAAAAGGGGGAATTTGACATGCAAGTCCATTATTTTGCATGCCTGCTTTAATTAGTCATCACACATTTCCCTATCATACTTTCAAAGTTCACTACTAAGTCCTTTCTTGTGGAATTCACCCTTATAACACTAAATCAATCATCATAAAATGTCATACATGAGCACACACATATTATAGGCATCAAAATAAATTTTTAATTATTTTTATGCCTCGATTTTGTGGTCCTGAAACCACATTCCGACTAGGGTCAATTTTGGGCTGTCACACACCAATAGTTTTGGCATCATTCCTTTCTCTCTATTTTTCTTTTAACCCAAATGGTGTAGTGGTCATAGAAGTTATTTTTGTTTCACGTGTTAACACTACTCTTTATATTCTTTGAAGGGTCCAACTATAACAATAGAAGAGAACCTTAACATTGGATCGGAGATCAACAATTCAAGTGTGTAAATTGTGGGGTAAGTATTATGGTAAGATTTTTAGTGACTAATTTACTAGTAATAAAATACCAATTCCAGTAATTCAACCAATGCATTTACATACTCAAATATACCTAAATTATACTTAACATATTGACTTGATAACTTAACTACCATTTTTAATTAATTCATAAAATCATTCAAACCATTTTAATTCATACTAATACCATAAACAATTTTCTACCATTTCACTAGTTTAAAACGTCAAAACACCAAATACTTTTATTTACAACATAATTATATAACATACTAAAATAACAATTATAACACCTATGTACATGCCACTTTCATTTAAGGAAGAAAACATCACCAAAAATTTTACGTTGAAGTCAGGACCATTTGGATGCTGAACCGGGACTCTGAACTTCTATTGACCTGTGCACGGAAACAACCATATGCTGAGTATTTTATACTCATTAGTATTACCATAACTCAAACTATATAATTCAAATAATTTAAATTGTATTTATCATAAACATTATAAATCATAAAGATTAATTTCCATTTAATATCATATAACAATTATATCATTTCATCAACAATATTACATTTTTACAATATGCTCTTCCATCAATTCATAAGCTTTAATTACATATTATCATATCACATATATCACAATGATTCATAAATTAACTTATACCTCCTTCTCATATTTTCAATCATTCAAATAATCAAATTCATTCAATTTACTCATTACATTTGTCACCCTATTAACATAAATTAGACTTTGACAGATACACGGATTCCAACCAAACACACCAAAAATGTCCAACCAAAACACACCAGTATAATCCTCCAAAACACACCAGTATCATATAATCCTCCGAAACACACTAGAATAATATAATCCATCCAAACACACTAGAATAGCACAGAGTGCCTCTTCAGATAAATTTGAAGGACATAAACATCAACATCTCCAAATCAAATCTCCAAATCCCTTCTCAAAATCCTATGGCATGCCAATAATATCTGACACAGTCCGATTAGTTAATAGGGTATTCTTACATTTTTTTTTCATTTCAATTTTATTTCCATATCAATTTCAATTCCATTTTGATATACAATGAATTCAACATACTTCCAATCTCAATCCATATGTAATTCAATACTCATACTTATCCATAATTCATTTCAAATATTAATACTTACCTTATAATGTACTTACCTTACATATAAATTTAAATATAACATTTAATAAATAATAGTTTGAGTTATAGTAATACAAACCGTAAATTTTCTTGTGCTACTCCTCGACTATCTTTTCCTTCCCCTTTTGCGTTGACGTCTCAGATTATTTATTAGCTACCAAAAATTAAAATAATTTACACTATTAATTACAACACTAGTTTAAAATAAATAATTAAATTATATTCAATTTATATCCTATTTTCAATTTAATTCTAACTAAACTTACTTATTCTTAACTCAATTCAATTCTAAATAAACTTACTTATTCTTAACTCAATTCATACTTTGTTTCTATTCAAATTCCTTACATATTCAACTTAATTATCTAATATTCATAACAATAAACCCTAAGTTAAGATTGTTGTGTGTTAGATACATATTTTTGGTTTAGATCCAAGTGAAATCACTACTAGGGGATTGTGGAATTTTGGATCTACGAAAAATGTGTGGGTTCAATACCATTTATATTAAATATAATGTTGTGATAAACAAAGTATGTTAATAAAAAAACTGAGACTAAACACAAGTATAATGTGTACTTCAAAAGAGAGTTGAAAAACTCATCGAAAAGGATTACCAAGTAAGTAACCTAATCAAACGATTTTATGAAAGCATGATATATGTTGTGATGGTAACTATGATTATGATATATGTGTAAATCTCATCCTTGTGATATGTGATACATGACATGTGTGATACTTTTTATGATCTAAAGCATGTGATATTTATATATGTGTATGTGTAAGTTTGAGATCCAAGATCTAATGTGAAAAGCATGTTAAAACATGTTAAAGTGATTATAAATGATCAATATGTGATATGTGATTATAAGAGCATTTTTACATGCCTAAGTGTAAAAGTGAATAATATGTGTTAAAAAGTGAAATTGTCACATACATGGGGTGGGTTTGTGAAAAGTGGAAGTAACAATTTTTCTGCAAATCAATAATGGCTTGTCCATAAAGTGTTCTAGTGGCAGTATATTTACATATGTGGTGGCTTGTCGACAAATTGTTATTAGTGGTAGTTTATCTATAAGTCAGTGGTGGCTTGTCCATAAATGGCATTTCAGATGGACATGTTCTGGGGAACTTGATATTGGTGTGTAGCGAAGATGGGTAGGAAATTTTATAAAAATGTGCATCGTTTTTCAAATATGCATTGACAAGTTCATGCTTAAGTGACAATGCTAGAATTTATGAAAATCATGATGATCGATAAATTGAGATTTATATTTTGATATTTATGTGAATATATATTTGTGTTGATCTCACATTGGGCCCTTTAAAGCTCACTTATTTTACTTGTGTGTTTTAGATATTCCTCGTGGTTAGGACTAGGATGCGGTCATCAATAAAGCTCTCAAAAATGTTTTTAATAAACATATGGACTTTTATTATGTTTTGGATGTTTATGGTCTTTATTACTATTTGGGAGTTTTTATGTTAAATTATGGTACTGTGGCATGGGATTTTTAACATTGGTCATTATGCATGGATTATACTTATGGATTGAATAAATTGGACTTTTTGCTAATAAGTAAAGTTTTGAACAACTAAAGAAAAACTATTTTTTTTCTTTTTGCAAACTCGTTTTATCAAATTTGAATTTAAAGACCAGTAAGTTGTTTTCTAAATAATGACAAATGATTTCTACCAAAGTTTTTGAAATTAAACTTATCAGTTTTTAAGAGAAATAATAACAAATGCTTTTCAAAGATGAACAAATTCACTTCAACTAATGTTTTTGCCATATCTATGGCCCATGTAATTGCTTAGATTGGACGGTAACATCTAAGCCTGATTTGAGGGATTACATTTAGTGGTATTAGAGTCTGGTTCAAAACTCAGACTATAGGTAAGTGTTTTTGCAAAACTCCATGCACTATAAAAGAGTGTTTCTAGGAAAAAACATGTCACATGTTAAAATTGTTGTAAAAAAATTTGAGACTCCTAAAGTCGATCTGAAGTAATGTTCTTCAGATTTGAACCTATAGACTGTGAAAACGATAGATAATGGGACAAGTGTAAGTTGAAATGAAGCTTCGATTAAAAAAAAACTCAAGTGATAACATAAAAACTTACCTTTATTGACAGAAATTTCATAAAACTTAAAATAAGTACTCGCGGAGTTAGAAATCAGGGAATGAGAGCTCGCAAAGAATAGGGTCAAGGAAGCTAGATCGAGTCATCCACACCCCTAGTGTGAACTCCTGAGCTAGCAGCAGAAAATGTTGAACGAGCACCCACTATTGAGGAGAGTGAACATGACCTTGTGAACGAGGATGTATCGTAGGCCATTCTTCTAGTGTTAGAGCGAATGGCAGGTACTCAGACTGGGGCTAACAATCGTGGTACTATAGCTGGGAAGCTTCGTTCAAGTAGAGTTAAACTATTTAGGGTTGTTGCAGGAATGACCCCCGTTATAGCTAAATACTGGTTGGAGGCTACAAAGAGGATTTTTGATGATATAGTGTGCACCCTAAAGCAGAAGCTTAAGGGGACTGTGTCACTACTATGAGATGAGGCCTATCATTGGTGGCAGGCCATCATGAGAGGTACTCAAGCCAATTGACAAACGTGGGATTATTTTCTAGATACCTTCAAGAAGAAATATGTAGGAATAAGGTACATAGAGGCCAGAAGGCTAGAATTTATTGAGCTCAACAGGGTGACATGTCCACGATGGAATACAAAGTTGAGTTTATAAGGCTTAGCCATTATGCTCAGGGTAAGTTTACAACTAAGTAAGGTAATTGCGCCTGATTTGAGTTTAGGTTGAGATTCGAACTGATGAAACAAGTGGCCCCATTTTAAGAAAGGGTTTCCGAAGCTTTAGTGGACAAAACCAAAATCTGTAAGGAAGTCTAATGCATAAAAAGTGAAAGGAAGGAGCAAGCAAGAGTTCCTACAAAGAGAGAATTAGGCCTTAATGTGCAAGCTCCACGTTTAGTTAAGTGGGCCAGAGATGATCAACCTCACCAAAGCTTTGTTGCAGCGGAAGGCAAAATTCAAAACTGTGCTACCTGTGGCAAAAGGCATTCAAATGATTGTTGGGAGAGTATGGGTGCATGTTTGAAGTATAGATCACTAAATCATAAGATCCGGAATGGTCCAAAACTTAACGAAAAGATGCAAGCATCATGACAGAATCGAGCCCTAAATCAGAGAGATGGATAGTAGCCCTAGAGAGCTCAAGGTCAGAATAGAGGCAGAAACACTGAGCAGAGGTAGCAAGCAGTGAGCACCGGGTCAGGGTGCTAATCGCGCAGATGCGAAGCAGCTAACACTTGTGTATGTGACTAGACACAGAGGGCATTATGATGCAATAGGCGTGATAGTAAATACTTTTACCATTAATATTGTTTCATACTTTGCATTAATTTATATAGGTTCTACCCACTCGTATGTGTCTTGTGTGATGGCTAATAAGCTAGGAATTCGCGTAGAGAAGACTATAAGCGATGTAATTGACCTTAGTCCCTTAGGGCAATCTGTGCATGTGAATAAGATATATAGGAGATGTCTGTTGCAAGTCAAAAGTGAGGAATTTCCTGTTGATCTAATAGAATTTCCTTTTGGAAAATTTTATCTCATATTGGGCATGGATTGGTTAAGTGAGCATCAAGTTAGTCTTGATTGTGATACGAAATGAGTTACCCTAAGGACTCTAGATGGGAAAGAAATAATTATGATCGGGGAGTGTTGGAATTAGTTATCAAATGTAATCCCTTCGTTAGTAGCGAATAATTTGATTCGTAAAAGATTTGAGGCCTATCTAGCGTATATCTTGGATACGAAGGTGGATGGTGCAATGTTGAAGAAAATTTGTGTAGTGAAACAGTTTCTAGATGTCTTTTTGGAAGAGTTGTCTGGTTTACCTCTAGAATGTGAGGTCAAATTTGGAATTGAATTTATGCTTGGGACAACACCGGTGTCCATTGCACCTTATCGCATGTCACCTAATAAGCTTAAAGAGCTCAAAGTGTAGCTGCAAGAGTTGCTTGATCCTGGCTTTATAAGGCCAAGTGTATTGCCATGGAGAGCTCCAGTGTTATTTGTGAAGAAGAATGATGGGTTGATGAGGCTTTGTATCGATTATCATCAGTTGAACAAGAACAAACTAACTATGAAGAATAATTATCCTTTGTCGAGGATCGATGACCTTTTTGATCAATTTAGGGGTGATGTATTTTTCTCCAAGATTAATATGAGGTTAAGTTACTATCAATTGCAGGTGAGAGATGTTGATATACCTAAAACTACTTTCAGGACTTGATATGGGCATTATGAATATCTAGTGTTGCCCTTCGGACTTACGAATGTTCCTGCCGCCTTTATGGATCTTATGAATAGAGTCTTCCAGCCTTATCTTGGTCAATTTGTAGTGGTTTTCATTGATGACATTTTGATATACTCCAAGTCTGAGTTGGAACATGAGGAACACTTAAGGTTAGTCCTTCAATCCTTACGTGAGAAAAAGTTGTATGCGGGGGTAAGTAAGTGTGAGTTTTGGCTATAAGAAGTGATGTTTTTGGGACATGTATTGTCTAATGAGGGTGTCCGTGTTGACCCCAAGAAGATTGAGGTTGTTCTGGATTGGAAGCAACCTAAAAATGTTAGTGTGATTTGGAGTTTTCTCGGACTTGTTGGCTATTATCAGTGGTTTGTTGAAGGATTTTTGTTAATTACGACACGGGTGATGAAGCTAATGAGATAGAGTACGCAGTTTAAATGGATGGATGAACAACAGGCTAGTTTTTAAAAACTCAAGATAGTATTAACACAGGCACCTATATTGATTCAATCCAAGTCTGGTAAGGATTATGTGGTTTATAGTGACGCTTCTCATACAAACCTTGGATGTGTGTTGATGCAATATAGGAAAGTAGTGGTTTATACTTCAAGGTAGCTGAAACTGCATGAGTGTAACTATCCAAGGAATGACCTAGAATTGGCTACAGTGGTTTTTTCTTTTAAGATCTAGAGGCATTACCTTTATGGAGAGAAGTGTGTCATCTACACAGATTATAAGAGTCTTAAGTATCTCCTTACTCAAAAGGTGTTGAACTTAATACAGAAACATTGGATAGAGCTAATTAAGGATTGCGATTGCACTATTGAGTACCGTACGAGTAAAACTAATGTCGTGGTCGATGCATTGAGTAGAGAAGTGATGAATGAGTTAAGAGAAATGTTTGCTAGGTTGAGTTTGTTTGAGGATGGAAACTTACTTGCGGAATTACAAGTGTGACCTACTCTTTTCGTGGAGATTAAGTTGAAATAGTTATCGTATAAATCTTTAGTACCTTATGTAAAACTTATCAAGGAAGGCAAGACTTTAGATTTTGCTTTTAATTCTGAGGGAGTTTTGTGCTATCGTGAGAGATATTGTGTGCCTTCAGATTTAAAGTTGAGATAGTCTATTTTGAGGGAAACGCAAAATAGTCCTTACGATATGCATCTCGGAGGGAGTAAGATGTACCAGGATCTTCGTGAGCAGTATTAGTTGCTGGGACTTAAGCGTGATGTGACTGATTTTGTGGAAGATGCTTGAAATGCCAACAAGTCAAGACCGGGCACCAGTTTCCTTCAGGTTTGCTCCAACCTATAAATTTTTTAGTGGAAATGGGAGCATGTCACCATGGACTTTGTTAGTGGCCTACCTTTGATTCCTTCTAAGAAAAACTCCATCTGGGTAATTGTTGACCGATTGACCAAGTCTGTCCATTTTCAACCAGTGCGTATTGACTACTTGTTATTAAGGTTGGCAAAGTTTTATATCTCCTAAATTGTGAGACTTCATAGTGTATCGATTTCTATCATTTCTAATAGGGATCTTCATTTCATGTCTCGATTTTGGAAGAAACTGTATGAGGCATTTGGTACGAGGTTAAACTTTAATAAAACTTTTTATCCACAATCTGATTGGCAACCGATGAAAGTTATCCAGATTCTTTAGGATATGTTGACAGGTTGCGTGATTGATTGTCGAGAGAGTTGGGAGGAACATTTATTGCTTACTGAATTTGCGTATGACAATAGCTTCCAGTCAAGCATTCAGATGGCTCCTTATGAAGCTCTTTATGGAAGAAAGTGAAGGAAACCTCTATATTAGACGAAATTGGGGGAAAAGAAAGTGTTAGGAGCAGATTTAGTGCAAGAAATTGAGAATATTATGAAGATTATCCGGGATCATTTAAGAGCAGCATCAGATCGATAGAAGTCTTATTTTGACTTGAAGAGGAAGCATATAGAGTTCAGTGTTCGTGATCGAGTCTCCCTTAAGATTTCTCCTTAGAAGAAAGTGTTGAGGTTTGGCCATAAGAGGAAATTGAGTCTGAGATTCATTGGACCCAATCGCATCATTAAGAGAGTTGGACCAATGGCATATCAGCTAGAGTCACCTCTAAAGATGGATCATATCCACAACATTTTTTTACGTGTCCATGTTGAGACGATACCAATCTGACCCTTTTCATATAGTTTCAATTGAGGAGATTGAGGTTCATTTAGATTTGTCTTTTGATAAGGAATCGATACAGATTCTTGATTACGAGATCAAGGTTTTGTGAAGGAAACAAATTCCACTCATAAAGGTTTTATGGAGGAACAACGGCTCTAATGAGGCCACTTAAAAGTCAGATGATTCGATGCGACAATGATATCTTCACCCTTTTCCATCACGAAAATTTTGAGGATGAATTTTGTTTTTAAGGAGGGTAGAGTTGTCACCCGTCGCTGCCGTAACCACCACCGCAAGCCACCATGAATTATTTCTCCTCTAGCCCTCTTCTTTTCATTATAATATTTCACCTTTGTTATGTCAAACCTCCTCCATTTCAATTCTCCTACACCCTTCGCCAAACCAATGCTGCTCTGGACACCGGACCGCCAGTGGTTGAGTTTTCTTCTTCTTTTCTTTTCAATCTCTTCAGTCTCCTCTAGTGATCAAACCTACTCCACTCTCCTACTTGAATTCCTTACTTTGTATTTTAGGCTCACCAATCAAATGACTCTTGTAGATCACTAAACTTTTCCATTCCTTTACCAAGTTGAATCACCGACTTGTCGTGTTAATTGTCTAGAGTAAGTACATGAGTAGTTTTGTCATCATTCCCTTCTCCCTATTTTTCCCTTACATCAAATAGTATAGTGGTGATAGAAGTTATTTTTATTTTACATGATAACGCTATTCTTTATATTCTTTGAAGTGTCAAATGATAACAATAGGAGAGATCCTTAACTTTGGATTGGAGATCATTAATTTGAGTGTGCAAACCGTGGGGTAAGTGTTATGGTAAGATTTTTAGTGACTAATTTATTAGTAATAAAATACCTTTGACAGATTGCAACCAATAAACATTGTTGGGTGATAGATACATTTGTTGGGTTTATATCCAAGTGAAATCACCACTAGGGGATTGTGGCATTTTGGATCTACGAAAAAGGTGTGGGTTCAATGCCATTTAGATTAAATATAGTGCTGCGGTAAACAGAGTATGTTAATATTAAAATTGAGATTAAATGCAAGTACAATGAGTACTTGAAAAGAGGGTTGAAAAACTCATCGAAAATGACTATCGACTAAGTAAACCTAACCATACGATTCTATGAAAGCATGATATATGTTGTGATGGTAATTATGATTGTGATATATGTGTAAATCTCATTCTTATGATATGTGATACGTGGCATGCGTGATATTTTTGATGATCTAAAGCAAGTGATATTTATATATGTGTATGTGTAAATTTGAGATCCACGATCTAATGTGAAAAACTTGTTAAAGTGACTATAAGTGATCAATATGTGATTTGTTATTATAAGAGCATGTTTACATGCCTAAGTGTCAAAGTGAATAATATGTGTTAAAAAGTGAAATTGCCATATCACATGCACAAGTGGGTTTGTGAAAGGTGGAAGTAAGTGGTAGTTTATCTGCTAATCAATGGTGGCTTGTCCACAAAGTGTTTTAGTGGCCGTATATTTGCATATGTGGTGGCTTCTCCACAAAGTGTTATAAGTGGTATTTTATCTGCAAATTAGTGGTGGCTTGTCCATAAATGGTTTTTCGAATGGACAAGTTCTTGGGAACTCGGTATTGGTTTTTAGCGGAGATGGGTACGAAATTTTATAAAAATGTGCATCATATTTAAAATATGCATTGATAAGTTCATGCATAAGTGACAGTGTTAGAATTTATGAAAGTTAAGATGATTGATATGCTGAGATTTAATCTTCGTGGTTAGGACTCAAATGTGGTCATTAGTGATGCTCTTAGAAATGTTTTTAAATAAACATATTGTAACACCCCAAACCTGGCCTAGATGTTATGGCTGAATCTAGAATGATTATGTAAAATGGTTTGAAACCTAGCTTTTGTTTATTTTTGAAACAAAAAAACATCGTGAACTGTTCTTACTTAAAAGCCCGTATTATTTGAAACATGTTTGACATAATTATTCAGTTAAAACGTTGCATTTTCTCAATAAACCGGATACTTTTTAGCGGAAATTCTTAAAATGTTATATTTCGGAAACCAAGTTTGTTTTCTTAAAATTGATTATTTGTAGGAAAACAGACATTTTCGATAAAATCACTTTACCAGTATCATGTGAAAATCAAAAATAAAATACAAACCAAAAATTTTCCCGAATGTTCAGAGAGACCAAAATTTACAAAACTCTCAAACTAGAATTTTAAATGAATGAAGTTTAAAATAAACTGAGTTTATGAAAATGTGGATGTATCCGAGCTCTTGTTGCACCGACCTGCCTAAGTCTGAGGGCTACTTGAACGTAATAGACAAACAGAAAGTGAGTTTTCATGCCTCAATGTGTAACTTAAAAGAAAACAAATTAACAAATTTATTTCTAGATTTATTACATAGTAGAGCAGATACTGATGTATAACTCGTACAGAATCAGAATCATATACAAATTTACAATCCTACCCCCACTCGCTATACACCACTTAATGTCAATATGAAACTTTTCAGATTATTCGTAGCAGCGCTGCCAGTATAATGAGCGAGAAATTGCCTCTAACATATCACTTCCTCCACATAATGTATATACCACCCCAGAATAAAATATAGATAGAACAAAAACCATGCATGACATTTCAGTTGCAAATCATGTGCTTATTTAACATCACACTCAATTTGAATTATCATATGACAGCTTAGATACACCGACAACTATTAGAATTCAAAATAATAGATGACCAAATTTTATGTTTTATAGCATATATAAATACATACGACCTCACAGAAGGCCCACAGTCGATCGAGACAACGTGTACGACACGAGGGAAAAATCCTAAAACTTGGGCCCATACTGCCCACAGACAGCCCAAAATATCTTAGACCGTGTGTCATACATGGCTCAACACATGGCCTACCACATGACCTGGCATATGTCCCACCACATAGCCTGGCACACAACCATGAGGCCTTGACAGTGCCCAATTTCGGCTTTCACTATTCCCTATTTTCTAAGTTTCTTGTTACACACCTGGCTCGATTTTGATACGAATTTTACCACGTGATTCCTAATACCTAAAAATAGTATCCTAACGATTAATTAACTTATTTACAAATGCAAACAAGAATTGACGGTGAACTTAGCCTCTCAATTCTGAACAATGCATACGTACACTTACCGTCAACGAATAGCAACCACACGACACTTAAAATGCTGAAGGGGCATCGATCGTCTCTTGATTTTCCCTTATTTTAGTATTAAGACGAACAACGCCATCAATAAATTTTCCATTTCAAGAATAATGAAAACCCCCAAATCACTCGATTAAAGAACTACCCAACAACTTACCTATCTAGAATGAATGGAAGAAGCCAAATGGACAGCACCCACAACCACAAATACGATGGACAAGGATCAAAGAAGAAAAAAACAAAAAAAAGGGAAGAAACCAAAAGGAAAAACATCAAAAGGAAATTGTAGAGAAAAATAAAAAGAACGTGGAAAAGAAGAGGGGATTTTTGGGAAACAAAACAAAATTAAAATCCAAAAAGAAAAATGATCTAAACTCCCCACTACCCTCACTAGAAACCAAATCCTACGAAATCCGACACATTAATCCTCATCCAACTACAATAGATTTTAAATTCCACCAAACCCCTACAACACAACCAGTATGCACACACAGAAGCAAAAATTATTGCCTTTCACTCATACGAGGATTCGAACACAATATCTTAGGGCAAGCTAACACCTTACCACTTGAACTAGTAGGCTCATTCTGACATGAGTTGACCGAAAATATAATATAAGCCAAACAATTAAAGACAAGGCTAGGAACAAAAATAATTGAATTTTCCCAAAATCAGATTCGAACCCATGACCTCAAACTCACACCCAAAACACTTAACCACTGAAGTAGATACTTATTTGTGAAAAAAATTAACGAATCAAAACTTAAGACTTTTGCGATGTTACAACTCTCCCCTAAAAGAAATTTCGGCATCGAAATTTACCTAATTCAAACAAATACGGATATTGTTGATGAATTAAGTCCCCGGGTTCTCACATGGCTTCCACTGTGTCATGATTCTGCCACAGAACCTTAACCAGTGGAATAGACTTCCTACTCAACACCTTATCGTCTCGATCCAAAATCTGAACCTGCTCCTCTTTAAAGGTTAAATTTGACCTTACCTCAATCTCCTTAAAAGGAACAATATGAGATAAATCAGACCACTACCGCCTCAACATAGAAGCGTGAAACACATCATGAATACAGTTTAACCCTAGAGGTAGCTCCAACTAATAGGCAACTAGACCCACATGTTTCAAAACTCGATAAGGTCCAATGAACCTAGGGCTCAACTTACCTTTACATCCAAACCGTAGAACTTTCTTCCATGGAAACTCCTTAAGAAACACATAATCACCCATGAAGTACTCAATGTCCTTTCTTTTCAAATCTACATAGGACTTCTATCTATCAGAAGCTGCCTTAAGACGATCCCGAATCAGTCTAACTTTATCTTCAGTATCAGAAACTAACTCAGGACCTAAAACCTATTGCTCACCAAACTCAATCCACCACAATAGAGTACGACACTTATGGCTATATAATGCCTCGTAAGGTCTCATCTGAATACTAGACTAGAAACTATTATTGTAGGAGAACTCAACTAATGGCAGAAAATCCTCTCAACTACCTCAAAAATCGATCACACAACTCTAAAACATATCCTCCAATATCTGAATCACCCTCTCAGATTGACCATGTATTCTGAGGATGGAACGCAATACTAAATTCCAACCTCGAACCCAGAACCTCATAAAGTTTCCTCTAGAACTGAGAAGTGAAATGAGAATCTCTATCAAAAATATTTGAGACCGGAACCTCATGAAGCCTCACAATCTATGAAACATACAACTTGGCCAATTTCTAGAGGGAGTAATCTGTCTGAACAGGAATGAAGTGAGCAAACTTAGTCAAACAATCTACGATGTAGGTGTCAAGGGAAACCCACTAACGAAGGCCATAGTTACACATTCTCATTCCCATAAGGGAATCTTAACATGTTGAAGTAAACCAAAAGACAACTGGTGCTTAGCCTTAACTTGCCGGCACATCAAACATCGAGAAATAAAATTTGTTACCTCCTGTTTCAAACCAGGCCACTAGTACAGTTTACGAAGATCCCGATACATCTTATTTCCACTAGGATGCATAGCATAAAGGCTACTGTGTACCTCCATTAAAATGGACTACCTCAAATCAGAATCATTAGGTACACAAACTTGGCCTTGAAAACACAGAATCCTATCACTATTTAGCCCAAAATCAGACGTACTACCATCCTCCACCTAACAGAATCGCAAAACCAGAGAATCATCCCCCAACTATTTATCCCATATCTAATTAATCCAAGTCGGCTTAACTTACAGCTCGGCTAACAGACTCCCATCATCAAACAGACTTAGGTGAGCAAACATTGCCCTCAAATCAGTCACTGCCCTATGGCTAAGAGCGTTGACCACCACATTAGCCTTACCAAGATGATACTTAATCGTGCAATAGTAGTCCTTAAGCAACTTAATCCATCTATGTTGCCTAAGGTACAACTCCTTTCCGGTAATGAGATACTTAAAACTCTTGTGATCGATGTAAATGATACACCTCTTACCATACAGATAGTGACTCCAAATCTTCAAGGCGAAGATAATTGTAGCTAACTCGAGGTAATGGTGTAGAATAACTTCCCTTGTATGACTTAAGCTATCGAGATGCATAAGCCACAACCTTACCATCTTGCATTAGAACACGACCCAAATTGACATGAGATGCATCACTATAAACCACAAACTCTTTACTAGACTCAAGTTGTACCAGGATAGGAGCTTGAGTCAAAATAGATTTGAGCTTCTTAAAGTTCAATTGATGCTCATTAGTCCAGACAAATGGGGCATTCTTGCACAATAGCTTAGCCAGAAGAGCTGCAATTAAAGAAAACCCCTCGACAAATCTCTGGTAATAACTCACAAGCCTAAGAAAACTATAGATCTCAAAAACATTCCTAGGCTCTTTCCATTCAAGCACAGCCTCAATTTTCCTAAGATCAACTCAAATCCCCTCTGTAGAAACCACATGCCTCAGAAAAGTCACGTCCCTCTACCAAAATTCACACTTGCTTAACTGAGCAAAATGTTGTTTCTCTCAGAGTATTTGAAGAACTACTCTAAGATGCTCATCATGATCATCTTTGGTCTTAGAGTATACTAAAATTTCATCGATCAAGACCACGATGAATTGATCCAAGTACGACTCAAAAAATTGATTCATAAGATTCATAAATGAAGCTGGAGCATTTTTCAAACCAAAGGGCATGACCAGGAACTTATGGTGCCTATAACGAGTTGTAAAAGTAGTCTTATGGACATCAACCTCCTTAACCTTAAGCTGATGGGACCCAAAATGGGGATCTATCTTGGAAAACACAGAAGCCCCACGAAGCTGATCAAACAAGTCATCAATCCTCAGAAATGGGTATTTATTTTTCACCGTTAACTTATTCAACTGACGGTAGTCAATACACATCCTCATAGTAGCATCGTTTTTCTTTACAAATAACACCGGTGGCCCCTACAGAAACACACTAGACGGATGAACCCCTAATCAAAGAGTTTCTAAAGCTGAGCTTTTAACTCTATAAGCTTCTTTGGTGCCATACGGTAAAGAGTGATAGACACCGAAGCTGTATCTGGTAGAAGCTCAATACCAAAAGGTAAACCCTGTAACTCCTTGGGAAAAATATCTAGAAACTTTTTAACCATTCAAATGTCCCCAACAAACAAACCCATAGAAGTTGAGTTACTCACAAAAGCTAGATACGCTTCACACCTTTTTCGTACCAATTTTTTGGCCACAAGAGCAGAGATCTCATTGGATAAGTAATCCCAATGCTTGCTGACCATTACCACCTCCATATCATTATCAAAAATCAGAACTACCCTCTTACTAGTACAACCCAAACTAACTCGATGCTCTACGTACCAGTACATCCCCAAAATCAAAACAAATTCCCCAAATGGTAGCGTCATCAGATTAGCCCAAAACACAACGCCTTGTATCTCTAACGGTACATTCCTATACAGTCTATTAACCCAAACGGATTGAACCAATGGAATTAGTACATTAATATCTCCAAAAGTGCTTTCAAAAAAAATCCCAAAGTTTACAGAAATAGAGCTAGCTACATAGGAATGTGTTGACCCTATATCTATCAGTGCAAAATAAGGGGCAGTATGAATACAAAACGTATCGATAATAACATCAACAACATCTCTGTCCTTACGATGTCTAGTAGCATAAACCAAAGTAGGTTGCCACACCTCAGTCTAATTAGCACCTCTCTCCGATGCTCTCTTCCCTCTACCCATACCATTACCATCCCTGGTCGGACTACAGCCCTTAAGCAACTATTAAATTGACCGATAAGGCTGAACAAATCTCAAAGCTAGAGCTTGCATCTAATCAGAATGTTATGGGAAATCCCTGATACGGTGCTCCATCAACCCACATTGTAGAAACAATCCTAACCTTCTCCAACATTTGCCCGGATGGCGTCTACCATAGTCTCCACACAGCTGAGCCAAAGTAGGAGCAACTTAAACCCTAACTCTCGAAGGCCCATCAGACCTGGCCTATTAAGCCTCTGAATAGAACTAGAGGGCTCTGAATCCCTCTTATTCTTACCCCTCTAACACTCCCTATTTTCGCGCTCAACGCCTTAACCTCCTTAGCGATTTTCATATTGTCCAACAAGACAGTGAATTTTTACTCCATCTGTGAAGCTATCAGAACCCTTAGATTATCCCTTAATCCTTCCTCGAAGCGAATACACTTCTCATACTCAATCGACACCATCCTTCGAGCATAACAACTCAGTCTTAGAAATTCAGCCTCATACTTGGCTACAGTCCTATCGCCCTGAATAAGGTTCATAAACTTGCGTCTACGAGCATCCACATAACTTGTCCCTACATATTTACTCTAGAAGGCGCTCTTAAATTGATCCCAAGTAATCTGATCTGGCTGAGTACCCTCCTCAACTATTAACCACCACTGATATGCCTCATCGCGAATTGGAGATACTGCACCCTTCAATTTCTGCTCAAGGGTGTAGTCGGTATTATTCATGATCCTCTCATTGGCCTCTAACCAATACTCATCCATATTCAAGGCGAATCCTATAACGCCCCTAAACAGCACAGTGCCATTAGACTAGAGTCGTTAAGTTACTGACCATGACTCTCAAAACCAGAATGGGGTCCAGAAACCCTCTCGAACACTCTAAGCATGGCTTAGGACAATGCGTCATCCCTAGCTAAATGAATTTGAGACCCGGCCTTAGTAGTAGGTGTAGCCGGTGTCTCACTAGTATCCAAATTAGGCATACTACCTATCGAGGATGACTCAGCTGGGGCCCTTCTACGACGTCTGTTGCACCCACTGGTACCGTGTCCACATGTCCCACGAGTACTTATTGTATTCATAAATGATCTATATTACGAAATTTTATGTATCAGTTTCAATGTTTATTTGCAAGTATTTTATGCTTCAAATAAGTATCAAAAGAAATTTTAGGAGTCTCAGAAATATTTCAGTCTCTAGCTATCTTATCAGAGTTTTATAGATTAAAGTATTTCAAAGTCAGAAGTACTTACAGGATCGGCACCGGAGACTCGATATTCTATAAACTTGCTTTTCAAATTTATAAATGAGCTTTACCAGGAAAAAAGCTTTTTTACAAATACAATTTTGAACCCAAAATTTCACAGCCCGAGCTTTGTAACTTGGCTTTAATACCACTAAATGTAACACCCCAAACCCGGCCTAAACGCTATGGCCGAATCTGAAGTGATTACATAAAATGGTTTGAAACCTAACTTTCATTTACTTAAAAAAAATCCTAAACTTTTGTTACTTAAAAGCTCGTTTTATTTAAAACATGTTTGACATAATTTGTAATAGCACGGTTTAGACCCTAGTCGAAATAGTGGTTTTGGGACCACAATCTGAGACAAAAAATATTTTAATATTATTTTCTGTGCTTATAATATGTGAATTGATATATGTGAAAGTTTCGTATAAAAATTTGATCGTTTGTGTGCTTAATTTAGAAAAAGGACTTAATCGCGTATAATATAAAAGTGGCTAGCTATTTGTTAAAAGTACTTAAGTGTTATGTCTTATTAATAGAGAGGCCCTTATGATGTAATTAGACCATAATTAAGGTTAATGGACATAAATGATGATCCATTAGAAGTTTTATAATGTTTTTTCATTAAGTTTATAATAGTAATTAGCATAATTATTATGTGTTAAATAAAAAAATCAAATTTTAGCTTCATTATCACATTTTTGGCCAAATATTACAAAGAAAAAAGAAAGAAAAAGAGTTCTTAGGGTTCGGCACTTTGATTCCTTGATTAAGGTATGGTTTTGACTCAGTTTTTGATAATTTCTACGTTTTTTTTATCGTTACTTTGTATTCTATCAAGCCCATGTCTCAATTTCTGAATTTGATTATGATTTTAAGATGTACCATTGTTGATAGTGTGAGTTTATGAAGCTTGATGATAGAAAATGAAAGATATGTGTTAGTTTGATGAATTTGAGTATTTTGGGTCAAATTGTAAAAATGATATTTTGAAGGACTAAAATGTGAAATAAATGAAATATATGGGCTTATATGAGCTACATGAAAATTCGGCCTAGCATGCGTAAAATGAAATTATGTGTATTGTGACTTTATGAATTAGGGACTAAAGTGTTAAAATGTGAAAATGTGAGGGTTAATTTGTAAAATACCCTAAATATGTGTATATCGATTGAATTGAATGATTTGGTGAATAAAAGAGTTAAATTTGAATGTGTATAGATCAAGAACTAAAGAAAATAGAATTAGATCGAGGAAAGTCGAAAGTGGTCGAGTATGTAACACCCTGAATTTGGGGCCTAGAAGAGTTGGGCTTTGAGTCTGGGATTTGGATAGAAGAAAACCTGAATAATTAAGAAGTTTTAAATATTATCGTTTAAGAAAATTTTTTGAATTAAATTAGTACTAGAAATTTTTATTGTATTTATTATTACGGATATTTTAAATTTTTATGAAATTTTAATTAGTATTATGAGATAAAATTATTATTATTAGAAAAATATTATTGTATGTATGTTTGAAAAATTTTATGAAAATTATTATTATTTGAAATTTTTATTATCAGATATATTTATAAAATTATTATTATTATAATTATTATTAGATAGGAAAATATATATATATATATATATATTTATAAAAGTATTGTTGTGTTGGTGTTTAAACTCTAGGAAAAAAATTGTTTTAATTTTTGCCTCATAGAGGGAATCTGGGCATAAGGCTTATAAAATAAACTGGGCAAGACTGGGCATGAAGAAGCGTACCTGGCCCAGTGGTTAGCATGCTAGGTAGTGGAAAGGAGAGCTGGGGTTCGACTCCTAGCATGTGCAAAAGTGTTTTATTTTTTCTTTATATCAGTGAACGACGTAGGGAAGCCTTATATATAGTTGGGGTTAGAAGGTAACATAAAGGGAAGCTCGGTCTAGTGGCAGAGGCGCTGGGAGTGTGGTATAGTACCTAGGTTCGAGGGTTGGCGCACGCAAAGGCTTGTTTTTATTTTAGAAGCCAGGTCGCACTAAGGTAAAGTTTATAATTAATTGTAACCATATATTAGTAAAGGAGAAAACGTGGTGCAGTGGCCAGCTCGGGCGAAAGCGCAAGGGCGCAAGGCGGATGGAGGTTTGGGCTTCGAGCTTCATCTTACGCACGAAAGGTTGGGATTTTTGCTGCATGCGTGGGGAAGGAGTTAGGGTCTGATCAGGACTCTTGGCAGCATGCTGAGGCGGTGTAAACGGTGGGCTGATCGGTCAAGAGTTTAAATGGAATTCAAACATTGAATGTGGCCAAAAATCAAGAAGCAATTCGGGGAATTGGAATTTAGGAAGAATTCCTATGCCAAAATACACTCACTCGGCCATAGTTCATAAGTGCCGTATATTTTGGCCTTTAGGATTCAGTTTTTTTCTTCTTCTATTTTTTTCTTTTCTCCTCTCTTCATCTACTTCCTTTCTTCTTCTTCTTTCCCTTCTTTTCTTTTCTTTTCTTTTCTCTTCATCTACTTTCTCTTCTTCTTTTCCTCCATAGCTGAATCCTTCTACTATTTTACTCATCTCCACTTTCTAATCATTTGTTCCTAAGCTTTATACACAAAAGCCGAAATCCCGAAATCCTATATTTCTTCTGTGTCGATTTTTCCTAGCCAAACCCTCTAATTCTTCTCCATCTTGTGGCTGATTCTTTCTTCTTCTAAACCCTAAAGTTCTGTCAACAAAGCCACTACAAAACTCTCATATCTCATCTTCTTCACTGTTTTAAAAAGCTGAAAACCCCATAGTTTAGGGGCATAGTCGAATCTTTAGACCAGAAAAGGACCGACTTCTGGTAGGGTTTGAAGGTTAGATCTACATCAGAATCGAATAAGAACTAAAGTGGAATCATTGGCTGAAGGAACCGGTGGGAAGTTTTTGAAACTATTTCCTTATTTCGGGAGTTAAGAAAAGTCGAAACCCTTATGGGTGGCTAGCGTTTTGGACTAAGGGTTTTGTGCCTCTTTCTGTTTGCTTGTGTAAGCGTTAGCGTGGACAAGGGGACATATAGCAAAGGGCTTGAAGACTAATTCAGTTGGCTTATCAGATCTAACCCATATTTCGGCAAAAGGTAAAGAACTCTAGGATCTAAGGCTGTGTTGGCCGAATATGGTAAGGGGTTAAATACATAGTTCATTTTTGATATTTAGATTGACGTGTTAGTAATCCAATTGTGGACAGTTCATGTGAGGATCTCGCCAACGTACCGTTCTAAATCAGGTGTGTATCGGACACCCTCTCATAGTTCAATTCGGCAAAAGCCGAAATGCCGAAATTCTGGCATTTCATGGGCTTGTGAGTGTGCGAGTGCTCACAAGACTTTTAGAAATCATTAGATCTGAAATTGCAAAGTGGTAAGTTAGTCGTGTGTGAAGTTTCGTGCACTTCGGTAATTGGGCCTCGATAGGCTAAAACTGGGCCCAATGAGCTTACGGGCCCATACGGGTAATAATAATAATAATAATAAATGTATAATATAAAAAATAGGCAATAAGTATGTTCTGTTAGACTGTAGAATCGAAACTGCTTAAACCGGCAAACTGGTCATAAAACTTGAGTTAAATGGGCTTAAATTGCTAATGGACACTGTAGGGCCCATTAGGGGTTTTAGGGCCCAATGGCTAAAATTGTGAAATTGAGATAAATAAATTACTATGATGACAAATGGGCTAGTAAGGACCGTAACATTCATGAGAACCCTTAAAACTGATAAAATTACTGAAATACCTTTATAGGTGGAAAGTTTACAGTTTTACTCTAAGGAGCAAAATTACTGATATACCCCTAGGGTTAAGGTTGACCTGAATGCATGTTTGACTGTTACTATTTACTGCATGCCATGTTATTATTATTATCTGATGCATGGGACTGGGTTATTGATGGAGGAAGTACTGAAAGTGGCTTGACCACGTACTGGAGGCTTTGCCTCAACTTACTGATATCTGAGCAAAGAATGCCGCAATCGTGGAGTGTGGGGCTGGGTGGGTTGAGCTATTCCCCACATGGAGTGTAGGGCTGGTACGGGTGGAGTGTAGCGGTTAGTTATAGGCTGGGTTGGGCTTGCATACACGAATATGTCTGTTCTGTTCTGGAATGGGCCTATGGGCCATACTGTTATCTGAAAAGGGGCTAAGGCCCGCCATCAGATTCGAAAAGGGCTTCACCGATTACCGCTATTATCTGAATAGGGCTTAGGCCCAATAGGCTTGAGCTGACTTGGGCTTTGGATGGGTTTTCCATACACACTGAGTTTTCCAAACTCACCCCCTTTCTCTTCCATCCTTGCAGGTGAGCCCTAGTTGGTCGACTTGGAGCTGGGCGGGATTCAGGATGGCCACGAATATTAAATTTCTGGTTTTTTAAATAAGTTTCAATTAGTTTCCTTTTAAATTTCGCATTTATTTTTTATTATTTCTATTTTGGTTAAAGTTGTAATAAGGCCACTCTATTATTTTTATTTTGGGTTTGTAAATTACTTAAATCGTTTTCAACTTGAGATTCACATAACTTAAATTGATTCCTTAAAATTGGTTAGCTCTAAGGCGCGTTTTATAAAAGTTACTTATTTTCAAAATATCATGATAACCGAGCAAAGCTTCTGCAACATAAATGTTTTCAAAGGAAATAAATATTTTAAATAGACTTAAACTTAATTTGTTGTTCGTGGAAAAGTAATAAGCTTAAAGTGTGGCAATGGATGTGTTCATGTCTAGGATTGGATCATGGAAGAGCTAGGTACTTAAGCAGTCAAATTGACTCACCTCCTATATTCTTGAATCCTACCTGGTGCGTAGTATCCATTCACTTTAATCTTTAACGAAGATATTCTTTAAACACTAACAAAGACTTTAGATAAAACGTGACTTTTCTAGTAATGCTTCAATGTGACACGCCGGATTCGATCGTAACGTCTAGGCCGAGTTTGGGGTGTTACAGATAGTCGGTTAAATCCGTTCATTTCTGTACGAGGTAAGTCGATATACAAATAAATGTATTTGAGTTGAATAATTTATGCTTATACGTGTTTGAATTGTGATGGATGAATATGGAAGATGAATTTGTGAAATTCGAGAAAGTTTTGATAATGCGACGACGTCCGAAAAGCCCTGTACGAACCATAGGAACAGTTAGGATACATATGTCATGACATAGGATTTTCGTATTTGATTTCATGTAAGACCACTTCTAGGATATTGGCTTCAATTTGAGATTTACGTGTAAGACCATGCCTGGGACATCGGCATCGTATTTGATTTTGTGTAAGACCCTGTCTGGGATAGTTGCATCGATATTTGATTACATGTAAGACCACATCTGGGACATTGACATTGAACGAGCTTTTCGAGCTATCCGAGTATCCTTAATGATTCCGAACGGTTCAATGGGCATTCCAAGAAATGAATAACTATGTGAATGGGTATCCGATTCGGGTATGTTTGAAATGTATATCATGATTGAGAATGAAAAGTAAGTATATGAGCAAGTGATGAAATGTGAGATAAGTATAAGAAATTATGGTATATGTATAATGAATTGAGAATGTGGTAATGTATATGGACTATGTGGTTTGTAATAGTATTTGGCTATGAAATATATGTATTTTACGATGTTTATGTGCTCAAAATGATAAGTTTATTTATATATGGCTTACTAAGCTTTTGAAAGCTTACTTTGTGTGTGTTTGCATTGTCTTATAGATTATTGAAACTACTGAAAGCTTGAGGATCGTCAAGGATTATCACCACACTATCGAACTCTATTTTGGTACCTTTTGAAAATGTATATATCAAAGTATGGCATGTATAGGCTAGAGAACTTTGAATGTGTTTTGAGATGTGCATATCTAGCCATGTGATATGGTTTGGTTATGAATGACATTATGAATGAATTTTGGTATATGCTTTGTGTTAAAAAAATGGTATGTTTATGTGTTCATAGATGGCCAAAGAAAATTGGTCAATTTGGTAAGATTTTGGTATATGTCTATTTAAGGAATTGGTAAGATTATAGTATGAGATTGAATGTATTAAATTGAGGTTTGAAACATTGGTATGATTTTGGCTTATGATTTGATATGGATATAAGCATGAAATTGGTTGTTAATGATATGGCATGAATGGTGTATGTTTTGGTTATGTATTGGTTGGAATTTGGTATGAAATGTGCTTGGTTTTATGCTTGTAGGGATGACCCAAAATGGGTGGCAATTTGGATTTTCAAATGCCCTATTTTTGTCCACACGGGTAGAGACACGGGCATGTGTCTCAGCCGTGTGCGACACACGGTCATGTTGCACGGCCGTGTGCCCTCTGGGGTACCCTACAATTTAAAGTCAGTATACCCTACAGTTTTGACACAGCCCAGACACACAGACGTGTCTATTGGTCGTGTGTGGTACACGGGCTGGCACATGGGCGTGTGGTCAGCCGTGTGACCCAAGTCAGTAACCTCCCTAGTTTTCACACGATCTAGCACACAGGTGTGTCTTGTGGCCGTGTGGATAAGTCAGTATGTATGCCCTGTTTTGCCACAGCCTAGACACACGGGCGTGTCTAATGCTATGTGAGGCACATGGCCTGTTCACACGGGTGTGTGACCTCTGTAACTTTGAAAATTTGTTAAGTTTCTGAAAAATTGGGTATGTGCTTGGTTTAGTCTCGACCCCTTTCTAAAGCATGTTTAAGGTCTCGTTGACCTAAGAAAGGGACATATTGTTGATATTTGAATATGATATGACAATGTATGACTTTTGACTATGAAATGATTTCGAAATGTTCTGATATGTCCGGTAATGCCTTTCAACCCTAGTTCAACGACGGATATGGGTTAGGGGTGTTACATAATTATTTAGTTAAAACATTGTTTATTTACATTTTCTAAATAAATCGAATACTTTGCAGCAAAAATTTTTAAAATGTGGTCTTTTGGAAACCATGTTTGTTTTCTTAAAATCAATTATTTGCAAGCAAACAGACATTTTTGATAAAATCATTTTACCAGTATCACGCGAGAATTGAAAATAAAATCCAAACAAAAAATATTCCTAAATGTCCAAAGAATCCAAGATTTACAAAACTTTCAAACCAGAATTCTAAATGAATCAAGTTTAAAATTAACTGAGTTTACAAAAATGTGGAAGTATCCGAGCTCCCGTCGCACTGACCCGCCTAAGTTTGAGGGTTACCTGAACGTAACAGACAAACAGAAAGTAAGTTTTCATAACTCAGTGTGTAACTTAAAAGAAAATAGATTTATAGATTTATTTCTAGATTTATTACATAACAAAGCAAATACAGATGTATAGCTCATACAAAATCAAAATCATATGCAAATTTACAATTCTACCCCCATTCGCTACACACCATGTAGGGTCTTAAAGACCCATACAGCTCTACACACCACTTAGTGTCAATATGACACTTTTCAGAATATTCACAGTAGTGCTGCAAATGTAATGGGCGAGTAATTGCCTCTAATAGAACACTTCCTCCAAATAATATATATCCCACCCCAGAATAAAATATAGATAGAACAGAAATCATGCATAACATTTCAGATGCAAATCATGTGTGTATTTAACATCACACTCAGTTTGAATTATCATATGACAGCTCAGATGCACAGACGAGTATCAGAATTCATAATAATAGATTACTAGATTTCATGTTTTATGGCATATTTAAATACATATTGACCCCACATAAGGCCCATAGTCGCTAGGGATGACGTGTACGACACTAGGCCCAAATTGCCTTGGCTGTATGGCCCTCATGGCCTGGCACATGGCTCACACATGCCCGTGTGGGCCACACATCCATATGGTCCACATAGCCCAAAATATCCTAGATCGTGTGTCACACACGGCCTAACACACGGTCATATGGCGTCAACAGTGCTCAATTCTGGCTTTCACCTTTCACTGTTTTCGGGTTTCTCATTACACACTGGCTCAATTTTGATATGAAATCAACCACGTGATTCCTAGTACCTAAAAACAGTATCCCAACAATTAATTTAGTAATCTATTTACAAATCCAAACAAGAATTGACCATGAACTTAGCCTTTCAATTCCAAACAACGCATACGTACACTTACAGTCAACGAACAAAAACCACACGACACTTAAAATGCTGGAGGAGCACCGATCGTCTCTTGATTTTCCCCTATTCGAGCGTTAAGACGAACAACACCATCAATAAATTTTCCATTACAAGAATAATGAAAACCCCCAAATCACTCGATTAAAGAACTTCCCAACAACTTACCTATCCAAAACGAATCGAAGAAGCCAAATGGACACCACCCACAACCACAAACACAATGGAATAGGATCAAAGGAAAAAAAAAGTGGGAAGAAACTAGAAGAAAAAACGTCAAAAGGAAATTGCAGAGAAAAAGAAAAAGAACGTGGAAAAAAAGAGGGGATTTTTAGGAAACAAAACAAAATTAAAATTAAAATTAAAATCAAAAAAGAAAAATGATTTAAACTCCCTACTACCCTCACTAACAACCAAATCCCACAAAATCTGACACACAAATCCTCATTTAGCTACCACAGAATTTCAATTCCACCAAACCTCTACTACACAACTGGCACGCACGGGCAAAAGCAAAAATTATTACCATTTGCTCACATGGAGATTCGAACACAAGATCTTAGGGCAAGCTAACATCTTACCACTTTAACCAGCAGGCTCATTTTGATATGAGTTTACCAAAAATATAATATAAGCCAAACAATTAAGGACAAGGCTAGGAACAAAAATAATTGAATTTTCCCAAAATCGTATTCAAACCGATGACGTCAAACTCACACCTAAATGGCTTAACCACTAAAGCAAATACTTATTTATGAAAAAAATTAATGAATCAAAACTTAAGATTTTTGGGATGTTACACATATGGACTTTTGTTTATGATTTGGATGTTTATTGACTTTATTGCTATTTGGGAGATTTTATGTTAAATTATGGTACTACGGCATAGGATTTTTAACAATGGTCATTATGCATGGATTATACTTATGGATTGAATAAATTGCACTTTTTGCTAATAAATAAAGTTTTGAACTATTAAAGAAAAACTTTTTTTTTTGCAAACTCATTTTATCTAATTTGAATTTAAGTTATTTTCCAAATAATGACAAATGATTTCTACCAAAGTTTTTGAAATTAAACTTATCATTTTTTTAAGAGAAATAATAACACATATTTTTCAAAGATGAATGAATTCTATTCAACTAATGTTTTCACCATATCTATGACCCATGTAATTTCTTAGATTGGGCCATAATGTCTAGGCCCAATTTGAGGGGTTACACCTTAACCCTGAGTAGATGATGGACTATGTATGTGTGACTCGTATGCTTTAATGTAAGTAAAAACCTAAGTTCAAATAGATAAGGAACCGAAAGGTGGTGTGTTGGGTATATGACTTCTTCAATATGTAGTGTAATTCATAATAATGGAATTGATAGCCTAAGAAATGGGTAAATGATATCCTCTCATCGACGTTACATTATAGATGAAAAGTAAACGTCACCATGAGTCATATTTCTTACTGATAAATGACTTAATTACTATTTTATGCTAATTGACTTTTCATGAAGGAAGATGTAATGGTTACCATGACATAAAATAGGATCATATTGGGAAAACGAATTTATCCCAAAGAGATTAAGGATATTCTATGAGGGTAATACACTTATGACAAGGTCAGTAGACAAGCATTGATTAACTTTCGTAATTGTTGTAATTGGGGAGAGCTTAGGCATGATACTATAGTGGAATGACTTCATGACTAAATGAGTTTATAATTAATAGGTGAAATTTTGGAATTTAATTATAAATCATTTGAGCCCTAATTTCCTATATCCAATTAGTCCCTCTACTAGCTCTTTAAAACTAGAAATGAATTGCATATATAATTAAATGAAGAGAAATGGATAGAAATGATAAACTTAGAGAGATGTGTTACATTCGAAAATGAATGTGGTTTCTCACTATGTACGGGAATGAGCTAAGATTTAATTAAATATTTTTGAATTATTGTATAATCAAATAATTTATGTTCAAAAATGGAATTAAATTAATTGGTCATCATGAATCCATTGAATATGAAAATTAAATTTTACATAGATCTTTTACAGTAAAGTTTTCATGACTTCAACGAAATCAGAATTGGGTTAAAAAAATTATTTAATTGGAAAATTAGTTTAATAAATAATATTTATTTTTGGAAATAGAAAAACAAGTATTGGGTTGGATTAAATTGTGAAGTGTTGAATTAAAAGTCAAGGAGGCACATATAATCAGACCCGATATAAGAGAGACTGAAAACCCCTCATAATACATATGAGGGGTGGAAACCGTAGTATAATATACTAGGGTTGTTATTGCTCTCTCCTAGTAGAACTAGGGACTAGTTTTTCTATCAAATAAGTATTATTATATTCTATTAATTCAACTAGAATTCTTCTATCTCTCCTTATAGATAGATGGCACTAGTAGTGCTAAAAATATACAACTTTGAGATATTGTTATTTTGCCCAAAAATAGTGAGGATTTAATTTCTAAGTCTAAATTCTATTTTCTAGGAATAAAAATTCTATGGGTGTCTATTGTGAGAGAATTAGTTTACTGTTGAAAGTAAAAAAAAAATTGATTATATGTTTGATTCATGATTGTTCGAGCCCACATTCGAAGCGATTCGTGGTACAAGAATAGTGGAGAAGATCATTCATTTAAAAGTTAGGAACATTAAGGATCTACCTCATACAAAGCACAAGTACTTTTCGGGAAAAGTTTGTAAATATCACAAACTAACTCGATTTTCAAAATTTTAATTTTTTGCTATGATAGAATACCGTTTTTAAAACTAGATTTTTTCCAACATCATCATCACACTTAGCTACTATTGGTTCCACTATAGATTTACCCTTATTTTTCAACTTTGGGCAATATTTCTTCCAATGTCCTTTTTTCTTAACAAAAAGCACACTCATCTCTTTTTAGTTTTCCCATTGACTTGGATCACCCATTCTGAACTTTATTTTGGGTGTGCGAACGACCCTAAACTACCATAGCTTCTGCATCTCCAGTTGAATTTCTTTACTTTTCCTTCTTTCTCAATTCATAATTGTATAAAGCTTCACACACTTCACTAAGATATACATCAGCCTTCCCATGATGTAAAGTAGTTTAGACGAACCCAAACTCCTTAGGAAGTGATCTTAACAACATCAAAGCCAAATCTTCATCCTTGAAAGCCTCATCCATATTCACTAAATCAGTGAGTAATTGATTAAAACTGATGACGTGATCATTCATTGTCACACCCTCGATTTTATTTATTTATGTGCACTAGTTTATGTCACAGGGGAATTAATGGTCTAGTGGTTAAGTGTGTTAGTTGTTTCTATAATGTCCCAAGTTTAAGCCCCCACAAGCAAATCTTTTAATTAATTTTTTTGACAATTTTGAGCTAGTGTCAACACTCTTGTCATCTAACACATATTGCCATACAAGGGAAGATTCTTTCCTTGATTACAGGGTCAACCTTCCCTAGGTTCTCCTCTTTTCACTTCCATGATACACTTTTGGTGCCATTGTCCACTCAACTTGCCAAAACCTCTCCCTTACCTTACCTAGGTCGACCATTGAACCTAGACACTCCCCATTTCATTTTTATTTTCTCCCTTTTCTCTCCTCCTTTGCTTTAGCCGAACCACCACTTTGCTTCTTCATTCTTCTCTCCCTTTCTTCAGTTTTACCATATTATAAGTCCATTTATCCTTATTTCTTTTCCACACCACCACCTCTCCTTTGCCGCCACCATCGTCGTCACGCCGCCACCATCGACCACCACCAAAATTCTTCATTTTTATTCTTTTCTTCTCCTCTTTTTGAAACTCATCTCTATAATCCATCAATTCTAATTTTTATTTCATTAAAAGATCACTTCTTATCTTTCTAACTTGTTATTTTATGCATTTTAGTGTTGAATCCTCCTCTTCAGTCGATTTTTTGGGAAATATTGCTGAGCCTTTTTCTTCTATTATTATGTAAATATGGAAGATCCTCTAGTTCATGATTTTCTTTCATACTATTATTTTGATTAGGATTTTACTAACACTTTGTTTATTGTACCTTCATGAAGTGCCATTCAAAAATCTCGGAATCATATTCCATTTGTAGAAGTAAGCAATTTGGTGATCAATTGTGCAAGTCTCACCGAATCACAAACGTTTTTAATCAATGGCTATTTATTTATTTATTAAATTCGTACTAACACGAGTATTTGGTCAAAACCGTAGTGACTCGAGAATCAAACTCTCCCCTTTCGAAGTGGAATCAGGATTTGTGCAATCAGATTTACAAGGTGTGGGGATTTACTTTTAATAATGATGGTTGATGATAATATTGATAAAAAAATTTAATAAGTAATAAAATATTATTGTTAATATTATTCTTGAATATTGAAATATTATATGAGCACAAAAGTGTTCTTAAAGATTGATTTAAGACTCGGTAAAAAAGGATACTAAGTAAGTTCCCAAAACTTCATAAATGTGATAATGATTGTGATTTGGAAATTTCTATAAAATATGTTATCATGTGATTTCTATTACTCATGACATGTGATTTATGCCTATTGGATTATGTATGTGTAAATGATGTGACAATATGATTATTGAGGTTCTGATTCGCATGAAAAATAAGTTACTATTCCTTATCTTTTGATTAGCATGTTAAGCATGCCATATTTCTGGTCCTTATTTGCATGTTTAGCATGCGATTGATATAAAATATATACGACATCTGATCTGCATGTTAGGCATGTCATATTTCAATATTCTGATTTGCATGTAAAGGATACCTATTGAAAATATGTTTTGTATGTCATATCACATGCATGTGGTTGGGAAAATATGTACAGTGGAAGTATCTAGCAGTAAATATGCATTATCTAGTGGCTCGACTATAATATTTTGTATTTGGTAGTAAATCTGCAATATTTGGTGGTTCGACCATATTATTATGTTTCTGGCAGCTCGAGTTCACTATCTGGTAGATAGTCCACATTATTTGTGTGTTATTGGATGGATGAGTTTTGAGGAAATATTTATGGTGTGCAACGAAGTTGGGTAGGATCTGATTTCTAAAAATCTACACTATTTTCTAAAAAGTGTTTCATTGACATCGTCATTGTGCATTCTACCATATCTGATTCTGTGAATAAATATTTGGCATGTTATGATCGGCTTAAATTGATGTTGTTATGAGTTAAATTTTGTTATCATTATTATTAGTAACCCACATTGGGCTTTTTAAGTTCACCCCTTTTAAATTCTGATTTTTTAGATAATCGAGGTTAAGATGGGCTCAGCTTACGGAGGCGTTCTCAGACATTTTTCAGTAAACTATTTATATTGGGTATTTTATATTTTGGGATGTGTTTATTTACTGTAGAATTTGATTTTGGACTTTGGTTTTTGGTTCTGGACTTTGGATTTTTCAGCATGGTTTATGATTTTAAAATCTACCATTTAAATGATTTGTGAAAATAACAATTTATCATGGATTTTCATAAAAATGAAAAAATTAAGCTCAATAAAGATGATTTCTAGAATTCAATACTATGTTTTCAAAACTCAACACCATCTACTCACAAGATTGGTATTTCACAAGATGTATGTTCAATCTATGTTTTTAAATTGACAAATGAGTTTAGATATAAAAATTTATCTGCTGTGATGTTTTAATGTAATTACGACGTTTTCTTGAAACACTATCAATACTTGAGCTTTCTAAAGTTAAACGATATCAACTGAATTTAGTTTTACTTAAATAAGACTCAAAAATGTTTTTGCGATTACAGTTCTTTTTAAAAGTGGAAACTTTCAAACATTTTACTGCGCCATTGTCATGGCCAATGTGATCTTTGAGATTTGACCATAACGTCTATGTTAGGCTTAGGAGGTTATATTCATAGTGGTACCTAGAACATAAATGAAGAAAAACAACCTTTTCTTTATATGGAGCTTATTCTAATTGTTTTTCTTCAAAAAAATTTCTTCTACTGTCAACCACAACCTATTTATAGAAGTCACTTTTGAGAAAAGCATACCTCTTTTCTCGAGAAAGGAACAATTTAATTGTACCACATGCCAAATGATTTAGTCTTCCTATCTTTCTCCTCCACATCATCTGGTTTCTCCTCCACTACCAATCTCGTATTTCTCACTTTTGGTCTTGCCCACATGGACGATGTTGTAGATGTGGATCCTCTTGGATTGTCTACTATTTTAGCCATAATCTTTCAATATGTCTGAGTAAATATTTTTCAATATGGAAGATCAATTTAAACCATAACCAAAGAGCATACTTCAAATAACATTTGGCTCTAATACCACTTGTTGGATGAATAGGGTAGAAGCAAGTAAATTATTATACTAGAAGATCACATTAGGTTGAATTCACAAAAAAAAAAAAGATTTGAAGGGTCACAAATCGTCCCGCCTGAAACCCAAACTCTTGGACAAAATCTCTCTACAATGTATTTTAATATCACAATTTATCATTACAATTGCAACCTAAGAAATATTGAAAGATAAATAAAAAATACATAATATAAAAATTTTAATGAGGTTCAACAAATTATGCCTACTTCCTCAAACACTATCAAATATATTTCACTATAAATGATATAAGTGAAAATTTATAACGTAAGACAAGGAAAATTTACCTTATAAAGAAAATGACAAATTTTAGATGATTTAAAGGTGGAGAAACCACCTCTATTTATAGTAGTACAAACACTCTTCAACCTTATATTTCTTAAATGTGAGATTGTGTTATTTCAATACAAGAATATCTTTCATTGTTTTTTTACAATAAAAATATCATTCATTTTCAATTATATTACTAAGTTGACATTAGAATAATAGTTCATTAGTATTATTATGTGATAATAATAAATTAAATATGAATTAATATGATAGTATGTTAATGTGAAATTAATTAATTTGGTCTTATCTTTTAGAAGTTGTTAAAGAATAACATAAAATATTATTAATTAATAAAATTATAAATCTATAAAATATTTGAATATAATTGGATAACTTAAAATAATAAAAATTCAATTTTTAATTAAATAATATAATTGTTTATATATAAATATGATTATATTTTAATTATGATAATAATTAATAATGCTAAAGTTATTTTTATAATTAATAAAAATTAAATGTGTGAGATTAATATTATATATATAATGATAATATCAATATATTGCTAACCTAATTTATAATGTATAAAGTTATTTATTTATTCTTAATTTTTATGTCAAAACTCGAAAGAAAATAAATAAATTTTATAATTAAATTAAATATTTTTTATAAATACTAATTGCTTTCACTCAAATTGATTCAACACAAAGTTAAACTCGACAAATAGTATGACTCATATCTATTTGAGAAATTAAGATTAAAAATTTATCAATTGAGATTTAGAATTTCTTATTATCTATGTTTCTATTTTTAATCTATAAAATCAATAATGTAATATAAAAATAAATAATTATTTTGTTAATAATGTTTGTATTAAATCTTGAATATAAAATTGTGTTGATAACAAATTAATAATATGTAATAATTATGATTATAATTATAATCAT
The DNA here is from genome assembly GCF_025698485.1 of Gossypium arboreum. Taxonomy (NCBI): domain Eukaryota; kingdom Viridiplantae; phylum Streptophyta; class Magnoliopsida; order Malvales; family Malvaceae; genus Gossypium; species Gossypium arboreum. The sequence goes on along the minus strand of NC_069074.1, from coordinate 64,635,239 downwards.
TATTATAATTGTTTTAATAATAATGTTTTCATTATCAATGTGATAATTGTTATCACTTAATTAGACTTTGTATCAATATTAAATTAAATTTATTATTTTAGATAAATTATCATTTAATTAGTATTATAGTTATATACCAATTAAAAATATGTGCATTAGCTTGACATTTTCATTCAAACATCTAAACATTTACTAGAAAAATTATATTTTAGCATTATTTAATAGATTTTGTTTCCATCACAAAAGGTATGATTTTTATTATTATGTGAGATGTTTAGCTATTAATATTTGATATCTAATAGTTTTATTATTATTTATTTAATTGTGAATTTTGTTTACCATTGTGTTATGAAATATTATGCCAATGGGCAATGTAGTATTAAAATAATGCTTCTTTGGAGGTGAAATTTTAACTCAAATTGGAATAACAACTTATTTTATCTAATTACATAATATTTTACTATCAATTGTTTCAGTATTTTTTATTTTCATTATTTTAAAAATATTATTTTATTTTCTCAATCATTTTTCATAATTAATAATATTTATTATAAATTAGTCCATTTTATTTAATTAGCATATACTTTTGAAATTATAAAATATATTATTTAATAAATTTTAAAATAAATACATAAAGTTACATGTAACACATGAGATGAGAACTCGTCTATCTAAAAGAATAAATTCAAATTTATAGTTATAATAATACTTTTTTCTATTTGTGGTAAATTTTCAATGATGTCATTTCTTATAATCCAAGGAACCAATAAATTTTGAACTTCCATGTAAAATGAATGTGCTTAGAATTTTTATCACTATTGCTTATTGTTTGCACTTGAATTTTTCATACACTATTTTTATTACTTCTTTTGTCCCAATTAAGCTATCACAAATATTTTTAAATTTTTATGTTTAATTAATATTTATTTGTTAAATAATTTCGTCATTTAAATTTTATAAAAAATATATTTAAAAGCTACTTTATTCAAAGTTTTTGTAATATATTTGTTTCAAATTTTATCAATAAAATTTAAAACAATTAATCTAAAAAATATTGACCATCTAATATAAAAATTGAAAATAAAAATAACAATTTATTTAGAGGAGGTAGTTTTATAAAAATTTACAATAATAATTTGAATCTAAATTATTTCTAAAATAAATCAACATTCGATTAATAAATCAAAATTTAAGATTCAAAAGTAATTTATATTGTGTTAGCTCAAATAATCAAATCGAAAATGCTAAAAGGGGGTGAATTGGCTTTTAAAAAATTTGTAAAATCTAGAAAGAAAGGATAGAAAATCGAACACAAGAATTTAGAGTGGTTCGGCCCCAATTGTCTACTTTACTATCTTGGCTTTCCACACATAAGAATTTTCTCAAATTCACTAATTTGATAAGTTTTGAGAACAATATTTAACCTTACAAACTTCCTTAAGGTTTCTACCCAAACCTTAAGACACAAAGAAGCAAACAAAGAAATACTCCTTACAAGATCAACGTATTTGGAAATTAGATTCAATTATAATGAAAAACACTTGAGCAAATAGAATGGAAATAAAACTCACAAGTTTGTGAAAGAAAAGTATGGAAATATTTGGCACAAAGGTATTTGATTGATATTTTTGCTTGAATATGCTTTCTTAGTTTTTGTAGGATTTATGGAAGATGGTATTTATGCCCCCTAACTGATTTCCAACCATTGTGGTTGTTGGAGATATTAATAGAGTCGTTGGGGATGTGAAAACTAATGCATTTAATCCACTTACAACAACGAGTATCGATAATAGAAAAAAATGTATCAATAATTTTTGCACTAAATGCAAAATTCAGTGATCGTTGGAGTTGAAATATCAATACCAGACAAATTTTGTCCATACCATATGAAAAGTACCGATATCGAATTGATACTTAGCTGAAATTGTGAAAAGCAAAATGTCAAATTGGTATCGTTTTTAAAAGGGATATCGATATTTTGAAAATTGTGGTCACTTAGCCAAAAAGTATCGATACTTTTTGGCCTAGATCTATATTGACTTGTTTAAAAAACTGTTTGTCAAGTTGAAAGAATTCTTACTTGATTAAAATCATTTAAACTTAATTTTAAAGTTGATTCCAAATTTCTCTAAGAGTTCAAAGTAAGGATTCAAAATTTTATCTCTTAGACTTCATTTGAGAAATCATTTTGTCAATTTTTTTCAATTTTAACTTTTATTCAAAAACATTTTAATTTTTATATCAAAAATATTATCAAATAAAGCTTAATTTAACAATCTCCCCTTTTGATAAAATAAAACATTTGGTAAATTTATTTTTGAATAAATTGCTCCCCATAATAAAAGTCTTTTCAATTTAAGGCCTAAATTAAAAATTGACATAAATTCAAAATTTGACATTCATTTTTACTTTGAAGAAAATGTTACATAATTTACATAAAGTTAATTTAATTTAGCACAATATCAAGCAATTTACCTTTACTTTCTCTCCATGTTTGTTATAAAAAAATCAAATAAGCTTTCAAAGAAAATGATGGTTAGCTCAAGAGTATATATAAAAATAAAGACTAAGTGAACTAACATGTAAAAAAAAAATATACCAAAGTAAGTTATAATACTAATAAATAGATTAAGGTTCAACAAGCCATAGACATGGGAAATAAGCAAAAGTAATAGTGTAAATGCTATGAATAATGATATGAAGATGCGAACTTAAAAATATACTCTAATTGTCATCCTAAGGAAAAAAAGGAGGTGTCGAAGAAAAATGAGTGAGAAGAGATTCCATTTGCATCTCTAACGTCGGCAGCTGAGAGTTAACCTCATCTCTATGAGATCTAATCTCATCTCTTTGTCCTCAAACATCATTACTCAAAGAGTGTAGAGCATCAAGGATGGAAACGTTAATATCAGATGAAAGTTAAGCAACTTGGGATAAAGTATCCAGAGGAGGAACATGATTGAGTGTCAGAATGTCTTCAAATGCGCCATCGATATAATCTTCATTTGCAATCGGATGACCACTCTTGACCTATTCACTGAAGTTAGCAACATGATGGTAATCAGCATGGTGAATTGTCCTACAACTAATAGGCTAATTAGAGAAAATGAGGGTGTCTCCAAGGGTACTAATCCTTAACCTCCTAAAAATAAATGAAAAATAAGTGTCATGAGGAAGGGTGAGGTTTGTAAACATTGCCCTCCTGATAGTCTTATTAATGTTATTGAACATAATAAGGGCTAGGTCAGACACCTATCAGAATGGATAGAATCAAGCCACCAATAATCAGTGTTATAAAGCTAGACATGTTTCTTGATAGGACGCCAATTCCAAGTGATAATCAAATGGAGAACACGATCATGAATAGTCTTATTAATGTTATTGAACATAATAAGGGCTAGGTCAGAAACCTATCAGAATGGATAGAATCAAGCCACCAATAATCAGTGTTGTAAAGCTAGACATGTTTCTTGATAGGACGCCAATTCCAAGTGATAATCAAATGGAGAACACGATCATGAATATTAAGTTTGGACACTAATTCGAACTCAATGTAGATAGCGGGATTATAATGACCTTTTTCATTGGAGTCACCTCCGGGAGGCAAATGAAGTAAATTTTCAAACTCTTCCAAAGTTAGACGAATAGAGGTGTTCATTAAAAATGATGTGATGGCTATAACAGTATCGTCAGACTCATCTTGTTCGAGTTTGGTGTTAGAGGAAAAGGCTCGAACAATATTGTAAAAAGTCAGCGAGGAAATTTTGAGAAAACCTATCCAACCCTAATTTTGAAAAATAGGAAGATAAGAAAATTTTATCCCTTCTAACATGATCATATCAACCTTTCTAGACTCTCAAACCCATTTTGAGGCAAATTTCTTATCGAAACGTTCACGTTCATTATTGGAATGAAAACACTCATTGAAATATGATCTAAGACCACTAGGAGGATTTGGTGATGAGGCACCGGTTCTAATACACTTCTTAATGGCCATACTAGAGATTTAAGCACTAAAATTTTTTTTTCTAGGAATCTTAACAAACACTTGTGTGTAGAGGGTTTGAAATAAAATGTTGACAAACTTTTAGAAATAAGATACCCTTGCAACAAAACACAATAAATATATTCCAAATCAACCCAATAATTCATCAAAAAGCAATATTTCAATCTATAGTTCATAAAATCAACATATTGAAAATATTAAGTTTTACCTCAAAAGTGTTGAACTATTGAAAACCTTGATCAATGTTCTTGAAATCTTGACACAATGGTATTAGCTTTAAAATTTCTTGACAATGAAGATCATTAGTAGAACCAAAAATAATATCACCAACATATATTTGAACTACTAATAAATCATTATCTTTCCTTTTGATAAAAAAGTGTTATGTCAATCTTCCTTTTACAAAAAACCTTGTTCAATAAGAAATTTTGGTATTCTTTCATACCAAGCTCTAAGAGCTTGTTTTAAAGCATATAATGCTTTTGAATGTTTGAAAACAAGATTTGGAAATTTGAATCTTCAAAATCGAGTGGTTGTTCAACATACATGTAACACCCCGATCCCGAGACCATCACCGGTGTCGGACACGAGGGGTTAACAAGCCAAGTCCACATATTTTGCCCACCAATTTGACATTTCCAGTCGGGCTGGAAAACTGCGTCACTGTCGCCTTAAAAATCATATCTCGAGTTTCAAAACTCGGAAACTGGTTTCGTAAATTTTCCCTGAATTTAAACTCATATATCCATCCATGGATTTATTTCTAGAATTTTTGGTCGGGCCAATTGGTACAGTTTATTAGTTAAAGTCACCCATGTTACAGGGATCGACTGCTCTGACCTTCGCGCGTTAAAACTTGAATATCTCTCTGTACAGGGCTTTAATACTGGTGCCGTTTGTTTCTAATGAAACTAGACTCAAAATGGAATCTGCACATATAAGGCATGACTCCTAATTCTTTCTGGATAATTTATAGTCAATTTTTAAAGTTGCGACAGGGGACCCAGAAACCATTCTGGCCCTGTCTCACAATAGCTTTAATATCTCTTAACAAGTAACTCCTATGACCATTTCGTTTCTTCCATATGAAAATAGACTCATCAAGGTTCATTTACATAGCTGATTCACTATTTAATACCATTCCTACAAATTTTGGTGATTTTTCACATTCACGTTACTGCAGCTGGCAGCATCTGTTTTTAAGGTAGGTCTTACCTATTTTGTAGTCTCCATGAACCAACTAGTCTTGCCATACATAGGTCCACATATGATCATTTTAACCATGCCAATGGCTGATCATGTGACCAACATTCCCATTTCCAATTCATAGTCACATCATGACACCATATATATATATACAAACCGCAAATAGTCTAAGTTCATTCTTCACTTTTACGAGCCATTTTCGCATGGCCGTACACATATACATCACCACATTTTTAAACCAACAAGGGGTAGTCCTATACATGCCATTTCAAAGTTCAACCAAAATTTATACCAAAATAGAGGCGTTGATAGTGTGGATGACTTCGACTTTAATGATCCCGAATCCGATTGCTATCGAGCAAAATCTATAAGACAGAGAGCCAAAGCAACGGGGTAAGCATTTTTATGCTTAGTAAGTCTCAAGGAATAAAATCAGCTTTAATTAAAGCATTACATTCACATAACCAAATACATCATTTCACTAATACACATTCACACATAAATCAATAATCAATACATCCATATTTCATTCCACATAATTCAATTAAGGTCACTTCTTGAGGACTTACCTCGGATGTTGTCGAACGGCTTTTACGGCTATTCGATCACTTTTTCCTTCCCCTTGTCCAATTGTGGCCCTCTAAGCTCTTGAGCTAATTCAAACAAATTCAATTTATTAAAACCTCATTGTGCTAGCTTATGGCCGAATATGACAAGGAGTTTAAATGGTCATATGGCCACCCTTTAGCTTGAATACACAATGGTTATGCACATTTTATACTACATCAAGCAATTCAATACAATTCATTCGAGCATCAAGGAAAAGCTAAGGCCTTCAATAGGCTACCCAAGGTCGAATATTCATGTCCATGTTGAGGCCAATTATGCACTTAATACCTCACAAAAACAGCATGCATTTTACTAGTTAATGCTTTGCATATTGTAGCTCAAAACTTATATTATAGCATCAAGCACTCATATGTGTGCTAGGCCGAATGTGCTTGCAATTTTCACAATCATTCTTCAACATCTTCTTCTTTAAACAAACATATTCATCACTTAGTTCACAACCAAAACATCATGTGCAAACATATATATACATATATGAGCATGGCCGAATTTCAAGGTGTCCATAGCCATCCAAAACACAAATTTTAACTAACATGCAAGAAGCATGAACCATGCTCATGAATGCATCATGGCGAATATGACAATCATGCCCTTTTCAACTTCAATCATGGTTAAACAAAAGAAAACTCAAAATCTTACTCATGAGTAGACAATCCATCATTGCATGCATCATCATCAAGCTTCACACTTAGCATGCAATGGCTTTATCACCATAACAACTTTGGCCAAATACCATTTCCATGGCATAACAAAGATTTGAGCCATGGCTAACATGCACATCAAGTTAGCAACCAAAACATGCATGAAACTCCTAACACAACCTCATACATACCTTAATCTTGATGCCAATTTAGCCAAATCACCTTCTAGATCTCTTCTAAACCAAGCATGAAGCAAAAATCCTCTTTCTTCCTCCTTATGATTTTCGGCCAAAAGATGAGAAAGGATGAACACAACAAATTTTTTCTTCCTTCTTTCTCAACTCACGGCAAGGGGGATTACCACACTCACACACATTTTTTTTCATTCTTTTCTTACCCATGCTTATTTGTTTATTATTTCTCCCTAATGCCCAACAAAACATGTTTCATGACATGTTTAGCCCATATCTCTTTGTCATGGCCGGCCATCACTTGTACAAAGGGAATTTGACATGCAAGTCCATTATTTTGCATGCATGCTTTAATTAGTCATCACACATTTCCCCATCATACTTTCAAAGTTCACTACTAGGTCCTTTCTAGTGAAATTCACCTTTATAACACTAAATCAATCATCAAAAAATGTCATACATGAATACACACATATTATAGGCATCGAAATAAATTTTAAATTATTTTTATGCCTCGGTTTTGTGGTCCCGAGACCACCTTCCGACTAGGGTCAATTTTGGGTTGTCACAATACAATTCTTCATTTATAAAACTATTTAGAAAAACACTTTTTATATCTATTTGATATAATTTAAAATCATGAAAGAAAGCAAAAGCTAAAAGCATTCTAATGGCTTCATTCTAGCTACAAGAGCATATGTTTCATCAAATTCTATTCCTTCCTCTTAAGTGTAACCTTGAGCAATAAGCCTAGCCTTGTTCCTCATGATGTTTCCACTCTTATCCAGCTTATTCTTAAAAGCTCATTTAGTACCTAAAGTAGATTTTTCACTAGGTCTTTCAACTAGGGTTCATACTTCTCTCAAATTGATTTAACTCTTTTTGCATGACCAATATCCAATATTCATCATTTTATTATTCTTTGATATTTTTAGGCTCAATGTATGAAATAAATGCAACATAATTACATGTATTTCTAAGAGAAGATCTAGTTGTTACCCCATTGGAATAGTTGGACTCTCTTGGATGAGTGAATTCCCTCTCCTCTATTGTAAGCTCTTTTAGAGCATCTTCAGTTTGTTCTTGTATCTTCTCACTTGATAATTGATCAACTTTATCATCATTGTGAAAATTTTCTACATCATCATCATCAATGCAAGAATCCTTTCTAGGAGGAAGGTTAGGTCATAAAAAACATGTATAGACTTTTGTACTACTAAAGTTGTTCTGTTAAACACTCGAAAAGCTTTAGAGTTTAAAGAATAACTAAGAAAAATTCCTTCATCATTTTTTGCATCAAATTTATCAAGATTGTCTTCGCCATTTTTTAAAATAAAACACTTACATCCAAAAGGATGAAAATTGCTAATTTTACATTTTTTTTTGGTTTTGAAAAGTTCATATGAAATTTTCTTTAAAATAGGCCTAATCATTACTCTATTAACAATATAGTAAGAGGTGCTTATGGCTTCCGCCAAAAAAATATTTTGGTAAATTGTTTTAATAAACCATGGTTCTAACCATTTCTTTTAAAGTTTTATTTTTCCTCTAAACTCTATTTTGTTGAAGGGTTATAAGTGCTGAAAAATTATGGCTAATTCCATTTGAGTTGCAAAAAAATTACAAAATCAAGATTTTGAAATTCGGTTCCATGGTCACTTTTAACACTAGTGATAGAGTAACCATTTTCATTTTCATTCATTTTTTAAAATGTGCTGAATTTTTCTAAAGCCCCATCTTTAGTACTTAAGAGAAGAACCTAAGTAAACCTAGAATAGACATCAACAAGCACAAAAGAATATTGTTTTCCACCCAAGCTAGTTATCCTAATAGGACCAAATAAGTCTATGTGAATTAGTTGATACACCATTAATAGGTTTAAATGAGACTATTCTATGTTTACTCTTAACACATGTATCACAAACTTTATCTAAGTCAAATTCAATTTTAGGCAAGCCTCTAACTAAGTCAATTTTGGCTAATTTTTACAAAATGCTCATGCTAGCATGTCCTAGTTTTCTATGCAACAATAAAGAATTATTTTCATTTTTAGCAACAAGGCATATGAATGAATAATGCAAATCATCTAAATGCACCATATAAGTATTCCCTATCCTATGTCCTACAAGCATAATCTTCTTAAACACAATGTCAATTACTTTACATCCATTAGACTTAAAAATGACATTGAGAACTTTTTCACATAATTGACTAATACTTTGAATATTATGCTTAAGACCATTGACATGCAAAACATTTTCTATAAGAATTGAAGAGTTTTTACCAATAGAGCCAATTCTTTCTGTTTGTCCCTTGGAGTTATCACCAAACGTAACTCTTCATCCACTTTTTGGCTTAAATTTGATGAAGTGGCTCTTGTCATGGGTCATGTGCCTTGAGCATCGACTATCAAGGCACCATGAGTTTTTCCATGAATTACCTACCTTGAAGCAATGCTCCTCTTCTTACAAACATAGAATTAAACTTTGATTTTTAGTACTCAAATTCTTTAGGGTCCATAAGCATTAATTCATATGATTTCAGTCCCTAGGATTCCATTTTGAGAGAATGTCCTTATCTTGAGTAGTTATGAGTCCTTTAAGGGCCCATACACTTTTAATAATTTTTCCTTTATAAAAACTTAGGGGACCTCTATATTTATAGAAATTAAAATTAATTTTAATAAAGTTTTATTTTGAGCTTTCTCCTCTTAGAAATATTTTTGGTAAAACTTTGTTAGAGAGAGTTTTTTTACTCTTAAGCAACTCAAGTTACTTTTGATGATCACCATTAACCTTTGAAAGTAAATTATGCAAGTCTTGGTTCTTTTTCTCAAAATAATTTATAATTGCTTGTATATCATGAATTTTACTTTTGAGTTCATGATTGGCCTTGGAGAGTGAATTATTTTCATCTTTTAATTTTAAAATAGTTTTATTATATTTTGACACCATAGTTTCAAACTTCAAGCCTAGTTCATCATAGGCATCTTGTAACTCATCAAATGAATAGGAAATTGAAATAAATGAGTTAAAAGTTACCTTAGGATCGTCAACGGCTGTAAGACAAATGTTGGCTTGACCTATTTTTCTTTTATTGGGGATAATCGAACTTGATATCTTTCGGCTTATTGCATTCATAGCATATGATAAGGTCCTTCTCCTTGGTAGATACAACCTTAAGTCCTTCATTCTTTTGGAATTTTCTCTTTCTATTGGACCTCATAAACTTTTTAAATCTTCTAGCAAACATGACCACCTCTTTGTCTTCATCCACCCTTTCACTTGATTCACTATATTTATTTTTAGTGGATTTAAAAGTAATACCAACCTTTTTCTTCTCAATTTTGGCTTCTTCAACCCCTTTATTGAGCTTCATCTCGTGTGTAAGTAAAGAACCGATGAGCTTATCCATAGCCAACATTTCTAAATTTTTTGCTTCTTCAATTACAGTCACATTGGCTTCCCACGATTTAGGCAAGCTTCGAAGTATATTCCTTAGCATCTCTTTATCTGGATATGTCTTCCCAAAAGACTTCAATCCATTGATGATGATAGTAAACTGATCGAACATTACCTTGATATCTTTTTTTAGCTTAAGTTTGAAAGTTTCATAACTGAAAGTAAGAATGCCAACCTTAGACTTCTTTACTTGGCTAATACCTTTATGTGTGATTTCGAGTGTATCTCATATCTCCTTAGAATTAGAACAATATGAAACTCTACTATATTCTTCCTAACCAAGTGCACAAAATAGAGTGTGCATAGTCTTGGCATTCAACTGAATACTTCTTCTACCTTCCTCATTCCACTCTTTCTTGCTCTTTGGAATAAAGAGCTCTCCTTGCTTGAGAGGTATGGATGGACAGTCCATGATGATGTCTCATACGAGAAGATCATTCACTTGTATGAACAACATCATTCTTGTCTTCCGATAGAAGTAGTTGGCATCGTTGAAGTAAGAAGGCTTGGAGATGGATTGTGATTTTTCAAGAAAAACTGAATCGAATGTAAATGTAATCTCTTGTGGATTGATTGGCTGAATGTTGAGTTACAATCTAAAAGAGGCTAGCTTTGATACCAATTGTTAGCTCAAATAATCAAACTGAAACTGCCAAGAGGGGTGAATTGGCTTTTAAAAAATTTGTGAAAGCTAGAGAGGAAGGAGTCAAAACCATCTCAACAAGAATTTAAAGTGGTTTGGCCCCAATTGCCTACTCCACTACCTTACCTTTCCACAACTAAAGATTTTTCCAAATTCACTAATTTGATAACTTTTGAGGACAATGTTTAACCTTACAAACTCCCTTAAGGTTTTTAGCCAAACCTTATGACACAAATCCTCTCAAATAGATACAAAGAAGCAAACAAAAAAATAATCCTTACAAGATCAATGTGTTTGCAAATTAGGCTCAATTACAATGAAAAAAACTTGAGCAAATACAATGAGAATAAAGCTCACAATTTAGAAATATTTGGCACAAAGGTTGTTTGATTGATCTTCTTGCTTGAATATGATTTCTTAGTTTTTGTAGGATCTTAGGAAGCTGATATTTATACCCTCTAATTGATTTCTAACCGTTGTAGTTGTTGGAGATATGAATAGAGTTATTAGGGATGTGAAAACCAATGCATTTAATCCACTTGCAACAGCAAGTATTGGTACCATATAAAATGGTATCGATAATTTTTGCATTAAATGCAAAATTCAGTGACTATTGAAGCTGAAATATCGATACCAGACAAATTTTATTGATACCATATGAAAAGTATTGATGCCAGATCGATACTTAGCTGGTATCGTGAAAAACAAAAGTTCAAATTGGTACCATTTTTAAGAGAGGTATCGATATTTTGAAAATTATCGTTACTTAGCCGAAAAGTATCGATACTTTTTGACCTGAAGCTATACTGACTTGTTTTAAAAACGATTTTTCAAGTTAAAAGAATTCTTACTTGATTAAAATTATTTTGACTTGATTATAAAGTTGATTCAAAAATTTTCTAAGAGTTCAAAGTAACGATTCAAAATTTTATCTCTTAGACTTCATTGGAGAAATCACTTTGTTAATTTTGTTTAATTTTAACTTTTATTCAAAAACATTTTAATTTATTATATCAAAACATATTATCAAATAAAATTTAATTTTACATATTGATATAAACTCCACAAATACCCTTAAATAAGTATAATAAAATGTTTACTTGATGTATAGTTGACATAAAATATAAGAGTTGGAGATTATTGGTGCATGATATCAAAACTAATAAAATAATAATTATTATCATAGAAGGTGCTTATCATTGGAGAACTGACCTCCAAAAAGAATCATTTTCAAAATCACATGCTATCTCATGGCCATTGGCACCATTGCCCAACACCCTCTCTATTTAAATCCTTCACCTCCCCCTCCCCTACACATCATTTCAAACACAACAATCCATTTTTTTCTTCTCCATCTTAATCACCACTTTCAAAACCTCTCTCCCAACTCCTGTTTTCCATTTGTTTTAACATACATATGCTTTCTCGACGGTGCATATGGGTGAATGGACCAGTAATAGTTGGGGCTGGTCCCTCAGGTCTGGCCGTTGGTGCAGGCCTTAAAAACCAAGGTGTGCCCTTCATAATCCTTGAACGAGCCGACTGCATTGCTTCTCTTTGGCAGAAACGGACTTATGATCGGCTTAAGCTTCATCTTCCTAAGCAATATTGCCAGTTACCCTACTTCCCATTCCCAGATGATTTCCCCGAGTACCCTACTAAACACCAGTTCATAAAATATCTTGAATCATATGCAAAACACTTTGATATAAACCCAAATTTCAATGAGACAGTGCAGTCGGCTAAGTACGATGAAACTTTCGGTTTATGGCGAGTCAAAACCATCTCAACAGGCGGTCCGATTCCGGTGGAAGTCGAATATATTTGCCGGTGGCTTGCAGTAGCCACAGGAGAGAATGCGGAGAAAGTAGTTCCGGAATTCGAAGGCTTGGAAGATTTTGGTGGCCATGTTACACATGCTTGCGACTACAAATCTGGTAAAAGTTATTTTGGGGAGCGTGTTCTAGTAGTTGGATGTGGGAATTCAGGCATGGAAGTTTCTCTGGACCTCTGCAACCACAATGCCAATCCATCGATGGTTGTTCGAAGCTCGGTAAGCGAACATAAGGTTCTGCTATGAATATAAAGTAATGATATTTCAAAATATAATTAACCATGTTGCTTTGATTTGATCAACAGGTCCATGTGTTGCCGAGGGAAGTTTTTGGTACATCAACTTTTGAATTTGCAGTCTCATTGATGAAATGGCTACCCCTTTGGCTTGTTGACAAGATACTGATCATTTTAGCCTATCTAATACTGGGAAATATTGAAAAATATGGTCTGAAAAGGCCTTGTTTGGGACCTCTAGAGCTCAAAAACACTGCAGGGAAGACACCAGTATTGGACATTGGTGCATTGCAGAAGATTAAATCTGGGAAAATCAAGATTGTCCCAGGGATCAAAAAGTTCTCAAGGGGAAAAGTTGAGCTTGTCAATGGCCAAACTCTTGATATTGACTCTGTTATCCTTGCAACTGGCTATCGAAGCAATGTTCCTTCATGGCTTAAGGTGAAGCAGCTTCCCCTTGTCCCATTGACTTTGTTTTTATTCTATTTTCTTCTGTTCTGTGATTCATGTGACAGTTGACAGTTATGGAAGTCTTTGACTCCATTTTTAGATTCTCCCCTCCATTTTTTATATATTTTTTATACTCAACTGATTAAGACATATGCATTCACATGTTTTTTTTCTTCAGAAATTTCAGTTTTGTCTCTCATGGTTTGTTTTATCTTAATTCAAAGGTCAAACTTCTTTTATTATCTATTTGTATTTTTCTTCCGTGATTGAAAAATATATATTTAAGTTGACTTTTCTTTTCCTCCTATAATTATTTATCATAATTCATTGCACTAGCACTCATTATATCGAATACTTAATTTCAAACTTATAACGGATGGATGGATGAATTAAGTGTAATTTTATGTACTCGGAATGCAGGAAAATGAATTATTTTCAAATGATGGGGTACCAAAGAATCCATTCCCTAATGGGTGGAAAAGCAAGGGAGGGTTATATGCAGTTGGGTTCACAAGGAGAGGTCTTTCAGGTGCATCTTTGGATGCCATTAGTGTAGCACTTGACATTGCCAAAACCTGGAAAGATGAAACTAAGCAGAAGAAAAAATCTGTTGCTGCAAGGCATAGGAGATGCATTTCACATTTCTGAAATACTAAAAATTTTCTTCTCTTTTTATAAAAAATAAAAAAATAAAAAAAAGAACTGTTTTTTTGTTTTCAGTAGCCCTCTCCTCAAGAAGAAAGAAAAGAAACAAAGATCAGATTTATGAATTCAAAAGGAAGATGAGGCTAACTTATTTATTGATTGATTGATTTTGGATATGGTTCCACTTCTTTAAGAAACTTTGTAGCCCAATACCAATAATTGAAATGTGAAAAAATTCATTTCATCTTACTTCTCTTTCGCTATCTCTTCTGGTTTAATGTGACATTAATTATTAATTAGTCTTTTTAATAACTACAAAGAGATCTGAACTTTTTGTTTTGGGTTATCAACAAAGAAAAGCTTCAGCTATTGGTTTAAGGAAATTATGACTAATAAATTAATTATTTAGTACAAAATGATGGGCACCCAAGAAGTTGGTCCACTTAGGACCTCTCGGATATGCTAGACCCTGCGTCCATTATACCTTGCAACACAAGATGGTCCGAGTTTATTTATGCTAAAAGTGAAGAAAGAAATTCAATGTTTCTACAATAGGATAAATATTTTTTTTTAAGTTAGTCCTTAGATTTGATAATTATTCTCATATTAGGGTTTGAGTTCTTTTAATTCAATTTAATTTTAAATTTGACAATTGTTCTCACATTGGAGTTAATTTTTTTCTAATTGTTTTCAAGAAAATATCATGAACTAACTTGAATAAAAAATTCAAATCCTAATATGAGAACAATTACTAAGTTCAAAGACTAACTTGAATAAAAAACTTGAAGCCCTAAAATAAGAACAATTATCAAGTTTAAAGATTATCTTGGATAAAGAAAAATTCAAAACCAATGTGAAAATGTCAATATAAATTTTTTTCACAAGATAAATTGGAAAATATATAAATAAATAAAAATTAAAATATGCAATATAAATGTTAATATAAATTTTATCTTCACAAGATAAACTCGGAAATATATAAATTTTGAAAAATTTAAAATATGCAACATATATGCTAATATAAACTTTATCATATATGCTAATATAAACTTTATCTTCATGAATTTTCAAATTTAATTATGGAATTATTCATTAAAAATAATTACATTATTTCTAGTAGAAATCATATTTTTTTAAAATATTTATTTTAAAAAAATTGAATAGATTTGATTGAGTTTTAGTTCGATTCACATCAATATTGTTGCTAGTGCAAGTGGATGTGGGTTCAAGTGGACTGAAGCGCATTACCCTCTTATTTAAGAGTTGGGAAGGGTTATGGCATTGTATCAAACAGAACAAATATAATAAGAATTTATAATGAAATTATTGTTAAAAAAAATCGAGTAGACTATTTCAGCGGTGAATTAAATTTTTAACTGATATGCAATTATCATTTATACATTTTTTTTATTTTGATATTCTACTATTATCATTTTTAATTTTAGTTTTTTTTTTTATATTTCGAATTTATATGTAGTGAATGTGCAGCGATGGAAGAATCCAAATAATTTACAGCCATGGGTGACACGGGATTTTCTTTTCATTTTTTAACAGAAACTTATACAAATGATGTTGTGTTTTAGGAGTTTTTTCATAGAAGATTTTGAAGGGTGCTATGGTTTCAAATATTTTGGAAGAGTATATGAGAGTAGATGGAAGTTTTTTGGAGCAATGATGGTGAAAATCGGAGAGAAGGTGGGGAGAGTAGTTCTTTGCAGCGTGAAGATGGAAAGAAAATAAGGGTTTGAAAACCCTAAATAAGTTGCATCTCTAAATAAATTTAAATTATTTTTAATATGTTTATGACTCAGTATTCATTTGTTTATAATTAGTTCGATTGAGTGAAAATATTTTGATAGTTTTAGTATTGATATTGACATATAATTGTTTAATATAAATTTCTAAAATTAATCTAAAGAGTTACATAATATTAAATATACAATATCCATGGGATTATTCCGGAGAATTTACACCATAGCAATTGTTCTTATGTATGGCGATCTATTGCTAATGTTTGGAGTGAGGTGAAGCATAGTCTCATCTATTGGGACAGCTGGTGGTACAGCGAAAAAAAATTCTAGCGATCTACAGTCAAGGATTTATGTGCGAAGTACAAATTGGGTTGAATTAGGGTTAAAAATATACTTTTTTTATTGAAAATGTTGAAAGGATGCTATTGATTCAATGTCGATTCCAAACCACAACAAAAACGTCCCGACCTTTACGTAGTCCACCCCGTAAAAAACGAACAACTATTTTCTCTTAAATTTTTCAAAGAGAGTTAAAAACAGTTGCTAGACCTTTTAAATTATTAAGTTGGTAACATTAACACACTAATGGATTATCATATTTTTATCCTCTTTGATATCACTTATTAAAAAGGAAAACCAAGATTATTCCTTATTAATAGAGAAAACAAATGGAAAGTTAGAAAAATGAATTATATTCTTTCCAAAAGAATATTAACTTCCATGTCTTTTATATTTTGATCGAAATTAATTAATATAATTGTTTATATTAATAAATTCAATAAAATATATACAATTAATATTTTGTATAAATCAAATTCATATATTAATTATATTCTTTCCAAAAGAATATTAATTTTCATGTCTTTTATATTTTGACCGAAATTAATTATTATAACTGTTTACATTAATTAATTCGGTAAAATATAAAATTAATATTTTGTATGAATCAAATTCAAAATTAATTATATTATTTCCAAAAGAATATTAATTTCCATGTCTTTTATATTTTGATCGAAATTAATTAATATAATTGTCCATATTAATTAATTCAGTAAAATATATATAATTAATATTTTATAAGAATCAAATTCATATATTAATTATATTCTTTTCAAAAGAATATTAATTTTCATGTCTTTTATATTTTGACCGAAATTAATTAATATAATTGTTTATATTAATTAATTCAGTAAAATATATACAATTAATATTTTGTATGAATCAAATTCATATATTAATTATATCCATGTTCTCTATTTGTGTACAAGTTTCTACATATAATATGTTTAATATATAACAATCAAATTAAAATAATTCTACAATCAAATGTGACAATTAAATACAAATGCCAAATGTATTTGGATTCTGTTCGTTTCAACTATAGGGTGTGACCCTCTAGGATCTTGTAATGTTGGTAGTAATACTAGAACGTTTCCAACATTACAAGCAATGAGTGACATCTAGCAATGTATCCTTGCCAACCAAGTTAGAAGAAGTTGTGATTCAACATAACCTTTATATGATAATCTTTTCATGTATTATATCCTTTTATCCTTAATAACTATACTTGACACAAGTAATGGAATAGTCACACTTTTATAGTCCGATATCATATTTCTTGATTTTTTGAGCAAACTACAATAAACAAATAAGTGTGATATCTCATCACAACTTATTCGAGCATGGCAATGCATTTCTAGTCTCACTCCATTAAGAGGCCTAAGATATTGCTTCCATTATGTAAGAGGGATAAATTCTATCTTGATCAACCATATCCCACTACATGGATCGTGGTATCTCCAACATCAGTCTTTATAGTATAACCTGTTACAGTAGACTTTTTAACTATATCAAAATATATGATTCACGATGTTGGGACAATGATGATCTCAAGTCTGAGGATCATATACATAATTATCACTATGAGTAATATTGTGACTATTACATAATAATTCAAGAAAAAAACTCATAACAGGTAAGTCCAATAAGTTGTTCTCTAACACATAGTCATGTATTGATTTTGACATTCTTATGCCAATGACAATTCTTTGTCATCAATCAACTACACATTAGTATCAATGCATTATTGCTCAAGTCTACAATAATACTTGACTAAGGAACCTTTTAAGAATAATCATATTTTCTTAAGACTTTATTACAATTCAGTTTATTTATATACTCAGAAAGAGAAACTGAAATAATAATTGCAATGCCTTATATAAATAAATAAGGTAAAACGAGTATGTGATCATCCCACTAACACTAAGACCAATCAATCATACATCTAATACCGAGTGACTTAGTGTGACGATCATGCTTCACTATGTCAGAAGCTTTGTCAATGGATCAACGATGTTGACATTTGTAGGTACTTTGCATATTTCCACATATCCTAAATCAATGATTTCTTGAATGAGATGAAAGGGCCTAAGTATATGTTTGGATCACTGGTGAGATCCAGGTTCCTTTTCTTGTGTAATAGCTTCGTTGTTCTCACAATGAAGTTCTATAGCATTTGGTATGCTAGGCACAACCTGTAACACCCCGAACCTGAGACCGTCGCCGGAGTCGAACACGAGGTGTTAACAGACTTCAAACCACTTATTGAGAATTTCCCAGACAAGCTGCCAATCTGTATACTAGTCGCTTCAAAAATCATAACTTAAGTTTCATAACTCGAAAATCAGTTTCGTAATTTTTCCATGAAACTAGACTCATATGTCCATCTACAGATTTTTTTCTAGAATTTTTGGTCAAGCCAATTAGTACAGTTTATTAGTTAAAGTCTCCCGTGTTACAGGGGTCGACTACACTGACCTTCGTGCGTTACAACTGGAATAACTCCCTGTGTAGGGATTCAATACTGATGTCGTTTGTTTCTATAGAAACTAGACTCAAAGAGGAATCTATACATATGTGGTATGACTCCTAATTATCTCTGGTTAATTTATAATGAATTCTCAAAGTCGGAACAGGGAATCCAGAAACCGTTCTGGCCCTGTCTCACGAAATCTTGAATATCTCTTAAAATACAGCTCATATGGTCATTTCGTTTCATCCATATGAAAATAGACCCATCAAGCTTCGAGTACGTAATTTTTTTAGCTATTAATTCCACTTCTGCTATTTTTAGTGATTTTTCGATCTCATATCATTGCTGCCGTCCGCAACAGTTACTGCAGTAGACTATGCCAATTTCATGAATCCTTCCTTAGCCTTACTAATCATCCATCATACGTGACACAAATTATGGCCACCTTATCAAAATTAAGGTTTCTAAGACTCGTGGCTATAGATTCTAGCATCCCACTCAAACGACCACATAGGCCATTTTCACATGGCTTAAAGTTTACAACCCAAAATTTAACAAAACAAAATAGCCCATACATGCCAAATGTTCTCCTAAGTTGACTAAGAAGACAATACCAAAAATTGCTCGCCGGTGTGATGACTTCGTTGTGATTCTGAACACCCAAAAGGAGACGAGTCCAAGAAACCTAAAATGGGTGACAAGAAAACACCGAGTGAGTTTATAACTCAGTAAGTCATAAGCATTCCACAACCATCCATTAATACAATTATCATAAAATGAAATAATGAAACAAGGCCAAGTGTTCCAGCCATACCGAACTATACCATAGTTCCTTAGATCTTCGGATCAATCTCATACCAAGTCATACATTTACATTTCATATACTGTTCAATAGGATATTTGAAGCAATTTCCATACATCATTTCATTTTCGCAACAATCATGCAATCAAATGAACTTTCATCTATTCCACGATACCTTATTTACGGGAATGCAATTGAAATCATCACATAGATTTAAATCTTACCAACTCCACCCCGAGCATGAACATAGCATCTATTAGCCATGAACTCAAGGTACTTACTCTTTCCGCTGTCCATACTCATCTCGATGAAGTCACGCCTCCATATAAATGTTCAATCGGAGATATGTGTAGAGTTCGCACACATAGTGCTTAATACTCAATCACGCACACTTAGTGCCATGTGATTCAAGCCCGCACACATAGTGCCATATAGTCCAAACTCGCACACTTAGTGCCATACATTACAAGCTCGCACACTCAGTGCCAATCTCGTCCCCGTACACATCTATTTCTCGCACACTTAGTGCCGAAGCAAACTTCCTACACATTTCACTATCTCTTTTACGTTCAACAATATCATCTTTTCATACACATACATTTGTATATATTTCATCTCATTAAACACAATTGCATAGATATTACAATCATTTAAGCAATATCAAATATATGCTTAATGACTTACCTTGTGTTGGGTAAAATAGTCCAAGTCGGCTACTCGATGACCTTCGTCTTTCCCTTGCTTGATTCTCCTTCTTTAACTCCTTGAGCTTAATCAATAAATCAACTAGTTTAACCCTCTTGCTAAACATTCATAATTCAATTACACATGCATATGTATGTTTGTATATTCGGCAACCATCCTCACTTATTACCCATTTGGTCAACAATCTAAGCCAAGATAAGGCTTCAATATGGTTGCCTCTAACCGAATACATGCACACCAATCTACTTCCTTTGGCCGAATATGCATGTCTATGTTGAGGCCAATTTTACACTTAATACTACACAAAAAACAGCATACATTTTCCTAATTAACGCATTACATATTGTAGCTCTATACACATCTCTCATTTATTTCATAACCGAAACAACATCACAAGCAAATATACACCTTAAAATAGTATATATGTCATACCAATTCATCATGTGCAAACATATATTCATGTAGGTGCAATGGCCGAATTCTCAAGTGGCTTATATCCAAATATATACACATATCCAAAGCTTAAATCTTACTTACCATGCAACATGCATGAATCATACTTATGGATATAACATGGCCGAATACCACAACACCATACCGTTTCAATTTGGTCATGGTTAAACAAAGAACTTAGTATCTCATTCAAAAATGCTAAAAGAAAATCTAAGAATCCTCAATCCACCATCACATGTATCATTATCAAGCTTGATATTTAGCATGCAATGGCATTAACACCATATTCACTTTGGCCGAATTTCATTCCCATGACATAACAAAGATTTGAACCATGGGCTAACAAGAACATCAAGCTAGCAACTAAAATATACATGAATCTCATGGCAAAACATCAAACTTACCTTAATCTAGGTACAAGTATGGCCAAACCTCCTCCTAAACCTCTTTCAAACCAACATGAAACAAGAATTCCTTCCTTCTTCCTTAGAATTTTCAGCCCAAAGGAAATGAAAATGATGAACAAAATTCTTCTTTCTTTCTCCACACTCACGGCAATGGGCATGCATGAGACCATTTTTTCTCTTTTTTTTTTTGTTCCTTTCATTATTAAATTCCCATGCTCACTATTTTATTTTTTCTTACATACACCATTGTCCCAACATGTTTTATGACATGTCTTTACCCATAATCTCTTGTCATGGCGGCCACTAGCTATTAGGGGGGGAAATTTGACATGCAAGTCCTCCTCTTTGACTACATGCACTATTAGGTCCTTATAGATTAGCCTATCACTTTTCAAAAGTGTCACACAAGTCCTACTAACTGAATTCACATGCTATCGGCTAAATCGAAGCCTGAAATTTTCACACATTCATAATTACATATTCTAGACAATAAATATTACGTTCAAACATTTCGGTGACTCGGTTTAGCGGTCCTGAAACCACTTCCCGACTAGGGTCAATTTTGGGCTGTCACAACTCTCCCCCACTTAAGAAATTTTCGTCCCCGAAAATCTTACCGGTAAATAGGTTTGGGTAACACTCTTTCATAGAGTTCTCGGGTTCCCAAGTAGCTTCTTCCATCCCGTGTTTGAGCCATCACACTTTTACTAACGGAACCCTTTTGTTTCGTAACTCCTTCACTTCACGAGCTAGGATACGAATCGGTTCTTCTTCATAACTCATATCGGCTTGAATTTCAACCTCTGATGGACTAATTACGTGTGACGGGTCAGATCTATAACGTCGAAGCATCGAAACATGGAAGACATTGTGAATCTTTTCAAGTTCAGGGGGCAAAATCAAACGATATGCGACTGGACCGACTCGTTCGGATATCTCATATGGCCCAATGAACCTCGGGCTCAATTTGCCTTTACGGCCAAATCTGAGTATCTTTTTCCAAGGCGAAACTTTAAGAAACACTTTATCTCCCACTTGATACTCAATGTCTTTTTGTTTTAGATCCGCGTACGACTTCTGACGATCGGAGGCTATCTTCAGATTTTCACGGATTACTTTTACTTTCTGTTCAGCATCTTTAATCAAATCCACTCCAAAAATTTTGTTCTCACCGAGCTCGGTCCAAAACAATGGTGTACGGCATTTATGCCCGTACAAGGCCCCGTAAGGCACCATCTTAATACTTGATTGAAAACTATTGTTGTACTCGAATTCAATCAAAGGTAAGTACCGTTCCCATGAACCACTGAACTCGAGGATGCAACATCTCAACATATCCTCAAGTATCTGAATTATCCGCTCGGATTGACCATCGGTTTGGGGTGAAAGGCGGTCTGAAATGCAACTTGGTACCCAAAGCTTCTTGAAATTTCTTCCAAAATCGCGAGGTAAATCTCGGATCTCTATCCGACACAATAGAAATCGGTACCCGTGTAATCTCACAATCGAGAAACGTACAATTGGCTAGTTTATCCAATGAAAATCCGTGCGCGACGGATAAAGTGAGCCGACTTAGTCGATCTATCAACAACAACCCAAATCGCATCCTTCTTACTAGTCGACAATGGCGCCCGGACATAAAGTCCATTGTGACTCGATCCCATTTCCACTCGGGTATCGTGATCGGTGAAGCAATCTCAAGGCACTTGATGTTCCGCTTTCACTTGTTGACATATTAAACATCTCAAACAAAGTCGGAGATGTCCGTTTCATACCATGCCACCAAAACCGACGTTTCAAATCGTTGTACATCTTCGTACTCCCGGTGGATTACCATTCGGCTACAATGGGCTTCATTCGAATCATTGAAATAAGTTCAATTCTTTGGAACACACAGACGACTTCGAACCTCAAACAATCGTCATCACCAATATGAAACTCCGATTCCTTGTTCGAACACACTCAGCCCGTTTTGCAACCAACTCATCATCAACTTTCGAGCTTCACGAATTTGATGAGTCAACAATGGTTTGGCCTTTAATTCGCTACTAACACATTGTCGGGTAGAATAGACAAGTGTACATTCATTGCTCGTAAAGCAACGGTGATTTCGGCTTAAGGCGTCCGCAACCACATTAGCCTTTCCGGGTGATAATCAATGACAAGCTCATAATCTTTTAACAACTCGAGCCAACGTCTTTGTCGCAGATTTAAGTCTCTTTGAGTCATCAAATATTTGAGACTTTTGTGATCCGAATACACATGGTACTTCTCACCAAATAAGTAATGTCGCCATATCTTTAAGGCGAATACGATGGCAGCCAATTCGAGATCATGGGTCGGATAATTTTTCTCATGTGGCTTTAATTGTCTCAACGCGTAGGCCACAACTCGACCTTCTTGCATTAATACGCAACCTAACCCAAGTAGGGAGGCGTCACTATAAATGACAAACTCTTTGCCAGATTCGGGCTGCACTAAAACTGGAGCTTCCGTTAAATGAGTTTTCAATTGATCAAAACTTTTCTGACACTTTTCCATCCATTCAAACTTGACATCCTTCTGAAGTAGTTTCGTCATGGGTGTGGCTATCATCGAGAATCCTTTTATAACCGTCGGTAGTAACCGGCAAGTCCCAAAAAGCTCGAACCTCAAGAATATTTCTGAGGCTTCCGATTAAGTATAGCTGAAATTTTACTCGGTCGACTCGAATACCCGATCTGAGATACCACATGACCCAAGAAGCTAACCTCTCTTAACCAGAACTCACACTTGCTGAACTTAGCATATAACTGCTTATCCCGTAAAATTTGCAACACTAATCTCAGGTGCTCCGCATGTTCGGTCTCATCTTTTGAATAGACCAAGATGTCGTCAATGAACACAACTACGAACCGATCCAAATATGATCTGAAGATCCGATTCATCAAATCCATAAATACCGCAGGGGCATTAGTGAGCCCAAACGGCATCACTAAGAACTCGTAGTGACCATATCTCGTTCTGAAGGCAATTTTGGGTATGTCGAATCTCGATTCATGGCGATAATAGCCCGATCTCAAATCTATTTTTGAGAACACTGAGGCTCCCTTCAGTTGATCGAACAAATCATCGATACGTGGTAACGGATACTTGTTCTTTATTGTCACTTTATTAAACTGACGATAGTCGATGCACAACCTCATGGTTCCGTCCTTCTTTTTCACAAACAACACTGGTGCACCCCAAGGTGAAAAACTCGGGCGAGCAAAGCCTCTATCCACCAACTCTTGCAACTGAGCTTTCAACTCCTTTAATTTCGTTGGTGCCATACGATACGGAGCTATCGAAATCGGTGTGGTCCCAGGTACAAGCTCAAGGCCAAACTCTATCTCCCGAACAGGTGGCAAACCCGGTAATTCTTCGGGAAAAACATCCGGGTATTCACAAACCACCGGCACAGATTCGGGTTTTATTTCTAACTCCTTATCATCAAGTACATACGCAAGGTATGCTTCGCACCCCTTTCTTACATATCTTTGGGCCAACATTGATGATATTACAGCTGGCAACCCCTTCAAGTCCGTAGGTTCAACTCGAATCATCTCGTTATTTGCGCACCTCAAATCAATAGTCTTGCTTTTACAATTCACAACCGCATCATGCACGGTCAACCAATCCAACCCAAGAATAACATCAAATTCATCGAACGGCAAAAGCATCAAGTCCGCCGAAAACAGAACCTCAATTACTAGGGACATTTCTTACACACTTTGTCGACCAAAGACGTAACGACCCAAGGGATTTGACACCGAATTACGAACTCGAGAGACTCAATAGGTAAAGTCTTCTTGGATGCTAAGGTTTCGCATATATAAGAGTGAGTAGAACCAAGGTCAATTAAAGCAATCACATTAGTATCAAAGAGAGTGAAAGTACCAGTGATAACGTCAGGGGAGGATGCCTCCTCTCGTGCGCGGATAGCATATGCTCTAGCAGAGCACGAGTCTCAGATCGAACAACCGTATCGAGACCCTCTCGATTACCACCCTACCTCCCGAAATC
This sequence comes from Gossypium arboreum, assembly GCF_025698485.1. Taxonomy (NCBI): domain Eukaryota; kingdom Viridiplantae; phylum Streptophyta; class Magnoliopsida; order Malvales; family Malvaceae; genus Gossypium; species Gossypium arboreum. The sequence goes on along the minus strand of NC_069074.1, from coordinate 64,610,322 downwards.
CTCGGGGTCTACCTCTAGCCGTCGTCCCACTAGATCTTGCACCTTGCATCTTATTCTTCTCATCTAGCTCCGTGCAATCTCTAATGAAATGGTCCTTGAACCGCATCCATAACAGGCCCTATTAATGACTTACCCCAACATTCACCTATGTGTCGTCTTCCACATTGGGGCATTCGGCTTTTCTTGACGATTATTGCCCACACTAGCTACCGAAGTAGCTCGTGAGTCCATCGATGGTCGTACTCTAATGGAAATCCCATGATCGCCCTCGACTTATTTGTGTCCTCTCTGAACTTCTTTACAGTAGAAAATGGAGCCTTGCTCGTCGATCTTTTACGATAATCTCTAGCTTCAAATTCAGCTTTCCTCTTCTCCTTCCAAGCTCTTCCGCCTTGCGTGCTCGTTCAACTAGTGTTACAAATTCTTTTATCTCCAAAATACCCACCAGTAGCTTTAACTCTTCATTCAATCCTCTTCAAATCTTTTGCACATAGCAACCTCATCAGCCACACACTCCGAGCATACCGACTAAGCCTTACGAACTCATGTTCAGATTCAGATCTCAATCATACGACCTTGCTTGAGCTCCAAGAATTCCTTACGCTTTTGATCGATGAACCGTTGACTAATGTATTTCTTTCAAAATTCCGTTTGGAAGAAATCCCAAGTAACTTGTTCCTTTGGGACTATGGAAATTAAGGTCCTCCACCAATAGTAGGTGAGTCTCACAACAAGGATATAGCACACTTAAGACATTCATCGGTGTGCATGACAGTTCATCAAACACTCTAATGGTGTTATCAAGCGAACTCACCCTTTCGGCATCATCAAGAACTATGGCCTTAAACTCCTCATTGCACGCTTCCTAATCAAGTCCACGGTGGTTTACTCAACCTCACAGGATCAGCAATCGATGGCATTACGGGCTCTTGGGGTGGATTATTTAAATTTGGGAATGGTTGGACAGCCGGATTGGCTCGGGCATATTATGCGACCCACTCATTCATCATGGTGAAGAAGGCTTGTTTCGCCTTCATCTTGATTATTCATGGATGACCGAGGCTCAACAGGCGGTGTCCCTTACGCAGAGCAGCCGCTACACTTTCAACGTCATCCGCCAAGGGTCTCTCTACCCGGGTTCCATTTGCTAATCAAAACAAAAATTTCAACCGTCAGAAGTCATCACATTTTTAAGCACTAACACATTGGCATGTATAGCTAGACTCACACGCGCTACGGTAGTCCTAGAACCGACTAAACCATAGCTCTGATACCAATAAAATTGTAACACCCCGAACCCGAGACCGTCACCGGAGTCGAACACGAGGTGTTAACAGACTTCAAACCACTTATTGAGAATTTCCTAGACAAGCTGCCAATCTGTGTACTAGTCACTTCAAAAATCATAACTTGAGTTTTACAACTCGAAAATCAGTTTTGTAATTTTTCCCTGAAACTAGACTCATATGTTCATCTACATATTTTTTTCTAGAATTTTTGGTCAAGCCAATTAGTACAGTTTATTAGTTAAAGTCTCCCGTGTTACAGGGGTCGACTACACTGACCTTCGTGCGTTACAACTGGAATAACTCCCTGTGTAGGGATTCAATACTGATGCTGTTTGTTTCTATAGAAACTAGACTCAAAGTCGAATTTATACATATGTGGTATGACTCCTAATTATCTCTGGTTAATTTATAATAAATTTTCAAATTCGGAACAGGGAATCCAGAAACCGTTCTGGCCCTGTCTCACAAAATCTTGAATATCTCTTAAAATACAGCTCATATGGTCATTTCGTTTCATCCATATGAAAATAGACCCATCAAGCTTCGAGTACGTAATTTTTTTAGCTATTAATTCCACTTCTGCTATTTTTAGTGATTTTTCGATCTCATATCACTGCTGCCATCTGCAACAGTTACTGCGATGAACTATGCCAATTTCATGAATCCTTCCTTAGCCTTACTAATCATCCATCATACGTGACACAAATTATGGCCACCTTATCAAAATTAAGGTTTCTAAGACTCTTGGCTATAGATTCTAGCATCCCACTCAAACGACCACATAGGCCATTTTCACATGGCTTAAAGTTTACAACCCAAAATTTAACAAAACAAAATAGCCCATACATGCCAAATGTTCTCCTAAGTTGACTAAGAAGACAATACCAAAATTGCTCGCCGTGTCATGATCTGCGTTGATGATTCTGAACACCCAAAAGGAGACGAGTCCAAGAAACCTAAAATGGGTGACAAGAAAACACCGAGTGAGTTTATAACTCAAGAAGTCATAAGCATTCCACAACCATCCATTAATACAATTATCATAAAATGAAATAATGAAACAAGGCCAAGTGTTCCAGCCATACCGAACTATACCATAGTTCCTTAGATCTTCGGATCAATCTCATACCAAGTCATACATTTACATTTCATATACTGTTCAATAGGATATTTGAAGCAATTTCCATACATCATTTCATTTCCGCAACAATCATGCAATCAAATGAATTTTCATCTATTCCAGATACCTTATTTACGGAATGCAATTGAAATCATCACATAGATTTAAATCTTACCAACTCCACCCCGAGCATGAACATAGCATCTATTAGCCATGAACTCAAGGTACTTACTCTTTCCGCTGTCCATACTCATCTCGATGAAGTCACGCCTCCATATAAATGTTCAATCGGAGATATGTGTAGAGTTCACACACATAGTGCTTAATACTCAATCACGCACACTTAGTGCCATGTGATTCAAGCCCGCACACATAGTGCCATATAGTCCAAACTCGCACACTTAGTGCCATACATTACAAGCTTACTTAGTGCCATACATTACAAGCTCGCACACTCAGTGCCAATCTCGTCCCCGTACACATCTATTTCTCGCACACTTAGTGCCGAAGCAAACTTCCTACACATTTCACTATCTCTTTTACGTTCAACAATATCATCTTTTCATACACTTACATTTGTATATATTTCATCTCATTAAACACAATTGCATAGATATTACAATCATTTAAGCAATATCAAATATATGCTTAATGACTTACCTTGTGTTGGGTAAAATAGTCCAAGTCGGCTACTCGATGACCTTCGTCTTTCCCTTGCTTGATTCTCCTTCTTTAACTCCTTGAGCTTAATCAATAAATCAACTAGTTTAACCCTCTTGCTAAACATTCATAATTCAATTACACATGCATATGTATGTTTGTATATTCGCAACCATCCTCACTTATTACCTATTTGGTCAACAATCTAAGCCAAGATAAGGCTTCAATATGGTTGCCTCTAACCGAATACATGCACACCAATCTACTTCCTTTGGCGAATATGCATGTCTATGTTGAGGCCAATTTTACACTTAATACTACACAAAAAAACAGCATACATTTTCCTAATTAACGCATTACATATTGTAGCTCTATACACATCTCTCATTTATTTCATAACCGAAACAACATCACAAGCAAATATACACCTTAAAATAGTATATATGTCATACCAATTCATCATGTGCAAACATATATTCATATAGGTGCAATGGCCGAATTCTCAAGTGGCTTATATCCAAATATATACACATATCCAAAGCTTAAATCTTACTTACCATGCAACGTGCATGAATCATACTTATGGATATAACATGGCCGAATACCACAACACCATACCGTTTCAATTTGGTCATGGTTAAACAAAGAACTTAGTATCTCATTCAAAAATGCTAAAAGAAAATCTAAGAATCCTCAATCCACCATCACATGTATCATTATCAAGCTTGATATTTAGCATGCAATGGCATTAACACCATATTCACTTTGGCGAATTTCATTCCCATGACATAACAAAGATTTGAACCATGGGCTAACAAGAACATCAAGCTAGCAACTAAAATATACATGAATCTCATGGCAAAACATCAAACTTACCTTAATCTAGGTACAAGTATGGCCAAACCTCCTCCTAAACCTCTTCCAAACCAACATGAAACAAGAATTCCTTCCTTCTTCCTTAGAATTTTCAGCCCAAAGGAAATGAAAATGATGAACAAAAATTCTTCTTTCTTTCTCCACACTCACGGCAATGGGCATGCATGAGACCATTTTTTCTCTTTTTTTTTTGTTCCTTTCATTATTAAATTCCCATGCTCACTATTTTATTTTTTCTTACATACACCATTGTCCCAACATGTTTTATGACATGTTTTTACCCATAATCTCTTGTCATGGCCGGCCACTAGCTATTAGGGGGGGAATTTGACATGCAAGTCCTCCCCTTTGACTACATGCACTATTAGGTCCTTATAGATTAGCCTATCACTTTTCAAAAGTGTCACACAAGTCCTACTAACTGAATTCACATGCTATCGGCTAAATCGAAGCCTGAAATTTTCACACATTCATAATTACATATTCTAGACAATAAATATTACGTTCAAACATTTCGATGACTCGGTTTAACGGTCCCGAAACCACTTCCCGACTAGGGTCAATTTTGGGCTGTCACACAACCCCTAATTCATATATGAACTTCTTAATCCAAACAACCTCTTTTGTAACCTTACTAGTTACAATATACTCAACCTCAGTTGTAGAATCAGTTATTGTATCTTGCTTTGAACTTTTGTAGCTCACAGCACCACCATTAAGGCAAAACACAAAAGCCGTTTGCGATCGTGAACCATCCTAGTCTGTTTTGAAACTAGCATCAGTGTAACCTTTTACATTAAACTCTTTCTCACCTCCATATATAAGGAATGTATCCTTAGTCCTTCTTAAGTACTTAAGGTTATTTTTAACTACGACTCAATAACTTTCATCGAGATCTACTTGGTACCGGCTCGACATGCCTAAAGCATACTATACATTTGGATGAGTACATAACATGACAAACATGATAGATCCAATAGCCAAAGCATTTGGAATCTTACTCATATGTTCTCTCTCTTGTGAAGTTGAAGGACACATTTCCTTCGAGAGTGAAATACCATGTTTCATAGGTAGAAATCATCTATTAGATTCTTCTATACTAAACCTTTTTAGTACTTTATCTATGTATATACTTTAGCTTAGTCTTAGGAGTCGTCTTAATCTATCTCTATAGATTTTGACTCCTAATATGTTTTTAGCCTCGCTCAAGTCTTTCATAGAAAAACAACTTCCTAACTAAGTCTTAACAAACTATAGGGTAGGTATATCATTTCCTGCGATAAGTATGTCATCTACATACAATACCAAGAATACAATAGTTCTTCCACTAATTTTCTTATAAACACAAGGATCATATTCATTTATGATAAAACCAAACTCTTTGATCGCATCATTAAAACGAAGAGTCCAACTTCGAGAAGCTTACTTTAACCTATAAATGGTTCTTTGTAGCTTACATATCATACCCGCATCTTTTGGATTGAAAAAACCTTCAGGTTGTGTCATGTACACATCCTTTTCCAGTTTCCCGTTAAGGAAAGTTGTTTTGACGTCCATCTACCATATTTCATAATCATGAAATGCAACTATTGCAAGTAAGATCCAGATAGATTTAAACATAGTAACAGAAGAAAAAGGTTTCATCATAGCCAATATCATGAACTTGGCGAAAACCTTTAGTGACCAATTGCCTTTTGTATGTTTGTACATTACCATCCATGTCAGTTTTCTTTTTGAAAACCCACTTGCACCGTACGAGTTTAACCCCTTCTAGTGGGTTAACCAAGATCCATACTTGATTTTCTGACATGGAATTCATCTTAGACCTCATGGCCTCAAACCATTTATCAAAATTTGGGCTTACCACCGCTTCTTGATAAGTCCTAAGTTCATATTTATCCATAAGTAGAATATTGCCATGTATTGTAATAAGAAATCCATATCTCTCAACTACAAGATGTTCTCTTAAAGATCTTTGCGGTAGTTATGTTTCCAAAACAATTGATTTTTCCGCAACAACTTGTGGAACCTATTGTTGTTCAATCTCTGGTTCAGTGATTTATTGCTATTCTCGAATTTTTTCGAATTCTATTCTTTTACCACTTCCTTTTCTAGAGACAAAGTATCTTTCAAGGAAGACTCCTGTCAAAGCAACAAACACTTTGTTCTCGGTAGGATTGAAGAAATAATATCCTTTAGTTTTTTTAGAATATCCCACAAAGATACACTTTTGAGATTTGGGTTCAAGTGTGGTAGACGTTTGACATTTAACATTAGCTTCACAACCCCAAACCTTCATGAAAGACATACTAGGACACTTCCCAGTCTACATCTCATATGCTGTCTTTTGAATCGATTTAGATGGAACATGATTTAGTATGAAAGCAGCTATTTCAAGTGCATTTCCTTAAAATGAATTAGGAAGATCAACACGAATCATCATTGATCGAACCATGTCTAGTAGTGTCCAATTTCTCCTTTCAAAAACTCTATTCTATTGTGGAGTACCAGGTTGTGTAAGTTGTGAGACAATCCCACACTCTTTCCAAAAAACTCATCAAACTCTAAGCTTAAGTATCCTCCTCAATTTGATCGAAGTGCTTTAATACTTTTACCTAGTTGGTTTTGTACTTCATTTTTAAATTCATTGAACTTTTCAAGGGCTTCAAATTTATGGCACATAAAATAAATATGTCCATATCTAATGAAGTCATCAATGAAAGTAATGAATTATTAAAAACCTCCTCTGGCTTGTGTGTTCATTAGTCCATATACATCATTATGTATTAAGCTCAATAAATCACTAGCTCACTTATTTTTACTATTAAAAGGAGTTTCAATCATTTTACTCAATAAACAAGACTCACATATATCCAATTATTCAAAAACAAAAGAATCCAAAATCCCATCTTTATGGAGCTTTGATATGTGCTTCTCACTTATATGACCCAAACGAAAATGCCAAAGACAAGTTTAATTAGAGTAATTTATTTTTGATCTTTTAGTATTTATGTTATAAATGGGTCTATCTTGACATAAAATGTAGAGGCCATTTACTAATTGTGTCAAACCATAGAAAACATTATTGAGATAAATTAAACAAAAATTATTTTTAATAATTATCTTCAAACTGATTTTGTCTAAACAAGAAATTGAAATAATGTTTCTAGTCAAAGTAGGCACAAAATAACAATCCTTCAAAATTAAATCAAGTCCACTAGGAAATGATAAAATATGTGTTCCTACAGCTAATGCAGCAACTATTGCTCCATTCCCAACTCATAGGTCCACATCTCCTTTAACAAGATTCCTACTCCTTTGCAGTCCCTATACATAGGTATAAATATGAGAACCACATCTGGTATCAAATACCCAAAAAGTAGATGTTGATAAATTAATATCAATAATATAAATACTTAAAGCGAATGCTCCGTTTTCCTTTGCCTTATTGACATCTTCAAGACAGGTAGGGCAGTTCCTCTTCCATTGTCTGATCTTAACATAATGGAAACATTTTCCTTCCTTAGAATTTCCTCCTTTAGGTTTCAATGTAACTTTTCCTTTGTTGGGCTTGGTCTTACCATTGGGCTTGGCCTTGCCATTGTCCTTAGGCTTTGCCTTAACCATAGCCTTTCCTTTGACCTTGTCCTTGCGAACTATCAAAATGGAGTTAAGCTTAGCCTATTTCATGTTACTTTTAGCAGTTCGTAACACGCTCAGGAACTGTGGCAAAGTCTTATTAATCTCATTCATGTTGAAATTAAGGATAAATTGGGTAAAACTATATGACAACGTGAGTTCCCACAAGAGTTCCCTTCACCATTTTACATCAGAATAAAGCTTTAGAGGTCTTGTACCTCTCCTGGCATGCTTGCCCCTCATATAATTGCTTGAGGTGTTGGATCATATCATAGGCAACCATATCCTCATGTCGGTTTTGAAGCTTAAGAATCATGGTGGAAAACATTATACATCCTATGTCTAACATGTCATTAAGATGCTTCCTATAAGCATCTTCGTCAGCTCTAAAAGCATTAGCTGTTGGTTCATAAGGAATGGGTTCTTCAATGACATATAATTTTTGTTCTTGTTTGAGGATAATCCTCAAGTTATGGAACCAGTCAATGAAGTTCAAGCCATTCAACTTGTCCTTCTCAAGGACTAATCGCAATAATAAAGAACTTAAGTTGTTTTCCATAATTAATCTACAATAATAAAATATGGTCATGAGCACTTTTACCAAGTTTATTATAATCATTAAAAGGACTTTATTAAATGACGCTCCCATAATTTTTTTCAAAATTAATAACCCTCATATTTTAATTTTGGAAAGACTTTCTCTAAAGTTTTCTAGTGGGTAAAGATCCATTTTCACCTCTTCTTAAGTCAACTTCGGCTTTACTCTCAAGATTATGGTTATTTAGGTAAGCAACGCTTGCTAATTACATCACATGTAATTCCTCTATTTTATTCCAATCATCTCATGATTTATCCAAATCTCTTGCCTCTAGGTATCTAATCCTATTAGAGTAACCTAGTTAAGTTATTAACCAATATCATAACCAATGAATATCACTTGCGTATTCTTCACATTTAACCAAGATAAATACATGTTCTTTGCTTTAGCAGAACCTATATTGTATCGATCAAGGCTTTAACGAGGGTAAATTTTGGAAGATAATCTTAACTTAATATTTTATTGAAGGGTTTTAAATTAAATTAATGTCACCATTAATGGTTGACATTTGTCCATTTAATCATTTAATTAATCTTATCAATATCCTATAACATGCATGCTAACATATCATCAATTGTATCATATAAATGAAACTTATAAAGCAGTAAATAAATGCAATGGTTATAGCCCATAAAACTATGATGGTTCCTCCCAAGGCAATGGGAAAATTGTAGGGAATCCTAAGGGTATATGCAGCTTGTCAAGCTTGTTTTCCACTTTAGGTAGCCCAACCTTCTTTTCCTCTAGTTCTTATCAACTTTTACAATTTACAATTATAGAAACTTGTTTTACATATGAGGGAGTAAGATGAGAAGAGAAGTTGTCGCGTGTGAATATGTAATGTAAATGTGCAAGTATACACGTCGAATAAAGTAATAAAGTGATAAGTGAGATCATCTCTATAGAGATCAGAATGGATTAAAATGATTGAGTTATCACTATGTCCTATACTAATTAAGCTATAACAAAATGAACAGAATAACAATTTCATGACGAGTATTAATGTATGAAATATTAAGATCAAATACTAAATAAATTGCTGTGGCAAATCTACAAGACAAAGTTGGAAGGATTATGCTGTTGAAAGGGAAGGTTGAAATTACTTAGATTATATCTTTATAACATAATAATGCCATGAAAAAACCTTAACCAAATTACTATTCAGAGTACAACTACTACAGTCTGCTTTTTTCGAGAGCTACACTTTAAGCTACCATTCCAAGACTTTGTATGTCTACATGTCTTAAGAATGATACCTAACACTATCTTTCCTTTCTCTATACAAAACACAACTTTATGTCTAGAGTGCTACAAGTATTTTTTCAAGCACTGGCTTGTATCATTCGATTACGATCTAACTCACTTAACCTTTTCAAAATTAAATCAAGTCTAAGAACATGCCATGCATTCATCTATTTCTGGAGCTTGCATCATGTATTTAAGATAAGCCAAATCGAATGAAATAGTAGATCTTCTCAAGATAATATCATGGTCAATAAAAGTAATAAAAATTCATCCAGTAATTCCAACCTGATGACATTAGCTTTCATAGGTTGGGAATCAAAATCCAAAATATCAACATCATTCAACATTATTATCTACCATTTAAAAATCAAAAAAATCAATTAATAGAATGAAGGTAGAACTACAAGAAGCTTTTGCCACTCTAACTTTAATTCTAATGCTACCAAATCGTGCAAGATCCAAGGTTGAGCTTGCATCATGTATTTAAGATAAGCCAAATCGAATGAAATAGTAGATCTTCTCAAGATAATATCATGGTCAATAAAAGTAATAAAAATTAATCCAGTAATTCCAACCTGATGATATTAGCTCATGGGTTGGGAATTAAAATCCAAAATATCAACATCATTCAACATTATTATCCACCATTTAAAAATAAAAAAAAATCAATTAATAGAATGAAGGTAGAACTACAAGAAGCTTTTGCCACTCTAACTTTAATTCTAATGCTACCAAATCGTGCAAGATCCAAGGTTGAGCTTGCATCATGTATTTAAGATAAGCCAAATTGAATGAAATAGTAGATCTTCTCAAGATAATATCATGGTCAATAAAAGTAATAAAAATTCATCCAGTAATTCCAACCTGATGATATTAGCTCATGGGTTGGGAATTAAAATCCAAAATATCAACATCATTCAACATTATTATCCACCATTTAAAAATCAAAGAAATCAATTAATAGAATGAAGGTAGAACTACAAGAAGCTTTTGCCACTCTAACTTTAATTCTAATGCTACCAAATCGTGCAAGATCCAAGGTTGAATGCGTCGTCCCCTTCCTTGCGTCTTTGCTCTCTTCTTATACCGTTACCCTCTTCCATTTTCTTTGACATTTCACGAGATTTTTCTGGAGAGAAAAAACTCATCTTCTTCTCTTTCTCCATCTTCTTTTATAGGATAAGTCCCTCCTTTCTCAGTACATACAACAAATTCACACAACAATACATCCAAATATCAATCCAGGACTCATTACAAGCATTCCAAACATAAGCCTGAACTAAGTTCTCATGTAACTGAAACATTTAACATGACAAACATTAAATATGAATATTCTCGGTCTATACTTAATCTTCTTTTCTAAATCCAATTTTTTTCATCTTATAATTCACCTACGACTAATTATCAACCTTTAAACTACACAAAACTACTCAATTCATGATATCGACTTTTTTGACATGTTTTTGGCTATGTTTTTGAAAATTCATTAAAACTTAAGAAATCTTTATTGAAACAAAAAAGTAAGTTTAGAAACCTTCTAATCATGTTAAAACAAGTTGAACAACACTTTGAAATCACGTTTTTATCCATAAACTTGAAATTCAGCATTAAAAACCCAATTTTTGGCTTTTATTTAAATCATGCATTTCAATGGCTAAAAACTTAGTTTAAGGGACTAGATATCATTTAAAACTCATAGAAAGTCGAATGGTTACCTTCGATGGAAAACAAATGAGCTTTGACGCAAATCTAGAAAAGCCCACGCTCGGAGAAAATGATGTAGATGATGACATTTTTGGGTGATTTTCTAGGTTTTTTTTATAGAGGTTTATAACTTAAGAGATGATAGAAATCGAAAAGAATTAGGACTTGAAGTTCAAATTTGATTGAAACAGCAAGAGAGAATCAAGGGATGACAAACACAATATGTAACACCCCAAACCCGGCCTAGACGTTATGGCCGAATCTGGCGTGTCACATCGAAGTGTTTTTATGAAAATTGATCTTTTTGGTAAAAAATTTGTTACTGAGTTTAAATCCTTTTATTATTATTTAACAAAAGTTCTCATCAAAACGTGTACCTTATTAACCATCACTATTATATTAAATTGATTTAAAGACACGGAAGCTTTTTAAGTCGATGAAGTTTAAAACGCATGTTTTAGAAAACAATAATTGTTTTAAAAACTCGTCTTTACCTAGACTAGCAGTTTAAAAATATATAATCCAAAGCACAATTAAAAAGTAAAACCCACAAACGGCCTTATTACAAAATTAAAAACCCAAAAATGAAATTTAAATCGAATAAATTCAAATGCATGACACGGCAGTCGTGTGGCCACCTCCAAGTCCCTCGTAACACCAAATCGTCTAAGGCTGGGGATTACCTGTACAGTTAAAAAGAAAGGGTGAGTTTATGAAAACTCAGTGTGTAATCCCCTAACAGACAACAGAAATCAGAATATGGAAAACAGTCTCGGCTTTAGCCCTATACAGTATTAGTATAGTCTGGGCCTAAGCCTAATATAGTATCAGTACAGTGTAATGAAATTATGCATCCCGCCCAAATCCAGCCAGCACACCACTCGTACCAACCAACACACCATGTAGGGATATAAATCAACCCACCCACCCAGCACACCAATATCGTAGCAAAGTCGCCAAGATAATAATGCAAAGATAGTCGCCAGAATAAATAAATGTGGCAAAGCCACCAGTATCAGTAATTGTGGCATAGCCACCAATAATAGTAAATGTGACATAGTCACCAATATAGTACTTCCTCTGTATCAAAATCCCAACCCCATGCAGTATGTCAAGTCATAAATATTTTGTGTAGTAAAGTCATACTCAGTACAATCATATATGTAAATCATAACCACATCAGTCATACAAAACATAAGGGCATAATCATCATTTTACCATACAGGGGTATTAAGGTCATTTTACCATACAGGGGCATTACGGTTATTTTACCCTACAAGGGCATTACGGTCATTTTACCCTACAGGGACATTACGGTCATTTTACCCTATAGGGGTATTAGGGTCATTTTATCTATATTGGGGTTTTAGCTCAGATAACGACCTCTCTGAAGGTCTACAGTCAGTTCGAGCGACATTGATAACCTAAATGATCATACCGGTGTAAATGGGCCCAAGGCCCATTACTCGGCCCAAGTGGGCATACACGCTCTTGTGGCCCATTTAGCCCAAATTCAATTATGGCTATGTGACCTACATAGCCCAGTCCAATATTTATCACTTATCATGGATTTAATCTGTGTGGGGCCCATAAGCCCATTGGGTCCACACGGCCCATTTTGGCCCAACATGGCCCATAACGGCCTAATCCATGAAACGTTCGTGGTGGCCTTTACCTTCTATCGCCCATGATTTGTGGGCTCGATTTACCCCACGAGCTATCGCACGCTCGTGAGGCCTCAAATGTTGAAGTTTCAGCACTTTGGCTTTTTGGCTTCTGCTGATTTACAGTCCAATAAGTGTGGAATACACACCTGTTTGCGAAAACTGCACTAATACCCCCAGGCTTCGAACCCTTGGTTGATCGCCTGCAAATCTCACACTTAATCCTTTACAAGAGATATTCTACAGACCCCCTTTAGAGATATCCTGCAATACAACTGAGACTTTAACAACCGAATCCATTTATTGACTGATCAAAGGTTTGCACCAACTGTATAAAACTTACCGAAATGTTGACCAAAAGTGAAGAGATACCACTAATTGGCCTACTAGAGTATGCCCTAACACCAAAGCACAAAAAGGAACACCCACCCTCGAGATGGAATGTGACAGCCTGAAAACGACCCTAGTCAGAATGTGGTTTCGGGACCACAAAAACGAGGCATAAAAATAATTTAATATTTATTTTATTGCCTATAATATGTGTTAACTCATGTGTGACATTTTTGATGTTTTGATTTAGAGTTATAAATGTGAATTTCACTAGAAAGGACCTAGTAGAAAACTTTGGAAGTATGATGGGGGAATGTGTAATGACTAATTAAAGCATGCATGCAAAACAATGGCCTTGCATGTCAAATATCCCTCTTTTTATAAGAGGTGGCCGGCCATGACAATGAGGGATGGGCAAAACATGTCATAGACATGTTTTGTTGGTGCATTAGGGAGAAAAGAAATAAACAAATAAGCATGGGTAATAAAGAATGAAAAAAAAATGTGTGTGAGTGAACCCCCCCTATTGCCGTGTATTGAAGAAAAGAAAAGAAAAAAAATTGATCATCCTTTCATTCTCTCTTGACCGAAAATCCTAAGGAAGAAGAGGGAATTTTTGCTTCATGTTTGGTTTGGAAGAGGATTAGGAAGGGTTTGGCTATACTTGCATCAAGATTAAGGTATGTTTGAGGTTGTGCCATGAGATTCATGCATGTTTTTAGTTACTAGCTTGATGTTCTTATTAGCCCATGGTTCAAATCTTTGTTATATCATGGGGATGGTATTTGGCCAAGGTGGATTTTGTGTTAATGCCATTGCATGTTAAATATGAAGCTTGTTAATGGTATATGTGATGGGGGATTGATGGCTCTTGGACTTTCTTTTTAGTATTTTTGAGTAAGACATTAAGTTCTTTGCTTAATCATGACCAAAATTATGGTGTTGTGATGTATTCGGTCATGGTATATCCATAAGTATGATTCATGCATGTTGCATGGTAGGTAAGATTTGAGCTTTGGATATGTTTTATATTTGGATATAAACAACTTGAGATTCGCCCTTGCACCTACATGAATATGTGTTTGCACATGATGAATTGGTATGACATATATACTATTTCAAAGTGTATATTTGCTTGTGATGATGTTTGGTTATGTAGTAAATGAGAGATGTGTATTGAGCTACAATATGTAATGCGTTAGTTAGTAAAATGTATGCTGTTTTTTTGTGTGGTATTAAGTGTAAAATTGGCCTCAACATAGACATGCATATTCGCCAAATGAAGTAGATTGGTGTGCATGTATTCGGTTAGAGGCAACCGTATTGAAGCCTTATCTTGGCTTAGATAATTGACTAAATGGGTAATAAGTGAGGATGGTTGCCGAATATACAAACATACATATGCATGTGTAATTGAATTATGAATGTTTAGCAAGATGGTTAAACTAGTTGATTTATTGATTAAGCTCAAGGAGTTAAAGAAGGAGAATCAAGCAAGGGAAAGACGAAGGTCATCGAGTAGCCGACTTGGACTGTTTTACCCAACACAAGGTAAGTCACTAAGCATATATTTTGTATTGATTTGAATAGACATAATGTCTATGTAATTATGCCGAAAGGAATGATGAATTTATATACATGTGTGTACGTGGTGATGGAAGTATTGAATGGAAGGAAAAGAGGTGAGATGTATTGAGTTGTTGATTTCGGCACTAAGTGTGCGGGTATAAACATTTGTGATCATGAGAATGGCACTAAGTGTGCGGGTTTAAAACTTGTACAGCACTAAGTGTGCGAGTTTGATCATGTAGCACTAAGTGTGCGAGTTGATTATATAGCACTAAGTGTGCGGACTCACTATATGCTTTTGAATCACTATTGACACTGAGTGTGCGACACTATTGAGTTGATCACGGACAGCGGATCGGGTAAGTACCTTGAGTTCATGGCTAATAGGCGCTATGTTTATATTTGGGGTCGAGCCTGGTAAGTTTGAACCTATGTGACAATGAAAATTGAAGTCACGTACATAAGAATTATCGCGGAATGAGTGAAAGGTCATATAGATGTATGATTGAATCGAAAGGTCTAAGGAACTATGGTATAGTTCGGTTTGAATGGAGTAATTAGCCTCGTTCCATTTTGTTTCCTCTTGCGATAATGTTATTAATGGTTGTTAGTGCATTGCTTATGACTTACTGAGTTATATACTCATTCGGTGTTTGCTTGTCACCTATTTTAGGTTTCTTGGACTCGACTTTTTGCGTATTCGGGACCGTCATCGAAGTCATCACACTGGCTAACAACTTTTGGTATTTTCTTCGTAGTTGGTCTTGGAGTACATTTCGGCATGTATAGGCTATTATGTTTTGTTTGAACTTGGTATGTAAAATTTTGAATAGCCATGCGAAAATGGCTTATAAATGTTTTGAGCATAATGTTATAATTATTTGGTATGTATATGCTCATTAAGAAGCACGGAAATGTTTGGCAATGACCAGCCATTAGAATGGGTCATCATGATTATATTTTGGACTATATATGTAAAAGGGGTGGTTGAATCATAGAAACTATGTGTTAGAGAAAGTCTACCCTAGAAATAGATGCTGGCAGCAACAGTGACGTGGATGTGAAAAATCACTAAAAATAGTAGGAATAGAATTAAATAGTGAATAAATTATTTAAATGAACCTTGATGAATCCATTTTCATATGGAAGAAACGAAACAGTCATATGAGTTGTATGTTAAAAGATATTTGGGTTTCGTGAAGCAGGGCCAGAACGGTTTCTGGATTCCCTATTCCGACTTTGAAAATTCATTATAAATTAACCAGAGATAATTAGGAGTCATACCATATATGTATAAATTCCACTTTGAGTCTAGTTTCTATAGAAATAAACGTCATCAGTATTGAAGCCCTGCACAGGGAGTTATTTGAGTTTTAACGCACGAAGATCAGTGTAGTCGACCCCTGTAACATGGGAGAATTTAACTAATAAACTGTACAAATTGGCTCAACCAAAAATTCTAGAAAAAAAATCTGTAGATGGAAATATGAGTCTAGTTTCAGGGAAAAATTACGAAACTGATTTTCGAGTTGTAAAACTCAAGTTATGATTTTTGAAGCGACTAGTACACAGATTGGCAGCTTGTCTGGGAAATTCTCAATAAGTGGTTTGAAGTCTGTTAACACCTCGTGTTCGACTCCGGCGACGGTCTCGGGTTCGGGGTGTTACATGGAAGATTCGACTACTCCTAAAAGTGAAAAGAGAAAAGAAACCCGAAAAAAAAGAGAGTTAGGGAAACAGTATTTAGCCTAGATACTTAAAGAAAGAGATGATAATAGAAATAATAGAAATTAAACAACTTACCAATTGACCAAAGATCAACTGTAAAAATCGAAAGCAGAAGTAAGGAGAGAGCAATGCGGTAACGGCTCGAATATTAATGGTGAAAAGATGACAAGAAGAGAGGAGATGATAAAGGTTATTCGACAATAGATCAAAAGAAAAGAGAAATAGTTTGAGGACTAATCGAGAGAAGAAGTATGGGTAATCAAACACTAAAAGCAAAAATGGAGAAAAAGAGAGACGAAAGAGGAGAAAATGGCATAATCAGCTAGAGGGAGAACAACCAAAAATGTTGATTGGAGACGGAGAGTTAAGAGCAAAATGGTAACAAGGAAACCAAAAAGTAGTGAAAAGAGCACAAAACGAAAGAAAAAAACCCAAAAATCAACACTACATTCGGCTTCAGGACAAAATGAAGAGTCACACTCCCACTACTTAGCTGAATTCCTGAGTGGTTGATGTCCACCAACATCCACAACTCTTCCCTTCATAAAAAATCCCTTAATTTTCTCCCCCTATCCCTCCTAAAAATCCTCCTTTATCTCCTCCTTGATTTACTCCACCATATACTCTTTTACCAATTCAAATTCCACCTTGCAGAGTTCCAGTCCACTTCTACTTCTTATATGGCAAGAGTAGAAAAGTAAATACTTTTTTTACCTTGCCAAGACTTGAACCTTAGACCTCAAGCAACTACCACACGCCATTTACCACAGGACCACAAGCTCAATTATGACACTTTTTAACCACAATTAAATATAAGGCTCACCTGCTAACGCCAGAATTCATTTAAGAGGAAAACTAAAAATTTTGCTAAAGCCCAGATTTGAACCTAGGACTTCTAAAACAGTCCCAACTACTCCTAAATTACTTAACCAATAGAGCAAACCTTTTATTTGTGATATTTCTTGAACACATAAACTTTTATGTACATTCTCTTAGTGGCTCCCATGGACAAGGCCCAACACTTCTAGGCCCAAAAATTCAGGGCGTTACACAATATTGGGGAAGAAACTAACGTGAAACTTTTATGTAGGGGATAATCTTAGGTTGGTTTTTAAAATTTGGTTTAGTTGCCTCTTAAAAACTCACAATTTTGACTCTTTTACAAATCAGTCCTTTTTTCAAAATTAAAGATATTTAAAACTTATTTTCAAAAATTGATTTAATTTTCTAAAAATCATAATTGAAAAAATTATCGGTATACCATGTCACAAAATTCTGAATACTCTAAGGCTAAAATTCCTAAAATACCCTTAAACTCTTAGGCCCTATTTTGGTGTGTTACAAATCCCCCCTCTAAAAAGAATTTTGTCCTCAAAATTCCTTACTAATATGTCACTTGTTTTGTCACAAAATATGTTGTTTCTACTTTTAAACTAACCATCACACTAGTGCTGCGCACTCTGCTTCCTATTTTCTCTAACTTTTGACTGCTTTTCTTAATGATCCTATTCACTACCGTAAACTTATTCTACAAGAACTTTGCTAACAATTTCCTCTATTCACTACGACACTCTCGTCTAAAGAACTCGTAATCATTTTTCTAATTCACTAGTCTCTATTGGGATTCTCTACTTATTAGCCGATTCACTTAAAATTTACAAAGGCATAGTACCTAAGTCTACTAACAAGAATAATGAAATTGATCACAAGACAAAAATACTCGCAGTCTCAACATTTGAATCTTGATCCTATTGTTCCCTAATGGTATAAACTCGAGTTGAACCTCCAGACTCAACCGGTGTAGCAATAGTGTGAGCAAAAATCCACTGCCCAACCAGTCTTCCATTACGTCCACCACGACCATGACATCTAGTAGGCATAGAAATAGGTGCCAAACTCTGAGTCTGTGAAACCTTTACTCTATTTGGGCAATCCCTCAAAAAATTTCCTTAGAACCACATTTAAAACAACCACCTGTCAACTAATGGCACTCACTAGAATTCCTACACTCACTAGAATTTTTACACTCACAATGCACACAAAGCAGGCCATCCAGAACCACCCGTCGAACCACTATTACTAACCACTACATTACCCTACTGCTTAGACTCACTTGGTCGAAACTTGTGTCGTACACTCCCATTAGAACCCTGAATATTATGCACTTTCTTAAGTGGTCGATCAGATACACCATCGAAAGTCCTCTTACCCGATTCAGTCACCACAGAACAAGGTAGCTCAGCTAAAGTCTCCCCAACTGCTTTGTCTTTCTCAACTAACTCATCAAACATCTCTACATTTTGTGCTACCAGATAAATCTAAATCTTACGATTAAGCCCAAAATGAAACCTCTTACAATGGTCCCTTTCAGAAAGTATCATCTCAAAAGAATACTTACTAAGTTGCACAAACTTAGCCACATAGTTAGCCACTGACAAATTACCTTGAACAAGATCTAGAAATTCCCGTTTACGAGCTTCCATTGTAATAGCTCGTTTTTAGTCAAATTGAAATAGTGGTTTTGGAACCATAAATCTGAGATCAAAGAATTAATTTAATATTATTTTAAGTGTTTACAGCATGATAGCATGTATTGTGAAAGTTTCGTGCATTAATTTTATCGTTTGAATGCTTATTCCGGTAAAAAAGACTAAATCGTGTAAAGTGTAAAAGTGGAGTTTTTTTAGCTAAAAGTATCTAATAGCTATAGAACCTTAAAGTTAAGGTCCTTATGTTGAAATTAGATCATTTTTTGGTAAATGGACAATATTGGACATGTAATATGTGATTTTAATGTTTATTAACTAAGGTTAATTATGTAAAATGTTAATAAACATAAGATAAATAAAAACAAAATAATGGTGTCCACCTTTCATCTACAATCAAAAATCAAATAAAGAAGAAGCCATGGAATCTATTTAGGGTTCGGTCATTGCTTAGCTCAATTGTAAGTCCATTTTTGTTCAGTTTTTAGTGATTTCTATGTTTTTGTGATCATTGCAACTAGTACTAGCTAGCCCAGGGGCTATTTTGTAAACTTGTTAAAGATTTTGAATGATTCCATTGATGAATACATGTATATTTTGAAGTTTCTTGATAGATTATGAATGCTTGTTGACAGATATACAAGTTTTGTTAAATGGTTTTTGAGAAAAATGCAAAATAGGGATTAAATTGAAAAATGTGTAAATTGTGTGGTAAAAGTGTGAAATAAATGGAAAATATAGGCTGCTAGGGACCTAATTAAAATTTTTCTAGCACGGGTTATGCTTCAATTTTATGAATTTGTGATTTTGTGAGTTAAGGACTAAATTGTAAAAGTGGCAAAACATTAGGGACAAATGCGTAAATATGCTTAAATGTGTGATTTGGATTAAAATGAATAGAGATATTATTAAATAAGTTAATTTTGAACATATTTAGATCAAGAAAAGAAGAATTTGGATCTAGATCGGGGGAAAACCAAAGTTTTTGACTAATCGACTTATTTCGTCATTTCCACATTTGAGTTAAGTTCGTATGTGATAAATTTCAATACAAATATATTTCATATGCTTTGATATTGTATATATTGTGAATACGAGACTGTGGATATGAATGATAGTGATTCGATGAAAATTCGACATATGAAATCCCAGTTGAACCTTAGGAATAGTTTAGGATGTTAGTGACATGCCATTAGGGGATACATTGAGTTGGCTTCGGGCCATGATATAACACTTCGGGTGTGAGTTATATTGATTTGGCTTCGGGCCATGCATATCGGCTGATTTGGTTATGGGCCATGATATCAGTACTTCGTAGATAAGTTACCTTGATTTGTCTACGGATCATGGTATGGGTACTTATCGAGTGAGACCCTTGAGTATCCGACTTCTATTCTGAATGGTTCAATGGGTACAAGAAAGACGAGAATGTGTATGAGATTGGTACGAGATGGTACAAGTGTGTACATGAACCATATTAGCTCTAAATCAAAGAAATGGTGAATGAAGTATATAGTTTTGTGAATGAGTAATTGAGATGTTTGTTAGTTAATGTGAATTCTTATACGTATGATCAAGTGTTGAATTATGTATTATGCTTATACTGAATTTATGTCATACGAGCTTACTAAGCTTTATAGCTTACTTTGTTTATTTTTCCCGTGTTTTATAATGTATTCAACCTAGCTCGGATTTAGGGATCGTCGGAGATCACTTCACACTATCCACCTATCTCTCGGTACCTATGAACTTGGTATTTTAAGTATGTGGCATGTATAGAGACTTTGAGCCATTTTGGTATTTGTAGCATGATTTTGGCCATTTGTGTTGGCTTGTATATATTAAGTGTTTGGTTTTGTGTTAGCCATGTAAGTTGGTTTATTTTGGAACTTATGTGATGTATATATATATAAGCATTAATGCCTCTTAGTGATGTGGTTCATGTTTGATAGTGGATGGCTTGTTAAATGCAACTTTCATGGCAGCTAATGGTTGAAAAATTGAGAATGTTTGTGTTTGTGATTTTAGGCTAATAAATGCTTAGTTGGTATGGTATATATATGAATGCTTTGGAAATGTGAATTGGTATGATTTGAGTAGGCAAAATATGGTGTTGAAAGTATGTTAGATGTTGATAATGAAATGATACATTTTAGTCTTGGTTGTGGTTGATTTGGATATCTATATATGCTATGAAGGTGTACCAATTGGATTGTGTAGGTGTGTGCAACTTGGAGTTGCAAATTGGCTTAGTAAATAGCCTATTTTTGTCTACATGGGCGTGGATCTTGGCCGTGTGTGACACACGGTCATTTTACATAGTCGTGTGTCCCTTGGTGTCGAATTTGAAATAACGTCAGTATGCTCTACACGGCCTCACACACGGGTGTGTGACTTGGCCATGTGGCATAAGTCATTGTACCTTACAGGTTTGGCATGGCCTAGTACACGGCCTGGCACAGGGACGTGTATGACTATTTTTAGGGCACACTGGCTAGCCATACGGACGTATGTGTTGGCCATGTGACCCAAGTTAGAGAGTTACACGGGGTCAGATAGAGGCTAGGACACGGTCATGTGCTCCCATTTTGAATGTCCACACGGCTTGTGACACAGGCGTGTCTGGTCACACGGCCTGACCATACGGGCGTGTGTCCCTTGTTTTGAAAAAAAAATTCAAAGTTTTGTGAAAGTTTCTTAAGTCATCGGTTTAGTCCCAAACCACTCCCAATGTATGTTTAGGGCCTAGTAGGCTCGTATTAGGGACAAATTGATTTAGATTGAATGATGATTGTATGTATTGATTAAATGTATGGGAAAAGTATGTTTAAATGTGTTGTAAGTCTTATAATGCTCCGTAACCTTGTTTAAATGTGTTGTAAGTCGTATAATGCTCCGTAACCTTATTCCAACGTTGAATACGAGTGAGGGCTGTTACATCCATATAGTGCTCGCCCATAAACTTTCTCTTAAAAACCTCAAGAAAATATCCCCAAGTCAAATGATCAGTAGTAGTACCTCTCTTAATAGTATTCCATCCATATGGTGCTCGCCCATAAGCTTTCTCTTAAAAACCTCAAGAAAATATCCCCAAGTCAAATGATCAGTAGTAGTACCTTTCTTAATAGTATTCCACCAACGATAAGCCTCACCATCGAGTAAGGACACAGTACAACCCAACCTTTTCTTATTAGAATAAGACATTTGCTTGAGGATCCTTTCAGCCTCTTCTAACTAATACTTAGCTACAGTCGGATCAGTACCTTTTACTCCATAAAACTCTTTACCACCTAATACCCGAAGACATTCAAGTGGTAACCCACAACTAATAGGTGTAGGATTGGCAGGTACAGGAGTAGGGTTAGCACCAACAATTTGTTGAAATGCTTCAATTATCACTTCCATTAAAGCGTCTACAATCTCATCAGGTGTATTCACTCTACGCGGTAGTATAGGATGAGCACTAGCTCTAACATTAACATATCTAGGAGGCATATCTAACAATCTAACGTACACAAAAAAAAAAGAAAGAAACAAACGGTGTGAATGGCGAGGAGATGATCCAAGTCTCGTTCCTGCAAGCAAACTTTAGGATTAAAGGTAATGTGTTCTCGTTCCTACCCCACATGTACAATCAAGAGACATCTCATGCAATTCAAACATTCAACATAATTTAATCACTTAGGTTTCCAAGATCCATGGGTTGCAAAACCCTAATAAAAAATCACCAACAATCACCTAGGTTTGAGGGTTATTGAACCTAGAGCTCTGATACCATCGAATGTAACACCCCAACCCAGCTTGGATGCCAGGTTGGATACCGAGATGCCACACCATTGTCTTACATCGATTTAGTTGTAATTATCAAAGTTGAAATACATGTAGTTTAGTTTTACTTTAATTATTCAAGCATTTAAGAGAATATCAAGTCATGCAAGCTTAGTTTAGCGTTTGATTATACTAACATATGACAAACAAACATAAAATATGCATATCTCAAGCTTTGGGACCACCTAGCAAACTTTTCCAAAAATGTTACGTAGGTATCGACACCGCCTCTGTGGTATTGATATTTCCTTTAAGTGGTATCGATACCACTTAGAAAATCGGTACCAAACTAGCTTTCTATTCTCGCCAAATTTCAAAACATCGAAAAATATCAGTACCTTTCATAAAGTACCGATAATTACACCACGAGTATAGATACTCCGGCCAAGGTATCGATACCAAATTGGTATTCTAACTCCCTGCACTTTCGAAATATAGAGGTATCATTTTTAAACCTCAAATATCGATACCTCTGCCCCTGGGCATAGAAATACAACATACATATGCAAGTAGCTCACTCCAAAATGGTTCCTAGGCGTTATACAACAAATACTTTGATTAATACTCATTCGATGGCTAAATTTAATAGTTCAAATCAAAGCATGGCCAAACGAGAAACATTGCCAACAACTATGTTTATATTACTAAACAAATATATATACTTATAAAACAAAGAACAAGAGTCAAATAGGTAAATAGTTAAAATACATCATGGCAATAACCAATCATAAATCTACCACATTTTCTTATTCCCTAAATACAAATAAATAAATAAATAAACACCTATAAAAATAAACGAGACTCCCTTGGACCACTCCCTTGGACAACCACACCACTCAGAGCGGTACAAAACTAATTTGCAATGGTTAAAAAAGAGAGTGGGTGAGCTTAACAAGCTCAGTGAATGCCTAGAACAACTACCATGCAAGCAGTTCATCAAGCATTAACGAAACAACCATGTAGCATAACCTTAATAGTTCCAACTTTATTGTCATAATATACATACTCGTGCATTATTATTAGTTCTTTTACGTGGTAAACATATTAACTTTAAAGCATGTATCCTATTCCACATATAATCACCTAGCATTCAAGCATATATCACAATATTAAAAAATAGGTTTATAGATAAATTGCATAATGGTCACATGTCATATAAACACATATCACAATACATACAAATTTAAGATAATTTGGCACTTGAGCTATGAAACATAAAAGTGAGCTTTATCATCACTTGTCAAATACGCAGATCTCCAACACACCAAACATAGACTCATAGAGTCAAACATGTCCCAAAAGTGAAGCATAAAGCTAACATTCTCCTTATTTCCCCAAACATGTCCCATTGAATGAATCTAAGATCACATTCCCTTATCCCTCCAACATGCCCCAAGGCCTCAACGCCCAAAATCATTGTACATGTAGGTGAGTACTCACATGTCCGAGGCTATGCCAACTATATCCAATGGTTTCAAGATTACAAGGCCAAAATATTCGAAGTTAAACACATGTCACTTACTGATTATCCATGCACAATCATTGCATATTTGCATCTTTAGCAAAACAGTCACTAACATTTAACATATACAAAATATGTACATATTTGCACTTTCACAATAGTGATCATAACTAGGGATGAGTATTTGATCGAGTCTAGTTGACTCGAGTTAAAAAATTTTGAGTTAGTCGAGTTGACGAAACCTATTTTAGCAACCGAACTTGATTTGAATTTTTTTCAAATTGAGTCAAAAAATTTCAAGTCGAGTCGAGTCGAATTAACGAATCCTATTATTTATACCCAATGTTGCGTTTACATGGACTGACTATTTAACTAGTAGACAAATTACAAGATTATTTAACTACATAAACAATATAATGGTTTTGCCTTTTAACTTAATGAGTAGACATTTATCAAAACAATGTAGTTTTTTCTTTTAACTTAATGATTTTGACTTTTAATTTTAGAAAAGGTGAAAATTTATCAAAATGAGGTAGTTTTGCCTTTTCTTATCCGAATTTTCGGATAACTCGAATTTTGTAATTCATATTTGAATTAAACCGAAAAACTTAATTTTTTATTGCAGTTTATCTGAATAACTTGATTAACTCAAATAACTCGAACTATTTAATTCAAAATTTGAATTTTTTATCAAGTTTTTCGGATCAAATTGGATTTTTCTCACCCCTAATCATAACCACATATCACATGTTATAGCATCTCATCTCAATTCACATATTTGCAAACATGTAAACACTTCATTCACAAGAAAACAAAGGTATGAGAAACCTTACACTTGGAATTTAGAGTAGGGGTTTAGGCTACTACTAAATTCCCAAATATGCATTGAATCATGTTCACAAATAATTATTCCAAACACTCACCAATTACTCTTTCGTCGAAAAGCCGAAAGCTTAAACTAGCTTTTCCTTGCCTTTATCTCTACTCGTAGAAGGTTTTATCGAATACGAAACTTCAAAACAATAAAATCACAAAACAATACATCCAAAAATTAGTCAAGGACTCATTACAAGCATACCAAACATAAGCCTAAACTATGTTCTCATGTAATCGAAACCTTTAACATGACAAACTTTAAATCCAAATATATCGGTCTATACTTAATCCTTCTACCTAAAACCAATTCATTTCATCTTATAATTCACCTACGACTAATTCTCAACCTTTAAACTACACAAAACTACTCAATTCTGACTTTTTCAACATGTTTTATAGCTTATTTTTCAAAATTCATTAAAACTCAAGAAATCTTTAACGAAATGGAAAAGCAAGTTTAGAAACCTTTTAATCATGTTAAAATAAGCTAAAAACACTTTGAAACCACGTTTTTATCCATAAACCCAAAATTCACCATTAAAGACCCGATTTTTAGCTTTTATTTAAATAATGCGTTTCAATGGCTAAAAATTCAGTTTAAGGGACTAGATATCATTTAAAACTCATAAAAGGTCAAATGGTTACCTTCGGTGGAAGAAAATTGAGATTTGATACAAATCAGAAAAAACCCACATTTGGAGAAAATGATGTAGAAAATGAAGTTTTTGGGTTATTTTCTTGGTTTTTTTTTATAGAGGTTTATAACTTAAGAGATGATAGAAATCGAAAGAAATTAGGATTTGAAGTTCAAAATTGATTGAAATAGGAAGAGAGAATCAAGGGATGACAAACACTATTGTGGAAGAAACTAACATGAAACATATAGGTGGGGGTGATTTTAGTTTGGTTTTTAAAATTAGGTTTAATATCCTCTTAAAAGCTCACAATTTTGACTCTTTTACAAACCAGTCCTTTTTTCAAAATTAAAGGTATTTAAAGCTCATTTGAAAAATTGATTTAATTTTCTAAAAATCATAACTGAAAATATTATCGGTATACCGTGTCACAAAATTTTGAACACTCTAAGGCTAAAATTTGTTAAATACCCCTAAAA
Source organism: Gossypium arboreum (assembly GCF_025698485.1). NCBI lineage: Eukaryota > Viridiplantae > Streptophyta > Magnoliopsida > Malvales > Malvaceae > Gossypium > Gossypium arboreum. The sequence continues at coordinate 64,584,134 of NC_069074.1, read as the reverse complement.
CTCCTAGGCCCTATTTTGGGGTGTTACATGTTGCATACAACAAGCAATTCCTTTCTTCCCAACAATAAATGTAACATATAATGACATTCAAGGCACAATCCAAACTTTATTATGCAATATTCTAATAATAACCTAGAAATGCAAATATATCCACTTAAGTAGTGGCAATTCATTAAGTTTAGAAGCTTGAGATATATCTCTTTCAAGGGTTATCACACCCCCAAACTTGAGTTCTTACTTGTCCTCAAGCAAAATATGCATGAATGCATGGTTGCAATTTGCCAATAAAACACAATTACCTATTGTACTGCTAAACCATACGAAGCATAATTTATACCTCCATTCTTATTAGTCTTCTTCTAAAAAAATTGGTTCAAATTTTATATGCTTGTCTAGCATATGAAGTGCAAAAAATGCTACCTAAAAATAAAACTTCCTATGTATTCATGCAATTCTGACCATAGCAAACATCTCTTAGTGTTCTTAGTTTATCTTTCCTTTAAAAACGGTTTCTCTACTCACAATTATTCTACCATTGCATAATTTAATTACAAATTTTTTTTCTAGGGAATTCATCTTGTCACATGGTTTCTTTACTTGACAATCTTAGTGGAGCATACACTAGATTGCCAGGTATTACATCATGCCACAATTTGAATTTAATTCACTCATGAAGCTAAGGCTTTTAACTTAGAAGATGGAGAGTAAACAACTACCTTCTTAGCTACTCAGCCTAAAATTGTAGTGGAGTGTCCCTAAACTATTTTTTTACTCACTCTTGTTTGAACCTGCTTTTCTGGTCAATAAAACAATGGATCAAATAGAATACTACTGACCTAATCAACATTTTTAAACATTGGAGTGTTTCATGGTGTCTCTCTCTCTCTCTCTCTTTTTTTAGCTTTGCCATGGTTTTTATTATTATTCATTGCCAATTTACTAAATTTAGGTTCAGGAACTTCTAAGTGTATTAAAAGAAACCTACTATAGACTAATTACAATTATAATTAGGTGATTCTACTTTTAGGGGTTAATTTTCACACAACTATCCTAAGCTAAACATACCTAATCAACTATCGCAATTTTTTAAGCTTATTGAAGAATTATTGTCCCAATTGAACCTTATTGATAACAATATACTTATCATAGTCTAACAGTCATTTGGCATTTGTATGTCATGATAGAATGAGTAACAAAATAAGCATATGTTAAGACAATTATCTAATGCATACAATATTATTTTTGTGTTTGTAACCTTTTGATGCTTACTGTTTTTGAATTCCATACTTGTCCTAAGCTTCAAAATGTTACAAGCTGAAAGCCCTATGTGACCAAGTATCCTCACACATGAATGGACATCATACTGAGCATATGCATAAATGACTATTTGTATTCTGGTTGGATAATCAAAGTAATTGTATGATTTGTTGATTGATTCTTATAGTTGAAAAACTCAATACTTGTATATTTTGTAACATACTAAACTTAGATGTTTGTAATGAAAAGTGGTAAGTCAACTACTCATCATGTTGAAATTGTTAATACCTTAAAATTCGTTTGAAAGCAATCGGGGATCAAAATGAATCAAAACATAAATTTTAGGAAAAACTTGAAAATTTGGAAATAGGGGTCACATGACCATGTGACCCAGCCCAGACTGTGTGGGCATTCGAAGTAGGGACAGACGACCGTATCCTAACCTATGTCTCAAATCGTGTAACTCACTGACATGGCTCACACGGTTGTGTTGTAGGCTGTGTGCTAGCCTGTGTAACTCACTGACTTGAGACACACGGCCATGTCTCAGCCTGTGTCTAAAACCGTGTGAAACCTGCACTAAAACTAACAGATCACACAAGACCATGTGGGATAATCTTGTGTGGCACACAGTCTTGTGACAGCCCGTGTCCCAGGCTATGTGTTTCCAAATTAACTTCTTAAACAAACTACAATCAAGCCAAAACTTGCCACAAAAGGTACAACTAAACACAAATCATCCCATGACCAAAACAACCAAAACATACATTTAAAACATATCAAAATTAACAACCTAAGCTTCAAACCAATGGGCCATTCATAGGTACTACAATTTGAACCAAACTCAATACATCAACTCAATGCAATTCAACTTTCATAATCAACCACATTAACATCTTCGAAACATACTACTAAAGTTTACCATTCAACACTACATAACTCATCCCAAGTACTAAATAACTTTTCACACCATCCCAAAATACTATCATTACATTCTTACAACAAAACCTATATACATGCCACAACCCAAAAAGAGATGAAAATACTACCAAAAGTAAATGGATAGTGTGAGCTTTTATGTTAATACTTCCAACCGGCCACAATTGTTAACTACAAAATAACATGAGATAAACCAATAAGCTTGATAGCTTAGTAAGATTATAGTGTATAATTTACTTGAGATGCTTTAACATAGCCACTTATAAATTATAACATGACAATTAAAATTCTCAATTGTATTGTCTATAAGTTTTCAAGAATTTCATCATCACTAGAATATATCAATTCCATGTAACCCTTTTGTATCTTTTAATCAAGTTCACCGATACTCAGTTCACATACTCAAATCTTATTCCATATTTTAGAGCATCTTAGATACAAAAATAGGGAAACCAAAGTGCAACAAAAGCATGGGTGTATATTCAGGGGCACCATAGTGCTTACAGAGGCACGAATGGACAAACAGGGGTACTGAAGTACAAACAGGAGTACCAAAGTACAAACAGGGGTACCAAAGTACATACAAGAGTACCAAAATATAAACAGGGGTACCAAAGTGCATACAAGAGTATCGAAGTACAAGCAGGGGTACCAAAGTACATACAAGAGTACCAAAGTACAAACGGGGTACCAAAGAACAAACAGGGGTACCAAAGTACATACATGAGTACCAAAGTACAAACAAGGCTATTGAAGTACAAATAAAGGTATCGAAGTACAAATAGGGGTACCGAAGTACGTACAGGCGTACCAAAGTAAATTCACATATATATAAATGAATTAACTAGAGAAAAACAATATAAAACACAAGAAAATTTCATTTATGTATTGAAATGATATAAATTTACCCTACAACACTTTCGATTTAAACACAAGAACCTATTCTACAATTTTCCCTTTTCCTCGGTTTAAGTCTTTCTGGCTCGGTTCTTGATCTATATAATAAATAATTCCAATCCATTAATTTTATGTGCATTTTTCTTTCAAAGTAATGCATATGAACTTTATCTTTTCATTAATTACACTTTTCCCCACACTTTTATATTATTTACAATTAAGATCCTACCCTCAAAATTCCAAAATTATCAAAATATTAAACTACCATAAGTTAGTTGAATTTTTACCTTAACATAGTTAGCCCACATATATTAAAATTCACATAAATTATTTATTATTTATAATATTTAATCAATATAGTCCTTTAACCTAAACTAGCAAAAATTACTTTACAATTTCATTATAAACAATAACCACTTTAAATCAAAGCTTTAACATCATAAATAACAAGTGTTCATCAATGGAAACCTTCAGAACCTTTAACAGTTTCAAAAATGAAGGTATGGGCTAGCTGGACCTAGTTGCAACGATCTAAAAAACATAAAAATTACAAGAAACGGAATCAAAACAAGTTTACATGCAAGGGAACTATGATGGCCAAACTTAGAGCTCCAAAAATGGTGTCTTTCCTTTTAATTTTTGGTGGAAGAAAACATGAAAGAGATGTTACCATATTATATTTTAATTAATCTTTATCTTATTATTATTTAATTACAATTTTACCCTTTTTATTTAACACATATTTAACCAATTCTTATGCAAAACCGTCCACTTAACTTTACTAGGGTCTAATTACCACATAAGTCCTCCTTTTAATAGTTAAAAAACTTATTCCATACAATTCAATTATGATATGATTTTCTTCCATTTTTACAATTTAATCCTTTTCCCTAAACTAACATGGTAAACCTTAAAATTTCATTATCAAAATTTAATACAGCTTTAATGTAACTCTATAAATAATTCTTCAATAATAACCATGATCTCAAAAATCGAAATTATGGTCCCTAAACCACTATTTTTGTCACCGCTGAAAAAGGGGATATTAGACACCCCATGCATGTGGTCATTTTAACGCATATTTATCACTTATCACATTTTTCTCATTTTCATGCTCATAATTCATTATCTTGATTTTCACATATGCATGTATCATGCTCATATTTCCACATATCACATAGTTTCGCTTTAGCATGCTTTAAAATACATAATATGTGTTAGAACATGGATCTTATTATATACATTCAGATATCACATTTTAGATTATTGCATATTAAACTAGCCATAAATCACATAACATAAAGTTAAGATCAACATTTCACGCATCACATATCACAAATCATGGAATTTTCACAACACTTAATAGTTTAGGTCACTTGATTTCCTCTTCAATTGAGTTTTTCAACTCCACACGAGTACTTGAGGTACTGACACATTAACTAATTAAATAATATCTTAATTAAATACTAATATTAAACTTCACTTAAAATGAGAGTTAGATCCCACACCTTAATATAGATCTAAATCGTTTGCTCCTTTGTAGAAGTTTCGTTTAGGTATAGTCTTGATCGCAAATCTAAACACAGGATTAACCCATTTTAGTCATTGTTTATTCGAATAACATGGCTTTTAATAAGGTCTTTAATGTGAAAATCTCACCAATACTGACCTTCGATTCAAATGCTCAGATTCGTTACTCTTGCAATGTTTTACTATTGATTTCTTGGAGGATTGTTAATGTGTCCTTCATGTTAACACAAGATTGTATTAGTAATAATGATTTTCAAAATAATAAAAATAAAATACAAATTATTTAGGCCCTATACCAATCGGCCATGTCACAAAATTTTAAGACAAAGGATTCTCAATCCCAAAACTTCACATACACTTATTTTGTTACGAGATGATCGAAGGAACGAAAATGGAACGAAAACGATGGTTGTATAATCTAAAATAATTAAATAAAAGAAAAGAAAATATGTGTTTTAGTCACTAGGTTTAATGAGAAAAGAAAAAGAAAACTAAATGGAAGAAATTGGTCACCGACGGTGTTGGCTCGGGCGTGGTTCAACTATGGGGGTGTGGTTCTACTATGGTGGTGCGGAAAACAAGTAGGAATGAGGGTTTAATACTTTTAATTGAAAGAGAGGAGAAAAAAAGGAGAAGAGAAGAAAATTGGTAGAAGAGAAGGTGACTTGCGGTGGTTGTGGTGGTGGACACAATGGCTCACAGTGGTGCACGGTGGAAGAGGAAAGGGGAAATAAAAAGGAAAAGAGAGGGAATGTTGGTTTTGGATGGTGGTGAGGCGATGGTGAAATAAACTCACAATGGTGGAAAGAAGAGGGTGGTGGTTGTGGTGGCTAAAAAGAAAGAAAAGGAGAGTAGAGAGCAGAGGAGGAAGAAAAAGAAGAAAGTGATGGAAAATGGGGTATATGGCTAGCCAGTGGGTGTTTTGGTGGTCAACACAAGCAGTTTTGGTAAGGATGAGGTATGGGAAAGATGATGGAACATAGGAGTAATAAGGAGGATATGTTTCTCCTAAAAAGGCAAGTTTGACTTGATAATGGAGAAAAGGACTCCTCCCTATATGGAAACATAGGTGGACGACAAGGCTAGCTAGCACATGCTAAAAATGTTCAAAAATTAAATAAAAAAATATGTCCACATAGGGGTTCGAACTAGGGACCTCAAAGATAGCTAAGAAGCAAGGGTTCCTACCACTCAGCCACAACACTTCCTTATTTTCAAATTGCGCGATTATTTTTAAAACATGGGAGCTGATAGATTCACCCTTTTAACTACATTAAATTAGTTAAGAAAATGGGATCTAACAAATACAATAATTTTCGTTATGTTTTAGTTAGGTTTCTTTAGTTTTACTTAATGTGCACATCGAGTCTTTTATTGACCTTAATAGCTAAACGAGGCCTAAGGGAGAGCTAACGTACTTTGTGAGTATGTAGGAGACCATTAGAAGGCATTTCAGGCCAATACTGGATGCTAAGTTGCTATATAGGAGATCCAATACTTAACATAGAGAGCAGAATAGAGAAAGTGAGAAACTACCTTCAATGTCGTGACACAGGTTGAGGACCTGTGTCACAACATACCCCTGCAGAGGGCTGCAGAGGAGCTTACTGGTTCCTTTATCACGACATAGGTCCTGATGTCTCGTGACATCGACTCTATGATGAGAATAAAACATGAAGTAAGGGTGTTTTAATTTGCAAAATCGAACTTAAAGCTCGGGAACATCAGATAACCTAAGATTAATGACGACAGCTACCAGAAGGCTATAAATAGGCTTCTTTGAAACACATTATGGACAACATTCCATTATCTTAGATTCCTTTCATAGATTTTTAGATTTGTTTTCTTGTTTCTCATAGGTTTTCTATTTGTTTCTTCAGGAGATCTAATTGTAAAGCAAGATCAACTTCTATGGATTGATATTATTCAATATCAATCAATCTTTCTAAAACTCTTTATTATGTTTCATTCCCCATGATCAATTTTTCCATTATTTCCATGTTGTTTATTAAAGCCATGAGGAGCTAATCCTTCTATGGGGGATTAGCAAGTGGAGGCATGTTCTCTTAACTGTTTTGTAGGGTTACTCAACAGATCAATTGTTTGTAAAAGAAAGCACGTGAAACAAACCTTAGGCCTGACATGTAACACCCCTAACCTGTATCCATTACTGAAACACGGTTATGGAGTATTACCAGAGTAAACAAATCAAATACAAAAATTTCACATATTTTAACATTCACAACAAAAATTATTTAAAAAAGTCCCTTATTAGAGCCCTCGAGGCCTAAAATACATATTAGAATTGAATTGGGATTGAATCGAAAACTCAAAAAAATTTTCACGAAATTTTAAAATTTTCCCTAAATGCAGGGCACACACACCCTTATGGTCAAGGGACACGCTCGTGTGACCATAGGATACGCCCGTGCTGCAGGTCGTGTCTGACCTTGTGTAACTCTTTAACTTGTGCCACACGGCCTGCCACTTGCTTATGTGTTAGACCTTGTGGTTAATTTAATTTTTACAAATTAGGTGCAGGTTTCACAGGGCCAAGACATACGCCAGGGTTCTAAGTCGTGTAGCACACACTGTTAAGACACATGCCCATGTCTCTGCTCATTTGCAAAATTTTGAGCATTCTGTTTCTCAATTTTATGATGCAGGGAGCACATAGCCAAACCACATGCCCATGTGCCAGGCCGTGTGGCACACATGGCCAAGACACACGCCCGTGTGTCTACCCGTGTGGATAAAATAAAGCCTTCTAGCTTTATTTCTTACCCAAATTGCCAACAACCTACATCAACACTTACATACATATATCAACCAATTCAGGACATAATAATCAACCAAAAACAAGTCTTTTGCACGACTTATTAATTCATTTGTTTATGTGATTTAACTTACTAATGACACAACTATAACTATAAATTTATGTTATCAAATATACCAATTTAAAACCATTCATCCATCAAACATGTCTAAGCCATATATAATAACATCAAAATATATTTTACACCAGCCATTTCAAAATGGGCTAAATGATATAGATCTAAAATGGGCTAAATGATAGTGTGATGATGCTCCGATCGATCTCCAACCTTTGCAAGCTCTCGAGCACTATAAAACAGAGAAAATAAAACCTAGTAAGAATTTAATGCTTAGTAAGCTTGTATAACAAGAATTAAACTTGCCCCTTTACATTTATTCAAATAAGCATACAATAACATGATTCCCAACAAATTGGCAAATTTGCCTAATCATATACACTCAAACAAGTATGTTAGTCACATATTTCAGATATACATCAAATAAGCATAGATGAGTTCATCATGTTACAAACTTTCAAATATTTTGGGAACATTCGAGATATAAATCATTTAATCTCATAGATTCTCATTTTGGGAATTTATTCGTTGAACCATTAAAATTTTGATAGATACTCAGGTAGTACTCACAAGGTGTACAAAATCGTAAACCGTCAACTTATAATCAAGGGTACCCGTTAGGGCACTTAATTAGGGAGCACACTCTCAAGCCATATATCAGGATGCTCAAATGAGCCATGTAACACCTCTAACCCGTATCCGTCACTGGAATAGGGTTACGAGGCATCACTGAACAATACATCACATTCTCATACATATATGCATTCAATATTATATACTATTCACAAACATTAACAATGTCCCTTAAAAGTTTTTACGAGACCTTAAATCATGCTTAGAAGTGGTTCGGGACTAAACTGATCACATATAAAAATTTTTGAATACTTAAAAAATTTTCACGAAATCACAGGTCACACACCCATGTGAACAGGCCGTGTGCCTCACACGGCTACCAGATACCAGACACGTTCGTGTCACAGGCTGTATGAAAACAGGGCATACATTTTGACTTGTACCACACAGTCGACAACACGCCCGTGTGCCAACCCGTGTGCCACACACGGCTAGCAGACACGTTCGTGTGTCTAGACCGTGTCAAAATGTAGGGTATACAGACTTTAAATCGTAGGGTTCCCTAGGGGACACACAACCGCGTAGCATGACCGTGTGTCGCACACGGCTAAGACACACGCCTGTGTCTCTGCCCATGTGGACAAAATAGGCTATTTGCAAAGCCAATTTGCCACCCTAATCACAAACATACATATCAACCAAAATAACACCATTTCAATACATCTTTAGGCAACCAAAAGCCTACCAATTCTTGTAGATATCATACCATCTATTCATAACCATTTCTACTACTCAATTCCACAACTAAACATACCATTTCACTATGCCAAAAACATCAAACATACGTAACTACTAAATGCATTTATCCATCAATTTAATACCTATTTCATATTTCAACATATACCATGTGGTCATCTCAAATCAAACCACAATATGCTAGCTTCTAAGAATAAACACATCAATTACCAACTAACCAAATAAACAACCGTTTGGCAAACATACCAAAACAAGCCAACACTTAGAACATTATATACATCACATAATTAACTTATCAAACACAAAACTTAAACCAACTTAAATGGATATGAACCAATATTTACAAGTTGATCGCGTGATTCATGATAGGTTTTAAATATTTATAATTACTTGTTCTTGAACTAACTATTATTGCAATGTAGGCAAGTGTACCTATTGAACAGTAGTATAGTTTTAGCAAGACCAGATTGTCGAACCCAAAGGAACTAAAAGGACTAGTAATGACTGTCTTTTTATTATCTAGCCTAAGAATAAAGAGGTTTTTTTTTAATTAACTAATTATCTAAACTAAGAACTCACAAAGGAAAGAATTGGGGAGTTGCCTTTGGCGAAAATCGATTGACTTAAGACAATACCTAAGGAAAAATCCATCTAAACTTTACTTGTTATTCTGGCTCCGAATCGGACGATTTATTCATTCAACTTGTTCCGTAGAGATCCCTAAGTTATGTTATTATCTCTATTCAAGACTAATATCATCTAATCCCTAGATTGAATAACTGAGACAATTCCCTAATTAACACTCTAGGGTTGCATTAACTCGATCTATAGATCCCCTTATTATGTTTCACCCTAATATGACAAATTCTTGTCATCATATGTCTAAGCGCGCAATCAACTCCGCTTAATTATGACAAGTGTACTCTTAGACAGGGTCTATTCCTCCTCTGAATAAGAGCTTATCTTGAATCAGTATCCTGGGATATCAAAACAAGAATTAAGAACACATAATTAAGAACAAGTTAAATATTTATCATACGATTCAGAAAATAATAACAAGATTCGTCTTAGGTTTCATTCCCCTTAGGTGTTTAGGGGTTTTAGTTCATAACTAAATAAGAAAACATCTTAGAAGAATAAAGAATACAAAACATAAAGAAAACCCAAAACTCCTGAAGGGAAATTGAGGAGAGATCTTAGTCGTGATGATGAATTCGGCTTCTGAGATGGATCAATCGGCTTCCTTGGCTTAATTCCTTACTCCCTAATCTCCATGTGTCCCCTTCTTCCTTCTCTAAGGTGTATTTATAGGCTTTGGAATGCCAAAAAGCCCTCAAAATTAGCCTTTTCCGAATTAGACTCAACTTGGGCTCGACAGGGACATGCCCGTGGTACACGCCCGTGTTCAATTACTTTAGGCCGTGTTTGAGCCTTCCAAATTAACACGGTCGTGTGGTCTGCCCGTGTGAGGAGGTCCAGGCTGTGTTGATTTCGTACTTTGGCCTCTCGTTTCTTTCGCTCTCCTATGCTCTCCTAAGTATAAAACATGAAATTAAAGAATTAGGAGCATCGAATTCGCCAATTCTAGTGGGAAATCATCCATAAAATGCAGTAAACATGGGGTAAAAATATGTATAATTTACGGTTTATCAAATACCCCCACACTTAAGCATTTGCTTGTCCTCAAGAAAAATTCTCAACTCATAATCAAAATAAATTCTTCTCAACTTATAATTTCTATCGATAATATCTCACATTAATCCATAAGTAATCATGCATTGAGAATTCAACTAAAAGAACATAAAAGTTCTAAACATTCCAAGTTGAGCATTTTATTCATGCAAACATAGGTCTCTCCCCTCATCTAAGTAATTACCTTTGATTCAGAATATCACAGAGTTTTACATCATCACTAAAGATTCACTCAAATCACTCGAGGTGTTTAAGGACAATAAATGAAGCACTCAATAGTCAATAATGAAAAGTCATTACCATAGGTTTGCATGAAAATCAAATCTCCACCACTATAATTTAAGATGATACGTCAATCAAAAGGTCTTTAGAGGGTTGTAATGAGGCTTGGTTAGGGGGTGCGGTCATAAGCTGAAAGAAAGGGTTAGAATCGAAGTTGAATTGAAAAATTGCCTAACTAGAAAAAGAGTTAATCTTCACTTACGTACAACAGAGCTTCTTCTCAGAATATGGAATTACTAATAAATATAAATAGTTTTTTTTTAAGAACAAGTTAAATAACATAGACTAACAATTAAGAACAAAACATAGCTAAGCCATCCATTCAACTCAAATCTCGACAAAAATAGGGATTAATTTAGGGGATTTCAACAATAATGGGTTAAGGGTTAATATTAAGGGTAATACAAAGAATGGTTTGTTAGGCTCAAGGGGGTTTGCTAGGGGTTAATCGTGGAGGTAGGCTTTTCATGGCATGAGTTGGTTAATCTTAAGTGCCTTAATCATTTTGACATATCAAATCAAATGGTGTGGTCTCGACATACATAATCAAACAAGTTCTAGACTAACAATTCAATACTGACGCACTCAAAGCAATAATAAAAGTGAGCATGAAAGAATTAATAGATGCTCAAAAGGCTAAAAAATCTCACAAAAATTATGGCTTTTTGATGTTTAAAACTTGTGAATCCCAACTCAAAGTAATACCTAAACCTTGGGGAAACAGCCTAAGATTTTAAATTCTTAAAAATTAACTCATCATGCTTGATTCTCTAATGTCTTAAAGTTTAAAAAATCAATGTATAATTGTTTATGTTTTAATTCAAGATATATCAATCAAAATCATAAATCAATTAAAATTTATCCTAAATATGATATGAAAGATTTTCAAGAGAACAAGGCAATCATTTAGGGATTTTTCTGATAATGAAATAAATACCCCCTACACTTAAGATGTACATTGCCCATAATGTACAAAGATAGATATTAGAGTATAAAAATAAGATAGGGAGAGAAGTGAAACTTTCTGTATTAAGAATGGATGATATTCTTGGGTTGGCGAGATCGGGTATTGGGAATTAATCTAGATGTCAAGCATGATTCTGAATGATAAAAAGAGAGTGAGGGGAATAATCTTGGTAGTAGTCACAAAGATAAGCCGTGTTTAAAAGGAAAACAAATGAATCTTAAAAAGTTAATGAAAGAAAAATAAAATAAAAGAATTATTCTAATTTATCAAATGTGGCTCGGCCATGTTCGTCGTAAATTAAGGGGTCATCACACAGCCTTCTGGCACGCCCGTGTGTATAGGTCGTGTGGTTATATGATCATGTTACACGACCGTATGTGATGTGATTCGCTTCTCCCACGGTCATGTAGCTTTGCACACGCCCGTGTTATTTTGATAGTGTTGTCTATGGGTGCTAGACACGGGCGTGTCGCACACCCGTGTTCATTTGGCAGATTCAGCCACGGCCATGTCGCACAACCGTGGCATTTTGTCGCGGCCCGTGTTTGGGGAAATCTTTTACCCTGTTTCGCACGGTAGTATCGTACGGCTTTGTTTCCATCCGTGTTGGTCACACGGCCTTAAGCACGGTCGTGTGATCGGCCGTGTGGTGTTAGGAACCTGTGCTTCAAATACTCTGTTAGTGACCTAAATGTTTAAAACTTGAAATTTAAATAATTAAAAATTGTTTGTACTCGGGTTGCCTCCCGAGAAGCGCTTGTTTATAGTCAAAGCTCAACTATTACCTTGTTGGTTTATTCAGGGCGGTTTGTGGAGTCGTAGCTCCTCTCCATTGTCTTTAAAATTCTCACCGTTATAAAGTTTGAGACGTTGTCCATTTACTTTGAAAGTACCATATAATGGGTGACTTACCTCTACCGTACCGAATGGAAAAATGCTGAGTACCGTAAGAGGGATTTCTTCATTAGGTGTGGTAGTGACAATGTGGGGATCTGCAGCATCTAATAAGACTTTATCTCCAACTTTAAGTTGATTTGGAGAGGTATCAAACTCGTCTTACCATAGTTTCAGTTTATCGTGTGTTCTCAGTTTATGTGTTCGCCATTCATCTAGCTCTTCTATTTGCAGCCTTCGTTCTTCATGAACAGATCCTTTGCTATTGTTTGAGAGTGGCTCATGTACTTCCTTCAGACTTATCTCCTGGAAAGTGGGTTGTATCATGTGGTCAGTTTTAATAGGATGGTTTAGACGATCACCTTCAATTTCTGATGTGTTGTCAAAATTGCGAGCTTGAAGGGTGAGTGTTTCGTCTCCTACGCGAAGCGTAAGCTCACCTGTGCCAACATCAATAATTGTTTTAGCAGTTGCTAAAAAGGGTCTTCCTAGAATTAAAGGAGTGTTGCTATCCTCCTCTATGTCTAAAACAATGAAGTCAACAGAAAATATAAATTTATCAATTTTTACTAGCACATCTTCAATAATACCCCTAGGAAATTTTATAGTTTTATCTGCTAGTTGAATGCTCATCCTAGTCTGTTTGGGTTTCCCGAGACCTAGTTGCTTAAACATTTTATAAGACATGACGTTGATACTAGCCCCTAAATCAGCTAATGCATTATTAACATCTAAACTACAAATTAAGCAAGGAATCGTAAGACTCCTTGGATCTTTTAGTTTGTTCAGTAGCTTATTTTTCAAAATAGCTGAGCACACTGCGTTTAGCTCCACATGTGACGCCTCGTCCAACTTCCACTTATTTGCTAAAAGCTCTTTTAAGAATTTTATTGCGTTTGGCATCTGCGATAGGGCTTCAATAAACGGTAAGTTAATATGTAATTTTTTTAAGAGTTTAAGGAATTTACCAAATTGTTCATCTGAGCGGTCTTTCCTTGTCTCGTTGGGGTATGGCACACGAGGTTTATATTTGACATTCACCGTTTTGTTTTTATTGTTATCTACCTCACCTTGACCACTGCTTACCATAGTTTCTTGCCTCGGTTCTGGTTCAGGCTAAACAAATCCTTCTTCATCTTGAATATTAATTGAGTTTAGTTGTTCCCTTGGGTTGGGTTCAGTATTACTTGGCAAGCTACCTTGTGGTCGTTCGAAAATTAGTTTGGAAAGATGGCCTATCTAAGTTTCGAGCCCTTGGATCGACGCTTGTTGATTTTTAAGTGCTGTCCCAGTGTTCTGGAAATGAGTTTCTGACACCAAAATAAACTTTGAGAGCGTCTCTTCAAGGTTTGGCTTCTTTTCCTATTGGTAGGGTAGTTGTTGGTAGCCTAGAGGATGTTGTGGTCTTTGATTTCCTTGACCACCTCACGAGAAATTGGGGTGGTTCCTCCAACCTGCATTATAAGTGTTACTATATGGATTGTTTTGAAGACGAGGATTATTACCCATGTAGTTTAATTGCTCGTTATCCATGTTGTGGCCATAAGGTTGGTATTCCAAATGGTTTGTTCCACCTCCACTTGCTTCACACTGCATTACTGGGTGAACCTGTGAAGAACTAAGAAAACCATCAATCTTTTTATTTAAGAGTTTTACCTGATTAGAGAGCATGGTGACTGAATCGAAGTTATAAATGCCGACTATTTTCGTTGGCTTTGTCCTTATGAGTTGCCATTGACAGTTATTCAGTGACATCTCCTCTATAAACTCATAGGCATCTTTCGATGTTTTATTGTTGATGGTTCTGCCAGCAGCTGCGTCAACCATTTGTCGAGTCAAAGGATTCAGACCATTGTGAAATGTTTGTACTTGGAGCCAAAGTGGTAACCCATGGTGGGGGCATCTTCTCAAAAGGTCCTTATATCTCTCCTATGCATCGTAGAGTGTTTCTAAATCCATTTACACAAAAAAAGAGATATCATTACGTAATTTAGCCGTTTTAGCCGGCGGAAAATATTTTAGTAAAAATTTTTCGGTCATTTGTTCCCAAGTATTAATTGACCCTCGTGGTAACGAGTTCAACCACTGTTTAGCTTTGTTCCTCAATGAAAAGGGAAACAACTGAAGAAGTATGGAATCATCAGAAACGCCATTAATTATAAATGTATCGCACAGTTCTAAAAAGTTGGCTAAATGAGTGTTGGGATCCTCATCCTGCAAACCATCAAACTGAACAAACTGTTGTATCATTTGAATAGTGTTAGGTTTTAATTCAAAAGTATTTGTAGCTACAACAAGTCTAACTATGCTCGATTTAGTTCCTGTTAAAGAAGGTTTAGCATAATCATACATAGTGCGTGGAGTAGGATTTTGATTAACCGCGATTGCAGGAGGTAGCTGATTGCCTTGGTTTCTCTGCGGTTGGGGGTTGAGTATCGTCTTCTTGCTCGTTATCCGTGTATCTTAAGCTTGGCCTTATTTCTCTTTGGTTTCTATGAACTGTATGATCGACTTCTTCATCAAAAAGTAGTGGCCCTGACGGGTTTCTTCTAGTCATAAACTATAAGAACCTCCTAAGAGAAGAAAAAAGTAAATAAGTAAGTAAAGAAAAAAGTAAATAAGTAAGTAATAATAATATAAAATTAAATTGCAAAATGGATAAAGTAATAAAAATTGAGCGTTCCTAATATTGTAGTTCCTCGAAAACGGCGCCAAAAACTTGATCGCGTGATTTCGTGATAGGTTTTAAATATTTATAATTACTCGTTCTTGAACTAACTATTATTGCGATGTAGGCAAGTGTACCTATCGAACAGTAGTATAGTTTTAGCAAGACAGGATTGTCAAACCCAAAGGAACTAGAAGTACGAGTAATGACTGTCTTTTTATTGTCTAGCCTAAGAATAAAGAGGTTTTGTTTTAATTAACTAATTATCTAAACTATGAACTCACAAAGAAAAGAATTGGGGAATTGCTTTTGGGGGAAATCGATTGACTTAAGACAATACCTAAGTAAAAATCCACCTAGACTTTACTTGTTATTCTGGCTCCGAATCGGACGATTTATTCATTCAACTTGTTCCGTAGAGACCCCTAAGTTATGTTATTATCCCTATTTAAGACTAATAACGTCTAATCCCTAGATTGAATAACCGAGAGTTTTTTGTAATTAACACTCTAGGGTTGCATTAACTCGATCTATGGATCCCTTTATTAGGTTTCACCCTAATCCGACAAAATCTTGTCACCCTATGTCTAGGCGCGCAATCAACTCCGCTTAATTATGACAAATGTACTCTTATACAAGGTCTATTCCTCCTCTGAATAAGAGCTTGTCTTGAATCAGTATCCTGGGATATCAAAACAAGAATTAAGAACACATAATTAAGAATAAGTTAAATATTTATCATACGGTTCAGAAAATAATAACAAGATTCATCTTAGGTTTCATTCCCTTTAGGTATTTAAGGGTTTTAGTTCATAACTAAATAAGAAAACATCTCAGAGGAATAAATAATACAAAACATAAAGAAAAACCAAAACTCCTGAAGGGAAATTGAGGAGAGATCTTCAGTCTTGATGATGAATCCGGCTTCTGAGATGGATCAATCAGCTTCCTTGGAGTAATTCCTTACTCCCTTATCTCCGTGTGTCCCCTTCTTCCTTCTCTAGAGTGTATTTATAGGCTTTGGAATGCCTAAAAGCCCTCAAAATTAGCCTTTTCCGAATTGGACTCAACTTGGACTCGGTAGGGACACGCCCGTGGCACACGCCCGTGTTCGATTACTTCAGGCTGTGTTCGAGCCTGTCAAATTGACACGGTCGTGTGGTCTGCCCATGTGAGGAGGTCCAGGCTGTGTTGATTTCATACTTTGGCCCATTTTCTCCATTTTTGGCTCATTTCTCGTTCCTTTCGCTCTTCTATGCTCTCCTAAGTATAAAACATGAAATTAAAGCATTAGGAGCATCGAATTCACCAATTCTAATGGGAAATCATCCATAAAATGCATTAAAGATGGGGTAAAAATATGTATAACTTACAGTTTATCACAAGCCAAATCATATGGCTAAATTTACAACTCAAAACATATCACTATGACACTAGTCTATACATGCCAGATACCATATATATACAAAGCTTCCAAAAATACCAACAAGATAATCGATAGTCCGATGACGATTCCAGACAATCCCAGAGTTCAAGCTAGCTTCGATGATCTATAAAAACAAAGAATGAACACACAAAGTAAGCTTTAAAAGCTTAGTTAGCCGTAAAAAAAAAAGCTATCATATAAATCACTGCATTTACATCACTAGGCCAAGTACAAGTAAACATACATATATAAACACCAACCTTTCTCTTTGAATACATATTCATTGCATCATGTAACTCATTACTTACTTCACTTTTCAATACTCATGGAAACTTCATAAATACCTGAGTCGTTTAGTCGTTAACACATTCTTTCTTGACTTATCTTTGCCCGTTGAACCATTCAGAATCGTTAAGGACACGCGAAAATCACATAAGCTCGTACAATGGATATCCCAAATATGGTCTTACATGTTATCTCATAACGATGCCACTGCCCCAGACAAGGTCCCACACGAAATTAATTAACAATGCCAATGTCCTAGACATGGTCTTACATGTAATATAGACACAATGCCAATGTCCCAGACATGGTTTTACATGTAAACACATCTAGATAACCTAATGTCATGACATCCGTATCCTATACTATATCTAAGGTTCGTACGGGACTTTCGAATATCGTAACTCTGTTGTTTCTTGCTCGTAATTGTTCATTCAATATTTATAACATTTCAATGTATAATATACACATATAATCTAGTTTAAATGCATTCATTTGTATATGAACTTACCTCGTAGTCGGAATAAACGGATGGGTCGACTATTCGATAACTTTTGTTTTCCCCCAATCTAAATCTGATTTCTTTCGTTCTTGATCTATATACATTCAAAATTAACCCTTTTATTCATAAATTCATTCAATTTCATCCAGAGCAGATAATTTAGGTATTTTTTCACTTTAGCCCCTAAAGTTACACATTTATTCAATTTAGTCCCCATTTCATAAATACACAAAATTAACAAAATTTCCTTATACACATGCTTGGACGAATATTCCCTTAGTTCATATAAGCCTATATCTTTCATTTATTTCACAATTTAACCACACATTTTACACTTTTCACAATTTAATCCTTTTTATGCAATTTCACTAAAAATCACTTTACAAAACATGATAATCTATCAATAAATATTTATTTTCCATCATCAAACATTCAAGAACTCAAGCATTCATCAATGGAAACTTTCAAAATCATTAACACTTTCAAAAATTGAAGCATGGGCTAGCTAGAACACGAAGCAACGATCACAAAAACATAGAAATAATAAAAAAACTGAGCTCAAAACATACCTTAAACAAGCTAAATAAGTGCTGAATGGTTTAAGCTTTCTAAGCCCTATTCTTTTCTCTATTTTTGGTTAAGAAGATGGACAAAATGAATATTATTTTTTTATTTTAATTAATTATTAACTTAATAATCAATTTCCAATTTATCCTTAACGAATAACCTTTAAAAACTTATAATCCATGTCCATAAATGTCCATTATCACATTAAATGGTCTAATATCAACATAAGGACCTCTCATTGAATGCCTCATAGCAAATAGACACTTTTAACATATAGAATGCAACTTTTTCATTTTATGCGATTTAGTCTTTTGGTCAAATTAACCATTTAAACGATAAAATTTACACACAAAACTTTCACACATACATATTCATATACTATATACACCAAAAATAATATTAAAATAATTTTTCGGCCTCAAATTTGTGGTCCTGAAACCACTGTTCCAATTTAATGAAAAACAGGTTGTTACAACTCTCTCCCTAGGGATTTTCGTCCCCGAATATCTTACCAGTGAATACGTTTGGATATTTTTTTCTCATAGCATCCTCGGGCTCCCACGTAACTTCTTCGACCCCGTGTCGATGGCATAATACTTTTACTAATGCGATTTTCTTACTTCTCAACTCTTTAATCTTACGAGCTAGAATTCAAATCGGTTCTTCTTCGTAAGTCATATCAGATTGAATCTTAATCTCAGAGGGAATAATCACATGCTAGGTATTTGATTTGTATCATCGAAGCATCAATACGTGAAATACATTATGAATCTTTTCTAACTCAAGTGGCAACGACAATCTACAATCAACCGACTCATACACTTGATAATCTCATACGGCCCGATGAATCTCAGACTTAACTTGCCTTTTCTGCCGAATCTAAGTATTTTCTTCCACAGAGACACTTTCAAAAACACTCTGTCCCTGATCTAAAACTCAATATCTTTTCATTTCAAATCTGCCTACGATTTCTGATGATCTGACGCTACTTTCAAATTTTCACGAATCACTTTCAATTTCTATTCCGTCTCTTTAATCAAATCAACCCCGTAAATCTTATTCTCGCTGAGCTCAGTCCAATACAAAGGTGTTCTACATTTGCGACTGTACAATATTTCATAAGGTGCCATTTTTATACTTGTTTGAAAGCTGTTATTATATGTAAATTCAATTAATGGCAAGTATCGTTCCCATGTACCTTCAAACTCAATAATACAACATCTCAACATATCCTCGAGTATCTGAATAATCCGCTCGGATTGACCATCCGTCTATAGGTGAAAAGTGGTACTGAAATGTAGCTTCGTATCTAAAGCATCTTGCAGTTTCTTCCAAAACCACGATGTAAATCTTAGATCTCTATCCGAAACAATAGAAATAGGTACTCCGTGCAATCTTACAATCTGAGAAATATACAACTCAGCAAGTTTATCAAGTGAATAATCCATACTCACAGGAATGAAATGAGTTGATTTTGTCAGTCTATCAACAACCACCCATATCGTATCTTTCTTATTCGGAGATAAGGGCAAACCTGATACAAAATCCATCGTGATTCTATTCCATTTCCACTCAGGAATCATAATCGGCTGAAGTAACCCAGATGGTACCTGATGTTCAGCTTTGATTTGCTGACATTAGACATTTCAAAATGAATTTAGAGATATTATGCCTCATACCAGTCCACCAGTAAAGTTGTTTCAGATCATTATACATTTCCGTACTTCCTGAATGAAAAGACAAATGACTACTATGTGCTTCATTAAAAATCATCTGAATCAACTCTGAGTTTCTTGGAACACATATTCAGCCTCTGAATCTTAAACAATCATTAGAATCAATTTGAACTTCTAAATCAGGGTTCGAATTACATTGAGCCCATTTTGCTAACAATTTATTATCAACTTTCTGAGCTTCACAAATCTGCTGTACAAACAACGATCTTGTTTTCAATTCATCTACTATCGAACCATCATTACACAAAGCTATTTAAGTGTTCATCGCATGTAAAGCGAATAGGGATTTTCGAATCAAAGCATTACCAACAACATTAGCCTTTCCCTGATGGTAGTCAATTACTAACTCGTAATCTTTCAACAATTCCAACCATCTTCGTTGTCGCAAATTCAAATATTTTTGAGTCATCTAATATTTAAGCTTTTGTGATCAGAATAAATGTGACATTTCACACCGAACAAATAGTGGTGCCAAATCTTCAATGCGAACACTATAGTTGCTAATTCCAAATTGTGCTCGGATAATTCTTTTCATGTGGCTTTAATTGTCTCGAGGCATAAGCTATGACTTTGCTTTCCTGCATCAAAACACAGCCCAGACCATTCAACGATGCATCACTATAAATTATGAATTCTTTACCCGGTTCTGGTTGAACCAACATTGGAGCTTCGGTCAATAAGGCTTTCAACTGATCAAAACTTTTCTGACACTTTTCTAACCACTCGAACTTAACATCTTTCCGTAGCAGTCTCATCATCGGGGTTGCAATCATAGAGAAACCTTTTACGAATCATCTGTAATAACCAGCAAGTCCTAGAAAACTTCAGACTTCAGATACATTTCTTAGAGGCTTCCAATTTATTATTGTAAAAATCTTACTCGGATCTACTCAAATACCCGACTGACACATTATACCCCAAAAAACCAACTTCTCGTAACCAAAACTCACATTTACTGAACTTTGCAAAAAGCTGTTTACCTCGTAAAGTCTGTAGCACTATTCTCAAATTTTTGGCATGCTCAAATTCATCTCGTGAATAAATCAAAATGTCATCTATATTCACAATAACAAATCTGTCCAAATACGATCTAAAAATATGATTCATTAGGTCCACAAAAACAATAGGTGCATTCGTTAGTCTGAAAGGCATAACTAAAAACTCATAATGTCTGTACCTCGATTGAAAAGTAGTTTTCGACACATCAGAGTCTTTAACTCTCAACTGATAGTAACTTGATCTCAAATCTATTTTTGAAAACACTGTAGCCCCTTTCAACTGATTAAACAAATCATCTATTCGTGAAAGAGGGTATTTATTCTTGATAGTCACTTTATTAAGCTGTCGATAGTCGATGCACATTCTCATAGTTCCGTTTTTCATTTTCACAAACAAAACTGGTGCACCCCAGGGAGAATAACTCGGTCGTTCGAAACTTCTATTAGTCAACACTTGCAACTAAGCTTTCAACTCTTTCAATTCGATCAGTGCCATTCTGTACGAAGCTATCGATATCTGAGTTGTTCCCAGTACTAACTCAATACCAAATTCAACCTCTCGAATTGATGATAAACCCTGTAACTCTTCAGAGAACACATCTAGGTAGTCACACATAACTAGCATTGATTCGATCTTTTTTTCAGTCACTTTGTATCAAGCACATAAGCAAAATAAGCTCGCAACCCTTTCTCACATATTTCTGAGCTAACATCGATGAAATCACTATGAGTAAACCATTCAAATCATCAGACTCAATTCGAATAATCTTATTATTCTTACATCTCAAATCTATCATTTTTTGTTTGCAATTCACAATAGCATCATGCAACGTTAACCAATCCATACCCAAGATTATATCAAACTTATCAAATGGAAACAACATTAAATCAGCCGGACAACAATTATCCCGAATCATCAACAGAAAATTCTTGCATACTTTATCAACCAAACCACATTGACCTAAGGGGTTCGATACTCTAATCACAAATTCAGTAGACTCTACAGGCAAAGTCTTACTGGATACTAATGTTTCACATATATAAGAATGAATCGATCCTGGATCTATCAATGTAACTACAGTAGTATCATAGAGAGTGAAAGTACTGGTAATGACATCTGGAGACGAAGCTTCTTTGCAAGCATAAATAGCATAAGCTCTAGCAGGTGTACGAGCCTCAGATCTAACAACAGTGTCTTTAGTTCCCCTCTGGCTACTACTCATATTACCCGTGTTTCTAGGTCATCAACCTCGAGCTGTTGTGTTATTTGGCCTAGTATTCTATTCCATCTCTTGCTCAACCAAATCAGGGCATTCACGAATGAAGTGATCTAATGATCCACATTTAAAACAAGCTTGAACTTTTAATCTACAATTGCCAGGCTGTCGTTTACCGTAATGTTTTCACTTAAGTTGATTTGGTCTGACGTTACCAACACTAGCTATAGAAGTAGCTTTCGAACTCATAGGTAGTCTGTCTTGATCTTGTTTAGAATAACCCACAGTAGCCTCTGAATGGCTAAAATCATCTCGGAACCTCTTTGATGCCGACTGAAACGACTTACTCGATAATCTTTTTCGCACTTCTCTAGCTTCCAAGTTGGCTTTTCTTTTCTCTTTCCCAAGTTCCTCAGCTTTACACGCTCGTTCGACAAGCACAACAAACTCTTTTATTTCCAGAATCCCAAATAACAAACTGACATCTTCATTCAAACCATCTTCAAATCTCTTGCACATAATTGCTTCAGTTGAGACACATTCTTCTGCATATTAACTTAATCTCACAAATTCTCCTTCGTATTCCGTAACAAACTTACGGCCCCTGATTCAAATCAAGAAACTCTTTGCCTTTCTGATCTATGAATCTTTGACTGATGTACTTCTTTCTAAACTTGTCCTAAAAGAACTCCAAGTGACCCGTTCTTTCGGAATCACTGATATTAATGTCTTCCACCAATGGTATGCCGTATCTGTAACAGCTCGATTTTGGGGCTAGTCAAAATAGTAATTTGGAACAACTAAACCGAGGTTAAGGAAATTATTTTAAATATCATTTTATGTATTTTAGCATGATTAGATAAGTACATGAAAATTTTGGTGAATTAATTTTAGCGATTGCTTGCTAAATTGTGAAAAAGGACTAAATCGCATAAAGTGCAAAAGTCCTATTTTGTTAGATAAGGGTGTCAATTAGCTAAAGAAACTAAATTGGGGGCCTTAAAGAGCAATTATACCCTTATAGAATAGGGTGGCCAGCCATAGGGGACAAATGGATGGGAAAGTCATAATTAGGTGGTGTTTTGGTCACCAATTTTAACTAGTTTTAAATAAAGTAAAACAAAAAGGCTTCATCTTTTTATTTCTTCTTCTTCTTCAACCGATTTTCATCTTCTAAAGGGGGGTTTTGAGAGCTCAAAATATTATCCATTAACATCTTTTACAAGTAAGTCATTTATAAGGTTATTCTTAATAATTTTTGTATTTTTGGACTCCTTGTAACATAAGCTTTCTATGAAGGGGATTATTTTGCAAAATGGTTGAGAGATTAGGGTTCTTCCATGAAAGAATATGTAATTTTCTGAAATTTTATGGAAGAATATGAGTATTAGATGTGTAATAAACAACTTTTATGAAGGGATTTTTCATGAAAACCCTAATAGGGACTATTTGCATAAGTTGGAAATTTGTTGATAAATGTGAGAAATAATGGAAATTTTGGATTGCTTGTAGTATAAAAAGTAAACATCTAGGCTTATAATATGAAGAAATTCTATAAAAATCGATATTTGAGCATAGGGGTAAAATGCTCATTTTATGAAAGTCTAGGGGCAAAATAGTCATTTTGCCCAATTATGAACTTTCGGGCATCTAAATTGTTATGCTGATAAAATAAATGAATTTTATTAATTTAGATCAAGAGAAACGTGATTCGGGTCTTGATCGGGGTAAGAACAAAGTTTACGAGGATTAAGCTCGTCTTCATCATTTTGTATCGAGGTAAGTACATATGTAAATAATGTGTTATTGAAGCTTACTTTGGTATATTTTAATAATATACATGTGTAATTAGCTTATTTTTGTTATGTATCTAAATTCTAATTGTTGCCATGAATGTATAAATGACATGTTATGCGAGTAAATTACAATGTGAGCAAATGCAATGCTATTCAATTAGATATGAAGCGCCGTTGAACCTTAGACATAGCATAGGATACAAAGGGGCATGTTATGAAAATTATGTGGTTTGAACTCATGAGTTGAGTCTGAGTTCATAGATAAATGCTATAGGTAACGTGGGTACGGGTACTGACTTTGTGTACAGACTCGTGAGTTGCTCAATGAGCAAATGTTACATGGTAGCTATGGGGTTCGGGTCCTGTGTAATATCCTGATTTTGGGCCTAGTCGGAATAGTGGTTTCGTGACCACAAAATTCGAGATATAAATAATTATTTTATGATTATTTTAAGGTCTATGATATGATTGCATGATTGTGTGAAAATTTCGTGAAGAAATTTTATGCATAAAGTGCTTAATTTGAAATTTGGGACTAAATTGAATAAATTGCAAAACTTGTGTTCTAGAAGTATTTTGCATAAAATTGAATTAGATTATTAATTAGAGGTCCTTAAAGAGTAATTTTACCAATTTCTAAGTCTATGGACAAAATTGGACATGGATGGAATTTTGGAAAGTTTAGTAGTAAGGGCATTTTGGTCATTTAGGGTAAAATGAATTAAAATACAAAATTAAAAGCCAATTTTGCTCATCTTCAACCCCATGGCCGAATATAGCAAGGAGAAACCATGGCTAGGGTTTTCAAGCTTCCAAGCTCGATTGTAAGTTTGTTCTAGCCTCGTTTTTAATGATTTTTACGTTTTAGAGTCCCTAGCTCGATTTAGCTTATGCTAGCAATAATTTAACCTAGGGTTTATATTTGGAAAAATACCCATAGGTGAAATTTGTGTATTTTGGTGTTTTATGATAGAATATGAGGTTTTAAATTATGTTAGACAACTTGTGCTACTCGGTTTTAAGTGAAAACGAGCAAAAGGGCTTAATCGGTAAAAATACCTAATAGTCATAAGTACATGTTAGAGTGAGAATTTGATGTTGCCATAGAAGGAAAAATGATCAGCATGTCATAAAACATAAGAAAATAGGCTGAATTTTAATTTACGAGCTTTGGGGCAAAAGTGTAAATATGCAAAAGTTTAGGGGCAAAATTGTAATTTTTCCAAAATATGATTTTGGGTCAATTTGAATAATGTGAGTCCTAATTAGACTATATTTTAAATGATAGAGCAAGGAAAACTGAAATTGGGCTAAAATGGGGAAAATACCAAGTTGTGGACGAAATGGTAAAATAGCCATTTTCGCATACGAGGTAAGTTCATATGTAAATGTTGGTAACATAGTTATTATTTTAAATGTTTTAATGTTTTTTAAATGATATGATAATTATTATGAAATATTATACTTGTGATAATTGTTTGATAATATGTCAAATTATGTGATATACTTGGAAAATGTGAAATACTACCGAGTATCGGATCGGCATTCCGTAGAAGATGGTTGAGACACATGATTGGGAAAAGGTCCGTTGAACCTCGTGAATGGATTAGGATACAAGTGACATGTCACCGGGGATATTTGGGCATCCGAACTTGTTGAGTTGAGTCCGAGTTCACTTATGGATGCGAGCGTCCGAACTCGTTGAGTTGAGTCCGAGTTCGTGAGATGTAACTCGGCATCCGAACTCGTTGAGTTGAGTCCGAGTTCACTTATGGATGCTGACGCCCGAGCTCGTTGAGTTGAGTCCGAGTTCACTTATGGGCGGGTTACATGGTAGCTTGGCTACATATGTGGCACTTATGTGCAAGTTATCCATGTATCCGAATTATATTCGATGTGTTCAACGGGTAAAGTTCTACTCAAATGGAGGAATACTCAAGATGAAAGGGATGTATTGGTAAGTGTTGTGAAATGGATACTTTGAACAGGTATGTACTTAACCCTCGGGTTGAAAACTCGATATAACAACAATATGGTAAGATGATAAATGAAAAGGTGATATGAATGTCTTGGTGATGATTATGCAAATGATGTTTTATGTTTGCTTATATGGTTATGTTACTTGCTATTTGCATGTGAGCTTACTAAGCATTTATGCTTACTCCTCCTTTTCATTCCTTGTAGTGTTGACAAGCCAGCTCGGAAATCGAAACGGTCGGAGGCACGCTCACACTATCCGTATACCATCTTGGCATAATGGCTTGTATATTTTGAGTATGGCATGTATAGCATTATAATCATTTTGTATATATGGTCTTATGATATGGTTATTGAGTGGTATGGAGATAGAAGTGCTTGGTAATGATTAGCCATTGGAATGGCTAATCATGATCATATTTGGTATTATGTATGTCAAATTGCTAGCTAATCCATGGAAACCATGAAATAGGTAAAATTTACCATAAAATAGATTCAGACAACAGCAGTGACGTGAGTTTGAAAAATCACTAAAAATAGTAGAAATGGAATTAAATAATGAATAAGTTATGGAATCGAAGCTTGATGAGTCTATTTTCATATGGAATAAGCAAAACAGGTATATGAGCTATATTTTATGAGATGTTTAAATTTTTGTGAAACAGGGCCAGAGTGATTTCTGGATCCCCTGTTCTGACTTTGGAAATTCACCATAAATTTTACAAAGATAATTAGAAGTCATGCTTTATATGTACAGATTCCTTATTGAGTCTAGTTTTATTAGAGATAAACGGCATAGTCATTGAAGCTCTGTACAGGAGATATCTGATTCGTAATACACAGAGGTCAGAGTAGTTGAACCCTGAAACAGGGAGACTTTAACTAATAAACTGTACTAATTGGCCCAACCAAAATTCTAGAAAAAATTAGTAGATATATATATGAGTTTAGTTTCAGGAAAAATTTACGGAATTGGATTTCGAGTTTCGTAACTCGAGATATGATTTTTAAAGCGACTGTGATGCAGTTAGCCAGCTTGTCTAGAAATTTTAAAATGAATTGTATGAGCTGTTTAATTAATGAATTAAGTCCGTTAACACCTCGTGTTCGACTCCGGCAACGGTATCGGGTATGGGGTGTTACATTTAGTGGTATCAGAGCAGGTTTAGTCGGTTCTCGGACTAACCTAGCATGTGTAAAAGTTTAGCTATACATGCCACTGATCTGTGATAGTGTGATGTCTTCTGACGCGTATAAGTACCGTCTTATTTAGACAGGGTACTCTCCAACTGAGCTGCGCCAACCATGTTCAATGTTAAGTAAAGGTATTTGAGTAAAATTATGATTATGATAAGTCTCGGTTCAGAAAAATATGAATAAAAGTTTATGATACATATGTGATAATATGTGAGATGAAAGTTCATGTTGTGATAAATATTCATATTTGCTTAATGCTCATATGATGTAGTGTATGTGGCTTACTTGATAAGATGAACGGAATAAATAGAAAGTAGTGGAGGTATGAATAAAGGTCATAATATTATGATACGAATGAAAATGTACTTGTCTTGATTGGATGTCGAATGTTGATGAATGTTAATGGTATATAATTTTATGAGGTAAAGGATTATAATGAAATGAACTTATCTATGTTAAATTGTTGGACTGAATTATATGATTGTAATGATATGTACATGATGATGCACGAAATGAAAGTTGTGATTGTGATGCAAATATCTATGTTTGTTTGGCCTTATATAATGTCATGAGTATGAATTAATTTAATTAATTGAATGGATAAGTAAAGCTGTCTAGAAAACATAGAATGTATGCATAAGTATATTGTCTAAATGGGACAATAGGAAAATTGGTGTAAGCCAACATGAATGAATGACATGATTTTGATGATGTTACTATGATGATGGAAGTTGTGTCATATGTGTATGTATAAGAAAGTCGAGTCGAGGTCCTACAACCCTCCCCTTACCAAAGTGGTACTTATAATGGAATTTCATGAGATTTGTATTGAATAAGTTTCTGTTGAAAACCCAAAGAGTTCGGTGATAGAATAATTATAAGTATGATCCGAGATTGAAAATGAGCTGATAAGTAAAGTCGAGCCGAAAGTATCGATTGATATAAAGATTATTGGAATTATGCATCGTCCCGAGTTAGAGAAGGAATTCTCTTTGGTAAATCAA
Source organism: Gossypium arboreum (assembly GCF_025698485.1). Lineage (NCBI taxonomy): Eukaryota > Viridiplantae > Streptophyta > Magnoliopsida > Malvales > Malvaceae > Gossypium > Gossypium arboreum. The sequence continues at coordinate 64,556,086 of NC_069074.1, read as the reverse complement.
AATTTATTCGAATCGACATTCTTTAGTGAATGATTTAATATGAAATTTGTGACGCAGAACTAGTTGGGGAAATGATATTTCAAATGTGAATTATCCGAGTGTGACGATTATGACCGGACAGATTTAGCGATCTCTTTTGAGATGTTCTATGTGTTCACCCGTTCTCGAAATATTTCTATGGCTATTGATCTTCGAAGAAATTCTTGTTATATGGGAATGTCTTCTAATTTGGTGTTGGATGAAAGCATTGGTAGTCTGATGGTTTATAATTTATATTGCTCTATTTCATTGGGTATTCTATTTCATTTCGTTCGATAAGAATTGATGAGAGAATTCATATGATATTATGATTCTGCTTTCTTCTACTTGATGCTTCATCCGATATATATGTATGGGAAGATATATTGATCTTGTTATATTTGATTTCAGTGGGATTAAATAATGTTTTCTTTTGGACTTTCTTTCTTTGAAGAATTATCAGGGTATTCTGTATTTTCTCTATGAATTTGGTTTTCGATTCTCCGGCATAGTATCGTATCTTGGGTTTCTTTATCCTGGATCTCTTTATTCTGGATTTCTTTATTCCGGGTTTCTCTATCTTGGATTTCTTTATTCGGTTCTCTTGTTATCTTTGTTCCATAATTTGTCAATTACGACTCATGTTCGAAGTACGTTCTTCAGCTCGTGATAATCATGTCAAATATGACTATACTTCTAATTTGATCTTGGTAATGTGGTGATTTTAGTATTGGGATTTTTCTAATTTACGTAAGGATTTGACATCAAGAAAGGCATAGGTGATAAAAGCGCGAGTTTTAGTCGGTATGGTAAATTATTTATTTGAAAGATTTCATGTGACAATTATGTCAGGATTATTTTTCCCAAGTTTGATAATAGAATTTCATTTTGTACAGATCAAAGAGTAAATAGTTTGAACGAGAAGTCTATATTTAATAGAAAGAGTTGAATATTAGTTTAAGTCACTACGAATGATAAGGTTTCCATCTTGTGAAAGCTGAAAAGTTTATTACATGTTGACGAGTTCGGATAGATGAGAATATTGGTAACCGGGCGTCCGAACTAGACTAGTCTACATTGAGCAATGACTTCGACTTTCAAGAATGTATTGTTGTATGAATTGTGATGTGTTTCAAGACGGTGAGGTAATGTGATAGTTTAGAGCATCCGAGGTTACATAAAATCGAAGTTGTTAAAGGGTTAAAGCCGAGCATTGGGATCTATCAAAATTATCCTTGTCAATGTTGATATTGGGATGGAAATGAGAAGGATTATTCTTGAGGCCATATCGAATTATTTCTATGGCGGAAAGAGAAAATGTGATGTATCCTATTGTTAAATGTTTGGCGAGATCTATAAATCACATCAGTATTGAATGAATTCCTACTCATCGATTCATGGAATTTCAAGTCTCTTTGATTGTTGGATTTCTTGGAATTCGGTCTCCATTAAATCAAGTTGAGATCCGGTTTTATGTCATGATATCATGGGAAATTGAGAAGGGTTGAAAATTTAAGAACAGTTGAGAGTTGAGGCTGTAAGCTTTTAGATCATATGAGAAATTGAAGAGATGTATTGGAGGTACAGTCTAAGTGCAAGTTCTTGACACCAAATATGAGATTAAAAGTGAAGACCACTTTTACGGTAAGATTTTCGGGGACGAAAATCCTCGAAGGGGGAGAGTTGTAATATCCCGATTTTGGGCCTAGTCGAATAGTGGTTTCGTGACCACAAAATTCGAGATATAAATAATTATTTTATGATTATTTTAAGGTCTATGATATGATTGCATGATTGTGTGAAAATTTCGTGAAGAAATTTTATGCATAAAGTGCTTAATTTGAAATTTGGGACTAAATTGAATAAATTGCAAAACTTGTGTTCTAGAAGTATTTTGCATAAAATTGAATTAGATTATTAATTAGAGGTCCTTAAAGAGTAATTTTACCAATTTCTAAGTCTATGGACAAAATTGGACATGGATGGAATTTTGGAAAGTTTAGTAGTAAGGGCATTTTGGTCATTTAGGGTAAAATGAATTAAAATACAAAATTAAAGCCAATTTTGCTCATCTTCAACCCCATGGCCGAATATAGCAAGGAGAAACCATGGCTAGGGTTTTCAAGCTTCCAAGCTCGATTGTAAGTTTGTTCTAGCCTCGTTTTAATGATTTTACGTTTTTAGAGTCCCTAGCTCGATTTAGCTTATGCTAGCAATAATTTAACCTAGGGTTTATATTTGGAAAAATACCCATAGGTGAAATTTGTGTATTTTGGTGTTTTATGATAGAATATGAGGTTTTAAATTATGTTAGACAACTTGTGCTACTCGGTTTTAAGTGAAAACGAGCAAAAGGGCTTAATCGGTAAAAATACCTAATAGTCATAAGTACATGTTAGAGTGAGAATTTGATGTTGCCATAGAAGGAAAAATGATCAGCATGTCATAAAACATAAGAAAATAGGCTGAATTTTAATTTACGAGCTTTGGGGCAAAAGTGTAAATATGCAAAAGTTTAGGGCAAAATTGTAATTTTTCCAAAATATGATTTTGGGTCAATTTGAATAATGTGAGTCCTAATTAGACTATATTTTAAATGATAGAGCAAGGAAAACTGAAATTGGGCTAAAATGGGGAAAATACCAAGTTGTGGACGAAATGGTAAAATAGCCATTTTCGCATACGAGGTAAGTTCATATGTAAATGTTGGTAACATAGTTATTATTTTAAATGTTTTAATGGTTTTTAAATGACATGATAATTATTATGAAATATTATACTTGTGATAATTGTTTGATAATATGTCAAATTATGTGATATACTTGGAAAATGTGAAATACTACCGAGTATCGATATCGGCATTCCGTAGAAGATGGTTGAGACACATGATTGGGAAAAAGGTCCGTTGAACCTCGTGAATGGATTAGGATACAAGTGACATGTCACTGGGATATTTGGGCATCCGAACTCGTTGAGTTGAGTCCGAGTTCACTTATGGATGCGAGCGTCCGAACTCGTTGAGTTGAGTCCGAGTTCGTGAGATGTAACTAGGCATCCGAACTCGTTGAGTTGAGTCCGAGTTCACTTATGGATGCGAACGCCCGAGCTCGTTGAGTTGAGTCCGAGTTCACTTATGGGCGGGTTACATGGTAGCTTGGCTACATATGTGGCACTTATGTGCAAGTTATCCATGTATCCGAATTATATTCGATGTGTTCAACGGGTAAAGTTCTACTCAAATGGAGGAATACTCAAGATGAAAGGGATGTATTGGTAAGTGTTGTGAAATGGATACTTTGAACAGGTATGTACTTAACCCTCGGGTTGAAAACTCGATATAACAACAATATGGTAAGATGATAAATGAAAAGGTGATATGAATGTCTTGGTGATGATTATGCAAATGATGTTTTATGTTTGCTTATATGGTTATGTTACTTGCTATTTGCATGTGAGCTTACTAAGCATTTATGCTTACTCCTCCTTTTCATTCCTTGTAGTGTTGACAAGCCAGCTCGAAATCGGAAGCGGTCGGAGGCACGCTCACACTATCCGTATACCATCTTGGCATAATGGCTTGTATATTTTGAGTATGGCATGTATAGCATTATAATCATTTTGTATATATGGTCTTATGATATGGTTATTGAGTGGTATGGAGATAGAAGTGCTTGGTAATGATTAGCCATTGGAATGGCTAATCATGATCATATTTGGTATTATGTATGTCAAATTGCTAGCTAATCCATGGAAACCATGAAATAGGTAAAATTTACCATAAAATAGATTCAGACAACAGCAGTGACGTGAGTTTGAAAAATCACTAAAAATAGTAGAAATGGAATTAAATAATGAATAAGTTATGGAATCGAAGCTTGATGAGTCTATTTTCATATGGAATAAGCAAAACAGGTATATGAGCTATATTTTATGAGATGTTTAAATTTTTGTGAAACAGGGCCAGAGCGATTTCTGGATCCCCTGTTCTGACTTTGGAAATTCACCATAAATTTTACAAAGATAATTAGAAGTCATGCTTTATATGTTCAGATTCCTTATTGAGTCTAGTTTTATTAGAGATAAACGGCATAGTCATTGAAGCTCTGTACAGGAGATATCTGATTCGTAATACACAGAGGTCAGAGTAGTTGAACCCTGAAACAGGGAGACTTTAACTAATAAACTGTACTAATTGGCCCAACCAAAATTCTAGAAAAAATTAGTAGATATATATATGAGTTTAGTTTCAGGAAAAATTTACGAATTGGATTTCGAGTTTCGTAACTCGAGATATGATTTTTAAAGCGACTATGATGCAGTTAGCCAGCTTGTCTAGAAATTTTAAAATGAATTGTATGAGCTGTTTAATTAATGAATTAAGTCCGTTAACACCTCGTGTTCGACTCCGGCAACGGTATCGGGTATGGGGTGTTACATCCTGACTAGATAAAAAGGCACGTGAGTAGCTCAAATGTGAGCGTTTCATAGCGCGAGGTATGTGACATCCCTAAATTGACCCTAGTCGGAAAGTGGTTTCGGGACCACTAAACCGAGTCATAATAATAATTAACCATCATAATTGATGCTCATTATATGTATATATGCATGTGTGAAAATTTCATGTTTGGATTTTGTTAATTATAAGTGAATTTTTATCAAATAGGACTTATGTGAGAAAATTTAGAAATGTGCTAGGCAAATGTAAGGTGGCCTATTAATACATGTGGGAAAGTGTTGTCCTTGCATGTCAAATTAGCCAAAATGAAGCATGATGGCGGCCATGCTATGGGTGGAAACATGTCTCCAACATGTTAGACTAGTGATGCATGTAGGAAACAATAAAATAAGAAAGTTAGCATTAAAGAAATGGAAAAAGAAAATGATGATAACAAAAAAAAAAAAAGAGTGTGGATGCTTCCCCCTTGCAGTACATCGGAGAAACAAAACAAAGAAAGAAAGAAAAAAAAGTGTTCATTCTCTCATTTTCTCCTTGCTTGGCGAATGTACTAAGAAGAAAGGGGGAAGCTTGAGAAAATCAGTCATGGGAGTTTGCTAGACTAAGGTATGTTGATGTTATCCATGAGATTTATGCATGTTTTTAGTTGATAGTTTGAGTTCCACCTAACCCATGGTCTAAACCTTTACCATGAAATGGGGATGATATTCGCCATGGGTGTTGTCTTCTTAGTATCATTGATGTTTGATGTTTGATGTTGTGGTGGTGAGGCATGAAGATGAGTTAAGGTTCAACTAAGGTGGATTTGTGGATGTTATTTGCATGCTAAAAGTAAAGCTTGTAATGATGCATGGTATGGTGTTGTATGGCATTTGGCCATGGTAGGAAATAAAAGGAAACTATGTTCGTTGTTCATGTCATTTGAATGAGAAGTGCTAGTAAGGTGAAGTACAAATGTTAGTGTTTGATTTACTAGTGTATATATGCATACTAGCCTAGTTGTGAACTTGAATCAAATTGGTGTTAAGTCGATACAAGCGACCTTACTTGTTGAATGTATCAAGTGTGGAATTCGCCTTAACATGGATGTGTATGTTCGCCACATGAACGAATACATATGTTGATGTGTATATTCGGCCTTAGGTAGCCTATTGATGGCCTTAGCTTTTCCTTGATGCTTGAATGAATTGTATTGAATTGCTTGATGTAATATAAAATGTGCATGACCAATGTGTATCCAAGCAAAAGGGTGGCCATATGACCATTTAAACTCCTTGTCATATTCGGCCATAAGCTAGTATAATGAGGTTTTAATAAGTTAAATTTGTGTGAACTAGCTCAAGAACTCAAAGGATCAAAGTTGGACAAGGGGAAAGACAAAGTAATTGAATAGCCATTGAAAACGTGCGACAACATCCGAGGTAAGTCATTAAGCATATATTTGGTATTGATTTAAATGATCATAATATATATGCAATTGTGTTTAATGAATTTATGTGTAAATGAAAATGTATGTGTATGGAATGATGCCATTGTTGAATGTATAAAGGCAGCAAAATGCATAAGGTATTGGTCACGGCACTAAGTGTGCGGGTATAAATGGACACGGTGACAAGATTGGCACTAAGTGTGCGGGTTTAAAATTGTACAGCACTAAGTGTGCGAGTTTGATTCTATAGCACTAAGTGTGCGAGCTGAAAATTCATAGCACTAAGTGTGCGGATTCACTATATGCTCTTGTATTACAATTGGCACTGAGTGTGCGACATTATCGAGTTAATCTCGGACAGCGAATCGGGTAAGTACCTTGAGCTCATGACGAATAGGCAATATGTTCATGCTCGGGGTTGAGCTTGGTAAGCTTTAAATCTATGTGATGATTGCAATTGTGTGATTGTGGTGAAAATGAGTTAGTGTGTGAAAATGCCTCAAATATCTTATCGTATAAATATGAAATGTGGATGTATGGCTTGGTATGAGATTGAACCGAAAGGTCCGAGGAATTATGGTATAGTTCCGATATGGATGAAGTACCTAGCCTTGTTTCATTGTTTCACTTTGTGATGAATTTAGCTAATGGATAATTGTAAAGTGCTTATGACTTACTGAGTTATAAACTCACTCGGTGTTTTCTTGTCACCCATTTTAGGTCTCTTGGACTCGTATTGTTGCGTGCTCGGAACCGTCGTTGAAGTCATCACACCGGCTGGAGACCTTTTGGTATTGTCTTCGTAGTTGAACTAGGAGAACAATTGGCATGTATAGGCTATTATATTTTGTTGAATTGTGGGTTGTAAACTTTAAGCCATGTGAAATGGCCTATGTGGTCGTCGAGTGGGATGCTAGAACCTATAGCCACGAGTCTTAGAAACTTTAATTTTGATAAGGTGGCCATAATTTGTGTCATGTATGATGGATGATTTAGGGCCAAGGAAAGATTCATGAAATTGGCATAGTCTACTGCAGTAACTGTTGCGGACAGCAGCAGTGAGATGAGATTGAAAAATCACTAAAAATAGTAAAAGTAGAATTAAATAGTGAATAAATTATGAAATTGAACCTTGATGAATCTATTTTTATACGGACGAAACAAAATGACCATATGAGCAGTATACTGAGAGATATTAAAGTTCTCGTGAGACAGGGCCGGAACGGTTTCTGGGTCCCCTGTTGCGACTTTGAAAATTTACTATAAATTATACAGAAATAATTAGAAGTCATGCCTTATATTTGCAGATTCCATTTTGAGTCTAGTTTCATTAGAAACAATCGGCACCAGTATTAAGGCCCTGTACAGAGAGATATTCAAGTTGTAACGCACGAAGGTCAGTGTAGTCGACCCCTGTAACATGGGTGACTTTAACTAATAAAATGTACCAATTGGCCCGACCAAAAATTCTAGAAATAAATTCATGGATGGATATATGAGTCTAAATTCAGGGAAAATTTACGGAATCAGTTTCCGAGTTTTGGAACTCGAGATATGATTTTTAAGGCGACAGTGATGCAGTTTTCCAGCCTGTCTGGAAATGCCAAATTGGTTGGTACTTTGAGAGGATTTGGCCCGTTAACCCCTCGTGTCCGACACCGGCGACGGTCACGGGTTCGGGGTGTTACAAGGTAGCCCTGATTTCTTATATGGCATTTAGACACAAATTCCCCGTGTACCCATATGTATTTCGAGAGTTCAACTAAAAACCCGAAGATTTAGTTGGTGAATACTTTGATGAGGTATGTATACCGAACTCATGGTTAGGACATAAGTAAGGAACGAGGTGTATTAAGTATACATGAATGAAAGGAAGAGTAAGATAGAGACGTTAAGTGATTTATATCTTTTAAGCATGACAAGCTTCCGTTGGATGAATATGATTTTCTTATAATTACACTTTATTTGCGTATGTGTACTTACAAAGCTCCCACGCTTACCCTCCTTTCTTTTCTTTGCTTATAGTGCCTCCAAGCTAGCATTTGGGATCCAGTGACATCAAAAGCTTTGATCATAGTATCACTCAAGACCTTGGTATAGCTAGTTTCATTGTTTTGTTTTTTAGCATGTATAAGGACTTGAGTATTTGTTTAGTGTTTTATTAGTTAGCCATAAAGTGTTGGCTCATATGATGAATATGATACTCATTTTGTATAATTCCATGGATGATGGTCAATACTCATTTTGATTTATAAATAAAAGATGATATTTTCATGGATGAGTAAATTGCATAAATGAAATGTTGTCCATTGTGGTTATTTTGGCTATGTGATGTGCCCTTATGTTAGTATAGAGTGATTTTTGTGCAGGTTACATAAGTAAGGGTGACAAAAAGGCTTGGTAAATAGCCTTATTTTGTCCATACGGGTAGGCACACGGGCGTATGTCTAGACCATGTGTGACACATGATCCACCACATGGGCGTGTGATTTGGTCGTTTGTCCCCTGCACGTAAGAATTGTAAGTCAGTATGCATGGTAGTAAACACACGGGCATAGACACAACCGTGTGTTTCAGCCATGTGAAGGGCACGTCCTAGCAGACGGTCGTGTGCCTTGGCTGTGTGGCCCTTAAGGATTATTGACATCCGGAACAGAATGTCCATGTTTTTACATATGGGCTAGGACGTGGGCGTGTCATGTCCGTGTGAAGGACACGGGCATGTTCCAGGCCGTGTGAAAGGCCCTGTAGGTGTGCATGTAGAATTAATTCCACACAGGTATAAGATACGAGCGTGTCCCTGTATTGCTTAGGCCGTGTGAGCCACACGGGCCAATAGCACGACCATGTTGAAATGTCACACGGGTGTATTGCCACTCTCACACGGACCTGTGCCCATGTGTTAAGAGTTATTTTTAGAGTTCTTTAAAGGAGTCGGGTTGTTTCCGAATGGGTTCCAATGGATGTTTTGGGCTTAGTAGGCTCTTATTAAGGAGTTTATAAATAAAATTGAAAAAGTTTTAATTTGACCATGTTTTGGTGTTATGAAAATGATTATATGTAGAAGGTTAAGTTAGGTAATGCCTCATATTTTGACCAGGCGTGGGGCACAGGGTGGGGTGTTACATTTAGTGGTATCAGAGCCAGGTCTAATCGATTATTGGACGAATGTAGCATATGTATGAGTCTAGCTGTACATGCTATAAATAAATTGTGATAGTGTGACGACTCCTGACCTTTTAAATTGTGTTTTCATATAGTAATGGATCCCGATCGAATTATGGCAGACAACGTAGATAGTAATACACCAGCCCCCATCGAAGGGGCGGTGCCATCCGATAACTGACCTCCCACGCTTAGTCGGGGAGGAGGAGAAGAGGCTCAAGAGGCCTTTCTCCACATGATGAATGATGGTACACGGAGTTCATCTGAGCGAACCCGAATGCTCAACCCCCTCCACCCCCACCTATCCCTCAACCTGTCCCTTTAGTACCCCAGGGTATGGACCTTGAAAGGCGGAATGGACCTCCAGTGGATAAGATTTAGAAGCATGGAGCCGAGGAGTTTCGTACTAATAAAGATGATGACCCTGAAATGGTAGAATTCTAGCTTGAGAATACCCTCAGGGTATTCGATGAATTATCTTGCACTTCCAAAGAATGCTTGAAGTGTGCCATATCCTTGTTGAGGGACTCTGCATACTACTGTTGGAAGACGTTAGTTTCGGTGGTGCCTCAGGAAAGCGTTACATGGGAATTCTTTCAAGAGGAATTTTGGAAGAAATACATCTATGAAAGATTTATGGATCAAAAGCGTAAGGAATTGCTTGACTTGAAATAAGGCTGCATGATGGTCACCGAATATGAAAGAGAGTTCGTCCGACTTAGTAATTACACTCAAGAGTGTGTATCCTTCGAGGCCAAGATGTGTAGAAGGTTTGAAGACGGACTTAATGAGAACATTAGACTATCAATGGGTGTCCTTGAGTTGAAAGAGTTCGTAGTACTCGTTGATTAGGCCTGTAAAGCCGAGGAATTAATCAAGGAAAAGAAGAAAACCGAAGTAGAAACTAGAGATGTAAAGAAGAGACATGCGAGCAAGTTATTTCCATCACAGTCTAAGAAATCCAGAGATGCCTAGTCTCATTCTCATGCATCAGCTGGACATTCGTATCGAGATCGTAAGAAACAAGATTCAGATTTTAAGTCTCGAGCTACATCAATGGCTAGCGTGGGAAATGTCAGATCTTCTAAACTAGAATGCCATCATTTTGGTCAAAATCATTTCGGCAAGTGTAGAATGAATGATGGATCCTGTTTCTGATGTGGTTCTCAAGACCACTTTATTAAAGATTACCTCAAAATGACTGACAAAGAGAAATTTTAGAGTACAAGGCCAAGTGGCACTAATTCTAAAGAAAGACTTTAGAAGAATGTTGGAGTTGGGGCTGGTAGCAAGAATGTGACGAAAGACACTACCATAAGGTCTGAAGCTAGAGCTCCGGCTAGAACTTATGTCATACATGCATGTGAAGATGCATCCTCTCCTGATTTGATCACCGGTACATTCTCTCTCTATGATAATACTGTTATTGCTTTGATTGACCCTAGTTCTACTCATTCATATGTGTGCATGAAGTTGGTGTCTAGCACGAATATGCCTGTTGAGTCTACGAAATTTATGATTAAAGTGTCAAGCCCATTAGGAAAACATGTGATAGTCGATAAAGTATGTAAGAAATGTCCTTTAGTAGTTAAAGGTCATTGTTTTCTAGCCGATTTGATGCTGTTACCATTCGATGAGTTTGACATCATATTAGGTATGGACTGGTTGACATTCCATGATGCTGCAGTAAATTGTAGACAAAAGGCTATTAAATTAAAATGTAAAAATGGTGAAACCCTTTGGGTTGAATCAGGTGAGCCAAGGAAATTGCCTATGGTGATATCCTCCATGTCTGCCCAGAAATATTGAGGAAAGGATGTGAAGCTTATTTGGCTTTTGTAATGAATACTAAGGAATCAGAGTTGAAGGTTGAGTCAGTACCGGTAGTAAGTGAATATGTGGATGTATTCCTAGAAAAATTGTCTGGGCTACCCCCTAATATAGAGGTTGAATTTGGTATAGAGCTAATGCCAGCGACCACGCCTATTTCGATTGCTCCGTATCAGATGGCCCCGACTGAGCTGAAAGAACTAAAGTCACAGTTGCAAGAATTGACTAACAAGGGTTTTGTGAGACCAAGCTTTTCACCGTGGGGTGCTCCGGTGTTATTTGTGAAAAAGAAAGATGGATCTATGAGGTTATGCATAGATTACTAGCAATTAAATAAGAGGATGATCAAGAATAAATACACATTGCCGCAAATTGATGACTTGTTTGACCCACTGAAGTGATCACGTGGTTTTGTGATAGGTTTTAAATATTTATAATTACTTGTTCTTGAATAACTATAATCGCGATGTAGGCAATTGTACCTATCGAACAGTAGTATAGTTTTAGCAAGACCGGATTGTCGAACCCAAAGGAACTAAAAGTACTAGTAATGACTGTCTTTTTATTATCTAGCCTAAGAATAATGGGGTTTTGTTTTAATTAACTATTATCTAAACTAAGAATGCACAGAGAAAAGAATTGGGGAATTGCTTTTGGGAAAATTCGATTGACTTAAGACAATACCTAAGGAAAAATCCACCTAGACTTTACTTGTTATTCTGGCTCCAAATCGAATGATTTATTCATTCAACTTGTTCCGTAGAGATCCCTAAGTTATGTTATTATCCCTATTCAAGACTAATAACGTCTAATCCCTAGTTTGAATAACTAAGACTTTTCTCTAATTAACACTATAGGGTTGCATTAACTCGATCTATGGATCCCCTTATTAGGTTTCACCCTAATCCGGCAAAATCTTGTCACCCTATTTCTAGGTGTGCAATCAACTCCGCTTAATTATGACAACAGTACTCTTAGACAGGGTCTATTCCTCCTCTAAGTAAGAGCATGTCTTGAATCAGTATCCTGGGATATCAAAACAAGAATTAAGAACACATAATTAAGAACAAGTTAAATATTTATCATACGATTCAGAAAATAATAACAAGGTTCGTCTTAGGTTTCATTCCCCTTAGGTATTTAGGGGTTTTAGTTCATAACTAAATAAGAAAACATCTCAGAAGAATAATGAATACAAAACATAAAGAAAACCCAAAACTCCTAAAGGGAAATTGAGGAGAGATCTTCAGTCTAGACGATGAATCCGGCTTCTGAGATGGATCAATCGACTTCCTTGGAGTAATTCCTTACCCCCTATTCTCCGTCTCCCTTTTTCTCCTCTTGTAGGGTGTATTTATAAGCTTTGGAATACCTAAAAGCCCTCAAAAGTGGCCTTTTCTGAATTGGACTTAACTTGGGCTCAGCAGGGAGACGCCCGTGGCATACGCCCATGTTCGATTACTTCAGGCTGTGTTTGAGCCTGACAAATTGACATAGCCGTGTGCTATGCCCATGTGCGTCATGCTCTCATTCTGCCAGATTGACACGACCATGTGGTCTGCCCGTGTGTAGAGGTCCAGGCTATGTTGATTTTGTATTTTGGCCTATTTTCTCCGTTTTCTTGGCCTGTTTCTCATTCCTTTCGCTCTCCTATGCTCGTGTAAAACATGAAATTAAAGCATTAGGAGCATCGAATTCACCAATTCTAATGGAAAATCATCCATAAAATGCATTAAAGATGGGGGAAAAATATGTATAAATTACGGTTTATCAAATACCCCAACACTTAAGCATTTGCTTGTCCTCAAGCAAAATCCTCAACTCATAATCAAAATAAATTCTTCTCAACTTATAATTTCTATCAATAATATCTCAAATTAATCCATAGGTGTCTCTCCACATCTAAGTAATTACCTTTGATTCAGAATATCATAGAGTTTCACATCCTTACTAAAGATTCACTCGAATCACTCGAGGTGCTTTTAAGGACAATAAAGGAAGCACTCAATAATCAATAATGGAAAGTCATTACCATAGGCTTGCATGAAAATCAAATCTCCACCACTATAATTTAAGATGATACATCAATCAAAAGGTCTTTAAAGGGTTGTAATAAGGCTTGGTTAGGGGGTGTGATCACAAGCTGAAAGAAAGGGTTAAAATCGAGATTGAATTGAAAAATTGCCTAACTAGAAAAAGAGTTAATTTTCACTTGCGTACAACAGAGCTTCTTCTCAGAATATGGAATTACTAATAAATATACATAGTTTATTATTATTATTTTTTAAGAACAAGTTAAATAACATAGACTAGCTATTAAGAACAAAACATAGCTAAGCAATCCTTTCAACTCAAATCTCGACAAAAATAGGGATTAATTTAGGGGATTTCAATAATAATGGGTTAAGGGTTAATATTGAGGTTAATACAAGGAATGGCTTGTTAGGCTCAATGGGGTTTACTAGGGGTTAATCGTGGAGTAGGCTTTTCATGGCATGAGTGGGTTAATCCTAATGGCTTAATCATTTTGATATATCAAATCAAATGGTGTGGTCTCGACATGCATAATCAAGCAAGTTCTAGAATAACAGTTCAATACTGACGCACTCAAAGCAATAATAAAAGTGAGCATGAAAGGATGAATAGATTCTCAAAAGGCTCAAAAATCTTACAAAAATTATGACTTTTTGATGTTTAGACTCGTGAATTCCAATTCAAAGTAATACCTAGACTTGGGAAAACAACCTATAATTTTAAATTCTTAAAACTCAACTTATCATGCTTGATTCTCTAATGACTTAAAGTTTAAACAATCGATGCATAAATCCCTATGTTTTAATTCAAGATATGTCAATCAAAATCATAAACCAATCAAAATTTATCCTAAATATGATATGAGAGCTTTTCAAGAGAATAAGGCAATCATTAATAAATACCCCCCACACTTAAGATGTACATTGCCCTCAATGTACAAAGATCGATATTAGATTATAAAAATAAGATAGGGGGAGGAGTGAAACTTCCTGTATTAAGAATAGATGATATCCCTGGATTAGTGAGATCGAGTATTGGAGATAACTCTGAATGGCAAGCTTGACTCTGAAGGTAAGCCGTTTTTTTTTTGAAAAGGAAAAAAAATGAATCTTAAAAATGATTGAGTTTTAAAAACTTAATAAAAGAAAAATAAAATAAGATAATTATTCTAATTTTTCAAGTGGCACGGCCGGGGCACATGCCCGTGTACGTCGTGGCTCGGCCGTGTTTGTCACGAATTAAGATGTCGCCACACGGTCTTATTGCACACCCATGTGTCTATTCCGTGTCGCTACGTGATCTTATCACACGACCATGTCTAGCGTGGTTCGCTTCTTCCACGGTCGTGTGGGTTTTCGCACACCCGTGTTATTTCGATAGTGTTGTCCACGGGTGCTAGACACGGGCGTGTCTCACGCCCGTGTTTATTCAGCAGATTCGACCACGGGCATGTCGCATGGCCGTGGTGTTTTATCGCAGCCCTTGTTTGGAGAAATCTTTTACCCTATTTTCGCATCGCCGTATCGCACGGTCGTGTTTCCCTTCCTGTTGGTCACACGGCCTTAAGCATGGCCATGTGATCGACTATGTGGAGTTGGGAACCTGTGCTTCAAAAACCCTGTGAGTGACCTAAATGTTTAAAACTTGAATTTAAAATAAGTTAAAATCGTTAGTACTCAGGTTGCCTCCCGAGAAGCGCTTGTTTATAGTCTCAGCTCGACTGTTACCTTGTTAGTATATTCAGGGCAGTTTGTGGAGTCGTAGCTCCTCTCCATCGACTTTAAAATTCTCACCATTATAAAGTTTGAGACGGTGTCCATTTACTTTGAAAGTACTGTGTGATGGGTGACTTACCTCTATTGTGCCATATGGATGAACAAATTGAATTACGAAGGGTCCTGACCATCGTGATTTTAGTTTCCCGAGAAACAATTTGAGTCTTAAGTTGTATAGTAAGACGAGATCTCCAACTTCAAATTGCTGCCGTTGCTTTAAACGAACATCATGGCACCGTTTTGTTGCTTCCTTGTATAGGTGTGAATTTTCATATGCATTGGCTCGCCATTCATCTAACTAGTTCAGCTGCATCAACCTATTTTTTCCTACAAGTTCGGGATCAAGGTTTAGAAATTTAATAGCCCAAAAAGCTTTATGGTCTAGTTCGAATGGTAGATAACAATTTTTTCCATAAACAAGTCTGTAAGGTGATGTCCTTATAGGAGTCTTAAAAGCAGTTCCATAAGCCCATAAGGCATCGTCTACTTTTGTTGCCCAGTCTTTTCTGTTTGATTCTACTATTTTTTCAAGGATCCGTTTGAGTTCTCGGTTTGCTACTTCAACTTGTCCATTAGTTTGAGGATGGTATGGGGTGGCTGTTCTATGATGAACTCCGTATTTCTTAAGGGTTTTTTCAAATTAGGTATTACAAAAATGAGTGCCCCTATACTGATAATTGCTCTAGGTGTTCTGAATCTCGAGAAGAGTTTTTTAAGGAAACGTACTACCACTCTAGCGTCATTAGTTGGTAGAGCTTGGGCTTCAATTTTTTGGACATGTAGTCAACTGCTACTAAGATGTATTTGTTTCCGAATGAACTGGGGAATGGGCCAATGAAATCGATACCCCAAATGTCAAATATTTCACAAGAAAGCATATAGTTTTGAGGCATTTCACCACGTTTAGATATGTTACTTGTCCATTGGCATTTATCACATAAAGTAACATACTTGATAGTGTCTTTGAATAACGAAGGCCAATAAAAACCTAATTCAAGTATTTTGTGTGCGATCTTAGTGCCACTATAGTGTCCTCCGATTGGCCCTGAGTGGCAATGTTCCAATATTTTTGATATTTCTGATCTTGTAACGCATCTTCTGATGACTTGATCTGCACATCTGTGAAACAGAAATGGATCGTCCCAAAAGTAGTTTTTCACATCATTAAAGAATCGGTTCTTTTGCTGGTGTGTTAACCCTTTTGGGATAATGTTAGCAGCTAAAAAATTTGCGATGTCTGCAAACCAAGGTACCTCGGAGTTAGATATAACAAAAAATTGTTCTTCAGGGAACGAATCATTTATTTCCACGTCATTTAGTTCTTTGGTATTGGATTTCCCGAGCCTGGACAGATGATCAGCCGCGAGATTTTCAGCTCCTTTCCTGTCCTAAATTTCCAAGTCGATTTCCTATAATAGGAGAATCTATCAAATGAGTCGAGGTTTTGCATCGGTTTTAGTTAAAAGGTAGCGAAGGGCGGAATGGTCAGTGTAAACAACAACTTTAGACAATATGAGATATGATCGAAATTTATCAAATGAAAAAACCACGGCTAACAACTCTTTTTCCATATTATTATAGTTTTCTTGTGCAGCCGTTAAGGTTTTGCTGGTGTAATAGATAGGTTGAAAATGCTTGTCTCTTCGCTGTCCCAATACTGCACCTACTACAAAATCACTCGCATCATACAATAGTTCAAATGGAAAGTTCCAATTAGGTGCAATTATGATTGTAGCATTAATTAATTTATCCTTTAAAGTATTAAATGCTTTTAAACATTCCTGATCGAAGTTAAAAGGTATATCTTTTTCTAGCAATTTAGTCAAAGGCTTAGCTATTTTAAAAAAATCCTTAATAAATCTTCTATAAAAACCAGCATGTCCTAAAAAGCTTCTAATGGCCTTAACTGAACTAGGGGGTGGTAATTTTTCGATTTTTTCTATTTTAGATTTATCCACCTCAATCCCTTTACTAGAAATTTTATGCCCTAATACAATACCTTCTTGAACCATGAAGTGACATTTCTCCTAGTTAAGCACAAGGTTTGTTTCCTCACATCTTATTAAAACTCATTTTAAATTTTTAAGGCAGATATGGAAAGAGTTACCGAATATCAAAAAATCATCCATGAAGACTTCCATGATATCTTCCACGAGTTCATCGAATATGGCTATCATACAGCGCTGAAAAGTGGCAGGAGCATTACATAATTCGAAAGGCATTCTACGATAAGCGAACTTACCATATGGGCATGTGAATATCATCTTCTCTTGATCTTGAGGAGCTATTGGATTTGGAAGTAACCAGAGAGTCCGTCTAGAAAGCAGTAATACATGTGTTCGGATAATCTTTTTAACATTTGGTCAATGAATGGTAAGGGGAAGTGATCTTTTCCTGTGGCGTCATTTAGTTTCCTATAGTCTATACAAACTCTCCACCTTGTAACTGTTCTTGTTGGGATTAATTCATTCTTTTCATTGGTCACAACTGTCGTGCCTCCTTTCTAGGGGACAACCTGCACTGGACTTACCCAAGAACTGTCAGAAATAGGATAAATAATTCCAGCGTCTAAAAGTTTAATTACCTCGGCTTTTACAACTTCTTTCAAGTTGGGGTTCAGACGTCTTTGAGCTTGCACATACGGTTTGTATTCATCTTCTATCAAAGTTTTGTGGGTGCAAAAAGAAGGGCTGATTCCTTTAATGTAAGAAGTTTTCCATGCTATGTCCTTCTTATGTTCTTTTAATACTTGGATTAATTCCTCTTTCTCCTTGGGTTACAAATTAGAAGCAATAATAAATGGTAATGTAGAATTATTTCCAAGGAATACGTATTCTAAATGGTTTGGCAATTGTTTAAGTTCCAGTTTGGGAGGCTCCTTAATAGAGGGTTTTTGCTTAAGTTCATCTTTTGTCTTAATACCCTCATATTTTACTTGTGATGACAAATGGTCATTAGGTTCCTCACCTGTCTCCTCGTCTTGAGCTGGATACAGTTCCTTCGTCTCCTCTTGTACAATTCCTGAAAAGAGTCTTAAGTAATATGATCAATAGAGTCAATGAAATAACATGAATCATCCTGCTCCCTAGAGAATCTCATAGCATCTTAAATTTTAAAGATCATCTCCTCGTCACCTACTCTAAGTACCAATTTACCGTCACCGACGTTAATCACAGCTCTAGCATTGGCTAGGAATAGGCGCCCTAAAATTAAGGGTACTTCCACATCTTCATCCATGTCAAGCACAACAAAATTAACAGGGAATATAAATTTATCTACTTTTATGAGTACGTCTTCTATAATACCCTTAGGATATTTAACAGATCTATCGGCTAATTGAATACTCATCCTAGTAGGTTTAGGTTCCCCAAGACCAAGTTGTTTGAACATTTTATATGGCATCAAATTAATACTAGCGCCTAAACCAGCTAGTGTTTTTTCAACATTCAGATTACCAATTAAGCAAGGATAGTAAAACTTCCTGGATCTTTTAGTTTGGTTGGCAGCTTGTTTTGGAGTATGGCGGAGCACTCCTCGTTGAGTTTTACTATAGATAAGTCCTCAAACTTCCTTTTATTTGTTAGAAGCTCCTTAAAAAATTTTGCGTAGGTAGGCATCTGCGAGATGGCTTCAACAAAAGGTAAGTTGACATGTAATTGCTTAAAAAGTTCAAGAAACTTACCGAATTGTGCATCAATGCGATCTTTTTTTAATTTTGCTGGATATGGAACTGGTGGTGTATATTCCTCCAGCACTGGTTTGTCACTATTTTTGGGTTTTTCTTCCCTCCTTTCACTTTCCACGGCTTCTTATTCTAACTTCTTTTTAGATCACGCTAACATTTTCCCACTCCTTAGTGTAACTAATTTGACATGTTCTCCTGGTTTGGTATTACTAAGTAAATTTCCTAGTGGCCTTTTCAAGATTAGTTTGGAAAGCTGGCTTATTTGAGTTTCGAGTCCTTGGATCGATCTTTTTGATTCTTAAGTACTGTCTCAGTGTTTTGAAAATGAGTTTCCGACACCAAAATAAACTTTGCGAGCATCTCTTCAAGGTTTGGCTTCTTTTCCTGTTGGTAGGGATGTTGTGGTCTTTGATTTCCTTGACTGCCCCACGAGAAATTGGGATGGTTCCTCCAACCTGCATTGTAAGTGTTACTAAATGGATTGTTTTGAGGTCGAGGATTATTACCCATGTAGTTTAATTGCTCGTTATCTATGCTGTGGCCATAAGGTTGGTATTCCGAATGGTTTGTTCCACCGCTACTTGCTTCGTACTGCATTACTGGGTGAACCTGTGAAGAATTAAGAAAACCATCAATCTTTTTATTTAAGAGTTCTACCTGATTAGAGAGCATGGTGGCCAAATCAACGTTATAAATGCCGGCTGTTTTCATTGGCTTTGTCCTCATGACTTGCCACTGATAGTTATTCAATGACATCTCCTCTATAAACTCATAGGCATCTTCGGTGTTTTATTGTTGATGGTTCCGCCCGCTGCTGCATCAACCATTTACCGAGTCGAAGGATTCAGACCATTGTGAAATGTTTGCACTTAGAGCCAAAGCGGTAACCCATGGTGAGAGCACCTTCTCAAAAGGTCCTTGTATCTCTCCCATGCATTGTAGAGTGTTTCTAAGTCCATCTGCACAAAAGAAGAGATACCATTACGTAATTTAGCCGTTTTAGCAGGCGAAAAATATTTTAGTAAAAATTTTTTGATCATTTGTTCCCAAGTAGTAATTGACCCTCGTGGTAACGAGTTCAACCACTATTTAGCTTTATTCCTCAATGACAAGGGAAACAACCGAAGAGGAATGGCATAATCAGAAACGCCATTGATTTTAAATGTATCAAAAAATTCCAGAAAGTTTGTTAAGTGAGCGTTGGTATCTTCATCCTGCAAACCATCAAACTAAACAAATTGTTGTATCATCTAAACAATGTTAGGTTTTAATTCAAAAGTATTTGCAGCTACAGCAGGTCTAACTATGCTAGATTTAGTTCTTGAAAAAGAAGGTTTAGCATAATCATACATAGTGCGTGGAGCAGGATTTTGATTAACTGCAATTGCAGGAAGTAGCTGATTGCCTTGGTTTTCAGCCATCTCTTTGGTTGGGGGTTGAGTATCGTCTTCTTGCTCGTTCTCTGTGTATCTTAAGCTGCACCTTATTTCTCTTTGGTTTCTACAAACTGTGCGATCTATTTCTTCATAAAAAAGTAATGGTCCCGACGGGTTTCTTCTAGTCATAAACTATAAAAACCTGCCAAGAGAAGGAAAAAGTAAATTAATAAATAATAATAATTAAATTAAATTAAATTAAATTGCAAGAAAAATAAATGGCTAAAGTAATAAAAATTGAGTGTTCCTAATATCTTAGTTCCCGGACAACAGCGCCAAAAACTTGATTGCGTGGTTCTGTGATAGGTTTTAAATATTTATAATTACTCATTCTTGAACTAACTATTATCACGATGTAGGCAAGTGTACCTATCCAACAGTAGTATAGTTTTAGCAAGATCGGATTGTTGAACCCAAAGGAACTAAAAGTACTAGTAATGACTGTCTTTTTATTATCTAGCCTAAGAATAATGGGGTTTTGTTTTAATTAACTAATTATCTAAACTAAGAACGCATAAAGAAAACAATTGGGGAATTGCTTTTGGGAAAATTCGATTGACTTAAGACAATACCTAAGGAAAAATCCACCTAGACTTTACTTGTAATTATGGCTCCAAATCGGACGATTTATTCATTCAACTTGTCCCGTAGAGATCCCTAAGTTATGTTATTATCCCTATTCAAGAATAATAACGTCTATCCCTAGTTTGAATAACTGAGACTTTTCTCTAATTAACACTCTAGGATTGCATTAACTCGATCTATGGATCCCTTTATTAGGTTTCACCCTAATCCGACAAAATCTTGTCACCCTATTTCTAGGCGTGCAATCAACTCCGCTTAATTATGACAACAGTACTCTTAGACAGGGTCTATTCCTCCTCTAAGTAAGAGCATGTCTTGAATCAATATCCTGGGATATCAAAACAAGAGTTAAGAACACATAATTAAGAACAAGTTAAATATTTATCTTACGATTCAGAAAATAATAACAAGGTTCGTCTTAAGTTTCATTCCCCTAAGGTATTTAAGGGTTTTAGTTCATAACTAAATAAGAAAATATCTCAGAAGAATAACGAATACAAAACATAAAGAAAACCCAAAACTCCTGAAGGGAAATTGATGAGAGATCTTCAGTCTTGATGATGAATCCGGCTTCTGAGATTGATCAATCGGCTTCCTTGGAGTAATTCCTTACCCCCTATTCTTCGTATCCCTTTTTCTCCTCTTCTAGGGTGTATTTATAGGCTTTGGAATGCCTAGAAGCCTTCAAAAGTGGCTTTTCCAAATTGGACTTAACTTGGGCTCGACAGGGAGACGCCCGTGTTCAATTACTTCAGCCCGTGTTCAAGCCTGCCAAATTGACACGGCTGTGTGCTATGCCCGTGTGAGTCATGCTCCAATTCTGCCATATTGACATGACCGTGTGGTCTGCCCGTGTGAGGATGTCCAGGCCGTGTTGATTTCGTACTTTGGCCTATTTTCTCCATTTTTGACCCATTTCACATTCCTTTCACTCTTCTATGCTCTCTTAAGTGTAAAACATGAAATTAAACCATTAGGAGCATCGAATTCACCAATTCTAATGGAAAATCATCCATAAAATGCGTTAAACATGGGGGAAAATATGTATAAATTACGGCTTATCATGAAGGGAGGAGCATGGTTTTCTAAAATAGACTTGAGATTTGGCTACTATCAACTACGAGTTAAAGAAGCAGATGTCCCTAAAACTGCTTTTAGGACGCGGTATGGCCACTATGAGTGTCTCGTCATGCCTTTTAGCTTAACAAATGCTCCCGCCGTGTTTATGGATTTAATG
The DNA here is from genome assembly GCF_025698485.1 of Gossypium arboreum. Classification (NCBI taxonomy): domain Eukaryota; kingdom Viridiplantae; phylum Streptophyta; class Magnoliopsida; order Malvales; family Malvaceae; genus Gossypium; species Gossypium arboreum. The sequence goes on along the minus strand of NC_069074.1, from coordinate 64,534,436 downwards.
GATAAGAGTATTTCAACCATATCTAGATAAGTTTGTAGTTGTATTCATCGATGACATCTTGATATACTCTAGAGACAGGGTAGAACATGCTGAACACTTCAGAACCATTTTACTGACTCTGAGGGACAGTCAGTTGTATGCCAAATTTAGTAAAAGTGAGTTTTGGCTTAGAGAAGTCGACTTTTTGGGCCATATTGTTTCGAGTGATGGTATTAGGGTTGATCCAAGCAAAGTTTCTGCTATTGTTGAATGGAAGCCACCAAAGAATATGACTAAAGTTAGAAGCTTTTTAGGGTTGGCCTATTATTACAGGCAATTTGTAAAGGACTTCTCTATGATTGCGACTCTCATGAAAAGGTTGCTTCAAAAAGGAGTTAAGTTTGAATGGTCGGATAAGTGTTATCAGAGTTTTGAGAAGTTGAAGATGTTGTTGACTGAGGCTTCCGTACTAGTACAACCCAAATCAGGAAAAGAGTTCGTGATTTATAGAGATGCTTCTTTGAATGGGTTAGGATGTCTACTTATACAAGAGGGAAAAGTTTTGGCTTCTGCCTCGAGACAATTGAAACCTCACGAGAAGAACTATCTGACACACGACTTAAAGTTGGCCACCATAGTATTTGCTCTGAAGATCTGGCGACATTATTTGTTCAGAGAGATATGCCATGTATACTCTGATCATAAAAGTCTTAAGTACTTGATGACCCAAAAAGATTTAAATCTGAGGCAACGTAGATGGTTGGAACTATTAAAAGATTATGAGTTAATTATAGATTGCCATCCGAGAAAAGCAAACGTGGTCGCCAATGCATTAAGTAGAAAATCATTGTTTGCTTTGAGAGAAATAAATGCCCGATTGATCTTGTCAGAGGATGGTTATGGTCTAGCAGAGTTAAAAGCTAGACCGACATTTATTCAAGAAATTTTTGAGGCTTAGAAGAGTGATAGTGAATTACTATCCAAGAAAACCCTGTGTGAATCAGATGCTGAATCAAATTTTCAGATCGATTCTGATGATTGTTTGAGATTTCGAGATAGGATTTGTGTTCCTAAGGACACCAAATTGATTCGAAATATATTAGATGGGGCACATAGTGGTTGTTTGTCAGTACACCCCGGGAGTACAAAAATATATAACGATTTGAAGAAAATGTATTGGTGGTTGAGAATAAAAAGAGACATTTCAGAGTTCCTTTCCAAGTGTCTAGTGTGTCAGCAAGTGAAGGCTGAACACCAAGTACCTTCGGGTTTGCTTCAGCCTATCACGGTCCCTGAGTGGAAGTAGGATTGGATTACTATGGATTTCATGACGGGTTTACCGGTAACCCCTCGAAAAAAGGATGTTGTTTGGGTTATTGTGGATTGGCTAACAAAGTCGGCACATTTTATACCAATATGTACCGACTACTCCCTTGAGAGATTGGATGACTTGTATGTTTCTAAAATTGTGAGACTACACGGGGTGCTCTTGTCAATTATTTTGGATAAGGACCCATGATTTACCTCGAGGTTTTGGAAAAAGTTACAAAAGTCATTAGGAACAAAGTTGAGTTTCAGCACGGCATTTCACCCGCAAACCGATTGTTAGTTAGAAAGAGTGATTCAGATTGTAGAAGACATGTTGCAGCGTTGTGTTCTCGAATTTCAAGGTAGTTGGGAAAGGTACTTACCATTAGTTGAATTTGCCTGCAATAATAGATATCAGTCGAGTTTGAAGATGGCACTTTATGAGGCTTTATATGAGTGAAAGTGTCAAATGCACTTATATTGGACCGAGCTTAAAGAGAGTCAGATTCATGGGGTGGATCTAGCCAAGGAGACTGGAGAGAAAGTTAAAATGATTCACTACTGTTTGAAGGCTGGCTCAGATAGGCAGAAATCCTATGCAGATTTGAAACAGAAAGAGATCGAATTTCAAGTTGGCGATCGAGTATTTTTGAAAGTATCCCCATGACGAAAAGCTCTCAGATTTGGTAGAAGAAGAGGCAAGTTGAATCCTCGTTTCACAGGACCCTATGAGGTTACTGATAAAGTAGGGCCAGTTGCCTATCGATTGGCCTTACCACAAAAATTCGAAAAGATTCATGAATTGTTTCATGTGTCCATGCTACATCAATATAGATCAGACCCTTCGCATGTGATTGCACCAACAGAGGTTGAGATTCATCCGGATATGTCTTATGGTGAGGAACCAGTTATGGTCCTAGACCGAGAGGTTAAGCAAATGAGTAATAAGAGCGTTCTCCTTATGAAAGTATTATGACAGTGACATGGGGTTCAAGATGCCTCATGGGAGCCCAAAGAGATCATGAAAAGCCAATCCCCAAATCTTTTTACCCGTAAGATTTTCGAGGCGAAAATCCCTAAAGGGGGAGAATTGTAATAGCCTGATTTTGGGGCTATCAAAGTAGTGATTTTGGAACCACTAAACCGAGGTCAAGGAAATTATTTTAAAATTATTGTAAATATCATTTTATGTATTGTAGCATGATTAGATAAGTACATGAAAATTTTGGTGAATTAATTTTAGTGATTGCTTGCTTACTTGTGAAAAAGGACTAAATCGTATAAAGTGCAAAAGTCCTATTTTGTTAGATAAGGGTGTCAATTAGCAAAAGAACCTAAATTGGGGGCCTTAAAGAGCAATTAGCCCCTTATAGAATAGGTTGGCCGGCCATAGGGGACAAACTGATGGAAAAGTCAAAATTAGGTTGTGTTTTGGTCACTAATTTTGACTAGTTTTAAATAAAATAAAACAAAAAGGCTTCATCTTTTTATTTCTTCTTCTTCAACCGATTTTCATCTTCTAAAGGGGGTTTTGAGAGCTCAAAATATCATCCATTAACATCTCTTACAAGTAAGTCATTTATAAGGTTGTTCTTGATGATTTTTATATTTTTGGACTCCTTATAACATAAGCTTTCTATGAAGGGTATTATTTTGCAAAATGGTCGAGAGATTAGGGTTTTGCCATGAAAAAATATGTGTAGTTTTTTGAAATTTTATGGAATAATATGAGTATTAGATGTGTAATAAACAACTTTTATGAAGGGATTTTTCATGAAAACCCTTATAGGGACTATTTTGTATAAGTTGGAAATTTGTTGATAAATGTGAGAAATAATGGAAATTTTGGATTGCTTCTAGTATAAAAAGTAATCAGCTAGGCTTATAATATGAAGAAAGTTGATAAAAATTGATTACAAGCATAGGGGTAAAATGACCATTTTGTGAAAGTTTAGGGGCAAAATAGTCATTCTGCTCAATTATGAACTTTCGGACGTTTAAATTAATATGCTGATGAAATAAATGAAATTTATTAATTTAGATCAAGAGAAAAGTGATTCGGGTCTTGATCGGGGTAAGAACAAAGTTTACGAGGATTAAGCTCGTCTTCATCATTTTGTATCGAGGTAAGTACATATGTAAATAATGTGTTATTGAAGCTTACTTCGGTATATTTTAATAATATACATGTGTAATTAGCTTATTGTTATTATGTATCTAAATTCTAATTGTTGCCATGAATGTATAAATGACATGTTATGCTAGTAAATTACAATGTGAGCAAATGCGATGCTATTCGATTAGATATGAAGCTCCGTTGAACCTTAGACATAGCATAGGATACAAAGGGGCATGTTATGAAAATTATGTCGTCTGAACTCATGAGTTGAATCTGAGTTCATGAGATAAATGCTATAGGTAACGTGGATCCGAATACTAACTTTGTGTACAGACTCGTGAGTGGCTCAATGAGTAAACGTTACATGGTAGCTATGGGGTCCGAGTCCTAACTAGATAGAAAGACCCGTGAGTAGCTCAAATGTGAGTGTTTCATAGCGCGAGGTAGTCCTGATTTCTTATATGGCATTTAGACACAAATTCCCCATGTATCCATATGTATTTCAAGAGTTCAACTAGAAACCCGAAGATTTAGTTGGTGAATACTTTGATGAGGTATGTATACCGAACTCATGGTTAGGACCTAAGTAAGGAATGAGGTGTATTAAGTATACATGAATGAAAGGAAGAGTAAGATAGAGATGTTAAGTGACTTATATCTTTTAAGCATGACAAGCTACCATTGGATGAATATGATTTTCTTATAATTACACTTTATTTGCATATATGTACTTACTAAGCTCCCACGCTTACCCTCTTTTCTTTTCTTTCCTTATAGTGCTGCCAAGCTAGCATCGGGGATCCAGTGACATCAAAAGCTTTGATCACACTATCACTCAAGACCTTGGTATAGCTAGTTTCATTGTTTTGTTTTTTAGCATGTATAGGGACTTGAGTATTTGTTTAGTGTTTTATTAGTTAGCCATAAAGTGTTGGCTCATATGATGAATATGATACTCATTTTGTATAAGGTTATGGATGATGGTTAATACTCATTTTGATTTATAAATAAAAGATGATATTTTCATGGATGAGTAAATTGCATAAATGAAATGTTGTCCATTGTGGTTATTTTGGCTATGTGATGTGCCCTTATGTTAGTATAGAGTGATTTTTGTGCAGGTTATATAAGTAAGGGTGACAAAAAGGCTTGGTAAATAGCCTTATTTTGTCCACACGGGTAGGCACATGAGCGTATGTCTAGACCGTATGTGACATATGATCTGCCACATGGGCGTGTGATTTGGCCGTGTGTCCCGTGCACGTAAGAATTTTAAGTCAGTATGCATGGTAGTAAACACACGGGCAGAGACACGGTCATGTGTTTCAGCCGTGTGAAGGGCACAGCCTAGCACACGGGCGTGCTCTTTGACCGTGTGGCCCTTTAGGATTGCTAACATTAGAAACAGAATGTCCAGGTTTTTTCACACGGGCTAGAACACGGGTGTGTCATGGCCTTGTGAAGGACACGGGCCAGAGACACAGATATGTTCGAGGCCGTGTGAAAGCCCTTGTAGGTGTACATTTAGAATTAATTCCACACTGGTATAGGAAACAGGTGTGTCCCTGTAATGCTTTGGCCGTGTGAGCCACACGGGCCAATAGTACGACCATTTTGAAATGTCACACGGGCGTGTGGCCCCTCCCACACGGGCGTGTGCCCCTGTGTTAAGAGTTATTTTTAGAGTTCTTTAAAGGACTCGAATTGTTTACGAATGGGTTCCAATGGATTTTTAGGCTTAGTAGGCTCTTATTATGGAGTTTATATATAAAATTGAAAAATTTTTAATTTGACCATGTTTTTGTGACAACCCGAATTAGGGCCTAATCGGAATAGTGGTTTCGTGACCACAAATCCGAGATAGAAATAATTGTTTTATAATTATTTTGGGGTTTATGATATGATTGCATGATTGTGTGAAAATTTCGTGATGAAATTCTATGCCTAAAGTGCTTAAATTGAAAGTAGGGACTAAATCGAATAAGTTGCAAAATTTGCATCCCGAAGTTTTAGTATGAAATTGTTTTGGAGTATTAATTAGGAGGTCTTAAATAGCAATTTGACCAATTTTAAGTTCATGGACAAAATTAGGACATGGAAGGAATTTTGAAAGTTTAGTAAGGAGGGCATTTTGGTCATTTGGATATTAAATGAAATAAAATGGGAAAAATAACACAAAATTGGTCATCATCCTCCTTAGTTGCTGCGAATTCTCCCTCTCTCCATAGCTGGGGTTTCTTCAACTTTCAAGCTCCATAGTAAGTGATTCCAAGCCCGCTTTTAATGTTCTTTACGTTTTGGAATCCGGAAGCTCGATTAAGCTTATGCTAGTAATAATTTAACCTAGGGTTCACATTTGGAAAAATACCGATAGGTGAAATTTGTGTATTTTGATGTTTTATGATAGAATATGAGGTTTTAAATTATGTTAAATAACTTGTGCTACTCGGTTTTAAGTGAAAACGAGTAAAAGCAGCATAATCGGTAAAAATACCTATTGTTCATAACTATATGATAGAGTGAGAATTTGATGTTGTTGTAGAAGAGAAAATGTTCAGCATATCATAAAATATAAGAATAAGGGCTGAAATTAAATTCCGAGCCTAGGGGCAAAATTGTAATTTTGAAAAGTTAGGGGCAAAATGTAATTTTTCCATGATGTGATTTTTGGATTGAAATAAATAGTATGAGTATTAAATGAGCTAAATGTGTTATTATAGATCAAGAAAGACGCGAATTGATCTCGAGCAGGGGAAGGAAAAAGTTTTGGACTAAATTGCAAAATTTCCACATTTTGCACCAAGGTAAGTTTGTATGTAAATATTACAATAATTTCATGTACATTCTTATATTTCAGCCTATTATATAAATATACTAGCTGATGTTAAAATATAAATCGACTATTGGAAGAATGGAAATAAATATAGAGAGATCCGGTTGAACATTCTGAGAGATCGAATGAAATAGAGGGGCGTAGCTAGGTCACATGTATGATGCCGAGTGCACATCCTGTACAAGAAAGCTACGAGACACCTGTAGTAGCTAGGTCACATGTGTGATACGAGATGTATCCCATGTAGACAAGAGAGCTACGTGAAAGATAAATGTAGCTAGGTCGCATGCGTGATTCCAAGTGAAGGACACCATGTAGACAAGAGAGCTACGTGAAAGATAAATGTAGCTAGGTCGCATGCGTGATTCCAAGTGAAGGACACCATGTAGACAAGAGAGCTACGAGACAAATCGGTTGGGTCGCATGAGTGGTACTAAGTGTTCACCATGTGTACAAGAGAGCCGAACTAAACGAAGTATGATGGTGGAGCTGTGTCTTTGAAACCATTAAATATCGAGGATTGATCCGAATTGTTCAACGGGATGGTTTTGTGGTGATATTGTGGTTTGGACCTACACTTATGGTGAATGAAATGTGGTGAAAATGATTTGTGGTATATACATATATAAGATAAAATGAGGTTAGCATAAAGAATGTGTGAAAGAGTGAAATTAGCATTAAAACTGTTTTTAGATGGTAGCAGTGACTTGACTTTGAGAAATCACCAAAAATAGGAGGAATATAATTAGAGGTTGAATGAGATGTGAAATTAAATTTTAATGAGTCTACTTTCATATAAAAGAAACAGAGCAAGCAAAGGAGTTCTATATTTTGAGATATTTACAATTGTATGTGACTTGCTCAGGATGAATACGTGATCCCCTGTTCCAACTTTGAAAAATCATTAAAAATTGTACAAGGAAAATTAAGAAATATAGTTTACATGCCTAAATTCCTTATTGAGACTAGTTTTAAATGAAACAGACCTCAGGGTTGTTTGAATTGTGTACTGAGAGATATTCAATTCGTAGTGAACAGAGGTCAGATCAGTCGAGCTGTGTAACAGGGAAACTTTAACTAATAAACTGTACTAATCGGCTGAACCAAAAATTATAGAAAAAATAAGCAAAAAGCTTTATGAGTCTAGATTCAGGAAATTTTACGGATTTTAATTTCGAGTTTTGTAACCCGAGTTATGATTTATTTAGTGAATATGATGCAGTAGAGACAGCTAAATCAAAGTGGAATGAATAGTGAAGTTAAAGTAGATAAACTTGAATTGTTGTGTAAACATGTTAGATTCTTTAATTAGTATTTACATACTTACTTACTAAGCTATAAGCTTACTTTGTTTCTCTCTTTTGTCTTATAGTGTTCTTGACTTGCTCGGGAGTTAAGGATCGTGAAGATCTATCCGCACTATCATACTTTAGGGTATTTGAACTAAATGTTTTGAATTATGGCATGTATAGTAGGCTTAATTATTTTGTTACGTGTCATATTTGTCTAGGTTAAAATATTAGTTCAAGATTTTCGACCGGATACTTTGTACAAGCCATTAAAGTGGGCTAATATTGTTCAAGACATATGTTATACGATGCACTATCAAATTGGATGACATATTTACATCTCGATTATGTTTAATGGTATGTGTTATGTTACGGTAATACCTTATATCCTGTTTGGCGACAGTAATAAGTAAGGGTGTTACGATTAGTGGTATCGAGCTATGGTTTAGTCGGTTCTCGGACTAATAAAGTGTGTGTAAAGGTCTAGCTATACATGCCATAAAAATATTGTGATAGTGTGGTGACTCTGATTATTCTAAAGCTGTGTCTTGTTTTAATATAGTAATGGATCCCAAGGAACTGCGGTGATGATGTTTGCTTGTAATGCGTCGGCTCCCTTTACAAGGGACTGCTACCGTGGAAAGTAGACTGAGACATTGAGACAAGGAGATGAGGCTCGGGATGCCTTTCTCCAAATGATGAACAATTGGTATCTGAATTTATTCGAGCAAATCCAAATGCTCAACCTCCTCCACCCCTCCTATACCTCGGGCGATTCTGTGGCGCTCAAGGTATAGATTTGGTAAGAATGAACAAGCCTCCGGTTGACAAGATTCGAAAACAAGGGGCAAGAGTTTAGAGCAAAGGTCGATGATGATCCCGAGAAAGCGGAATTCGGCTTGAAAATTCTACCCGTGTATTTGATGAGCTCTCATGTACACCCGAGGAATGCTTAAAGTGTCTTGTATCACTTTTGAGAGATTCGACTTACCACCGGTGGAAGACTTTGGTTGCAGTGGTGCCAAAAGAAAAGTTACTTGGGATTTCTTCCAGAAGAATTTAGAAAGAAATACATAAGTCGTGATTTATTGATCAAAAACGGAAGGAGTTCCTTGAATTGAAGCGGGGAAAATGTCATAGCAGTATGAACGCGAATTTGTAAGACTCAAAGCAAGTATGCCTGAGAATGTGTGTCCACCGAGGCCATTATGTGTAGAAGATTTGAAGATGGGCTGAATGAGGACATTAAAGTGCTTGTAGGAATTTTGGAGTTGAAAGAATTTGTAGTATTGGTTGATCGAGCTCTTAAAGCCAAGAATTGAACAAAGAAAGAAGAAAAGTCGCTATTGAGGCCCGAGATGTCGAAAAAGACAGATAAGCAAGCCATTTCAATCTCAACCAAAGAGGTCCAAAGAGACAAACCCTCGAATGACAATTTCAATTGGGGATTCACACAGAGATCGTGGTAGAGCATATTCGGGGTCTAAAGCTCAAGCTACTTCGGTGGCAAGTGTGGGTAATGTACGACCTAGAAAGCCCGAGTGTCGACAATGTGGCGAGCAACATTATGGTGAGTGTTGGGGGCCGAAGCGAGCTTGTTTCAGTCTGTTCTCATGAGCATTTTATTAGAGATTGTCCGGAGAAAGTTAAAGAAGAAAGATTTGAGTGCTAGATGAATACCACCGCTAGTAGAGGTAGACCCCAGAAATCTTGGAGGTGGGACTAGTAGTAAAAGCTGTGATGAAAGATTTAACGGCAAGATCGAAGCTAGAGCACCTGCTAGAGCTTATGCTATACGTGCAGAAGATGCATCATCTCCGATGTTATTCTTGGTACATTTTCTCTCTATGATACTATTGTTATTGCATTGATTGATCCGGGTCCACTCATTCCTATATTTGCATGAATTTAGTATCCAATAAAAAGTTGCTGTTGAATTCTTGAGTTTACGATTAAAGTGTCGAACCCTTAGGCCAATATGTGCTAGTTGACAAGGTTTGCAAGAATTGCCCATTAATGATTCAAGGTCACTGCTTTTCCGCCAACTTGATCTTTGTTACCATTTGGTGAGTTTGACGTTATCTTGGGAATGGACCGGTTAACATTGTATGATGCTAAGGTAGATTGTAAACAAAAGATACTAGAGTTGAAATGTGAAAATGGAGAAATTCGTGGGTTGAAACAGATGAATCAAATAAATTGCCTATGGTGATTTCGCATATGTCTGCACGTAAATACATGAGAAAAGGGTGTGAAGCTTATCCGCTTATGTAATGAATATTGAGTTGCCTCAACTGAAATTTGAATCGATCATCGATAGTCTGTGAGTTTCGGATGTATTTCTGAGGAATTGCCAGGTTGCCTCGAGCAGAGAGATAGATTTTGCCATTGATTTGTTGCCGCACCGCACCGATCTCGATTGCTCCATATAGAATGGCTCCGATCAATTAAAAGAATTGAAGGCTCGATTCAGGAGTTAACGGACAAGGATTTGTGAGACCGAGTTTCTCTCCTGGGTGCTCTGTATTATTCGTAAAGAAGAAGGATGGTTCAATGAGACTTTGCATTGATTACCGTCGACTTAATAAGGTGACTATAAAGAACAAGTACCCGTTGTTGAGGATTGATGATTTATTCGATCGGTTAAAGGGGGCCACAGTGTTTTCAAAGATTGATTTGAGGTCCGGTTACTACCAAATGAGAGTTAAGGAGTCGATGTCTGAAAACCGCCTTTAGGACAAGGTATGGACATTATGAGTTTCTTGTGATGCCTTTCGCTTAACAAATGCTCCACTATATTTATGGACTTAATGAATCGGATCTTCCGGCCATATTTGGATAAGTTTGTAGTAGTGTTTATAGATGACATTTTAATTTATTCTCGAGATGAGTCGAACATGCGAACACTTGAGAACTATATTGCAAATCTTGAGAGAAAAGAAACTATTTGCCAAGTTTAGTAAAAGTGAGTTCGCTTCGTGAAGTCGGATTTTGGGGCATATAGTCTCGGTGATGGTATTCGGTGGATCCAAGCAAGATTTCTGCGATCGTTGATTGGAAACCGCCAAGAATGTATCCGAGGTTAGAAGCTTTTAGGCTTAGCCGGTATTATAGACGTTTTGTTGAAGGATTTTCGATGATTGCCTCTCCTATGACTAAGTTGTTGCAAAAGAATGTTAAGTTTGAATGGATGATAAATGTCAACAAAGTTTTGAAAAATTGAAAGCACGATTGATGAAGCACCAATTTTAGTACAGCCAGAGTCGGAAAAGGAGTTCGTAATTTATAGTGATGCATCATTGATGGGCCTTGGATGTGTGTTGATGCAAGAGGGTAAAGTGGTAGCTTATGCTTTGAGACAGTTAAAACCGCATGAGAAGAACTATCCTACACATTATTTGGGCGGCATTGTTGTTTTTGCCTTGAAGATTTGGCGACATTATTTGTACGGTGAAAATGCGAATTTTTACTGATCACAAAAGTTTGAAGTACTTGATGAATCAAAAGGATCTGAATCTGCGACATGAAGATGGCTTGAATTATTAAAGGATTATGATCTAGTGATTGATTATCATCCGGAAAAGCAAATGTAAGTTCTTGGCGCCTTGAGCGAAAAATTTCTTTTTACTTTGAGAGCCATGAACACGGGGTTAGCATTGTCGATGATGGGTCAATCTTAGCGAAATGAGAGCTAAACCGTTATTTCTCCGATTAATTTGTGATGCTCAAAAGAATGATAGTGAGTTGCGGATCAAGAGAACTCAATGCGAATTAGGTTACGACTCGATTTTCGAGTTGGACCGGATGATTGTTTGATGTTTGAGACGGGATATGTGTCTTGAAAAACGATAAATTGATTCGAAAATATTACATGAGGCGCACAATGGTCATTTATCGCTTCATCTGGTAGCACAAAAATGTATAATGATTTAAAGAAGTCATATTGGTGGCGGTATGAAAAGGACATTTCGAATTTGTAACCAAGCGTTTGATCATCAACAAGTAAAAGTTGAACATCAAGTGCCTTGAGGATTACTTCAACCAAGAATGGTGCTGAGTGGAAATGGGACAAGATTACCATGGATTTTGTAACCGGTTTGCCTTTAACTCCTAAAAAGAAGGATGCTGTTTGGGTAGTGGTTGATAGATTAACAAAGTCAGCCCACTTTATACCGATGCGTACTGATTACTCACTTGATAAATTAGCGAATTATATGTTGTTGAAATTGTGAAGTTGCACGAGTACCTATGTCTATAATATCGATAGAGATCCAAGATTTACCTCGAGATTTTGGAAAAAGTTACAAGAAGCTTTGGGTACAAAATTGAACTTTAGTACCGCATTTCATCCACAAACAGATGGTCAAACAGAAAGAGTAATCCGGTACTCGAAGATATGCTTAGATCTTGTGTTTTAGAATTTGGAGGTAGTTGGGAGAAATATCTATCTTTGATTGAGTTTGCCTACAATAACAGTTATCAATCAAGTATACAAATGGCACCGTCTGAAGCCTTGTATGGTCGTAAGTGTCGGACTCCTATATATTGGACCGAGCTTAGTGAGAAAGCAGATTCATGGAGTTGATCTAGTTAAAGAAACCAAGAGAAAATAAAAGTAATTCGGGATTGCTTAAAAGTCGCTTGGATCGACAAAAGTCATATGCGATTTAAAAAGAAAAGAGATTGAATTTCGGTGGGTGATAAAGTGTTCTTGAAGGTGTCACCATGGAAAAAGATTCGAGATTTAGTCGGAAAGGCAAGTTGAGTCCGCGTTTTATTGGGCCGTCTGAGATTCTTGAGAGAATTGGACCAGATGGCATATCGGTTGGCCTTACCGGCAGAGTTAGAAAGAATTCATAACGTGTTTCATGTATCAATGTTGCGACGTTATCGTTCGATCCTTCACATGTGATTTCTCCAACGAAATTGAGATTCGATCGGATATGACCTATGAGGAGGAACCAATAAAGATTTTGGCTCGAGAGGTTAAGCAGTTAAGAAATAAAAGTATAGCTTTAGTGAAAGTATTGTGGCACGGACATGGGATAGAAGAGGCTACGTGGGAACTGAGGAAGCTATGAGGAAACAAGACCCAAACCTCTTTCTGGGTAAGATTTTCGGGACGAAAATCTCAAAAGGGGAGAATTGTGACAACCCGAATTAGGGCCTAATCGGAATAGTGGTTTCGTGACCACAAATCCGAGATAGAAATAATTGTTTTATAATTATTTTGGGGTTTATGATATGATTGCATGATTGTGTGAAAATTTCGTGATGAAATTCTATGCCTAAAGTGCTTAAATTGAAAGTAGGGACTAAATCGAATAAGTTGCAAAATTTGCATCCCGAAGTTTTAGTATGAAATTTTTTGGAATATTAATTAGGAGGTCTTAAATAGCAATTTGACCAATTTTAAGTTCATGGACAAAATTAGGACATGGAAGGAATTTTTGAAAGTTTAGTAAGGAGGGCATTTTGGTCATTTGGATATTAAATGAAATAAAATGGGAAAAATAACACAAAATTGGTCATCATCCTCCTTAGTTGCTGCGAATTCTCCCTCTCTCCATAGCTAGGGTTTCTTCAACTTTCAAGCTCCATAGTAAGTGATTCCAAGCCCCGTTTTTAATGTTCTTTACGTTTTGGAATCCGGAAGCTCGATTAAGCTTATGCTAGTAATAATTTAACCTAGGGTTCACATTTGGAAAAATACCCATAGGTGAAATTTGTGTATTTTGATGTTTTATGATAGAATATGAGGTTTTAAATTATGTTAAATAACTTGTGCTACTCGGTTTTAAGTGAAAACGAGTAAAAGCAGCATAATCGGTAAAAATACCTATTGTTCATAACTATATGATAGAGTGAGAATTTGATGTTGTTGTAGAAGAGAAAATGTTCAGCATATCATAAAATATAAGAATAAGGGCTGAAATTAAATTCCGAGCCTAGGGGCAAAATTGTAATTTTGAAAAGTTAGGGGCAAAATGTAATTTTTCCATGATGTGATTTTTGGATTGAAATAAATAGTATGAGTATTAAATGAGCTAAATGTGTTATTATAGATCAAGAAAGACGCGAATTGATCTCGAGCAGGGGAAGGAAAAAGTTTTGGACTAAATTGCAAAATTTCCACATTTTGCACCAAGGTAAGTTTGTATGTAAATATTACAATAATTTCATGTACATTCTTATATTTCAGCCTATTATATAAATATACTAGCTGATGTTAAAATATAAATCGACTATTGGAAGAATGGAAATAAATATAGAGAGATCCGGTTGAACATTGGAGAGATCGAATGAAATAGAGGGCGTAGCTAGGTCACATGTATGATCTTGAGTGCACATCATGTGTACAAGAAAGCTACGAGACACCTGTAGTAGCTAGGTCACATGTGTGATACGAGATGTATCCCATGTAGACAAGAGAGCTACGTGAAAGATAAATGTAGCTAGGTGCATGCGTGATTCCAAGTGAAGGACACCATGTAGACAAGAGAGCTACGTGAAAGATAAATGTAGCTAGGTCGCATGCGTGATTCCAAGTGAAGGACACCATGTAGACAAGAGAGCTACGAGACAAATCGGTTGGGTCGCATGAGTGGTACTAAGTGTTCACCATGTGTACAAGAGAGCCGAACTAAGCGAAGTATGATGGTGGAGCTGTGTCTTTGAAACCATTAAATATCGAGGATTGATCCGAATTGTTCAACGGGATGGTTTTGTGGTGATATTGTGGTTTGGACCTACACTTATGGTGAATGAAATGTGGTGAAAATGATTTGTGGTATATACATATATAAGATAAAATGAGGTTAGCATAAAGAATGTGTGAAAGAGTGAAATTAGCATTAAAACTGTTTTTAGATGGTAGCAGTGACTTGATTTTGAGAAATCACCAAAATAGGAGGAATATAATTAGAGGTTGAATGAGATGTGAAATTAAAGTTTAATGAGTCTACTTTCATATAAAAGAAACAGAGCAAGCAAAGGAGTTCTATATTTTGAGATATTTACAATTGTATGTGACTTGCTCAGGATGAATACGTGATCCCCTGTTCCAACTTTGAAAAATCATTCAAAATTGTACAAGGAAAATTAAGAAATATAGTTTACATGCCTAAATTCCTTATTGAGACTAGTTTTAAATGAAACAGACCTCAGGGTTGTTTGAATTGTGTACTGAGAGATATTCAATTCGTAGTGAACAGAGGTCAGATCAGTCAAGCTGTGTAACAGGGAAACTTTAACTAATAAACTGTACTAATCGGCTGAACCAAAATTATAGAAAAAATAAGCAAAAAGCTTTATGAGTCTAGATTCAGGAAATTTTACGGATTTGAATTTCGAGTTTTGTAACCCGAGTTATGATTTATTTAGTGAATATGATGCAGTAGAGACAGCTAAATCAAAGTGGAATGAATAGTGAAGTTAAAGTAGATAAACTTGAATTGTTGTGTAAACATGTTAGATTCTTTAATTAGTATTTACATACTTACTTACTAAGCTATAAGCTTACTTTGTTTCTCTCTTTTGTCTTATAGTGTTCTTGACTTGCTCGGGAGTTAAGGATCGTGAAGATCTATCCGCACTATCATACTTTAGGGTATTTGAACTAAACGTTTTGAATTATGGCATGTATAGTAGGCTTAATTATTTTGTTACGTGTCATATTTGTCTAGGTTAAAATATTAGTTACAAGACTTCGACCGGATACTTTGTACAAGCCATTAAAGTGGGCTAATATTGTTCAAGACATATGTTATACGATGCACTATCAAATTGGATGACATATTTACATCTCGATTATGTTTAATGGTATGTGTTATGTTCTGGTAATACCTTATATCTGTTCCTATGACGATAATTGTAAGGGTGTTACTGATTTTGGTGTTATGAAAACATTTATATGAATAAGTTTAAGTTAGATAATGCCTCATATTTCGACCCGGCGAGGGGCACGGCTGTGGGGTGTTACAGTATCTCTCAAAAGTGAAACAACACATTTAAGACATTCTTCAAGAGTACATGACATTTCATCAAACACTCGTATTGTATTCTCGAGCCAAAACTCAGCTTTCTCACCATCATCATCTGTAGTAGCACGAAACTCTTCAGCCCAATATTTTCTAATTTTATCAACCAATGGTTTACTCAATTGAATCAGATTCACAGCTTGTGGCATGACAGGGACTTGTGGAGGATTAGACGAGGGTGAAGGTTGTGGAGCAGCTGAATTAGTTCTAATATACTGAGTGAACCACTCGTTCATCATCTGAAAGAAGGCTTGCTTAGCCTCTCCTTCGTGGCTACTCGTAACCAGCCTAGAATCAGCCGACGCTAGCCCTTGAGTAGGAGCGGGCGCATTATTTTCAACATCGTCAGCTACGACTCGATCGAAATTCATTTTCTATATGAAAGCACAATTTCAGTTGTCAGGAATCATCAAACTATCGTAGTTTATATATATGACATGTATAACTAGACTCTCACACGCTACGTTAGTCCTAGAATAGACTAAATTGTAGCTCTGATACTTATTAAATGTAACACCCCTAACCCGTATCTGTCATCGGAATAGGGTTATGAGGCATTACTAAACAATACATCACATTCTCATACATATATGCATTCAATATTATATACTATTCACAAACATTCACAATGTCCCTTAAAAGGTTCTACGAGACCTTAAATCATGCTTAGAAGTGGTTCGGGACTAAACCGATCATATATAAAAAATTTTGAATACTTTAAAAATTTTAATGAAACAACAGGTCACTCGCCCGTGTGAACAAGCCGTGTGCCTCACACAGCTACCAGACACGCCCATGTCACAGGCCGTGTGAAAACGAGGCATACATACTGACTTGTACCACACGGCCGACCACACGCCCGTGTGCCAGTCTGTGTGCCAACCTATGTGCCACACACGGCCAGTAGACACACCCGTGTGTCTAGACCGTGTCAAAACTGTAGGGTATACTGACTTTAAATTGTAGGGTACCCCAGGGGACACACGGTCGTGTAACATGACCATGTGTCGCATGCGGATGAGATACACGCCCGTGTGGACAAAAATAGGCTATTTGCAAAGCCAATTTGCCACCCTAATCACAAACATACATATCAACCAAAATAACACCATTCCAATACATCTTTAGGCAACCAAAAGCCTACCAATTCTTGCACATATCATACCATCTATTCATAACCATTTCTACTACTCAATTCCACAATCAAACATACCATTTCACTATGCCAAAAACATCAAACATACATAACTACTAAATGCATTTATCCATTAATTTAATACCTATTTCATATTTCAACATATACCATATGGTCATCTCAAATCAAACCACAATATGCTAGCTTCTAGGTATAAACACATCAATTACCAACTAACCAAATAAACAACCATTTGGTAAATATACCAAAACAAGCCAACACTTAGAACATTATATACATCACATAATTAATTTATCAAACACAAAACTTAAGCCAACATAAATGGCTATGGACCAACATTTACAAGCCAAATCATATGGCTAAATTCTCAACTGAAAACATATCAAGATGACACTAGTCTATACATGCCATATACCATATATATACAAAGCTTCCAAAAATACCAATAAGGTAATCTATAGTGCGATGACGTTTCCCAACGATCCCAGAGTTTGAGCTAGGTTTGATGATCTATAAAAACAAAGAATGAACACACAAAGTAAGCTTTAAAAGTTTAGTAAGCCATGAACAAATAAAGCTATCATATAAATCACCACATTTACATCACTAGGCCAAGTACAAGTAAACATACATATATAAACACCAACCTTTCTCTTTGAATACATATTCATTCCATCATGTAACTCATCACTTACTTCACTTTTCAATACTCGTGTAAACTTTGTACGTACTTGAGTCGTTTATCGTTAACACATTCTTTATCGACTTATCTTTGCCCGTTGAACCATTCGGAATCGTTAAGGATACCCGAAAATCACATAAGCTCGTACAATGCCATATCCTAGATATGGTCTTACATGTTATCTCATAACGATGCCACTGTTCTAGACAGGGTCTTACACGAAATCAATTAACGATTCCAATGTCCCGAACATGGTCTTACACGCAATCTCAACACAATGCCAATGTCCCAGACATGGTCTTACATGTAAACACATCTCGATAACCTAATGTCATGACATTCGTATCCTATACTATTCCTAAGGTTCGTACGGGACTTTCGGATATCGTAACCCTGTTGTTTCTTGCTCGTAATTGGTCATTCAACATTTATAACATTTCAATGAATAATATACACATATAATTCAGTTTAAAGGCATTCGTTTGTATATGAACTCACCTCGTGGTCGGAATAAACGAACGGGTCGATTATTCGATAACTTTCATTTTCCCCTGATCTAAATCTGATTTCTTTCGTTCTTGATCTATATACATTCAAAATTAACCCTTTTATTCATAAATTCATTCAATTTCATCCAAAGCAAACAATTTAGGCATTTTTCACTTTAACCCCTAAAGTTACACATTTATTCAATTTAGTCCCTATTTCATAAATACACAAAATTCACGAAATTTCCTTATCCACATGCTTGGTCAAATATTCCCTTGTTCATATAAGCCCATATCTTTCATTTATTTCACAATTTAACCACACATTTTACACTTTTCACAAATTAATCCTTTTTATGCAATTTCACGAAAGATCACTTTACAAAACATGATAATCTATCAACAAATATTTATTTTCCATCATCAAATATTCAAGAACTCAAACATTCATCAATGGAAACTTTCAAAATCATTAACACTTTCAAAAATTGAAGCATGGGTTAGTTAGAACACGAAGCAACGATCACAAAAACATGGAAATCATAAAAAACCGAGCTCAAAACATATCTTAATCAAGCTAAATAAGTGCCAAATGGTTTAAGGTTTCTAAACCCTATTCCTTTCTCTATTTACGGTCAAGAAGATGGACAAAATGAAAGTTATTTGTTTTTTTAATTAATTATTAACTTAATAATCAATTTCTAATTTTATCCTTAATGAATAACCTTTAAAAACTTATAATGCATGTCCATAAATTCCATTATCATATTCAATGGTCTAATATCAACATAAGGACCTCTCATTTAATGCCTCATAGGAAATAGACACTTTTAACCTATAGAATGCAACTTTTGCATTTTACGCGATTTAGTCCTTCGGTCAAATTAACCACTTAAACGATAAAATTAACACACGAAAATTTCACACATACATATTCATAAACTATATACACCAAAAATAATATTAAAATAATTTTTGGCCTCAGATTTGTAGTCCCAAAACCACTGTTCCGATTTAGCAGAAAACGAGCTGTTACAAGCCATGTAACAGGACACTTATCTGGGCTAAATAGGAAACTCATAAGAGTTTTAATCAGAGAGCTCATAGAGCTTAACAGATAACTTCAAAGAGTTAATATCAGGGAGAACCAGATAAGGTAACAGGGAGTTCAAGCGAGCCATGTCAAGAATCCCGTAAGAGCTTATATCAGGACACTCATGTAGAGTTGCATTTGTGTCGCATTATATGCTAGATCACAACCGATCGAATCAAGTAACAGGATGCTCACATAGAGCTGCGGTTATGTGTAAAACATGCAAAATCACTACTAATCAGGATGCTCACAGGAACTATATGTCAGGATGCTCGAGAGGGCTTATAACAGAATTGCTTGTCCAAGCTATATTTTGTTCGCAACATATGCAAGACCACATGTAATACAGGAAATCACTTAGATCCATCGAATTTCTTTATTCAAACAGAACTTATCATTTATCAGACATTATCGGATATGTATTCAATTTTCATATGCACTACATAATTCTCATACACACCATTTCATCACATAAACTAATTTAATCATTAATTCATCACATTTCATGTTCAATTGGATTCAATTTATACCTAGGCAAAATTACCATTTTGCTCCTAAACTTTCCATAAATTCCAATTTCGTCCCTAGGCTCGGAAAATGAAATTCATGCAATTTAATCCTTATTTCAAGCCTAACCAAACATGTTACAATAACAACCCATAAATTTCACAAAAATCAAAATTTTTCCATGAGTTTTACCACTTTTAAATTTAGTCCCTAATTCAAGATTTCATAAAAATTCTCTTTGTAAAAGTTGTTTATCTACTAACAACCTTTCATTTTCTACAATAAATTTCAAGTTTTTAGCATATTCATCCATGGAAAAATTTCTATACTTTGATATCTTTACAAATTAATCCCCAAAATAAATAGATTAGACTATCCTGATCTCCGAAATATAAAAATTACTAAAAACTGGACAAGTAAACATACCTAATTAAGCTTGATTAGTTTCTCTTCTCTCTCCTAAGGTTTGCATAAAATTTAGGGATGGAGATGATGAAAATAAGATGATATTTTCTATTTAATTAGTTATCATCTTTTAAATTTTCTCATTTCCAATTTAGTCCTTAGCCTTTTCTAATTTTTCCATGGATGAATCACCAAAATATCTACTAACTTTTCTTTCATGGTCTACTTATCATATAAGGACCTCAAGTTTTGAATTCCATAGCTATTTGGTCCTTCTAGCTACTAGAATTCAACTTTTGTATTTTACACAATTTGGTCCTTTTCATAATTAAACACATAATCGATAAAATTTTCTTATCAGAACTTTCATATAATAGTCCTATCATAATGCAGACCATGCAATAATATTAAAATAAATTTTTCGGCTCGAATTTGTGGTCCCAAAACCACTATTCTGAATTTACTATAAATAGGTTGTTACATGACAACCCTGGGAAGTCATCAAGGCGGAAAGTAATGCAAAATCGGTATTGCCCATTCATGAACACCTTTACCCCAAGCCAGTCTGGACTGTGAGGTCGGAAGATAAGTAGTTCTTGCTAACTTGTTATGTTGGTGGAAGATTAAAAGATCTTGCTAGGGTAGCGACTAGTTGGTCAATGAGAACCCGACACAATAGTTAATTGGGATTGTTGAAGCAAGCTGATCACCCATTCTCTGAGTTGATTCACTTTATTTATCTTTATCTCTTATAATTTTAATTTCTCCTTTTATGTTATGTTATTTTATTATTTTACAAATCGTAAACATATTTCTTATTTTAATCCCGTACTATAACTGACCTAAAGTATTAATTAGATCTTTAATTGTTTAGGTTAAGATTGTTTTAGTACTCACCTCTCTTGGGTACGATCCTTGGAGTACTCACCTCTTTCGTTGTAAAATTTATATTACAATTCGACCCGTATACTTGCGGTTATTTCCTTATAACTCTCTATTTTCTTGCAGTATTCATACTGAGGATGTTAGTACGTCCAGAGGCAGTCAATAGCGGTGTTGGGTAGGAAATTTTCTGAAAAATTTGCATTATGTTTTTCAAAAATTCTGCGTTGTCGTAAGCATGCATGCACAATTTTGCCATTTAACTTTGATGGAATTCTTTGGAATGTTATTATTTGTTTATTATGTTATTTATGTTTCTATTTTAGTTTAGTTACACATTGAGCCTTATAGCTCACCCTTTTATTTCACCATTTTAGGTAACTAGTGGACTTATGATTGTGTCGCGTTTGGGAACTCGGATTGGTTTTCTCTCATATGATGGTTTGAATTACTAATAATTAAAATTTCTGGACTTTTGCTTTTTGTACTAATTTTTGGATTTAATTTTGGTTTTGGGTTTTTGCTATGGTTTTTGTTAATTAGTTAAAGGTTTCTGCATGATTTATGTCATTTAAAATAAATGCTTGGTTTTCAAAATTAAAAAGCTAGGGATTTTTTGCTACAAATTTGAAACAAGTTTTAATAACGAAAGTTTCAGAATATGCTCAATTGGCAAAGTTATATGTTTTCACTTACCAAAATCACAGTTTTCAAATTATTAACTCTCAAATTTCCACTGCAAAGCTAAGTATCATTTTAAGCATTTTTCCGTAAAATAGATAAGTATTACTCATGGTTTTGAAAAAAAAGCCATGTAAGAGTGGAACGACGGAAATGTGGAAGTGTACACAATCGTATCAAGTAATAAAGTGACAAAAGAATGTCGAGTTATCATACCCACAGGGACTATGAAAGAAAAATATTTATGAAATGTAAATCAAACACTTTGGTGATGGGAAAAGTATGTTGTATTCAAGAAGTGATTTAAAGACTAAAAATTAACTAAGTAATAGAAATAAGAAGTAAAAATTCCAAAGCACGATTTCAAAAAGATGAGTTTCAATCAATATGACATAATTGTGTTAGGTCAATTACATTCCTTAACTTAGAATTACTAAACCCATGTTCATGTTGTCACAAATATTTTCACGGAAACTTAGTAATTTGTTAACTACTACACATACATACTAAATTAACCAATATCTTGAGCATTTTTAATTGCCAATTCAAACAATTAATCAATCTTCATAAGCACATGTAATATTAACTGAGGTAACAATATATTTCTATATTGAAACAGTTTAATCACAATAATCTTGCAAGTTATGCAAGGCTAATGTATCGTTTAATACCACTGCTAATTTAAACCTTCAGCTACCTTAGAAGATTAAACATGATTCAATTAAATACTGTGCCAATTAATTATATTTTCAATATTTTTAATAATTAATTCATTTATTATCTTAAATTTTATAATGCAAGTATAAGATAAGCATGGTTTTATTTAATTGAACAATTCACCAAAGCCTATAACAACACAAACAGGGTTTTAATAATTCAAGTGGACAGAATAAAATCAATCTAACACGAATTAAATTAATCCATTTTAATTAGAAAAAAAACAACAACAAAACAATTAATCATATTCATGATCACAATATAAATTAGAAAATTAAAAAGAAGGGAACTAGGAAGCAAATCCAGTATTTCTCTGAAGCCAGACCAGTGCGCTCCTCTTCTTCTTTGTTGTTCTGTTGAACCAAGGCCTCCACGAAAAATTAAATAATGTTATTCCAAGGTGGAAGAAGGCTCTTATCCAATAGGGAAACTGGCAAGGGAAATGGGAAAATAAGGAGGGAATGAAAGAGTAAAAAGCAAGTGAAAGAGATAGATGTGCGGGAAATGAATGGTGTGTTGAATGAGGTAGCAAAGGTGCGTATTTGTAGGTGTGAATGGCTGCTATAAATAGAAAATAATTAGCAGCCAAACACTCTTCCTTGGCCAGCCATACAACAAGCATGTTTGAATATTTCAAAATTGCTATTTTAAGCCAAGGGCAAATCTTCAAGGGCACAAAAAATGCAAGGGTTTGAAAGGAGTTTAGGGAAACTTTGAGGGTTTTTTTTGCAAGCATAAAAATCAGAAAAAAATCAGTTAATTGGGTCAGCTTGTTGGACAGTTTTGGGCTACCAATTTTCTTGGTGAATTAGTCTTCTCTTTTCAGCATACTGGGTCACTTTCTCCTTTAAGCTTTACATTAATTTTTAGCCCAATTATATTTGGATAAAAAATTAAATATAAAATATATAAAATAATTTTAATTTGGACCGTCCTTGACTGCAAAAATATTCAGCCTTGCTCTTGGTTCACTTGATGCAAAAATTTCTCCAACGATTTAAGCCTTTCGAGGTGTCTGCCGAGCCAATTTTCACATTTTATGCAAAATTATCGAAAATAAACCAAATTTGTAAAAAATTATTATAAAAATAATTAAAATTCAATATGTTAATAATTTAAGTGCAAATTAATTATTTTACAATTAAAGTTTGAATTTCGACAAATTTACTACAAAACTGCATGAATTAGAGCTCAAAAGGTGCTGAAAAAGTCTATATATTTTTATGTTTCTAAAGAGTATTGCCAAAAATAATATGATCATATCACACAATTTCCAAAGGCAGATTTTAGTATATATTTTCAAGTAAAAGATGTACTAAATCAAGATCTGGTCACAACATTTAAGCCAGGTGTGAGGTATTATACTAAACTGTCTCGTGTCTTGATTGATCAAGTAATTGAATAAACATTGTTGGTCAGCTTTGACACTAACACGTACAGTGAGCAAATCACTGTTAAAAGACACCACTAACAAATAATTCTTGTGAATTAGTGCTACGACCTGAATATGACGTTCACACGTTTGACCAATGAACTAATCGTTGACACGTCACCATTTAGTATACATTAATTTACATTTCGTAATTATTTCTCTTGCATATCTTTCAAAAAGGGAAAAAAAATATTTCTCCTGCAGAAATAAGGTAGTTAGTGACATGTTTCTTAATTTTCCAACTAGTATTCCTTTTTATCTTGATTTGTTTCCTTAATTTGTTCCTTTTACATTAATATAAATCCTCTCATAATTATCTCACCAAAAATCCAAAAAGAAAAGCAAAGCAAGAATGCCTTGCAATAATTTTAGGACTCTAACTCCTTTGCTTTGCATGCTTATACTTGCAAGTTGCATTTCTCAAACACTGGTTTCATATGCAAAATCAGTAGATAATTTAGTTATTCGTTTCCGTTATAAGGTTCACATTATCAATTGCCTTCCAGAAAATGCTAAGCCATTAGAGCTTAGTTGCCATTCGAACGATGATGATCTCGGACACCATACTCTTTGGAAAGACCAAGAATTCCAATTCAAGTTTGGCATTCACTTTTGGAAGAAAACTCATTTCGTCTGCAACTTTAGTTGGGGATCCAAGTCCTTGAATGATATCACTGTTTTCGTGAACAAGGTTGAAACTCGTACATGTAGAGAGACAGGGAACTGCTTCTGGAAAGTAGAAACGAATGGGATTTATTTTAGCAATAATGATCAAAATTGGGAGAAATGGTTTAATTGGTAACCATTTATATCAATGCTTCAATTCTCAAATCTAATACATCTATGCTATTATCGTGATGGAAATTTATTTAAATAAATTGTGTATGTTTTTCTTTCACTACAGGAAAATAGGGCTTTAACGGCGTTTTTAGCAGTGTTTTATCAAAAAACGCCGCAAAAATTATAAAACACAAGGCAATAGCGTCGTTTTGACAAAAACGCCGCTAAAAACTGAGCAATAGTGGCGTTTTTTGTTAAAACGCCGCTAAAAACAGAGCATTAGCGGCACTTTTGGTAAAACGCCGCTAAAGACCAGAGCATTAGCTGCGCTTTTGGTGAAACGCCGCTAAAGACCAGAGCATTAGCTGCGCTTTTGGTGAAACGCCGCTAAAGACCAGAGCATTAGCGGCACTTTTGGTAAAACGCCGCTAAAAGTCATGTAACTCTTAAAATCCTAAACCCCAAAAAAAACATAAAACACTAATCTATAACCCCTAAAATAGTAAACCTTTAAGCCCTAACAAGCCCTAAACACTAAATTATAACCCCTAAAACCCTAAACGCCGCAATAGGTGCATTTTTAGTGACGCTAGGTTATAAACGCTGCTGATGTTAAATTATTTTGTTCAAAACTTCGCTGCGTTTAGTCTCTTATTTTTACCCACACCCATACACTTAACATTTTCCCGTTTTCCCAGTTCTATTTCCCCTTCTTCATCATCCTAAATCCCTAAAGTATTATCACCCATTCCCAAATTTGACATCCTAAATCCCTAACTAATTTAATAATAATAATAAAGTAATTTTAACAATTAAACTTAAATTCGAAATTTGAAACATAGAGGAATTAAATTCTTAAGAATAGAAATATAATGACTAAATTTTAATTTTACTGAAAAGTACAAATACTTATCTCATATTTTAGCTTTTACAGATTAAGTGGTTTAGTATTCAATTTGTTAAAGTATGTTAAGAGAATTACTTTTTCTTTTTAAGATTTAACACTCCTATGCTAAAAGATATTATTTAACTCATATATTTATTAAAAGTTTATATAAAATTAATTTAAAAGTTTATATAAAAATTAATTGTTATTTTGGTTATAATCATAAAGTTAATTGTGTTTGAGTTTTTATTCTATATATATATATATATATATATCAATATAATACATTCTTATAACTTAATTTAATTTATATGTGAAAGGGTAAGTTAATAATTTCACAACTGAATTAATATACTTGATTAACCCATAACACCAACTTAATAAAAAATAACTATAATTATAAATTTTTCTTTCCATTAATATGATTCAACTAAAGATATTTTTAATATCTAATTTATATAGACAAACAATTATTGCACTCAAATTGATATAAATTATAAAATTACAATTAATTTTATTTAAAACTCGATTCAAACAATTGATGTTTTGAATTAGTAAAATAAAATAATCATACTAGAATATGGCACACTCATTGAATTTTTATGTAACAAAATTAATAAAATTTGATGTAATAACCAGTATGCCATTATATCAAATATTAGATTTAAAAAAACATTGATAAATAAAATAACAGATTGATATTGTAACACCCCAAACCCGGCCTAGACGTTATGACCGGATCCGGTGCGCCACATCGATGCGTTCAAAACATTCCGTTTACTTAGTTTGGAAAACTTAGTTGGGGTTGTAAAAGATACTTTTAAAGCGTGTTAAGGTGAATAGAAGTCATGCACCGGTAGGAAACCGGGAAGAAGAGGAGGTGAGTCCGTCGGACTACTTAAGTACCAAGCTCCCTTCGGATCCAATCCTAGACATGCACACCACCATTGCCACACCCTAACGACTCGTGTAATTTTGAGAAAACTGTTTGGTTATGTCTATCTTAAGAAAATGATTAAGTTTGAAAATGTTTGTTTAGCGGAAGTCTTACTTGTAAACGTGTTATTTTGAAATCCCTTAATGTTTTTGAAAACGCGTCCTAAAGCTAACCCATTTTCCTTAGTCATCATAGTTTTTTTCACCATAGTAAAATAAAATAATAAAAGTAAAACAAAACCATAAAAATAATTAAAAGGCCTTATTACACTTAAAACCCAAAACCATAGATGAAATTAAAAGGACGTCCAGTTCACCAGAAAGAAACCAGGTTCGTAGAAACATGTGGCCAGTCCAAATCCCTCACAGCTCCAAGCCCACTATGGTTGAGGATTACCTGCGAGGGTGAAAATAAAGGGTGAGTTTTGGAAAACTCGTGTGTAATTCAACCCAACCATAGCCTAAATCGGTTCAAACCACGAGAGACAGAATAAGTTGGCCTCGGCCGAGCAATGCACTGAACAAATATATCATGCTTATGCAGAAACCCAACCATATCCAACCACATACACCCCCATACCATCCTTTCACCATGTGGGAGACTACTCGACCCACCCAACCGCTACACGCCACGAAATATGCAGCATGGCGCCAGATCTGTAAAATATGACAGAGTCACCAGATCTGAGATATTTTGTGGCGGTGCCACGGAAACAGAATATCGTGGCGGGGCCACTAGAACGAATAATTTGTGGCATAGCCACCGGGCGCTTCCTCCATAATATAACCCATGTCCCCATGCAATAGATATACATTCATGGCATACATCATGCAGATTTAATTCATCATGCTTTTCAGACAAAATTAACCCTAGGGGTATAGAGGTCATTTTGCATACATAAGGGTATAATGGTAATTTTGCATACATAGGGGTACTCTAGTACATCTAACTATTTCTAAGGTTTTCATGCATATCGTAGCCATTACGTTTTAGCCAGAAACACTTACCGAGTGTTCTTACCGAATTGGGCCCGTTGGCCCATTAACCCAGTTTTGGCCCATTAAGCCCAGAATATCAAAACGCACGAAATCGCGCGTACTACAGTTTTATCACTTCCGATTACCAGTAATAATTACCCATACGTCTCACGAGCATTCGCACACTCGCAAGCGCCCAAAATACCAGTTTTTCGGTATTTTGGCTTTTCAGATTTTGCCGATCTAGCCTATGAAAGGGTGTCAGTTACACACCTGATTTGTGACGACTTGTCGACAAGATCCACGCATTTAATCGCCTACAATTACGTTGCTACAATTCTTAGATTGCAAATCACAACACTAATCTCCATAATTACTTACCCATATTCGACTTTGTCCCTAAAAGCCTTTAAAACTTTACCTTATTACCGAAATCCGATGGCTAGATCCAAGTCTGATCGCTCCAAAGATCCAAGCCTTCGATCCAACCCTTGAGAAGACACTAATCATCAAAATAAATCATCGGTTAAAGACCCTTTATGCCCTATGCCCAAATCGATAGCCTCCCTAGATTTTAGGGACTTCGGCTTTTTCCTAACTTGAAAAATAAGACTAGATTTGAAGTGATGAGCACTTACCACTTATTCCTTCCTGCTTTCCACGTAGATCTGATGTAGATTCAACCGTTAAATGACGGTAAAACTTGAATCTAGAAGCTTTGAAGTTTTGGCTACACGTCCCTAACTCTATAGTAGTTTCGGCTTTTCTAGGTGATATAGAAAATAATGATTTGAGGCTATAACCCTGGGTAATGTTGTCGATAGATGCTAGGGGTTTAGAGGAGAGGAATGTTGGTCAAAAAGGAAAACATATTGAGGAATATGGCTTTGGAAAAATGGCACAAGAATATAGCTTTTGGGATTTTGAGATTTGAGGTTCGGCTTTTGTCTAAGAAAATTAATGGAGGAAAGTGATGTAGAGTAGGGTGGAGATGGACAAGAGGTTTGAAAGGTTCGGCTATGGAGAAAGAGAATAAGAAGAAAGCAAAAATGGCTAAAGGGAGAAGGTGAGAAAAGCAGCAAATGGCACAACTCCCTCCCTATTGCCGAATTTATACTGGCACTTTAACCTAGCCGAATTTACCCGCTTAAAGAAACCCTTGGCCAGCCACCTCTTGCTCCTCAAGAGTCCAAAATTCGGCCAACACAGCTCACCCCAATCAGCTCCTAGATTTCCTCCCTTATCTCTATCCTTATTCAATCCCCTTACCCTCTTAAACTCTTCCTGACAGACTTTTATTTCAGTTCCACTACTTCCCTTTCCTGTACATAAAAATTAATCACTTAATTTGTTTGTCATTGTGACTTGAACACAGGTCCTCCCAAGCTTCCACACGCCACTACATCCTTCCCAGTGGCGTCACATGCCACTTTACCACTTGCTTCCTTGTGATCCATTTTCACAAATAATTTCTAAAAGCCCAATTTATCGAACCCCTTTTCTTATAGAATTAAATTTAATTAAAACTACGGGTTTTATCTCGAGCTTGGGCCTTCTAGAGGCCCACCAACATGATTAATCCTACACATAACAAATAGAACACAGAATTTTAAATTTTACAAATTTTACAGAATTCCCGAAAATTGGGGCGTTACAACTCTACCCTCCTTAAAGAAATTTCGTCCTCGAAATTTACCTGATCCGAACAGATGAGGGTATTGTTGTTGTATTGCCTCCTCTGGCTCCCAAGTAGCTTCTTCTCTGCCATGGTTACGCCAAAGCACTTTCACTAATGGTACCAATTTCCTCCTCAGAACCTTAACGTCTCGATCCAATATTTGTACAGGCTCCTCCTCAAAGGTCAAATCAGTTCGCACCTCAATTTACGCAACCGACATGACATGAGTAGGGTCGAACGATAACGCCTAACATGGAGACGTGAAAACATCGTGAATCTGTCTAGCTCGAGGCAATTCCAAGCGATAAGCCACTTGGGCCTACTCGCTTCAAAACCCGATAAGGCCCAATAAATCATGGATTCAACTTGCCCTTCTTGCCAAACCTTAGTATCTTCTTCCAAGGTGAAACCTTCAAGAAGACCATATCGCCCATCGAGTATTCAATCTCCTTACGCTTGAGATCGCATACGACTTTTGCCTATCGACGCTTCCTTTAACCGATCTCTAATTAACTTGACCTTATCCTCGATGATCATCACCAACTCAGTCCAAGAACTTGTCGCTCCCCGATTCGGTCCAACAACTAGGTGTTCGACACCTTTGCCCATCTGATGCTTCATAAGGTGCCATTCAATACTCGATCGATAACTATTGTTGTATGCAAACTACGCCAAAGGCAAATAATCCTCCCAACTACCTCGGAAATCAATAACACATCCCCTCAACATGTCTTCTAGAATCTGAATAACTCTTTCCGATTGACCATCAGTTTGGGGATGGAAAGCCGTACTAAAGTTCAATCGCGTTCCCAACGCCTCATGCAACTTTTTCCAAAACTGAGATGTGAATCTAGGATCTCGATCAGAGATAATCGAAATCGGAACTCCATGCAGTCGCACAATCTACGCCACATACAACTTGGCTAACTTCAAGAGAAAAGTCATTCGACAGTATAAAATGAGCCGACTTGGTCAACCTATCCACAATCACCCATATCGAGTCTTTCTTCGATGGTGACAAGGGTAGCCCACTCACAAAGTCCATGGTTACCCTCTCCCACTTCCAAAGTGGTATTTTTACTGGCTGCAATAATCCGTAAGGTAATCGATGCTCACTTTCACCGCCGGCATGTCGACATTTCCCACAAATTCGATTACCTCTCGCTAAGTCCGAGCCACCAATACAGCTTCTCGCAAGTCATGGTACAACTTATTCTCTCCAGGATGCATGGCACAAAGTCCCCCATGAGCTTCCTTCAAAATTGATTGTCTCAAGTCAGAGTCCTTCGGAACACAAATTCTTCCTCGGAAACACAGAACCCCTTCATCATTTATCCCAAACTCAGAAGTTTCCCCTTCCTTAACTTGTTGAAAATGAGGGACCAAAGACTCATCTTTCAACTGCTTCTCTTTAATCTGATCCACCCAGGTTGGCCTTACTTGCAATTCAGCCAACAGACTTCCATCGTCAAACAGACTTAGATGAGCAAACATTGCTCTCAGATCAGATACAGCTCTACGACTTAGAGCATCGGCCACCAAATTAGCCTTGCCTGGGTGATATTCGATTGAACAATCATAATCCTTAAGCAACTCGATCCATCTCCTTTGCCTAAGGTTTAGTTCCTTTTGAGTCAGCAAATACTTGAGACTCTTATGATCTATGTATATAATACACCTTTCCCCATACAAGTAGTGTCTCCAGATTTTAAGCGCAAAGATCATTGCTGCTAACTCCAAATCATGAGTAGGATAGTTCCCTTCGTGAGGCTTAAGTTGTCAAGATGCATAAGCAACCACCTTACCCTCTTGCATCAACACACAACCCAAACCTACGTGTGATGCATCATTGTACACAGTAAAATCTTTCCCAGACTCTGGTTGAATTAACACAGGTGCTTCAGTCAAAACTTTCTTCAACCTCTCAAAAGCTTCTTGCTGCTTCTCTGTCCATACAAACGGTACTCCTTTCCTTATGAGTTTTGTGAGAGGTGCTGCCATCACAGAAAAACCTTCCACAAACCTTCTGTAGTATCCTGCCAACCCTAGGAAACTTTGAATTTCTGAAACCGACCTAGGTGGCTTCCATTCCAAAATTGCTTCAATCTTTCGAGGATCCACTCTAATCCCCTCTGCAGAGACCACATTCCCCAAAAAGGTTAGATCCCTCAACCAGAACTCACACTTGCTGAACTTCGCATAAAGTTCTTTCTCCCTTAACACTTGTAACACAGTGCAGAGATGCTCATCATGCTTTGCTTCGATCTCAGAATATACCAGAATATCGTCAATAAAGACGACCATGAACCGATCCAGAAATGGTTGGAACACACGATTCATCAGATCCATAAACGCTGCAGGAGCATTTGTTAGTCCAAATGGCATAACCAGAAACTCATAATGACCATAACGAGTCCTGAATGCTGTCTTATGAATATCTGCCTCCTTGACCCTTAACTGATGATACCCAGATCAAAGATCGATCTTGGAAAATACAGAAGCTCCTTTAAGCTGGTCGAACAGATCGTCAATCCTTGGCAGAGGGTACTTATTCTTAATCGTCAGTTTGTTCAACTGGCGATAGTCAATGCACATGCGCATCGTCCCATCCTTCTTCTTCACGAATAGCACCGGTGCTCCCCATGGAGACACACTTGGCCTAATAAAGCCCCTATCCAACAATTCCTAAATTTGTGCCTTTAACTCCACTAACTCCTTTGGTGCCATCCTATATGGTGCAATGGACACTGGTGCTGTCCCAGGCAACAGGTCGATTCCAAATTCGACTTCCCGATTTGGAGGCAATCCCAGAAGCTCCTCTGAAAAGACATCTTGGAACTCTTTTATAGTTCTAACCTTATCCACTGTCAGCCCCTCTACATCCGTTTGACTTAAAAATGCCAAATAGGCCTCACACCCTTTCCGAATCCACTTTTCAGCCGTCAATGCCGATATCACATTAGACAAATAGTCCCTTCACTCACCTATCACCATAACCTCATCCCCTTCCGTGGTCCTTAGCACCATTCGCTTAGCAAGACAAATCCGAGTCGCCTTATGCTTAACAAGCGGTCCATTCCTGAATGATGTCAAATTCTCCAAACGGCAACTCCATTAGATCGCCAGAAAGATCCTACCTTGAGTTTCTAAGGTGCGTCCTTATACAGCTTGTCTACCCTAACCAATTGACCCAAGGGACTTAGCACGATACCCCACTCACTATCTTCTCAGAATGCACTCCCAAAGACCCAGATATGGCACACGCAACATAAGAATGAGTAGATCCATTATCTACCAAGGAAGTATCGACATATTAGAAACTAAGAACGTGCAGTTATGACATCAAAAGGTCGCCTCCTCTCGACTACGAGCTGCATACACCAACGCCGGGTCGTCGAGCCTCGATATTTGGCTCCTTGCCAGCGCTCCTCGACCTCGACCATTTCCATTCCCATTTCCGCCCCTACCTTGTCCACGCCCTCTCGGTGGTTGTGGTCCACCTCTCATGGGTTGAACAACCCTCTCAGACAAAGACAACTTTGAGCTTTGATCGGCTCTCGTGGGCGATCCTTAACTCATGCTTCATAGATCCGCATCGAAACAAGCATCGAATGTTTCCTACACTCACCAGTGTACCTTACCACAGTCCCCACAGATTGGCGGTCTAACCACATTCATCGAATGGCTCGAATCGCTCTTCCACTCTCGCCCTTTTGGCCTTCTTGTTTGCTCCACCAAAGGTCCGAATCCCTCCTAAACAGCTTCGATCTTTCTCACGGTTACGCCTCTCGAGACGCTTTACCTCCTCGGCGATCTTAGCTTTTCCACTAGAACCGCAAGTCACGCTCCCTCTGCGGAGCAATCAGCACCTTAAGGTCATCTCGAGTCCATCCTCAAAGCGAACGCTACGCTCATACTCCGTAGCAACTATTCCCACAAGATACCTACTCACCTCGAAATTCACCTCGTACTCAAAGAAGCTTTTGCCTCCTTGGACCAGATTCAGAATTCTTTCCTCGGGCATCCACATAACTTGCCCCGACGTACTTTCCTTTAAAGGCTGTTTTAAACAGCTCCCAAGTAACCCTATCAGCTGGGGTTCCATCCCTCACGGTGAGCCACCATTGATAAGCCTCATCTCGCAAAGAACGATACATTTACCGACCACGCTCCCACGAGCAGTCCAAGTCATCCATAATTCGTTCCGTGGCCTCCAACCAATATTCCGCCACATTCGGGGCTACACTAGATACGCCCCTAAAGATCTCCGCTCCATTAGCCCGGAGTCGTTCAGAAATCGACCCTCGAATTTCGTTGCCCGAACTTGCCCCGGTAACCCTTTCCAGAACTCAAAGCATTGCCTGCGATAGGGCGTCATCCCCGGCACCATGATCATGAGATTCCACTTCCGTTGCTGAAGGTACCGGTGCTTCTGCCGCTGGCTTATGTCCTGAAGACGAAGATCCCGCTCGAGCTCTTCCTCGGCCTCGTCCACGGCCTATACCTCGAGCTACTCGCGTACTCATATCGTATAATCTGATTACAAATTTTATGCATTAATTTTAGCATTCCAGTGATTATTACAGATGTTTTATGATTCAAATAGTAATTCAGAGATGGTTTTCGTAGAATCGACGTCTAACTACAGTTTCAGTCTTTTAGCAAGCTTTCCTAGGGTTTCAGTAGCATCCTATCTAGAGTATTCTAGTAAAGTTTCAGTACAGACAAATAATTCAGAATATATTTAGAAAAATTCAGAATACTTACAGGCTTGGGCTGGAGATTCAGAATGCCACCTTTAGAAGTCCAAATTTAAAAACTAATTTTTTTTTTGAAAATCTTCGTTTTTGTAAACCCATTCCACAGCCGAGTTGTTGCAACCTAGGCTCTGATACCACTAAATGTAACACCCCAAACCTGGCCTAGACGTTATGACCGGATCCGGTGCGCCACATCGATGCGTTCAAAACGTTCCATTTTACTTAGTTTGGAAAACTTAGTTGGGGTTGTAAAGATACTTTTAAAGCGTGTTAAGGTGAATAGAAGTCATGCACCGGTAGGAAACCGGGAAGAAGAGGAGGTGAGTCCGTCTTGACCGCTTAAGTACCAAGCTCCTTGAATCCAATCCTAGACATACACACCACCATTGCCACACCCTAACGACTCGTGTAATTTTGAGAAAACCATTTGGTTATGTCTATCTTAAGAAAATGATTAAGTTTGAAAACGTTTGTTTAGTGGAAGTCTTACTTGTAAACGTGTTATTTTGAAATCCCTTAATGTTTTTGAAAACGCGTCCTAAAGCTAACCCATTTTCCTTAGTCATCATAGTTTTTTTCACCATAGTAAAATAAAATAATAAAAGTAAAACAAAACCATAAAAATAATTAAAAGGCCTTATTACACTTAAAACCCAAAACCATAGATGAAATTAAAAGGACGTCCAGTTCACCAGAAAGAAACCAGGTTCGTAGAAACATGTGGCCAGTCCAAATCCCTCACAGCTCCAAGCCCACTATGGTTGAGGATTACCTGCGAAGGTGAAAATAAGGGGTGAGTTTTGGAAAACTCAGTGTGTAATTCAACCCAACAATAGCCTAAATCAGTTCAAACCACAGAGACAGAATAAGTTGGCCTCAGCCCAGCACAGATATCAAAATAAATCCCGTAGGCCCAGAACAGACCAGAACAAATATATCATACTTATGCAGAAACCCAACCATATCCAACCACATACACCCCCATACCATCCTTTCCCCATGTGGGGAGACTACTCGACCCACCCAACCGCTACACGCCACAGAAATATGCAGCATGGTCGCGGATATAAAAATGTGACAGAGTCACCAGATCTGAATATTTTGTGGCGGTGCCACGGAATCAGATATACGGCGGGGCCACTAGAACAGATAATTTGTGGCATAGCCACCAGGACGCTTCCTCCATAATATAACCCATGTCCCCATGCAACAGATATACATTCATGGCATACATCATGCAGATTTAATTCATCATGCTTTTTAGACAAAATTAACCCTAGGGGTATAGAGGTCATTTTGCATATATAGGGGTATAATGGTAATTTTGCATACATAGAGGTACTCTAGTACATCTAACTATTTCTAAGGTTTTCATGCATATCATAGCCATTACGTTTTAGCCAGAAACACTTACCGAGTGTTCTTACCGAATTGGGCCCGTTGGCCCATTAACTCAGTTTTGGCCCATTAAGCCCAGAATATCAAAACGCACGAAATCGTGCGTACTGCAGTTTTATCACTTCCGATTACCATTAATAATTACCCATACATCTCACGAGTATTCGTACACTCGCAAGCGCCCAAAATACCAGTTTTTCGGTATTTCGACTTTTCGGCTTTTGCCGAACTAGCCTATAAAGGGTGTCAGTTACACACCTGATTTGTGACGACTTGCTGACAGGATCCACGCACGAACTGCCTACAATTACGTTGCTACAATTCTTAGATTGCAAATCACAACACTAATCTCCATAATTACTTACCCATATTCGACTTTGTCCCTAAAAGCCTTTAAAACTTTACCTTCTTGCCGAAATCCGATGGCTAGATCCAAGTCTGATCGCTCCAAAGATCCAAGCCTTCGATCCAACCCTTGAGAAGACACTAATCATCAAAATAAATCATCGGTTAAAGACCATTTATGCCCTATGCCCAAATCGATAGCCTCCTAGATTTTAAGGACTTGACTTTTCCTAACTTGAAAAATAAGACTAGATTTGGAGTGATGAGCACTTACCACTTATTCCTTCCTCGCTTCCACGTAGATCGATGTAGATTCAACCTTTAAATGACGGTAAAACTTGAATCTAGAAGCTTTGAAGTTTCGCTACACGTCCCTAACTCTATAGTAGTTTCGCTTTTCTAGGTGATATAGAAAATAATGATTTGAGGCTATAACCACAGGTAATGTTGTCGACAGATGCTAGGGGTTTAGAGGAGAGGAATGTTGGTCAAAAGGAAAACATATTGAGGAATATGGCTTTGGAAAAACGGCACAAGATTATAGCTTTCGGGATTTTGAGATTTGAGGTTCGACTTTAGTCTAAGAAAATTAATGGAGGAAAGTGATGTAGAGTAGAGTGGAGATGGACAAGAGGTTTGAAAGGTTCGGCTATGGAGAAAGAGAATAAAAAGAAAGCAAAAATGGCTAAAGGGAGAAGGTGAGAAAAGCAGCAAACGGCACAACTCCCTCCCTATTGCCGAATTTATACTGGCACTTTAACCTAGCCGAATTTACCCGCTTAAAGAAACCCTTGGCCAGCCACCTCTTGCTCCTCAAGAGTCCAAAATTCGGCCAACACAGCTCACCCCAATCAGCTCCTAGATTTCCTCCCTTATCTCTATCCTTATTCAATCCCTTACCCTCTTAAACTCTTCTTGATGACTTTTATTTCAGTTCTACTACTTCCCTTTCCTGTACATAAAAATTAATCACTTAATTTGCTATCACTGTGACTTGAACCTGGGTCCTCCCCAAGCTTCCACACGCCACTACATCCTTCCCAGTGGCGTCACATGCCACTTTACCACTTGCTTCCTTGTGATCCATTTTTCACAAATAATTCCTAAAAGCCCAATTTATCAGAACCCCTTTCTCTTATAGAATTAAATTTAATTAAAACTTAATTAAAACTACCGGGTTTTATCCTAAGCTTGGGCCTTTTAGAGGCCCACCAACATGATTAATCCTACACATAACAAATAGAACACAGAATTTTAAATTTTACAACTTTTACAGAATTCCCGAAAATTGGGGCGTTACAGATATGGATAGGTAACTATCTATTTTGGATAGGACCGAATTATAACAAATAGAAATAAAATACAAAAACTAAAATCATTCCACACCGAACATCTAGCAAAATAGTTATATTTTAGTTAGGAAGAAATATCTCTAATGAAATGGAGATTAGATCGGAAAAGAATAATATAAAACTATGATTAACGTCTCAATCTTTAATAGAAATTTGATATGTAAGAGATTTATTGTTTACATTGGATAATTCTAACTTAATAATTAATTACGACCATTTAATTATTTGTTTTCTTAGTAAAATATACGATATTTATTTTTAGAATACTTAATTTTTTATTTATAAAACCAATTTATAAAAAATAGTAATAAAAATATTTTATAAAACACTTAACTAATAATTTTAATAGAAAAATAAAAAATTTTAGCATAACAAAATGAGTCATTTTATTTAAAATGAAATAATTTTTTGTTAACAATAACGGCGTTTTTTATAAAACGCATACAAAAATTATTTCACTTAAAAATGCGCGGTTTTATCCCTAAATTTTCCCCTCCGAAAAGCCTAATTTTTCCCTCTCAAAACACCCCCAATCTCACCCTCCGTTGTTCTTTTCAATCAAGAAACCGAGATGGCGGTCTTGATTTGGCATCAAATTGCTTCACCTTGATTTGGTTTCGAGTTATACGATAGAAGAGATGGCGATGAACCGCATCGGCGTTGAAGGTGGGGTTGTGCCTATTGGGCTTCTACTATTCGGCTACATCGTTCATCTCCTTCACAATCTCAAAGCTTGTGCAGATAATAATTACTTGTAAGTTTTAAGTAAATATGTTGTTCTTGTCATCATCATTTGTTTAACATTTGGTATTTGAAAACCCGTGTTTCGTCTATAAAAATCATATGAAATAAACAAACCGGACGGTTTGAAGGATACGGATTCGTGGAGTTTAGCTCTCAAGCAACGGTGAAAAGGTTTTACTGAGTCTGTAATGGTTCTTTGATGCCAAATACTGAGCAACCTTTCCGTCGAATCGGGCTTCGTTCGATGTGAACGAAAGACGATCCGATGTTGGCTCCGATCTATCTATATTCATAGGAGATTTGGTGCCGATGTAACTAATACTTGTTGGATGAAACCTTTTCTAGTAAATTTCAATCATCAAAGGAGCAAAAGTTGTTATCGATTTGAATACCTATCGTTCGAAAGGTTATGGTTTCGCTTCGGTTCGGTGATGAAAATGAAAGGTCGAAGGCCATGACCGAAATGAATGGAGTGTATTGCTCAAGTAGACCAATGAGAATTAGTGTTGCCACTCCCAAGAAAGCATTTGGATATCAACAATGTATTATTCACAAGGTACCCTAATATTTTATCCTTACCAAGTTAGTCCAAATGTTTCTGTCAAATATAGGGTCCTTTCCGTGTTCTATATGACACCATAAGGGTAATCTTGAGATGATTGATACCGGGTGGCCTTATTGAGCATTTAAGTGGAATCATATTGTGATTTTTGTTCTTTGTATCAATTTTGTCTTAAAGTTCGATGGAAATTGTAAATTGAATCATTATATCTATATTAACCTTATTAGGTTTGGTATTGGCGGAGTAGACAAGCATCGAATGGTGTTTGTGGAACAAGGTCTTCATTCTCATAATGACTCGAACAATGCTACCATGAGTCCTTCTCCTCCATTCGTTCTATCTTACCACTATATTTTACAAATTGACCACAATATTTGGTTTCTTGCAGATTTTTGTTGGAGGACTTGACTTCGGATGTTAGCGATGATGATCTTAGACAACCCTTTTCCCGATTCGGTGAGATCATCTCGTGAAAATACCACTTGGAAAAGGATGCGGGTTTGTGCTATTTGCAAACAGTGATGCTCCCTATATGTACTTCACCACATTGTAGTACTATTGATGAGTGTTCTTATTTGTAATCCGAGCTTGAATGGAATAACCATAGGCAAGCGATCGTCCGACTTTCTTGGGGTCAAGTATTGGAAACAATCGTAAATTTATGCGAAATAGTTATTCTTAGTAGGCAACCGTCTTAAATATTCTAATTACGCCTTGCTCATTGCATAATGCTTGGACGATTTATATTTCGAGGTCCAACTGCTAGAGAATCGAAATAGAATAAACTTATGTTATATCATGCACATCTTTTCACAAATAGAATAGCATGAGTCATATTGCGATGCACCAAAGCTTACTTAAAACCGGTTTTGACATCGGAGAGCTGATTCGAAACCAGGTCAAATAGAGGTTATTATTGACGGCAAGGCTACGGTGGTTATGGTACAGTTACGGTTATGGCTATGCAACACCACCAAGTCCGGGTCCTAGCATGTACGCCATCTTGCAAATGCCGTTCCTAGTGCTTCTTAAGAGTGGTGAGGTATGGAAATTTTAACAATGGCATGTAATCTGAAATTGCGAAAAAGGTTATTCATTATTTAAGTAGGATTGGTTTTGATTGTTGCTTTAGCTTGATGTTCGATTACATAAGTTTTGTAGTGGATTTTGTTTTTATATCTTTTGACATGTTTTTAGAACTTTATTAATATGTTATTTTACAATTTTGATTTTGTGTTTGAGAAGAGGTTTTGTTATTATTATGTTTGATTTTATATTGAAACCTCTCCTACCATATTATAATCAAGTG
The DNA here is from genome assembly GCF_025698485.1 of Gossypium arboreum. NCBI lineage: Eukaryota > Viridiplantae > Streptophyta > Magnoliopsida > Malvales > Malvaceae > Gossypium > Gossypium arboreum. Next base: position 64,495,098 of record NC_069074.1, on the reverse strand, counting down.
TTCTTAAGTTGACAAATGAACTGTAAGAGCCTATTCTTGTTTATAATTTCATTGAGTTACATATAAATGATTTTTAAAAATTGTGTTTATAACTTTTTAAAGTATTATATATATGTCAAATTCTCATTGTTGTCATTGCACTATATTTATGTTCTTGATTTAGTATTTATACTCTAATTTGGCTATTTTAATTGATTTTTTCCTTTAAAAAATGAAATTTAGTTCGACATTAAATTCAAAACTAAATTATATAATTTCAAAAATCTTGTATGATAAATAAATTATATATAATGTTATGTCAATTTACTAGCACCGCCATATCATTTCAATTGATTTGATTTTCACAAATTTGAAAACAAGGTTACTTAATTTTAACTTCAAGTCACACATTCCATTTGTTAGGAAAAGCTATATCTTTTTCGAATTTTATAAAAAAGATTTTATTTGAATTTTCTCTTGTGGTACATTGAAGTTCATATGTAGCTCAATTCCATGTGTTGCTTTATTTATAGGTGCTTCAAGAGTTCAATCATGTTAATCCACAAACGGAGTTTTTGAAAACGATTCATAAGTTAGTGATACGGTTATTAGAGGGTTGTTGAAGTATTGGCCTTTGACTAATTGTTAGAAGGAAGTTCTCTTCCTCGGGAACTTGAGGAAGTACTTGAAGCAACACAGTCTATGGAGTTCCAATGATGTATGGTTCCGCTTTTCGATAGATTGCACGTTGCCTCAATAGCTTACATTTCCGGGTAACTTTTAAGGCCTTTCTTTTGAATATTTGATGATAGTATGCAAATTCCAGTAGTATGAGTAGTCAATCACCTCGGGAACCAATAGTATTGTTAATTGTGGAATGTTGAACTGTTGCTAGGATGTTAAGAACTTAGAATAAATCATACGATTACTTTTCCGATAACTTTCAAGGGCTTTTGTCTTTTGAAAATGTCACTATGACTCGCTAATTTTAATTGCTTGAGTAGTAAATCACCTTTAGGAAACAATGCTATTCGAATTCGGAATGTTGAATTGTTACTAGGATGTGAAATTAAACCATATGATAATAATTAACTTTGATGCAATATTGCGGTTGTTGTTAACTTATGATTAAAATTTATGGTACTTCATAATTTCTTGTGATTACGAGTGTTGAACGATCTTGATTCATGAAGAATAACATTTGGCTCTTTAGGAAGCTACGCATTTACGATTAGCCTAGCATCGCTTTTTTTATTATGGGTTTACTTTTTGCTGATTTCACTTTCGTTCACGATAAATGGTATAGCTAATTTCCTTGTTTTGCTCAATCGGTGACCGAGATTCCTAACAATTTTCTTTATTCTTGGAACAAGTCTTAACCAAGATCAAGATCAAAATCTTGCACTAAGTTATATATGCAATCATTGCAATACTTTGGCTTCATCTAAAGCTGAACCACCCTCTGTTGTACATTGTTTCTTCTTCTTTTCTAATCTTTTCCTTTGATTAATGAGATGTGATGATGATTTGGCATTATTTTCTCACCGGGATGAATTATGTTTTAGAAATTCTAATACTTTGTGTTTCGTGTGTTTTTTATGTATTAAATTACATATTGAATCAATGTTTACGTATTAAATTTAAATTCATTAATTTTTATATTTAGTTTTGAAGTTTAAATTTTAATGGAAAATTTAATTTAATTAATATTTTTATTTATCCTTAAAAGTATATAGTTTAAAGTTCAAATTTCAAAATTAAACATAATATAATATTTAACATAGAAATAAATATTATTTAATTAAAATAAAATAGTTTTTTAAAATCATTATTTTTAGCGGCGTTTATGAGAAAAGTGCCGCTAAAGGTTATGATCTTTAGCGGCGTTTACGGAAAAACCACCGCTAAAGGTCATGGTCTTTAGCGGCGTTTGAGAAAAAAGCGCCGCTAAAGGTCATGGTCTTTAGCGGCATTTGCAAAAAAGCGCCGCTAAAGGTCATGGTCCTTAGCGGCGTTTTTTCGAAAAAAAACGCCACTAATTTTTGCGGGGTTGCATATAGCGACGTTTTTTGCTAAAAGTATTAGCGGCGCTTAAAAATGCCGCTAAAGGAAAAAACAACGCCGCTAAAAGTCTGTTTTCCTGTAGTGTTTGGCTCCTCATTTGTTAAAAATGAGATTACGATTACATATAAAATTCTAATTATAACCTAATCTAATCATATATATTATATTACAACGTCTAAAGCTCCTAGATGACTTGGACAACATATTTTTTTACCATGTCAACTATTCATATTTTAAGTTGATTAAAATTTTAAGAAAAATTTTGATTAGTTAAAAAAGAATTTTATTTAAGTGATAAGGTTAGAGAATAAAATGTGATAAGATTAACCATTCAAAATTTCTTAAAAATATCTATATTTACAAAATAATATTTTTGAACATGATAAATACTTTTTTAATATATGTGATGAGTTCAAAGTTAAAAATATATATATACTTGATAAGTTCACTAAATAAAACTAATAACTTTAATAGTTGAATTCTTGATAAGTTTTAGCTTTGATTTTAAAATGTTTTGATATAACAAACTTAATTTTAGATTCCCTTAATCAAATTTGCAAAAATTACTTTGATCAATTTCAAATATATTTTCAAGTGTTACAAACTCAAAAGTAAAGTCTATAAATGACTTAAACTTCCTACAAAAGATTTTGAGTACCCCCAAGTCCTTTAAAAATGTTTCTAAGCCTTGTTTCTAAGTTTTCCCAACAATGTTTCGAGACACACAAACTTTGAATGTAAAATTGTTTAGGGGGAGTTTTATCTCAATACAATTTGTGTTTTGTCTTAAGACACAAGCCATGTCTTGAGACAGACTAGCTACAAGGGAACCCTTTCTTGAGACAAAAGCCCATTTGTCTCAAGACAAGCAAACATCGAAGCTAATGTTTACTTTAAGGAAGCCTTCTCTTGAGACAATTGTGTAATTACCTCGAGACATACCTATTGTGTCTTCAGATAGCATGCTCTAATGGTCATATTTTGTTCTTTTTGTCATGAGACAAAGATTCTATGTCTCGAGACATATACTTGCAGAGCAGCATTTAATGCGTGAAATAAATGCTATTAAAGGCAAGAAACTCCCTCCAACGGCTCCGAGCGTCCATAAATCAATGAGAAGACATAAATATTATTCAAGGACACTCATATGAAGACAAGAAACAAGTTTACAACTACTAAGAGTTAAAAAATTAATTAATTCTCATAACTATTATTTTCGCTTGAACACACTTGTGGGTTTAGTTGTGATTCATTCTTTCAAGTGTTCTTTTGTATTGTGTGGTTACTTAATTTTTGTATATCTACCTTCTAGAAGTGGTAAACCATTTTTAATTTTATTTTTCATTTTTGTGAGGATTTACTTAAGGTTTTGGGTAGAAAACCTTAAGGCGAAGTGACCCTATCTTACTTATTAAAAAGATAGAGATTGTAAAGATTAAATCTTGACCTTGAAAGGTTCAAATTAGTGAATTTGAGAAATCCATAGTTTTGGTAAGCTAAAGAGGTAGGCTATTGGGGCTAAACCACTATAAATTCTTCTGTCTCTCTTAATTGCCATTTTTTGCTTTATATTTTTAAAACACCAATTCACCCTCCTCTTGGTGTATATTGAGCTTAACAATTAGTATCAGAGCTAGAACTCCAGAGATGATATTACTACCAAGAGAAAAGATTCAAAAGAAGCTCAAGATGGAATCAAGAAGTTAATAAATTTTTCTTATGGCCTTAGAGGAAAATTCAACTATGTTGGGAGAAGTTCATTCCACCATGATGCCTCTTCTATTCAATGGCACCAACCACGCTTATTTGAGGACAAGAATGAAGTTATTCATTATGAAGTATGGAGGGTGATAACAAGAGAGCCATCCATTCCAAAAAAAAGAGTAAACAATTTCATTGTTGTCAAGGAGGAAGATGAATGGGATAGAGTTGATATCAAGATGGTACAACTAAATATTAAAGATATGCGCACTCTATTTTGTGCCGTTGGTCCGAACGAATACAATAGATTCTCCTTATGTGAAAATTCTAAGGAGATATGGGATAAACTTGAAGTCACTATGAAGGTACGAGTAGAGTCCAAGAGTCCAAGATTAGCCTCCTCACCCTTGATTATATGCTCTTTAAGACGAAATTAGATGAATCAATCAAGAAGGTGTCTGAATGCTTCGTCAATATCATCAATGGTCGTAAAGCTATTAGGAAGACTTATGCCAACAAGGAGATGGTGAAGAAGATATTGAATAGAATCCCAAAATCATGGAAAGCTAAAATGACGAACATAGAGGAGTCAAAGGATCTTGACATTCTTTCTCTTAATAAGGCCATTGGGTCCTTTTTGACATATGAACTAAAGATCAATCACAGTGCTCAAGAGACCAAGGAAGCTTCAAAGAAAGTGGGAGTCACATTCAAGTCTACCACTCATGAGAAATATGAATCTAGTAATGATGATGATGAGGAAAAGGATGAGGAGGAGGAGAAGATGGCACTATTTGTAAGAAAATTTAAGAAATTAAACAAGGCCAAAAGACCTTCAAGGAGACACATCATCAAGAATCCTCATCATTTGCTATGAGTGCAAAAATCTAGGTCATATCAAATTTAAATGCCCTTAATGGAAGAAGAATAGGGCATCAAAATGAAAAAAAGAAAGCTATGATGGCAACTTAGAGTGGTAGTGACTCTTCCAATAATAATAAGGAACATGAAGTTGCTAATTTATGTCTCATGGCTAATGATGAGCCAAAGGTACTATCTAATTATAGTTATTTAAATGAATTTCAAGATGCCCTCGATGGTTTGGCTAGAGTTTGAGATTATGAACTCCAAATACAAGAAAATGGTTTTAAAAATTGAAAATCTCTAACTATAGCCAAAGAAGAAATAAAAAAGAAATTGAATGACAAGCATGTTAAAATTGATGATTTGAACAAAAAAGAACTTGCATGATTCATTTTTTATGTTCTGTATGAGGCAACAAATATTAAATGACATGCTTGAGCCTCAAAGAGCTTTCTTTGATAATAGTGGTTTGGGATTTATAAATTTACAAAAAGAAAAAAAGTTTAAAAATTTCTTTGAGAAACGAAGCTACATATATGATGCCTTACATTTTTGCACCCATTGTTACAAAAAAAGGACATGATAGGCATGTAACACCCTTAACCCGTATCCGTTGCTGGAATAGGGTTACAGAGCATTATTGGAGTTTACAATGCAAATGGATAGAAAATTCAAACATTTAATAACATATAATTAAACATATTTAAACCAATTCAAATCATACAAATTTTCCCTTATATGATCCCTCAAGGCTCAAAATACACATTAGAAACAAGTTGGGACTAAATCGAAAGTTTTGAAAAATTTTCAGAAAACATTGAAATTTTTTCATTACTGTAGGGGTCATAGGGCCTTGTGACTCACACGACCAAGCGACATGCTCGTGTCTTAGGTCATGTGGGCATTTGAAATAGGGACACACGATCGTGTCCCAGCCTGTGAAACTTACTGACTTAGGCCACACGGCCAAGCCACACGCCTGTGTGCTAGGCCGTGTACCCTTCGAAGTAACCTCACACACTCGTGTGCCAAGCTGTGTGCTAGGCTGTGTAACAACTTGACTTGCAACCCTTTGAAAGCTATAGGGGACACATGGTCATGTCACTTGGTCGTATGTCACACACACGGCTAAGACAAATGCCCGCGTCTCTGCCCGTCTGGACGAAAAAAGGCTATTTTACAAGACATTTTTCTCACCCAATTTGGCATGTACCTACAACCATAATTGCGTAAACTTAAAAGTCATAACAAGGCATCCAAATAAATCATAAACAAACCTTAAACATATGGTATAATATCATAAAACCAATATGCCCTTAGGCACCTCAGATGACAATTTATAACATGACCAACCATATGTTCAATTTAACCAAATAGCCAAATAACTTGTGTGCATACTTGCATCAATATATACCATGTATTTTAATTACCAAAACACAACCATTTGGTACCAAAATGCCATTCTTTAACAAGCATCAATTTACCAAATGAATCATACCTACTTTAGTATCAATCTACCACAAATTCATCATAACACAAGACATATATACCATATGACACTTAACTATCATTTTACTGTTCACCATTTAATCACTAATCAAGCCACACATCAACCATATTAAGACAACTTATATACATACCAAAATATGCCAAAACACAAGTCAAATCATATGGCCACAACTACAACAAAACATATAGGCCAACATTAGCCAAAATAACCTATACATGCCATTATAACTAAAATTAAACATCTGAAAGTACCGAAAGAGCTGATGGATAGTGTGATATAGCTCCGACAAGCTTCCAACTCGAACGAGCTTCCGATTCATTATAATCATCGAAAAATAACGCAGAGTAAGCATTTAAGCTTAGTAAGATCGTATAACATAGAATTAAACTTACCATTTAGTCACAATTTAGGTAAGTAAACATAACATATCCCAACTCAATTTGGTCAAATGCCTAAGCACATATTCACCAACATGTTAGCGATATAAAACACATATAATAGCCAATAAACATGGATGAAAATAACCACTAAGCAAGTTTCATATACATGTATCATCCATTTCATGTTTCAATATATCAAGTAATTTCATTTCCATGTATTTCATGTATATACTTGTAAGAACCCATTTTCAGTGAAATCAAAACAGTGGTTTCGGGACCACAAATCCGAGTTGGAAAGAAATTTTATTTTAATATTATTGCATGATCTGCATAGTGGTAGGAATGTCATATGAAAATTTTGATAAGAAATTTTTATCGATTATATGCTTAATTGGGGAAAGGACAAAATTGCATAAAATGAAAAAGATTCTAGTAGCTAGAAGGATTAAACAACTATGAAATTCAAAATTTGAGGTCCTTATATGGTGATTAGGCAACTAAAGAAAAATTAGTAGATATTTTTTATGATTCATCCATGGAAAAATTAGAAAAGGACAATGACTAAATTGGAAATGAGAAAAGTTAATGGATGATAAATAATTAATAAGAAATAATATAATTATATTATCATATTCATCCCCAAATTTAATGGAAACCCTAGGAGAAAGGAAGAAAGCTTATCAAGCTTATGTGGGTAAGTATTCAAGTCTCGTTTTTTGTAATTTTTATATTTTTGAGACCGGGATAGTCTAATCTATCTATTTTGGGAATTAATTTGAAAATTTGTCAAAGTAACAAAGTTTTTCCATGGATGAATATGCTAAAAATTTGAAATTTATGGTAGAAAATGAAAGGTTATTGATAGATAAACAACTTTTACAAAGTGAATTTTGATAAAATTATGATTTAAGGACTAAATTGTAAAGATGTGAAAGTTGAAGAAAAATTCTAAATTTTATTGAATACATGTGCTGTAAATGTTATACTAAAATTTTGGTTAGGCTTGGAATAAGGATGAGATTGCATGAATTTCATTTTCCTAGCCTAGGGACAAAATTGTCATTTATGAAAAGTATAGGGGAAAAATATCAATTTTGCCTAGGATGTAAATTAAATCCAATTGAATATGAAATGTGAGAAATTGATGATTAAATTCATTCATATAGATCCAGACAACTCAATTTTAAAGCTAGATCGAGGAAAAGAAAAAGTTTCGGATTAGTAGAATTTCTTGTACGAACGACTATTGAGGTAAGTTTGTGTAACTGAATTGTGTTTATTTATATGATTGTATTGAATATGTTATGTGATTGTACGAATTATGAATGTTTAAAGTATGAAATAAATTATATGGCTGATATAGCTTGAATAAATGTCAAGTTTCGTTTGAATACTGAAATTTGATGGATATATGTAATTTCCCATATTGGATGTGATTCTCCATATGTTGCAGATAGGATTTAGCTCGGACGAGTAATCCTAATATAACCCTCTTGATCATTCTGTTCTGCATGTGTTGTGCACTACTACAGCTCTATGTGAGCATCCTGTTACATGACTCGATCAGTTGTGATCCATCATATAATGCGTACACAAACACAGCTCTACATGAGCATTTTGATATAATCTCTTATGGCTTTCCTGACATGGCTCGCTTGAACTCCCTGTTACCTTATCCAGTGCTCCTTGAAATTAACTCTTCGGAGTTATCTGTTAAGCTCTATGATCTCTCCAAGTAAAACTCTTATGAGTTTCCTGTTTAGCCCAGATAAGTGTCCTGTTACATAGCTCATCTGAGCATCCTAATATGTGACTCGACAGTGTGCTTCTTGATTATGTGCCCTAATGGGTACCTCTGATCACGAATTGATGGATTATTGATTTGTACACCTTGTGTGTACTACCTGAGTATCCATCGAAATTTTAATGATTCAACAGATAAATCCCTGAAATGAGAAATTATGAGATTAAATGAATTATATTTCGTATGAACCCGAAATACCTGAAAGTTTGTAACATGATGAGCATATCTATGCTTATTTGATTTATTTGTGAATATTGTAACTAACTTGCTTAAATGAGTGTATGTGATTAGACAATTTGCTAAATTGACGGGAAAGCATGTTATTATATGCTTATTATAATGAATGTGATTGGTAAGTTTATTTCCTGTTATACGAACTTAAGCATTAAATGTTTACTAGGTTTTATTTTCTTTGTTTTATAGTATTCGAAAGCTTATAAAGGTTGGAGGTCGGTTAGATCAACATCACACCATCCATCAACTTGTTTTGGTATAAAAAATAATCTTATTTTGATATAATGAAATGTACAGGTTAACTTGGACAATGTTGGCATGTAAATAGTTGTTGTAAGTTAACCATTGGAATGGCTAATAATGATTTGTTTTGGTATATTTTTATAAGGTTATATATTATGTTTAACTTATATGTATGTCGTTTGGTTTGATTAAATTATGTTAAATAAATGTGTTAATAAAAAGGTAAGGATATAAACATGAATGCATGTGATGATATATCATGTTAGATGATAGAATTTGCTTGATTTATATGACTTGAATTGGTTGGAAAATAAATGCAAATGTTGTTGTAGGTTAATGGAAAAATTTGGGTGAGAAATAAAGCTAGAAAATGGCTTTTTTTTTGTCCACAACGGTAGACACACAGGCGTATGTCTTGACCGTGTGTGACACTCAACTTGGCACATGGGTATGTGGTTTGGTCGTGTGTCCCCTGCATCTTAAATTTGAGAAACAAAATGTTTAGAATTGGGCACATGGGCAGAGACACGGGCTTGTGTCTCAGCTGTGTATGATACACGGCCTAGAACACGAGCGTGTGTCTTAGCTGTGTAAACCTGCACATAAATTATGAAAATTAAATTAACCACATGGCTTAGCACATGAGCGTATGGCAGGCCGTGTGGCATTAGTCAGAGAGTTACACAAGGTCAGACACAGCCTGTAGCACGGGTGTGTCCTATGGTCACATGAGCGTGTCCTTTGACCACACAGGCGTGTGTGCCCTGCATCTAAAAAATAAATTTGGAATTTTGTGAAAAATTCTTTGAGTTCTCAATTTAGTCCCGACTCGATTCCAATGTTTATATTGGGCCTTGAGGGTCCATTCAAAGGATATTATGACTAGTTTTGAAAATTGAATAGTAATTAACATGAATTATCTGTAATTGTTCTGTAAACTCCTGTAGTACTCTGTAACCCTATTTCGGTGACAGATATAGGTTAGGGATGTTACAATACCTATAATAGTTCATATCCAACTCATATCATCTCGTAACAGAACATTGCTCGTTGAACCATTTAGAAAATCATCAATTCCTGTACATGTATGCCCATACAAGCTATGAATAGGTATGCTCTCATGAGCTGTAAATTGGTAAGCTTATACGAGCTGAGAATCGGTAAGCTCTCATGAGCTGCAATCAGTAAGCTTATATGAGCTGAGAATTGGTAATCCCTAATGACATGTCATTTGTATCCTACAAATTCCTAATGTTCAAACGGGACTTGATAATCATCATACGTCATTGGATATGCGATTGATATTTATACATGGCCATTATACAAATCAGATACATATAATTCATTTAAAACATATAAATACACAATTTAATTATACAAACTTACCTTGATGAGTGTACGTAGATATGGAGGCGATTAATTCGAGATTTTCTCTTTGCCTCAATCTTACTCCGTACAAGGTTTGACTGGATCTATACAGATAAATTTAATTCAATTTAATATATTTCTCATTCAATTTACTCCAACATATATTTTGGAAAAATTACAATTTTACAACTATACTTTTAATTACTATACAATTTAGTCCCTTGGCTCGAAAAATCAAATTCATGCAATTTAACCCCTACCAAGCCTAGTCAATTTTTATACATATTAGTAGTAGCCCATATATTTCACAAAATCACAAATTTTACTAATTACTTTATTAGTGAAATCAGAATAGTGGTTTCGGGACTAAAAATCTGTCGTTGAAATATTTATTTTTATTAATATTTTATTGTCTACAGCATGATAGTACCTATAAAAATTTCGTTAAGAAATTTTACCATTTGCATGCTTAATTCGATAAAAAGAACAAAATTGCAATAAGTGCAAAACTTAAGTTCTATAAGTTAAAGAGATCTAATAGTCACGATATTAAATGGTTAGAGCGTTTATGTTGTAATTAAACCATTTTTCTTATTAGTGGAAAAAGATGGACATGAGATTGAGTTTTAATTAGTTTAAATTTAAGGTTAATTAAGTAATTTGGTAAATAAATAAAGAAAATAATGTAAAAAGTGTTGTCATCTTCTTGGTTTAGTCTTCACCACCAAAAATTTTAGAAGAAGAAGCCATATTTGAAGCTTGAACATTCGGCTAGATATATTACCTTGCATGTGAGTAATTTTTCATCCTGTTTTTAAAAATTTCTATGTTTTAGAGATCGTTGTAGCTTAATCTAGCTACCTCGGGGATTAATTTGTATTATTATTAAACTATTAGGGTTTTTCCATTAATGAATATGTATGAGTTTTGATAATTTTTGGAATAAAATGATTAGTTGTTGTTAAATAAACAACTTTTGTTAAGTGATTCTTAATGAAATTGACAAATAGGGATTAAATTGAAAAATAGAAAATGTACATGGTAAATTTGTGAAATAAATGGAATATAGGGCTTGCTAGGGACCTATATGAAATTCGGCTATAGTGGATTGAGGATGATTTGCATGAATTTCCATTTTTATGAGCTAAGGACTAAATTGAAAAGAAATCAAAAGTATAGGGAAAAAATTATAATTTTTATAAAATGTGAATTTCAGTTAAATTGATTAGAATGATTATTGAGTTGAGCTGAATTGATTCATTTAGATCAACATAAACCACGTACAACTCTAGATCGATGCAAAGAAAAAGCTTCAGATTAGTCGACTTCATTATTCTACGTTTATCATCGAGGTAAGTTTGCACGTTTAAGTTTCGTTTTTACTTTATTAGTTGAATACTATTATTGTATAATATTAAATTGGGTGTTGACGAAAAAATTCAATGGCGTTCATCGACGAATGAAAAGGAATAGCTTGGGATATTGATTATGTAAAGGGATGGTGACGACCATCAAACTATGAAAAAGGATGGTGACAACCACCGAACTATGAAAAGGGATGGCTTCGGCTATCAATCTATGAAAAGGAATGACTTAGGCTATCAATTTATGAAAACAGATATTTTCGGCTATCAGATTATGAAAAGGGATAGCTTTGGCTGTCGAACTATGAAAAGGGATAACTTTGGTTATCGAATTAAGAAAAGGGATGTGTCAACCATCTTATTATTACCTCGTGTGAGCTTCGATAAGAGCTTTTAATGTAAATTTACATTAATATGATGAAAGGTAAGTAATGTGTATCTTTGTGGAAATTAAAAGTAAGAATGCGTATATAAGAGTATTCGAATTAGATGTGCTCATGTTGATTTGGGATATACATGCATTGTGGTTGTTTAATGTATTGATAAATTTAGACTATATTTGTTACTAACTTACTGAGCATGACATGCTTACTTTGTATTTATTTTTTTGTATTTGTAGTTGTTGGAAGCTTGCTCGAGTTGGAAAGTTGTCAGAGATCTATCACACTATCTATCAGATCTTTCGGTACTTATGAATTGTAACACCCCAAACCCGGCCCAGACGTTATGGCCGGATCTGACATGTCACATTGAAGTTTTTAAGAAAACCAATGCCTCTTTCAACGTCCTTCTTAGTGTTTTAAAAGATAGTCTTTGCTATGTTAATAAAGTGAATGGAAGCTGTGCACCAGGTAGGTATCCGAAATAGAGGAGGTGAGCCATGAAGGCTGCTTAAGTACCAATGCTCTTGATTGGATCCAATCCTAGATATGCCCACAACCATTGTCACATTTTGGTGCTAGGTTAGTTTCGAAAAAACCGAGTTGCAATTCATTTAAGTCGATATTTTTGATAAATCGATTAATTGTATCGTTGCGTTTATTTTGAAAACAATTATCATTTTGGAAATGCGCCCTAGGTCTAACTTATATTGTTATCAGAAAAATATAGGGTACAAAATAAAATAATCCTAGAAAAATAATTAAAATGGCCTTATTACAACCCAAAACCAAATAATAATATTAATAAGATAAAACTTATAAAGAAATAAATCGGATACTTATTGCAATTTAAAGAACCAGAAATAGTAGTGTGGCCATCTCCGAGTCCCTCGTAGCTTCAAACCATCTAAGCTTAGGGATTACCTACACAGTTAGAAACGGGGTGAGTTTATGAAAACTCAGTGTGTAATCCCAATAACAAACAAACAGTGAAAACACGATGTCAAGACAATCGGGCCAAAGCCCTATTTAGTCTTGGCATATCTTTGGTGAAGCCTTTTGTTTAACGATTCTTGGGTGAAGCCTTTTCATAAATCATATCACTGGGCCGAAGCCTTATCATAAATCATATCACTGGGCCGAAGCCTTATCATAAATCATATCACTGGGCCGAAGCCTTTTCATAAATCATATCATTGGGCCGAAGCCTTTACTGTAAACGGTATGGCCCTTAGGCCCATTTCAATATCACATGTAATGTCAATGGATGTATGCAAGCCCATTTAGGGAGACTACTCGACCCACCATCCGCTACTCTCCACCCGTACCAACCAACACACCATGTGGGGAATGATTCAACCCACCCAACCAACACACCACTTGGCAAGATAGTCTTTATCATATATCTGGAGGCCTAGCCTCTTTTATTAACTGGGGCAAAGCCCTTTTGATAAACTGGGGCAAAGCCCTTTTTGGTAAAGCCGGGCAAAGCCCTTTTGATGGCCAGGGCATAGCCCTTTTAACACTTCTTCCGTTTATAAAACCCAACCCATGCAACATGTCATGTATGCAGAATGTCATGCCCATATTTGAATCAAACAATCACAGTCAAGTCATTCATATCACCAACATATATTCACAATCAAATCCACAACCACACAAATCCAAGTCGGTCACTTGCCCACAAGGGCAAAACCAGTCATTTTCATATTATAAGGGTAATTTCGTAATTTTACCAAATATCAGGGTTTTCCATGTTCATCAACAATTATCAATATTTCTGAGTGTTTAAACAATGATCTTTAACCCACTTTCTCAAACTCGGGCTTTTGGGCCCAAAACCTCTAATGGGCCCTACGAATGCCGATTTAGCCTATTAAGCCCACATAATCCAAATTTTACAACAGTACTAACCGTTTTAACATGCAACTTTTCCAGATTCCATTTTCTATCAGTTTTACCCAAATAGGCCCGAAGCCCATTGGGCCCAATTTCAGCCCATTGAGGCCCAACTTACCATCGTGCACAAAATTGAGTTCTTACCTGTTCCATCGATCCAAACACCGATCTTATCGTATTTATCGCATCTATACCCAAACGCAACATTACAAGTTCCCAAAATACTGGTATTTTAGCATTTCGGCTTCTCAGCAAATATTAATCTAAGCTATTACGAGGGTTAGTAAACACCTGTTATGGGTTGAAGTTGAAACGTTTCCAAAATCGAACGCCTACGATAACCACCACTTGTCACTCAAACTTAACTAATCCAATATCAATATATGTAAATCCTAAGCACATCAGTCATACGGAACATAAGGGCATATTCGTCATTTTACTATACAGGGGTATTACGGCCACTTTACCCTACAGAGGCTTTACAGTCTTTTTACCTAATAAGGGTATTTTAGTCATTTCACCCTACAAGGGTGTTTTGGTAAATCTACAAACCAAGGGTATTTCAGTAATTTTGTAAACCAATGGTATTTTTATAATTTTTAGAAAGTAAGGGTATTTCTGTAATTTTGTAAATCAGGGGTATTTTGGTAATTTTACAAATTGAGGGTATTTCGGTAATTTCACAAACCAGCAGTATTTTGGTAATTTTACAAACTAGGGGTATTTTGGTAATTTTACAAACCGAGGTATTTTAGCAATTTCTGAGACTAGGGTATTTTGGTAATTTCTTGATCGAGGTATTTTGGTAATTTTGTAAACTAAGGGTATTTTAGTAATTTTGTAAATTGAGGGTAAAACAGTAATTCTATAAATCAAGGGTAAAACAGTAATTCTATAAATCGAGGGTAAAATGGCAATTATGTAAATCGAGGGTAAAACGGTAATTCTATAAATCGATGGTACTTTGGTAATTTTACAAGTTGAGGGTATTTCAATAATTGGTAAACTAAAGTATTCTAAACATGGATAACAATACTAATGGCCCTAAAGCCCATTCTCGGCCCAAATGGGACCACACGCTCGTGTGGCCCTTTTATCCCAAATCTAGCCACAAATATTAGATTCACCTAGCCTAGCCCAATATTTACTACACAATCAAACAACTTATCCAATTGGGCCCAGAGGCCCATTAGGCCGACATGACCCTTTCGCCCATCGCGTTCAAGTAGCCATCCTACAGCTAGAGTAGTAAGAAATACACACCTGATAGGAGACTGGAGTTAATCCATGCTCCGATTAGCCGATGCCCAACCCAAACGAGCACTCCATACAATGAAAGGGATCAGCCAAAAAAGGTATCTCTACTCTCCTCATGGTTCTCTCTATTTAAAGCCAGCTTCGCATCCCCTCTTATGTTAGCTTCCCGATGTGGGATCCTTCCAACATCAGAGTTTAAATTCAACACCAACTCTTGTCGCCTCATTAGCAAAATAAATGCTCCTTGCTTGCCATGGGATTCAACCCATGCCTCCCTCGATGCTCCACACGCTACTTGCCACTAAGCCACAAGGCTTTTGTGTCATATTTTATCCCCAATTAATTATAAGGTCTAAAGGCTAAAGTCCAGGTTCCCTTAAAAAAAACCAAAATAAATTGCAAGAGCCAAGGCTTGAACCCAGGCTCCCATACAACCTTAATGACGCCACAACCACTAGACTACAAGCTTCATTGTGTCATTTATTTAATACAATAATTTAAAAGCCCTCACATCCAAGCATCCAGTTTTTTTTTTCCTCTTAATGCCAAAATTTTTGCTAAAGCCCAAGTTTGAACCCAAGATTTCTCTAACACTTCTCAGGGCCATTAACCACCAAAGCGGACATTTAATTGTGTTATTTCATTGCACAATTAAATACCTATATACAACCTCCTTACGGACCCGCACTCAAGGCCCAATACTTCTAGGCCCAAATTCGGGGTGTTACATGAATGTTTTATTTTGGTCATAATGGCATGTATAGGTATTTTGGCTAATGTTGGCCATGTATTTTGGTTGTTGAAATGGCATTTGGTTTGGCTTGAATAATGGCATTTCGTGGCATTTAGCTACTAGAACTCAACTTTTACACTTTACGAGACTTAGTCCTTTTTATCAAATTAGGCATGTAAACGGTAAAATTTTTTAACGAAATTTTTATACGGTAATACTACCATTCTATAGAACATAAAATAATATCCAAATAATTTTTTTGACTTCGGATTTGTGATCCCAAAACCACTGTTCTGATTTCATTGAAAATGGGCTGTTATAACTCTCCCCCTAAAGGGATTTTCATCCCCAAAAATCTTACCAGAAAAGAGGTTCAAATATTGCTTCCTCATAGCTTCCTCGGGTTCCTACGTGGCTTCTTCTATTTCGTGTCGTTGCCAGAGAATTTTTACTAAAGTTATGTTCTTATTTCTCAATTCTTTCACCTCTCGTGTGTAACACCCCTATCCCATAACCGTTGTCGGAATAGGAAAGGGGTATTACCAGACTTGTAACTCATGTCAGAATAGTAAAATTTTAAACTTTTTCTTGAAATAAAGATCATTCATTTAGATAAATGCTAAATACTGACCGAGGATAAAATTAAACTTCTATAAGTACACATTCAAAGGATGCCATTTTCGCATGGCTTATATACATTAACCAGAATATTATTCTGCTACTAGTCTATTCTATACATGCCATAAAATAATCCAAAACATAGCAGTACCAAACAATGGATAGTGATAGTGTGACGAGTTGTTGACGATTCCCGAGCAAAGGCCAAATTTGACAATCTATAAAACAGAGAAACGTAACAATAGAGTAAGCTTTCAAGGCTTAGTAAGTCTTAAGTAAAACAATTAACTTCGCTGGATTAAATACATTTATAACTTACACAAAATCCAAGTGAAGTCTCGATGCGCTTAATAAGCCTACACAAGTACATAATACATACCTGGCCAACTTAATGTGCTGAACATCCGTAATTGTTGATTTATTACTAAGTCGCTTAAGATTAGGCCTTACACAAATCACGTTTTGAAATGTCAAGATATATCACCATTCGGTCAAATAGATTAAACCCTATGTATGCACATGTAATTCATCTATTTCATCCAAATTTAAGAGTATATACCCCTTCACATTTAAAAAAAAACATCAATGGTATTTTTGTTTAGTTTAATCAGTCGAACTAAAACATAACACTATAATCATATTCGGTTTCCATATTTGGAAACACATATTCATGTTTTCATATTACATAAACAATTTGATAGAGTCAATACTCGTCAAATATAACTTATAACCATCTCATAAATGATTCCCCAAGTACATTTGTAATACAAACGAAATCGAATTCACATAGCAAGTAAGTATCACTTACCATATACTTAACCTTTGTACACTTACCGTTTCCATAGTTACCAATTACCAAGTCAATCTTTCAATACCTCTAACCACTTAATCATATGCACTCATTTCGTGCACATACATAAATCTATATATATGTATTTAGGAGCTTAGTTCTTTAGTTCATATTCACATTAATATTTCAAATAAAACATAACACTATAATCACATGTTACCACATTTCACACAAACTATCACCATTGTAATTCATTAACCTCATTCGAATATAAGCATATAGCGTATACCTTAACTTCATGTCCTAATATCATTCGACTTTAATACATATTTATTTATATATATCTATATATATCCCTTTTAATAAACTTCCAACTAAATAAGAAAATACACACATGACTTACATTCTTCTCATGACAACCATTCGGCTAAACAACATATAAGTCACTACACCTTCAATTTATAAAACTATCAACACATATTACATATACATTGCTTACGTTTATAAAATAGCCATTCGGATAACTTGCACACATTTAAATTTTAGCCATTTTGGCCTCACCACCTATATATTTATCTTGTGCATCAATTCAGCAATAGCTTATAAGCAACTCAATTAGTTTCATCAATGTTTACAACAAAATCACAGATTCACTACAAACTGTTTTCTTGAGCAACAATCATTAGATTATTTGTAACTGGAGCTACGGAACTCCAAAAGAAGTACCGTAAATTTTCCTCGAAAATAGACTCATATATCTTTTATTCATAAAATTGTCATGATTTTTGGTTTGGTCAATCAAAACCAGAATTTTCTTAAAGTTTTCCCTATTTCACTGATCGAATATACTGACCACTCTTTACTACGAATCAAATTTCTCATTGTACAGATTTCAAAATATGTTCTTGTTTATTTCATTTGAAACTAGACTCAATAAGGAGTCGAAAAATATAAATTTTATCTTATAAATTTTTTTTTACTATTTATAATGATTTTCTAAAAACAGAACAAGGGATTTCAGATTCATTCTGACACTATCACACACAACTTTAAATATCTCTCTATAGGAAATTCCTTTGCTTACACTGTTTATTTTATAAGGAACTAGACTCATTGAGCTTTGATTGCATATTTTCTTCAGTCTCTAATTCCACTCCAACTATTTATGGTGATTTTCAGAATCACGCTACTACTGTTGTCCTAAGCAGATTATTACAATTTGCTCTTAAATTTTCAAGTCCAAACACTTAAGAACTTAGCATTTGAGTTTAAAACATATCATCATATATAAGTACTTCTTTAACCTTTTAACTTCATCTTATTACCCCTAAAGTCCGAATGCACACATAACAAAATATAATGCCAAAACGCCATTAACTAATAAAATCACACATACACAATTTATATACAAATTTCATCCTTATAATGTATATAATTCATTCGGCCATTCATCACTCACCTAACAAAACTTCATATCAAATTCCTATGACCGATCACACATATACTTACATTCCAATATTCGTAATATTCAAAATCACATTCTAAATAAAATAGTCATGAACAATTCCGAATCCTTAAGTGTTCAAACATAAATTTTTACTTAATTCAAAATATATAAACAACATTTGTTCAAGACATCAAACCTCTTTAATTTCGGCTATTACTAATATAAACATTCACAAATCATATTCTTAGGAAGACCAATTTCTTTCCACAACATTCATCATCAATACTTAGATGAAACAACCAAAATTCCTTCCTTTATACCCTAGCCGAATGCTCCAATCATCCATCAAAATTACAAATTTTAGCATGGGCTAAGTAAGAACCATGATTATTTACCTAAAACAAGTTAAAATTTCACAATTTAACATAATATACTAACCTCCTTAATGACTCAAGTGACCAAAAATTCTTCCTCCCTTTCTTTCTTTCCTTGCCAAGATGAACAAGAATGGAGCTTTATTTTTATCACCCTTTTTTTTATTCCTTAACAATATAAAATTATACAACCATCATAAGTAATTATTTATGTCTATTTTAATATAAATTCCTCATCATGGCCGCCACTATAAACAAAAGGAATATTTGACATGCAAGTACAAGCATTTTATAACATGCATTAATAGGCCACTTTAACATTTACCTAGCACTCTTCTAAATTTTCTCACACAAGTCCTATTTAATAAATTTCACATACTATTAATAAAATTTAAGCATGAAATTTTCACACATGCATATTCATATATAATAATCATCAAATATGTCGGTTAATTATTTTTATGACTCGGTTTTGTGGTCCTGAAACCACTTTTCGACTAGGGTCAAATTAGGGATGTCACAACTCTCCCCCTCTTTAGGGATTTTCGTCCCTGAAAATCTTACTAGCGACTACGTTAGGATAACGTCCTCTTGTTTTAAAACAATTACATAACATCAACTCAGATATTCATAACCCACATTTTCATTCATATATATATATATATATATAAGCCATAACATGGCCGAAAGTATACATGTTCTTAAACATCCTAATGAATATCCTTTATAACATTATCATATCTAAATATTCAACTTAACTTATTTCCAAAAGAAGATCAACTTCCACGTACCTGAACATTTAGTTCGTTCAATACATCCAATCATATTTAAAGTTACCCGTATACAGTCAAATAGGCACAAAACTTAACACGAGTGATGCCAGTGTACTAAACATCGTCTTACACACTTATCACAAATCAATGCCGTCGTCCTAGATGAGATCTTACATGAAACGAAATCCGCACACACAGTGCCCACTGACCGATCTCGCACACATAGTGCTCGGTTTAAAGAATTCACACACACAGTGCCTCAATTCATTCGCACACATAGTGTCTATATTCATTCGTTATTACACATTGAAATAACTTAACCAAGTCTATAAAACATCATATGAGTACACTTTAAACGTGTCCTTTCATTTAACTTTGAATTCATATAGTAATGAACACTTAAACTTTGCTCGAATCACCGGCATTAAGCCTGCTAGGCATGAAGGCCTGATTACACATCACCGGCACGAATGCCCTTCAGGACTTAGCCCGGATCTAACACCAGCACGAATACTCTTCGGGACTTAGCCAGGATATAACTCTCAATTCTAATGCACTCACATATATATAACATAATACATTAGTATATCATTTACATTACTCGAATACAAGCACTACATGCTTATCAACCATTCAAATTTCGGTTCATTAGCCACACACAAAGATCACATTTTCGTTTCACTATCCAACTTAATTTCTATCATTTCAATGATCGAATCACATAGGTGCCACATACACTTCTATGAATATAAATTTCTATGGAAACTGAACACATAGATATACCACCATTTCCCATACGCATTTCGTAAATAACACTCATATACCTGAACAAACTTAATTTAGTGAACGAATTCGGATACCGTATAGCATAAGCTTCATAGTTCTAGTCTCTTTAATAGTTTTCCAACATTCAGCCCACTAGGTATAACCTAAACTCGTCACTGGCACAAGCCTATTGAACTTTGAGTCTGAAACACATTACCAGCCATCATGCTTGTTACATCTCGATAGGGATAGAGATTCATTACAATACGAAAAATACATTTTATCTGTCAGAAATCATCACACTATCATTTTATCATTATATGACATGTATAACTAGACTTGCACGTGCTACCTTAGTCTTAGAATCGACTAAACTGTAGCTCTGATACCAATAAAATGTAACACCCCTATCCCGTAACCGTTGTCGAAATAGTAAAGGGGTATTACCAGACTTGTAACTCATGTCAGAACAGTAAAATTTTAAACTTTTTCTTGAAATAAAGATCATTCATTTAAATAAATGCTAAATACAGCCAGGGATAAAATTAAACTTCTATAAGTACACATTCAAAGGATGCCATTTTCGCATGGCTTATATACATTAACCAGAATATTATTCTGCTACTAGTCTATTCTATACATGCCATAAAATAATCCAAAACATAGCAGTACCAAACAGTGGATAGTGATAGTGTGACGAGTTGTTGACGATTCCCAAGAAAAGGCCAAATTTGACAGTCTATAAAACAGAGAAACGTAACAACAGAGTAAGCTTTCAAGGCTTAGTAAGTCTTAAGTAAAACAATTAACTTCGCTAGATTAAATACATTTATAACTTACACAAAATCCAAGTGAAGTCTCGATGGGCTTAATAAGCCTACACAAGTACATAATACATACCTGGCCAACTTAATGTGCTGAACATCCGTAATTGTTGATTTATTACTAAGTCGCTTAAGATTAGGCCTTACACAAATCATGTTTTGAAATGTCAAGATATATCACCATTCGGTGTAATAGATTAAACCCTATGTATGCACATGTAATTCATCTATTTCATCCAAATTTAAGAGTATATACCCCTTCGCATTTAAAAAAACATCAATGGTATTTTTGTTTAGTTTAATCAATCGAACTAAAACATAACACTATAATCACATTCGGTTTCCATATTTGGAAACACATATTCATGTTTTCATATTACATAAACAATTTGATAGAGTCAATACTCGTCGAATATAACTTATAACCATCTCATAAGTGATTCCCCAAGTACATTTGTAATACAAACAAAATCGAATTCACATAGCAAGAAAGTATCACTTACCATATACTTAACCTTTGTACACTTACCGTTTCCATAGTTACCAATTACCAATTCAATCTTTCAATACCTCTAACCACTTAATCATATGCACTCATTTCGTGCACATACATAAATCTATATATATGTATTTAGGAGCTTAGTTCTTTAGTTCATATTCACATTAATATTTCAAATAAAACATAACACTATAATCACATGTTACCACATTTCACACAAACTATCACCATTGTAATTCATTAACCTCATTCGAATATAAGCATATAGCGTATACCTTAACTTCATGTCCTAATATCATTCGACTTTAATACATATTTATTTATATATATCTATATATATCCCTTTCAATAAACTTCCAACTAAATAAGAAAATACACACATGACTTACATTCTTCTCATGACAACCATTCGGCTAAACAACATATAAGTCACTACACCTTCAATTTATAAAATTATCAACACATATTACATATACATTGCTTACGTTTATAAAATAGCCATTCGGATAACTTGCACACATTTAAATTTTAGCCATTTTGGCCTCACCACCTATATATTTATCTTGTCCATCAATTCAGCAATAGCTTATAAGCAACTCAATTAGTTTCATCAATGTTTACAACAAAATCACAGATTCACTACAAGCTGTTTTCTTGAGCAACAATCATTAGGTTATTTGTAATCGAGCTACGGAACTCCAAATGAAGTGTCAGTAAATTTTCCTAAAATATACTCATATATCTTCTATCCATAAACTTTTCATGATTTTTGGTTTGGCCAATCAAAACCAGAATTTTCTTAAAGTTTCCCTATTTCACCGATCGACTATATTGACCACTCTTTACTACGAATCAAATTTCTCATTGTACAGATATCAAAATATGTTCTTATTTATTTCATTTGAAACTAGACTCATTAAGGAGTCTAATAATATAATTTATCTTATAACAATTTTTTACTATTTATAATGATTTTCTAAAAAGCGAGCGGGGATTTGATTCATTCGACAACATGTCACACACAACTTTAAATATCTCTCTATAGGAAATTCCTTTGCTTACACTGTTTATTTTATAAGAAACTAGACTCATTTAGCTTTGATTACATATTTTATTCAGTCTCTAATTCCACTCCAACAATTTATGGTGATTTTCAGAATCACGCTATCTGCTCTTTATACTAAGCAGATTATTACAATTTGCTCTTAAATTTCCAAGTCCAAACACTTAAGAACTTAGCATTTGAGTTTAAAACATATCATCATATATAAGTACTTCTTTAACCTTTTAACTTCATCTTATTACCCCTAAAGTCCGAATGCACACATAACAAAATATAATGCCAAAATGCCATTAACTAATAAAATCACACATACACAATTTATATACAAATTTCATCCTTACAATGTATATAATTCATTCGGCCATTCATCACTCACCTAACAAAACTTCATATCAAATTCCTATGACCGATCACACATATACTTACATTCCAATATTCGTAATATTCAAAATCACATTCTAAATAAAATAGTCATGAACAATGTCGAATCCTTAAGTGTTCAAACATAAATTTTTACTTAATTCAAAATATATAAACAACATTTGTTCAAGACATTAAACCTCTTTAATTTCGGCTATTACTAATATAAACATTCACAAATCATATTCTTAGGAAGACCAATTTCTTTCCACAACACATTCATCATCAATACTTAGATGAAACAACCAAAATTCCTTCCTTTATACCCTATCCGAATGCTCCAATCATCCATCAAAATTACAAATTTTAGCATGGGCTAAGTAAGAACCATGATTATTTACCTAAAACAAGTTAAAATTTCACAATTTAACATAATATACTAACCTCCTTAATGACTCAAGTGACCAAAAATTCTTCCCTCCCTTTCTTTCTTTCCTTCGGCCAAGATGAACAAGAATGGAGCTTTATTTTATCACCCTTTTTTTTATTCCTTAACAATATAAAATTATACAACCATCATAAGTAATTATTTATATCTATTTTAATATAAATTCCTCATCATGGCCGCCACTATAAACAAAAAGGAATATTTGACATGCAAGTACAAGCATTTTATAACATGCATTAATAGGCCACTTTAACATTTACCTAGCACATTTCTAAATTTTCTCACACAAGTCCTATTTAATAAATTTCACATACTATTAACAAAATTTAAGCATGAAATTTTCACACATGCATATTCATAAATAATAATCATCAACTATGTCGGTTAATTATTTTTATGACTCGGTTTTGTGGTCCTGAAACCATTTTCCGACTAGGGTCAAATTAGGGATGTCACATCGTGCTAGAATTCTAATCGAATCCTCACTGTATGTCATATTTGGCAAAATCTCGACATTTGTCAAGGAAATAATATGTGAAGGCTCAGATCAGTACCGTCATAACATAGACACATGAAAGACATTATGAATATTTTCTAGTTCTAATAGTAAAGCTAATCGGTATGCAACAGGTCCAATTTTTTTAGTAATCTCATACGTCCCGATAAATCGCAGACTCAGCTTTCCTTTGTGACCAAACCGAAGAACTTTCTTCTATGGTGAAACTTTCAAGAATACTCTGCCACCGACTTGGAATTCTATATCTTTACATTTAAGATTCGCATACGATTTCTAATGATCGAAAGCTGTTTTTAACTATCTCCGATCACTTTTACTTTTTCTTCAGTCTTACGAATCAAATCAACCCCGTGTATCTTTTTCTCACTAAGCTCAATCCAGTATAATGGAGTTTGGAATTTACGACCATACAAAGCCTCATACGATGCCATTTTTATACTCGACTGAAATTTGTTATTATATGCGAATTTGACTAACGGTAAATATTTTTCCCGAGTACTTTCAAACTCTCATACACAGCAATGAAGTATATCCTCAAGAATCTGAATCACACGCCTGGATTGACCATCGGTCTGAGGGTAAAATGAAATGCTAAAATGCAACCGCGTATGTGACAGCCTTAAAACGACCCTAGTCGGAATGTAGTTTCGGGACCACAAAACCGAGGCATAAAAAAAATAATTTAAAATTTATTTTGATGCCTATAATATGTGTTAACTCATGTGTGACATTTTTGATGTTTTGATTTAGAGTTATAAATGTGAATTTCACTAGAAAGGACCTAGTAGTAAACTTTGAAAGTATGATGGGGAAATGTGTGATGACTAGTTGATCATGCATGCAAAAATGAGGGTTTGCATGTCAAATTTCCCATATATCATAAGTAGTGGCCGCCATGATGGGCTTATATGCACATAATATGTATTAATTATTAGTTAGTAGCTTATATTTTATAACATAAGTAAATAAAATAAGGAAAAGAGAAAAGAAACAAAGGAGTCTTTCTCATGTTTTCTTCTTAGCCGATTCTAAGAGAGGAAGAGGAGGAGCCATTCGGCCATGGTAGGCCTTCATTAAGGTAAGAAACTCAAGCTAGTCCTTTAAAATCTTAGCATGGTTTTAAGCTAGATTCTAAGTCCCTTACTTAACCATGCCGAAATCTTTGAAATGGATGGTGATATGAACATTCGGCCATGGTAGAGGTTAAAGAAAAATGGTGGTAATGTTATATATTTTGATAAGTATGTTAAATGGTTTGAGATTTGAACTAGTCATCAAATCCTCTAGGTAGCCCATGCTAAGAATTTTGATTTTGGGATGACTAGAACTTTCGCCATGGTAGCTATTGAGGATTTAGGTTTGTGTTTCATGTTAAATTGGATGAATCTTGGTGTAAGGGTGTTTGAACTAAACTAATGATCAAATAGGTGCATAGATACAAAATGGAAAGAATCGGCCTAAGTGTTTTAGTCATTGACATATATATATATATATATATGTTGCTGAATGTGTGCTTAAGGAATTGGTTAAGTACATTGTTGTTAAATGCTTGTTGCTAAGGAATTTTGAATGGGTTATAAATTGAGTTTAATGTTCGAGGAACATTGGCTTGGACACCTAGTGCCGAATGTGTTCAAACGCAACTTACCAAGTGCATAAATATGATAATGCTATGATGGTAGACTTAATTGGAATTCGGCATTGTAAGTGATGCCTTGGGCTCTTATGATGGTTAGGGACAAAATGTGTGTTGTGAGAAACGAAATGATGTCTATGAATTCGAAAATGCAAGGTATTAAGCTAGTCCTATTATTCGGTGGTGCATGAGTAGAGCACATGTATAATGCTCGAATAACTAGTCAATAAAGTTATTCGCGCCTAATTGTATATTATAAATGTATTTAATCGGATTGTTAAATTGATAAATTATTAAATAAGCTCTATTTGTTTGAATTAAGCTCAAGAGCTTAGAGGACCAAAGTTGGATAAGGGGAAGGAAAAAGTGAGCGAATAGCCGTCGAAATCGTTCGACAACATCCGAGGTAAGTCTTCGAGTAATGACCCTACTTGATTTATATTGAAATGATTTGTCATATTATGGCGGATAGCCGAATGTGCATAGAGCCTATGTTATAAAGCCAATTGAAATCATGCTCTTTGTGTGTGGCTATTGAGCCGAAATTGGAAAGGTTTGATAAATGATTTGTGTTTGAGCCTTAGTAACGAAAATGAAATATGGATGTGTCATGAATATTGATATATGTGTGCATGAGCATTTGAATGATATCCGGCTAAGACCGAAGGCATTTGTGCGAGTTGTTATATCCGCTAAGACCAAGACATTTGTGCGAAGTTGTTATATCCGGCTAAGACCAAGGCATTTGTGCGAAGTTGCTATGTCCGGTTAAGACCAAGGCAATTAGGCGTGTGGTTATATCCGGCTAAATCCCAAAGAAACTTGGGTTTGAAGGTAAGCGATTTGTGATATAATAATTTTAATTAATACGCTCGAAAAACCCAAACGATAAGGTATGTTTGCATGTGCATCGAAAAAGTTGATTCGTTTTAAATAGTATTCGTTCAATTGACTAACGAACTTTCGGCTCTTAGATAGGTTGATACCTTGTGTGTGTATATGTTGATGAAGTGTGAAGTAAGTATGATTATGAGAATGTGTATCAATAAAGTGATTCATTTAGCTATGTGAATGTAATACTTTAGTCAAAGCTGATTTCATTACTTGAGACTTACTAAGCATTAAAATGCTTACCCCGTTGCTTTGGCTCTTTATTTTCTAGATTTTGTTCGTTAGCCATCGAATTCGGGATCATCAAAGTCGAAGTCATCCACACTATCAAAGCCCTTTTGGTACTCTTTTAGTTGAACTCTGGATATGGCATGTATAGGACTACCCTTTTTGTTGTTGGTCATGTACCCATGGATTTTGTGTAAATTTGGATAGCCATGCGAAAATGGCTTATATACATTTTTAGCATAGTACTATAATAATTTTGTATGTTGATCACTAAGAGGTATGGAAATGTTTGGAAACGATTAGCCATTGGAATGGTTAATCATGATTATACTTTGTGGTATGTATGCAAAAAGGGCTAATTGAATCATGGAAACTATGAAATAGGTAAAGTCTACCTTAAAGGCGAATCTTGACAAGCAGCAGCGATGTGGATGTGAAAATCACTAAAAATAGTAGGAATGGAATTAAATAGTGAATAAATTATGTAAATGAACCTTGATGAATCTACTTTCATATGGAAGAAACGAAACTGTCATATGAGTTGTAAGTTAAGAGATATTTAGGTTTTCGTGAAGGTACGAACAGTTTCGGATTCCCTGCTCCAAATTTGGAAATTCATTATAAATTAACCAGAGATAATTAGGAGTCATTCCATATATGTATAGATTCCTCTGTGTCTAGTTTCTATAGAAACAAACGGCATCAAGATCTTGAACCCCTGCAGGAGATATCCAAGTCGTAATGCATGAAGGTCAAGTGTAGTCGAACCACGGAGCGGGGAGACTTTAACTAATAAACTGTACTAATTGGCTCGACCAAAAATTCTAAAAAAAAAATCTGTAGATGGACATATGAGTCTAGTTTCATGGAAAAATTACAAAACTGATTTTGAGTTTTGAAACTCAAGATATGATTTTAAGGCAACAAGGATGCAAGAACCAATTTGTCTGAAATTTTAAATGGACTGTGAAAATAATTAAGTTAAGTCTGTGCACCTTGTGTTTGACTCCGGTAACGGACTCGGGTACGGGGTGTTACAGCGTACCTAAAGCTTCCTATAACCTTCTCTAGAATAGTAATGTAAATTGCGGTTATCTATTCGAAATAATGGAGATTGGCACTCCATGTAACCTAACAATCTCTGAAACGTATAACTCAGCTAATCTCTCAAGGGAGTAGTTTGTACGTACTGGAATAAAATGTCATACTTTGTCAAACGGTCAACGATAACCTAGACGGTATCTTTCTTTCTCGATAATAGGGGTAAACATGATACGAAATCCATAGTAACTCTATATGATATCAAATCCATAGTAACTCTATCTCATTTCCACTTCGATATCATCACTGTCTATAATAGTCCTGAAGGTACCTGATGTTCAGCTTTAACTACTGACATATCAAACATCTTGATACAAAATCAAAAAAACTCACGTTTCATTCTCGGCCACCGGTACATCTGTCTCAAATCACTATACATTTTATTGTTTCCCGAA
This sequence comes from Gossypium arboreum, assembly GCF_025698485.1. Classification (NCBI taxonomy): domain Eukaryota; kingdom Viridiplantae; phylum Streptophyta; class Magnoliopsida; order Malvales; family Malvaceae; genus Gossypium; species Gossypium arboreum. The sequence continues at coordinate 64,466,589 of NC_069074.1, read as the reverse complement.
AGAACAGACAAGCTACTATTATGAGCTTCGTGCAAAATGGTCCATTTTCATCCACAAAGGTAGAGACACGGACGTGTGTCTTAGCCATGTATGACACATGGTCAGGTGAAACAGCCGTGTGCCCCCTGTAGCTTTCAAAGAGTTGCAAGTCAGGCTGTTACACGGCCTAGCACACGGGCACAGACACGAGTGTGTAAGGTTATTTCGAAGGGTACACAGGCATATGACTTGGCCATGTGACCTAAGTCAGTGAGTTACATGGGCACGGATACAGGTTGGGACACGGCTATGTGTCCCTACATTGACTGGCCACACGGCCGTGTGACCCCTATAGTTTGAAAATTTTCATCTTTTTCAAAAAAATTCTATAAGTTTATGATTTAGTCTCGATTTGTTTCTAATACGTATTTAGGGCCTCGAGGGTTCGTTTTAGGGACAATATGTATGTACTGAATTATGTTTAATGTATATATTGATATGATTTGAAAAGTTTGAAATTTATGTCTGTTTGATTTGAAAACTATGGTAATGCTTTGTAATCCTATTTCGGCGATGGATACGGGTTAGGAGTGTAACATTTATTGGTATCAGAGCTACGATTTAGTCAATTCTCAGACTAAATGTAGTGTAACACCCCTTACCTGTATTCAGTGCCGGGACAGTAAACGAGGCATTACCGGACTTACATCGCAAGCAAACATACAATTCCGAGTCATACATTTTCATCCAAATTAAAAACCATTTGTATTCTATCATAAAGTCTCTAATACGAGCCTACAAGGCCAAAAACATGCTTTGAAAGTGGTTCGGGACTAAACTGAGCATTTATAAATCACATCACACAAGAGATAATTGCACGTGCATGCATATATGTATATATCAGTTTACAACCAATTCAACCAAAATGAGACAAGCTACATGGCTAAATACCAAAACAAGCTTATGACTATTACAAGCCAATACATTTGGCCAAATCATGATGACACATATAAAAAAATGATCAAGTCCCTATACATGGGATATTCTCAAAATGTTTTACATCATCGTTATCCAAAATAACAGTTTGATAGTGTGATGCGAACTCCAATAATCTCCAACTTGAACTAGCTTGGTGGCACTATAAAACATGAAAAATAAAATGGAGTAAGCTATATAGCTTAGTAAGCTCGTATGAAAGAAATAAGCTAACCTTACCATACAATAACATGCAAGTAATATGACATAAGATAATGTAATTTACCAAAATCTCATGATCATAATTCACTTCCATCAAAACTTTCCTTGAATTCGTCATTTCACGAATTAATAATCATAAGCTTTAAGTACATACTTGTACCATCTCGTAATAATTTCATACTTAGTCTCATGGTTGTTATACCCAATGAACCACTCAGAATAATAATATCGGATACTCAGGAAAACCTTACATGCAAGGTGCCACATATGTAGCCATTGCTACCTCTATCTCATATCACATATATGCTCGCTTTCAAGCCATTCACAGGCCTACTCACACAAGCTGTCAATTAAGACGTAGCTACACAGTGCTGCTCACACAAGCTGTCAAGTAACCGTGACATATACCAGTATACTTAGCCATCGGTAGGACGTACAGGACCAGCATCCGGATCACATAACATAAAACCCTAGTGACATGTCACTTATATCCTAATCTATTCTTAAGATTCGATCGGGATTTCTTGCTTGCCGAAACATCATCGAACGTGTCTGTAGAGTCATTTACACAATTCATGAAGTATTAAAGCATTTAAAATACAATTAAAATAAAGCTTATTTAACATACGAACTTACCTTGGTTACAAAAATGGCCAAAGAGATTTATTCGTCAATTAATTTGGTTTTCCCTTGATCTAAACCCGAACTTCACTTTTCTTGATCTATAATACTGCATTTAACTTATTTAATCATCACATTATTCAATTCAGCCCAAAAACACATTATGGAAAAATTTACATTTTGCCCTTAACTTTTCAACATTTTACAATTTAGTCCCTAAGCTCGTAAAATGAATTTATTTCAATTTATTCACAACCCAAGCCTAGCTGAAAATTTATTTATACTCATAACAGACCATATTTTTTTATTTATTCGCGCTTTTCTACACATTTTATAGACTTTTACAAATAAGTCCCTATTTAACATTTTTATCGAAAATCACTTTGTAAATGTTGTTTATCTAACATCAAACATACATTTTCTACCATTAAACATCAAAATACACACATATTCATCATGGGTCAAATTTTAGACTTTAATGCTTCTTCAAATTAGTACTTGGAAAGGCTAGATTAGGCTAAGACAACTTCAAAATCATAGAAATCAGTAAAAATAGGGCAAGAATGGACTTACAATCGAGCTTGAAAGTGGCCAAAACCCTAGCTATGTCTTTTTCTTCAAATTCGGCTATGGGGGGACTAATTTGAAAAGATGGATACTTTTATTTTTACTTATTTTTTCTTTATTTATTAGATTACCAAAATACCCCTCACTTAAACTTTCAAATTTTTACGTACTCCATGTCCATTTTTGTCCACTAAGAAGTATAATGGACTAATTACCATTTAAGGACCTCCAATTAAAATTTTATAACAATTAGACACCTTTAACTTATAGAATTCAAGTTTTGCATCTATTGCAATTTAGTCCTTCTAGTCAAATTGGGCACTCAATCGATAAAATTTCTTAACGAAATTTTATCACAATTATTCTTTCATGCTGTAGACATTAAAGAAACAATAAAATAAATATTTCTATTTCATATTTGTGGTCCCGAAACCACTATTATGATTTGACCTAAAAAGGGGCTATTACAACTCTCCCCCTTTAAGGATTTTCGTCCCCAAAAATCTTACCAAAAAAGAGGTTAGGGTGCTCCTTTCTCATAGCTTCCTCAGATTCCCACGTAGCCTCTTCGACCCCGTGTCTTTGCTAGAAAACTTTCACTAGAGCTAAGCTTTTATTTCTCAATTTTTAACCTCTCGAGCTAACACTTTAATTGGTTCTTCACCATATGTCATATCGGGTCGAATCTCAATCACTGACAGCGAGATCACATGTGATGGATTTGATCGATATCATCGCAACATCGACACATGAAATACATTGCGGATCCTTTCTAACTCTGACGGCAAAGTAAGTCGATATGCCTGTAACACCCCGTACCCGAGACCGTTGCCGGAGTCAAACACGAGGTGTTAACGGACTTAATTCATTAATTAAACAGCTCATACAATTCATTTTAAAATTTCCAGACAAGCTGGCTAACTGCATCACAGTCGCTTTAAAAATCATATCTCGAGTTACGAAACTCGAAATCCAATTCCGTAAATTTTTCCTGAAACTAGACTCATATATATATCTATTAATTTTTTTCTAGAATTTTTGGTTGGGCCAATTAGTACAGTTTATTAGTTAAAGTCTCCCCTGTTTCAGGGTTCAACTACTCTGACCTCTGTGTATTACGAATCAGATATCTCCCTGTAAAGAGTTTCAATGACTATGCTGTTTATCTCTAATAAAACTAGACTCAATAAGGAATCTGTACATATAAAGCATGACTTCTAATTATCTTTGTAAAATTTATGGTGAATTTCCAAATTCAGAACAGGGATCCAGAAATCGCTCTGGCCCTGTTTCACAAAAATTTAAACATCTCATAAAATATAGCTCATATACCTGTTTCGCTTATTCCATATGAAAATAGACTCATCAAACTTCGATTCCATAACTTATTCATTATTTAATTCCATTTCTACTATTTTTAGTGATTTTTTGAACTCACGTCACTGCTGCTATCTGAATCTATTTTATGGTAAATTTTACCTATTTCATGGTTTCCATGGATTAGCTAGCAATTTGACATACATAATACCAAATATGATCATGATTAGCCATTCCAATGGCTAATCATTACCAAGCATTTCTATTTCCATACCACTCAATAACCATATCATAAGACCATATATACAAAATGATTATAATGCTATACATGCCATACTCAAAATATACAAGCCATTATGCCAAGATGGTATACGGATAGTGTGAGCGTGCCTCCGACCGCTTCCGATTTCCGAGCTGGCTTGTCAACACTACAAGGAATGAAAAGGAGGAGTAAGCATAAATGCTTAGTAAGCTCACATGCAAATAGCAAGTAACATAACCATATAAGCAAACATAAAACATCATTTGCATAATCATCACCAAGACATTCATATCACCTTTTCATTTATCATCTTACCATATTGTTGTTATATCGAGTTTTCAACCCGAGGGTTAAGTACATACCTGTTCAAAGTATCCATTTCACAACACTTACCAATACGTCCCTTTCATCTTGAGTATTCCTCCACTTGAGTAGAACTTTACCCGTTGAACACATCGAATATAATTGGATACATGGAAAGTTTGCACATAAGTGCTACATATGTAGCCAAGCTACCATGTAACCCGCCCATAAGTGAACTCGGACTCAACTCAACAAGCTCGGGCGTCAGATCCATAAGTGAACTCGGACTCAACTCAACGAGCTCGGATGCCTAGTTACATCTCTCGAACTCGGACTCAACTCAACGAGTTCGGACATTCGCATCCATAAGTGAACTCGGACTCAACTCAACGAGTTCGGATGCTCAACCATCCTAGTGATATGTCACTTGTATCCTAATCCATTCCTAAGGTTCAACGGGACCTTTTTCCCAATCATGTGTCTCAACCATCTTCTACGGAATGCCGTTACCGATACTCGGTAGTATTTCACATTTTCCAAGTATATCACATAATTTGACATATTAACAAACAATTATCACAAGATAATATTTCATAATAATTATCATATCGTTTAAATAACATTAAAACATTTAAAATAATAACTATGTTACCAATATTTACATATGAACTTACCTCGTATGCTAAAATGGCTATTTTTACCATTTCGTCCACAACTTGGTATTTTCCCATTTTAGCCCAATTTCAGTTTTCCTTGCTCTATCATTTAAAATATAGTCTAATTAGGACTCACATTATTCAAATTGACCCAAAATCATATTTTGGAAAAATTACAATTTTGCCCTAAACTTTTGCATATTTACACTTTTGCCCCAAAGCTCGTAAATTAAAATTCAGCCTATTTTCTTATGTTTTATGACATGCTGATCATTTTTCCTTCTATGGAAACATCAAATTCTCACTCTAACATGTACTTATGACTATTAGGTATTTTTACCGATTAAGCCCTTTTGCTCGTTTTCACTTAAAACCGAGTAGCACAAGTTGTCTAACATAATTTAAAACCTCATATTCTATCATAAAACACCAAAATACACAAATTTCACCTATGGGTATTTTTCCAAATATAAACCCTAGGCTAAATTATTGCTAGCATAAGCTAAATCGAGCTACGGACTCCAAAACGTAAAAATCATTAAAACGAGGCTAGAACGGACTTACAATCGAGCTTGGAAGCTTGAAAACCCTAGCCATGGTTTCTCCTTGCTATATTCGGCCATGGGTTGAAGATGAGCAAAATTGGCTTTTAATTTTGTATTTTAATTCATTTTACCCTAAATGACCAAAATGCCCTTACTACTAAACTTTCCAAAACTCCATCCATGTCCAATTTTTGTCCATAGACTTAGAAATTGGTAAAATTACTCTTTAAGGACCTCTAATTAATAATCTAATTCAATTTTATGCAAAATACTTCTAGAACACAAGTTTTGCAATTTATTCAATTTAGTCCCAAATTTCAAATTAAGCACTTTATGCATAAAATTTCTTCACGAAATTTTCACACAATCATGCAATCATATCATAGACCTTAAAATAATCATAAAATAATTATTTATATCTCGGATTTTGTGGTCACGAAACCACTATTCGACTAGGCCCAAAATCGATATTACAACTCTCCCCTTCGTGGATTTTCGTCCCAAAATCTTACCGTAAAAGTGGTCTTCACTTTTAATCTCATATTTGGTGTCAAGAACTTGCACTTATACTGTACCTCCAATACATCTCTTCAATTTCTCATATGATCTAAAAGCTTACAGTCTCAACTCTCAACTGTTCTTAAATTTTCAACCCTTCTCAATTTCCCATGATATCATGACATAAAACCTGGATCTCAACTTGATTTAATGGAGACCGGAATTCCAAGAAATCCGACAATCAAAGAGACTGAAATTCCATGAATCGATGAGTAGGAATTCATTCAATACGATGTGATTTATAGATCTCGCCAAACATTTAACAATAAGATACATCACATTTTCCTCTTTCCGCCATAGAAATAATTCTGATATGGCCTCAAGAATAATCCTTCTCATTTCCATCGCAATATCAACATTGACAAGGATAATTTTGATAGATCCCAATGCTCGGCTTTAACCCTTTTAACAACTCCGATTTTATGTAACATCGGATGCTCTAAACTATCACATTACCTCACTGTCTTGAAACACATCACAATTCATACAACAATACATTACTGAAAGTCAGGAAGTCTTTGCTCAATGTAGACTAGTCTAGTTCGACGCTTGGTTACCAATATTCTCATCTATCCGAACTCACAACATGTAATAAACTTTTCAGCTTTCACAAGATGGAAACCTTATCATTCAGAGTGACTTAAACTAATATTCAACTCTTTCTAATAAATATAGACTTCTCGTTCAAACTATTTACTCTTTGATCTGCACAAAATGAAATTCTATTATCAAACTTGGGAAAATAATCCCGACATAATTGTCACATGAAATCTTTCAAATAAATAATTTACCATACCGACTAAAACTCGCGCTTTTATCACCTATGCCTTTACTGATGTCAAATCCTTACGTAAATTAGAAAAATCCCAATACTAAAATCACCACATTACCAAGATCAAATTAGAAGTATAGTCATATTTGACATGATTATCACGAATGAAGAACGACTTGAACATGAGTCATAATTGACAAATTATGGAACAAAGATAACAAGAAAACCGAATAAAGAAATCCAAGATAGAGAAACCCGAATAAAGAAATCCGAATAAAGAGATCCGGGATAAAGAAACCCAAGATACGATACTATGCCGAGAATCGAAAAGCAAATTCATAGAGAAAATACGAGATACCACGATAATTCTTCAAAGAAAGAAAGTCCAAAAGAAAACATTATTTAATCCCATGAAATCAAATATAACAAGATCAATATATCTCCCCATACATATATATCGATGAAGCATCAAGTAGAAGAAAGCAGAATCATAATATCATATGAATTCTCTCATCAATTCTTATCGACGAAATGAAATAGAATACCCGATGAAATAGAGCAATATAAATTATAAACCAATCAGACTACCAATGCTTTCATCCAACACCAAATTAGAAGACATTCCCATATAACAAGAATTTCTTCAAAAGATCAATAGCCATAGAATAATTTCTGAGAACGGGTGAACACATAGAACATCTCAAAAGAGATCTAAATCTGTCCGGTCATAATCATCACACTCGGATAATTCACATTTGAAATATCATTTCCCAACTAGTTCTGCGTCACAAATTTCATATTAAATCATTCACTAAAGAATGTCATTCTGAATAAATTTCGATTTACCAAAGAGAATTCCTTCTCTAACTGGGACAAAGGTATAATTCCAATAATCTTTATATCAATCGATACTTTACGGCTCGACTTTACTTATCAGCTCATTTTCAATCTCGGATCATACTTATAATTATTCTATCATTGAACTCTTTGGGTTTTCAACAGAAACTTATTCAATACAAATCTCATGAAATTCCATTATAAGTACCACTTTGGTAAGGGGAGGGTTGTAGGACCTCCGACTCGACTTTTTATACATACACATATGACACAACTTCCATCATCATAGTAACATCATCAAAATCATGTCATTCATTCATGTTGGCTTACACCAATTTTCCTATTGTCCCATTTAGACAATATACTTATGCATACATTCTATGTTTTCTAGATAGCTTTACTTATCCATTCATTTAATTAAATTAATTCATGCTCATGACATTATATAAGGCCAAACAAACATAGATATTTGCATCACAATCACAACTTTCATTTCGTGCATCATCATGTACATATCATTACAATCATACAATTCAGTCCAACAATTTAACATAGATAAGTTCATTTCATTATAATCCTTTATCTCATAAAAAATTGTATATCATTAACATTCATCAACATTCAACGTCCAATCAAGACAAGGACATTTTCATTCAGATTATGATATTATGACCTTTATTAATACCTCTACTACTTTCTATTTATTCCGTTCATCTTATCAAGTAAGCCACATACACTACATCGTATGAGCATTAAGCAAATATGGATATTTATCACAACATGAACTTTCATCTCACATATTATCACATATGTATCATAAACTTTTATTCATACTTTTCTGAACCGAGACTTATCATAATCATAATTTTACTCAAATATCTTCACATAACATTGAACATGGTCGGCACAAATCGGTTGGAGAGTACCTGCCTAAATAAGACGGTACTTATACGCTGCGGAAGACATCACACTATCACGCATCGGTGGCATGTATAGCTAAACTTTTACACATGCTAGGTTAGTCCGAGAACCGACTAAACCTGCTCGATACCACTAAATGTAACAACCTGCACTCGAGACCGTTTCCGAGTCGAACACGAGGTGTTAACGGACTTAATTCATTAATTAAACAGCTCATACAATTCATTTTAAAATTTCCAGACAAGCTGGCTAACTGCATCACAGTCGCTTTAAAAATCATATCTCGAGTTACGAAACTCGAAATCCAATTCCGTAAATTTTTCCTGAAACTAGACTCATATATATATCTGCTAAGTTTTTTCTAGAATTTTTGGTTGGGCCAATTAGTACAGTTTATTAGTTAAAGTCTCCCCTGTTTCAGGGTTCAACTACTCTGACCTCTGTGTATTACGAATCAGATATCTCCCTGTACAGAGCTTCAATGACTATGCCGTTTATCTCTAATAAAACTAGACTCAATAAGGAATCTGTAAATATAAAGCATGACATCTAATTATCTTTGTAAAATTTATGGTGAATTTCCAAATTCAGAACAGGGGATCCAGAAATCGCTCTGGCCCTGTTTCACAAAAATTTAAACATCTCATAAAATATAGCTCATATACCTGTTTCGCTTATTCCATATGAAAATAGTCTCATCAAACTTCGATTCCATAATTTATTCATTATTTAATTCCATTTCTACTATTTTTAGTGATTTTTTAAACTCACATCACTGCTGCTGTCTGAATCTATTTTATGGTAAATTTTACCTATTTCATGGTTTCCATGGATTAGCTAGCAATTTGACATACATAATACCAAATATGATCATGATTAGCCATTCCAATGGCTAATCATTACCAAGCATTTCTATTTCCATACCACTCAATAACCATATCATAAGACCATATATACAAAATGATTATAATGCTATACATGCCATACTCAAAATATACAAGCCATTATGCCAAGATGGTATACGGATAGTGTGAGCGTGCCTCCGACCGCTTCCGATTTCCGAGCTGGCTTGTCAACACTACAAGGAATGAAAAGGAGGAGTAAGCATAAATGCTTAGTAAGCTCACATGCAAATAGCAAGTAACATAACCATATAAGCAAACATAAAACATCATTTGCATAATCATCACCAAGACATTCATATCACCTTTTCATTTATCATCTTACCATATTGTTGTTATATCGAGTTTTCAACCCGAGGGTTAAGTACATACCTGTTCAAAGTATCCATTTCACAACACTTACCAATACGTCCCTTTCATCTTGAGTATTCCTCCATTTGAGTAGAACTTTACCCGTTGAACACATCGAATATAATTGGATACATGGAAAGTTTGCACATAAGTGCTACATATGTAGCCAAGCTACCATGTAACCCGCCCATAAGTGAACTCGGACTCAACTCAACAAGCTCGGGCGTTCGCATCCATAAGTGAACTCGGACTCAACTCAACGAGCTCGGATGCCTAGTTACATCTCTCGAACTCGGACTCAACTCAACAAGTTCGAACATTCGCATCCATAAGTGAACTCGGACTCAACTCAACGAGTTCGGATGCTCAACCATCCTAGTGATATGTCACTTGTATCCTAATCCATTCCTAAGGTTCAACGGGACCTTTTTCCCAATCATGTGTCTCAACCATCTTCTACGGAATGCCGTTACCGATACTCGGTAGTATTTCACATTTTCCAAGTATATCACATAATTTGACATATTAACAAACAATTATCACAAGATAATATTTCATAATAATTATCATATCATTTAAATAACATTAAAACATTTAAAATAATAACTATGTTACCAATATTTACATATGAACTTACCTCGTATGCGAAAATGGCTATTTTACCATTTCGTCCACAACTTGGTATTTTCCCCATTTTAGCCCGAATTTCAGTTTTCCTTGCTCTATCATTTAAAATATAGTCTAATTAGGACTCACATTATTCAAATTGACCCAAAATCATATTTTGGAAAAATTACAATTTTGCCCTAAACTTTTGCATATTTACACTTTTGCCCCAAAGCTCGTAAATTAAAATTCAGCCTATTTTCTTATGTTTTATGACATTCTGATCATTTTTCCTTCTATGGCAACATCAAATTCTCACTCTAACATGTACTTATGACTATTAGGTATTTTTACCGATTAAGCCCTTTTGCTCGTTTTCACTTAAAACCGAGTAGCACAAGTTGTCTAACATAATTTAAAACCTCATATTCTATCATAAAACACCAAAATACACAAATTTCACCTATGGGTATTTTTCCAAATATAAACCCTAGGTTAAATTATTGCTAGCATAAGCTAAATCGAGCTACCGGGACTCCAAAAAACGTAAAAATCATTAAAAACGAGGCTAGAACGGACTTACAATCGAGCTTGGAAGCTTGAAAAACCCTAGCCATGGTTTCTCCTTGCTATATTCGGCCATGGGGTTGAAGATGAGCAAAATTGGCTTTTAATTTTGTATTTTAATTCATTTTACCCCTAAATGACCAAAATGCCCTTACTACTAAACTTTCCAAAAATTCCATCCATGTCCAATTTTTGTCCATAGACTTAGAAATTGGTAAAATTACTCTTTAAGGACCTCTAATTAATAATCTAATTCAGTTTTGTGCAAAATACTTCTAGAACACAAGTTTTGCAATTTATTCAATTTAGTCCCAAATTTCAAATTAAGCACTTTATGCATAAAATTTCTTCACAAAATTTTCACACAATCATGCAACCATATCATAGACCTTAAAATAATCATAAAATAATTATTTATATCTCGGATTTTGTGGTCACGAAACCACTATTCCGACTAGGCCCAAAATCAGGATATTACAATGCCACTGGCCCTATTCTTTCAATAATCTCATACGGCCCAATGAGACACTTTCAGAAACACTTTCAGAAACTCAACTTGCCTTTGCGTCCAAATCTAAGAATTTTCTTCCACTGAGACACTTTAAGAAACACTTTGTCACCAACTTGAAATTCGATATCCTTCCATTTCAAATTCGCGTACGATTTCTGTCGATTCGGAGCTGCTTCAATCACGAATTACTTTTACTTTCTCCTCGATTTCTCTAACCAAATCAACCCCGTGAATCTATTTCTCACTAAGCTTGGTCCAATACAATGGAGTTCAACACTTGCGGCCATACAATGCTTCATATGGTGCCATCTTTATACTCGATTGATAACTGTTGTTATAAGAAAATTTGACCAACGATAGATATTTCTCCCAACTACCTTCGAATTCTAAAATACAACAACGAAGCATATCTTTGAGAATTTGGATCACTCTCTCAGATTGACTGTCGGTTTGTAGATGGAATGCGGTACTAAAATTCAACTTTGTACCTAACAATTCTTGTAATTTCTTCCAAAGTCATGACGTAAACCTTGGATCTCTATCTGAAATAATAGAAATAGGCACTCCTTGCAATCTAACAATTTCAACAATGCACAATTCAGCTAGTTTATCAAGTGAATGATTAGTATGTGTCAGAATAAAATGAGCCGATTTTGTCAATCTATCAACAATGACCCAAATAGTATCTTTCTTCTTCGGAGTCAAAGCTAACCCTGATACGAAATCTATCGTAACTCTATCCCATTTGCACTCGAGTATAGTCACAGGCTGAAGTAAACCCGAAGGCACTTGATGTTCGACTTTCACTCGTTGACAAATCAAACATCTTGTTACAAACTCTAAAATGTCTCGTTTCATGCTTGACCATCATTATAATTCCTTCAAACCATTATACATCTTGGTACTTCCAGGATGAACAGATAGACAAACATTATTTGCCTCATGAAGAATTTTCTAAATCAGTTTAGTATCTCTTGGTACACAAATACTACCTCGAAACCTCAAATAATCATCAGATCCAATCTGATATTCTAAATCACTATTCAATTCACATTGAACTCTTTTAGCTTGCAACTTATTATCACATTTCTAAGCTTCGCAATTTACTGAAGAAATACCGGCCTAGCTTTCAACTTGGCCAAGATTGATCCATCATTAGGTAAAGTTAACCACGTATTCATTGCTCTCAAAGCAAACAAAGTCTTTTCTATTTAAAGCGTCTGCGACTATGTTCGCTTTCCCCGGGTGATAGTTGATCACTATTCATACTCTTTCAATAGCTTGAGCCATCTTCGTTGTCGCAAATTCAAATCTTTCTAAGTCATCAAATACTTTAAACTCTTGTGATCAATAAAGATGTGACACTTCTCACCAAATAAGTGGTGTCCCTAAATTTTTAAAGTGAACACAATAGCAGCCAATTCCAAGTCATGCGTCGAATAATTCCTTTCGTGCAGTTTCAGCTGTCTCGAGGCATAAGCTATCACTTTACCCTATTGCATCAACACATAACCAAGACCATTCAATGACGCGTCACTAAAAATCACAAACTCTTCCCGACTCAGGTTGCAATAACACTGGTGCCTCAGTCAAAAACGCTTTCAACTACTCAAAACTCTGTTGACATTTCTCAGGCCATTCGAATTTCACATCTTTTTGTAATAATCTGGTCATAGGTGTAGCAATCATCAAAAATCCCTTAACAAAACATCGATAATAACTAGCCAAACCCAAAAATCTTCTAACTGTGGATACATTTCTTGGTGGTTTCCAATCAACAACTGCCAAAATCTTACTCGGATCAACCTGTATACCTTCCGCTAAAATAATGTGTCCTAGAAATTCGACTTCTCGAAGCCAAAACTCACTTTTTCTGAATTTAGTAAACAATTTCTTATCTCTCAAAGTCTAAAATATGATTATTAAATGTTTAGCATTCTCAAACTCATCTCGAGAATAAATCAAAATGTCATCAATAAAAATAACCACAAATTTATCTAAATACGGTGGAAAATTCGATTCATCAAGGCCATAAAAACTTCAGGAGCATTAGTAATCCAAAAGGCATAACAAGAAATTTATAATGCACGTACCTTGTTCTGAATGTAGTCTTTGGCACATCCAACTCTTTAACTCTCAATTGATAATAGCCTAATCTTAAGTCTATCTTCGAGAACACTGTTGCCCCTTTCAACTGATCAAGCAAATCATCAATTCTTGGTAAAGCATACTTGTTCTTTATCGTAACCTTGTTAAGTTGACGATAATCAATACAAAGTCTCATGGATCCGTCTTTCTTCTTGACGAATATCACTGGTGCACCACAGAGTGAAAAACTCGGTCTCACAAAACCCTTATCTATCAATTCTTGCAACTAAGATTCGAAATCCTTCAATTTGGTTGGAGCCATTCTATACGGTGCTACTGATATCGGTGAAGTTCCCGATACTAAATTAATAGTAAACTCAACCTCTCTAATCGGTGGTAATCCAGGCAACTCTTCTAGAAACACATTCGTGTATTCGCAAACTATCGGCATAGATTCAATCTTCAATTCAGACACTTTCTGTAATGTCCTAAATTTTGGGCCAACAGTTTTAAGTCTTGAGTGGGTGCAGTTAGGAGACTGTACATAAATATTTAGTTGTGCAAGAAAGTGACACAACAGTGTATTTGTTTCAGTGGTTAAGTGTTCTGGGAAATGTATGTGAAGTCCAAAGTTCAAGCCTGGGCTTTTGCAAAATTTTGGTTTTTACTTTATTAAACCCTATTTCTAGTCAGTAGGTTTCTTAAATAAATATGAATAAAGCATGACATAAAAAGCCTACTAGTCTAGTGGTAAGTGGTGTGTGAAGTGTGCAAGAGGTCTGAGGTTCGAATCCCTGCTGATGCAATTGGGGATCATATCTTTTTTTACTGAGGGCCAAATGAGGAGGTTGTGTTTGACCAAAACACCAAAAGTTTGAATAGATTTGTTGTTAGCCGAATCTGATAAGAGCATTATGGGGGGTTTTGATTGTTTGAATTGGTGGACAGGAGGGAATTAAGGAGAAAATCAAGCAAGTTTGAATTTAAAGGAGAGTTATGCTGGGTTTGAACTCTGGCACTCAGTGTTTTGGTTGTGTAGGAATGTTGGGGAGGTGTTTAGTATGTAGAAGGCCGAAAAGCACCTATACCTAGCAAAATTAAGTGAATACCGAATCGGATGAGTTCATTTGGTAAAAAATTTGACTATGCTAATTGGTGTCGAAAATGGTTTTGCTTTGGGTGCCAATTTTTAGATTAGCTAGCTGAGTATTGACTTTGTTTTCAATACCTCGAGTTGGCAGCTTCTTTTCTTTTGTTTTGTTTGCTTTAGCTGAATACTGCATTTCACTTCTCCTTCTTTCTTTTACTCTTTTCTCCATTAAGCCAAACACCTTGATCAAGTGGCCATTTTCTTTTTCTTTCAACTCTTCTCGGTTTCTTCTCTCTTAGGCTGAGTCCTATGTTGGCCGAATACTCATACTCTCCCTCTCTCAAAATCTTTTTGTTCTTCTTGCTTTGGCCGAATCTCCTTGTTTGATTGTTGGAGAAATTCATTTGATTTATTGGTAAGTGTGTGTTACAATTGCCTTATTATTTCTTTTCCTAGCCGAATATCCCTTTCTCTTTTCTCTTGACTCGTTCGGCTTTTATTGAGTTTTCCCTTACATTGATTAAAGGCAAGTATTTTCTTCTCTTCCCCTATTCTGCTTTTGATTTTTCTTGAAAGGGGGGAATCAACTTTGGCATTATTGGCCGAATATTTGGTGTTCCCATTCTTTCTCTCGCTCGTCGATTTTCCTTCTCCTAAGTAGTGGGTTTTGTCTAACACAAATTGCTGTCGGTTGGTAAGTATTTTGGGTAAGGGTAGAAATTTGTCTCAAGTGTTGTGATTATGTTGTTTTTTTAATTTATTTTTAATCTGTTAAGGTGCTAATCCTTTGTATGTCGAATCTTATTGTTGCAGTGCCAAATAGAGTTGGACTTGGTTTACCTACGGAGTTATAAGACTTCATTGGTTGAGGAAATAGAAGTAAGTGTCTGTAATGAGTTTGTTTGGTGACTGTTGTAGTATTAAGCATGACTAATGCTCGTCATGAATTTTTCAATTATTGTAGGTGCGATTCATCTCAAGAGGGGTTGCGTACCTAGAATCCTAACAGGTGTGTAACCACATTGCTATAAACGTAGATCGGTAAAAGTTGAAAAAGTATGATTGTTGATGCTACACGAGCATGCGCTCGCTTGTGTGGTAATCCGAACGCATAAAAATCGTGGGCAGTTGATCATAGAGGCCACCATGAGCGATTTCATGGGCTTAGGCCGTTTTGGGCCACATTAGGCCAAAATGGGCCGTGTGGGCCATGGGCTCGTGGGCCTCACATAGGTAAACTACACGGACGTGTGGAGATTATGGGGTCAGGCTGTG
Organism: Gossypium arboreum; assembly: GCF_025698485.1. Classification (NCBI taxonomy): domain Eukaryota; kingdom Viridiplantae; phylum Streptophyta; class Magnoliopsida; order Malvales; family Malvaceae; genus Gossypium; species Gossypium arboreum. The sequence continues at coordinate 64,450,664 of NC_069074.1, read as the reverse complement.
TAATTCACACAGCTAAGGCCATCTCTGGACTATATGGGTCATGTAACATCCTGATTTTTGGAATTATTCGCGATTTTCAATATTTTGTAAAGACTTTAAAATTTTGTATTTGGATGTGAAATTAATATTTTGGGTAGGTAAATGGGCTTATAAAAGGCCCATGTGCTGGCCAAAACCCGGTTGAATTTTTTGAATTTTGGACTTAAAAGGTTAGGGGTTCTGGCTAAGTGGCCTTAAGTGGAGTGATGGGTAAATTGCATCACAAAAAGAGCCTTGGTAAAGTGGCCAGGGTGACACCACTAGGCTCCTAAAAAGGTGGCGTGTGGAGCTTTGAGGGAGGCATGGGATCGATTCCCTGTGTTGACAAATGGATGCATTTATTTTTAAGTACAAGAGGGGTAGTGTTGGAGTCCAGGTGGATTCTGCTAAAGAAGAATTTGGATTAGTCCAAACGCTTGGATTAAGGAGTGATAAGGGGAGATATTTAAGGGATTAGGAGAGAGGATAGGAGTTGGCCGAATATTGGGAATTGAAGGGGGGAAAATCGGCAGAGGGTTTTGAGGTTAGTATTTCGGCACCTAGGGTATTGAGTGGTGCCGTCCTCTTCTGCTCAGACATCACAAGGTTTTCTTTTCTCTCTTTTTCCTCTCTAGCCGAAACTACCACCTCCCTTGTTCTTCTTTTTCTATTTTTTCTTCTTCAAAACCATTCATCAAACCTGCTATTCATCAGCACCTTTGCCGAAGTCGCAAAAGCCGAAATCCTATGATCACTGTTTGTGCCGATTTCTTCAAAGCCAGGTCCTTCTATGTTCTTTTGTTTTTATTAAATCTACGATTATCTTTTCTTAATCCTAGATACCTGACGACAATTTTACTTCAAGGTTATAGTTCCATATTGTCATCTCCTTCATCACCCAAAAGCCGAAAAACCATAGATTTGGGGGCTTATAGCCGAAACTTCAAGACTTTGGGAGTCAAGTTCTACCGTCGATAAATCTACACCAGATTGCGTGGAGATCAAAAAGGGGTAAGGGGTAAGTACTTATCATCCCAGATCTGTTCTTATTTTACGATGTTAGGAAAAGCCGAAATCCTTAAAAATTAGAGAGGCTGTCAATTTGAGCATAAGGCTTTAAGGGTTTGTAACTGATGTTTTCTTTCGATGATTAGAGTCTTCTTAAGCGTTGGATCAAAAGCGTAAATCATTGGAACAATCAAATTCGGAGCTAGCTATCGATTTTGGCAAAAATGTAAGGTTTCAAAGGCTTTTAGGGACATGGTTCGATCATGGATAAGTAAGTTTTGGGGTTTAGTGATTACGGTTTGTAAATAAGAACTGTGCTAATTAATTGTAGGACATCGGAAGAGATCTCAATAGCAGTCGTCGCGAATCAGGTGTGTACTGAACACCCTTCCTTAGTTCAATTCGGTAAAAGCTGAAATGCCGAAATTCCGGCATTTCATAGGCTTGTGAGTATGCGAATGCTCTCAAGACATAGAGTAATTGTTAGATCTAGCACCGCAAAGTGGTAAGTAAGTTCGTGTGACGTTTTAACGTACTTCGAAAAAAGAGGGCCTCGATGGGCCAAAACTGGGCCCAATAGGCTTACGGACCAATATGGGTAAGAGATGGGCAAAGTAGCATGTTAGTTAGATGGTGGGACCAAAATTGCATAAGACGGCTAAAAAATTACTGAAATAACGTGTGTAGTTGCGTAAGTACGAAATTACCCCTAAAGAGCATAATTACCGAAATACCCCTAGGGTTTAAATTGGCTAAACTGCATGATTGATTAATACTGTATTGTACATGATATGCTTTATTAATATCTGTTGCATGGGATTGGGGTAATTGATGGAGGAAGTATTGAAAGTGGTTCATCCACGTCTTGGAGGCTTTGCCTCAACTTATCGATATTTGAGCGTGTGGTACGCAATCGTGGAGTGTAGGGTGGGTGGGTTGAGATATTCCCACATGGAGTGTAGGGTGGTGCAGGCGGTGTAGCGGTTGGTGGGTTGAGTAGTCTCCCCAGATGGGTTTGCATGCATTACTACTATTGTTACTTATGTTACTGTACTGGGCCTATGGGCCACACTGTTATGTAAAAAGGGGCTAAGGCCTTGCTACTGTATTCTAAAAAGGGCTTCGGTCCACTGTGTGCTGTTATCTGAATAGGGCTTAGGCCCAATGGGCTTGAGCTGATTTGGGCTTTGGATGGGTTTCTGCATACACTGAGTTTCCCAAACTCACCCCCTTTTCCCTTCCATCCTTGCAGGTGAGCCCTAGTTGGTGGACTTGGAGTCAAGGGATTCAGAGTGGCCATGAAGATGGATTGCCGATTTTAAATAAGTTTAGCATTTAATTTGGATTATTTTTATTATGCTTAAAGTTGTAATAAGGCCGCTCTTTTTAATTAATTTGATTTTGGGGATTATTAAACTGGTTAGCACTAGGGTTCGTTTTATAAAAACTACTCGTTTTTAAAAGATCACGATGACGCACAAAGTTTTCACAAAGTAAATGTTTTTCCAAGAAAATTAATATTTTAAGCAAATGTTTTTCAACCTTAATCATTTTCTTAAGATGGACATAACCAAACAGTTTTCTCCAAAGGGAGCATGTCTAGGATTGGATCCGAAGGGAGCTTGTTTCTCCAAGATGGACTTAATCATTTTGAGTGTGGCAATGGCGGTGTGCATGTCTAGGATTGGATCCGAAGGGAGCTTGGTACTTAGCGGTCAAGCGGACTCACCTCCTCTCCTTCCCGGTTTCCTACCCGTGCACGACTTCCATTCACTTTAACGTACTTTTAAAAGTGTCTTTACAACACCAACTAAGTTTTTCCAAACTAAGTAATACGGAATGTTTTGAACGCTTCGATGTGGCGCATCAGATCCGGTCATAACGTCCAGGCCGGGTTTGGGGTGTTACAGGTCATACGAGCGTGAGGGCGTACATGGCCCGCAATATGGGTTGTGGGCCTATTATCACCAATTGATTGTTAAGGTTGCACGGGTCGCCCAAGAGGACTGTGGACCTACTGTTGGGCCGGTAAGTGTACCCAGACCCTTATTTTTGTAAATGACTGATATACCCTATGTGATGTGTGACTGTTTGAGCATGTCATTTTTACTGTATATACATTTATATTATGTTCCATTGCATGGGGTGGGATATATGATATTGGAGGAAGTGTACTGAAAGGCTATAAGCCTATTACTGGTAGCTCTACTACAAATACTGTTTTAGTGCTTCAACCAATGCTACTTGGTGTGTAAGGATGGGTGGGCCGATTTTATCCCCATATGGTGTGTAGGACTGGTATTGAGATGGTGTGTTGAGGCTAGATTGGGTAGGATTTTCTGATTGCATCTTGATCGATTCTCAGAATGGGCTTATGCCCTCATCTGATATCACATCGAAATGGGCCCAGGCCCACAATGTTTTTGATTCTAAAATGGACTAAGGCCCAAACTGAAACTGAAAGGGCTTAGGCCCAAATTGTGTTTACTCTGATTGTTTGCTTATATGGGATTACACACTGGGTTTTCATAAACTCACTCTTCTATTTATCTGTGCAGGTAATCTTTAGGCGGATTGATGCTAGGAGGGACTGAAGGTGGCCACACAATAGCTTAGCTTTCGGATTTATCTTTTAAATTAAGTAGTTTAATTTGAGTATTTTTATATAATAAGGCCTCTCTAGAATTTTTTTTTTAATTTAGGGATTTATATTTGTTTTGCTTTAATACTGCTAGCAGTAGGAAAAACACGCGGGTTTTAAAAAAGATAAATGTTTTCAAAAATACCAGGAATACGTAAACGGTTTTAAAAGCTACCATAAGAAAATAACGTTTTACAAGTAAACGCTAGTACGCAACTGTTTTAAAAAAGCTTCCACTACAAATGAGATTTTGAAATTAGTAGTTTTAAAGTAAATACTTTTGATAGCGACGCGAGTTTTAAAATCATCTTTTAGATCACAAAAAGAGGCTTAATAAAGATTGAGCTTTTCAAATGGTAGTACGGTTTACAAAAAACACTTCAATGTGACATCGCCAGATTCGGCCAAACGTCTAGGCTGAGTTTGGGGTGTTACACTTTCGTATTCAGTACATACGTAAGATAAGCTTCACAACCTTTTCTTACATACCTCTGAGCCAACATTGACGAAATCATAATAGACAACTCACATTACTCATCCGGTTCAATCCAAAGAAGTTCATTATTTTGACATTTCAATTCAATAATCTTTCATCTACAATTCACTATGACATCATGTAGACTCAACTGATCTATTCCAAGAATTACATTGAGCTCATCAAATGGTAAAAGCATTAAATCAACCAAAAAATAGTGACCCCGAATCACTAAAGGACAACTCTTGCAAACTTTATCAACAAAACCATATTTTCCTAAGGGGTTCGACACTTTAATAACATAATCAGTAGACTAGACTGACAAATTCTTACTAGATACCAAGTTCATGCAAACATAAGAATAAGTCAATCGAGGATCAATCAATGCAACTACATACAGAGAGAAAATGTACTAGTGATAACATCAGGGGATGGCGAATCTTCGCGAACGCGAATAGTGTAGGTTCTAGTAGGTGCTCTGACCTCCGAAATCATAGTTAAATCTTTCGTTACAACTCTACTACTGTTCCCATTTCCAGTATTTCTCGGTGGCCTCCCAATCGTGGCAGTGTTTCTTGGTCTTGCGTTCTAAAAATTATCTTTCCCGGTCATTTCAGGGCAATCTCAAATAAAGTGATCTTGGGAGCCATATTTAAAGCAACCCAGTTATTCATCCTAAATTCATCGGGATGTCGTCTCCCACAGTGTTGACATTCAGGTCTATTTGACCTAGCATTGCCAACACTCGCTATTGACATAGTTTGGGCTTTAGAACTCGAATATTGCTTCCCACGATCCCTGTTGGGATACCCAGCTGAAACATTCGAACGAGTATACAAATCCCTCAATTTCTTTGAAGGAAACTGAAATGACTTATTCAGCGGTCTTTTTCTCAAATCTCTAGTCTCAAACTCAGTTTTTCTCTTTTCTTTGCTCAATTCTTCGGCTTTGCAAGCTTGGTCGACTAGCATAACAAATTCTTTCAACTCTAAAATTCCAACTAATAGTCTGATATATTCATTCAATCCATCCTCGAATCTCTTACACATGATAGCCTCGGTGGAAACACATTTCTAAGCATACTTACTGAGCCTAACAAACTCTAGCTCATATTCAGTCACAGACATACGACCCTGTTTCAGCTCTAAAAACTCTTTGCGCTTCTGATCCATGAACCGTTGACTGATATATTTCTTTCTGAACTCATCTTGAAAGAATTCCCAGGTAATCCTTTCTCTCAGTATTACGGATACAAGAGTATTCCACCACTGATATGCCGAGTCCCTCGGTAGTGATATAGCACATTTCAAACACTCCTCTGGGGTGCAAGACAGCTCATCAAATACCCGGATAGAGTTCTCAAGCCAAAACTCTGCTCTTTTGGGATCATCATCAACATTGGCTCTAAATTCTTCAGCCCCTTGTTTCTGAATCTTATCAATTGGAGGTTTGTTCAGTCTTAACAATTCCACACCTTGGGGAGCTACGGGAACCGGTTGAGGGTTAGGTGGGGGTGGAGGATGTTGGGTAGCCGGATTTGTTCAAAGAAACTCAGCAAACCACTCATTCATCTTTTGAAAGAAGGCCTCTCTAGCCTCTCCTCCCTGACTAACTGTTACTGGTCTAATTTCAGATGGCCCTGTCCCTTGGGTGAGAGTCGGTGCATTACTTTCAACTTCATTAGCTACCTCTCAATTGGGATCCATTTACTAGATGAAAACATAATTGAAATTGTCAGGAGTCGTCACACTATCACAAATTATATATGACATGTATAGCTAGACTCTCACACACTCTACGTTAGTCTGAGAATTGACTAAACCGTAGCCTGATACCACTAAATGTAACACCCCTTACCTATATCTAACATCGGAATAGAATACTAGGCATTACTAGACTTACATCGTAATCAAACATACAATTCCGAGTCATACACTTTCATCCAAATTAAAAACCATTTGTATTCTATCATACAATCCTTAATACGAGCCTACGAGGCCCAAAACATGCTTTTAAAGTGGTTCGGGACTAAACCAAACATTTATAAATCACGTCACACAAGAGATAATTGCACGTGCATGCATACATGTATATATGGGCTTACAACCAATTCAACCAAAATGAGCCAAGTTACATGGCCAAATACCAAAACAAAGCCTATAAATATAACAAGCCAATACATTTGGCCAAATCATGATAACACATATAACCAAATAACCAAGTCTCTATACATGCCATATTCTCAAAATGTTTAAAATCATCGGTACCCAAAATAATAGTTTGATAGTTTGATGCAAACTCCGATAATTTCCAACAGGAGATAGTTTGGTGACACTATAAAACATGGAAAATAAAACAGATTAAGCTATATAGCTTAGTAAGCTCGTATGAAAGAACTAAGCTAACCTTACCATACATTAACATGAAAGTAATATAACATAAGATAATGTAATTTACCAAAATCTCATGATCATAATTCACTTCCATCACAACTTACCTTGAATTCGTCATTTCATGAATTAATAATCATAAGCTTTAAGTACATACCTATACCATCTCATAATAATTTCATACTTAGTCTCATGGTTGCTATACCTAATGAACCACTCGGAATAATAATATCAAATGCTCGGGAAAACCTTGCACGCAAGGTGCCACATATGTAGCCACTGCTACCTTTATCTCATATCACATATATGCTCGCTCTCGAGCCATTCACGGGCCTGCTCACACAAGCTATCAATCAAGACATAGCTACACTGTCTCACTCACACAAGTCGTCAAGTAATCGCAACATATGCCAAGATACTCACCACCAAGAGGGGCGATACCACCAAAGACTCGGATCACATAACATAAAACCCTAGTGACATGTCACTTCTATCCTAATCTATTCCTAAGGTTTGATTGGAATTTCTCACTTGTCGAAATGTCGTTGAACATGTCTGTAAGGTCATTTACACAATTCATGAAGTATTAAAGCATTTGAAATACAATTATAATAAAGCTTATTTAACACACGAACTTACCTCGGTTACAAAAATGGCCAAAGAGATTTACTCGTCAATTACTTTGGTTTTCCCTCATCTAAACCCGAACTTCGCTTCTCTTGATCTATGATACCATATTTAACTTATTTAATCATCACATTATTCAATTCAGCCCAAAATCACATTATGGAAAAATTTACATTTTGCCCTTAACTTTTCAACATTTTACAATTTAGTCCCTAAGCTCGTAAAAGGAATTTATTTCAATTTATTCACAACCCAAACCTAGCTGAAAATTTATTTATACTCATAACAGCCCACATTTTTAATTTTTATTTACATTTTTCTACTCATTTTATAGACTTTTACAAATAAGTCTCCATTTAACGTTTTTATCGAAAATCACTTTGTAAATGTTGTTTATCTAACATCAAACATACATTTTCTACCATTAAACATCAAAATACACATATATTCATCATGGGTCAAATTTTAGACTTTAATCCTTCTTCAATTTAGTCCTTGGAAAGGCTAGACTAGGTTAAGACAACTTCAAAAACATAGAAATCATTAAAAACAAGGCAAGAATGGACTTATAGTTGAGCTTGAGAGTGGTCAAAGCCCTAGCTATGTCTTCTTCTTCAAATTCGACTATGGGGGGACTAATTTGAGAAGATGGAGACTTTTATTTTTACTTATATTATCTTTATTTATTATATTTTCAAAATACCCCTCATTTAAACTTTATAATTTTTACCTACTCCATGTCCATTTTTGTCTACTAAGAAGTATAATGGTCTAATTACCATTTAAGGACCTCCAATTAAAAGTTCATAGCAAGTAGACACCTTTAACTTATAGAATTCAAGTTTTGCACATATTCTGTAACGCCTTGAATTTGGGCCTAGAAGAAATGGGCTTCGAGTATTGGAACAATTGGAATTTAGTTGTGTAAGAAAATTTCAAATGGATTGTCTGTTGTAATGGCTAAGTGCTTGGGCATATTTAAGAGTGTTAGAGAAGTCTTGGTTCAAGTTCTTGCTTTTGCAAAAGTTTTAGTTTTTGTTCTTAAGTGAATCTGTATGTTAGCATTTAGGCCCTATATTTAAATGTGAGGGGTTTTTTTCACAAAATGCCTTATGTCTTGGTGGCAAGTGGTGTGACTTGATAACTAGGAGAATTTGGGTTCGAATTCTATGGCATACAAGGTGTATTTATTTTATTGCCATGAGATGAGAGAGGTAGTGTTGGATTGAAATTCTGCTGAGGTGGTTGTGGACTTGGTCAAAGGGAGAGAATCAAAGGTTTGGATGATGGTTGTTATGGATATGGAGGAGATTTTGGTGGAGAAAATTGTGGAGTTTGACAAGGGGTGGAGTTGGCCGAATTTTGGATTCTTTGGGTACCAAATTGTTCTTAGGCACTTAGTGCCGAATTGGTCTAGTTCATTGGGTTTTGGTAGCTACTCCTTTTCTCTCTTTTGGTTTCGTACTCCTTTGATAGCCGAGTTTCGTATTGACCATTCGGGTTCTTTTTCTTTCTCTTTTAACTTTCTTCTTCAATCTGTACTTTGTTTATTTTGTCGAAACTCTTAACGGCCAATTGCCGAATTTTGGCCTATCTTCTCCAAAGCATTTCTTTTCTCTTCTCTTTTTTCTTCTCCTCTTGTCTCACTCACCTTTTTTCTTCATATTGGACGAATATAGTTTCTTTCTTTCCCATTATCTCTTTTCTTTCGATTTTTCTCCTAGCCGATTGTCCCTTTTTCGTTTTTTCATCTTTTTTTAGTTTTTCCCTACTTTTTGGTGTGGATCGATTGCTTTTGTGTCTACTGTTGGTGTTGTGGTTTTGGTCTCGCAAGAGTTCTGACGAATCGATAGGTACTCATATGTTCTCTCTCTTGTTTCTCAATTGTTGCAATATGTGTTTAAATCTCTTCTTTTGAATCTTTTTGGAAGCCGAGTGTTTTCTTCTTATGTTTTTTGACTACGCTTCTCATTCTTCTTCGTATTGTAATATGCGATGGGTTTTGGAGATTTCAATGGAGTAAAGGAGTCTAAGTTTGTTGGAAACAATTAAAACCTTATCCTCTCATTTTTTCCAATAAAGGTAAATGCATTACCTTCTTTCTTTTTGGGCAAAGGTCGAATATGCATGTGCTTCTGTAAATGATATTTGTGGATTTAAGCCACATCTGTAATTGATTATATCTAATAGGATCTTTGGTTTATGTAGTTAATCGGCAAGAAACGTCGATCAGTTGAGTCAGTGATTTAAAAAGCAATAAGCCATTGTCTTTCATTCAATGTGAGTAGTGGGTGGCGATTGGGGATTAAGTTTTGTGAATTCTATCGATTGGAAAACTAATAGTGTGCCTTATTGGAATGTAGGCTTTGGGCTCGAGAGCGGTTCACTTGATTGCGCAAAAAGGTGTGTAACCACACCCTTCCTTACTGTAGATCGGCAAAAGCCGAAAACTCGAAGTGCTGAAGCTTCAGCATTTGAGGCCTCACGAGCGTACGATCATTCGTGGGGTAAACCAAGCCCACAAATCATGGGTGATAGACTGTAAAGGCCACTGCAAGTGTTTCCGTGGACTTAGGCCGTTATGGACCACGTTGGGCCGAAATGGGCTGTTGGGCCTAATGAGCTCGTGGGCCCCACACAGATTAAATCTTCGGTAAGTGATAAACATTGAACTGGTTATGTAGGTTACATAACCGTAACTGAATTTGGGTTAAATGGGCCATACGAGTGTGTGGGCTAACTTGGGCTGTGTAATGGGCCTTAGGCCCATTTACACCGTTATGATCATTTAGGTTATCTGTGTCGCTCGAAGCAACTGTAGACCTTTAGAGAGGTTGCTATCTGATTTGAAACCCCAAAATGGGTAAAATAACCATAATACCCCTATAGGGTAAAATGACCATAATGCCCCTGTAGGGTAAAATGACCGTGATACCTCTGTATAGCAAAATGACGAGTAGCCTTTAGGTTCTGTACGACTAATGTGCTTATGATTTAAACATATATGATTGTACTTAGTATGACTTTGCATACACGTAATATTTATGACATGACATACTGCATGGGGTTGGGATTTTTATATGGAGGAAGTATTGTACTGGTGACTATGTCACATTCACTATTACTGGTGGCTTTGCCATATTTACTGTTTCTGGCAGCTATGCTACATTTACTATTTCTGGCAGCTATGCTACATTATTATTGCTGGCAGCTTTGCTTCGATATTGGTGTGGTGGCTAGATGGGTCGATTTATATCCCCACATGGTGTGTTGGTTGGTACGGGTGGTGTACTGGCTAGATTTGGGTAGGATGCATAATTGCATTACACTGTACTGATATTGTATTGGGCTTAGGCTCACACTATTACTATATAGGGCTAAGGCCCAGACTGTACTGATACTGAATAGGGCTCAGGCCCAGACTGCTATTGCATGCACTGTTTACTGTTTGACTGATAGAGGGCTACACATTGAGTTTTCATAAACTAACCCTTTCTTTTTAACTGTACAAGTAATCCCCAGCCTTAGACAATTTGGTGCTGCGAGGGACTTGGAGGTGGCCACACGACTGCTGTGCCTTGCATTTGACTTTATTTAATTTAAATTTCACTTTTGGGTTTTTAATTTTGTAATAAGGTCGTTTGTGGGTTTTAATTTTTAATTGGGCTTTGGATTATATATATTTTTTAAAACTGCTAGTCTAGGTAAAGATGAGTTTTTAAAACAATTACTGTTTTCTAAAACACGCGTTTCAAACTTCATCGACTTAAACAGCTTTCGCATTTTTAAATCAATGTAATATAACACTGATGGTTAATAAGGTAAACGTTTTGACGAGAACTTTTGTTAAATAATAATAAAAGGATTTAAATTCAGTAATGGGTTGTTACTGAAAAGATCAATTTTTTGAAAAACACTTCGATGTGACACGCTAGATTCAGCCATAATGTCTAGGCCAGGTTTAGGGTGTTACATATTGCAATTTAGTCCTTCTACTCAAATTGGGCACTCAATCGATAAAATTTCTTAACAAAATTTTCACACAATTATTCTATCATGCGGTAGACCTTAAGGAAACAATAAAATAAATATTTCTACTTCGGATTGTGGTTCCGAAACCACTATTACGATTTGACCCAAAAACGGGCTATTACACGTAGTGTGTACGAGTCTAGTTATACATACCATTATATAACCTATGATAGTGTGATATCTCCTGACCATTTTTAAATATGTTTTCATATAGCAATGACATCCTACCGAGCCGACTCTGATGAAGTTGAAAGTAACGCGCAAGCCTCTGTTGACGATGTAGCGTCAAGTGGTTTGAGGCCCGTATCTAAGGGCCGAGGAGGGGAAGTTAATAAAGCTTTCTTTTAAATGATGAATGAGTAGTTTACTGAGTTCATATGAACAAACCCAGTGGCTCAATGACCTCCACCCCCACCTATTCGTCAACTAGTTCCCATTGTTCCTCAAGGCATGGAAATAGTGCTAATAAGCCACTGGTCAACAAAATTTGCAAATATGGGGCTGAAGAATTTTGAGCTACAATCAATGATGATCCTGAGAGAGTTGAGTTTTGGTTAGAGAATACTATCCAAGTTTTTGACGAGTTGTCTTGTACACTAGCTAAATGTGTAAAATGTGTAGTATTTCTATTAAAAGATTCAGCTTACTAGTGGTGGAACACATGGACTTTTGTAGTATGAGAGAGCAGATACCTGGGAATTCTTTCAAACCGAGTTCTGAAAGAAATATATAAGTTAAAGATTCCTTGATAAGAAGAGTAAAGAATTTCTCGAGCTTAAGCAGGGTCGTATGACAGTGTCTGAGTATGAACGGAACTTTGTTCGATTGAGTAAATATACTCGATAGTGCATTTCGACCAAGACTACATTGTGTAAGCAATTTGATGAAGGATTAAGCAAGGATATAAAGGTTTTAGTCAGGATCTTTGAGCTGAAAGAATTCGTTGTTTTAGTTGATAGAGCACATAAAGCCGAGGAGTTTAGCAAAGGAAAAAGGAAAGTTGATTTTGAAGCTAGAGATTCAAGAAAATAGTCCACCAAAAAGTCATATTAGTCACAGTCGAAGAGATCAAAGGAATACCATAGTCGCTCGATTGCTTCAGTAGGTTACTCTAATTGAGATCGAGGCAAACATTGTGCAGGTTCCAAGACACAAGCTACATCTGTGGCTAGCATAGGTAGCATCAAAGACAATAAACTTGATTGTCAATGGTGTGGATGTTGACATTTTGGCGAGTACAGAGCGAAATACAAGGCGTGTTTCAAGTGTTGTTCATTTAAACATTTTATTCGTGATCATCCAGAAATATCTGAGAAAGAAAAGCTTTAAAATGTTCGACCCAGCAACACTGCCATGAGGGGTAAACCACCTTGTAACCCTGGAAATGTGAGTGGTAGTCGTGGTGTAACAAAGGACTTTACTTTGAAATCCAAGGTACGAGCACCAGTTAGGGCTTATACTATTCGCGTACGAGAGGAAGCTTCTGCGCCAAATGTTATTAAGGGAAGTTTCCTTATCTTTGACACTAACATGATTGCTTTGATTGATCTAGGATCAACCCATTCGTATGTTTACATGAACTATCCATTGATGACTCGGGGTTAAAGTTTTCCAATTGATTTGATGCTATTTCCATTTGATGAGTTTTATGTGATTTTGGGCATACACTGATTAACTCTACACGGAACTATTGTAAACTGTAGATGAAAGCTTATTGTATTGAACTGTCAAAACAGTGAGACACTTTATATTGAATCAAATAGTGTGAGTGGGTTGCCTATGGTTATTTCAACTATGTTAGTGCAGAAATATGTGAGAAAAGGCTGTAATGCTTACCTTGCATATGTGTTGGATACTAAAGTGTTTGAATCGAAGCTTGAATCAGTGCCAGTGGTTTGCAAATATCCTGATGTGTTTCCAGAGGAGTTACCTGGATTACATCTGATCAGAGAGGTTGAGTTTGCTATTGAACTTGTACCGGGGACATCATCAATATTGATAACACCTTAAAAAATCCCTCGTACTGAGTTAAAAGAGTTGAAAGCACAGCTGCAAGAATTGATAGATAAGGGTTTTGCTCAACCTAGTTTCTCACCTTAGGGTGTACTGGTTTTATTTGTTAAGAAAAAGGATGGATCGATGACATTGTGTATTGACTACCGTCAGCTTAATAAGGTTACAATCAAGAGCAAATATCCACTATATCGAATTGACGATCTATTCGATTATTTGAAAGATGCCACAATTTTTTTAAAGATTGATCTTCATTCTATCTATCATCAACTTCGAGTGAAAGATTAGGATGTGCCAGAAATTGCATTTAGAACTAGGCACGGACACTATAAATTTCTTGTGATGCCATTTGGTTTAACTAATGCACTTGCAGTATTTATGGATTTGATGAATAGAATTTTCAGACCGTACTTAGATAGATTTGTTGTGGTATTTATTGACGACATTCTGATATATTCACGAGACGAGTCTGAGCATGCCGAGCACTTGAGAATTGTGTTGCAAACATTGCGAGATAAAAAAACTGTTTGCTAAAATTAGCAAATGTGAGTTTTGGCTCTGAGAAGTTGGTTTTCTGGGACATATAGTATCGGCTGATGGCATCAGAGTTGATCCAAGTAAAATTTCAACAGTTTTTGACTGGAAACCACTGAGAAATGTATTTAAAGTTAGAAGTTTTGGCTTTGAGAAGTTGGTTTTCTGGGACATATAGTATCGGCTGATAGTATCAGAGTTGATCCAAGTAAAATTTCAACAGTTGTTGACTGGAAACCACTGAGAAAGATGTGATGTTTAAATGGTCCAAGAAATGTCAGCAAAATTTCAATTAGTTGAAAGCACTGTTAATCGAGGCACCAGTTCTAGTTCAGCCTAAATCCAATAAAGAATTTATGATTTTCAGCTATGCATCTGATCGCGTGATTCGTAACAAGGAATAAATATTTATAATGAAGATCAAACCTAGACTAACTATTATCACGACGAAAAGGCAAGTGCACCTATCGAACAATAGTATAGTAATGGCAAGACTAGGATATTGTACCCAAGGGAACCAAAAGTACTAGTAATAACTATCTTTTTATTATCTAGCCTAAGAATAAAAGGGTTTTTTTTAATTAACTAATTATTTAAACTAAGAACGCACAGAGAAAAGAATTGGGGAATTGCTTTTGGGAAAATCGATTGACTTGTAAAAATACCTAAGGAAAAATCCACCTAAACTGTACTTGTTATTCTAGCTCCGAACCGGATGATTTATTCATTCAACTTGTTCCGTAGAGATCCCTAAGTTATGTTATTATCCCTATTCAAGACTAATAACATCTAATCCCTAGATTGAATAACCAAGACTTTTCCCTAATTAACACTGTAACACCCTAAACCCGGCCTGGAAGTTTGGCTCGAACTTGGCGTGTCACATTGAAGTGTTTTTCAAAACCATGTTTCCATTAAAACCCTTCTTAATAATTAAAACTTATACCCTTTTAAACCTTGTTAGAAAACCTCAATTTGAATAACATTCTTAACAACTTTGTAAAAATCTTGGTAGTTGCGAAAACTTACTTTAAAAACAATTGCGGTTACGTGATGTTTTGAATAACGATGAGTTGCTTTGGAAAATCGTGCTCTAATACTAGCAATTATAAGAACAATAAATAAAATTCCAAATTTGAAATCCAGAAAATTACAACGGCTTTACTACAACCCACATAAAATAATTTAAAGGTAATAATCAAAATCGTAACATAAGCAAAGGTGTGGCTTCCTCCGAGCCCCTAGCAACCCCGATCCATCTAAGGTGGAAATTACCGAAGGTTAATAAACGAGGTGAGTTTACTAAAACTCGATGTGAAATCCCTACTATAAAAAGGAATAGTTAGTCATCTAAAAGAATTAAAAGTCCGCCCCACCTTACTTACAATTTTAGTACCAATCGGTCTTAGCCCATTACAACAGACAAGTACAGATGGACCTTAGCCCATTATAGAATAAGAAACATTATCGTAATTGGAACCAAAATAAGAATCGATGTGTAATCGAATCGAAATCAATATTAGTAACAAAATCGAATTAGAATCGAATTAAGTGACGTAATCGTAATCGAATCGATGAAAATTAAAATCGAAATCGTAATCGAATTACGTGATGTAATCGAATCGAATGTGAATGCAATCCCAACCCAATCCACCCGTATACACCCCGTACCAACCTTACACCATGTGGGAGACAACTCGACCCACCCATCCGCTACACACCACGTAATTTGCAGCATGGTCGCTGTAGCGAATATCGTGTGAGTCACCAGATCTGAATATTGTGGCGAGCCACCGAATCGATAATGTGGCAAACCCACCTAACGAGTAATCGTGGCACAAAGCCATAGATAATCGTAATAACTTCGCACATAGCCATCGGTGATTTGTAATATAATCTGGCGCCACACCTTCGGTAAATATGATCGACATAGAGTCATCAACAAATATGTTAGGCACATAGCTACTGTAAATACGTTTGTACGAAGCCATAGTCAAGATGGCACAAAGCCATATTTAGGTTGGCACGAGCCATTAATAACGGGTCTATAATCGCACGAAGCCCACAACAACGGTACACGACCTTCTAGCATGATCAGCACTTAGCCATCGATTGGTCAATGATATTGTGACAGTCACCAACATCTGAGATATTGTGGCGAGCCACGTATCAGATATTTGTGGCATAGCCACCAGAACGCTTCCTCCGTACAAAATCCCAACGCATGCAACATGTCATGTATGCAGAATGTCATGCCCATATTTGAATCAAACAATCACAGTCAAGTCATTCATATCACCAACATATATTCACAATCAAATCACAAACACACAAATTAAGTCACCACTTGCCCACAAGGGCAAATAAGGTCATTTAACACCCTAGGGGCAAAATGGTAATTTTACCCCACAAGGGTATCTCAGTAATTCTACCCTACAGGGGTATTTCGGTATTTCAACCCTACAAGGGTATTTCGATAATTCTACCCTACAGGTGTATTTCAGTAATTTCACAATTAAGGGTAAAACGGTAATTCTGTAAATCGAGGGTAAAATGATAATTTTATAAACTGAGGGTAAACCAGTAATTCTGTAAATCAAGGGTAAAACGGTAATTTTATAAATTAAGGGTAAAACGGTAATTCTGTAAATCGAGGGTAAAACGATAATTTTGTAAACTGAGGGTAAACCAAGAATTACGAATCAAGGGTAAAACGGTAATTTTACAAATCGAGGTAAAATGGTAATTCTATAAATCGAGGTAAAACAAGAATTCTATAAACCGAGGGTAAAACGGTAATTACGTAATCGAGAGTACTTTGGTAATTTTACAAGTCGAGGGCATTTCAAGAATTGGTAAACTAAAGTATTCTAAACATGGATAACAATACGAATGGGCCTAAAGCCTATTCTCTACCAAATGGGCCCACGCTCATGTGGCCCTTTTAGCCCAAACCTAGCCACGATATGCGATTCACCTAGCCTAGTCCAATATTTACTACACAATCAAACAACTTATCCAATTGGGCCCAGTAGGCCCATTGGGCCCATATGGCCCCTTTCTACCATCGCGTACCAAGTAGCCATCCAACAACAAGAGTAGTGATAAATACACACCGATTGGAGATGGAGTTAATCCACGCTCCGAGCACTCTTAGCCGACGCCCAACCCAAACGAGCACGCCATAAAGCGAAAGGATCACCAAGAAAGGTACCTTTACTCTCCTCATGGTTCTCTCTATTTAAAGCCAACTTCCCATCCACTCTTATGTTAGCTTCCGATGTGGGATCCCTCCAACATCGAGTTTAAATTCAACACCAACTCTTGCCGCCCATTAGCAAAATAAATGCTTTTTGCTTGCTATGGGATTCGAACCCATGCCTCCCTCAAATGCTCCACACGCCACTTGCCACTAAGCCATAAGGTTTTTGTGTCACAATTTCTCCAACAATATTCTTAAGGCCTACCTACTACACCCAGGGTTTGATTCACCTTAAACCAAATTTTTTGTTAGAGTCCAGGTTTAAACCCAGGACTTCTCCAACACTTCTCAACACACTTAACCACTAAAACAAGCCTTCATTAACAAAATTTGCATGCACAATAGAATATTATAAGCTGCCTTCAACCGCTCCCATGCTCAAGGCCCAAAACTTCTAGGCCCAAATTCAGGGTGTTACAAACACTCTAGGGTTGCATGAACTCGATCTATGGATCCCCTTATTAGGTTTCACCCTAATCTGGCAAAATCTTGTCACCCTATTTCTAGGCGCGCAATCAACTCTGTTTAATTATGGCAAATGTACTCTTAGACAGGGTCTATTCCTCCTCTGAATAAGAGCATGTCTTGAATCAGTATCCTGGGATATCAAAACAAGAATTAAGAACACATAATTAAGAACAAGTTAAATATTTATCATACGATTTAGAAAATAATAACAAGATTCGTCTTAGGTTTCATTCCCCTTAGGTATTTAGGAGATTTAGTTCATAACTAAATATGAAAACATCTCAGAAGAATAAAGAATACAAAACATAAAGAAAACCCAAAACTCCTAAAGGGGAATTGAGGAGAGATCTTTAGTCTTGATGATGAATTTGGCTTCTAAGATAGATCAATCGGCTTCATTGGGGTAATTCCTTACCCCTCTTCTCCGTCTCCCTTTTTCTCATCCTCTAGTGCGTATTTATAGGCTTTGGAATGCCTAGAAACCCTCCAAAGTGGGCTTTTCCGAATTGGACTTAACTTGGGCTCAGCAGGGACACGCCCGTGTGACGTGATTGCCAGGCCGTGTTCGATCCGTTAAATTGCACACGACCGTGTGGGTCAATGGCCAGGCCGTGTGAATCGTGAAAGCCTTGGTCGACACCCTCGAAAGACACGTGCATGTGAGCTTCCCATATGGTAAGGCTTAGGCCGTGTCATCTTCTCGATTTGGTCTATTTTGTCCCTTTTTGGCTCATTTTTGGCTCCTTTTGACTATTGGTGTTCTCTTGAGTACAAAACATGAAATTAGAGCATTAGGAGCATCAAATTCACCAATTCTAATGAGAAATCATCTATAAAATGCATTAAACATGGGGTAAAAATATGTATAATTTATGGTTTATCAGCATCTCTAAATGGTTTAGGTTGTGTTTTGATGTAGGAAGGCAAAGTGATAGCTTATACTTCTAGACAGTTAAAGCACATGAAAAGAACTATCTGACATATGACCTAGAGTTAGCAGCTATTGTGTTTGTGTTGAAAATTTTACGACACTAGCTGTTCGGCAAAAAATGTCATATATTACCGATCATAAAGTTTGAAGTATCTAATATCACAGAAAGATTTTAATCTAAGACAGCTCAGATGGCTCGAACGGTTAAAGGATTATGAGTTGATCATTGTTTATCATTCGGGAAAAGCGAATGTGGTTGCTGATGCTTTGAGTAGAAAGTCTTTATTTGCTTTGCGAGCTATGAATACGCATATGAAATCATCTAAAGATGGTTCAATCTTAGCCGAATTGAAAGTTAGACCTATATTTTTACAATAGATCTGTGAAGCTCAGAAATTTGATGATGAGTTGCTAGAAAAATGGGTACAGTGTAAGTCAACTTCTGATTCAGAACTTTAGATTGGAACAGATGATTGTTTATTGTTCTGAGGTAGAATTTGTGTACCGAAGAATCCAAAGCTTATTCAGAAAATCTTTCACTAAGCTTATAGTAGTAACTTGTCTGTTCATCTAGGAAGCAATAAGATGTACAGTGATTAGAATTTGAAGGCAGTTGGGTATTAGAATTCAAAGGCAGTTGGGAGAAATATTTTCCATTGGTTGAATTCGCATACAACAATAGTTTTTAATCGAGCATTAAGATGGCACTGTATAAGGCTTTGTATGGTTGTAAGTGCCGAACTCTGTTATATTGGATTGAGCTCAGTGAGAAAAAGATACACGGGGTTAATTTGATTTGCGAGACTAAAGAAAAAGTGAAAGTGATCTGAGATAGTTTGGAAGCAGCTTCAGATCGTCAGAAATCGTATATGGATCTTAAGCATAAAGACATTGAATTTTGAGTCGGTGATAGAGTATTCTTAAAAGTACCACCCTGGAAGAATTTCTCTAGCTCGGTCGTAAAGGAAAGCTAAGTTTGTGATTTATCGGGCCGTATGAGATTACTGAAAGGATCAGACCTGTTGCGTATCGACTAAATTTACCGTCAGAATTAGAAAAGATTCATAATTTCTTTCTTGTGTCTATGTTATGAAGGTACCGATCTGACCCTTCACATATTATCTCCCCGACGGATGTCGAGATTCAGCCTAATATGTCATACAGAGAGGAACCGATTAGAATTCTAGCTTGAGGGGTGAAAGAATTGAGAAAAAAGAGCATAGCTCTAGTAAAGGTTCTTTTTCAATGTCACAAAATAGAAGAAGCCACCTGGGAACCTGAGGAAGTTATGAGAAGGCAATATCCAAAACACTTTTTTGGTAAGAATTTTTGGGAACAAGAATCCCTTTAGAGAGAGAGTTGTAATAATCTGTTTTCAGTGAAATCAGAATAGTAGTTTTGGGACCACAAATCAGACGTTAAAATATTTATTTTATTAATATTTTATTGTCTATAGCATGATAGTAGTACTGTTTCATTAAGAAATTTTATCGTTTGCGTGCTTAATTTGATAAAAAGGACTAAATTGTAATAAGTGCAAAACTTGATTTCTATAAATAAAGAGATCTAATAGTCATGATATTAAATGGTTAAAGGGTTTTTGTTGTAATTAAACCATTTTTATTATTAGTGGACAAAGATGGAGCCAAGAAACTTGCTATAGCTATCAGGCAACGATTGTAGAATAACATCAATGGCCAACTTTTGGCTTAGTGGAAATCTAAATTTAGACAGGCTTTCTATATAGCCTATTGAGTAGTTTCAGGAAGGCGAGTAGCAGGAGTGCATGAAGTGGATGCTTTCACTTCACTTGCAACTTAGGTATCTTCAATTTCTTCAATGCTTAAAAAATTTCTACTAACGGTCTAAACAATGTTGCAGCTTAGCCACTGAGTCAATTGGATGTTATTTCCAGCATATGCTGTGAGAATGAACATTAGATTGAGAATTGTCGATCAAATCTCAACTATGCTTATTATGTAGGAAATCAAAACTAGAATAAAAGTGGACAAGTGTGACAGCCCTAAATTGACCCTAGTCGAAAAGTGGTTTCGGGACCACTAAACCGAGTCATAAAAATAATTAGCCGTCATAGTGGATGCTCATTATATGTACATATGCATGTGTGAAAATTTCATGTTTGAATTTTGTTAATTGTAAGTGAATTTTATCAAATAGGACTTATGTGAGAAAATTTAGAAATGTGCTAGGCAAATGTAAAGTGGCCTATTAATGCATGTTGTGAAAATGATGGGCTTGCATGTCAAATTTCCCTAAATTAATGCCTAGTGGCCGGCCATGACAAAGGGTGATGGGCAAAACATGTCATAAAACATGTTGTGTAAATGGTTTATGTTGGAATAAATAAAATAAGGAGTATGGGTAATAAAGAAATGGAAAAAGGAAAGAAGGTGTGTGATCCCCCCCATTGCCGTGAGTTGAGGGAAAGGAACCAAAAAAAAAGTGTGTTCATCCTTTTCATTTCTTTTGGCGAAAATTCTAAGGAAGAAAGAAGGAGTTCTTGCTCCATGTTTGGTTTAGAAGAGGATTAGGAGGAGGTTCGCCATACTTGTATCAAGATTAAGGTATGTTTGATGTTGTGCCATGAGATTCATGCATGTTTTTAGTTGCTAGCTTGATGTTCTTATTAGCCCATGGTTCAAATCTTTGCTATGTCATGGGGATGGTATTCGCCAAGGTGGATTTTGTGTTGATATCATTGCATGCTAAATGTGAAGCTTGTTAATGATGCATGTGATGGTGGATTGATAACTCTTGAATCTCCTTTTTAGCATCCTTGAGTGAGACATTAAGTTCCTTGTTCAACCATGACCAAAATTAAAATGGTAAGGTGTTGTGATGCATTCGGCCATGGTAGGATATAGAAGAGAAATAAGGTTGTTGTTAGATGAAGTAGAGTCTAACAAATGAGCTCGTATGTGCATTAGTTGCTAGATGGAGAAGAATCGGCTAGCAAGTTGTGTGCTAAGGACGAATGTAATTCGGTATATTATGGGTAATGCATGTGTTGAATTAGTGTAAAGGGAGAGGATGCTTTAATAGTGTATATATGTGTATTAGCCAAGTTTTGAACTTGAAACAAATGGTGTTTAGTCAACACAAGTGACCATAATTGTAGAATGTATTTAGTGTTGCAATCGGCCTTAGCATAAATGTGTATGTTCGGCCATTGGTAGCCTATTGATGGCTTTAGGTTGACTTAGAAAATTCGGCTAAGGGGAAATATTAGCTAGTATGTTGAATTCGATTCGTGATTTCGTACATATGTGACTCTAATGTCTAATGTATATATGGACTAAGTACCTTGAGCTTCTCTTTTGATGTTCGAATGAATTGTATTAAATTGTTGATGTGATTAGAAATGCGTATGATCATTGTGTATTTGAGCTAAAAGGTGGCCATATGACCTATCAAACTCCTTGTCATATTCGGCCATAAGCTAGCAAAATGAGACTTTGATAAGTTAAATTTGTTTGAATTAGCTCAAGAGCTTAGGGGACCACGGTTGGATAAGGGAAAGGAAAAAGTGATCGAATAGCCGTTGAAGCCGTTCGACAACATCCGAGGTAAGTTTTTGAGCAATGGAACCTAGATTATGATTCGATTAGATTATGTCACAAACAAATCAAAATCATGCTCTTTGAATGTGGCTATTAAGCCGAAACTTGTAAGTGTGATAAGTGTCTTGTGTTTGAGCTTTGGTAATGAAAATGAAACATGGATGTGTCATGATTTATTGATGTATGTGCATGGTTATTCGAATGATATCCGGGCTAAGTCCCAAAGGCTTTTGTGTTAAGTGACTATATCCGGACTAAGATCTGAAGGCAATTATGCGAGTTACTATATCCGGGCCAAAACCCGAAGGCATTTGTGCTAGCGACTATATTCGGGCTAAGTCTCGAAGGCATTTATGCTAGTGATCATATCCGGGCTAAGACCCGAAGGCCTTTTGCGAGTGGTTATGTCCGGTTAAATCCCGAAGGTATGTGATTCGGGAATGAGCGATCTTGCTGCAAAAAAAAATTCAGTTAATACGCTTGTAAAGTCCCAATAATGAGGAATGTTTCGTATGTGCATTGGAATAGTCGATCCCCTTCGAATAATATTCGCTCATTCGAGTAATGAGCCTCCGGTATTTGGCTAAAATGATCCCTTATGTATGAATATAGGGGCTGGAATGTGAAGTAGGAATGATTTGAGAATATGTATATATGGAATTATCCGTTTAGTTATATGAATGCTATACTTCGATGTGCTTAAACTCTTTGCTCAAAACTTACTAAGCATTAGATGCTTACTCCGTTTCTTTAATTCTCTGCTTTATAGATTTTGGTTAAATCACCATCGGACTGGGATTTTTGGAAGTCAAGTCTCCCACACTATCAAAGCCCCTTTTGGTACAATTTTGGTTGAACTTTGAAATGGCATGTATAGGACTACCCTTTTTGTTGTTGGTCATGTACCCATGGATTTTGTGTAAATTTGGATAGCCATGCGAAAATGGCTTATATACGTTTTTAGCATAGTACTATAATCGTTTTGTATATTGATCACTAAGAGGTATGGAAATGTTTGGAAACGATTAGCCATTGGAATGGTTAATCATGATTATACTTTGTGCTATGTATGCAAAAAGGGCTAATTGAATCATGGAAACTATGAAATAGGTAAAGTCTACCTTAAAGGTAGATGCTGACAGCAGCAGCGATGTGGATGTAAAAAATCCCTAAAAATTGTAGGAATGGAAATTAATAGTGACTAAATTATGTAAATGAACCTTGATGAATCTACTTTCATATGGAAGAAACGAAACGGTCATATGAGTTGTATGTTAAGAGATATTTAGGTTTTCATGAAACAGGGCCAGAACGGTTTCTGGATTCCCTGTTCCGAATTTGGAAATTCATTATAAATTAACCAGAGATAATTAGGAGTCATGCCATATATGTATAGATTCCTCTTTGAGTCTAATTTCTATAGAAACAAACACATCAGTATTGAAGCCCTGTACAGGGAGATATCCAAGTCGTAATGCGCGAAAGTCAGTGTAGTCAATCCCTGTAACATGGGAGAAATTAACTAATAAACTGTACTAATTGGCAAGACCAAAAATTCTAGAAAACAATCTGTAGATAGACATATGAGTCTAGTTTCTGTGAAAATTTACGAAACTGATTTTCGAGTTATGGAACTCAAGATATGATTTTTAAAGTGACAGTGACGCAGTTAGCCAACTGCCTGGAAATTTTTTAAATTGGACTGTGAAAGTAAGGGGATTAAGCCCATTAACCCCCGTGTCCGACTCCGGCGACGGTCTCGGGTACGGGGTGTTACAATTTTATTGGTATCAGAGCTACAGTTTAGTCGATTCTAGGACTACCGTAATGTGTTTGGGTCTAGCTATACATGCCATTTTATGTGATTATTTGATAGTGTGGTGATTCTGACATTTGCAAATGTGTTTATTTATAGTAATGGATCCCGATCCTGACCGAGCGGTAGCTGATGATCTTGAGAGTGTAGCGTCTGCTCCCGCACAAGGGACAGCGCCGACGGACTCTCAACCTAATACTAGTAATCCGAATGAGGAAGCTAGACAAGCTTTCTATAGCGTGATGAATGATCGGTTCAACCAATACATTCGAACTAATACGGTACATTCCACAACCTCCATTCCCGACAAACACAACCCCGACCTACAATACCTCCGACAATCGACCAAATAAGATCAAATAAGCCCCAGTTGATGAATTGAAAACACGGGCTCTTGAATTTAAGGCTACGGATAGCGATGATCTTGAGCAAGCTAAATTTTGGTTGGACAACACTATTCGAATTTTCGATGAGCTATCTTGCACACCGATGAGTGCCTAAAGTGTACTATCTCCTTGCTACGTGATTACGCCTACTATTGGTGGAATCGTTGACTTCAGCCTAGAGAGCAAGTAACTTGGGAGTTCTTCCAAACCGATTTTGAAAGAAGTATATCGATCGAGATTCATTGACCAAAAGCGGAAGGAATTTCTTGAACTCAAACAAGGTTCCATGTCGGTTACCAACTATGAGCGAAAATTTGTGAGGCTTAGCCAGACGCATGAGAATGCATTTCCTCGAAGCCATAATGTGTAAACGTTTGAGGATGGACTAAATGATGATATAAAGCTGTATGTTGGCATCCTGGAAATCCGAGAATTTGTGGTACTTGTTGAGCGAGCTTGCAAGGCCGAGGAGCTCAGTATGGAGAAAAGAAAAGCTGAGGTGGGAGCAAGGGAGTTTCATAAGAGATCTTTGGGGAAGCCCTTCCCACAGTCATCGAAGAAATTTAGGGATGGCTTATCTAGACGAGATCGCGATCGACCCCCTGTGAGTGCACGAGTCACTTGATCGCCGATGTTGGAAATGACCGTCGAGATGAGCGGAATGCCGATGATTGTGGTAAATGGCATTCGAGGAGTTGTAGGTTCCATGACCGCTCTGTTACAAGTCTTGGTCATTGACCACTTTATCAAAGATTGCCCGAGGTTGTGCGAGCAGAATGCAAATCGAGTGGGAAACGGGTGCTACCACTGCTCGGGGTAGACCATCTAGAAATACGGGCAATGCTAGTGGTGGTCAGAGAGGATCTAGGGATGCTACGACCAGATCTGAGGCTCGTGCTCCAGCTAGGACTTATGCTATATGCGCACGCGAGGATGCTTCCTCGCCAAATGTTATTACCGATACTTTTACTCTCTTTGATAGTAATGTGATTGCTTTGATTGACCCTGGTTCCACTCATTCTTATATATGTGAAACCTTAGCATCCAGTAAGACTTTGCCTATTGAGTCTACCGAGTTCGTAATTCGGGTGTCAAATCCCTTGGGTCGTTACGTGCTTGTCGACAAAGTGTGTAAGAAATGTCCCCTAGTAATTCAAGGTTCCTGTTTTCCGGCGGACTTGATGCTTTTGCCTTTTGATGAATTTGATGTTATTCTTGGTTTGGATTGGTTGACCGTGCATGATGCGGTTGTGAATTGCAAAAGCAAGACTATGGATTTGAGGTGCGCAAATAACGAGATGATCCGAGTTGAGTCTCTTGACTTAAAGGGTTGCCATTTAATATCATCAATGTCGGCCCGAAATATGTAAGAAAGGGTGCGAAGCATACCTTGCGTATGTACTTGATGATAAGGAGTTAGAAATAAAACTCGAATCTGCGCGGTGGTTTGTGAATACCGGATGTTTTTCCCAAGAATTACCGGTTTGCCACTGTTCGGAGATAGAGTTTGGTATTGAGCTTGTACCTGGGACTACGCCGATTTCGATAGCTCCGTATCGTATGGCACCAACCGAGTTAAAAGAGTTGAAAGCTCAGTTGCAAGAATTAACGGATAGAGGTTTCACTCGACCAAGTTTCTCACCTTGGGGTGCACCAGTATTATTTGTGAAAAAGAAGGACGGAACCATGAGGTTGTGCATTGACTATCGTCAGCTGAATAAAGTGACGATAAAGAATA
Source organism: Gossypium arboreum (assembly GCF_025698485.1). Classification (NCBI taxonomy): domain Eukaryota; kingdom Viridiplantae; phylum Streptophyta; class Magnoliopsida; order Malvales; family Malvaceae; genus Gossypium; species Gossypium arboreum. The sequence continues at coordinate 64,424,744 of NC_069074.1, read as the reverse complement.
AATATCCGTTACCGCGTATTGATGATTTGTTTGATCAACTAAAGGGAGCCTCAGTGTTTTCAAAGATAGATTTGAGATCGGGTTATTATCAGTTGCGGATTCGAGATTCGGATGTGACAGCCCAAAATTGACCCTAGTCGGAATGTGGTTTCGGGACCACAAAACCGAGGCATAAAAATAATTAAAAATTTATTTTGATGCCTATGATATGTGTTAAATTGTGTGTGACATTTTTGATGTTTCGATTTAGTGTTATAAATGCGAATTTCACTAGAAAGGACCTAGTAGTGAACTTTGAAAGTATGATGGGGAAATGTGTGATGACTAGTTGCTCATGCATGCAAAAATAAGGGATTTGCATGTCAAATTTCCCCCCCCCAACATAAAGTGGCCGGCCATGGCAAGAGAGGATGGGCAAAACATGTCATGAAACATGTTTTGTTGGTGCATGAGGAGAAATAATAAACAAAGGTGTATGGGTAAGAAAAGAATGAAAAAAATGTGTGTGAGTGTGGTATTCCCCCCATTGCCGTGAGTTGCGAGAGAAAGAAAGAAAATTTTGTTCATCCTTTCTTTGAGCCAAAACTAAGGAAGAAGGAGGATTTTGCTTCATGCTTGGTTTGGAAGAGATCTAGAAGGAGATTTGGCTAAGTTTGCATCAAGATTAAGGTATGTATGAGGTTGTGTTAGGAGTTTCATGCATGTTTTGGTTGCTAACTTGATGAGCATGTTAGCCATGGCTCAAATCTTTGTTATGCCATGGAAATGGTATTTGGCCAAAGTTGTTATGGTGATAAAGCCATTGCATGCTAAGTGTAAAGCTTGATGATGATGCATGCAAGTGATGGATTGTCTACTCTTGAGTAAGATTTTGAGTTTTCTTTTGTTTAATCATGATTGAAGTTGAAAAGGAGCATGATTGTCATATTCGCCATGATGCATTCATAAGCATGGTTCATGCTTCTTGCATGTTAGTTAAAATTGTGTTTTGGATGGCTATGGACACCTTGAAATTCGCCATGCTCATATATGTATATATATGTTTGCACATGATGTTTTGGTTATGAACTAAGTGATGAATATGTTGGTTTAAAGAAGAAGATGTTGAAGAATGATTGTGAAATCATAAGCACATTCGACCTAGCACACATATGAGTGCTTGATGCTATATTATAAGTTTTGAGCTACAATATGCAAAGCATTAACTAGTAAAATGCATGCTGTTTTTGTGAGGTATTAAGTGCATAATTGGCCTCAACATGGACATGAATATTCGCCTTGGGTAGCCTATTGAAGGCCTTAGCTTTTCCTTGATGCTCGAATGAATTGTATTGAATTGCTTGATGTAGTATAAAATGTGCATGACCATTGTGTATTCAAGCTAAAGGTTGGCCATATGACCATTTAAACTCCTTGTCATATTCGCCATAAGCTAGCACAATGAGGTTTTAATAAATTGAATTTGTTTGAATTAGCTCAAGAGCTTAGAGGGCCACAATTGGACAAGGGAAGGAAAAAGTGATCGAATAGCCGTAAAAGCCGTTCGACAACATCCGAGGTAAGTCCTCAAGAAGTGACCCTACTTGAATTATGTGAAATGAAGTATGGATGTGTATTGATTATTGACTATGTGTGTATGAGTATTTGAATGATACCCGCTAAGTCCAAGGCGATTATGCTAGTGATTATAATTGTGTTTGAGCCTTAGTAACGAAAATGAAATATGTATGTCCAATGATTATTGATGTATGTGCGCATGAGAAATTGAATGATATCCGGGCTAAGTCCCAAGACGTTAATGTTGGAAATTATATCCGGGTTAAGACCGAAGGCAATTGTGCTAGTGGCTACATCCGGCTAAGTCCCGAGGACATTTATGCTAGTAATTATATCCGGGCTAAGACCAAGGCATTCGTATGAAGTCATTCTATCCGGGCTAAGACCAAGGCATTTGTGCAAATCGTGATATCCGAGTTAAGTCCGTGAGGCCTTGGTGCGGGTTACCATAACCGGCTATGTCCGAAGGCGATTGAACGAGTAGCGATATCCGGTTAAACTCAAGGTATGTGATTTGAAAATTATAAGCTTGCTGGAAAATTTTAGCTAATGCACTTGTGAAATTTCCCAATGACAAGGTAATTGTGGTGTGTGCTTTATGCGCTAGGAGTAAGAGCGTATGAATATCCGCTCCTATGATGGAACGAGTTATCGGCCTTAACGAAGCCGTTATTTGTGTATGAACATAAGAGTTGGGATGGTGAAGTAAGTATGATTATGTGAGCGTGTATTAATGAAATGATGCATTTGGCTATGTGAATGTATTGCTTTAATTAAAGCTGAATTTATTGCTTGAGACTTACTAAGCATAAATATGCTTACCCGTTGCTTTGGCTCTCGGTTTCTGATTTTGCTCGATGGCAATCGGATTCGGGATCATTAAGGTCAAGTCATCTACACTATCAAAGCCTCCATCTTGGTATAATTTTGGTTGGAATTTGAAATGGCATGTATAGGATACCCTTGTTGGTTCAATTATGTTGTGATGTATATGTGTACGGCCATGCGAAAATGGCTCGTAAAAGTAGAGTATGGACTTAGACCGTTTGTGGGTTGTATATATATATATATGGTGTCATGATGTGATTATGGATTGGAAATGGGAGTGTTGGTCACATGATCAGCCATTGGTATGGTTAAAATGATCATATATGAACCTTTGTATGGCAAGACTAGTTGGTTCATGGAGACTACAAAATAGGTAAGACCTACCTTAAAAACAGAAGCTGCCAGCTGCAGTGACGTGAATGTGAAAAATCACCAAAATTTGTAGGAATGGTATTAAATAGTGAATAAGCTATGTAAATGAACCTTGATGAGTCTATTTTCATATGGAAGAAACGAAATGGTCATAGGAGCTACATGTTAAGAGATATGAAAGCTATTGTGAGACAGGGCCAGAACGGTTTCTGGGTCCCCTGTCACAACTTTAAAAATTTACTATAAATTATCCAGAAAGAATTAGGAGTCATGCCTTATATGTACAGATTCTATTTTGAGTTTAGTTTCATTAGAAACAAACGGCACCAGTATTAAAGCCCTGTACAGAGAGATATTCAAGTTATAACGCGCGAAGGTCAGAGCAGTCGATCCCTGTAACATGGGTGACTTTAACTAATAAACTGTACCAATTGGCCCGACCAAAAATTCTAGAAATAAATCCATGGATGGATATATGAGTCTAAATTCAGGGAAAATTTACGAAACCAGTTTCCGAGTTTTGAAACTCGAGATATGATTTTTAAGGCGACAGTGACGCAGTTTTCTAGCCTGACTGGAAATGTCAAATTGGTGGGCAAATATGTGGACTTGGCTTGTTAACCCCTCGTGTCCGACACCGGCAACGGTCTCGGGTTCGGGGTGTTACATCAGATGTACCCAAAATTGCTTTCAGAACGAGGTACGGTCACTACGAGTTCTTAGTGATGCCGTTCGGGCTCACTAATGCCCCTGCGGTATTTATGGATTTGATGAATCGGATCTTCAGACAGTATTTGGACCGGTTCGTAGTTGTGTTCATTGATGACATCTTGGTCTATTCAAGAGATGAGACCGAACATGCTGAACACCTGAGATTAGTGTTGCAAATTTTACGGGATAAGCAGTTATATGCTAAGTTCAGCAAGTGTGAGTTCTGGTTAAGAGAGGTTAGCTTCTTGGGTCATGTGGTATCTGCATCGGGTATTCGAGTCGACCCGAGCAAAATTTCAGCCATACTTAACTGGAAGCCTCCGAGAAATATTACTGAGGTTCGGAGCTTTTTGGGACTTGCCGGTTACTACCGACGGTTTGTAAAAGGTTTCTCGATGATAGCCACACCCATGACGAAGCTACTTCAAAAAGATGTTAAGTTCGAATGGACGGAAAAATGTCAGAAAAGTTTTGATCAACTGAAAACTTATTTGACGGAAGCTCCAATTTTAGTGCAGCCCGAATCAGGCAAAGAGTTTGTCATCTATAGTGACGCCTCCCTACTTGGGTTAGGTTGCGTATTGATGCAAGAAGGTCGAGTTGTGGCCTATGCGTCGAGACAATTAAAGCCACATGAGAAAAATTATCCGACCCATGATCTCGAATTAGCTGCCATCGTATTCGCCTTGAAAATATGGCGACATTACTTATTTGGTGAGAAGTGCCATGTATTTTTGGATCACAAAAGTCTCAAATATTTGATAACTCAAAGAGACTTGAATCTGCGACAAAGACGTTGGCTCGAGTTGTTAAAAGATTATGAGCTTGTCATTGATTATCACCCGAAAGGCTAATGTGGTTGCGGACGCCTTTAAGCCGAAATCACTTTTTGCTTCTGACGATGAATGTACACTTGTCTATTCTACCCGACAATGTGTTAGTAGCGAATTAAAGGCCAAACCATTATTGATTCATCAAATTCGTGAAGCTCGAGAAAGTCGACGATGAGTTGGTTGCAAAACGGGCTGAATGTGTTCGAATGTGGAATCGGAGTTTCAAATTGATGATGACGATTGTTTGAGGTACGAAATCGGTTGTGTGTTCCAGAAATTCGAACTCATTTCGATGATTCGAACGAAGCTCATTGTAGCCGAATGTCAATTCACCCGGGGAGTACGAAAATGTACAACGATCTGAGATGTCAGTTTTCGTGGCATGGTATGAAATGAGACATTTCCGATTTTGTTTCGAAGTGTTTAATATGTCAGCAAGTAAAGGCGGAACATCAAGTGCCTACGAGTTTACTTCAGCCAATCATGATACCTGAATGGAAATGGGAATGAGTCACGATGGATTTTGTATCTGGGTTGCTAGTGTCGGCAAGTAAGACAGATGCGATTTGGGTCGTAGTTGATAGACTGACTAAGTCGGCTCACTTTATCCCCGTACGTACGGATTTTTCATTAGATAAACTAGCTGAATTATATGTTTCTCAGATTGTGAGATTACACGGGGTACCGATTTCTATTGCGTCGGATAGAGATCCGAGATTTACCTCACGATTTTGGAAGAAATTGTAAGAAGCTTTGGGTACCAAGTTGCATTTTAGCACCGCTTTTCACCCCCAAACCGATGGTCAATCCGAGCGGAAAATTCAAATACTCAAGGATATGTTGAGATGCTGCATCCTTGAGTTTAGTGGTTCATGGGAACGGTATTTACCTTTGATTGAATTCGCCTACAATAATAGTTTTCAATCAAGCATTAAGATGGCACCTTACGAGGCCTTGTACGGCGTAAATGCCGTACACCATTGTTTTGGACCGAACTCGGTGAAGGTAAAATTTTCGAGTTGATTTGATTAAAGATGCTGAATGAAAGTAAAAGTAATCCGTGAAAGTCTAAAGGCAGCCGCAGATCGTCAGAAATCGTACGCGGATTTGAAACGAAAAGACATTGAATATCAGGTGGGAGATAAAGTGTTGCTTAAAGTTTCACCTTGGAGAATGATACTCCGATTTGGCCGTAAGGGCAAACTGAATCCGAGATTCATCGGGCCATATGAGATATCCGAACGAGTCGGTCCAGTTGCATATCGTTTGATTTTGCCCCTTGAACTTGAAAAGATTCACGACGTCTTTCATGTTTCGATGCTTCGATGTTATAGATCTGATCCGTCGCACGTAATTAGTCCATCAGAGGTTGAAATTCAAGCCAATATGAGTTATGAAGAAGAACCGATTCGTATCCTAGCACGTGAAGTGAAAGAGTTGCGAAACAAAAGGGTTCCGCTAGTGAAAGTGTTATGGCTCAAACACGGGATAGAAGAAGCTACTTGGGAACCCGAGAACTCTATGAAAGAGCGATACCCAAACCTATTTACCGGTAAGATTTTCGGGGACGAAAATTTCTTAAGTGGGGGAGAGTTGTGACAGCCCTAAATTGACCCTAGTCGAAAAGTGGTTTCGGGACCACTAAACCGAGTCATAAAAATAATTAGCCGTCATAGTGGATGCTCATTATATGTACATATGCATGTGTGAAAATTTCATGTTTGAATTTTGTTAATTGTAAGTGAATTTTATCAAATAGGACTTATGTGAGAAAATTTAGAAATGTGCTAGGCAAATGTAAAGTGGCCTATTAATGCATGTTGTGAAAATGATGGGTTTGCATGTCAAATTTCCCTAAATTAAAGCCTAGTGGCCGGCCATGACAAAGGGTGATGGGCAAAACATGTCATAAAACATGTTGTGTAAATGGTTTATGTTGGAATAAATAAAATAAGGAGTATGGGTAATAAAGAAATGGAAAAAGGAAAGAAGGTGTATGATCCCCCCCCATTGCAGTGAGTTGAGGGAAAGGAACCAAAAAAAAAAAAAGTGTGTTCATCCTTTTCATTTCTTTTGGCCGAAAATTCTAAGGAAGAAAGAAGGAGTTCTTGCTCCATGTTTGGTTTAGAAGAGGATTAGGAGGAGGTTCGGCCATACTTGTATCAAGATTAAGGTATGTTTGATGTTGTGCCATGAGATTCATGCATGTTTTTAGTTGCTAGCTTGATGTTCTTATTAGCCCATGGTTCAAATCTTTGCTATGTCATGGGGATGGTATTCGGCCAAGGTGGATTTTGTGTTGATATCATTGCATGCTAAATGTGAAGCTTGTTAATGATGCATGTGATGGTGGATTGATAACTCTTGAATCTCCTTTTAGCATCCTTGAGTGAGACATTAAGTTCCTTGTTCAACCATGACCAAAATTGAAATGGTAAGGTGTTGTGATGCATTCGCCATGGTAGGATATAGAAGAGAAATAAGGTTGTTGTTAGATGAAGTAGAGTCTAACAAATGAGCTCGTATGTGCATTAGTTGCTAGATGGAGAAGAATCGGCTAGCAAGTTGTGTGCTAAGGCGAATGTAATTTGGTATATTATGGGTAATGCATGTGTTGAATTAGTGTAAAGGAGAGGATGCTTTAATAGTGTATATATGTGTATTAGCCAAGTTTTGAACTTGAAACAAATGGTGTTTAGTCAACACAAGTGACCATAATTGTAGAATGTATTAAGTGTTGCAATCGGCCTTAGCATAGATGTGTATGTTCGGCCATTGGTAGCCTATTGATGGCTTTAGCTTGACTTAGAAAATTTGGCTAAGGGAAATATTAGCTAGTATGTTGAATTCGATTAGTGATTTCGTACATATGTGACTCTAATGTCTAATGTATATATGGGCTAAGTACCTTGAGCTTCTCTTTTGATGTTCGAATGAATTGTATTAAATTGTTGATGTGATTAAAAATGCGTATGATCATTGTGTATTTGAGCTAAAAGGTGGCCATATGACCTATCAAACTCCTTGTCATATTCGCCATAAGCTAGCAAAATGAGACTTTGATAAGTTAAATTTGTTTGAATTAGCTCAAGAGCTTAGGGACCACAGTTGGATAAGGGAAAGGAAAAAGTGATCGAATAGCCGTTGAAGCCGTTCGACAACATCCGAGGTAAGTTTTCGAGAAATGGAACCTAGATTATGATTTGATTAGATTATGTCACAAACAAATCAAAATCATGCTCTTTGAATGTGGCTATTAAGCCGAAACTTGTAAGTGTGATAAGTGTCTTGTGTTTGAGCTTTGGTAGTGAAAATGAAACATGGATGTGTCATGATTTATTGATGTATGTGCATGGTTATTCGAATGATATCCGGGCTAAGTCCTGAAGGCTTTTGTGTTAAGTGACTATATCCGGACTAAGATCCGAAGGCATTTATGCGAGTTACTATATCCGGGCCAAAACCCGAAGGCATTTGTGCTAGCGACTATATCCGGGCTAAGTCCCGAAGGCATTTATGCTAGTGATCATATCCGGGCTAAGACCCGAAGGCCTTGTGAGAGTGGTTATGTCCGGTTAAATCCCGAAGGTACGTGATTCGAGAATGAGCGATCTTGCTGTAAAAAAAAAATTCAGTTAATACGCTTGTAAAGTCCCAACAATGAGGTATGTTTCGTATGTGCATTGGAATAGTCGAGTAATGAGCCTTCGGTATTTGGCTAAGATGATCCCTTATGTATGAATATAGGGGCTGGAATGTGAAGTAGGAATGATTTGAAAATATGTATATATGGAATTATCCGTTTAGTTATATGAATGCTATACTTCCGATGTGCTTAAACTCTTTGCTCAAAACTTACTAAGCATTAAATGCTTACTCCGTTTCTTTAATTCTCTGTTTTATAGATTTTGGTTAAATCACCATCGGACTCGGGATTTTTGGAAGTCGAAGTCTCCCACACTATCAAAGCCCCCTTTTGGTACAATTTTGGTTGAACTTTGAAATGGCATGTATAGGACTACCCTTTTTGTTGTTGGTCATGTACCCATGGATTTTGTGTAAATTTGGATAGCCATGCGAAAATGGCTTATATATGTTTTTAGCATAGTACTATAATCGTTTTGTATGTTGATCACTAAGAGGTATGGAAATGTTTGGAAACGATTAGCCATTGGAATGGTTAATCATGATTATACTTTGTGCTATGTATGCAAAAAGGGCTAATTGAATCATGGAAACTATGAAATAGGTAAAGTCTACCTTAAAGGCAGATGCTGATAGCAGCAGCGATGTGGATGTGAAAAATCACTAAAAATAGTAGGAATGGAATTAAATAGTGAATAAATTATTTAAATGAACCTTGATGAATCTATTTTGATATGGAAGAAACGAAACGGTCATATGAGTTGTATGTTAAGAGATATTTAGGTTTTTGTGAAACAGGGCCAGAATGGTTTCTGGATTCCCTGTTCCGACTTTGGAAATTCATTATAAATTAACCAGAGATAATTAGGAGTCATGCCATATATGTATAGATTCCTCTTTGAGTCTAGGTTCTATAGAAAGAAACGGCATCAGTATTGAAGCCCTGTACAGGGAGATATCTTAGTCGTAATGCGCAAAAGTCAGTGTAGTCGATCCCTGTAGCATGGGAGACTTTAACTAATAAACTGTACTAATTGGCCCGACCAAAAATTCTAGCAAAAAATCTGTAGATGGATATATGAGTCTAGTTTCAGGGAAAAATTACAAAACTTATTTTTGAGTTATGGAACTCAAGATATGATTTTTAAAGTGACAGTGACACAGTTAGCCAACTGCCTGGAAATTTTTTAAATTGGACTGTGAAAGTAAGGGGATTAAGCCCGTTAACCCCCGTGTCCGACTCCGGCGACAGTCTCGGGTACGGGGTGTTACAACAAGGGCCACAGTCCAACTTCTATAACCCTTCGTGGCGAAACGATCCAATTTTTTCCTAGAATAACCAAGGAGTTGGACCGAACAACAATTACATACAACATAGATCAAATCAACTTCTAAGGTTCAATCAACAAGTTCAAAAACCACCACAAACTGAACCATCCAAAATTTAGGAGAATTTTTTGAAGGACTACATGGCTAAAAATGACGCCTTAATCCAAAGCCAAGCAACAACACTGAAAAATTTGGAGAACCAAATGGGTCAGTTAGCTATAAAGCTTTACAATAGACCGCAATGAGCCTTGTCGAGTGACACGAAAAATCCAAGGAGTACAGGTAAGGAACATTGCAAACAATTGAGGAACATTGCAAAGCAGTTGCTTTACAAAGATGAACCTGCCAAGAGAAAGGAAAATTAATCGATAGTTGAAATTCCTGCATCATAGATGCCAAATTTTGAAAATTTCGAATAGGTAAAATCTAAACTAGTCAATTCTAATAAGCTAACACCTTTTTCAGATGCAGATACAATACCTCAAAAAAGTTGTCTGATCCAAGCCAAGTTTCCATCACCTCCGTATCTACAAAGACTCAAGAAACCAAAATAGGAAGTGGAATTCAATAAGTTCTTGGATATTCTTAAGCAGCTTCAGATCAATATCCCATTGGTCGAAACCTTAGAAAAAATACCTAATTATGTCAAGTTCATGAAGGACATCCTGTCCAAGAAGAAGAGGCTTGGTAAGTTCAAGATTGTAACATTAATAAATGATTGTAGTACATTCCTATAGAACAAGATACCTCCGATAATGAAGGAACCTGGGAGCTTTACGATACCCTGTAACATTGGAGGATCTTACTATGACAAAGCTCTATGCAACCTAGGAGAGAGCATCAACTTGATGCCAATGTTTGTTTTCAAGATTTTTGGTATAAATGATGTTAGAGCAACAATTGTGACACTCTAATTGGCAAATCGATCTTTAGCACACCCGAAAGGAAATATTGAGGATGTTCTAGTATGTGTAGATAAGTTTATTGTTCCTGTTGATTTTATTGTTTTAGATTTTAAACTAGATAAGGAAGTGCTGATCATCCTAGGGAGACCTTTTCTAGCAACAATGAGAACATTAATAAATGTGTAGAAAGGTGAAGGTGCCTTTTAATGTTCTTAAAGCCATGACATTCCCTGATCAGGTGAAAGAATGTTCAGTAACGGAGGAGCTTGAATCCTTAGTATCTATAGAATGGGAGTGCAATTCAATATAAGAACCCTTAGGGTCTAACCTATTAGAAGATGAACAAGGGGATGGTAGTCTATTCTAGAATGCATAAAGAGAGAATAGTAAAGGAAGAGGAGAAGAGAAAGTTATCAGAAGTTGTAATACAGTTTGAAAGAAAGAAGAAAGATATATGAAAAGCGTTATGGGGAAGTATAAGTCTGTGCATAAGATGTAATACTCTGTATATTGTGATAGAAACAAGGCGAAAACAATAGTAGTATTATTCATAATGTAAATGTGATTTTATAAGGAGTTATACATAATAAGTAAAATAAGGTATTTTAGGAAAAAATATATTAAAGAAAAATTTATTAAGTCATTGCTCATATAGTACATAAGCGAATAGAGGAGTCTAGGTTACATCTATTTTAGGAACTAACACCCAAAACTCGGATCCAGTTGATCGGGTCAGGTAGAGGGTGTTACAAGCTTGTAGGGACAACAAGGTCTCAATAGCTTTCCTACTCAAGGCATCCGCAACCACATTTGCTTCTCTGGGTGGTACTCGATGATTAGGTTGTAGTCTTTTAACAGATCCAAGCATCTCCTTTGGCATAGGGTCTATTCTTTCTCGGTCATTAAATACTTTAGATTTTTATGATAAAAAAAGACACAACACCTTTCCTCGTATAAGTAATGTCTCAAGAGCTTTACTGTAACACCCCTCACCTGTATTCAACGTCGAAATAAGGTTTCAGAGCATTACCGAACTTATTTTGCAAATAACCATACATTTCACATATATTTTCCAGTTCAAATATAAAACATTCCCATACATTCATAATGTCCCTAATACGAGCCTATGAGGCCCAAAACATGCATCGGAGTAGTTTGGGACTAAACTGATAACTCAAGAAAATTTCAAAAAACTTAAAAAGTTTTTCAAACTATAAAGGACACATGCCTGTGTGGCCAGGCCGTCTCACACGGCCAAGTGACACACCCATGTCATAGGCCGTGTGGATATTCGAAATGGGATCACATGGCTATGCCCCAACCCGTGTCTGACCCCATGTAACTCCCTAACTTGGGTCACACGGCCAACCACATGCCCGTGTGACCAATCCGTGTGCCTTTTCAAAATGGCCTCACACGCCCGTGTGCCAGGCTGTGTGCTAGGCCTTGCCAAACCTGTAGGGTATTCTAACATGTGCCACACAGCTAGGTTACACACCCGTGTGCTGGGCAGTGTGGAGCATACTGACTTGATTTCTATTTCAACACCAGGGGACACACAGCTGTGTAACCTGACCGCGTGTCACACATGACTGAGACACACACTCGTATGGACAAAAATGGGCTATTTACCAAGCCATCTTTCCACCCAAAATTGTATATACCTACACCAAACCAAATGGCACCAAAACATGGCATAGATAGGCATTCATCCAACTTCAACCAAGCATAATTCATGTTAATTCCATACCATTAACCACAATACACACAAGTATCAAATTTAAACATTTCATTCATGCTAACTCACAATCACAAATCAACTAAATGGCATCTTACAATTATGCATCATTTTTCCTAAAATAATAAGCATACTAATTCTCAAATATCAACCATTTGACATTCTCAACACCTATTATCAACAAGCATCACATATTCATCATCAAACTCACAACACAAGCCATATGCACAATATGTACATGATCAAAACAACCAAAATAAGCCAATTCTCATGGCTATATACAAAACCAAACATTAAACATTTACAAGACAATTCAAATGACTAAATTCATTTCTATCACATAAGTACCAAAATAACCAAACTCCTATGTAATATCCTGATTTTGGGCCTAGTCGGAATGGTGGTTTCGATACCACAAATCTGAGATAGAAATAATTATTTTATAATTATTTTTAGGTCTATGATATTATTGCATGATTGTGTGAAAATTTTGTGAAGAAATTTATGCATAAAGTGCTTAATTTGAAATTAGGGACTAAATTGAATAAATTGCAAAACTTGTGTTCTAGAAGCATTTTGCATAAAATTGAATTAGATTATTAATTATAGGTGCTTAAAGAGTAATTTGACCAATTTCTAAAAAAAATTTGGACAAAAATGGGCTTGGAAGGGTAAAAATTTAAAGAATAGTAAAAAATTGCATTTTGGTCATTTAGGGGTAAAATGAATTAAAAGACAAATTTTAAACCCAAATGTGTCCATCTTCAATACCATGGCCGAATATAGCAAGGATAATGTGACAGCCTTAAAACGACCCTAGTCGGAATGTGGTTTCGGGACCACAAAACCGAGGCATAAAAATAATTTGATATTTATTTTGATGCCTATAATATGTGTTAACTCATGTGTGACATTTTGATGCTTTAATTTAGAGTTATAAATGTGAATTTCACTAGAAAGGACCTAGTAGAAAACTTTGAAAGTATGATGGGGAAATGTATTGTAACACCCCGAACCCGAGACCATCGCCGGTGTCGGACACGAGGGGTTAACGAGACAAATCCTCTTAAAGTGCCGACCAATTTGGCCTTTCCAGACAGGCTGGAAAACTGCATCACTGTCGCCTTAAAAATCATATCTCGAGTTTCAAAACTTGGAAACTGATTCCGTAAATTTTCCCTGAATTTAGACTCATATATCCATCCATGGATTTATTTCTATAATTTTTGGTTGGGCCAATTGGTACAGTTTATTAGTTAAAGTCACCCATGTTACAGGGGTCGACTACACTGACCTTCGCGTGTTACAACTTGAATATCTCTCTGTGCAGGGCTTTAATACTGGTACCGTTTGTTTCTAATGAAACTAGACTCAAAATGAAATCTGCACATATAAGGCATGACTTCTAATTCTTTCTGGATAATTTATAGTAAATTTTCAAAGTCGCGACAGGGGACCCAGAAACCGTCCTGGCCCTGTCTCACGAGAACTTTAATATCTCTCGGTATACTGTTCATATGATCGTTTCGTTACTTTCATATGAAAATAGACTCGTCAAGGTTCGTTTAAATAACTTATTCACTATTTAATACCAATCCTACAAATTTTGACGATTTTTCAAATCCGCACCACTGCTGCTGCCAGCATCTATTTTCAAGGTAAACTTTACCTATCTTGTGGTTTCCATGGGCCAACTAAAATTTTGACATACATAGGTCCACATATGATCATATTTAGCCATTCCAATGGCTGATCATGTGACCAACACTCTCATTCCAAACCATAATCACATCATGAAACCAAATATAATTACAAAGCACAAATGGTCAAATCCATCCTCCACTTTTACGAACCATTTTCGCATGGCCGTACACATATACATCACAAAGAACTTAAAACAATCGAGGTAGTCCTATACATGCCATATCCAAAGTTCAACCAAAAGAGTACCAAAAGGGGTTTGATAGTGTGGATGACTTCACTTCAATGATCCCGAATCCGATCGCTAACGAGCAAAATCTATAAAACAGAGAAACAAAGGAACGGAGTAAGCAATTTATGCTTAGTAAGTTTGAGCCATAATTTACACACAACCAAAGCATAGCATTCAAGTAGCTAAACAATAATTCATATGCACAATTTCTCAATGACATGCTTACTTCACAATCCCAACTCTTATATTCATACACAAATAACGGCTTAGTTAAGGCCGATAACTCGTTTATCATTGGAGCAAATATTCATACGCACTTACTCCTAGTGTGCAAAGCACACACAACACATACCTTGTTGTTGGGAATTTCACAAGTGCATTAACTGAAAATTTTCCAGCAAGCTTATAATTTTCAAATCACATACCTTCGGAGTTTAACCGGATATAGCTACTGCTTCAAACGCCTTCGGGACATAGCCCGTTATGGTAACCCGCACAAATGCCTTCGGACTTAACCGGATATCACAACTCGCACAATTGCCTTGAGCTTAGCCCGATATCATAGCTCGCACCATTGCCTTGGGCTTAGCCCGATATCACAACTCGCACAATTGCCTTGGGCTTAGCCCGATATCATAGCTCGCACCATTGCCTTTGGGCTTAGCCGGATATCACAACTCGCACAATTGCCTTGAGCTTAGCCCTGATATCACAATCGCACATTCATACACATCTTTGTTTCAATTTCATAACAAACTTTTATGCACAATTTACTTAATCAAGAATATCATTTCGGCTCAATGGCCACATACAAGGGCACAATTTCGATTGCTTATTACTTCGTTCAATCGAATCAAAATCTAAGTTCGATATCGAAAACTTACCTTGGAGATTATCGGCGCTTCCAACGGCTATTCAATCACCTTTTCTTTTCCTTTATTGGAGCTAGTTCCCTTTGCTCTTGAGCTTAATGTTAACAAATAAATTGATTTAATCGTTTTGAATATCAAAGGGAATCCAAGGTACTTAGCCCTTATAAGGCCGCACACACTTACATCCACATACTTAAGCTCAATAATTATAACATAGCATCAAGCACTCATATGGCCGATTATACTTAGTCATACTTGCACAAATCAACAATAAATTTGAGATTTTCACACCATATAAGTACTAGGCCGAATATACATGCAAGTTTCACAAACATTCTTCAACCATTTCTTCTTTAAACAAACATATTTATCATTTACTTCATAACCAAATCATCATGTGCAAACACATATACACATATAGGTGCAAGGCGAATTTCAAGGTGTTCATAACCATCCAAAACACAAATTTTAACTAACATGCAAGAAACATAAACCATGCTCATGAGCATGCCATGGCCGAATACCTCACACACCATACTCTTTTAAATTTTTGGTCATGGTTAAACAAAGGACTCAATGCCCTACTCAAGAATACTAAAAAGAAATTTCAAGAGTAGTCAATCCATCATTACATGCATCATTAGCAAGCTTCACATTTAGCATGCAATGGCTTCAACACAATATCAACCTTGGCCAAATACCATTTCTATGGCATAACAAGGATTTGAACCATGGCTAGCATGAACATCAAGTTAGCAACTAAAACATGCATGAATCTCATGACACAACCTCATACATACCTTAATCTTGATGCAAGTATAGCCAAATCTCCTTCTAGATCTCTTCTAAACCAAAAATGGAGCAAAAATCCTCCTTTTCCTTAGTATTTTCGGCCAAAGAAGTGAAAAATGGATGAACAAAATTTTTTCTTTCTTTCTCTACAACTCACGGCAAGGGGGCATCCATGCTCATCTTTTTTTTTGTTCATTTCTTTAATGCTAATTCTTATTTTATTTCTTCATACATAACTCACTAACCAAACATGTTGGAAACATGTTTCCCTTGCCCATCAACACCTACCTTGGCCGGCCACTATGCTTCTTTTGGGGAAATTTGACATGCAAATCCCTTATTTTTGCATGCATGATCAACTAGTCATCCCACATCTTCCCATCATACTTTCAAAGTTTACTACTAGGCCCTTTCTAGTGAAATTCACATTTATAACACTAAATCAAATCATCAAAATGTCACACACATTTAACACATATCATAGGCATCAAAATAAATTTTAAATTATTTTTATGCCTCAGTTTTGTGGTCCCGAAACCACATCCCGACTAGGGTCAATTTTGGGCTGTCACATGTATGATGACTAATTAAAGCATGCATGCAAAACAATGGCCTTGCATGTCAAATACCCCCGTTTTACAAGTGATGGCCGGCCATGACAAGGGAGTATGGGCTAAACATGTCATGAAACATGTTTTGTTGGTGCATTAGGGGGAAACAATAAACAAATAAGCATGGGTAGTAAAGAAAGAAAAAAAAAAGTGTGTGTGAGTGAAACCCCCCCCATTGCCGTACATGGAAGAAAAGAAAAGAAAAAAAATTTTGCTCATCCATTTCATTCTCTCTTGACCGAAAATACTAGAGGGAAGGAGGAATTTTGCTTCATGCTTGGGTTGGAAGAGGATTAGGAAGAGGTTTGGCTATATTTGCATCAAGATTAAGGTATGTTTGATGTTGTGCCATGAGATTCATGCATGCTTTTGGTTGCTAACTTGATGTTCTTATTAGCCCATGGTTCAAATCTTTGTTATATCATGGGGATGGTATTTGGCCAAGGTGGATTTTGAGTTAATGCCATTGCATGTTAAATATGAAGCTTGATGATGATACATGTGATGGTGGATTGAGGACTCTTAGATTTTCTTTGAGCATTTTGAATGATATACTAAGTTCTTTGTGTAATCGTGACCAAAATTATGGTGTTGTGATGTATTCGCCATGGTACATCCCCAAGTGTGATTTATGCTCTTTGCATGGAAAGTAAGATTTGTGTTTCAAATCATGTTCATGTTTAGTTACAATCAACTTGAGATTCGGCTCTAGCATACATATATGTATATATGTTTGAGCATGATGTATTGGTATGACGATATACTATCTTAAGGTATATACTTACTTATGATGATGTTTTGGTTATGAAGGAAATGATAGATGTGTATTGAGTTACAATATGGAAAGGTATTAGTTAGTAATGTATGCTGTTTTTGTGTGGTAATAAGTGCATAAATGGTCTCAACATGGACATGCATATTCGCCACATGAAGGGAAATTGGTGAGCATGTATTCGGTTAGAGGCAACCATATTGAAGCCTTATCTTGGCTTAGATTGTTGACTAAATGGGTAATAAGTGAGGATGGTTGCGAATATACAAACATACATATGCATGTGTAATTGAATTATGAATGTTTAGCAAGATGGTTAAACTAGTTGATTTATTGATTAAGCTCAAGGAGTTAAAGAAGGAGAATCAAGCAAGGGAAAGGCGAAGGTCATCGAGTAGCCGACTTGGACTATTTTACCCAACACAAGGTAAGTCATTAAGCATATATTTGATATTGCTTAAATGATTGTAATATCTATGCAATTGTGTTTAATGAGAAGAAATATATACAAATGTATGTGTATGAAAAGATGATAATGTTGAACGTAAAAGAGATAGTGAAATGTGTAGGAAGTTTGCTTGACACTAAGTGTGCGAGAAATAGATGTGTACGGTGATGAGATTGGCACTGAGTGTGCGAGCTTGTAATGTACGGCACTAAGTGTGCGAGTTTGGACTATATGGCACTATGTGTGCGGGCTTGAATCATATGGCACTAAGTGTGCGTGATTGAGTATTAAGCACTATGTGTGCGAACTCTACACATATCTCCGATTGAACATTTATATGGAGGCGTGACTTTATCGAGATGAGTATGGACAGCGGAAAGAGTAAGTACCTTGAGTTCATGGCTAATAGATGCTATGTTCATGCTCGGGGTAGAGTTGGTAAGATTTAAATCTATGTGATGATTTCAATTGCATTCCCATAAATAAGGTATCGTGGAATAGATGAAAGTTCATTTGATTGCATGATTGTTGCGAAAATGAAATGATGTATGGAAATTGCTTCAAATATCCTATTGAACAGTATATGAAATGTAAATGTATGACTTGGTATGAGATTGATCCGAAAGATCTAAGGAACTATGGTATAGTTCGGTATGGCTGGAACATTTGGCCTTGTTTCATTATTTCATTTTATGATAATTGTATTAATGGATGGTTGTGGAATGCTTATGGCTTACCGAGTTATAAACTCACTCGGTGTTTTCTTGTCACCCATTTTAGGTTCCTTGGGCTCGTCTCCTTTTAGGTGTTCATAACCGTCAACGAAGTCATCACACCGGCGAGCAATCTTTGGTATTGTCTTCTTAGTTGACTTAGGAGAACATTTGGCATGTATGAGCTATTTTGTTTTGTTAAATTTTGGGTTGTAAACTTTAAGCCATGTGAAAATGACCTATGTGGTCGTTTGAGTGGGATGCTAGAATCTATAGCCACGAGTCTCAGAAACCTTAATTTTGATAAGGTGGCCATAATTTGTGTCACGTATGATGGATGAGTAGTAAGACTAAGGAAGGATTCATGAAATTGGCATAGTCTACTGCAGTAACTGTTGCGGACAGCAGCAGTAATATGAGATAGAAAAATCACTAAAAATAGTAGAAGTGGAATTAATAGCTAAAAAAATTACGTACTCGAAGCTTTATGGGTCTATTTTCATATGGATGAAACAAAACGACCATATGAGCTGTATTTTAAGAGATATTAAAGTTATCGTGAAACAGGGCCAGAACGGTTTCTAGATCCCCTGTTCTGACTTTGGAAAATCATTGTAAATTAACCAGAGATAATTAGGAGTCATGCCATATATTCGTAGATTCATCTCTGAGTCTAGCTTCTATAGAAACAAACGGCATCAGTATTGAAGCCCTGTACAGGGAGATATCCAATTCGTAATGCACAAAGGTCAGTGTAGTCGATCCCTGCAACAGGGGAGACTTTAACTAATAAACTGTACTAATTTTCTCGACCAAAAATTCTAGAAAAAAATCTGTAGATGGAAATATGAGTCTATTTTCAGGGAAAAATTACGAAACTGATTTTCGAGTTGTAAAACTCAAGATATGATTTTTGAAGCGACTAGTACACAGATTGGCAGCTTGTCTGGGAAATTCTCAATAAGTGGTTTGAAGTCTGTTAACACCTCGTGTTCGACTCCGGCGACGGTCTCGGGTTCGGGGTGTTACAGAGAAACCATGGCTAGGATTTTTCAAGCTTCCAAGCTCGATTGTAAGTCCGTTCTAGCCTCGTTTTTGGAGTCCCGGTAACTTGATTTAGCTTATGCTAGCAATAATTTAACCTAGGGTTTATATTTGGAAAAATACCCATAAGTGAAATTTGTGTATTTTGGTGTTTTATGATAGAATATGAGGTTTTAAATTATGTTAGACAACTTGTGCTACTCTGTTTTAAGTGAAAACAAGCAAAATGGCTTAATCGGTAAAAATACCTAATAGTCATAAGTACATGTTAGAGTGAGAATTTGATGTTGCCATAGAAGGGAAAAATGATCAGCATGTCATAAAACATAATAAAATAGGCTGAAGTTTAATTTACGAGCTTTGGGGCAAAAGTGTAAATATGCAAAAGTTTAGGGGCAAAACTATAATTTTTCCAAAATATGATTTTGGGTCAATTTGAATAATGTGAGTCCTAATTAGACTATATTTTAAATAATAGAGTAAAGAAAACTGAAATTCGGGCTAAAATGGGAAAAATACCAAGTTGTGGACGAAATGGTAAAAGTAGCCATTTTCGCATACGAGGTAAGTTCATATGTAAATGTTGGTAACATAGTTATTATTTTAAATGTTTTAATGTTATTTAAATGATATGATAATTATTATGAAATATTATACTTGTGATAATTGTTTGATAATATGTCAAATTATGTGAAATACTTGTGATTGTGATAATTATTTAAATGATATGATAATTGTTTTAATATTATACTTGTGATACTTGGAAAATGTGAAATACTACCGAGTATCGGTATCGGCATTCCGTAGAAGATGGTTGAGTCACATGATTGGGAAAAAGGTCCTGTTGAACCTTAGGAATGGATTAGGATACAAGTGACATGTCACTAGGATATTTGGGCATCCAAACTCGTTGAGTTCAGTCCGAGTTCACTTATGGATGCGAATGTCCGAACTCGTTGAGTTGAGTCCGAGTTCGAGAGATGTAACTAGGCATCCGAGCTCGTTGAGTTGAGTCCGAGTTCACTTATGGATGCGAACACCCGAGCTCGTTGAGTTGAATCTGAGTTCACTTATGGGCGGGTTACATGGTAGCTTGGCTACATATGTGGCACTTATGTGCAAACTTTCCATGTATCCGAACTATATTCCGATGTGTTCAACGGGTAAATTCTACTCAAATGGAGGAATACTCGAGATGAAAGGGACGTATTGGTAAGTGTTTGTGAAATGGATACTTTGAACAGGTATGTACTTAACCCTCGGGTTGAAAACTCGATATAACAACAATATGGTAAGATGATAAATGAAAATATGATATGAATGTCTTGGTGATGATTATGCAAATGATGTTTTATGTTTGCTTATATGGTTATGTTACTTGCTATTTGCATGTGAACTTACTAAGCATTTATGCTTACTCCTCCTTTTCATTCCTTGTAGTTTTGACAAGCCACTTCGAAATCGGGAACGGTCGGAGGCTCGCTCACACTATCCGTGTATCATCTTGGCATAATGGCTTGTATATTTTGAGCATGGCATGTATAGCATTATAATCATTTTGTGTATATGGTCTTATGATATGGTTATTGAGTGGTATGGAAATGCTTGGTAATTATTAGCCATTGGAATGGCTAGTCATGATCATATTTGGTGTTATGTATGCTAAATTGCTAGCTAATCCATGGAAACCATGAAATAGGTAAAATTTATCATAAAATAGATTCAGACAGCAGCAGTGATGTGAGTTAGAAAAATCATTAAAAATTGTATAGATATAATTAGATGATGAATAAAATATTGAATTGAATAATTATGAGTGTATTTTCATATGGATGGAACAAAATAGGTATATGAGTTATATTTTATGAGATATTTAAATTTTTGTGAAACAGGTCCAGAGCAATTTCTGGATCCCCTGTTCTGAATTTTAAAATTCATCATAAATTTTACAAAAATAATTAGAAGTCATGCTTTATATTTACAGATTCCTTATTGAGTCTAGTTTTATTAGAAACAAACGGAATAGTCATTGAAACTCTGTAAAGGGAGATATCTGATTCGTAATACATAGAGATTAGAGCAGTCGAACCCTAAAACAGGGGAGAATTTAACTAATAAACTGTACTAATTGGCTTGACCAAAAATTCTAGAAAAAAATTTGTAAATATATATATGAGTCTAGTTTCAGGAAAAATTTACAGAATTGAATTTCGAGTTTTGGAACTCGAGATATGAATTTTTAAGCAACTGTGACGCAGATTGCTAGCTTGACTGGAAATTTTAAAAATAAATTGTTTGAGCTGTTTAAGTAATGAATTAAGTCTGTTAACACCTCGTTTGTGTAACACCCTGAACCCGAGACCGTCGCTGGAGTCGAACACGAGGTGTTAACAGACTTCAAACCACTTATTAAAAATTTCCCAGACAAGCCAATCTGCGTACTAGTCGCTTCAAAAATCATATCTTGAGTTCTGAAACTCGAAATCCAGTTCCGTAAACTTTCCCCGGAACTAGACTCCTATATCTATATGGTAGAATTTTTGTAGAATTTTTGGTTGGGCCAATTGGTACAGTTTATTAGTTAAAGTCACCCCTGTTTCAGGGTTCGACTACTCTGACCTTCATGCATTACGACTTAGATATTTCCTTTACAGAGCTTCAATGCTTATGCCGTTTGTTTCTAATGAAACTAGACTCAAAAGGAATCTATACATATAAGGCATGACTTCTAATTGTCTCTGATTAATTTATAGTGAATTTCTAAAGTCGGAATAGGGATCCAGAATTCGCTCGCCCCTGTTTCACAAGAGTTTAATTATCTCCTAACATACCTCATATGGTCGTTTCGTTTCTTCCATATGAAAATAGACTCATCAAGCTTCGATTACATAATTTATTCCTTATTTAATTCCATTCCTACTATTTTTAGTGATTTTTTAATCTCACATCATCGCTGCTACCAAAGATCTCATTACTAAAGCAAACTATGCCTATTTTGTGATTTTTCCTTAATCTAACTAATAATTCATCATACATATCATGAATTTAACACCGAGAATAATTCAGCCATGACAACATTATCAAACCAATTTTTACTAAGACTTATGACGAAGTATCATAGGACCAAAATTCAACTTAATATTTATGCCATTTTCGCATGGCTAAAGTTTACATACCAAAGTTCAACAAAACATAATAGCCTATACATGCCGAAATGTTCTCCTAGACCAACTAAGAAGAAGAAAGAAGAAGATACCCCAAAAAGTTGCAATCCGGTGTGATGACTTAGATGACGGTCCGAGCACGCGAAAAGACGAGTCCAAGGAACCTAAAATAGGTGAGAAGCAAACACCGAATGAGTATATAACTCAGTAAGTCATAAGCAATGCAATACCATCCATTAATAACATTACCACAAGAGGAAACAAAATGGAACGAGGCTAATTACTCCTTCCAAACCGAACTATACCATAGTTCCTTACACCTTTCGATTCAATCTCATACCAAGTTACACATTCACATTCCATATACTAATCAATAGGATATTTGAGGCATTTTTATACATCATTTTGTTTTCGTTACAATCATACAACTAAATGACCTTTCACTTATTCCACGATAATTCTTATGTACGTGACTTCAATTAAAATTGTCACATAGGTTCAAAACTTACCAAGCTCAACTCCAAATATAAACATAGCGCCTATTAGCCATGAACTCAAGGTACTTACCCGATCCGCTGTCCGTGATCAACTCAATAATGTCGCACACTCGATGTCAATAGTGATTCAAAAGCATATAGTGAGTCCGCACACTTAGTGCTATATAATCAACTCGCACACTTAGTGCTATATAATCAAACTCGCACACTTAGTGCTGTACAAATTTTAAACCCGCACACTTAGTGCCAATCTCATGATCATAAATGTTTATACCCGCACACTTAGTGCCGAAATCAACAACTCAATACATCTCACCTCTTTTCTTTTCATTCAATACTTTCATCACCACATACATACATGTATATAAATTTATCTTTCCTTTCGGCATAATTACATAGACATTATGTCTATTTAAATCAATACAAAATATATGCTTAGGTGACCTACCTTGTGTTGGGTAAAATAGTTCCAAGTCGGCTACTCGATGACCTTCGTCTTTCCCTTGCTTGATTCTCCTCCTTTAACTCCTTGAGCTTAATCAATAAATCAACTAGTTTAACCATCTTGCTAAACATTCATAATTCAATTACACATGCATATGTATGTTTGTATATTCGGCAACCATCCTCACTAATTACCCATTTAGTTGATTATACACATAATTAAAGGTAACATCACGAACGGGCATACTTATGTATATTTATATATATATATACACTTCCAAATGGTCATCACAATTAGATTTAACACCACCTTCATACTCAATTAGATGGCCGAATGTATGTATATATACACAATGTCAACTATAACATCTTTTAAACACCTAATTTCATCTCATGAACACTTAATCAAATTTTCCTAATCTAGCATATATTTTCACATCTATTTGTAACATCATGTAAATTCACATATAACTACATTTCTTAAGTTCTACATCTTAATGCCCATTATAGCCACTCCCATGGTCTAAATCTAACAATCGGCAACACCTACCTTTTCACTATGTTAGCAGAATACTCATTCTCTTCTTAGTCCTAAATTCGGCACTTCCAACAAATTAGCTTAACAATTCCAACTTTCATGCTAACATCCCAAGCAACTTAACACATCCATATAACTAGCATGCTAATAGCATCAAGGTATCAACCAAAATTTTAGGCTCCTTAGCCAAATTCTAACTCTCCATCAACCCCAAATCCAACCATGAGATAGATAGAATTTAGACTCATCACCCAAAGGTTGCATATACTTCCAAAGATACCCTTGAACATACCTTAATCTAGAGGACCACCTTGGCAGAATCTTCCTTCTTCCCTTCCTCTAGTTACGGCAATTGCAAAAGAAAGAAAACATGAACACTCCTCTTCTTCTCAAGTCACGGCAATGGAGAAGAGAGAAGAGCATTTTTTTTTTTTCCTTCTTTACTAACATTATTTTATTTCCAATAACCCAATTTCTTATTATGATATCTAATTAAACATATGTATTGCCCATCAACATTCCATCTTGGCCGGCCACTATAAAGAAATTGGGCAACTTGACATGCAAGTCCACCTTTGTGTTAACATGCACTAATAAGCCATTTAAAATTAGCCTATCATATTTCACTATGTCTCATATTGATCCCTATTTAATAATTTCTCATGCAATTGGCAAAATTAGAGAATGAAACTTCCACATACTCATGTGCACACATAATAAGCATAGAATATAGCAATTAATTATTTTTATGACTCGGTTTTGTGGTCCCGAAACCACTTCCCGACTAGGGTCACACTAGGGCTGTCACAGCTTGCGACTACGGCGATGGTCTCGGGTATGGGGCGTTACATCCTATACATGTCTTATATCCTAAAAGCATAGATTCAAAAGTACCAAAGTGATAGTTAGATAGTGTGATGAAGTCTCTGAAGATTCCCGACTCCGAGCTAGCTTTGATTTCACTATAAAACACGGAAAAATAAACAATGTATAGCAATAAACTCAATTAATCATAGATACACAATTCAATCAATTGAATATATCAACACATAATTCATATTAGCTAACAAACCTTCCACATATTTAAACATAAGATTAGATGTGAAATTCATAAGTTTCTTCGATTCAAAGCTTATACGGTTCATGTACATACCTGTACCACCTATTATTAATCTCTTACTCGTCCATGTCTTTGATATACCTGTTGAACCATTCAGAATACTATCGGATACAAGGGAATCTCTCACCCTAAGTGCCACATATATAGCCGAAGCTGTCTCGATCTCGTATCACATATAATGCTCACTCTCGAGCTATCAATGGGTCTGCTTACATAAGCCGATGATCATAACAAAGCTACACGGTGCTGCTCACACAAGCTGACAAGAATACGCAACAGATACTGGATAACTCAGCCACCGGTAGGATGTACAGACCGGCACCCAGATCACATAACCCCTAATGACATGTCATTTGTATCCTAATCTATTCTTAAGGTTCAACTGGGATTTCATATTTGCCAAATCATTTTCGAACATGTCCGTAGTATTGTATTCACAATTTATGCAATATTAAATCATTTAAAACATAATTATAACAATACATTACATACGAACTTACTTCAAATGCAAAAATGATGAAACGAGTCGATTAGTCCAAAACCTTGTTCTTTCCCCGATCTAAATTCGTATTTCACTTTTTGTGATCTAAATGTAATAAAAATTAACTTATTTAATTATCACTCTATTCAATTTAGTCCAAAATACAAATTAAGGTAACTTTACACTTTTACCCCTAATATTTCAACATTTTTACAATTTAGTCCTTACCTCATAAACATACAAATTCATGCAATTCAACCTAAATTCATGCTAGTTGAATTTCAAGTAGGTCCCTAGGAGCCTATATTTTTCATTTATTTCACAATTTAACCATGAATTTTACACATTTCACAATTTAATCCCTATTTGGACATTTTACTAAAAATCACTTAACAAATGTTATTTATTTAACAACAAGCGTACATTTTTTATCATTAAACATCAAAACAAACCAACATTCATCAATGAAAAAACCCTAAACCTTTAATAGTTTTGCAAAATAGTCCCTGGGCTAGCTAGATTAAGCTGCAACATCCTCAAAAACATAGAAATCATTAAAAATATGACAAAAACGAACTTACAATTAAACCATGAAGTGGTCAAATGTTGAAACCCTAGAAATGGATTGTCTTCATTTAAAATTCAGTGGAAGAAGGTGACTAAAAGATGATACAATTTGTTTTTTTTTATTTAATTTACCTTAATTACTAAATTACAAAATTTACCTTGTTATATAATCATTTTAAACATCCATTTTAAGCCCATAAATGTCCATTAACATTAAAAATGGACTAATTACTACATAAGGGCCTCCACTATTTAATTTCATAGCCAATTAATACCTTTAGCTATTAGAACATCAATTTTGTACTTTACACGATTTAGTCCTTTTTATCAATTTAAGCATTTAAACGATAAAATTTCTTAACAAAAATTTCAAACAAACATACTATCATGCTATATACATTAAAATAATAATAAAATAATTATTTTGAATTTGGATTTGTGGTCCCAAAACTACTGTTTTGATTTGACTAAAAATGGGCTGTTACATTTAGTGCTAAGACCATAGCTACTAATTCCATATCATGCGTATGGTAGTTCTTTTCATGCAGTTTTAATTGATGTGAACCATATGTGATGACATTCCCTTTTGCATAAGGACACAACCTAATTCATTCAATGATGCATCTATATCTTTTCAGGCTCAAGCTATGCCAACACTGGAGTTTCAATTAGAACTACCTTTATCTTTTCAAAGCTTTGCTGACATTCATTGCTCCACATAGATTTCTCCTTCTTCTTCAATAGTTTGGTAAGGTGTGATTGATTTGTCGTAATTTAGTGTAGCAGACTAAACTAGTTTTCGCACTTTAGGATCTTGAACATGAGCATTTTAATTAAGTTTTAATTACATTTCTGTAAGTATTAGTTAAGTTAATAAAATGTGCAATTTGAATCCTTTATTGACCTTAAGGGCCGAATGAGGCCTAAAGGTGAGCTAATATATTTTGTAAGTGTGCAAGAGACCATTAAAAGGTAGATCAACTCAATACTAGTAGCTAGGTTGCAACATGAAACATGCGATGTTTCAACATAGAGAACAGAATAGAAGAATTCCCAGACTACCTTAAGTGTCGTAAGACAGCTTGAGAATGTTGCGACATACCCTTGAAGATACCCTAAAGATACCCTGAAGCTGAGCATACTGCCCTTGATGTCACAATATAGGACCTGGTGTGTTGCGACATCACTTCTGTATGGGAAATTAATACGAGCCAGGGGAGTTTTTGTCCGCACAATCCAACTTTAAAGATCAGGAGCTAACCTAGGGTTAAGTATGATGATCGTTCTAAGCCTATAAATAGGCTCATTTAGCACATGTTATAGACACCCATCATATTGTATAATTTTCTCCTTAGATTTAGTCTTTAGATTTCCTTTCTTGTTATTTACTTTTGTAAGGAAGTCAGGTTTTAGAATTACTGTCAAAATCTGTGAGTATTCTGCGCTTAATACAAATCAAAAATTTTCTAAACTCTATTCTTGAAATTGTTCTTTATGTTTATTTTTCCATTCAATTTTATATTGTTTAGTAGATCGATAAGGAACTAATTCTCCTATGGGTATTTAGCGAGTGGAGGTATGAATAATTAACTATTTTGTAGGGATTTCTTAATAGATAAGTTTTTTCAGGAAAGGAAGAACCTAAACCCTAGGCTTGACAACCCTAGGAAGTCAACAAGGTAGGAATTAACCCAAATTTGTTATTGCATGTCCGTGAACACCTTACCTTGAACCGGTCTGGATTGTGAGGTCAGAAGATAAGTAGCTCTTACGGACTTAATATTTCAATGGACACATCGAAAGATCATATTCAGTTATTGACTAGTTGATTAAATAAGAAAGCCTGATACAACAGTTGATTATGACTATGAAGCAAGCTAATCACCCATGCCCAGATTTGGTTCATATTCAATTATTTGATTTCTTTTTTTTTCATTTATTTACTTTATTTTCCTTTCTTATTATTTTTATTATAATTTATCCAGAAACCTTTCTTTTAATTTTTCATACTATCATTTGATTAAAGTATTAATTAGATCTATTTATGTTTATATTAGAATTAATTTAATGCTCGCATCCCTTGGGTACGATCCTCGAAGTACTTACCTACTCCGATATAACCATATTACAACCTGACCCGTATACTTGTGGATACTACTTTTTCACATCATTTGTGTAGGATTTCTAACTCTAAACGTTGGTAGTCTGGAGGCGGTCAAGTTGTTAGCAGTGTTGCTGGGGAGGAAAGGTCACTATATTAGTTTTGAATTTTACATATTAATAGAATAATTAGGAAATATACATATTATAGCTATGACCTTTAGCTATTTTATTACTTGTTAATATTATGACATGTTTCAGCTCTTCAAGGGACTCTAGTATACACTATCGACCAAGAAGCTTGTAGCAGTGACTACAGAAATCGATTTAGCATAAGACAATGGATAACTTTGATTATATGTGGTTTGATGAAGACCTAGATCACGATAGTGATTTTTACGAGGAATGGGTATATGAGGAATAGGAGATTCAGCAAAACCAATGACTATTGATTCTCGAAATTGGTCAACTTCGAGAAGAAATTCCCACACTCTTGAAAGCTACTGACATTGGTATTAATATGAATACAAAGGCATATTAGAACAAACAAGACCAAAGCTTAAACAATGAGGAGAATTTAGCTGTAAACGCTTGCAAGGAAAAGGAGTTTTCGAACAACTGGTTAACCCTGAGTCTATTAGGGTTTAGGTTTAGGGTTTAGGGTTTTAGGGTTTTAGGGTTATCAAAACAGATTAGAAGAAATCACACCCCAAGAAGTTATAGAACCAGTTGAGGAAATGGTGAGTGAACACAAGAAACAATCAAGAGTTGAACTCAACTATTCAACAACACTAAATTCACTCGCCAAAGATAGTGTGCAAGATCAAAACTTCTTGGATCTACTCCAACAATTAGAGCTAATGATATTCACCGCCAATCTAATGGAAGAATGTAACACACTATAACTGGCTCGGTCACTGAGCCCGAGTAATAGGACGCTACATCAAACATTGAACTCATACATATTCACTCAGTCTCAAATACATGCAACCATCATTGCTTTCAAATATTTAGAGGAGTAATGAGTCTTAAACACCTTAGACAACAATTAAAATGAAACAACATACCTTAGTCAACATTAGAAATAATTTAAAAACATGTTTACGGATAATTTGATAAAATTATAAAGAACCCACGTAGGTATTGATACACCATCATAGGTATCAATAATTTGGAAGATAAGTATCAATACTAGTAAGAAAATCTATATCAAACTAGCATTTTATGAAATTTTAAGCATACATGAGTAAAGGTATCATTATTTTCACCCCGGGTATCGATACTCGTGATTGGGTATCGATATCAAATTAAGCTACTGACTTCACAAAGATACAATTCAACTTTGAGGTATCGATAATTATGTCCTGAGTATCAATACCTCTGCTCAGATTCGCAAAATCAAAGCAAAATAGAGTATTAAACATGCTCAACATATCTCTATTCTAACATGCATTAATCATCATAGTATCAAGCATCAAATTTAACCAAAACACAATCCAATGCAACATCTTTACCTTGTCGATCCAAATAATGGTAATAACAATTAAAAATAGTAATAATTACCAAGCAAAAATTCTATAAGTTCAAGTTCTAACCACATTGTCTTTATTTCCACAATTCAACGAATAATAATATCATCTACTTAAATACCAAAGCCTAACTTGGATCACTTCCTTGGAACCACACTGCTCACATTGTAACAACCTATTTTCGGTGAGATTGGAACAGTGGTTTCAAAACCACAAATCCGAGCCAAAAAATAAAGTATATTTTTATTTTAATATATGGTCCATATTATGATAGACATGTCATGTGAAAATTTTGGTAAGAAAATTTTTCGATAATGTGCTTAATTACGAGAAGGACCAAATCGCATAAAATGGAAAAGTTGAATTCTAGTAGCTATAAGGATTAAATAGCTATTGAATTCAAAAATTGAGGTCCTTACATGGTAATTAGACCATTAAAGAAAGTAAGTAGATATTTTGGTGACTCATCCATGTAAATCTAGAAAAAGGGCAATGACTAAATTGGAAAGTGAAAATATTTAATTAATTAAAAGATGATAGAAAAGAAATATCATTTTATTTTATCATCTTCTTCCCAAAAAATACATGGAAACCCTTAGAGAGAGAGAAAAAACTTTCATGGCCAAACTGGGTAAGAGAGAAGAAACTTTCATGGCCAATTTGGGTAAGTTTCCTTGGCCTGTTTTTAGTAATTTTGATATTTTTGAAACCGGGATAGCTTAATCTATCTATTTGGGGAATCAATTTGAGAAGTTATCAAAGTATGGAAAATGGGTCATGGATGTATATGCTAAAAATTAGAAATTTATGGTAGAAAATGAAAGGTTGTTGATAGATAAACAACTTTTCAAAGTGATTTTTGATGAAAACATGATTTAGGGATTAAAATGTAAAGTTGTGAAATTGAAGAAAAATGCTAAATTTTTATGAATACATGTGCTGTAAATTTTGTAATGGGATTTTGGTCAGGCTTGGAATAGGGAGTAAATTTTAAAAATTTTATTTTCCGAGCCTAGGGACGAAATGGGAATTTTTGAAAAAGGTAGGGGCAAAATGGCAATTTTACCTAGAATAAAAATTTGAGTCCACTTGAATATAAACTATGATAAATTGATGTTAAATTTACTCGTATAGATCCGGATAGACCAAATTCGGAGCTAGAAGAGGAAAGGAGTGTGACAGCCCTAATGTGACCCTAGTCGGGAAGTGGTTTCGGGGCCACAAAACCGAGTCATAAAAATAATTAGCTGTCATATTTGATGCTTATTATATGTATATATGCATGTGTGAAAATTTTATATTTGAATTTTGTTTAATTGTAGGTGAATTTTAGTAAATAGGACTTATGTGAGAAAATTTAGAAATGTGCTAGGCAAATGTGAAGTGGCCTATTAATGCATGTTATAGAAATGGTGGGTTTGCATGTCAAATTGCCCAATATTTGAGCTAGTGGCCGGCCATGCTATGGGGCATAGCATATTTTAAGCATGGTGTGCTAATGTGGTATGTAGGAAACAATAAAATAAAAAGCTAGTAATAAAGAAATGGAAAAAGGAAAATGATGAAAACAAAGAAAAAAAATGTCCATCCTTTTTCATTCTTCTTGACCGAAATTCAAAAGGAAAGAAAGGAGGAAATGTTGAAGAGATTCGGCCATGCTTGTAGCTAGGTTAAGGTAAGTTTGATGTTGTTCCATGAGATTCATGCATATTTTTATGTTAGTTTGAGTTCTACCTAGCCCATGGTTTAAATCTTGCTATGTGATGAAGATGATACTCGCCATGGGTGTTGTTTTCTTGGTTGGTGTTTGTTTCATGCTAAATCTAGATGAACAATGGGGTTGTCATTTAGGTTAAGATCAAAGAAATTAATCTTGTTAAAACTTTGAACTAATAATGCCCATATGTGTGATAGCCGAACATAGACTTTGTTTAAAGTCTTGGTCAAAGGCCGGTTAAGTGTTTTGGAAATGATTAAGCTAGGTGTTTGATCTTTTTGGTTCGGATAGTACATAAAATGTTGCTAGATGGAGAAAAATTCGGCCAGCAAGAGGTGTGCTAAGGTCGAATATAATTTTGTATATTAATGAGTAATGCATGTGTTGAATTGATGGAATGGAGAGGATGCTTTAATAGTGCATATATGTGTATTAGCCAAGTTTTGAACTTGAAACAAAATGGTATTTGGTCAATACAAGTGACCATACTTGTAGAATGTATTAAGTATGCAACCGGCCTCAACATGGACATGCATGTTCGGCCACACGAATGAATGCATAGATTGATGTTGTACATTCGGCTATAGGTAAGCATAATGATGATCCTATCTTGACTTAGACAATCGGCTCAAGGAGAATTTGTTAAGTGCTTAGTTAATTGATTTTAGGTTAATGACGTGTGTATTTGGTCATAAAGGTGCACATGAGGAAACGTTTGATTAATTGTACTAAATTGCTCAATGAGATTAAAAATGCCTATGACCATTTTGTATTTGAACTAAAGGTGGCCATATGACCCATCAAATTCATTGTCATGTTCGGCCATAAGCTAGCATAATGAGACTTTAATAAGTTAAATTTGTTTGAATTAGCTCAAGAGCTTAGAGGACCAAAGTTGGATAAGGGAAAAGAAAAAGTGATCGAATAGCCGCCAAAATCGTTCGACAACATCCGAGGTAAGTTTTCGAGTAATGGAGCTTAGATTATGATTCGATTAGACTATGTCTTAAGTAAATCAAAATCATGCCCTTTGTATGTGGCTATTGAGCCGAAATTTGTAAGTGTGATAAGTGTGTTGTGTTTGAGCTTTGGTAATGAAAATGAAATATGGATGTGTCATGACTTATTGATATATGTGCATGGTTATTCGAATGATATCGTGGCTAAGTCCCAAGGCTTTTGTGCTAGGTGACTATAACCGGACTAAGATCCGAAGGCATTCGTATGAAGTTGCTATATCCGGCTAAGACCAAGGCATTTGTGCTAGCGACTATATCCGGCTAAGTCCCAAGGCATTTATGCTAGTGACTATATCCGGCTAAGACCAAGGCCTTGTGCAAGTAGTTATATCCGCTAAATCTCAAGATTACTTGAGTTTGGGAATGAGCGATCTGCTGTAATAATTTCAATTAATACGCCAGAAAAACTCAACAACAAGGTATGTGTTGTACATGCATTGGATTAATTGATTCCCTTAAATAGTATTCGCCATCGATTAAGGAGCTTCCGGTTTTGGTTAAGTTGATCCCTTATGTATGAATATAAGGGTTGGAAATGTAAGTAGGACTGATTTTTGAGAATATATGTGTATGTGAAATTATCCGTTTAGTTATATGAATGCTATACTTGATTGAGCCTAATTTCATTGCTCAAAACTTACTAAGCATTAAATGCTTATCTGTTCTTTGAATCTCTGCTTTATAGATTTTGGTTCGTCACCATCGGACTCGGAGTGTCAAGTCGAAGTCGCCCATACTATCAAAGCCCTTTTGGTACACTTTTGGTTGAACTTTGAAATGGCATGTATAGGACTACCCTTTTGTTGTGGGTCATGTACCCTTTGGTTTTGTATAAATTTGGATAGCCATGCGAAAATGTCTTATATACACTTTGAGCGTAGTATTATAATCGTTTTGTATGTTGTTCATTAAGAGGTATGGAAATGTTTGGAAACGATTAGCCATTGGAATGGTTAATCATAATCATATTTTGTGCTATATATGCTAAAAGGGCTAGTTGAATCATGGAAACTATGAAATAGGTAAAGTCTACCTTAAGGGCAGATGCTGACAGCAGCAGTGATGTAAATTTGAAAATCACTAAAATTATTAGGAATGGAACTAAATAGTGAATAAATTATGTAATCGAACCTTGATGAATCTACTTTCATATGGAAGAAACGAAACGGTCATATGAGTCGGATTTTAAGAGATATTTAAGTTTTCGTGGAACAGGGCCAGAGCGATTTCTGGATCCCCTGATCTAACTTTGGAAATTCATTTTAAATTAACCAGAGATAATTAGAAGTCATGCCATATATGTATAGATTCCTTTTCGAGTCTAGTTTCTATACAAACAAACGCCATTAGTATTGAAGCCATGTACAGGGAGATATCCAAGTCGTAGTGCGTGAAGGTCAGAGTAGTCGCACCCTGAAACAGGGGAGACTTTAACTAATAAACTA
Source organism: Gossypium arboreum (assembly GCF_025698485.1). Classification (NCBI taxonomy): domain Eukaryota; kingdom Viridiplantae; phylum Streptophyta; class Magnoliopsida; order Malvales; family Malvaceae; genus Gossypium; species Gossypium arboreum. Next base: position 64,391,020 of record NC_069074.1, on the reverse strand, counting down.
TACTAATTGGCTCAACCAAAAATTCTAGAAAAAAATTTGTAGATGGATATATGAGTCTAGTTTCAGGAAAAATTTTCGAAACTGGTTTTTGAGTTTTGAAACTCAAGATATGATTTTTAAGGCGACAGTGATGCAGTAACCAGCTTGTCTGGAAATTTTTAAATGGACTGTGAAAATAAGTGAATTTAGTCTGTGAACCCTCGTGTCCGACTCGATACGGTCTCTGCACGGGTGTTACAAGGAGGAAAATTTTAGATTAGTAGATTTATGTACACGAACATTTGTTGAGGTAAGTTCGTGTAACTCAATTGTATATGTTGCTATGCTTGAATTTGTTGTGTTTGTGAATTGTATAAATGCCATAAATATGTGAAATGATCACATACTTGTTAATGCCCAATAAATGAAAGTGTCCGATCAATTATAATGCCCGACAAATGATAAATGATAAAAATGTTAATTTTATGCTTGAGTTGAATGTGAGCATCTGAATTGCATAAATGCATAAATATATGAGATTGACCACATGCTTGATAATGCTTGAAAAATGCTAAATTCCGTATGAAAATGTTACTTATATGCTTGAAATGAATATGGAATGTGTTTTTTTTGAATTATATGAATTATGGATGTATGGAATAATCACATGCCCGATAATGCTTGAGAAAAATGTTTAAATCTCAGTTGAATAAATGGAAAGTTCGATGGATATGTGATTTATTGAAATGAATGAGGTCTTGCATTTGTTACGGATGGGATTTAGCTCGGACGGGTAATCCTGATATGAGTCCTCTCGAGCATATGTTATGGATTGGATTTAGCCCAGACGGGTAATCTAGATCAAGCTCTTTAAAGCATATGTCATAAAAATGATTTATCCTGGACTGGTAATCCTGTAGTATACATGTGTGGCTTGAGAGTGTACTTTCTGATATATTACCCTATGGGTACCATTGGACATGAATTGACGGATTCTGATTCGTACACCTCGAGTGTACTACCTGCATATCCATCGATATTTTAGATAAATTCAACAGTAAAAGTTCTTGACATGAGAATATATGAATAAGAAATGAGTTATTACACATATAGGCCTGAAATACATGAAAATGATGATACGTGATAATTGATATATAGAAATATGAAATGATGATATTGTACATGGAATTTATTTGATGAGTACGTACATCCTTGATTCTAGACTTGTACACCTTGAGTGTACTAATCGTGACCTTGATATTCCGAGTAATAGGGTTAAAGTTCTGATATGAAATGATCTAAACTCAGGATGAACTATTATGAAATTATACTTGTAATATAAAAAATGATTTATACATGTTAAATGAATACATGTTGTGGAAAGCATATGTGCATGGAAACTTGATTATTGTTGAGCCCATATATGTTTGTGATGTTATTATGGATTATATGACTAACAAGGGTAATGAGGAAATGTGTAGGGCTTGAAGGCAAATTGATTGAATAAGCCTTACATAGTTACCTCAAAATAGAATGAATGGTAAGTTAAGTACCATGTTATACAAACTTACTAAGCATTGTATGTTTACTTAGTTTTATTTCCTTATTTTATAGTGAATTGGAAGCTCGTTGGATTGGAAGCTTGGCGAAGATCACTCACACTATCCATCGGCCTATGTCGGTACAATATGGTAAATCAATTATGATTGTATATATTGGCATGTAAATGTAAATGATGCTTGTAATCTAGCCATTGGAATGGCTAGTAATGGTTTGTTTTGATATATTTGTAATGTCATACTATGGTAACTACATGTGTGTTAAGTAGTTGATCTATTATGTCTAACATATGGACTAGACTAAGGCAAGATTATGAATAGGTATGCATGTAATGGTATGCCATGTTGAATGATAGAGTTTGCTTAACTTGAATGCTTAAAATGGTTGGTATTTGGATGTGAGTTTAAGTACAGGTGATTGTTGTGATTTTGGGTGAGAATAAAGCTAGAAATGGCTTTATTTTGTCCACACAGGTAGACATACGGCGTGTGTCTAGACTGTGTGTGACACACAGCCTGGTACATCGGCATCTAGTCCGGCCATGTGTCCCTTGCAACTTAAAAAATGAGAAACAGAATGCTCAGAATTGGGCACACAGGCAGAGACATGGGTGTGTTACACTGCCGTGTGAAAACTACAGCTAAAATTCGAAAATAAAATTTGCCACACGGCCTAGCACACGGGCGTGTGACTTGGCCATGTGACTTCAATTTCTTTATGCCTTAAAAGTTAGAGAGTTACACAGGTTAGGGACACAAGCGTGTGTAGTACACGGCTGGACCACACGGGTGTGTCCCTAGACCACATGGGCATGTGAGCCCTACAACCTTGGAAATTTTTTTGAAATGTCTTAAAAAAATTTATGAGTATCCAATTAAGTCCCGACTTGATTGTAATGCTCGTATTGGGCCTCGAGGGTCCAATTAATGGACGTTTTGAATGATCTCGGTAATTGAATAGCAATTTACATAAATAAATTGTAAAGTATTCTGAATGTTTCGGTAATGGTATGAAACCCTGTTTCGATGACGGATACGGGTTAAAGGTGTTACACACACTGCAAACGTTAAACATCTACGATGGTTAACAAAAGTAGGCGACCTTGAACAAGCTCAGTGAATATCGGAATAACCACCAAGTATACACTATATCAAAGGTTAAACAACAACATACTACAACACATTCACAACCATATTCTAACTAAGTCAAAATAACATATTCACTAATTTGATCTTGCTTCGGTGAAGTGATTCGAGTCGCTTAGATGCCCGATCGTAAAATGTAGAAGTTTCGTTCAATTCAGAGTTTAGATCAATTTGGCTAAACGTAGGCTTAAACAAAAGGGTTTCAAAGAGTGTTAAGATAGAACAAGTATAGTTTTAACTAGACAAGAAGTAAAGTAAGTTTTAAGGTGGATAGTTGGATGAAATTGACTTAAGACCAAGGAAGAACCAATACTATAGATAGTATTGACTTGAACCTAGAACCAATACTATTGAAAGTATTGACCTAAACCTTATACGACACTTAAGATGGATGGAAGATGGAAGATAGGACCTTAGACCATTATCTATTAAGAGATACAAACCAAAGGTGTCAATGGTGAATGCCACATTCGGTTTAAGAGTGATAAGCTCAAAGAAACAAGGATGACACCACTAGCAAGCTAGATAAGCCAACTTCAGTCTTAAACGAAAATTGAGAGTTGAATAAACTCAAAAAGATATTAAAATTCATCAAAGTATAAAAAAGTCTATACAACATGAAAATAGCTAAGTATTTATAGCTAAACATCTAGGCTAGCCGAATGGACTTAAAAGAAACTAAATGGACAGCTCAAATCAGCTTAATTGAGCTAAAATTTCTTAGCACCTTCTTGAAAACATCCCTTGTAGTCTCCTAGGTAGCTTGGCTTTAATTAAGTGAGAATGGAGCTGAACTGTAATAGCCTGGTTTAGACCCTAGTCAAAATAGTGGTTTTGGGACTACAAATCCGAGTCAGAAAAATATTTTAATATTATTTTCTGTGCTTAAAGTATGTGAATTGATATGTGTGAAATTTTCGTATGAAAATTTCATCGCTTGAGTGCCGATTTGTGAAAAAAGACTTAATCACGTAAATTGTAAAAGTGGCTAGCTATTTGTTAAAGTGTAATAATTTATGTTCTTTAATGTGGAGGCCTTGAAATGAAATTAGGCCATTAATTCATAGCTTGGACGGTTATGGGCTTATGTTATATGGTTTTCTAATTAAATTATAAAGGTTAAAAAAGTACATTGTGAATAATATGTATTATAATAAAACATAAATTAAAGTGGCCATGCATTTGTTCATTATTTTGACCGAAATTAGCAAAGAATAAGAAAGAAAAGAAGCAAGCTAGGTTCAGCCATGTCTATCTTTGATTAAGGTATGTTAGCTGATTGGTTTTTGATAATTTTTACATTTTTGAGATCGTTGCTTCATGTTTTACCAAGCACATGCCTCAATTTAAGAATTTGATGACGACATTGAGTTATGCCATTGTTGAGTTTTTGAGTTTTGAAATGTTAATTGATGAAATATGGAAGCTTGATGATAGATAAATATGTTTTGTATTTGAATTTTTGATGAATTTGAGTAATTTGGGCTAAATTATAAATTTTTTAAATTGAGTGGTTAAAATGTAAAAGAAATGAAAGAAATGGGCTACTAAGGACCTTAGTGAAATTCGGCCAAGCATGGGTGTGGTCAAATTTTGAATATTTTGTGTTTTGTGAACTAGGGACTAAATTGTGAAAAATGTGAAATGTCAGGGGAAAAAGTGTAATTAGCCCATTTATGTGTTTTTAGATGAATTTGATTGAATATATGATTAAGTAAGTTGAATTTGTATCGAATTAGATAAAGAAATGAGAAAATCGAATTTGGATCGAGGAAAGTCAAAAATTATCGAATAGTCGTTCCGGTCCTTTCGTGTTAGTACGAGGTAAGTTCATAAGTAAATAAATGTTATTAAATTGAAATGTATGTGTATTATATGTGCTGAATTAAGTGGTAAGGGAAAATGATTATGAAGTTAAAGTATGTAAAATGTGAATTGAATTTGAGGCATTAAGTGTGCGAAAAATGAAATAGCTACAGCTATTAAAATGGCACTGAGTGAGCGAGATTATAACAGCATTGGCTGTGTAAATGGCACTATGTGTTCGATACCAATATAAGTTCGGTTTAATGCAATGGCACTAAGTGTGCAATATAATTATAGCTTCGGCTAATTAATTGGCACTAAGTGTGCTAGTTCGTTGAATGTTCAAGGATGATCAAATGAATTAGTGCTTCGAGCATTGAAGTGATAAATGTGATAGATAAGAACGTAATGATATAGGTATGTACGGGATCTATGTGGTTGATGATGTTAAGTATGAAGTAGATGAAAATTATGTAAATGAATGATGAAATGAGTTGGATTGAATAGCATTATTAATGTTATTTATAATATTAAAGATGTGAAATGAATGTAAGATATGGCTTTGAATAAGGATGAGTAATATGATGTGTTATATATATTCGTTATATGAAATTGTGGTGTTATATTTCAGTTATGAGATTTACGAAACATGAAACATGGCTTTGATGTATGATTACTTGGTTTGAAAACTTGAACAGATAATGAAATTAAAATGGTTAAGTTGGTTATATGATTCATGTATGTGAAATTGGTTTATGTGAATAAGAAAATTATAGATGTTCGAGTTTGGAAGTGTTTATAAAGAAGTTGATATAACTTTATGTATGATTTGTAATAAATGACCATGGTTTGGTTGGCGATGAAATGAATATGTGCGAGATTGAATTATATGATTAAGTTAACGATTCTTAATCGAATTTGAAAGCATGGTTATACGTTCATTGATAAATAAGTTAAGTGAATTATTTAATGTGGTTACATGAATTTACGAGAATAATGAAGGTATTTGTGATTGAGATTTTTTAATTTTGGTTTAGTGATATTGGTTTATAAATATCATTGAAATGATTTATTTGCTTATGGCATACTAAGCTTTCAAAGCTTACTTTGTGTGTTTTTCCTATGTTTATAGATTTTCAGAGATCTGCTCGGGTTGGAAGTCGATGGAGACGTCATCACACTACAGGGTTATCATTTCAGTAAATAATGTTTTGAAATTTGGTTATGTGGCATGTGTAGGCTATAAGTATGTGAATATGGTTTGAGATGTAAATATATGTTTTGCCAAGTGATATGGCTTGATAATGGATATGAATATGCTTTGGATTTGTTATGGTTTATGTGATGAGAAAATGGTATGATTTGATGCATATGAATGACTAAATGAAATGGTCAATTTGGTATGTGCTTAATTGTTAAATTTAGTATAAATTCGGCATGTAGATGGATAAGAAATTGAGATGTTGGTAATGTATGATTGAATGAACTTGGTTTATGATTTTGGTATGTTTTGGTATAAAGAATGAGCATGAAATTGGTTGATGATATTATGGATTGATTGATACATGTTTAGAGTTGTATTTGGCCGAAAATGTTGAATATATGATGCTTGATTTTGGAATTGTAAGGAGGATCCAAATAGGTGGCATATTGGCCTTGTCAGTGGCCTATTTTTGCCCATACGGGGCAGGGACATAGGCGTGTGTCTCTACTGTCTAGCTTGAAGGCCATTTCGAAAGAAGCCTGGGCAGATCACACAGTTGCACACACACGGGCGTGTGCCAGACTGTGTGGCCAAGTCAGTTTTGACCACGGGTTAGACACATGGGTGTATCTTATGGCCGTGTGGACAAGTTAGTATGTATGCCATGTTTTGCCATGGTCTATGCACATGGGCATGTCTAATGCCGTGTGAGGCACACGGCCTATTCACATGGGCTTGTGATCTTTGTAACTTAGAAATTTTTAAGTTTTTGAAAAATTTTGTATGTGTTTGGTTTAGTCCCGACCCTTTCTAATGCATATTTAAGTTCTCGTTGACCTATGAAAGGGACTTTATGTTGATCTTTTATTATGAAATGATGATGTATAACTTTTGATTGCTAAATATTTCGATATGTTAGGTAATGCCTCTTAACCCTGGTCTGGCGACGGATATGGATTAGGGGTGTTACATGCACCTAGCTAATTACAAGGTGTGAACATCCTTTAAAGAATTGCCTTGGGTTTCCAAATAGTCATGAACTTTAATGGGCATATTATGTTCAACTTAAATGAGCTAAATTCTTCAAGTATTGATCAGCCAAAGTAATAATAAGCAGCCTTTAATTCCTCCTTGGGCAGCCGAATAAGCAGCAACCAAATTAATAGGCATTGAGGCGCACAAACAGCCCAATTAGTGTGAATACTTGAATTCAATTAGCCTCCAATGTGAACAAACAAATTTGAATAGCTTCCATGGTGTGAAATCAATTGTTAGCTGAATGGACTAATGTGAATGCATGTTTGTTAACGAACAGTCCCTTAGAGAAAAGGATTCAGCTTGAATTTAATGAAGTGAAATTATATGGCAGCTTAAGGCACTTCAACAGCTTTGGAGTGTGAACAAACGAAATTGAACAGCCCTTGAGTGTGATAACTCAAAACCGAAGGATGTGAACGGGATCTCCAGCAAGTGTGAAACCACTTAAAGGCTATTGGAGAACACAATGGACAACTTGGAATAAAGGAATCATCAGCTCACATTTATTCAAACCATCCAATGTATGTAGTTGCACCAATTAATTCAGCAAATTAATTAGCTTAAGACATGTTAAATTCAGCAGCAACTAAACTAATTAATTTGGAACATGTAATTAATTTGTCTCAACTAAGACATATTAAACACAAATAAGAACTAAGACACAAACTAAATTCGGCAGAAGCTAAGACATATTAAACACTTGCATTAAACTAAGACACATTAATAACATGTAATTATTAACTTCAGATTATATCATATTTATGAGCTGAAACTAAGTTAACTAGCTAAACTAAATAAATTGATTTATTATAGCAACTAAAAACGCATAAAGTAAAAAAGGATGGAATCTAGCTCAATGAGCTAGAATCAAGGTGAATTGAGCTCCATTGAGCTAGGGTCGAGCTAGGTCAGCTTGCAAGAGATTGCAAACCATGCTTGGTGATCTGGTCCAAGAGCATTATGGGGGCATGGCCATATCATCCCTCACTCTTTAAAGCAATTTGTCCTCAAATCGGGCCACTTGCTTGCAAAAAATCTTTCACCGTCAGTTGATGAAATTAACATAGTTGCTCCCAAGAACCTAAAAATCACACATGCCTCAAAAAGGAAACAAGTTATTTTTATGCCCTCCCTCTTTAAGAGGGAACCATTTCAAAGTGACACCTACACAAAAACGAATTAGATTAGTGACACCATGGTTTATAAGCTCAAAAGAACTTTCTGAAACCTTATTCAAAAATTGAACATATGAACCAATGCCGGGATCAAAGACATGAGTTGGCCTTACCGTTTCAAAATGAATCAAAAATTTCTTTAATGGTAATATACCAGAATCATGAAGCATTCGAGAATTATAATTTTGCACAACAGAAGTCCATGACTCAATTCCTTTGAACAACGATATAAAACCAAAGCTTTGATTTAGTATTTGCAACTTTCACAGTTCAACAACTTTGTTTTCAAATTTAAAGACAAAACATCAAGCAAGCACAAATGGTTCACACATCTATTCACACAAAATTCAGAATGCTTGATTTCTTTCAATAATGATCCAGAATAACAAAACTTTCGATAGTTATAGTCTCGAAAATCAAAATCCCTTGGTTCAAATCCCTTGATCAATAATAAAGAACGATAATCACCGGGATCAAAAACGAGGTTGTCTCTTACCATTTCACTTAGACTTGAAAGTTCCTTAATCGGCATCATAGAAAGAACATGAAGCACTTTAAAGTCATTATCAAATGAATCATGCTCGAATCTTTTAAACCACAATATAGAACAATTTCCATAATCAAAAATTTGATTTTGACTTTATAAGCCAACAAAATTCACATGCTTCATTTTCGAACAAAATGATAAAATTCGGAGCAGATGAAAGGTTTTAACATATTTATGCAGAATAAATTCATGATGCTTACCTTCATTTATCAACAACTTATGAAAACATGCTTGGGCTTAAAAACATGGTTTTGATCACTCGTTCCACAACGCAACAAATATTTCATTTTCACCAATAAATATCACATACCAAATAGAGAAGATTTAGGCATAAACAAATTCAAACAATAAAACATCTTAAAATTCTTCCACATACATAAGGATTCCATACAAAACTTTAAAGAGTTTACATTAACATCACATTCAAACAAATTAAACACTTTACGTGAAAACTCGTTATCACACAAGATCACATTTTGTATTCGTCGATTTAATCGAACAACATCAACAGATTTTTCAACACAAAACACATCAAGTGAACAACTCTTCATGCCTCCACTTAAATTGAAATTTTCAAGAACAAACAAAGAATGATAATTAACCAAATCAAAATGAGGAGATATTTCAAAAACTAAGTCATTAGTAATTTCCTCATCGATATTCAAATTGGATTGCCGTGATTCAATGGCTAAAGACTCCTTACCTTGCTTACATTTAAGCACTTGTGGTTGGATTTCATTTTCAACCTTACCTTTCTTGATCAATTGAAATTGTCTCTCATTAGGTAGGTAATGAAGTTGAAACTTATCAATTGAATCTCTAGAAACCTGAAAAGAAGTAATAATACAAGGACAACTCACACGTTGGTTAGTAAAAACATTACTCACTTTTTCTTGTTCACTTGCATCTTTTTCACTCATTTCTTTTTCTAACTAATTTTCAAATCCTTTTTCTTTTACCTCAGTCTCTTTTATTGTTGAAAACCCACTTTCACTCTTCATTTCTTTTTTTTTTTAACAACACTTGATTCTTGCTCACTATCTTTTCTTTCTTCAATCTTTCTCTCTTTTCCAATTTTCTTTTCTTGCTCACATGCTCTTTCAATCTCAATCTCTTTTTCATTTCTTTCATTCTCTTTTTCTTTTTCGATTTCTTCTAGTATTCGCTCATTTTCTCTTATAAACATCCCTTGTCTCTCTTTTCTTTTTATTTTTTTTCCCTTTTCCTTTCATTACAAGATCAAGATAACAAGAAAGATTCTGAATGAAAAACCTTCCATTGGGAAAAAGAGGAGGGATCTACGTATGAAATATGAACATCTCTTCGAGATTGAATCTTTAGGGAAGAATACCTTGGTGCATACGAAGAATTACTTAGACCTTCTCGTTTGTTACTGTAATAGGCTTCAAACTTGAAGCTTGAGTTATTTCGACTCAAAGTCCTTGTTGAAAAGGAATCTCAATAGGGATCTCTTCTCACGTAGTCAATTGACGTTAGACTCCTTGACAATCTTGTTTCCATCCTTTAACTTGAACTAAATCGCTCTCAGTGGTAGTAAGATGGGATGAAACACTTGCACATCACAACTTTCATTTCGGACCAAGTTGATATATGGTGCTATTCGTTTGATCTCCGACTCATGGTGAATTGATCTCACCAAATCATGGCATAATCAGAGAACTTGTTCAATGCAAGTTTCACCTTCTTGCTCTCCGAGTAGTTGTGGCACTCGAAGACCAATTCGATTTTCCTTTCCCGTTCAAGGTATGCCTCTGGATTGGATCTACCTTGAAATGGTGGAATGGCTAACTTTATATTCTTCAAATTGTCATCAACATGTTCACGCTCTATAAAGCCTCTACTTCTATGAACGCGTTGCCTTTCGCTTTGATTAGATGATTGGTATGATGGATCAGACAAACCACAATTGGCAGCAACATTCATTTTGAAACTTGGAGACATATTGTTTGAACCTCACCACAAATTCCTCACGTTTCACTCAAAAAGAAAATGTAGATGGCACTCCCACTCGTTTTTGCACTATTTAATGCCTTTTTCTTCTCTCTAATGCTCTCACAACACTCGTGCCTTTTTCCACTCGTTTCCCTTCTCATAATTTTGTAAAAGACTCATTTAGACTTAACTACTAGTCTAGGGGTCAGCCTCAAAAGGTTCCAAAGGTAGATGATGTTTTTGGTATTAAGTAGGCTGAAAGAAAAAAAAAAAGAGGTATTCAAGTGTAGCGAAAGGTTGTGAAGGAAATTTGGAGCTTGAGAAAAATGATTACTTTTAGAAACTAGCTTTTTCTTCTTTTTTTTTTTTAAATTTCTAAATTCTTTTTTTATGTACCAACTTGCACTTCTAATACACTGTATGTTCTCTCTCTCTCTCTCTCTTAATAAATTTTTTACGAAATTTTTTCAAAAACTTACTTTGGGACATCCGTACTCCTCGATTTTGGCTAGTTCTGATACCAAATGATGTGATCTCGCTTCGGTGAAGTGATTCGAGACACTTAGATGCCTGATCGTAAAATGGAGAAGTTTCATTCAATTCAGAGTTTAGATGAATTTGGCTAAATGTAGGCTTAAACAAAAGGGTTTTAAAGAGTGTTAAGACATATTAAACACAAATAACACTACAGGAAAATAGGGCTTTAGCGGCGTTTTATCAAAAAACGCCGCAAAAATTGTAAAACACAGAGCAATAGCGGCGTTTTAGTAAAAAATGCCACTAAAAACAGAGCATTAGTCTGCTTTTCAGAAAACGCAGCTAAAAACGAGAGCATTAATAGCTTTCAAGAAAACGCCGCTAAAACGAGCATTAGCGGCGCTTTCGTAAATGCCACTAAAACGAGCATTAGCGGCGCTTTCAAAAACGCCGCTAAAAACCAGAGCATTAGCGGCGCTTTCGGTAAAACACCACTAAAAACTAGAACATTAGCGGCGCTTTTGGTAAAACGTCGCTAAAAGTCATATAACCCCTATACCCCCAAAAAATCATAAATACTAATCTATAACCCCTAAAACAATAATTATTAAAATTTATGGTTATACAATATATTAAATATTTTTATATAATCGTAAAAGAGATAGTATTGAATTTAAAATATTGAATTAATTATCATTATAGTTTAAGGTTTATGGTTTAAGATATATGGTTTAGGGTTTAAGGTTTAGGAGTTAACTAGCATTTGAAGGTTTATGATGAATTATGGGTTTAGGGATTATGATTTAGGGTTTAAGGGTTAGGGTTGGAGTTTAAGGTGTAAGGGTTTGGGGTTAAGGGTTAAATGTTTAGGGTTTAGTGTTTATGGGATAAAGGTTAAGAGGTTTAGGGTTTAAATTAATTAGTATTTTTAATTTATATATTAAACGATTTCTTATATAATTGTAAAAGAGATAATATTAATTTGAATATATTAAACTTATGATTATAGTTTAAATTATTTAAGAGATAATAGATCAACTTTATATATATATGAAATGGTTTAAGATTTAATCTAAAAATATTTTGATATATTAAAAATAATTCAATTCAAATTAATTCCTCTACACTTAATTTATTTAAGTGAAATTTAAACTTAAAATTTAGTCCTTATATTTTAATTTGATTAGTTTTAGTTCTGTATTTTTCAAATCGATCAATTTTATCTTTTGTACTTTTCAAAATTTAAAATTTTAGTCATGATCACTCAAATGATAGCAATTATATATGTTAGGTTAAATTCTGCTATTAGTCTTGGTATTATGCGTAAAGTTGTAGGTTGAGTTTATGTTATCCAATTAGATCATTATTGGTCCCTATACTTTTCAATTTTGAAATTTTAATTTTGACACAAATGGCAAATCATTAAATCAGAATCGGCTTTTTGTGAGTAATATGTTTGTTACATTAGATTTTAGAAATAGCAAAACATAATAAATTTAATAGATACTATTTAATTAATACTACAATTTCAAAATTTCAAAATTAAAATGACTAAAAATAACAAAATTAAAGTAAAATGACTAAATCCACACTACATATAATTCAATGACTAATAGAAAAATAATAATAATTAAAAATATTTAATTTGTTTATATTTAAAAATTAATAAATATCAAATGAAAATAACATGTATATATTTATTAAAAAAATTAAAATAATATCATTAGGTTTAAGTAAATTGACGTTAAGTATTTATAAATATGATTTGTTTTAAGTAAAATTTAATTGGAGATTTAAGGGGTTAGAGACGTTTTTTGAAAAAACGCCACAAAAAACAAAATAATTTAATTTAAACAGTATCGTTTTAATCGGAGATTTAGGGGATTAGCGGCGTTTTTAAAAACGCCGCAAAAAAATATAATTGTTTAACTTAAAAGCGTCGTTTTCCTTTCTGAAATAAACGCTGCAAAAAAACATAATTGTTTAACTTAAAAGCATCGTTTTTCTTTCTGAAATATTTTCTTTTTCTCATGCCCGACACTAAAACCCCTAATTTTTTCCCCTAAAATTAGTATCCTCAAAACACCCCCAATCTCACCCCTCCGTTGCCCTTTTCAATAAAGAAACTCTCTAAGAGCAGCGTCTCCAAGCTCTTATCGAAGGTACCCACGATTACTCTGGCTCCAAGCTTTTCTTTTCCCTTTCACTCATCGAAGGCCAGGGAATGACAAGCTCTTAGCACAGAAAATAGAAAGAAGGAAAGGAAAGAGAGAAAAATAGAGTAAAGAAAGGAAAAATTAAGGTTTCTTCAGCTTACGTTAATGGCGGTTAGGGTTTTCTATTGATCCCCTTCCCAAAAGGAATTCTTATTCTCTCACGCCTATTATTTCAAGTGCCCGCTCTTTTCTCTCTCTTCTCAGTTTCCCAAAAGCCCTAATTCGAGGTCGTCCCTCTAATATCTCAATTTTAACTTCGAATTTTCAATCTTGACAATTCCACGGGATTATTTGGGATTCGAAAAGTTTTCGGAACCGGAGACCGAGAAGCTTCGATGGGCACTCAAGAGAAATCCCAAGGCAACTCCAATTCGCTGCAGGTCAGTTCATGTCTCTCTGTCCTCGTTTGGACCCTAGAGTTTTGTTTTACTTTTTGCTACTTCACTACTAGGACGAGTTAGGGTATTAATTATAGCTTCTTCTTTTTTATTGAGAAATGATATGTGAATTTACAAAGTGAAGTTCTAATCTTTCAATTAGTTTTGAATTCTTTTTTGCTTTATAGGTAAAGGTGTGACTCTTTTTATCTATTCCATAGTATTAGTCATTAGGTTTTTATCTATTCCATAGTATTGTCTTTTTTATGCACTGCTTGGAAAAATGTTGTTTGGATTAGATATTGAGCAAACTTCTGGTTTCCATATTTTCCAATTATATCATCATCTTCATTAAAGGAGTGGTGAAGAACATATTCTTGATAGTTTCCCTTATAGCATTATTTTATTAATAGATCCAACTTTTTTGAGTAGTTATTGACCTGCTATACAAAAAAAAAAGGAAGGTTTTGAAGAATCTATTTATAACAATAATTGCTAAGCTCACTACCTTGAAGCTGAGCTAAGACATTCTCCACTTTTGATGGATGGAAATGCCTCCAATTGTGATTTTAAGTGGAGGTTGGTAATTAATAAAGTTAGGTTTTATGGTAGTATGTTATATGAATGTTTGAAAGTAGTGCATGATGAAGGCAAGGTGGCGTGCAGGAAAGAACCAAGGAGGGCAGAGCATCTTCTTTCTCAGATTATTCTTACTCAACATTAAGAAGATAGTTAAAGTGCTGGAGAACAATGATTTATCATATAGCATTGTAGCAAATACAAGATAACAATTTTCGGCATTCGCTTATGAAGAAGCTCTAACTAAAACATTTAGTTCTTGGATGCTTCTCCAATAACATCTTTCATTTGATCCATCTTTGTAAAAACTTCTAAACCTGAACAAGTTTTTGATTTTTCATGTTTAGTACTTTTTGAGTGATGAAAGTGCCACGAGTAGAGTCAAAACTAAGAGTGTTTTGTTTCAAGATTCAGCCAACTCAGTTTGGTGGTATCTCCATAGTAAATCGATTTGATAAATTTACAATATTATTCAATAATTAATCTCCTTCTTGTTTCTCCTTTTTCTTTTATTGAATCACTTGTTTATCCTCCGTTCGACATTTTTTACCACCGCAGTTTCGAATTTAAAAGGAGCTTAATATTATAAATTACATGCAAATTCTGCATGTAATAAGGTATATCATTAATGTTGTTGATGACGGCAGTGTTTATTCGTTCTTATCTTACAACTTTTGTATTGGTTATATAGGTATGAAATTCCCTTAAATTGAAGGATCTCATGAAGAAAATTATCTATCTAGGAAATACATTGAACCAAGGAACTGCAAGGGGTAAGTGACATTCAATTTCTCCTTTTGGCTTCAGTCTTTGATGCTACAATTGCAGCTTGTAAAAAGATTATGCAGAGAAAATATTACTAGCTAAACCACATGTGATGTATTACTAAAACCAATTAAGGTTGGCCTGTCCAGTCCTTGCATTATCTAAGAATTGGGTAATATTCAAACCGATCAAAAACTAGTTATTTATTGAACAGGTAAAAAACCAATTATTTTTTTCCCTTTTTCTTAAATTAAAGACCATGCCATTAAGGTAAATGCATATTACTGGTAACTATTAATTATATTAACTATTTATTTTACATTAAATTAATGTTTAAACATAAAAAATAAAATAAGAAACAATCAAACCAACTGGTTTAACCTGTGGTCCATTTTCTTTAACATTGGCATTTATGTCCTTTAATGTCGAACTTCTACATTTATGTCTTTCATTTTGAATTTTTAGATGATAGTAGTGTCCATCAATTCTTTGTCCCTTATGCTATTAGTTCCTTTGTTTTGCATTTTCTTTTTTTCTTTTTTTGCCAAAGCCACTTGTCCCAGGTGTCATGTTTTTTTATGCATTTAATGCTGATCAACTATTCAGATTTGAGGAAATGAAATTCTTCAACTGCTGTATGTTCCTTTAATACGAGGTTTCAAAGCATTCCTGCTATACAGGTGCTGCTGTTGGGTTTAAGTTAGACAGTCTTCTAAAGCTCACAGATACACGTGCTTCTACCAGCAGGATGACGCTAATGCACTTATCTTTGCAAGGTCTGGTTACTATTTTTTTTTCCTCTTTTTGTTTAATTAAAGATAATTCTGTTTCTTGTAAGATCTGCCTCGATTATGTATTACACCCAGTTTATATGTTACTTTGCTACTGGAGATTTGTTTCTGATACGAACAGAAATGGTTGATTTCAATCAAGTCTGAACTGTGTTTTTATTGTGGCTAGGTCCTAGCTGCCAAGAAACCAGCTCTATTAGATTTTCACCTCGATTTTGTTATCCTTGAAGCTGCAACTAAGGTTTTCATTAGTATTTTTACATTTGAGTTTGTAGCTTGGTAACACTATGTTTAGTTTGAAGGCTTGGGTCCCTGCAGATACAATTAAAAGCTTTAGCAGAAGAAATGCAAGCTATAATTAAGGGATTAGAAAAGGTTAAGCAGGAGCTGGCTGCCTCAGAAAATGACGGTCCTGTTTCCGAAGTTTTCCATAAGGTACATGGTTGTTTCGTTTCTTCCTTCAACATACATATGCGGTAGAATCTCGATAAATGAATATTCAATAAATTAATAATCTCAGTTAACTAATAGAATCAAAGTCTCAGTTGAGCCAGTTTATTAATTCAAATGACAGCCTCACTAAAAGCCTAGGACTATGAGCTCCAAGGATCCTCCAAATATATAGAAAACTTTAGAAAAATTGAACCATATCGATGCTGAATTCATAATTGTATCTGACATTTGCTACCAAGTCTAAGAAACATAGGCATAAGATAATATTAATATATATGTTTATATTTTATAATTCTTTAGGCCCAACAAATATATAAGATAATGATTCCTAAAGAAACATAAATGTTCATATAAAACAATAAGTAAATTTCAGTTAACAACTTTTACCTTGTTGTTTAAGCTCTTCTAAAAATTTAAACTTTAAAATTGTTTTTTTTTTGTTTGTGCCTAAACCAAACTAAACCTTACTCTTAATTTTTTGAACCGCACACACCGCATTCAGCGCATTGTTTTCATGTTTAGCAAGTAGTTATTTAAAGTGACTATATAATTGTCATCTGGATATTGATCATCATCAGTAGGCCTATTTATGATCCCTTGAATAATTTATCCTTAGGTGATTCCATCACTATATCCAGTGCTTTTCGTTTGTAAGTCATTCATGCATCTTAGTAAAAGAAAATAGTAATATACATTTATAAGAATTGAAAACATAAAATTCCTTATAAATTAATAAAGATTGACCACCAACTGAATTTTGGATTGGTTACTAGCTTCTGCATTTTTTTCATTTTATCACTCTTTACACGTGTAGTTGCTCTATAAAATAGAACAAGAGAAATGTTATGTAAACATGCCATAGCCCTAAAATTGGATTTTCACTATCGTTGATGATGCAAATTAATCATTATTCATTCCAATATATTTGAAGAAAGGAACATTTGTTCAGATAAAATATAGTATATATTATCTGCTCCTATCTAATTTATTATCAATTTGCCTTCTCAACGATTGTTATTTTACCAGAATCCCCACTTATTGAATCATACCTTTGAAACATGTGAGCTATAATTTACTATGTAAGCTGATGGAGTTACCATAATATAGCTCTTTTATGTTTTGATCGGTGACAAATGGAACAAAAAAACCAACTACGCTAGATTGCGTCCAAGAACAATTTGCGAAGGCACATAATGGTCGGCTCCTACCTCTACAAATGCATATGGGAGGCATTGCAAAGAACGAATAAGAATGATATTGATCAACATGCGCTTGACACCGTATGTGCTCTGAATCCGAATTCGTGTGAGTTTCAGATATTTTATGTGCAAAAAGTATTAGAGTGTCTTATGTTTGTATGTTAGTTAAGCAGATTATAGTTAGAACTCAGAGAATTGATCAAAAACTACTCCCAGCTTTTGTAATAGTCTACTTGCATATTTGTATATATTTAATAATAATCTCGTGTCAACTAATTATTCTATTTTTTATTTAATTGTTTTGTTTTCAACATTTTTTTTATTTGAGTTGAAAGAAGAAAACATGAATTGTAATTTTGACTTAGAAAAGAGAATATTCATTACCAACTTAAATAATCAATATTGATATTTCACATGGGAATGGATATTCAAATCTTATATTTTACATGGTTATGATTTAAGTCCTTATTTCATTTATGTAACTTCATTATAATATCTTATTTTATTGATATTTTTATATTTAATCTAGTTTTTATTATTTATTTTAGTTTTGATTCTAAATTTTTATTTTTATTTTAATATTTAAGATAATTTGAGTTCTAACTTTTGGATTTTAATTGTGTTATTAATTTATTATTTTAAATTCTAAATTTAAATTCATTAATTTTTGTATTTAGTTTCAAAGTTAAAATTTTAATAAAAAATTTAATTTGAAAATGAATTTTAATAGAAAATTTTTATATTTATAACATGGATATTATTTTTATATTTTTCATGATCTTTATAATATTTTATAATTTTTTTTGAATTTATGACATTTAGCGGCGTTTGTGGGAAAAGCGCCGCTAAAAGTCATGACCTTTAGCAGCATTTTTTTAAATAAACGCCGCTAAAATAGTGGCGTTTTTTGCGGCGCTTGTAAAAGCGCCGCTAAAGGCCTAAAAAAACACCGCTAAAAGTCAGTTTTGCTGTAGTGTAAGAACTAAGACACAAACTAAATTCGGCAGAAGCTAAGACATATTAAAAACTTGCATTAAACTAAGACACATTAATAACATGTAATTATTAACTTCAGATTATATCATATTTATGAGCTGAAACTAAGTTAACTAGCTAAACTAAATAAATTGATTTATTCTAGCAACTTAAAACGCATAAAGTAAAAAAGGAGGGAATCTAGCTCAATGAGCTAGAATCAAGGTGAATTGAGCTCCATTCAGCTAGGGTCAAGCTAGGTCAGCTTGCAAGAGATTGTAAACCATGCTTGGTGAGCTAGTCCAAGAGCATTATCGGGGCGTGGCCGTATCATCCCTCCCTCTTTAAAGTAATTTTTCCTCAAATCGGGCCATTTGCTTGGAAAAAATCTTTCACCATCACAAGTCCCTTGGCTAATGAAATTGATGTAGTTGCTCCCAAGAACCTAAAAATCAGACATGCCTCGAAAAGGAAGCAAGTTATTTTCATGCCCTCCCTCTTTAAGAGGGAACCATTTCAAAGTGACACCTACACAAAAATGAATTAGATTAGTGACACCATGGTTTATAAGCTCAAAAGAAATTTTTGAAACCTTATTCAAAAATTGAACATATGAACCAATGTCAGGATCAAAGATATGAGTTGGCCTTACCGTTTCAAAATGAATCAAAAATTTCTTCGATGGTAATATACCAGAATCATGAAGCATTCGAGAATTATAATTTTGGACAACGAAGTCCATGACTCAATTCCTTTGAACAATGATATAGAACCAAAGCTTTGATTTAGTATTTGCAAATTATCACAGTTCAACAACTTTGTTTTCAGATTTAAAGACAAAACATCAAACAAGCACAAATGGTTCACACATCTATTCACACGAAATTCAGAATGCTTGATTTCTTTCAATAATGATCCAAAATAACAAAACTTTCGATAGTTTTAGTCTCAAAAATCAAAATCCCTTGGTTCAAATCCCTTGATCAATAATAAAGAACGATAATGACCTGGATCAAAAACGAGGTTTTCTCTTACCATTTCACTTAGACTTGGAAGTTCCTTGACCTGCATCATAGAATGAACATGAAGCACTTTAAAGTCATTATCAAATGAATCATGCTCGAATCTTTTAAGCCAAAATATAAAACAATTTCCAGAATCAAAAATTTGATTTTTGACCTTGCAAGCCAACAAAATTCACATGCTTCATTTTCAAACAAAATGATAAAATTCGGAGTAGATGAAAGGTTGTAACACATTTATGCAAAATAAATTCATTATGCTTACCTTCATTTATCAACAACTTATGACAACATGCTTCGGGCTTAAAAACATGGTTTTGATCACTCGTTCCACAACGCAACAAATATTTCATTTTCACCAATAAATCTCACATGCCAAATAGAGAAGATTTAGGCATAAACAAATTCAAACAATCAAACACCTTAAAATTCTTCCACATACATGAGGATTTCGTACAAAACTTTAGAGAGTTCACATTAACATCACATTCAAACAAATTAAACACTTTACGTGAAAACTTGTTATCACACAAGATCACATTTTGTATTCGTCGATTTAATCGAACAACATCAACAGATTTTTCAACACAAAACACATCAAATGAACAACTCTTCATGCCTCCACTTAAAATTAAATTTTCAAGAACAAACAAAGAATGACAATTAAACAAATCAAAATGAGGAGATGTTTCCAAAACTAAGTCATTAGTAATTTTCTCATCGATATTCAAATTGGATTGCCGTGATTCAATGGCTAAAGACTCCTTAGCTTGCTTACATTTAAGCACTTATGGTTGGATTTCATTTTCAACCTTACCTTTCTCAATCAATTGAAATTGTCTCTCATCAGGAAGGTAATGAAGTTGAAACTTATCAATTGAATCTCTAGAAACCTGAAAAGAAGAAGTAATACAAGGACAACTCGCATGTTGGTTAGTAAAAACATTACTCACTTTTTCTTGTTCACTTGCATCTTTTTCACTCATTTCTTTTTCTAACTCATTTTCAAATCCTCTTTCTTTTACCTAAGTCTCTTTTATTGTTGAAAACTCACTTTCACTCTTCATTTCTCTTTTTTTTTTAAACAACAATACTTGATTCTTGCTCACCATCTTTTCTTTCTTTAATCGTTCTCTCTTTTTCAGTTTTCTTTTCTTGTTCACATGCTTTTTCAATCTCAATCTCTTCTTACTTTTGTAACGCCCCAAAAATGTAGGGACTTTAATTTTGCACGCTTTGACACAAATTTCTTGTTTGCTTTACTGGCTTAGTGATTTGGGTGTGTTTAGGAAGCCTAGGTTCGAGTCTGGGCCTTGGAAAAATTTTTCGTTTTATTCTTAAGGGAGATTGGTTGTTAGCTGTTAGGATCTATGTTTAAGTGTGTGGAATTTTATGTCACAAAAAGCCTTGTGGCTTAGTGACAAGCATCGTGTGGAGCATCTGAGGAGGGCATGGGTTCGAATCCTATGGTAAGCAAGGAGCATTTATTTTGCTACCAAAGGACGACAAGAATTGGTGTTGGATTTGAACTCTGGTGATGGAGAGTTTGAATGGGTCATAGAGGTTATTATGGAGGATATCAATGAGGGATAAGGGGAGAAAATCTTGGATATTTTCAAGGAATTTGAAATTGGAAGGAGTTGTAGCCGAATGGGGGTGCTTGTGGGTGCAAATTCTGCCAAGGGGGTTTTAGGAGTGCATTTTTAGCAATTGGTGTGAGAGTAGGTGCCGAATTTCTCCTCTTCTATTTCGTGTTTTGTTCTTTTTGACATTTTTGGTACCATTCTCCCTTGTGCCGATCCCTTTTCGTTCCTTTCGGGATTTAATCCGAATTTTCTTGTCTTCATTTCTTTCTTTTGATTCCACCATGTGCCAAATGACATGACCTTCTCCTCTTTGTTCTTCTAAGTCTTTGACCAAATTCTTCCTTTCTCTAATATCTATTTTTCTTTTTTTTCTCGTCACACTCTTCTTTGGCCGAACTCCACCTCTCCTCTCACCCATTCGTTTGCTTGGTTGAATATCTCTTTAATCTTTTTTCTTTCTCCCTCTTACTCTTAACTGCATTCCCTCTTGGAGCCTTGACCAAATCCCTCTTGCCTCATTTCCCTTTCGACTCATTTGGGCCTTTCTCTGAGCTAGTCCAATGCTCTTTTGCCTAGCCGAATCTCTCCCTGCTTGATCAATGTAATTGAGTTTCCTCTTGGATTGACGAAATCCTCGCATTAGCTATGCCTTGCTATTGCTATCTCCAATGTGTAGGTTCATGGTTGTGCCACTTCTCTTTCTTTTTGCTCTACTATAATATTTTTTCTTTCTAATCCCTTTTCTTTTTATTGATCATTGTTAAGGGGTGCTTTCCTGGCATAATGTGCTCGATTATAGTTTATGTTGGGAAAGCCGAATACTACTACTCTCCTCTCTTAGTCCTTGTTTCAGTAAAAAGTTCACATGGTTAAAGTGGATTATATTCAATGTTGTGTAACAAAGTGGACTTTAATGTAGATCATTGCCAATAAGTGGGTGATCGTGGGTTAAGGGTGGTTTGAACCCTACTTGTGCTACCAAGGTAAGCGGTATATTTTGTTGGGAATTAAGATATATTAAGAGAGTGGTTAATCCAAGTAACTAAAAGCTGACTTTGGATTGTTATTTTGGATTTAGGTAGGGCGCGTGGTTATTGTCGTTTTCCTCTCCAAAAAGGTGTGTAATCATACACCCAAACTGCCGTTACTGCCAAAACGATAAACAAGGGTGTGTATTCACACCATTACGTTGTTGTGAATCGGAAAAAGCCGAAAAGTTAAAACTTCAGCATTTGTGGCCTCACGAGCGTGCGAACGCCTGTGTGGTAAATTGAGCCCACAAATCAGGGACGATAGACTGTAGAGGCTACCATGAGCTTTTTCATGAGCTTGGGCCGTTATGGGCCTCATTGGGTTGAGATAGGCCGTGTAGGCCCTACACAGATAAAGTTTACGATAAGTGAAAAATAATGGAGTAGACTATGGGACCATAAAGTCGTGACTGAAATTGGGCTGTTTGCGCCACACTAGTGTGTGGGCCCATTTGGGCCAAGTAACGGGCCTTAGGCCCATTTACACTTCTTAGGCCATACAGGTTATCTAAGTCGTTCAAGATGATTATAGACCTTTTAAAGGGTCGTTATCTGTATCGAGACCCCAAAAGTAGTTAAATGACCAAAATACCCCTAAGGGGTAAAATTACTATTTTACCCCTAATGGATGGAAATAACCATTATACCCTAGAGGTAGGTTGACTGATGAGTGTATGATATATGAATGACCGTATCTGAGTATGACACCTTGCATACACGTAATATTTATGACTTGACATTCTACATTGGGGTTAGGATTCTAATTCGGAGGAAGTACTGTACTGGTGGCTTTGCCACGTTTTACTGTTCTGGTGGCTTTTCCACGTATTATGATATTAGTGGCTACGCCACATTTACTGTTATTAGCAGCTTTGCTGCATTACTATTAGCACCTTCGCTGCAATATTGGTGTGCTGGCTGGGTGGGTCAATTTAATCCCCACATAGTGTGTTGGTTGGTACGGGTGGTGTGTTGGTTGGATTGGGATGGGTTGCATACCTGCACTGTGCTATTACTATTTTAGGGCTTAGACCCACACTATCTCTGTATAAAACTAAGGCCCATGCATCGCATCTGCATATCGAATAAGGCTCGTGCCTGCATCACATCTTGTATGCACTGCTTATCGCTTAACTGGTAGGGTATTACACACTGAGTTTTTCGTAAAGTCACCCTTGTTTTTAACTGTGCAGGTAATCCCCAACCTTAAATGATTTGGAGTTACGAGGGACTTAGAAGTGGCCACACGACCATATATTGTTTGATTATGACTTAATTTATTCAAAGATTTTAATTTGGGTTTTTGATTATATAATAAGGCCATTTGGGGAATTTTTAACTTTTATTGGGCTTTTGATTTCGTGTTTCAAATTACTAGAGTAGGAACATCGAGTTTTCAAAGTAATAACGTTTTCAAAGAAAAATTGGCATTTTTAACCTTAAGGTTTTTAACTAGTAAAGCTTCTACGGTTTTATTCAGATTAGGAAATCAAAGATAACAAACATTTTGATAAGTTAATTTCAGATGTAATAACGAAAATCATTGAGTTTTCTCAAGCAATACAAACTAAATGGGTTTAACTCAAAAATGATTTTCACCAACAAGTTCAAGTTTTAGAAGGCACTTCAATGTGACACGTCAGATTTGGTCGTAACGTCTAGGTCGGGTTTGGGGTGTTACATTTAGTGGCATCAGAGCCAGGTTTGCAAAACTCGACTCTGCGGAATGGGTTTTTGAAAATTGGAAGTTTAAACGTTATGATGGGAAATGTGGCACACTGAGTATCTGGCACCAAATCTGTAAGTTTTCTGACACTATATATTGTTATAGGCTGAAAAATATTACTGAGGGACTACTATAGATAGTAGTACTGCACTGAAACTCTTTAGTTAGAGTAGATTGAGACCAGAGGGACAAAAAACTGTAATAAGACTTTGTTCTGCGAAAAAAAACCTTGATTACTCTTGTTCATAATGCATTGATTAATAACTATTGAAATTATAAACTGATTCATAAGATTTAACAACTGATAATTTGCTATCGAAATGAGCAAAAGGGGCACTCGCGGAAGGGGTACACAAGGCCGCGGTAGAGACCGAGGAAGTGTTAGAGCTAGGTCTTCGGCATTGGGTTACATGCCGACTAGGGAGGCACCAGCCTTGCCAGTAACTGAGATAGGGTCTCATGACCGAGCAGCAAGGGATGATGCTTTATCTCAAGTAATGCTACGAGTTCTTGAAAGGGTTGCTAGGGAAAGTATTGGATATGTAGTGTAACACCCCATACCCGAGACCGTCGCCGGAGTCGGACACGAGGGGTTAATGGGCTTAATCCACTTACTTGCACAGTTCATTTTAAAAATTTCCAGACAGCCGGCTAACTATGTCACTGTCACCTTAAAAATCATATCTTGAGTTCCACAACTCGAAAATCAGTTTCATGATTTTCCCCTGAAACTAGACTCATATATGCATCTACAAATTTTTTTCTAGAATTTTTGGTCTGGCCAATTAGTACAGTTTATTAGTTAAAGTCTCCCCTGTTACAGGGAACGACTACACTGACCTTCCTGCATTACGATTTGGATATCTCCCTCTACAGGGCTTCAATACTGATGCCGTTTGTTTCTACGGAAACTAGACTCGAAAACGAATCTGTACATATATGGCATGACTTCTAATTATCTCTGGTCGATTTATAATGAATTTCCAAAGTCGGAACAGGGACTCCAGAAACCGTTCTAGCCCTGTCTCACGAAAACTTAAATATCTCTTAACATACTGTTCGTATGATCGTTTCGTTACTCTCCTATGAAAATAGACTCGTCAAGGTTCGTTTACATAATTTATTCACTATTTAATTCCATTCCTACTATTTTTAGTGATTTTTCACATCCACATCACTGCAGCTGTCAGCATCTGTCTTTAAGGTAGGCTTTACCTATTTCATAGTTTCCATGATTCAACTAGCCCTTAAACATAAATAGCACAAAATATGATCATGATTAACCATCCCAATGACTAATTGTTTCCAAACATTTCCGTATCTCTTAATGAACAACATACAATGATTATAATACCATGTCCAAAGTATACTTAAGCCATTTTCGCATGGCTATCCAAATTTACACAAAACCGAAAGGTACATGACCTACAACAAAAGGGTAGTCCTATACATGCCATTTCAAAGTTCAACCAAAATAGTATGCCAAGAAGGAGCTTTGATAGTGTGGGCGACTTCGACTTCAAAATCCCGAGTCCGATAGCTGAAGAACCAAAATCTATAAGACAGAGAATCAAAGAAACGGAGTAAGCATTTAATGCTTAGTAAGTTTGAGTCATGAATTTAGACACAACCAAAGTATAGCATTCATGTAGCTAAACAGATAATTTCATATGCACAAATTCTCCATATCATACTTACTTCACATACCAACCCTTATATTCATGCACAAAGATCAACTTAGCCAAAGGCCGGTAGCTCATTTATCACCTGAGCGAATACTTATTTGTAAGGGCTCAACTAATTCAGGGTACATACGAAACATACCTCATTGTTGGGATTTCACAAGCGTATTAACTGAAATTTTTACAGCAAGATCATTCAGTCCCGAATCACGTACCTTCGGAATTTAACCGGATATAACTACTCGTTCAAATGCCTTCGGGACATAGCCCGGTTATAGTAGCTCGCACAAATGCCTTCGGACTTAACCCGGATTTAGTAACTCGCACAAATGCCTTCGGATCTTAGTCCGGATTTAGTAACTCGCACGAATGCCTTCGGATCTCAAATCGGATATAGTCACTTAGCACAAAGCCTTCGGACTTAGCCCGACATCATTCAATAACCATGCACATTTATCAATAAATCATGACACATTCAGTATTTCATTTTCATTAGCAAAACTCAAACACAAGGCACTTTTCACACTTGCAATTTCGGCTCAATAGCCACACACAAAGAGCATGATTTTGATTTGCTTAAAACATGATCTAATCAAATCATAATCTAAGTTCCATTACTCAAAACTTACCTCGGATGTTGTCGAACGGCTTCAACGGCTATTCGATCACTTTTTCCTTTCCCTTATCCAACTGTGGTCCTCTAAGCTCTTGAGCTAATTCAAACAAATTTAACTTATTAAAGTCTCATTTTGCTAGCTTATGGCGAATATGACAAGGAGTTTGATAGGTCATATGGCCACCTTTTAGCTCAAATACACAATGATCATACGCATTTTTAATCACATCAAGCAATTTAATACAATTCATTCGAACATCAAAAGAGAAGCTCAAGGTATTTAGCCCATGTATACATTAGACATTAGAGTCACATATGTACGAAATCACGAATCAATTCAACATACTAACTAATATTTCCCTTAGCGAATTTTCTAAGTCAAGCTAAAGCCATCAATAGGCTACCTATGGCGAACATACACATCAACTCATGGACTCATTCATGTGGCGAACATACACATCTATGCTAAGGCCGATTGCAACACTTAATACATTCTACAAGTATGGTCACTTGTATTGACTAAACACCATTTGTTTCAAGTTCAAAACTTGGCTAATACACATATATACACCATTAAAACATCCTCTCCCTTTCCATTAATTCAACACATGCATTACCCATAATATACAAAATTATATTCGGCCTTAGCACACAACTTGCTAGCCGATTCTTCTCCATCTAGCAACTAATGCACATACGAGCTCATTTGTTAGACTCTACTTCATCTAACAACAACCTTACTTCTCTTCTATTTCCAACCATGGCCGAATGCTCAAGATACCTCAATATCAAAACTTTTAACTTGGGTTGCTTAAAGAGCTTGGTGATGAGTTCAAATTTATCTAACACCTCAAGCAACATAACACATCCCTTAATCTAGTGAACCACCATAACATCAAACACCAACCAAGAAAACAACACCCATGGCCGAGTATCATCTTCATCACATAGCAAGATTTAGACCATGGGCTAGGTAGAACTCAAGCTAACAACTAAAACATGCATGCATCTCATGGACAACATCAAACATACCTTAGTCTAGCAAATCACCATAGCCGATTTTCTCAAGCTCCTCCCCTTCCTTTCTTTCCTCTATTCGGCCAAGGATGAACCAAAGGATGAACATTCTTTTTTTTTTTGTTTTTCTTTCCTTCAACTCATGGCAATAGGGGGCATGGATGAGACCATTTCTTTTTTTTTTTCATCACTCCTCCCTTTCATTATTTAATTTTTCCTTACATAATGCATTAAGCCAACATGTCTATGACATGTTTCTTTTTAGCCATAACACCTTGTCCACCCATGCTCATGGCCGGCCACTACATATTAGGGGGGGAAAATTGACATGCAAGTCCTCCCTTTTGATTACATGCACTATTAGTTCCTTGTAGATTAGCCTATCACATTTCAAAAATGTCGCACCTAAGTCCTTTTGACTAAATTCGCATGCAACTTACTAAATCGAAGCCTAAAACTTTCACACATTCATAATCACACATTTTAGACAATAAATACCATGTTCAAATAATTTGGTGACTTGGTTTAGCGGTCCCGAAACCGCTTTTCGACTAGGGTCACTTTAGGGCTGTCACAACTCTCCCCCACTTAAGAAATTTTCGTCCCCGAAAATCTTACCGGTAAATAAGTTTGGGTATCGTTCTTTCATGGCATTCTCGGTTTCCCAAGTAGCTTCTTCTATCCCGTGTTTGAGCCATAACACTTTTACTAAAGGAACCTTTTTGTTTCGTAACTCTTTCATTTCACGAGCTAGGATACGAATCGGCTCTTCTTCATAACTCATGTCGGATTGAATTTCAACCTCTGATGGACTAATTACGTGCGACGGATCAGATCTATAACGTCGAAGCATCGAAACATGAAAGACATCGTGAATCTTTTCAAGTTCAGGGGCCAAAATCAAACGATACGCAACTGGACCGACTCGTTCGGATATCTCATATGGCCCGATGAACCTCGGACTCAGTTTGCCCTTACGGCCAAATCTGAGTATCTTTTTCCAAGGTGAGACCTTAAGAAACACTTTGTCTCCCACCTGATACTCAATATCTCTTCGTTTTAAATCCGCATACGATTTCTGACGATCTGTGACTGCCTTCAGACTTTCACGGATTACCTTTACTTTCCGTTCAGCATCTTTAATCAAATCAACTCCAAAAATTTTACTTTCACCGAGCTCGGTCCAAAACAATGGCGTACGGCATTTTCGACCATACAAAGCCTTGTAAGGTGCCATCTTAATACTTGACTGAAAACTATTGTTGTAAGCGAATTCAATCAAAGGTAAATACCGTTCCCATGAACCACTAAACTCGAGGATGCAGCATCTCAACATATCCTCCAGTATCTGAATTATCCGCTAGGATTGACCATCGGTTTGTGGATGAAAAGCGGTGCTAAAATGCAGCTTGGTACCCAAAGCTTCTTGCAATCTCTTCCAAAATCGTGAGGTGAATCTCGGATCTCTATCCGACACGATAGAAATAGGTACCCCGTGTAATCTCACAATCTAAGAAACATATAATTCAGCTAATTTATCCATTGAAAAATCCATGCGTACGGGGATAAAGTGAGCCGACTTAGTCAATCTATCAACAACGACCCAAATCGTATCTTTCTTACTTGCCGACACTGGCAACCCAGATACAAAATCCATCGTTACTCGATCCCATTTCCATTTAGGTATCATGATCGGTTGGAGCAAACCCGTAGGCACTTGATGTTCCGCCTTCACTTGTTGACATATTAAACACTTCAAAACAAAATCGGAAATGTCTCGTTTCATACCATGCCACCAAAACTGACGTCTTAGGTCGTGGTACATTTTTGTACTCCCCGGGTGAATTGACATTCGGCTACAATGAGCTTCGCTCGTAATCATCGAAATGAGTTCAATTTCTTGAAACACACAATCGATTTCGTACCTCAAACAATCGTCATCATCAATTTGAAACTCCGATTCCACATTCGGAACACATTCAGCCCGTCTTGCAACCAACTCATCATTGACTTTCGAGCTTCACGAATTTGATGAATCAATAATGGTTTGGCCTTTAATTGGCTACTAACACATTGTCGTAGAATGCATAAGTGTACATTCATTGCTCGTAGCAAGCAAAGGATTTCGGCTTAAGGCGTCCGCAACCACATTAGCCTTTCCCGGGTGATAATCAATGACCAGCTCATAATCTTTCAACAACTCAAGCCAACACCTTTGTCGCAGATTCAAGTCTCTTTGAGTCATCAAATATTTGAGACTTTTGTGATCCGAAAATACATGGAACTTCTCACCAAATAAGTAATATCGCCATATTTTCAAGGCGAATACGATGGCAGCTAATTCGAGATCATGGGTCGGATAATTTTTCTCATGTGGCTTTAATTGTCTCGACGCATAGGCCATAACTCGACCTTCTTGCATCAATACGTAACCTAACCCAAGTAGGGAGGCGCCACTATAGATGACAAACTCTTTGCCCGATTCGGCCGCACTAAAATTAGAGCTTCCACAAATAAGTTTTCAGCTTGATCAAAACTTTTCGACATTTTTCCATCCATTCGAACTTAACATCTTTTGAAGTAGCTTCGTCATGGGTGTGGCTATCATCGAAAAACCTTTTACAAACCGTCGGTAGTAATCGGCAAGTCCCAAAAGCTCGAACCTCAAGAATATTTCTCGAGGCTTCCAGCTAAGTATGGCTAAAATTTTGCTTGGGTCAACTCGAATACCCGATCGCGATACCACGTGACCCAAGAAGCTAACCTCTCTAACCGTAACTCACACTTCATCAACTTAGCATATAACCGCTTATCCCGTAAAATTTGCAACACTAATCTCGTGTGCTCAAAGATGTTCGGTCTCATCTCTTGAATAGACCAAGATGTCGCCAATGAACACAACTACTAACAGGTCCAAATACTGTCGAAGATCCGATTCATCAAATCCATAAATACCGCAGGGCATTAGTGAGCCCAAACGGCATCACTAAGAACTCATAGTGGTCGATCTCGCTCAAAGCGCTTTTGGGTATATCTGAATCTCGAATTCGCAATCGGTAATACCGATCTCAAATCTATCTTTGAAAACACTGAGGCTCCCTTTAGTTGATCAAACAAATCATCAATACGCGGTAACGAATATTTATTCTTTATCGTCACTTTATTCAGCTGACGATAGTCAATGCACAACCTCATGGTTTCGTCCTTCTTTTTCACAAACAATACTGGAGCACCCCAAGGTGAGAAACTTGGTCGAGCGCAACCTCTATCCGTCAACTCTTACAACTGAGCTTTCAACTCTTTTAACTCGGTTGGTGCCATACGATACGGAGCTATCGAAATTGGCGTAGTCCCAGGTACAAGCTCAATACCAAACTCTACTTCCCGAACAGGTGGCAAACCCGGTAATTCTTCGAGAAAAACATCCGGGTATTCACAAACCACCGACACAGATTCGGGTTTCTTTTCCAATTCCTTGTCATCAAGTACATACACAAGGTATGCTTCGCACCCCTTTCTTACATATTTCTGGGCCAACATGGCTGATATTACAGCTGGCAACCCCTTTAAGTCCGTAGACTCAACTCGGATTATCTCGTTATTTGCGCACCTCAAATCAATAGTCTTGCTTTTGCAATTCACAACCGCATCATGCACGGTCAACCAATCCAAACTAAGAATAACATCAAATTCATCGAACGGCAAAAGCATCAAGTCCACCGGAAAACAGGAACCTCGAATTACTAGGGGGCATTTCTTACACACTTTGTCAACAAGCACGTAACGACCCAAGGATTTGACACCGAATTACGAACTCAAGAGACTTAATAGGTAAAGTCTTCTTGGATGCTAAGGTTTCGCATATATAGAATGAGTAGAACCAGGGTCAATCAAAGCAATCACATTAGTATCAAAGAGAGTGAAAGTACCGGTAATAACATCTGGCGAGGAAGCATCCTTGCGTGCGCGTATGGCATAAGCCCTAGCAGGAGCACGAGCCTCAGATCTGGTGGTAGCATCTCTAGATCCTCTCTGACTATCGCTAGCATTGCCCGTATTCCTAGATGGTCTACCTCGAGCAGTGGTAGCACCCGGTTTCCCACTCTGATTTACATTCTGCTCGCATAATCTCGGCAATCTTTGATAAAGTGGTCGGTGACCCAAGACTTGTAACAGAGTGGTCATGGAACCTACAACTCCCCGAATGCCATTTACCATAATAATGGCATTCTGCTCTGTCTCGACGGTCATTTCCAACACTGGCGATCGAAGTGACTCGTGTGCTCACAAGGGGTCGATCGCGATTTCGTCTAGAAAAGCTCGAAGCGTCCCTAGACCGCCCAAGCCATCTCTAAAGTTCTTCGATGATCGTGGGAAGGGCTTCCACAAGACCTCTTACGAAACTCCTTGCTCCCACCTCGCCTTTTCTTTTCTCCATATTGAGCTCCTCGGCCTTGCAAGCTCGCTCAACAAGTACCACAAATTCTCGGATTTCCAAGATGCCAACATACGCTTTATATCATCATTTCGTCCATCCTCAAACGCTTACACATTACGGCTTCGAGGAGATGCATTCTCGCATGCGTCTGGCTAAGCCTTACAAATTTTCGTTCATAGTCGGTAACCGACATGGAACCTTGTTTGAGTTCAAGAAATTCCTTCCGCTTTTTGGTCAATGAATCTCGACTGATATACTTCTTTCGAAACTCGGTTTGGAAGAACTCCCAAGTTACTTGCTCTCTAGGCACAATAGAAGTCAACGTGTTCCACCAATAGTAGGAAAAATCACGTAGCAAGGAGATAGTAGACTTTAGGCACTCATCGGGTGTGCAAGATAGCTCATCGAGTACCCGAATAGTGTTGTCCAACCAAAATTCAGCTTGCTCGACATCATCGCTATCCGTAGCCTTAAATTCAGAGCCCGTGTTTTCGGATTCTATCAACTGGGGCTTATTTGACCTTATTTGGTCGGGCCATCGGAGGCATTGTAGGTGCGGGGTGGTATTTGTCGGGAATGGAGATTGTGGAATACCAGATTAGTTCGAATGTATTGGTTGAACCAATCATTCATCACGCTATAGAAAGCTTGTCTAGCTTCATCATTTGGATTACTAGCATTAGGTTGAGAGTCCGCCGGCACTGTCCCTTGTGCGGGAGCAGGCGCTACACTCTCAAGATCATCAACTACCGCTCGGTCGGGATCGGGATCCATTACTATAAATAAACACATTTGCAAATGTCAGAAATCACCACACTATCAAACAATCACATAAAATGGCATGTATAGCTAGACCCAAACGCGTTACGGTAGTCCTAGAATCGACTAAATCGTAGCTCTGATACCAATAAAACTGTAACACCCCATACCCGAGACCATCGCCGGAGTCGGACACGAGGGGTTAACGGGCTTAATCCACTTACTTGCACAGTTCATTTTAAAAATTTCCAGACAGCCGGCTAACTGTGTCACTGTCACCTTAAAAATCATATCTTGAGTTCCACAACTCGAAAATCAGTTTCGTGATTTTTCCCTGAAACTAGACTCATATATGCATCTACAAATTTTTTTCTATAATTTTTGGTCTGGCCAATTAGTACAGTTTATTAGTTAAATTCTCCCCTGTTACAGGGTGCGACTACACTGACCTTACTGCATTACGATTTGGATATCTCCCTCTACAGGGCTTCAATACTAATGTCGTTTATTTCTACGGAAACTAGACTCGAAAACGAATCTGTACATATATGGCATGACTTCTAATTATCTCTGGTCGATTTATAATGAATTTCCAAAGTCAGAACAGGACTCCAGAAACCGTTCTAGCCCTGTCTCACGAAAACTTAAATATCTCTTAACATACTGTTCGTATGATCATTTCGTTACTCTCCTATGAAAATAGACTCGTCGAGGTTCGTTTGCATAATTTATTAACTATTTAATTCCATTCCTACTATTTTTAGTGATTTTTCACATCCACATCACTGCAGCTGTCAGCATCTGTCTTTAAGGTAGGCTTTACCTATTTCATAGTTTCCATGATTCAACTAGCCCTTAAACATAAATAGCACAAAATATGATCATGATTAACCATCCCAATGGATAATCGTTTCAAAAATTTCCATACCTCTTAATGAACAACATACAATGATTATAATACCATGCCCAAAGTATACTTAAGCCATTTTCGCATGGCTATCCAAATTTACACAAAACCGAAAGGTACATGACCTACAACAAAAGGGTAGTCCTATACATGCCATTTCAAAGTTCAACCAAAATAGTATACCAAGAAGGAGCTTTGATAGTGTGGGCGACTTCGACTTCAAAATCCCGAGTCCGATAGCTGAAGAACCAAAATCTATAAGACAGAGAATCAAAGAAACGGAGTAAGCATTTAATGCTTAGTAAGTTTGAGTCATGAATTTAGACACAACCAAAGTATAGCATTCATGTAGCTAAACAGATAATTTCATATGCACAAATTCTCCATATCATACTTACTTCACATACCAACCCTTATATTCATGCACAAAGATCAACTTAGCCAAAGGCCGTAGCTCATTTATCACCGAGCGAATACTTATTTGTAAGGGCTCAACTAATTCAGGCACATACTGAAACATACCTCATTGTTGGGATTTCACAAGCGTATTAACTGAAATTTTACAGCAAGATCATTCATTCCTGAATCACGTACCTTCGAATTTAACCGGATATAACTACTGCTCAAATGCCTTCGACATAGCCCGTTATAGTAGCTCGCACAAATGCCTTCGAGACTTAACCCGATTTAGTAACTCGCACAAATGCCTTCGGATCTTAGTTCGGATTTAGTAACTCGCACGAATGCCTTGGATCTCAGTCCGGATATAGTCACTTAGCACAAAGCCTTCTGGACTTAGCCCGACATCATTCAATAACCATGCACATTTATCAATAAATCATGACACATTCAGTATTTCATTTTCATTAGCAAAACTCAAACACAAGGCACTTTTCACACTTGCAATTTCGGCTCAATAGCCACACACAAAGAGCATGATTTTGATTTGCTTAAAACATGATCTAATCAAATCATAATCTAAGTTCCATTACTCAAAACTTACCTCGGATGTTGTCGAACGGCTTCAACGGCTATTCGATCACTTTTTCCTTTCCTTATCCAACTGTGGTCCTCTAAGCTCTTGAGCTAATTCAAACAAATTTAACTTATTAAAGTCTCATTTTGCTAGCTTATGGCCGAATATGACAAGGAGTTTGATAGGTCATATGGCCACCTTTTAGCTCAAATACACAATGATCATATGCATTTTTAATCACATCAAGCAATTTAATACAATTCATTCGAACATCAAAAGAGAAGCTCAAGGTACTTAGCCCATGTATACATTAGACATTAGAGTCACATATGTACGAAATCACGAATCGAATTCAACATACTAACTAATATTTCCCCTTAGCCGAATTTTCTAAGTCAAGCTAAAGCCATCAATAGGCTACCTATGGCCGAACATACACATCAACTCATGGACTCATTCATGTGGCCGAACATACACATCTATGCTAAGGCCGATTGCAACACTTAATACATTCTACAAGTATGGTCACTTGTATTGACTAAACACCATTTGTTTCAAGTTCAAAACTTGGCTAATACACATATATACACCATTAAAACATCCTCTCCCTTTCCATTAATTCAACACATGCATTACCCATAATATACAAAATTATATTCGGCCTTAGCACACAACTTGCTAGCCGATTCTTCTCCATCTAGCAACTAATGCACATACGAGCTCATTTGCTAGACTCTACTTCATCTAACAAAAACCTTATTTCTCTTCTATTTCCAACCATGGCCGAATGCTCAAGATACCTCAATATCAAAACTTTTAACTTGGGTTGCTTAAAGAGCTTGGTGATGAGTTCAAATTTATCTAACACCTCAAGCAACATAACACATCCCTTAATCTAGTGAACCACCATAACATCAAACACCAACCAAGAAAACAACACCCATGGCCGAGTATCATCTTCATCACATAGCAAGATTTAGACCATGGGCTAGGTAGAACTCAAGCTAACAACTAAAACATGCATGCATCTCATGGACAACATCAAACATACCTTAGTCTAGCAAATCACCATAGCCGATTTTCTCAAGCTCCTCCCCTTCCTTTCTTTCCTCTATTCGGCCAAGGATGAACCAAAGGATGAACACTCTTTTTTTTTTGTTTTTCTTTCCTTCAACTCACGGCAATAGGGGGCATGGATGAGACCATTTCTTTTTTTTTTTCATCACTCCTCCCTTTCATTATTTAATTTTTCCTTACATAATGCATTAAGCCAACATGTCTATGACATGTTTCTTTTTAGTCATAACACCTTGTCCACCCATGCTCATGGCCGGCCACTACATATTAGGGGGGGAAAATTGACATGAAAGTCCTCCCTTTTGATTACATGCACTATTAGTTCCTTGTAGATTAGCCTATCACATTTCAAAAATGTCACACCTAAGTCCTTTTGACTAAATTCGCATGCAACTTACTAAATCGAAGCCTAAAACTTTCACACATTCATAATCACACATTTTAGACTATAAATACCATGTTCAAATAGTTTGGTGCTCAGTTTAGCGGTCTCGAAACCGCTTTCCGACTAGGGTCACTTTAGGGCTATCACATGTAGGCTGAGGGTCAATTTCTGATCAACTCGGGTCTAAAAGAGCGGAAATTTTTTAGGGTGTTTCTGGTGTAGCCCCAAATGTGGCGGAGTATTGGTTGGAGGCTACCGAGCAGATAATGGATGGTCTTAACTATACTGTGGAGTAAAAATTGAAAGGAGCAATGTCTTTACTGCGAGATGAGGCTTACTAATGGTGGCTCACTATGAGAGAAGGTACACAAGCTGATCATCTGACGTGGGATTTCTTCAAAGCAGCCTTTTTATGGAAGTATGTGGGCGCAAGTTATGTGGACGCCCGAAGGAAGGAATTTTTGAACTTGACCCAAGGGAGTAATACTGTGGCGGAGTACGAGGCAAAGTTTCTGCGATTGAATCGGTACGTCCTCGGGATAGTCACAACTGAGTATGAACGCTGTGTGTGGTTCGAGAATGGTCTCCGGGATGAGTTGCATATGGTGATAACTCTGCAGAGGGAGCGAGACTTTGCTGCTCTTGTTGAGAAAGCAAAAATTACTGAGGATGTAAAGCACTCTGAGCACCAGAATCGTGAAAAAGATAGGGTCAGAAGTAGGAGAGATTTTGGGCCCTCGAGTTCTTTTGGTGGTCCTAAGAACAAGCCTAGATTTGGTGGGCCAGTCTGAGCTGAAGTTCCTGTTGTTGCTGCTAGGTTGCAGCCTTGTGCTGATTGTGGAAGAGCTCACCAGGGTGAGTGCTGGAAACAAACCGGGGCGTGCTTTAGATGTGGGACTATAGATCATCAAGATAGGAACTATACTTAGAGGCCTGTTCAGATGCAAGCTGCACGTCAGGGTCCTGTTCAACCAGAGAGAGGTGGTCAGCAGCGGTCATGGTCAGGCTAGAGATGGAAATGGTTTGGGACAAGGATGTGGAACTACAGGCAGAGGTGTTGGCAACACTGAGGCAAGGCAGCCTGCGTTGGTCTATGCTGCTTGTCATCGAGAGGATGGTGACGCTCTTAATGTTATAAAGGGCATGTTCTTAATTTTTAATGTTCCATACACTACTTTAATTGATATTGGGTCTACACACTCGTAAGTTACATGCACTGTGTCTGAGAAGCTAGGTATTCTGTTTGAAAATACTGTTAGTGAAATGATTGTGTTGAGTCCACTGGGACAGTCAGTTACGGTGAACAAGCTATTTAGAGATGTGCCCCTAGAGGTCCAAGGGGTGGTCTTTCCGGTAAATTTGATAGAACTGTAGTTTGGGGAATTTGATAATATATTGGGCATGGATTGGCTAGTGAAACACCGTGTGAAATTGGATTGTTCTGCTAAGCATATGGTGTTGAAGTCTATAGAGGATGAGGAGGTGACTGTGATAGAAGAGCGAAGAGATTATCTGTCTAATGTGATTTCTGCATTAAAGGCCGAGAAGCTAGTTCGCAAGCGTTGCAAGACGTTCGTAGCATATGTTAGTATTTCTGATTCTAAAGGTCCTTCGGTGAGAGATGTCAGAACTATTAAGAAGTTTCTGAATGTGTTTCCTGAAGAGCTTCATGGGTTACCTCCAAACCGTGAGGTCGAATTCGAAATTGAGCTCCTACCTAGAACAGTTCTGGTGTCCATTGCCCCTTATAGGATGGCACCGAAGGAGCTGGTGGAGTTAAAGGCTCAGATTCAAGAGCTACTGGATCAAGGATTCATTCGACCGAGTGTGTCCCCGTGGAGAGCACTGGTGTTGTTTGTGAAAAAGAAGGATGGAACCATGCGCATGTGCATTGATTATCATAAATAGAACAAACTGACTATTAAGAACAAGTACCCTTTACCGAGGATAGATGATCTGTTTGACCACCTGCGAGGAGCCACAATTTGCTCCAAGATAGATCTTCGGTCTGGATATCATCAGCTGAAGGTTAAGGGGGTTGATGTGTATAAGACTGCATTTAGAACTCGCTATGGTCATTACGAGTTTCTGGTGATGTCGTTTGGGTTGACGAATGCACCAGCGGCTTTCATGGATTTGATGAACCGAGTATTCCAGCCTTATTTGGATCGGTTCGTAGTTGTGTTTATGGTGTATTCAAGAACTAAAGATGATCATGATGCACATCTTTGAATTGTCTTACAAATTCTGAAGGAAAAGCAGCTTTATGTAAAGTTCAGCAAGTGTGAGTCCTAGCTGCGAGAAATGACATTTCTGGGTCATGTAGTGTCGGCAAAGGGAATTAGGGTGGATCCTCGAAAAATTTAAGCTGTGGTGGATTGGAAACCACTAAGGACAGTATTCGAAATTAGAAGCTTTCTAGGTCTGGCTGGGTATTACAGACGTTTTGTTGAAGGATTTTCACTGATTGCTGCACCTCTGACCAAGTTACTGCGTAAAAGGGTACCGTTCAATTGGACTGATAAACAGTAAGAGAGTTTTGAGAAACTGAAGGATGTTCTAACTAAGGCCCCTGTTTTGATACATCCGGAGTCTGGGAAGGAATTTACTGTCTATAGTGATGCATCGCACATTGGATTGTGTTGTGTGTTGATGCAAGAGGGTAAGGTGGTTGCTTACGCATCTTGTCAGCTTAAGCCTCACGAGGTGAATTACCCCACTCATGATTTGGAGTTAGCTGCGATGGTTTTTGGCCTAAAAATTTGGAGACATTACTTTTACAGTGAAAGGACTATTATTTTCACAGATCATAAAAGCCTCAAGTATCTCCTTACTCAGAATGAGCTAAATCTTAGGCGACGAAGATGGATAGAGTTGTTTAAGGATTATGATTGTTCAATTGAGTACCACCTTGGTAAAGCTAATGTGGTAGCAGACGCACTGAGTCGTAGGGTTGTATCGAATTTGAAAGCAATATTTGCTCATCTCAGTTTGTTCGATGATGGTAGCTTGTTAGCTAAAATGCAAGTGAGACCGACTTAGACTGATCAAATTGGGGAGAAACAATTACTTGACCTCGTTATCAACAAGTCAAGACTGGTGAGGCTACAAATTTTGGCTTGAATAGTGAAGGAGTATTATGTTTCCGTGGAAGAGTTTGTATACTAAGGGATTCTGATCTGAGGTAGTCTATCGCATAGTAGTCCATATGCTATGCATCCTGGGAGAAACAAGTTATATCGAGACCTTCACAAGCTGTACTGGTGGCCAGGGTTGAAATGCGAAATTACTGATTATGTGAGTAAGTGCCTGACATGCCAGGAAGTTAAGGCTGGGCATCAACTACCTTCTAGGTTACTGTAGCCAGTTAAAATTCCACTATGGAAGTGGGAGAGGGTAACCATGGATTTTGTGAGTGGGCTATCTTTGACGCCTACTAAGAAGGATTCGATATGGGTGATTGTAGACCGATTGACTAAATGTGCTCATTTTATACCGGTCCTCACTAATTTTTCGTTGCAGAAGTTGGCCAAGTTGTATGTGGTCGACATTGTAAGACTGCATGGTATAACGGTTTCTATCATATCTGACAGAGATCCTAGATTCACATCTCGATTATGGAAGAAGTTACACGAGGCTTTGGGTACAAGATAGGATTTCAGCATTGCGTTCCACCCTTAGACAGATGGGCAGTGGGAGAGGGTGATTTAGATACTGGAAGACATGTTAAGAAGTTGTGTAATTGATTTCAGAGGTAGCTAGGAGGATTATTTTCCGTTAGCAGAGTTTGCGTATAACAATAGCTACCAGTCTAGTATTCAAATGGCACTATATGAGGCGTTATATGGTCGTACGTGTCATACTCCTACCTGTTGGATTGAATTGGGTGAGCGGCGAATTCTGGGGCCGAAATTAATTTTCGATACAGAAGACAAGGTAAAGTTGATTCGAGATCGGCTAAAGGAAGCATCCGATAGGCAGAAATCTTATGCAGACCTAAAGCGTAAAGAGATAAAGTACTCGATAGGGGATTATGTCTTTCTTAAAGTCTCACCATCAAAGAAAATTTTGAGGTTTGGGCGGAAAGCCAAGCTTAGCCTTAGGTTTATTGGGCCTTATCGAATACTTAAGCATGTAGGACTGGTCACTTGTCAACTTGAGTTGCCTCCAAAGCTGGATAGGATTCATGACGTGTTTCATATTTCAATGTTGAGGAGGTACTGTTCTGATCCCTTGCAAATCGTGTTAGTTGAGGAAATTGAGGTTAGGCCTGATTTGACTATCGAGGAAGAACCAGTACAGATATTGGAGCATGATGTTAAAGTATTGAGAAAGAAATCGGTTCCACTGGTCAAATGCTTTGGAGTAATCACGGCTTAGAAGAGGCGACGTGGGAACCAGAAGAGGCTATGTGACATCAATACCCTCACTTATTCTAACCAAGTAAATTTCGAGGCCAAAATTTCTTTAAGGAGGGTAGAGTTGTAAGGCCCCAAAAATGTAGGGTTTGTAATTTTGCATGCTTTGACACAAATTTCATGATTGCTTTACTGGCTTAGTGATTTGGGTGTGTTTGGGAGTGTTTAGGAAGCCTAGGTTCAAGTCTGGGCCTTGAAAAAATTTATAGTTTTTTTTTTAAGGGAGACTGGTTGTTAGTGATTAGGATTTATGTTTAAGTGTGTGGGATTTTATGTCACAAAAAGCTTTGTGGCTTAATGGCAAGTAGCGTGTGGAGCATCTGAAGGGGGCATGGGTTCGAATCCCATGGCAAGCAATGAGGATTTATTTTGCTACCAAGGGATGGCAAGAGTTGGCGTTGGATTTGAACTCAGGTGGTGGAGGGTTTGAATGGGTTATAGAGGTTGTTATGGAGGATATCAAGGAGGGATAAGGGGAGAAAATCTTGGAGATTTTCAAGGAATTTGAAATTTGAAAGAGTTGTAGTCGAATGGGGGTGCTTGTGGGTGCAAATTCGGCCAAGGGGATTTTGGGAGTGCATTTTTGGCAATTGGTGCGAAAGTAGGTGTCGAATTCCTCCTCTTCTATTTCGGGTTTTGTTCTTTTTGACATTTTTGGTACCATTCTCCCTTGTACCAATCTCTTTTCGTGCCTTTCAAGAGTTAAGCTGAATTTCCTTATCTTTATTTATTTCTTTTGATT
Source organism: Gossypium arboreum (assembly GCF_025698485.1). Taxonomy (NCBI): domain Eukaryota; kingdom Viridiplantae; phylum Streptophyta; class Magnoliopsida; order Malvales; family Malvaceae; genus Gossypium; species Gossypium arboreum. The sequence continues at coordinate 64,350,399 of NC_069074.1, read as the reverse complement.
CCACCTTGTGCCAAATGACATGACCTTCTCCTCACTTTTCTTCTAAGTCTTTGATTGAATTCTTCCTTTCTCTAATATCCATTTTTCTTTTCTCCTCGTCACACTTTTCTTTGGCTGAACTCCACCTTTCCCCTCACCCATTTGTTTGCTTGGTCAAATATCTCTTTAATCTTTCTTCTTTCTTCTTTCTCCCTCTTACTCTTAACTTCTTTTCCCTCTTGGAGCCTTGACCAAATCCCTCTTCCCTCCTCTCCCTTTCGACTCATTTGGGCCTTTCCCTGAGCTAGCCAGATGCTCTTTTACCTAGCCGAATCTCTCCCTGCTTGATCAAGGTAGCTGAGTTTCCTCTTGGATTACCGAAATCCTAGCATTAGCTGAGCCTTGCCATTGCTATCTCCAATGTATAGGTTCACGGTTGTGCCACTTCTCTTTCTTTTTGCTCTACTATAATAGTCTTTCTCTCTAATCCCTTTCTTTTTATCGATCATTGTTAAGGGATGCGTTCGTGGAATCGTGTGCTCGATTGTAGTTTATGTTGGGAAAAGTCGAATACTGCTACTCTCCTCTCTTAGTCCTTGTTTCAGTAAGAAGTTCACATGGTTAAAGTGGATTATATTTAAGGTTGTGTAACAAAGTGGACTTTAATGCAGATCGTTGCCAACAAGTGGGTGATCGTGGGTTAAGGGTGGTTTGAACCCTACTTGTGCTACCAAGGTAAGTGGTATATTATGTTGGGAATTAAAAGATATTAAGAGAGTGGTTAATCCAAGTAATTAAAAGCTGACTTTGGATCGTTATTTTGGATTTAGGTTGGGTGCATGGTGATTGTCGTTTTTCTCTCCAAAAAGGTGTGGAATCGTACACCCAAACTGCTGTTACTACCAAAACGATGAACAAATGTGTGTATTCACACCATTACATTGTTGTGAATCGGCAAAAATCGAAAAGCCGAAAAGGTAAAACTTCAGCATTTGAGGCCCCACGTGCGTGTGAACACCCGTGTGGTAAACTGAGTCCAAAAATCAGGGACGACAAATTGTAGAGGCCGTTATGGGCCTCGTTAGGCCGAGATGGGTCCTGTGGGCCTAATGGGCTCATGGGCCCCACCTGAATAAAGTTTACGATAAGTTAAAAATAATGGAGTGGACTATGGGACCGCAAAGTCGCAACTGAAATTGGGCTGTTTGGGCCACACGAGCGTGTGGGCCCACTTGGGCCGAGTAACAGGCCTTGGGTCCATTTACACTTCTTGGGCTATACGGGTTATCTGAGTCGTTTGAGATGAATGTAGACCTTTTAAAGGGTCATTATCTGCACCGAGACCCCAAAATTAGTTAAATGACCAAAATACCCCTGAGGGGTAAAATTACTATTTTACCCCTAATGGATAGAAATGACCATTATACCCTAGAGGTATGTTGATTGATGAGTGTATCATATATGCATGACTTTATCTGAGTATGAAACCTTGCATACACGTAATATTTATGACTTGACATTCTGCATTGGGTTGGGATTCTAATTCGGAGAAAGTACTGTACTGGTGGTTTTGCCATGTATTATGATATTAGTGGCTACGCCACATTTACTATTATTAGCAGCTTTGCTACATTACTATTAGCAGCTTCGCTGCAATATTGGTGTGCTGGCTGGGTGGGTCGATTTAATCCCCACATGGTGTGTTGGTTGGTACTGGTGGTGTGTTGGTTAGATTGGGATGGGTTGCATACCTGCAGTGTGCTATTACTGTTTAGGGCTTAGGCCCACACTGTCTCTGTATAGAGCTAAGGCCTAGATTGCACTATTACCGAATAGGGCTCAGGCCCAGACCGTTACTGTTTGCACTGTTTACTGTTTGACTGGCAGGGGATTACACACTGAGTTTTTTGTAAACTCACCCTTCTTTTTAACTGTGCAGGTAATCTCCAGCCTTAGACGATTTAGAGTTGCGTGGGACTCAGAGGTGGCCACACGACCGCAGATTGTTTGATTATGACTTAATTTATTCAAAGATTTATATTTGGGTTTTTAATTATGTAATAAGTCCATTTGAAGAATTTTTAACTTTTATTGAGCTTTTGATTTCGTGTTTCAAACTGCTAGAGTAGGAACATCAAGTTTTTAAAATAATAACGTTTTCAAAGAAAAACTGGCATTTTTAACCTTAAGGGTTTTAACCAGTAAAGCTTCCACAATTTTATTCGGATTAGCAAATGAAAGATAACCAATGTTTTGATAAGTTAATTTCAGAAGTAATAACGGAAATCACCGAGTTTTCTCTAGCAATAAAAACTAAATGGGTTTTAATTCAAAAACGGTTATCACCAACAAGTTCAAGTTTTAGAAGGCACTTCAATGTGACATGTTGGATTCGGTCATAACGTCTAGGCCGGGTTTGGGTGTTATAGCTTTCTTTCATTCTCTTTTTCTTTTTCAATTTCTTCTAGTATTCGCTCATTTTCTCTCATCAACATCTCTTGTCTCTCTTTTCTTTTTATTTCTTTTTCTCTTTTCCCTTTTTTACAAGATGAAGATAACAAGAAAGATTCAGAATGGAAAACCTTTTGTTAGGAAAAAGAGGAGGGATCTACGTACGAAATATGATCATCTCTTCGAGATTGAATCTTCAGGGATGAATACCTTGGTGCATACAAAGAATTACTTAGACCGTGTTATTTGTTATCGTAATAGGCTTCAAACTTGAAGCCTGAGTTAGTTCAACTCAAAGTCCTCGTTGAAAAGGAATCTCAATAGGGATCTCTTCTCACGTAGTCATTGGACGTTAGACTCCTTGACGATCTTGTTTCCATCGTTTAAATTGAATTAAATCGCTCTCAGTGGTAGTAAGATGGGATGAAACGCTTGCACATCACAACTTTCATTTCGGACCAAGTTCATATCTGGCGCTCTTTGTTTCATCTATGACTCGTGGTGAATTGATCTCACCAAATCATGGCATAATTGGAGAACTCGTTCGACGCAAGTTTCACCTTCTTGCTCTCCGAGTAGTTGTGGCACTCGAAGACCAATTTGATTTTCCTTTCCCATTCAAGGTATGCATCCGGGTCGGATCTACCTTAAAATGGTGGAATGGCTAACTTTATATTCTTCAATTTGTCATCATGTTCACGCTCTATAAAGCCTCGACTTCTATGAACGTGTCGCCTTTTTCCTTGATTGGATGATTGGTATGATGGACCGGACAAACCACAATTGGCAGCAACATTCCTTTCAAAACTTAGAGACATATTGTTTGAACCTCACCACAAATTCCTCACGTTTCACTCAAAAGAAATAGTAGATGGCACTCTCACTCGTGTTTGCACTCTTTAATGGGTTTTTCTTCTCTCTAATGCTCTCACAACACTCGTTCCGTTTTCCACTCCTTTCCCCTCTCGTAATTTTGTAAAAGACTCATTTAGACTTAACTACTAGTTTAGGGGTCGGCTTCAAAAGGTTCCAAAGGTAGATGATGTTTTTGGTATTAGGTAGGCTGAAAGAGAAAAAAAATGAGGTATTCAAGTGTGGCGAATGGTTATGAAGGAAATTTGGAGCTCGAGAAAAATGGTTACTTTTAGAAACTAGTTTTTTCTTCTTTTTTTTTAATTTTGAAATTCTTTTTTTTATGTATCAACTTGCACTTCTAATATGTTGTATGTTCTCTCTCTCTCTTTTTTAACAATTTTTTTTCAAAAGTTTTTTCAAAAACTTACTCCAGGATAGTTTGCACATCCGTACTCCTCAATTTTGGCTAGCTCTGATACCAAATAATGCGATCTCGCTTCGGTGAAGTGATTCAAGTCGCTTAGCTACTCGATCGTAAAATGGAGAAGTTTCGTTTTTATTCGAAGTTTAGATGAATTTGACTAAATGTAGGCTTAAACAAAATGGTTTCAAAGAGTGTTAAGACATATTAAACACAAATAAGAACTAAGACACAAACTAAATTCAGCAGCAACTGAGACATATTAAGAACTTGCATTAAACTAAGACAGATTAATAACATGTAATTATTAACTTCAGATTATATCATATTTATGAGTTAAAACTAAGTTAACTAGCCAAACTAAAAAAATTGATTTATTCTAGCAACTTAAAATGTATAAAGTAAAATAGGATGGAATTGAGCTCAATGAGCTAGAATCAAGCTGAATTGAGCTCTATTAAGCTAGGGTTGAGCTAGGTTAGCTTGCAAGAGATTGCAAACCACGCTTGGTGAGCTAGTCCAAGAGCGTTCTCGGGGCATGGTCGTATCATTCATGCTTCAGTAAATCATGAAACTCTCATACACTATAACATCCAATTACACTCAACTCGTATATACATAATTAATTTAACAATAATTTATCAAGGAAAAACAACGTATTCATGCTTTAATGACCCACAAGTCTCGCTTATATGCTCACATGAATTTACACACAACATTTTCATGTATTAAAGAATTAATGATAATTTGGAAACTTGGAGACATGAAACATAAAAGTGGGCTCTATCACAACACATTGGGTACACGGATCTCCATCACGCGAATGACTCAAAGAGTCTAACATGTCCCATATGTGTGGCATAAAGCTAAACTGTAACAGCCCGTTTTTAGTCAAATAGGAACAGTAGTTTTAGGACCACAAATATGAAGTTAAAATATTTATTTTATTATTTTAATAAGATCTACAGCATGATAGATTAATTACATGAAAGTTTTGTAAAGAAATTTCACCGTTTAAATGCTTAACTTGGTAAAAAGGACTAAATCGCGTAAAGTGCAAAAGTGATGTTCTATTAGCTAAAGGTATTAAGTAGCTATAGAACCTTAAAGTTGAGGTCCTTAAGTGGTAAATATACCATTAGTATGATAGTGGATGATAGTGGCATGGCATTTGGTGTAATTATTAAATGTTTTAAAAGTTAAATAAGTAAATTGATTATTAATGGTTAATTAAATTAAAAAAAACCAAAATTAAGCTTCATTATCATCGTTTTAGCCAAAATTAAAAGAAGAACAAGAAGAATTAGGGTTCTTCATTCGGCTAGGAAAAATTCAAGCAATTAGGTATGTGTTTTGTCCAATTTTTAATGATTTTTACATTTTTGAGATCGTTGCAGCTCAATCTAGCTAGCTCGTACCTTAGATTTTGAAATTTTTAAAGATTTTGAATGATTCCATTGTTGAATAAATGTGTGTTTTGAAGTTTCTTGATAGATTATGAATGGTTGTTGATAGTTAAGCAAGTTTTGTAAAGTGATTTTTAGTGAAAATACAAAATAGGGATTAAATTGATAAATGTGTAAAGTTAGTCGTTAAAAGTGTGAATAAATGAAAATTATGGGCTGCTAGGTTCATTATGGTAATTCAACTAGCATGGGTTAGTCTTGAATTTCATTAATTTGTGATTTTGTGAAATAAGGACTAAATTGTGAAAAATGTGAAATTTGTGGGGCAAAAGTGTAAATGTGTTTGAAAGTGTATTTTAGACTAAATTGAATGAATAAATGATTGAATATGTTAATTTTGAATATAATTAGATTAAGAAGAGCGGAATACGAACTTGGATCGGGGAAAAGATAAAATTATCGACTAATCGACTCGATTTGCTGTTTTAGCATTCGAGGTAAGTTCATATGAATTAAGCATTGTAATAATTATGCTTTAGTGCTTTGATATTGCATAATTTATATATACGGGACTACAGATATGTTCGACGAAAAATCAGTTATTTGTGGCACTTAGTGTGTGATGCGACATAACTTTAGCTATATATGGCACTTAGTGTGCGATTCGACATAGCTTCGGCTATATATGGCACTTAGTGTGCGAGATATCGAGTGTGGCACTTATTGTGAAAGATATCGAGTATGACACTTAGTGTGCGAGACATTGAGTATTCAACGGTATTCCGTGTATATATGAACTTGATATGGATTAGTATAGGTATGTACATGTATATTTTGAGCTTAAAATCGAAGAAGTTACAAAGTTTGTATATAAGCTTATGAATAAGCAGTTGAAAGGTTTGTTAGTAATCACAAAGTACATGATAATATGTTTAGATTGATGAATGTTGTATTTGTGATTAGTTAAGTTTATATCATACGTTTACTAAGCTATAAAGCTTACTTTGTGTTATTTTTCTATGTTTTATAGTGAATCAAGGCTAGCTCGGATCTAGGAGTCGTCGAGAACATCATCACACTATTAAATATCTAAGTTGGTACTTTTGGATTATACATACTTGGCATATGGCATGTATAGGCTATGTGACAGCCTTAAAATGACCCTAGTCGAAATGTGGTTTTGGGACCACAAAACCGAGGCATAAAAATAATTTAATATTTATTTTATTGCCTATAATGTGTGTTAACCCATGTGTGACATTTTTTATGCTTTGATTTAGAGTTATAAATGTGAATTTCACTAGAAAGGACCTAGTAGTAAACTTTGAAAGTATGATGGGGAAATGTGTGATGACTAATTAAAGCATGCATGCAAAACAATGGACTTGCATGTCAAATTCCCCCAATAGCTAGTGGCGGCCATGACAAGGAATTATGGGCAAAAATCATGTCATGAAACATGTTTGGTAAGTGGGTTATGTTGGAATAAATAAAATAAGGAGTATGGAATAAAAAAAATGTGTGTGTGAAGGCTTCTCCTCCCCATTGCCGTGTAGGTAGGAAAGAAAACAAAAATTTTGTTCATCCATTTTCACTCTCTTTTGGCCGAAAATACTAAGGATAAGGAGGAGTTTTGCTTCATACTTGGTTTGGAAGAGGATTAGGAAGAGGTGGCTATACTTGTATCAAGATTAAGGTATGTTTGAGGTTGTGCCATGAGATTCATGCATGTTTTAGTTGCTAGCTTGATGTTCTTGTTAGCCCATGGTTCAAATCTTTGTTATGTCATGGGAATGAAATTCGCCAAAGTGAATATGGTGTTAATGCCATTGCATGCTAAATATCAAGCTTGATAATGATACATGTGATGGAGGATTGAGGATTCTTAGATTTTCTTTTAGCATTTTTTGAATGAGATACTAAGTTCTTTGTTTTACCATGACCAAATTGAAATGGTATGGTGTTGTGGTATTCGCCATGTTATGTCCATAAGTATGATTCATGCATGTTGCATGGTAAGTAAGATTTAAGCTTTGGATATGTGTATATATTTGGATATAAGCCACTTGAGAGTTCGGCTCTAGCATATATATATGTATATATGTTCGCATTACGATGTATTGGTATGACATATATGCTATTTCAAGGTGTATATTTGCTTGTGATGATGTCTCGATTATGAAGTAAATGAGAGATGTGCAATGAGTTACGATATGTAATGCGTTAGTAGTAAAATGTATGCTGTTTTTGTGTGGTATTAAGTGTATAATTGGCCTCAAATTGGACATGTATATTCGCCACATGGGGGAAATTGGTGTGCATGCATTCGGTTAGAGGCAAGCATATTGATGCCTATTCTTGGCTTAGAAAATTCGCTAAGAGGAATATTAACTAATGTGTTGAGTTCGATTCATGATTTCGTATATATGCGACTTTGATGCCTAATGAGTATATATATTGGCTAAGTATCTTGAATTCCTCTTCGATGCTCACATGATAAAACCAATTTATTTGTTAAATTAAGCTCAAGAGCAAAGGGAGCTAAATCCGATAAGGGAAGGAAAAGTCGTGGAATAGCCGTCGAATCGTTCGACCACGTCCGAGGTAAGTTCTTGAGCAATAGAGCTTAAATTCAATTGATTAGATCATGTTTAAAGCAAATTAAAATCATGCTCTTTGTGTTTGGCTATTGAGCCGAAATTACAAATGTGATAAGTGACTTGTGTCTGAATTTTGCTAATGAAAATGAAATGTGAATGTGTTATGGTTTATTGATAAATGTACATGGTTATTCGAATGATATCCGGCTAAGTCCCAAGGCTTTGTGCTAAGTGACTAAATCCGACTAAGATCCGACGGCATACGTGTGAGTTACTAAATCCGACTAAGATCCAAGGCTTTCGAGCAAGCTACTAAATCCGGGTTGAGTCCCGAAGGCATTCGTATGAAGTTATCAGAATCGGGCTATGTCCCAAGGCATTTGAATGTGTACCCATATCCGGTTAAACTCAAGATACGTGATTCAAGAATGAATGAACCTGCTGTAAAATTTCAGCTAATACGCTTGAAAATTCTAGCAACGAGGTATGTTCGTATGTGCTTTGGAATAGTTGATTCCCTTCGAATAATATTCGCTCAATCGAGAAATGAGCTTTCGGCATTTGGCTAAAATGAACCCTTATGTATGAATATAGGGGTTGGAATGTGAAATAAGTATGATATTGAGAATTTGTGCATATGAAATTATCCGTTAGCTATATGAATGTTATGCTTTTGTTGTGCTGGAATCCTTGCTCTAACTTACTAAGCATAAATTGCTTACTCCGCTTTCTCTGTTTCTCTGTCTATAGATTTTGGCTCGTCACCATCGGACTCGGATTTCTGGAAGTCAAGTCTCCCACACTATCAAAGTCCCTTTCGGTATATATTTTGGTTGGATTTTGAAATGGCATGTATAGGACTACCCTTTTGTTGCGTTTTAAGTACTTTTGTGATGTATGTGTACGACCATGCTAAAATGGCTCGTAAAAGTGGAGTATGGCATTAGACCATTTGTGCTTATGTATATATATGTATGGTTTTATGATGTTACTACGGACTGAATGGAAGTGTGAGCAAATGATCAGCCATTGGAATGGCTAAAATGATTATATGTGGACCTATGTATGACAAAACTTTAGTTGGTCCATAGAAACCACGAAATAGGTAAGGTTTACCTGAAAAACAGATGCTGACAGCAGCAGTGGTGTGGATTTGAAAATCACTAAAATTGTAGGAATGGAATTAAATAGTGAATAAATTATGTAAATGAACCTTGATGAATCTACTTTCATATGGAAGAAACGAAACGGTCATATGAATTATATGTTAAGAAATATTAAAGTTCTTGTGAAACAGGGCCAGAACGGTTTCTGGATCCCCTGTTCCGACTTTAGAAATTCATTGTAAATTAACCAGAGATGATTATGAGTCATACAATATATGTATAGATTCCTCTCTGAGTATAGTTTCTATAGAAATAAACGGTATCAGCATTGAAGCCCTGTACAGGGAGATATCCAATTCGTAACGCACGAAGGTCAGTGTAGTCGATCCCTACAACAGGGGAGACTTTAACTAATAAACTGTACTAATTGGCCCGACCAAAAATTCTAGAAAAAAATATGTTGATGGACTTATGAGTCTAGTTTCAGGGAAAAATTACGAAACTGATTTTCGAGCTTTAAAACTCAAGATATGATTTTTGAAGCGTCAGTGATGCAGTAACCAGCTAGTCTGGAAAATTTTTATGGACTGTGAAAACAATTTAGCTGAGTTTGTGTGCACCTTGTGTTCGACTCCGGTAACGGGCTCGGGTACGGGGTGTTACAGGCTAGATGTGGTATTTTGGTTGTGATTATAGCCATGAGATTTGGCTTGTAAATTGTATATGTTTTGGTTTGTATATATAGCCATGAGTGATGGCTTTTTTTGGTATGTTTGGTATGAATGTCGTTATGGCTTTATGGTTGCTCAAATGGTTAATTGATTTGTGGAGTATAAATGCTTGAGAAATGCCTTGATGAGGTATGATTTTAGGTGTTGTGTTGGTTATTTATTAGGAAGTTATGTGTGTGTGAATTATGGTAAATGAACTATATAGATTGATATTGTTTTGTCATGTATTTGGTTAAGTAAATGGTAGTGATTTGAGATTTGGAATACATGAAATTATAATGGTATGAATGGTGCATTTGGTTGATGATTTTGGCTACCTAATTGTATGATAAAATGGCACCAGTTTGGTTGTTTAGGTGAGCATGAATAAGGGTGACAAATTGGCCTTGCAAATGGCCTATTTTTGTCCACACAGGCAGAGACACAAGCGTGTGCCTCAGCCGTGTGTGACACACGGTCATGTTACACGACCATGTGTCCCCTAGTGATGAAATTGAAATGAATTCAGTATGCTCCACACGGTCTCACACACAGGCGTTTGATCGACCGTGTGATACAAGTCATATAGCCCCCCTTAATTAGCACACGACCTAGCACATGAGAGTGTGACTTGGCCGTGTTGCATAAGTCAGTATACCCTAAAGGTTTGACACGGCCAGGTACACGGGCGTGTGTGGCCACATCGAAGGGCACATGGGCTAGACACACAGGCGTGTGGTTGGCCGCATGACCCAAGTCAGTATGTATGCCCTATTTCTACACGACCTGAGACACGGACTGGAGTCGTGTGAGGCACACAGCATGTTCACACAGGCGTATGACCCCTGTATGGTTGAAATTTTTCTAAGTTTTCAAAATTTTCATATGTTATCAGTTTAGTTCCGAACTACTTCTAAAGCATGTTTTAGGCGTCGTAGGCCCTTATAAGGGACAATGTGATTGTGTTGAATGATTTATGAGAATAAATGCTTTATGTTTGAGTTGTGTATGTTAAATGTTGTGAATTTACTGGCAATACCTCGTAACCCTACTCCGGCAATGGATACGGGTTAGGGGTGTTACATAAACACTCTCCAACAGACTAACATATCCTGGTGAATGGAGCTTCGCTTGACATTCCCTTATCCCTCCAGTTTGTCCTAGGGCCTCAATGCCCAAATCACGAAGCAAAAGGGTGAGTACTCACAATCCTATGGCATGCCAACTATATCCAATGGTTTCATGAGATCAAAAGGCCAAAGTATTCGTAAATACACACATTTAATTATTGTTCTTATGCACTTAATATATGCTCATAAACATTAGTTCACATCACAATTTGTACACATAGCACACTTATTAGATTCACATTTAATTTCACTTTAAGTTCAACAACTAGGCTTATTGAGCCATCACATATCCGTTCACATATGAAAGCATTAAAAATTAGAGTATCTCATACCACATTCCAATATTCACTTACTTTACCTATCACATCAGCATCACATTCCACAATTCAACACATATGTACTTATCATCTAGTTCACATTTATATTCCTAAAACAACATCATCACTGTCATTCGACATGTTTAATATGCCGACAGCTAACACATTCACAAGAGCTATCACAATATATATCACATGTCACATTATCACAACTTAATACTCAATCCATTTCACACAATCACATACATTGCAAATTAAACGAGGGGTATAAGAAAGCTTACACTCGAAACATAGGATAGGGGTTTAGGCTATTCCTAAGCTCCCAATTAACACTATGAATCATGTCTACAAGCGGTGATTCCAAACACTCACTGTTTGCGTTTTTGCCTAGTCATCAAAAGCCTAAAGTAGCTTTTCCTTTCCTTTTTCCTTGCTTGTCAAAGGCTTCAATGGTTCTAAATCTTCACCAGAATTAACCATACAAAAAACATAATTAATTTACAACTATAGACTTACCCAAACAATCAAAAATACAGGTCTAAAGTTTCATCCTCCTGAAACTGGAATTTTCAACTTGCAAATTTGAAACTCAAATAGCTTAATTCCTACTTGTTCCCAATGCTTAAAATCGATTCCAATCATCTAATTATCCATCTAAAAATAATTATCAACCTTCAAACTACACAGATTCTTGGTTCTAAAATTTTGACATAAAATGACCATTTTTCATGAAAACATAACAAAAACTTAAAAATCTTTTAACGAAACTTTAAGGAGAGTATAGAAACCTTCTAATCACATCAAAACAAGTTGGAAAACACTTTGAAACATCTATTTCATTCAAAATCCCAAATTTCACCATTAACGCCCTAAATTTTGACATTTACACAAAACCTTTGATTCAATAGATAAAAACTCAATTTAAATAGCTAGATTACATTAAAAACTATTAGGAAAACAAAACATTACCTTGGTTGAGGGAAAACAAATGTTTGATAAGAGATCTGAAAAACCCAAAAGTTAATCAATCGCGAAATAAATGGTGTTCTTGATGCTCTTTTTTTAATTCTAGGGAGGTTCAATGTTTAGAAGATGATAGAAAATAAGAGATTGGAGTAACGAAGACCAAAAATCAATGGTGCGGTTTGTTGATGGCTTGAATATTTCGATAGCCAATTCTCTTGATCTTCAAACTTACATTGATCTTGATGAGGCGTACATAAGGCAGTTGAGATTGAGCAGTAATTTCAACAATGTACATCAATCTCGTTCAGATCAATAAGGAAAAAAATAAAGAAGATAGATGGAAAGATAGAACGTGGTATGTAGAAGTCCTGAGAAGCCTTGGAAACATGAAGAATCCACAACCCCCTTCAAACGGCTCTAATTTACCCTCCATGAAAGAAAACTTGGCAAGAAAAAGTTTGAAGATGATCCCCCACAATCAAAAAAGATTGCTAAAACTCTTCCAAAAGAAACTCAAGAGAAATTCTTGAAGAGAAAACTCAAAGAGAATTTATTAACTTAAAAGAGAAGTTGAATAATAATGAATTGTATGCTTTGTGTACAATACAAAGGCCTATATATAGGCTAGCTAAATAAATCTAAATAAAACTCTTAAATATACTAGAACTCTAATTAACCTAAACAAGAAGTAGTTTTAAGCTAAACTTTCTTATTCACATAAAACTCCTAAATAACTTAAAATACTTAATAATTATAAAAATTCAGAATAATAAAATAATAAGAGCTGGTAAATATAATATTGGACTCATATATTATAAAAATTAAGCCTAAAACCCGAACACAATATGATTTAAACTTGAATTAAAAGCCTGAATCTCGTAATTCCTATTATAATCTTGTTCAAAAATTTTACTCGCATAATCTTCACTAAAACGGTCATTTCTTGAGCTCTTAAACATGAAATTGAGTGATTCAAAGTGTGCTTCAAAGATAAGAGATAGATATTCGAATTCCATACAAACATATCAATCCAGAAGTTCCTGGATCCTATCTGAAAATTCATTGCAAGTCTACTTATTTCCCAAACATGAAAATTGGCAACTTCAGTGAATGAAATTTAATAAATTTCACCCCATCTATGCATGTATCATACACTTCAATGATTATGATTTTGTTCTTAGGTTGAACTTTTTTGACACAATTAAGGCATTTTTTTCTTTTGTCAATTGCATTCATATCTTTAATGATCCACAACCACAATGTGTTGTTCCAGTAACTTGAGACATGAGGGATGGGACCAATGTATTGTTAGTAATCCATCTAGTAAAGGATGTTTCGTACTGTAAGAACATCGAATTTGTAGAATGGAATGCCATGAAGACCACTACAAAAATGCTAGAGGTGCAGGAAACAAATATGAAACCTATTGAGTCATCAATGGAGCTACCACCTATGAGAGAGGTCAGTTGTGCATTAGGCTTCGGGGGTAAAGTAGTGATGTAAACTGGGCAATTGAAATGAGTAAATGCAATAAACAAGGCACTTCTAAAGCACTTTTCTAGTGTTTTACATTTTCACTTAACATTGGCTTTGCAAAGACATAGGGGCCCTTTTAAAGTTCTGAAGTAGGTAAGTCGAAAAGCTTGACCACTTCCGAATGTACTAACATCTAGAGTGAGAAACCTGCACAGAAGATATGAAATAAGCAGTGTCCGCAAGTATACGGGTCATGTTGTAATATAATTGCAACGAATTAAATGAGTACTCCAAGGATCGTGTCCAAGGGAGGTGAATACTAAATTAATCCTAATCTAATCACAAATAGATCTAATTAGTACTTTAAACAAATTATATTACGAATAAACATAAAGAGAATTTTTTGAGGGGTTTATAACAATAAAGAAAATAATATAAATAAAGAGACTTTGGGAAATGAATTATGTAAATTGAATCAGATCTAAGCATGGGCAATTAGCTTGCTTTGGTAATCATAACCAACTATTGCTACGGGTTTCTATTCAATCAATTAGTCATCACCCTAGCACAAAATCTTAATATTCTCAAACTTCCACTAAAATGACGAGTCGATTAAAACTACTTATCTATTGACCATAAAATCTAGACTGGTTCGGGGCTAAGGTATTCACAAATAGGCCATGCCAATTTTGGGTTAATTCCCACCTAAATGACTATCTATAGTTGTAAAGTCTAAGGTTTAATTTATTCCTCTCCTAACAATTAATTAGTCATACCTGCTAATCCCCGTAGGAGGATTAGTTCCTCATGTATTTCATAAACACAATAAATTTGATACTAAAAATAAAAATAAATAATGAATCAAGAGAAAAGGGTTTAAAAGAATCCTGTATTGTATTGAATGAAATGCAGAATCCACAAAGAGTTGATCGAGTGTACAAATCAAATCTCCCAACAAACACAGGTAAAAACTATAAATAACCTAAAACCTAAGATAAGGGAAAAAGCAAAAAACTAAAATTACATAGAAAACTCTTAAGTATGAAAACTTGTCCATAACAAGTGTTCAATTAGCCTATTTATAGATTTGGGGTTGCTGTCATCCTCAACCCTAGGTCAGGTGACACTTTTGTATTAAACATTTGATTGTCCAGACCAAAACATCCCTGGCTCATAAGTTTTTCTCATGTAGGATCAACGTCACGACACCCTAGTGCCTCTGTCGTGACATCGAAAGCAGTATGCTCAGCTTCAGGGTGACTTCAGCTTCAGTCTCGAAATTCTTGTACTCTACTCCCTATGTTGCAACATCGTAACCAGTATTAAGTTTGTACGCCCTCTGATGGTCTCTTGCACACTCACTAAGTATGTTAGCTCACCATTAGGCCTCATTCGACCCCTAAGGTCAATAAAAAACTCAAATTACACTTTTTTTTATTTAATGTAAACAAAAATAGGAAAAATTAATTAAAACATAAGAAAATTTCTTATATTTAAGCTCCTCAAGTGTGAAAACTAGTTTAAACTACTACATCGAATTACGACAGATCAAACTCGCCTACACTTAAGTCATTGTTTGTCTTCAAGCAAGTTAAACAAAAACAACAAATTATAAGACGAATTCGGAGCAAATATACTACAAATATTGTTTTCAGAGTACATGACTAGGCATTTCACATTTACATATAGTCTAAACATGATATATAGTTGACTTACCACTTTCGATATCAAACACCTAAGTTCAGTATATTATAAAAAATACAAACATTAAGGTTTTCAAATGTATTGATCCATCAATAAATTATAATGGTAATTGGATTACCCTAGCAGAATAGAAATAGTTGCAAATCTGATTATTCAATATGATGTCAATTTCTTGAATAAGTCTACCAAGGTCACATATGGCTTTTTGGCTTGTAACGTTCTGAGGCTTAGGACAGGTATGGAATTCAAGAACAATAAGCATCAAAATAGTTTCAAACATAAAAATAGTTTGGCGCATCGTATTGTTCCCTATTCTCCCCCTTTAGTAACCCTTACCCACTCATCTCCTTATTTCTCCTTTTCTCACCTTCCTTATTTCTCCACATAGGAAATCACAACATGATGTTGGAACACAAATACACCCCATAGCGCAGTGGAAAAAAATAAATCGAGGTGAGAAGGGTATGAACGATTACCTTTATTCGTTTAGAAAACAAAAGATAATTTTTGTGAAATTGATTACGCAATTGTATGTCAATTCCAAGCCCCTATAAAAAGTTTCAACCTCTACATAATCCAACCGATCTGACAACGAATGACAAGAACTCTCTTAAACTTTTTTAGAGACAAAATCTCATTGCTAGACATCATACACTATATTTCAGGTATATAAGGTTTTTCTTTAAAAACCCTATATTTCCTAATTCATGAATAGTTGGTATCAAAATATGAATCATAATTCATTATACTAATTAACTGAATATAATAATTATAATTACCATAATTATAATAATTTTGACCAAAAATTACAATTACAATAATTATAATAATATTCGATCATAAATTATAATTACAATAATTATAGCAAGGATTTCGATAAATTATGTTTAGTTAAACTTTATACTAATCAAATTCATATATATTAATTTAACCATGTTCTATTTTTGTGTATAAGATATTTATACATATAATTCTTTTGATATTTATCTGGCCAATTAAATTAATTCTATAATCAATTTAAAAACAATACCAAATATGTTTGGATTTCGTTTGTTTCAACCATAGGGTGTGACCTTATAGGTTCTTGTAACATTAGCAATAAAACTAGAACAATTCTAATATTACAAACAATGAGTGGCATCTAGCAATGCATCATTGCTACCTAAGTTACAAGAATTCATGATTTGACATAACCTCTCTATGATTAACCCTTCATGTATTAAATCCTTTTGTCCTTTATATCTAAAATGGACACAAGTCATGGAATAGTCACACTTGCATAGTCCATCTAATGTTTCTTGATGAGTAGACTATGACAAACAAATAAGTATGACAACTCATATCAACTTATTCGAGCATGGTCATGCATTTCTAGTCTCACTCAATCAAGTGGCATAAGATATTGTTCTCATTATGTAGGAGGACAAATCCTATATTGATCAACCAATCCCACTACATAGATTGTGGTATATCCAACCTAACCCTTTATAGAAAAAGTAGTTACGATGGACATTTGATTTTGATAGGACTCACGATGTTGGGATAATGATGATCTCAAGTCTAAGGGTCGTATATATAGTAATCACTTTGAGTAATGTTGTGACTATTACATAATAATCCAGGAAACATACTCATAGCGAGGTAATAATAATGACAATGCATTATATTAATAAACGAGGTAAAACAAATATGTTATTACAATCATCTCATGATTGGTATTTGGGCATACTCTAACAATCTCCCACTAGAACTAAGACCAATCACTCATATATCTAATACCAAGTGACTCAGTGTAAAGATCATGCTTCCGCTGTGTCAGAGGCTTGGGCAGTGAATGAGCAATGTTATCATCTGTAGGTACTCTACATATGTCCACATCCCTTCGATCGATAATCTATCGAATAAGATGATATTGCTTAAGTATATGTTTGGATCGTTGGTGAATCTGGGTTCCTTGGCTTGTGTAATGACTCCGTTGATGTCACAACAAAGTTTTATAGAATCTTATACGCTAGGCACTACCCCTAGTTCAGTAATGAACTTCTTGATCCAAACAACTACTTTTTCTACCTCACTAGTTGCAATATACTCAACTTCTATTGTAGGATTAGCTACTGTATCTTGCTTTGAACTCTTCCAGCTTACAACACCACCATTAAGGCAAAACACAAAACCTAATCGCGATCGAGAATCATCCTTATCGATTTGGAAGCTAACGTCAGTGTAACCTTTTACACTTAGATCTTCCTCACCTCCGTACATAAGGAATGTATCCTTAGTCCTTCTTAAGTACTTAAGAATGTTTTTAAATGCCACCCAATGACCTTCACCTAGATCTACTTGGTATCAACTCATCATGCTTAAAGAATACGACATGTCTGGACGAGTATATAGCATGGCATACATGATAGACCCTATAGCCGAAGCATATGGAATCTTACTCATGCATTCTCTCTCTCGTGGAGCTAAAGGACTGTAACGCCCCAAAATCTAAGTATCTATTTTTGTATGTTTGTTACACAACTGTGTATCTATTTTAGTAGTTAAGTGTTCTGGGAAGTGTCTGAGAAGTCTTGGGTTCAAGCCTTGGCTTATGCAAAAATTTTGTTTTAATTAGTTAAACCCTTGTCTCTAGTCAGTAGGCTTTTAAATAAGAATGGGTGAAACCTTGCTAGCACTCTCTCTCTCAATCGGTTCTGATCAGTCACCATTTTCGTTTGTGCATTTGGCCGAATACCCTTTTCTCGTCTCTCTCTACTCTTTCAGCTTTCATCAAGTTCCCCTCCTACACTGCTAGAGCCGAGTATCTTCTTCTCTGGTTTTCAAATCTCTTTCTCCTTTTTGCTTCTTTTGCCGAATTTATTCTTGCTCTTGCGCTCAACTCCTATTTCTCGTAGGTTCGATAAGTCTTTGGTAAGGGGGAAGATGTATGTCCCAATTGATTTAGGGAAGTTTTCACCTTATTAAGTTATGTTAAGGTTCTAATCCCTTGTTGTGCCAAATATTATTTTGACAACATCTAATCGTGTTAGACTTGGTTTACTTGAGGAGTGGTAGGCTACATCGGTTGTAGTAGTGAAAGCAAGTAACATTGAATGCTGTCATTTGGGGGATTGTTTTTGATACTATTGGTTCTAGGCATGACTAATGTTGGTCATGGAATTATCCTTTGTTACAGGTGCGATTCTTCTCAAAGAGGGTTTGCACACCTAATATCCTAACAAGTGTGTACAAACGCAACTTGACTGTTGAAATGGAAAAAGTCGAAATAAGTGACGATGACACTACACGGGTGTGCGCTCGCTCGTTTGGTAATCCGTATGCCGAAACATAGGCATATGACCATTGAGGCTGGCCATGAGTGCTTGCATGGGCCGAGGTTGTATTGGGCCTTTTTGGGCTAAACTGAGCCATGTAGGCCCCACGGGCTTGTGGACCCCAGACAAGTAAACCACACGGATGTGTGGAGAATATTGGGCCAGGCTGTGTAGTTCACACAGCCAAGGCCATTTCTGGGCTATGTGGGCCACACAGGCATGGGCTTTGGGCCCATTTTCACTGTTTGACTGATAAGGTTGCACGGGTCGTCCGAGACGACTATGGACTTACTATTGGGTCGGTAAGTATACCTAGAACCCCAAATTGAAAAAAAATGATTGTTATTCCCTTATGAGGTAAAATAACTATTATGCCCTTATGATATGTATGACTGTAATCGAGCATGCCATTTTATACATATTGCATACACACATGATATTATGGCATGACACATGATATGTTGCATGGGGATGGGTTTATTGTGATTGCAGGAAGTGTATTGTACTGGCAGCTCTGCTGTAAATACTGTTTAGTGCCGCAATCAGTGCTATTTGGAGTGTAGGGATGGGTGGGTTGATTTTATCTCCACATGCAGTGTAAGGCTGGATGGAGTGGAGTGTAGAGGCTGGTTGGGTAGTATTTCTCATTGCATATCTGTACTTTTACTGTCACTGAAATGGGCTAAGGCCCACACAGATACTGTTACTGTAATGGGCTAAGGCCCTAACTGAAACTGATCTATTACTGATATGGGCTTAGGCCCAGACTGTATTTGCTCACTGTATGATTGACTGTTTGTTTATTAAGGGATAATCCTTAGGCAGATCGGTGCTGCGAGGGACTCGAAGGTGGCCACACAATAGCTTATGCTTCCATATTTGACTTTTAATTTATAAATTGCGATAGCCCAAAATTGACCCTAGTCGGAAGGTGGTCTCGGGACCACAAAACCGAGGCATAAAAATAATTTAAAATTTATTTCGATACCTATAATATGTGTGTATTCATGTATGACATTTTTTGATGATTGATTTAGTGTTATAAAGGTGAATTTCACTAGAAAGGACCTAGTAGTGAACTTTGAAAGTATGATGGGGAAATGTGTGATGACTAATTAAAGCATGCATGCAAAATAATGGACTTGCATGTCAAATTCCCTTTGTACAAGTGATGGCCGGCCATGACAAAGAGATATGGGCTAAACATGTCATGAAACATGTTTTGTTGGGCATTAGGGAGAAATAATAAACAAATAAGCATGGGTAAGAAAAGAATGAAAAAAATGTGTGTGAGTGTGGTAATCCCCCCCGTGAGTTGAGAAAGAAGGAAGAAAAAATTTGTTGTGTTCATCCTTTCTCATCTTTTGGCCGAAAATCATAAGGAGGAAGAAAGAGGATTTTTGCTTCATGCTTGGTTTAAAAGAGATCTAGAAGGCGATTTGGCTAAATTGGCATCAAGATTAAGGTATGTATGAGGTTGTGTTAGGAGTTTCATGCATGTTTTGGTTGCTAACTTGATGTGCATGTTAGCCATGGCTCAAATCTTTGTTATGCCATGGAAATGGTATTTGGCCAAAGTTGTTATGGTGATAAAGCCATTGCATGCTAAGTGTGAAGCTTGATGATGATGCATGCAATGATGGATTGTCTACTCATGAGTAAGATTTTGAGTTTTCTTTTGTTTAACCATGATTGAAGTTGAAAAGGGCATGATTGTCATATTCGCCATGATGCATTCATGAGCATGGTTCATGCTTCTTGCATGTTAGTTAAAATTTGTGTTTTGGATGGCTATGGACACCTTGAAATTCGCCATGCTCATATATGTATATATATGTTTGCACATGATGTTTTGGTTGTGAACTAAGTGATGAATATGTTTGTTTAAAGAAGAAGATGTTGAAGAATGATTGTGAAATTGCAAGCACATTCGCCTAGCACACATATGAGTGCTTGATGCTATAATATAAGTTTTGAGCTACAATATGCAAAGCATTAACTAGTAAAATGCATGCTGTTTTTGTGAGGTATTAAGTGCATAATTGGTCTCAACATGGACATGAATATTCGCCTTGGGTAGCCTATTGAAGGCCTTAGCTTTTCCTTGATGCTCGAATGAATTGTATTGAATTGCTTGATGTAGTATAAAATGTGCATGACCATTGTGTATTCAAGCTAAAGGGTGGCCATATGACCATTTAAACTCCTTGTCATATTCGCCATAAGCTAGCACAATGAGGTTTTAATAAATTGAATTTGTTTGAATTAGCTCAAGAGCTTAGAGGGCCACAATTGGACAAGGGAAGGAAAAAAGTGATCGAATAGCCGTAAAAGCCATTCGACAACATCCGAGGTAAGTCCTCAAGAAGTGACCTTAATTGAATTATGTGGAATGAAATATGGATGTATTGATTATTGATTTATGTGTGTATGAGTATTCGAATGATACCCGGCTAAGTCCCAAGGCAATTATGCTAATGATTATAATTGTGTTTGAGCCTTAGTAACGAAAATGAAATATGTATGTCCAATGATTATTGATGTATGTGTGCATGAGAAATTGAATGATATCCGGGCTAAGCCCCGAAGACAATTATGCTGGAAATTATAACCGGGTTAAGACCCGAAGGCAATGGTGCTAGTGGCTATATCCGGGCTAAGACCCGAAGGCATTTGTGCAATCGTGATATCCGGGTTAAGTCCCGTAGGCCTTGGTGCGGGTTACCATATCCGGGCTATGTCCCGAAGGCGTTTGAACGAGTAGCTATATCCGGTTAAGCTCCGAAGGTATGTGATTTGAAAATTATAAGCTTGCTGGAAAATTTCAGCTAATACACTTGTGAAATTTCCCAATAACAAGGTAAGTGTGGTGTGTGCTTTGCGCGCTAGGAGTAAGAGCGTATGCATATCCGCTCCTATGATGGAACGAGTTATCGGCCTTAACGAAGCCGTTATTTGTGTATGAACCTAAGAGTTGGGATGGTGAAGTAAGTATGACTATGTGAATGTGTATTAGTGAAATGATGTATTTGGTTATGAGAATGTAATGCTTTAATTAAAGCTGATTTTATTCCTTGAGACTTACTAAGCATAAAAATGCTTACCCGCTGCTTTGGCTCTCTGTCTTATAGATTTTGCTCGATAGCAATCGGATTCGGGATCATTAAAGTCAAGTCATCCACACTATCAACGCCTCTATTTTGGTATAAATTTTGGTTGAACTTTGAAATGGCATGTATAGGAGTACCCTTGTTGGTTTAAAAATGTGGTGATGTATATGTGTACGGCCATGCAAAACGGCTCGTAAAAGTGAAGAATGAACTTAGACTATTTGCGGTTTGTATATATATATATGGTGTCATGATGTGACTATGAATTGGAAATGGGAATGTTGGTCACATGATCAGCCATTGGCATGGTTAAAATGATCATATGTGGACCTATGTATGGCAAGACTAGTTGGTTCATGGAGACTACAAAATAGGTAAGACCTACCTTAAAACAGATGCTGCCAGCTGCAGTAACGTGAATGTGAAAAATCACCAAAATTTTTAGGAATGGTATTAAATAGTGAATCAGCTATGTAAATGAACCTTGATGAGTCTATTTTCATATGGAAGAAACGAAATGGTCATAGGAGTTACTTGTTAAGAGATATTAAAGCTATTGTGAGACAGGGCCAGAATGGTTTCTGGGTCCCCTGTCACAACTTTAAAAATTTACTATAAATTATCCAGAAAGAATTAGGAGTCATGCCTTATATGTGCAGATTCCATTTTGAGTCTAGTTTCATTAGAAAGAAACGGAACCAGTATTAAAGCCCTGTACAGAGAGATACTCAAGTTGTAACGCGTGAAGGTCAGAGCAGTCGATCCCTGTAACAGGGGTGACTTTAACTAATAAACTGTACCAATTGGCCCGACCAAAAATTCTAGAAATAAATCCATGGATGGATATATGAGTCTAAATTCAGGGAAAATTTACGAAACCAGTTTCCGAGTTTTGAAACTCGAGATATGATTTTTAAGGCGACAGTGACGCAGTTTTCCAGCCCGACTGGAAATGTCAAATTGGTGGGCAAAATATGTGGACTTGACTTGTTAACCCTCGTGTCCGACACGGTGATGGTCTCGGGATCGGGGTGTTACAATTTTATTGGTATCATAGCCACGGTTTAGTCGATTCTAGGACTACCGTGAGGTGTTTGGGGTCTAGCTATACATGCCATTAAATGATGAATCGATAGTGTGGTGATTTCTGACAATTTGACTTTGAGTTTGTTTATAGCAATGGATCCCGATCCCAACCGAGCAATAGCTGATGATGGGGAGAGTGTGGCGCCTCCTCCCGCACAAGGGACAGCGCCAGCGGACTCTCAACCTATGGCCAGCAATCCGAATGATGAGGCTAGGCAAGCCTTTTATAGTGTGATGAACGAATGGTTTAACCAATATATTCGAACTAACACGGCTGTTCCACAACCTCCATTCCCGACAAGTGCAACCCCCGCACCTACAATACCTCTGGTAACTGACCAAATAAGGTCAAGTAAGCCCCCAGTCGATAGGGTTCGAAAACATGGGGCCACTGAATTTAAAGCTACGGATGATGATGATGCCGAACGAGCTGAATTTTGGTTGGACAACACTATCCGGGTGCTCGATGAGCTATCTTGTACACCCGATGAGTGCTTAAAGTGTACCATCTCCTTGCTACGTGATTCCGCCTACTATTGGTGGAGTACTCTGACTTCTGTGGTGCCTAGAGAGCAAGTGACTTGGGAATTCTTTCAAACCGAGTTCCTAAAAAAAAAGTATATCAGTCAGAGATTCATCAACCAAAGGCGAAGGGAATTTCTTGATCTTAAGCAAGGTTCTATGTCGGTTACCGACTATGAATGAAAATTTGTGAGGCTTAGCCGATACGCGCGAGAATGCATTTCATCCGAAGCTATTATGTGTAAACGCTTCGAGGATGGGCTGAATGATGATATAAGGATGTTCGTTGGCATTCTCGAAATACGAGAGTTCGTAGTACTTGTTGAGCGAGCTTGTAAAGCCAAAGAGCTTAGGAAGGAGAAACAAAAAGCTGATGTGGGAACTGGAGAATTCGAAGAGGTCCTCGGAAAGTCTCTTCAACAGCATCAAGAGATTTCGAGATGATGTGAACCGGTCTAGAGGCGCTTTGGGCTTTTCTAGACGAGGACGCGATCGACCCCGTGACCACACGAGTCACTTCGATCGCCAGATGGTGGAAATGATCGTCGAGAGAGGCGGAGTGTCAACATTGTGGCAAATGGCATTCGGGAGCTGTTGGTTTCGTGATCGCTCTGCTATAAGTGTGGATCGGCCGACCACTTTTTGAAGGATTGCCCGAGGATGCTTGAATGAATGTGAGTCGAGTGGAAACCCGGTGCTACCATCGCCGAGGTAGGCCACCTAGAAATATGGGCAATGTCGTTGGCGGTCGAGAGGATTTAGAGATGCTACCATCGATCCGAGGCTCGTGCTCCTGCGAGGACTTATGCCATACGCCGCACGCGAGGATGCTTGCCTCTCGGATGTCATTACGGTGCTTTCACTCTTTTCAATACTAATGTGATTGCTTTGATTGACCCCGGTTCTACTCAATCTTATATATGTGAAACCTTAGCATCCAAAGAAGACTTTGCCTATTGAGTCTCATCGAGTTTGTAATTCGGTGTCAAACCCTTGGGTCATTACGTGCTTGTCAACAAAGTGTGCAAGAAAAGTCCCCTAGTGTTCCGAGGTTCTTGTTTCCGTGGACTTGATGCTTTTGCCGTTCGATGAATTCGACGTTATTCTTAGTTTGGATGGGTTGACCATGCACGATGCGGTCGTAAATTGCAAAAGCAAGACTATCGATTTGAGGTGTGCGAATAACGAGATAATCCGGGTCGAGTCTACGGACTTAAAGGGTTGCCACTATAATATCGCAATGTTGGCCCGAAATATTTAAGAAAAGGGTGCGGCGTACCTTGCGTATGTGCTCGATGACAAGGAATCGAAAGGAAACCCGAATCTCTGCCGTGGTTTGTGAATACCGGATGTTTTCCCTAAAGAATTGCTTGGGTTTACCACTGCTCGGAAATAGAATTTGGCATTGAATTGGTACCGGTACCACTCCAATTTCGATAGCTCCGTATCGTATGGCACCAACGAATTAAAGGAGTTGAAAGCTCGGTTGCAAGAATTGGTGGATAGAGGTTTTGCTC
Source organism: Gossypium arboreum (assembly GCF_025698485.1). Lineage (NCBI taxonomy): Eukaryota > Viridiplantae > Streptophyta > Magnoliopsida > Malvales > Malvaceae > Gossypium > Gossypium arboreum. The sequence goes on along the minus strand of NC_069074.1, from coordinate 64,325,726 downwards.
GCCTCAATTTCTCGCCTTGGGGTGCGCCGGTGTTGTTCGTGAAGAAGAAGGATGGAACCATGCGGTTGTGCATCGACTATCGTCGACTTAATAAAGCGACGATAAAGAACAAATATCCGCTACCACGTATCGATGACTTGTTCAATCAACTGAAGGAGCCTCGGTGTTCTCGAAAATAGATTTGAGATCGGGCTATTATCAATTGCGAATCCGAGATTGGACGTACCCAAGACCGCCTTGAGCGAGATATGGTCACTATGAGTTCCTAGTGATGCCGTTTGGGCTCACTAATGCCCCTGCGGTATTTATGGATTTAATAAATCGGATCTTCAAACCATATTTGGATCGATTCGTAGTCGTGTTCATTGATGACATCTTGGTCTATTCAAGAAATGAGATCGAACATCTTGAACACTGCGGTTAGTCTTGCAAATTTTACGGGATAAGCAATTATATGCTAAGTTCAAGAAGGGTGAGTTCGGTTAAGAGAGGTTAGCTTCTTGGGTCATGTGGTATCTCAGACGGTATTCGAGTCGACCGAATAAAATTTCAGCCATACTTAATTGGAAGCCTCAGAAATATTATCGAGGTTCGAGCTTTTGGGGCTTGCCGCTTATTACCGACGATTTGTAAAGGTTTCTCAACGATAGCCACGCCGATGACGGTTACTCCAAAAGGATGTTAAGTTCGAATGGACGGAGAAATGCCAAAAAGTTTCGATCAATCAAGACTTATTTGATCGAAGCCCCAATTCTAGTGCAACCGAATCGGCAAAGAGTTTGTCATCTATAGTGACGCCTCCTTCCTTGGGTTAGGTTGCGTATTGATGCAAGAAGGTCGAGTTGTGGCCTATCGTCGAGGCAATTGAAGCCACACGAGAAAAAATTATCCGACCCATGATCTCGAATTGGTCGCCATCGTGTTCGCTTTAAAGATTTGGCGACATTACTTATTTGGTGAAAGGTGCCATGTGTACTCGGATCACAAAAGTCTCAAATATTTGATGACCCAAAGAGACTTAAATCTGCGACAAAGACGTTGGCTTGAATCATAAAGGATTATGAGCTGGTCATTGACTATCACCGGAAAGGCGAATGTGGTTGCGGATGCCTTGAGTCGTAAATCATTATTCGCTTTACGAGCGATGAACGTGCACTTGTCTGCTCGATCCGATAGTGTGTTAGTAGTGAATTGAAAGCCAAACCACTATTGATACCTCAAATTCGAGAAGCTCGAGAAAGTCGACGACGAGTTGGTCGCAAAAGCGACCGAGTGTGTTCGAACAAGGACTCGAATTTCAAATCGATGATGACGATTGTTGGAGGTTCAAAAGTCGTCTGTGTGTTCCAAAGAATTGAACTCATTTCGATAATTCAATGAAGCCCATTGTAGCCGAATGGCAATCCACCCGGGAGTACGAAGATGTACAATGATTTGAAACGTCGGTTTTGGTGGCATGGTATGAAGCGAGACATCTCCGACTTTGTTTCGAGATGTTTAATATGTCAATAAGTGAAAGCGGAACATCAGGTGCCTTCAGGATTACTTCAGCCAATCACGATACCCGAGTGGAAATGGGATCGAGTCACAATGGACTTTGTATCTGGACTGCCATTGTCAGCAGGTAAGAAGGATGCGATTTGGGTCGTGGTAGATCGATTGACTAAGTCTGCTCACTTTGTCCCCGTACGTACGGATTTTTCAATGGACAAATTAGCCGAATCGTACGTTTCTCAGATTGTGAGATTACACGGGGTGCCTATTTCCATCGTGTCGAATAGAGATCCGAGATTTACCTCGCGATTTTGGAAAAAGTTGCAAGAAGTTTTGGGTACCAAGTTGCATTTCAAGACCGCTTTTCACCCCAAACCGATGGTCAATCCGAGTGGATAATTCGGATACTTGAGGATATGTTAAGATGTTGCGTCCTCGAGTTTAGTGGTTCATGGGAACGGTATTTGCCATTGATTGAATTCGCACAACAACAACTTTCAATCAAGTATTAAGATGGCACCCTACGAGGCCTTGTACGATCGTAAATGCCGTACACCATTGATTTGGACCGAGCTTGGTGAAAGCAAGATTTTCGGTGGATTTGATTAGAGATGCTGAATGAGCGAAAGTGAAAGTAATCCGTGAAAGATCGAAGATAGCCTCCGATCGTCGAAGTCGACGCGGACTGAAGCGTAAGGATATCGAGTATCGTGGGTGACAAAGTGTTTCTCAAGGTATCGCCTTGGAAAAAGATACTCGATTTGGCCGTAAGGGCAAGTTGAGCCCGAGGTTCGTTGGGCCATATGAGATATCCGAGCGAGTCGGTCCGGTGGCATATCGTTTGATTTTGCCCCGAACTCGAAAAGGTTCACGATGTCTTTCACGCTTCGATGCTTGACGCTATAGATCGATCCATCGCACGTGATTAGTCCATCGAAATCGAAATTCAAGCTAATATGAGTTATGAGGAAGAACCGATTCGTATCCTATCACGAGAAGTGAAAGAGTTGCGAAACAAGCGGGTTCCGCTAGTAAAAGTGTTATGGCTCAAGCACGGGATAGAAGAAGCTACTTGGGAGACCGAGAACTCTATGAAAGAGCGATATCCAAACCTATTTACGGTAAGATTTTCGGGACGAAAATTTCTTAAGTGGGGAGAGTTGTGACACCCAAAATTGACCCTAGTCGGAAGGTGGTCTCGGGACCACAAAACCGAGGCATAAAAATAATTTAAAATTTATTTCGATGCCTATAATATGTATGTATTCATGTATGACATTTTTGATGATTGATTTAGTGTTATAAAGGTGAATTTCACTAGAAAGGACCTAGTAGTGAACTTTGAAAGTATGATGGGGAAATGTGTGATGACTAATTAAAGCATGCATGCAAAATAATGGACTTGCATGTCAAATTCCCTTTGTACAAGTGATGGCCGGCCATGACAAAGAGATATGGGCTAAACATGTCATGAAACATGTTTTGTTGGGCATTAGGGAGAAATAATAAACAAATAAGCATGGGTAAGAAAAGAATGAAAAAAAAATGTGTGTGAGTGTGGTAATCCCCCTTGCCGTGAGTTGAGAAAGAAGGAAGAAAAAATTTGTTGTGTTCATCCTTTCTCATCTTTTGGCCGAAAATCATAAGGAGGAAGAAAGAGGATTTTTGCTTCATGCTTGGTTTAGAAGAGATCTAGAAGGCGATTTGGCTAAATTGGCATCAAGATTAAGGTATGTATGAGGTTGTGTTAGGAGTTTCATGCATGTTTTGGTTGCTAACTTGATGTGCATGTTAGCCATGGCTCAAATCTTTGTTATGCCATGGAAATGGTATTTGGCCAAAGTTGTTATGGTGATAAAGCCATTGCATGCTAAGTGTGAAGCTTGATGATGATGCATGCAATGATGGATTGTCTACTCATGAGTAAGATTTTGAGTTTTCTTTTGTTTAACCATGATTGAAGTTGAAAAGGGCATGATTGTCATATTCGGCCATGATGCATTCATGAGCATGGTTCATGCTTCTTGCATGTTAGTTAAAATTTGTGTTTTGGATGGCTATGGACACCTTGAAATTCGCCATGCTCATATATGTATATATATGTTTGCACATGATGTTTTGGTTGTGAACTAAGTGATGAATATGTTTGTTTAAAGAAGAAGATGTTGAAGAATGATTGTGAAATTGCAAGCACATTCGCCTAGCACACATATGAGTGCTTGATGCTATAATATAAGTTTTGAGCTACAATATGCAAAGCATTAACTAGTAAAATGCATGCTATTTTTGTGAGGTATTAAGTGCATAATTGGTCTCAACATGGACATGAATATTCGCCTTGGGTAGCCTATTGAAGGCCTTAGCTTTTCCTTGATGCTCGAATGAATTGTATTGAATTGCTTGATGTAGTATAAAATGTGCATGACCATTGTGTATTCAAGCTAAAGGGTGGCCATATGACCATTTAAACTCCTTGTCATATTCGCCATAAGCTAGCACAATGAGGTTTTAATAAATTGAATTTGTTTGAATTAGCTCAAGAGCTTAGAGGGCCACAATTGGACAAGGGGAAGGAAAAAAGTGATCGAATAGCCGCAAAAGCCGTTCGACAACATCCGAGGTAAGTCCTCAAGAAGTGACCTTAATTGAATTATGTGGAATGAAATATGGATGTATTGATTATTGATTTATGTGTGTATGAGTATTGAATGATACCCGGGCTAAGTCCCAAGGCAATTATGCTAATGATTATAATTGTGTTTGAGCCTTAGTAACGAAAATGAAATATGTATGTCCAATGATTATTGATGTATGTGTGCATGAGAAATTGAATGATATCCGGCTAAGCCTCAAGACAATTATGCTGGAAATTATAACCGGTTAAGACCAAGGCAATGGTGCTAGTGGCTATATCCGGCTAAGACCAAGGCATTCGTGCGAGTCATTCTATCCGGCTAAGACCAAGGCATTTGTGCAATCGTGATATCCGGGTTAAGTCCCGTAGGCCTTGGTGCAAGTTACCATATCCGGCTATGTCCCAAGGCGTTTGAACGAGTAGCTATATCCGGTTAAGCTCAAGGTATGTGATTTGAAAATTATAAGCTTGCTGGAAAATTTCAGCTAATACACTTGTGAAATTTCCCAATAACAAGGTAAGTGTGGTGTGTGCTTTGCGCTAGGAGTAAGAGCGTATGCATATCCGCTCCTATGATGGAACGAGTTATCGGCCTTAACGAAGCCGTTATTTGTGTATGAACCTAAGAGTTGGGATGGTGAAGTAAGTATGATTATGTGAATGTGTATTAGTGAAATGATGTATTTGGTTATGAGAATGTAATGCTTTAATTAAAGCTGATTTTATTCCTTGAGACTTACTAAGCATAAAAATGCTTACCCGTTGCTTTGGCTCTCTGTCTTATAGATTTTGCTCGATAGCAATCGGATTCGGGATCATTAAAGTCAAGTCATCCACACTATCAACGCCTCTATTTTGGTATAAATTTTGGTTGAACTTTGAAATGGCATGTATAGGAGTACCCTTGTTGGTTTAAAAATGTGGTGATGTATATGTATACGGCCATGCAAAACGGCTCGTAAAAGTGAAGAATGAACTTAGACTATTTGCGGTTTGTATATATCTATATGGTGTCATGATGTGACTATGAATTGGAAATGGAATGTTGGTCACATGATCAGCCATTGGCATGGTTAAAATGATCATATGTGGACCTATGTATGGCAAGACTAGTTGGTTCATGGAGACTACAAAATAGGTAAGACCTACCTTAAAAACAGATGCTGCCAGCTGCAGTAACGTGAATGTGAAAATCACCAAAATTTGTAGGAATGGTATTAAATAGTGAATCAGCTATGTAAATGAACCTTGATGAGTCTATTTTCATATGGAAGAAACGAAATGGTCATAGGAGTTACTTGTTAAGAGATATTAAAGCTATTGTGAGACAGGGCCAGAATGGTTTCTGGGTCCCCTGTCGCAACTTTAAAAATTTACTATAAATTATCCAGAAAGAATTAGGAGTCATGTCTTATATGTGCAGATTCCATTTTGAGTCTAGTTTCATTAGAAAGAAACGGCACCAGTATTAAAGCCCTGTACAGAGAGATATTCAAGTTGTAACGCGCGAAGGTCAGAGCAGTCGATCCCTGTAACAGGGGTGACTTTAACTAATAAACTGTACCAATTGGCCTAACCAAAAATTCTAGAAATAAATCCATGGATGGATATATGAGTCTAAATTCAGGGAAAATTTACGAAACCAGTTTCCGAGTTTTAAAACTCGAGATATGATTTTTAAGGCGACAGTGACGCAGTTTTCCAGCCCGACTGGAAATGTCAAATTGGTGGGCAAAATATGTGGACTTGACTTGTTAACCCCTCGTGTCCGACACCGGTGATGGTCTCGGGATCGGGGTGTTACATAAATAGTTTAATTTGGGTTTTTTTTTATTAAGTCCTCTTTAATTTTTTTAAATCTTTAATTTGGGGTTTTATTTATATTGATTTATATCTGCTAGCAGCAGTGTAATTACCTGAATTTTACCAATGTCAAAAAAGTGTATTTTCGGGTTTTTATTTCTGAAAAGTAGATTCGTAAATATTTATTTAAAATATTTACTAAGTAAAATGAGTGGTTAATTAGAGTTTAATTAAGTGAATTTAATTTAATTAAGAATAATTGGATAAAAGGATTAAATTGAATGAAATGTGAAATTTTAATTATAGAATAAAGAAAATTAAAAGGACTAAATAAGTAATAAACCAAAAGAGTGCCAAGTGTATGGCAAAAATAAAATACAAGTATAATAAATATAATACACACATTTTAATACATATATGTATTTACTTATTATTTAAGTAAATATTAATGTATTTATTATTATTAAATTAATATTATATGATAAATAAATAAAAAGTTGACAAATGTATGGTATGTATAGTGACATGTGTGATACTAATATACATATATTTGTAAAATACATGTATATTTACTTATTATATAAGTATATTATTAAATTATATATTATTATTAAGTAAAAGATATTTATATAATAAATAGATTAGTGAAAGACAAGTGTGATATTATAATGGATACAAATGCTAAAAGAATATTTGTTATTAAATAGATTTTTATAATGGATAATTATTAAGTTATTATATTATATATATATATATATATGGTTTAATGAAAAAGAAAGAAATAGAATAGAAATAGAAACAGAATAGGCAAAACGAAAAGCAGGGAAAGAAAGAAAGAAAGGAGAAAAGAAAGAAGAAAGGGAAAATTGAAGGTTTGAAGCTTGAGGTTTAAATAGGTATGTCAATTTAGCCCTTTTTACTTAATTTTGATGTTTTAGAAGCTTTGGAACAAGATTTTGATGAAATTAAGTTGATTTTTTGAAAGTTACTAGATTTCTAGATAATGTTCATGTTGAGTAAAATGATGAAATAAGGGTTAAATTGATAGAAATTTAGGTTAGAAATGAAATAAGGATTGAATTGTAAAGTAATTCATAATTTTATGTTGTAGAGACTAAATTGATGAAATTTCGAAATTAGGAAAATATGCTGGAAATTTAATAGTTAAGTATGAGTTTGGACAAAATTTGAATAGAAATGAAGTATGAATTGAGATAGAAAAAGTAAGTGAATTTAGTTAAGATTAAATTGAAATTAAAGTAGAAATTGAATAGAAATTGTATTAATTAGATATAAATTAATAGTGAATTAACGAATATGAATTGTTTTAATTCCATAGCTAACATTGTCTCGGAAATCTCGACTAAGCAAGGAAAATGGCAAAGACAACGGAGTTAGCTTGAGAAAATACGGTTTGTATTTCTATAATCCGAACTTAATACTTAAATTGTTGGATTTATTATTTAATATATATATATATATATATATATATATATGTAGTAGGTGTTTTGAGATGATTATTTGAATTGGATTGAATATTGATTATATTAAATTGATTTATGAATATATATGAATGTTTGAATTGAAATGAATATTGTTGTGAAAATTGAATAATAAATAATTGTTATATTGGAAAATATATGTAGTTAGAAGTGTGATGAAATTAATAGAAAATTGTGATTATTGTGAAATTGAATATTTATTAGTGAAAAGTGAATGGAATTATATTGAATTGAAAAAAATATAGTTAATTAATTAAAATATGAATTAATTGAAAATTGGAAAGTGAATTAAATACCCTATTAACTAGTCGAGCTAGTCGGATATAGTTGGCATGCCATAGGATATGGAAGAGTACGGGTTTTTGTCGGCTTACTGATCAGGCACTTACGTGCCGACTATTGTTATTGTTACCATTACTGTTACCGATTCGTCACTTTCTGTGTCGGATATTGTTATCAATTACTGCATTCTTTATCTTTTCTAGATTTGTTCCGATGAGTTACTCTGCGCATCTGCATCTTATTATTATCTTTATCGTGTTTAACTTCACCGATGAGGCACTATGTGCTGTACTGGTGTGTTGGTTGGATCCGTGTATCCGCCTAAGTCCGAGTCATGTTAATAGGGATAAATAAAGGAACTGGAAAGATCGACTATTACTGAATAATTTAATTGTTACTGTATATTTGATTTTTACTGAATAATTGATTGTTACTGGATAACCGATCAGTTGATTGATACTAAATAACTGATTATTATTGAATAATTGATTTTTACCGAATAACTGACTATTACTAAATAAATAATTGTTCTGATTGACTGATTGTTAATGAATATTACTGATTGATTAATTGCTATTGAAAAATAATAAATGATTTTGAATTTAAATTAGACCAAAACATTGGTTGGAAAGTGAATGTTTGAATACTCATTGAGTTTGAAATGTTCAATATATATAAATTAATGTGTTTTATAATTATTTAAGTGTTCGGATTATAGAAATACCACTGAGTGTATACTCAGCGTACGGCTTGTTTTCGTGCGTAGGTGAAGGCTAGACCGTTGAATCAGCATCCCAGGCCGATCTCGAATTCAATGAGGTAAAGCATGTTGAGTATTGGTAATGGCATGTACCTAGGACGTCTTATGAGAGTCATCTAGGTCGTGAAAGTCTTGTTGAAATAAGTAAATTATGGTTGCCAATGATATATAGTATGAAGTTGACATAATTGATATAGTAAGTGATATATTTAAAAAGATTCATTGGATAGGTTATAAAATGTTTTAGATTGGTAAGATTTGAGCATATTTAAGTGTATTTGGATTGTTTGAATGTTAGCAAATTGTATTGGTTGAAGTTTTAATTTGCAGGGTTAGAAACATTTATTTTAATAAAAGATTATAATTAAACTGTATAGACCAGTAATGCCCTATAATCCTGTTTCGAAGACGGATAAGGGTTAGAGGGTGTTACAAGTAGGACACGGGTTTTTAAAAGATAAATGCTTTTCAAAACATCACGTTTACGCAGCATGTTTTAAAAGCTTCTGCAAGAGATATTATTTTAAAATTAATAACAATTTAACAAGATAAACATTTCGACAAACGACTCATTTTTGGGAAACTAAATGAAATATTTTAAAATTATCATTAAGAACCCACGACAAAGGTAAATAAGTAAAAAGTTTTTCAATGTTATCACCTTTTTTCGAAAAATACTTCAATGTGACATTACCAGATTCGACCATAAAGTCTAGGCCGAGCTTGGTGTGTTACATTTAGTGGTATCAGAGCCAAGTTGCAAAACTCGATTGTGGATTTGGGTTTCTTTAAAACTTAGAATTTCTAAAAGAATCATTTAAAAGAATTTAACGTATTTTGAAATGTTTTACTGAATGTGTGGTACACCGAGTCTCCGGCGCCAACTCTGTAACTCTTCTGAAACTGTTGCTTGATTAAATTATGAAATATTGAGACTACTTTAGGTAGTAAACTATACTGAAATACTCTATTTAGGGTAAAGTAAAACTGTAGTAAAACTGCGATCTGTGAAAACGAACTCTGAAATACTGATACTGCTTTTCATAAAATATTCTTTAATGAACACTGGAACTGTAATCTGATGCATAAAATTTCTAATACAAATAAAGCGTAATTTTATAATGAGCACCAGAGGTACTAGTGGAAGGGGTACAAGAGGCCGCGGCGGAGGCCGTGGAGGTGCTCGGGCTGGGTCTTCGTCATCTGGCCACATGCCTAACGTTGAAGCTAGAGAGGTACCGGCTTCACCTGTGACTGAGACTGGGTCTCATAATCGTGCGGCTGGGGACGACGCACTGTCCCAAGCTATGTTGTGAATTCTGGAAAGGGTCGTTGGGCCCAATTCTGGTACTATAGGCCATGGGTCGATTACAGAACGATTCCGGTCTAATGGGGCTAAGATTTTTAGGGGTATCACTAGAGTTGCCCCTAATGTGGCAGAATATTGGATTGAGGCCATAGAGAGGATCATGGATGACCTCGACTACACCTCCGAGCAAAAATTAAAAGGTGCAGTGTCACTGTTGAGAGATGAGGCTTATCAGTGGTGGCTTACAGTTAAAGAGGGAACTCAGCCCGATCGTTTAACTTGGGAATTTTTCAAGACTATGTTCTAGGGAAAGTATGTAGGTGCTAGTTATATGGATGGCCAGAGGAGAAAGTTTCTGAATTTGACTTCGGGGGATAAATCAGTGGCTGAATATGAAGCTGAATTTTTATGATTGAGCCGCTGTGCTCGTAGGATGGTAGCAACTAAATATGAGCATTGTGTTCATTTCGAGGATGGCCTTAAAGATAGTCGACGGGTTTTGATAGCTCCACAGATGAAGCGAGATTTTGCTACTTTAGTGGATAAGGTGAAGACCACCGAAGAAGTGAAACGTATAGAACGACAAAACTGTGAGAAGGATAGAGGTAGGAACAAGAGGGATTCGGAGCCCTCAAGTTCATTTCTGAGGCCTAAGAAAAAGGCCAGAGTTGATGGGCCAGTCAGAGTTGGGGCCCCTGTTGCTGCTACTAGACCACAGCACTGTGCTGACTATGGGAGACGCCATCAGGGCGAATGCTGGAAAAAGATTAGGGCATGTTTGAGGTGCAGATCTTTGGAGCATCGTATTAGAGATTGTCCACGAAGGCCCGAGTAGATGCAAGCTACAGGTTTGGGTAATGTATAGCCGCCAAGGGGTGGTCCATAGTCACCGAGAGGCCGTGGTTAGGCTAGTGGTAGAAATGGATTGGGCCCTGGTCAGAGGGCACCGGGTAGAGGTGCTGGTTATATTGAGGCGAGGCAGCCAGCTCTGGTTTATGCTGCAAGTCGCCGAGATGATGGAGACGTCCCAAATGTTATCATTGGTACTTTCTTTATCCATAATGTACCTTATACTGCACTAATTGATGTTGGATATATGCATTCATATATAGCATGTACAATGTCTGAGACTTTGGGTATAATAGTTGAGAGCACTACAAATGAGGTTACTATGTTGAGTCCATTGGGGCAGTCAGTGAGGGTAAATAAACTGTTCAGAGATGTACATTTGGAGCAAGGAACCATCTTTTTGGCGGATTTGATGGAACTCCCTTTTTGAGAATTCGACTTAATACTAGGTATGGACTGGCTGGTTAAACATCAAGTGAACTTGGACTGTGCTACTAAACGGATGGTACTGAAAACTGCGAAGGGTGACAAGGTAGTTGTAATTGGAAAGCCTCGAAATTATTTGTCAAATGTGATTTCTGCACTGAGGGCCGAGAAATTGGTTCGTAAGGGTTGTGAGGCATATCTAGCCTATATCGGTGTTTCAGATTCTGAGGGTTTTTCTATTAAGGATATCAAACAGTTAAAGACTTTCCGAATGTTTTCCCTGATGAGCTGCCTGGATTACCTCCAAACCGTGAAGTATAGTTTGGGATTGAGCTCCTGCCTAGTACAGCTCCGGTGTCCATCGCCCCTTACAAAATGGCACCGAAAGAGCTTGTGGAGCTTAAAGCTTATATTCAAGAATTACTGAATCGAGGATTCATCCGCCCTAGTGTGTCTCTGTGGGGAGCACCGATTTTATTTGTGAAAAAGAAGGATGGATACATGCGTATGTGTATCGATTACCGGCAATTGAATAAATTGACTATTAAGAACAAGTACCCCCTACTAAGGATAGACGATCTATTCGACCATTTTTGAAGAGCTTCGATTTTCTCTAAGATTGATCTCCGATCGGGGTACAATCAATTGAGGGTCAAAGAGACTAATGCTTATAAGACAGCGTTTAGGACTCGTTATGGTCATTACGACTTCCTAGTTATGCCGTTTGGACTAACGAATGCACCAGCAACTTTTATTAATATGATGAACTGAGTGTTCCAGCCCTATCTAAATCGGTTCGTAGTGGTAATCCTGGTGTACTCGAGAACTAAAGATGAGCATAATGCATATCTTTGTGTTGTTCTGCAAATTTCGAAGGAGAAACAACTGTACGCCAAGTTCAGTAAGTACGAGTTTTGGTTACGAGAGGTAACATTTCTAGGCCATGTGGTATCTGCTAAAGGGATTAAGGTTGATCCTCGGAAAATTCAAGCTGTTCTGGATTGGAAGCCACCTAAGATGGTATCTGAGATTCGTAGTTCTCTGGGACTGGTAGGGTATTACAAACGATTTGTTGAGGGGTTTTCATTGATTGCTGCACCTCTGACTAAGTTATTGCATAAAGGTGTACCTTTTAATTGGACTGATGCACAGCAAGAAAGTTTTAAGAAGCTTAAGAAAGTTCTAACTGAGGCCCCTGTTTTGACACAACTAGAGTTTGGGACAGAATTTACGGTTTACAATGATGCATCACATGTGGGGTTGGGATGTATGTTGATGCAAGAGGGTAAGGTGGTTACATATACGTCTGTCAGCTTAAGACTCATGAGGCAAATTACTCGACGCATGATTTGGAGTTGGCTGCGATGGTATTCGCACTGAAAATTTGGAGGCATTACCTGTACGGCGAGAAGTGTATCATTTACACAGATGACAAGAGCCTCAAGTATCTCCTCACTTAGAAGGGGCTAAATCTTAGGAAACATAGACAGATTGAGCTACTTAAAGACTATGATTGCTCAATTGAATACCATTCTGGGAAGGCCAATGTAGTAGCCGACGCACTAAGCCGTAGGGCTATGACTAATCTGAGGGCGATGTTTTCTCGTCTCAACTTATTTGATGATGGTAGTCTGTTAGCCGAACATCAGGTTAAACTAACATGGATTGAGTAGATTAAGGGTAACAGCTGGAGGATGAGTCACTGGGTCCTCGATTCCGACAGATGGAGAGTGGTAACACATCAGATTTTGGACTGAATAGCGAAGGGGTACTCTATTTCCGTGGGAGAGCCTGTGTACCGAAGGATACTTATTTGAGGCAGTCTATACTGCGAGAGGCACATAGTAGTCCTTATGCTATGCATTCTGATGGAAATAAGATGTACCGAGACCTTCGTGAGTTATATTGGTGGCCAGGTCTTAAGCGTGAAGTTACAGACTTCGTGGGTAAATGCCTGACTTGCCAACAGGTGAAGGCTGCACATCAGTTGCCTTCAAGATTGCTTCAGCTAGTTAAGATTCCACTTTGTAAGTGGGAGAAAGGAACTATGGACTTCGTTAGTGGGCTGCCCCTAACACCTACTAAGAAGGATTCAGTATGGGCCATCATGGATTGGTTGACCAAATCTGCCCATTTCATACCAGTTCGTACTGACTACTTTTTGTAGAAGCTGGCTAAACTGTATGTGTCTGAGATAGTGAGACTGCATGGGGCACCGATTTCCATAATAACTGACAGGGATCCTTGCTTCACGTATCGGTTCTAAAAGAAGCTGCATGAAGCACTGGGTAAAAAGGTTGGACTTCAGTATTGCGTTCCATCCTCAGACAGATGGTCAGTCAGAGAGGGTGGTTCAAATACTGGAGGACAAGTTAAGGAGTTGTGTGATAGATTTCTGAGGCAGTTGGGAGGACTATTTGCCTTTAGTAGAGTTTGTATATAACAATAGCTATCAGTCTAGCATACAAATGGCACCTTACGAGGCATTATATGGTCATAGGTGTCATACTCCTTCGTGTTGGACTGAGTTAGGTAAGCAGTGTGTTCTGGGCCCTGAGTTAGTTTCTAATACTGAGGATAAAGTTAGACTAATTCGAGATTGACTGAAGGCGGCATCAGACAGACAAAAGTCATATGCGAATTTGAAGCGTAAGGAGATTGAGTTTTCTATGTGGGGGACTTTATTTTTCTCAAGGTCTTGCCTTAAAAAAAGGTACTAAGACTTGAACGGAAGGGAAAATTGAGCTCTAGGATCATTGGGCCCTACTGCATACTGAAACGTGTAGGACCAGTTGCCTACCAGTTAGAGTTACCTCCAGAGTTGGACCAAATTCATGATATGTTCCACGTCTCTATGTTGAGGCGCTACCGCTCTGATCTTGCGCATGTTATTTCGACTGAGGAGGTTAAGGTTAGACTGGATCTGACATTCGAGGAGGAGTTGGTTCAGATTTTAGATTGTGATGTGAAAGTTTTGAGGAAAAATTCTATCTTATTGGTTAAAGTACTTTGGCATAATCACATTTCTGAGGAGGCCACGTGGGAACCCGAGGAGACGATGTGACAACAATACCCTCATCTATTTTGATCAGGTAAATTTTGAGGCCAAAATTTTCTTTTAAGGGGTAGAGTTGTAACGCCCCAAAATCTAAGTATCTATTTTTGTATGTTTGTTACACAATTGTGTATCTATTTCTATGGTTAAGTGTTTTGGGAAGTGTCTGAGAAGTCTTGGGTTCAAGCCTTGGCTTATGCAAAAATTTTGTTTTAATTGCTTAAACCCTTCTCTCTAGTTAGTAGGCTTTTAAATAAGAATGGGTGAAACATGACATAAAGGGCCTGCTAGTCTAAAGGGTAAGTGGCGTGCTACCTATGCCAAAGACTGAGGTTCAAATCCTGGTAGGCGCAGTGGGTGTTTTATTTTGCTGCTGTGTCGTGAGAGAGTTGTGGGTTAACTGAAACACTGCAGTGGTTGAGGGGAATTCAAACTATGTAGTTAAGGGGAGGTGTGATCGGTTGGAGGGATTTGAGGAGGGATTTTAAGAGAGAATTAAGGGAGGAGAGTGTAGAAGTTGAAGTGTGGTAGAGTTGTGCCGAAATTGAATAGTAGGTACATAGGAATTTTCGGCTGAGTTTGGCTATTCTCTCAAATTTTTTATTTTGTCTGCTCTTTTGGGTTCTTTTCTCACTGTGAGGCCGAATATAGCATTTTTGGGTATCTTCTCGTTTTGTGGTTTTTTTTGAAATTGGACTTCTCTTCTAGTCCCTTACTTGTCTTTATTGCTCTTCTTTCCCTTCCTTTTCTTTTCTTCTGCCGAAGTGTGTTTCTCTAAAATTCCCCTTGTGCTGTCATTTTGCTAATTCCTGTCCCCATTGATTCCTTTTCCAAGCTACTTGTTACAGCCTCTCTTTTCCTTACATAACCCTCTGTCAAATCCTTGCTAGCACACTCTCTCTCAATCGGCTCTGATCAGTCACTATTTTCGTTTGTGCATTTGGCCGAATACCCTTTTCTCGTCTCTCTCTACTCTTTCGATTTTTATCAAGTTCACCTCCTACATTGCTAGAGCTGAATATCTTCTTCTCTGGTTGTCGAATCTCTTTCTCCCTTTTGCTTCTTTTTCCGAATCTATTATTGCTCTTACGCTCAACTACAGTTTCTCGTGGGTTCGGCAAGTCTTTGGTAAGGGGGAAGATGTATGTCCCAATTGATTTGGGGAAGTTTTCATCTTATTAAGTTATGTTAGGGTTCTAATCCCTTGTTGTGCCAAATATTATTTTGACAGCATCTAATCGTGTCGGACTCGGTTTACCTGAGGAGTGGTAGGCTACATTGGTTGTAGCAGTGAAAGTAAGTAACATTGAATGTTGTCATTTGGGGGATTATTTTTGATACTGTTGGTTCTAGGCATGAGTAATGTTGGTCATGGAATTATCCTTTGTTGTAGGTGCAGTTCTTCATAAGGGGGTGGTTGCGCACCTAGTATCCTAACAGGTGTTTACAAATGCAACTTGACTGTTGAAATCAGCAAAAGCCGAAATAAGTGATGATGAGACTACACGGGTGTGCGCTCGCTCGTTTGGTAGTCCATATGCCGAAACATTGGCGTATGACCGTTGAGGCTAGCCATGAGCGATTTCATATGCTGAGGTCGTATTGGGCCTTTTTGGGCCAAATTGAGCCGTGTGGGTCCCACGGGCCTATGGGCTCCACACGGGTAAACCATACGGACGTGCGGAGAATATTGGGCCAGGCTGTGTAGTTCACACGGCCAAGGCCATTTTTGGGCTATGTGGGTAGGCTTACGTAGGCTGCATTATGGGCTTTGGGCCCATTTTCACTGTTTGACTGATAAGGTTGCACGGGTCGTCCGAGATGACTGTAGACCTATTGTTGGATCGGTAAGTATACCTAGACCCCCAAATTAAAAAAATGTCTGGTATGCCCTTATGAGGTAAATTGACTATATGCCCTTATGATATGTATGACTGGAATCGAGCATGCAATTTTATACACATTGCATACACAAATGACATTATGACATGAGGCATGATATGTTTCATGGGGATGGTTTTATTGTGATTGGATGAAGTGTACTCTACTGGCAGCTCTGCTGCAAATACTGTTTAGTACTACGACTAGTGCTATTTGGAGTGTAGGGATGGGTGGGTTGATTTTATCCCCACGTGGAGTGTAGGGCTGGACGGAGTGGACTGTAGAGGTTGGTTGGGTAGGATTTCTCAATGCATAGCTGTACTGTTACTGTCACTAAAGTGGGCTAAGGCCCCCACTAATACTGTTACTATAATGGGCTAAGGCCCTAACTGGAACTGATCTGTTACTGATACAGGCTTAGGCCTAGACTGTATTTGTTCACTATGTGATTGACTGTTTGTTTATTAAGGGATTACACACTGAGTTTTTATAAACTCACCCTTTTACTTTTCTACGCAGGTAATCCTTAGGCGGATCGGTGCTGCGAGGGACTCGAAGGTTGCCACACAACAGCTTATGCTTCCATATTTGACTTTTAAATTATAAATAGTTTAATTTGGGTATTTTTTTTTTGTAATAAGGCCTCTTTAATTTTTTTAAATCTTTAATTTGGGGTTTTATTTATATTGACTTATATCTGTTAGTAGTAGGACACGGATTTTCAAAAGATAAATGCTTTTCAAAACATCACGTTTACGCAACATATTTTAAAAGCTTCCGCAATGGATATTATTTCAAAATTAATAACAATTTAATAAGATGAAAATTTTGACAAACGACTCATTTTTGGGAAACTAAATGAAATATTTTAAAATTATCATTAAGAATCCACAACAAAGGTAAATAAGTAAAAGGTTTTTCGACGTTATCACCTTTTTTCCAAAAACACTTCAATATGACATTGCCAGATTCGACTGATACGTCTAGGCCGGGTTTGAGGTGTTACAAGGATACATTTCCTTTGAAAGTGAAATTGTAACACCCTTCACCCGTATTCAATGTCAGAATAGGATTACGGAGCATTACCGAACTTATGAAACAATTAAACAACATGTAGCATACATAACATCCTTTCATATATTAATCATCCAAACTCAATCAAATTGTCCCTAATATGAGCCTACGAGGCCCTAAATATACTTTGGGAGTGGTTTGGGACTAAACCAAAAACTTAAGAAACTTTCGCGAACTTGGAAAATTTTTCTCAAAATAGAGGACACACGCCCGTGTGGCCAAGCCGTGTGTCTCACACGGCCACCAGACACACCTGTGTGTGAGGCCGTGTAGAGCATACTGACTTCATTTTTAATTTCAACACTAGGGGTCACACGGCCGTAAAATATGACCGTATGTTACATAGGGCTATGACACACGCCCGTGTGGACAAAAATAGACTATTTACCCAGCCAATTTGCCATTCAAATTTGCATATACCTATAAAACCAAAATGACACCAATTCAAAGCCTAAATAAACATCCAATTTAGCCACAATCAAAACTAATTCATACCATATCCAATACCAATATTCCAACATGATTATAACTTCAAATCTTACTCTATCAAAACATACCAAAATACATATACAAATAAACTAGTTAGACCTTTACTTAACATGCATCATTTTGCACCAATTCACAAGCATGATACCAATTCCACAAACCTTATAATACAAGTCATTCACATATCCATTCATGAACTCAACTATCAACCATATAAGCACATATGTGCACAGAACCAAATACACCAAATTAAGCCAAGTCTCATCGCTAAATATACAAACCGAAACATGACCAATCTCAAGCCATTTCAAATGTCAAAACTCACTATCAAAATACATATAAAAAACAACCATAATCCTATACATGCCATATGACCAAACCATGAGATCAAAAGTACCAAAGTGATGGTTGGATAGTGTGACATAGTCTCTGACGATCCTCGAATCCAAGCTAGCTTTGAAATCACTATAAACACGGGAGAAATAAACAAAGTAAGCTATAAAGCTTAGTAAGCTCATACGAAATATATTCAACAAATCATAACACACAAATCATCAATTTGAACTATATAACATATAAATCATGATAACAACCAACCTTCCATAAGCTTAATCATATGCTTATATACAAATTCATAACTTCTTTTATTTGAATCTCATACTTTACATGTACAAACCTGTACAATTTTGTAAAGAACTTGTACCTTTTCGGAATACTATCGAATACTCGATATCTCGCACACTAAGTGCCAATACATAACTGAAGCTATTATAATCTCGAACACTAAGTGCCTTACATAGCCGAAGCTATTATAATCTCGCACACTAAGTGCCTTACATAGTCAAAGCTCTCTCGGTCTCACACACTAAGTGCCATATATAGCCAAAGCTGTCTCGAATTGCACATTAAGTGCAATATATATATTCGAATCATCGTCAAACATGACTATAATCTCATATATACAATTTATGCAATATCAAAACATTTAAAGAATATTTGTAGCAATGCTTATCACATGCAAACTTACCTCGAATGTTAAAACGACGAATTGAGTCAATTAGTCGATAACTTTATCTTTTCCCCGATCCAAGTCCGTATTTCTCCTATCTTGATCTAAATATAATAAAAAATAACTTATTTAATCATCTATTCATTCAATTTAGTCCAAAATACACATTAGGGCTATTTTACACATTTGCTCCGAAACTTTCACATTTTTCACAATTTAGTCATTATTTCATAAAATCACAAGTTAATGAAATTTCTGTAACACCCCAAACCTAGCCTAGACGTTATTGCCAAATCTGCGATGTCACATTGAAGTGTTTTTCGAAAAAAACAATTTCTTTGAAAAATCCGTTCTATATTAAAACCTCTTTGTGATCTTAACGAAAATTTAGGATATCTTGTTCATTGTTAAAATTCAAGTCGTTTTAGAAAAATGTTAATCATATTAGATTGTTATTACACTTTAAAACAATCTTTGTTACTGAAGCTTTTAAAATAAGTAGCGTAAACGTGGTGTTTTAAAAAGCATTTATCTTTTTGAAAATCTGCAGCCTACTACTAACAAATATGATTCAAAGTAAATAAATCCCAAATTAAAATAAAAACTTAAAGAGGCCTTATTACAAAACAAATACCCAAATTAAATTAATTATAAATTAAAAGTTAAAAATAGAAGCAAATGATATTGTGTGCCCACCTTCGAATCCCTTGCAGCACCGATCCGCCTAAGGTACCTGCGCAGAAAAACAGAAGGGTGAGTTCATGAAACTCGGTGTGTTATTCCTTAACAAGAGTCAGTCATACAGTATGCAATTACAGTCTGGGCCTAAGCCCGTTTCAGTAACAGTTCAATTTCAGTTAGGGCCTTAGCCAATTACAATATCAGTATCAGTCTGGGCCTTAGCCCATTACAGTATCCGTAATAGTACAGAATGCAAACAGAAATCCTACCCAACCAACCTCTAAACTTCACTCCGTCCAGCCCTACACTCCATGTGGGGATAAAATCAACCCACGCATCTCTACACTCCAAAATAGTACCTTTTGCTGCACTAAACAGTGGTTACAGCAAAGCTGCTAGTACAGTACACTTCCTCCTATCAATAATAAACCTATCCCCATGCAACATATCATAATATCATGCATGTATGCAATATGTATAATGGCATGCTCGATTACAGTCATACATACATAAGGGCATAACAGTCATTTATCAATTTAGGGTCTAAGTATACTTATCGACCCAACCGTAGGTCCACAGTCGTCTCGAGTGACCTGTGCAACCTTAACGATCAACTAGTGGAAATGGGCCCAAGGCCATAATGTAGGCCCATATGGGCCCACAGGCCCATTCGGCCCAACGTGGCCCAAAACGGCCTAAGCCTATGAAATCACTAATGGTGGCCTCAATGACTAAACGCCCATGTTTATGTGTTCAGGTTACCATACGAGCGAGCGCACATCCATGTAACATCAATGGTCACATTTTTCGGCTTTTGTCGATTTACGAATAGGGGTAGTGTTTTACACACCTGTTTGTGAAAGCGTGTGACTAACCCAGGAGAACCCCAACCTAACATAATCAGAAACTTCAGTTAGTCACCTACCAATCAATTGAAAAGAACCTTAATCCCAAAACACTTGCTCAGGAGATTACCTATCACTCACCTTGATCAATCACACTAAACTGTTACAAGGGATCGCTTAGAATCCTTAAAGACTACCTGTATCCCAATCGTAACTTGTTAACTAATACCACACACACAAATAGATGAACCAAGTGTATAGAAACTTACTGAAGGAGCAGACTAAGAGTAGAAAACAGTAGTATTTGGCCTACTCGCACAAGATGCAACAGTCGCACCCCCTAACAGTAATTGGTAGAGAAAAGAGTTGTTAGATGGAAAATTATTACAGTAGAGAGAAACTGGAAGAGACAGAGCATAACTGAATAGTTGTATTACCACCAAAAATGACAGAAAGCATAGGAAAAACGGCATAGGGAGAGTGAAAGAATGAGTAATATTCAGTCAAAGTAACAGTATGAAAAAGAGGAGAGATTCGTTAATCACAGAAGAATCGAAGGAGGAGGAGAAAAGAAGAGGATATTCAGTTTTACAATGCAAGAGGAGAACTCGATAAAAACTGAAGAAATAGAGAGAAAAGAGAAAGAGGTATTTGAAAAATGACAAAAGGAAAAGGTAACTGATCAGAACCGATTGACAGAGGGAGTAAGTGAAGAAAACAGAAGTGGAAAACAAAAGACGGTAGGGCACCAAAGCAGAAATATCGAAAGATGAAGTTGAGAGAAAATTTCAAAACGGATAATGTCAAAACTAGCAAGAAAATGCCGAAATGACAAATGGTAACCGAATTCTCTTGAGAAAGAGTTCAATTTCGGCACCACTACTTTCTTCCCTTGATATACTTCACGAGAATCTCCTCACATCTCTCGACCAACTAGTTTGAACTCCACTCAACCTCTTCTCTCCAAATTTTTCCTCAACCGAAAATCCCCCCTAAAATTCTCCCAAATATTCGGCCACACACCCTACACTTCTCTCCCACTCAAAATTTCAGTCAACCACAACTCTTCTATTGCCAAGTAGTAAAATTAAATGCTCTTTTTTCCTCACCAAGCCTCAAACCTCAAACCTCAAGGAACACTCCACACGCCACTTACCTCTAGACCAACAGGCCCTTTCTGGCCATGTTTTATCCACATTTATTTAAGAAGTCTACTAACCAGAGACAGGGTTTATTCAAGTAAAAACAAAATTTTGTACAAGCCAAGGCTTGAAACTAAGACTTCTTCAACACTTCTCAGGATACTTAACCACTGAAACAAGCATGCATTTTGTGCAACACAACATACAAAAATAAGTACCTATATTTTGGGGGGTTACAACTCTACCCCTAAAAGAAAATTTTGTCCTCGAAATTTACCTGGTCAAAATAGATGAGGGTATTGTTGTCGCATCGCCTCCTCAAGCTCCTACGTGGCTTCCTTTGAGCTGGGATTACGCCAAAGTAGCTTAACTAGTGGGATAAAATTCTTCCTTAACATTTTTACATCACACTCTAGAATTTGAACCGGCTCGTCCTCGAAAGTTAGAATCGGCCTAATCTCAATCTCCTTAGTCGAGATAACATACGTGGGATCAGAGCGGTAGCACCTCAACATAGAGACGTGGAACACATCGTGAATTCGGACCAACTCTAGAGGTAACTCTAACTGATAGGCAACCGGTCCTATGCACCTCAGCATGCGGTAAGGCCCAATGAACCTAGGGCTCAGCTTGCCCTTCTGTCCAAACCTCAACACCTTCTTCTATGGTGAGACCTTGAGAAATACCAAGTCCCCCATAGAATACTCAATCTCCTTACGTTTCAAATCTGTATACGACTTCTATCTATCTGATGCTGCCTTCAGTCGATCCTAAATTCGTCTAACTTTGTCCTCAGTAACAAAAACTAATTTAGGGTCTAGAACACGCCGCAGTTCAACCTGAAGGAGTACGACACCTACGACCATTTAATGCCTCGTATGGTGCCATCTGTATGCTAAACTGATAGCTATTGTTATAGGCAAACTCAGCTAGCGGTAAATAATCCTCCCAACTGCCTCTGAAATCTATCACATAACTCCTTAATATGTCCTCCAATATCTGAATCACCCTTTCTGACTAACCATCTGTCTGAAGATGGAACGCAGTACTAAAGTCCAACCTTGTACCTAAAGCCTCGTGTAAATTCTGCCAAAACTAAGATGTGAAGCGGGGATCTCTATCAGATATTATGGAAATCGGTACCCCATGCAGTCTCACTATCTCAACCACATACAGTTTAGCCAGCTTCTGTAACGCGTAATCAGTACGGACTGGTATGAAATAAAAAGATTTGGTCAATCAATCCATGATGACCCACACTGAATCCTTCTTAGTGGGCGTTAAGGGCAGCCCACTAATGAAGTCCATAGTCACTCTCTCATACTTCCAAAGTGGAATCTTAACTAGTTGAAGCAACCCTGAAGGTAACTGATGTTCAGCCTTAACCGGCTGGCAACTAAGACATTTACTCATAAAGTCGGTAACTTCACGCTTAAGACCTGACCACCAATATAACCCTCGAAGGTCTCAATACATCTTATTCCCACCGGGCTTCATAGCATAAGGACTACTATGCACCTCTCGCAGTATAGACTACCTTAAACCAGTATCCTTCGGTACACAGACTCTCCAACGAAAACAGAGTACCCCTTCGCTATTCAGTCCAAAATCTGATGTTTTACCACTCTCTAACTGTCGGAATCGAGGACCCAGTGACTTATCTTCCAACTATTTACCCTTAATCTGCTTAACCTACATCGGTTTAACTTGGAGCTCAGCCAATAAGCTACCATTATCGAACAATCTGAGGCGAGCAAACATCGCTCTTAGATCAGTCATAACCCTACGGCTCAGTGTGTCGGCCACCACATTAGGCTTACTAGGGTGGTATTCAATTAAACAGACATAGTCCTTAAGCAGCTCAATCCATTTACGCTGCCTAAGATTTAGCTCCTTCTAAGTGAGGAGATACTTGAGGCTCTTGTGATCTGTGTAAATGATATACTTCTCACCGTATAGGTATTGCCTCCAAATTTTCAGTGCGAATACCACCGCGGCCAACTCTAAGCCATACGTCAGATAATTCACCTCATGAGTCTTAAGCTAGCCAAACGCATATGCCACCACCTTACCTCTTACATTAACACACAACCCAAACCAACGTGTGATGCATCATCAGAGACAAGAAACTCTTTCCTGTGCTCGTCAGATCAAGACAGGGCCTCGATCGAACTTTCTTAAGTTTCTCAAAACTTTATTGCTGAGCATCAGTCCAGTTAAACAGCACACCCTTACGCAACAACTTAGTTCGAGGTGCAGCAATCAATGAAAACCCCTCAACAAATCGTCTATAATACCTTGCCAGACCTAGAAAACTTCGAATCTCAATACTATCTTAGGCGGCTTCCAATCCAGAACAGCTTCAATTTTCCAAGGGTCAACCCTAATCCCTTCAGTAGATACCACATGGCCCAGAAATGTTACCTCTCGCAACCAGAACTCGCATTTACTGAAATTGGAAAATAGTTGTTTCTCCCTCAGAATCTACAGAACAACTCGGAGATGTGTATCATGTTCATCCTCAGTTCTTGATACGTGATTTTAGGTGATAAGTTTTATAAATTTATAATTAATCATTCTTGAAACTAACTATTATCACGAAGTAGGTAAGTGTACCTATCGAACAATAGTATAGTTTTAGCAAGACCGGATTGTAGAACCCAAAGGAACTAAAAGTACTAGTAATGACTGTCTTTTTTTTATCTAGCCTAAGAATAAGGGGGGTTGTTTTAACTAACTAATTAACTAAACTAAGAATTCACAAAAAATAGAATTAGGGGATTACTTTTGGAAAGCGATTGAATTAAGACAATACCTAAGGAAGAATCCACCTAGACTTCACTTGTTATTCTAACTCTGAATCGGACGATTTATTCATTTAACTTGTTCCGTAGAGATCCCTCAGTTATGTTATTATCCCTATTCAAGAATAATAACGTCTAATCCTTAGATTGAATAATTGAGACTTTTCTCTAATTAACACCCTAGGGTTGCATTAACTCGATCTATGGATCCCCTTATTAGGTTTCAACCTAATCCAGAAAAATCTTGTCACCCCATCTCTAGGCACGCAATCAACTCCGCTTAATCATGACAATTGTACTCTTAGACAGGGCCTATTCCTCCTCTGAATAAGAGCTTAGCTTGAATCAATATCCTGGAATATCAAAACAAGTATTAAGAACACATAATTAAGAACAAGTCAACTATTTACCATACAATTCAGAAAATAATAACAAGATTCATCTTAGGTTTCATTCCTCTTAGGTATTTAGGGGATTTAGTTCATAACTGAAAAGGAAAACATCTCAGAAGAATAATGAATACAAAACATAAAGAAAACCCAAAACTCCTGAAGGCCAATTGAGGGGGGATCTTCAGTCTTGATGATGAATCCGGCTTCTGAGATGGATCAATCGGCTTTCTTCGAGTAATTCCTTCCTTCCTCCTTGTGCCTCCCTCTTTCCTCTTCCTTTAGCGTGTATTTATAGGCTTTAGAATGCCTAAAAGCCTTCAAAATTAGCCTTTTCAGAATTGGACTCAAGTTGGTAGGGACACGCCCTTGTGCAATTACTTAAGGTCATGCTCGAGCCTGTTAGAATGGCTCGGGCATGTGTTCTACCCGTGTAAGTCATGCTTTTATTCTGCCAAATTGACACGGCCGTGTGGTCTGCCCGTGTGAGGAAATCTAGGCCGTGTTGATTTCATACGTTGGCCCATTTTCTCCGTTTTGGCCCGTTTCTCGTTCCTTTCGCTCTCCTATGCTCAACTAAGTATAAAACATGAAATTAAGGCATTAGGAGCATCGAATTCACCAATTCTAAGGAAAAATCATCCATAAAATATGTTAAGCATGGGGTAAAAATATGTATAAATTACAATTTATCAGTTTTCGAATACACCAATATGTCATCTATAAAAACCACTACGAACAGATCCAGATAGGGCTAGAACATCCGGTTCATCAGATCCATAAAAGCTACTGGTACATTCGTCAGTCCAAATGGCATCACTAGGAACTCGTAATTACCATAACGAGTCCTAAACGTTGTCTTGTAAACATCAGCCTCTTAGACTCTCAGTTGATAGTACCCCGATCGGAGATCAATATTAGAGAAGACCGAAGCTCCTCGAAATTAGTCGAATAGATCATCAATCCTCGGTACGGGGACTTATTCTTAATAGTCAATTTATTCAGTTACCGGTAGTCAATGCACATACACATGGATCCATCTTTCTTTTTTACAAATAAAACCAGCACTCCCCATGGAGACACACTAGGGCAGATAAACCCTCAATCCAGTAACTCTTAAATCTGAGGTTTTAGCTCCACAAGCTCCTTTGGTGCTATTCTATAAGGGGTGATAGACACCGGAGCTATACCAGGCAGGAGCTCTATCCCAAATTCAACTTCACGGTTTGGAGGTATCCCAGGTAGTTCATCAGGAAAAACATCCAGAAATTCTTTGACTATTCTGATATCTTTAACTAAGGAAACTTCAAAATCTGAAACACCAATGTAGGCTAGATACGCCTTACAACCCTAACAAACCAACTTCTCAGCCCTTAGTGCAGAAATCACATTTGACGAATAACTCCGACGCTCCCCAATTACAACTACCTCATCACCCTCCACAGTTTTCAGTACCACCCATTTAGTAGCACAATCTAAATTCACTTGATGCTTAAGCAGCCAGTCAATATCCAGTATTAAGTCAAATTCTCCAAAAGGAAGTTCCATTAAATCTGCCAAAAAAATGGTTCCTTGAACCTCCAAAGGTACATCTCTGAACAATTTATTTACCTTCACTGACTGCCCTAATGGACTCAACACAGTAACCTCACTCATAGTGGTTTCAACCATTATACCTAAAGTCTCAGACACAGTGCATGCTATATAAGAATACGTAGACCAAGCATCAATCAGTGCAGTATAAGGTACATTGTGGATAAAGAATGTACCCGTAATAACATCCGGGGCATTTCCATCCTCTCAGTGATATGTAGCATAAACTAGAGCTGGCTGTCTCGCCTCAGTATGACCAACACCTCTGCCCGGTGCTCCACGACCACGGCCCATACCATTTCCACCTTTGACCTGACCACGGCCTCTCAGTGGCTACTGAACACCTCTCGACAGCTGAACAGTACCCATACCAATAGCTTGCATCTGATTGGGCCTCCATGGACAATCTCTAATACGGTGCTCTAATGATCAGCACCTCAAACATGCCCCAATTCTTTTCTAGCATTCCCCCTGATGACATTTCCCACAATCTGCACAAGGCTGCAGTCTAGTAACAACAATAGGGGCCCCACTCTAACCAGCCCAGCAACTCTGGCCTTTTTTTTAGGCCTCACAAATAAACTTGAGGGCTCTGAATCCCTCTTGTTCCTACTTCTTTCCTTTTTACTGTAATGGCACTCAGCGCGCTTCACATCCTCAGCGATCTTCACCTTATCCACTAATGTAGCAAAATCTCACTCCCTCTGTGGAGTTATCAAAACCCTTAAACCATCCCTGAGGTTGTCTCGAATCAAACATAACGCTCATATTCAATTGCCACCATCCCACGCGCATAACGGCTAAGTCGTAAAAATTCAGCCATAGATTTATCCACTTGATTCAAATACAGAAACTCTCTCCTCTGGGCATCCACATAACTAGCGCCCACATACTTTTCTTGGAATGCAGTCTTGAAAAATTTCCAGGTCAACTGGTCGGGCTGAGTACCCTCTTTAACTGTAAACCACCACTGATAGGCTTTATCTCATAACAATGACACTGCACCTTTTAGTTTCTGCTCGGGGGTACAATCAAGGTCGTCCATGATCCTCTCTATGGCCTCAATCCAATATTCAGGCACATTAGGGGCAACTCTAGCAATACCCCTAAAAATCTCAGCCCCATTAGACCGAATTCGTTCCGTAGCCGACCCACGGCACACAGTACCAGTATTGGGCCCAGTGACCCTCTCCAAAATTCTTAACATGGCTTGGGACTATGCATCGTCTCCAGCCGCTCGATCACGAGACCTAGTCTCAGTCACAATTGAAGTCAGTACCTCCTTAACTTCAACGTTAGCCATGTGGCCCGATGATGAAGACCCAACCTGAGCACCTCTACGGCCTCCGTCGCGACCTCTTGTACCCCTTCCACGAGTACCTTAGTGCTCATATCAATTTGCGTATTATCTATATTAACAATTTTATGTATCAGTTTTACAGCTCTAGTGTTTATTAACGGATATTTTATGGAAAATATTATCAGTAATTTAGAGTTTTGTTTTCGTAGATCGCAGTCTTACTACAGTTTTTGTTTACCCTAAATAGTGTATTTCAGTACAGTCTACTACCTGTAGTAGTCTCAATATTTCAAATTAAACAAATAGTAGTTTTAGAGGACTTACAGAATCGGCGCCAGAGACTCAGTGTACCACATATTCTGAAAAATATTTCCAAGCATTTCAAATCATTTGGAACCATTTTTTTCGAAATTCCAAATTTTACAAGAAACCCAAATCCACAGTCGAGTTTTGTAACCTGGCTCTGATACCACTAAATGTAACACTCTAAACCCGGCCTAGACGTTATGGCCGATTCTGTAATGTCACATTGACGTGTTTTTCAAAAAATACAATTTCGTTGAAAAATCAGTTTTATATTAAAACCTCTTTGTGATCTTAATGAAAATTTAGGATGTCTTGTTCATTGTTAAAACTCAAGTCGTTTTAGCAAAATGTTAATCATATTAGATTGTTATTACACTTTAAAACAATGTTTGTTGCGGAAGCTTTTAAAATAAGTAGCGTAAACGTGCTGTTTTGAAAAGCATTTATCTTTTTGAAAATCTGCAGCCTACTACTAACAGATATTATTCAAAGTAAATAAATCCCAAATTAAAAAAAAACTTAAAGAGGCCTTATTACAAAACAAATACCCAAATTAAATTACTTATAAATTAAAAGTTAAAAATGGAAGCAAATGTAGTTGTGTGGCCACCTTCGAGTCCCTTACAGCACCGATTCGCCAAAGATTTACCTACGCAGAAAAGCAAAAGGGTGAGTTTATGAAACTCAGTGTGTAATCCCTTAACAACAATCAGTCATACTGTAGGCAATTACAGACTAGGCTTAAGCCCGTTTCAGTAACAGTTCAATTTCAGTTAGGGCTTCACCCAATTACAATATCAGTATCAGTGTGGGCCTTAGCCCATTACAGTATCCGTAACAGTATAGAATGCAAACAAAAATCCTACCCAACCAGACTCTACACTCCACTCTATCCAGCCCTACACTCCATGTGGGGATATAATCAACCCACCCATCCCTACACTCCAAAATAGCATCGGCTGTGCACTAAACAGTGGTTGTAGCAAAGCTGCCAGTACAATACACTTCCTCCAATCAATAATAAACCTATCCCTATGCAACATATCATAATATCATGCAACATATATAATGGCATGCTCGATTACAGTCATACAAACATAAGGGCATAACAGTCATTTATCAATTTGGGGTCTAGGTATACTTATCGACCAAACCGTAGGTCCACAGTCGTCTCGGGCGACCTGTGTAACCTTAACAGTCAAACAATGGAAATGGGCCCAAGGCCTATAATGCGAGCCCATGAAACGGCCTAAGACCATGAAATCGCTCATGGTGGCCTCAATGATCAAATGCCCACGTTTATACGTTCAGGTTACCACACGAGCAAGCGCACACTTATGTAGCCCCTAGGGCTTGTTTTAACTTGTTCGCATGATCTTTCACACGCTTTCGTCTTTCCACATATCACATATATGCAAGTATACTAATTCAATCACATTCATCTCAATTATCATATCACCAATTCATATTTTTATAACCCTATTAACCAGACACAAACTTAGGACGAATGCATGAATCTATTACTCTATCATCACAGGTTGCCCTAGAATAATGACTATTAAAATACGTACATACTACCACCCCAGGTTGCTCGACAACGATGGTTTACAATCTGATTATTCTATCATCCCGAGTTGCTCGACAACGATGACAATTAACATTTGTACATTCTACCACCCCCGATTGTCGGGAAACAATGGCTTCAAATCATTATACTTGACCCTATGGCATGTCAATACCACAGCTAATAGGGTAACCAATGTTCCGAGTACGTTATATAACCAATTCACATATCATCATTATCAATTCACATATATATAACTAATACCACATAGCATAGTCCAATCCATTTTCCTATCATATGTCATGTGTCAATTAAATCATGCTACTTTTTATTTTGTTCAATTCAGTCCAATTTCTCGATATCTAGTATCAATTGCAATGAACCAATTCATATGATAATTATATACTCACCTCGATACTCAATCATGCAAATTAACATGAATATGCATACAATTATATTTATTGATCTTGAATAATAAAAGTACAAATCGAATCCTCGCGTCTCTCATCAATGACTCTCACTTTTCCTTTCAATCTTGACGACTCAACGTCATCTTTAGCTACGTAGGATAATTCAACAAAGACACGATATCAAATTTCATTCGATTGACATTCAAATACAAAGTCACGCATATGTACTCGAGATATGCATATCTTTTGATATTTAACATTGGATCAAAATTTAATTTACATTCTTTTGTTAATGACTCTATACTTTCTATTCATTGCATAATTTTATGAAAGGTTTTTAATTCATTCAATTTATTCCCTAATGTTACAAAGTTAACTATCAAGTTTATTTAGCTTTACAATTTAGTCCTTATCATGATCTAAGTTTAATTTCTTCTCAACAATGAAAACTTGCTAGAAATTCAAAAATTGAACAAATTAATACATGGTCTAGCTAAATTAAACTCCTATGATCATAAGTCTATAAAAATTACAAGAAAAAGGTCTAAATTACCTTAAACAATTGATGGTCAAATGTTCAATGGAATTTGAAGGTTTCTTTGCTTCTAAACAATGGTAGATGGTGAAAAAGATAGATGAATTATCATCTTTCTCCACACACTTTGGTATTTATACCATGTTTAGCCATTAATTAATCTTAATTAACTAAAGTAAGGTTTATTATACCTTAATCATATATTGATCAAACTTAGTGGTTTCTAAGATCATCATCCACTATCTATTACTTATTATTAGTTATTTATCATTTTAATCCATTGAATAATAGTTATCTAGGTCCCCAAGCCTTTTCTTAATTAAAACTCAATAGTGTTTGGACTTTTTCAATTTAGTCTCTAAGCTTTAATTAACTACTTTTTTGGCTAAATTACTTGATTGAACTTCAATATATTTTTTGTATTAACTTCAGTAAATATTATTATTTTATATTTATGGACTCAGTTTACGAAAATAGAGTTCCAAAATTGCATTTTTCGGCACAATTGGAAATCGGGTCATTACAAAATAATATCTTCTCACTAACATTATATGGATTATGAAAATGGAACATGGTCATGGGTCATTTCCTTAAGATGAATGAATAATTATTATTATTTACAAGTAATAATAATTTTCATCACAAAGATACAATGGTCACCATGAGATAAAATAGATCAAATTAAGTTAATAGATTTAACCTAAAAAGATGGTATCTTATAAGGGTAACACACATATGGCAAGGTCATTGGACAAAAGCTTAATATAAGTAGCTTTCATAATTGTATATGATGGGGAGATAAATCATGATAGTTTTTGTGGATTAACTTCGTGACTAAATAACTTTGTAATTAATAGACAAAGAGTACTTAATAACAAATTATTTAAGTCTCAATTATATATCTGATCGGTCAATCTAGTAGCCCATCAAATATTGAATGAGTTACATAATAAAAACTAATTGAACATATGAATGAAAAAGACGTGTAAGAACTAGATTACATGAAATACTATTCGTAGTATATGCATTTTCTCAAGAAGAAAAAATGACTTAGAATTAATTTAATTTCTTTGGACTATTATTTAATTGGATAAATAAATTAAATAATTGAGTATAAGGTTAAAAAATACATAATATCTTTGGAAGAGTTTATTTGAGCTTTATATATGATGCCTAGAATCTAAGGAGGTGAAACATGTTCCCCTATAAATAAATGAAGGTATTGGTGGACTTAAATGGGCTGAAAAGTGCTATCTCAAAAAATTGTAATACAAGGATACTACTAGCCAACTCATCTTGGAGAGAAGTGAGTTAGTAAGAAAATGTGACTCTTTCCAAAGGTTCACACGGGTCTCTAAAATGCAAGAAGAATTTCTTCATGTGATCTCCAGCAAGTTTTTTCTTGAAACTTGTAGTTTTTCTTGGGTATGTTCAGTTGATCAGCCTCAAAATATTACAACAATGAATGGAATAAGAAACTTAAGACTAAATAAAAGCCAGCCTCTAAATAATACAACGTTATCCATACAAATATAAAACTTCTTTCAGATGAAATTCACCCAACACTTTTGTTAAATATATTATGAATAATCAAAATCACTGAGCATGATACAGGAAGGAGAGAATAAGAGGGAAAAAATAAAAACAAAGGACAAAGAGAATATCAGAGCATTAGCTCCATGGGTCATCCCAGCCTTTGGGTCCTTCTCTTTTAACAAAATCAATAACGGCCTGCACAGCTTCTTGGACTCGGTTAGAGAGGGAGTGATTACCGTACTCTATTTGAACTTTTTCTGCACCGCCCATAGCTCTGCACAATCTGTAGGAGTTAACGAATCAGCACAATGGGGATAAGGAAACACATGTACTCTCTTAGGACCACATAGCATAGACATGCAAGCGATAAGGACATTATGGGTGAATTGAATGTGCATTTGTTTCCCGGAGAAACCAACTAGACCATATGATCAGGTAATGCACACTGTTGGATGCAATAAAGAGCTGATCTAATACAATGCTTAAGGAAATGCACAATGTTGCCAGGAAAACTTCAATGGGAAGAGTTCACCTTTCAACCAAGGCTTTCTTATCAACATACTCTGGCACATATTCATCATCCATGGAAAAGATAACCTAGAAGAAAACAACCACATGCAAGTTTTCTATGAAATACCACTGAGAATCGTACTCATTAAGCAAAACACTAAGATATATACTACAAACTGACATAAAAAGTTGTTGGCTCCCAAGGCTGCGAATATGAAAGGTGTATGGTACCTGGCAAGGAGTGCTAGACATGTGTCCAAGTCTCATTCTAAGCTGGTGCTCATTAAGGTCTGAACTGAACATGTCATCATCCCCCATGTAGGCACAAAGGGAGTTATATCTGCAAGACATTGGAATTCTCAATAAAGAAGAAAAAGCAGTAGCATAAGAGCATTAAAACGGAGGATCATAGAGTGACATCAATCACAAGAAGACTAATGTGACCTCAAGTTTCCTGTAAAAATATCCAAAAGTTTCTTGATATCATTGGATATATTATTATGCCACTACTGTTATATTTGCACATAGAATAAACATCTAGACAGGTATTGACTTCATTGGACAAAGGAGGACGCTTTTATAAATTGAGGAATGATAAAGGCATACAGTCATTTCAAGATGAAAGACAATGATAGTGTACCTACCTATAGGCAGTTATAGGGGATGGATCTGCTTCCTTAGGCATTAAGTCTGAACCCCGACCTTCCTTTATCATGCTTGTAGCCAAGTCAATCATGGCAGCTGTTTCAGGAAGAGTTGCCCTGTATTCTCGATCACTAACTGGAGCCTAAACATTCAAATTAGGCAATATGACTAAAGCAGCAAGTAGAACCAATGCATACGCAATTGAACAACAAACAAAAAAATAAATAAATTCCAAACAGTAATAAGATGTTCCTCCACTTCAAGTAGAGCAGG
This sequence comes from Gossypium arboreum, assembly GCF_025698485.1. Taxonomy (NCBI): domain Eukaryota; kingdom Viridiplantae; phylum Streptophyta; class Magnoliopsida; order Malvales; family Malvaceae; genus Gossypium; species Gossypium arboreum. The sequence continues at coordinate 64,292,628 of NC_069074.1, read as the reverse complement.
ATTTCTGCTTAAATTATCATGGTAACAGCCTAGAAAAACTCCCTTTCTCACTCCTGTATAGTCAAGTACATGAACAGCAGATAAAGCATACATAAAGAAAACAAGTTGATCAAAGGAATAGAAGCTACCTGCAAAATGGCAGCACGGACTGCTCGGGAACAAGCTGCATTTGTGCGCATGTAATGCACAATATCCTAGTTTCATGGACAAACAAGTAAGCAATCACCCTTATTACCTCAGAAAAATGCTTAGATGAGCAGCCATACAAACTTTGGATACAGAACAAATTTAACACAAAATCAGCGACTACCTGACAGCCCGTGCTATGACCAAGAAGGACCACACCCTCAGAATTTTCTTTGTTGATTAAGTAACTAATAAGCTGATCGATCTCCATGGCATCCTTCAAGAAAAATGGTGAAAGAACATCTTTAAAAGGAGAGCAGAATAACATGAAGTTTGACAAACATAGAAGAACACTCAAGGGTACATATACTTGTTTCAAGTTCAATGGCTAAAAAGATGTAAAATCAAGAAAATATTAATAGCTAAAAAACCATAAAATTTTGGACAGAAGGTAAAGTTATTGAAAATATTGGCAGGTAGCAAATAGCCAACTTCCGAAACACAAAAAAAATATTTATCTCCAACACCAACCAAAAGGAAGGGAAGAAGCAAGAGAGTAAGCAACAAACTTAGTTAGCTCACTATTCTTCCCACATTTTTTAAAGTAATTCTTAGATGGTCCAATCAAATAGGTGAAATAGCTTGATAAATTCTATGAGCAATATTTTAGATAACTTCAATAAGAAGGCATGATCCTCAAAACAGGATATTTTTCCTCACTGACCCTGTGAAATTTACTAAGAAATACTACAGAAGCTTGAATGAACAAAGCTAAGCACTTCACTGATTTGAAGGGAAAAACATTCTAAGCTAAGCCCTTATCTCCATGGAAGACAAGAAGTTTACCAGAAGTTAGATCCCACACTCTCTTTTCAGAGTGGCATCATTGCAAATTACATATTTAACATGGCAAGATCAGGGACTTACCCAACTCATGTTATGATGAATGCAACCAAAATGAAAAAGAGGAAAAAACCTAGATTCATGCAGAATCATCAATGTCTACGTGGAAAATACATCTTACTTGTTCCAAGCTGGAGGTTCCATATCCAGAGTATGAGGATGACATAAGTAGTTGAACAAGTGACCATTTTTCATTATCTAAAGCAATTGCAAGAGGTTCCAAGTAACTGAAAACCAAAACGAAGGGTTACATTTATGAATCAAAAGATTGAAATACTCACTGGGTATTCAACCATGCAATAGAAAAACTTTTTTCTTACATATTCAATCTCTCTTATATACTTTAGACAGGCAAGAAAGGTTTGGGCCTTCTCAAAAGTCATTCTTTGGATATCCCACTTCTCAAATTGCCAAGACAAATATTTAGTTACGACTTTGTTTTAAGGATTTTAACATTTATAGAGATTATGGACAAAAGAACTTTACAAAAAGAAAAAAACCATTCCTTGGATATCTCACTTCTCAAATTGCCAAGACAAAATATTTAGTTACAATTTTAAGGCTTTTAACATTATGGAGATTAGTCTACAGTGGCACCGAAACCTTAAAAATGCTCATCTTTAAAGAAATATAAACCCTTGATAACATGGAATGTGTAACTAAAGAAAGTGCACAGCAGTGATCTCCACCATTATGGTTGATTTCATTCCTATAAACAGATATGTCATTTCTTTCATGAAGGTAATGGGACAGAAAACATACTCAGTTGCTAGAAATCCATCAGTCAGCCCACCAATGAAAATAACTTGTTGCTTATAGTCACCGGTTTTGAATGCAACCTAAAAAGGTAAAAGATGATATAAGAAATATCTAATTTCAAAATATAATTAGGCCATCAGAAGCATCAGTTCCAATAAGAGGGCATCATCTTGGCATCTGAGCCATAGACAACAATACTAACCAACAGTGTACAATTTCATCTTACAATCTGAAAACCAAACCACGCATGCAAAACATACCTGCTTGTCAGTACTGTTCCAACATTATCACATTACCAAGAAGCCAAACAAATAAGATGCTTTCAATTCAGTTGCTAAATCCAGCTAAATAGTATCATCATCTAGACAATTTGACATTTTACTAAAATCTAATTCTTAAAAAACCATGTTGCATGTACAGTTCAAATAAGTGATAAGTAAAACTATCAAAGAAATGACAACTGTTCTCAGAAGGCATAAAACTAATTCCCCATTATAGACTGCAAATATGAGCAGCAATCTAAAACGGCTGCTCAATAGTCAATTTAACCATTAAAAGATGAATGGAACAAATTGCAGCCACTTTAAGTACCACCAACGTGCTGAAGTGTAGTCCAGGACGGCCAAATTGGCCCTGTATTCACAGGATAAAAATGCCAGACCAAAAGATTTATCTTAAATGTATTCAATAGTAGTTCATTGAGATTGGCAACATGGTATGCTTCAATAAACGGCAACTAGTAACCAGAATAGATAAGAATATGCTTTCTCAAAATGAATATAGGGAAATCAAACCTCTAAATCTTTATGAATCTTCTCAATGTTAAGAAACAAGTAGCTCTTATCACTAGAGCTAAAATTATCATTTTAAAACAACAAAATTATGCTCAAACTTAGGATTGACCATCAGCATATAATAAAAAAGATAATAATATAATCCTACAAATCAACATCCAAAATCACTTACTAACACAATTAAACAATAAAAAGCATCTTCAAGCTCACCCTAGATACGAGTGAATCAATTGAAAGCTACCCAGCACCAAGATCCCACCAATTTCAATAGAAAACCTGACCTTTAAATCAAATTCAAGCCAGAAAAAGGAATTAAAATGTTGAATTGGACAAACCTGGATGGACTTAGGCCCATACTTGAAGAGCACACCACGGAACTGGTTCTTACCCTTGATGGGTCCTTCGTTATTGGAGGCAAGGCCGCCACCTGAGGAGGAGCTGCCAGCCATCTTTACGGAAGAGGACTTGTCTAGGCGGCCCCTAACAATGCCGGAAAACCAAGAAGTGGAAGAAGATGCGGAAGAGTTAGACGAAGCAGATGTAGAGAGAGAATTCATTTCTTTTCAGAAAACAATCAAATTAAAATTGCACAACATCAAGATGTTCGTTATAGATTCTGAAGACGAGAAAAAGGAAGATCTCTGTTTTCTGTTTTTCCTTCAGGTAAAATACATGGGATCTGTTTACAACATCAACTACAGCAAATTAGTCTTAAACTCGACAATTTAATCCATGTTATTATAAATAAAAGTTAAAAATTTTAATAGTACGTCACTCTTTAATCAGCAAGTAATTCGACCTGTAAGCTTTTTATACTGTATAACAAAATTTAAACTTTACATTTAAATTTTTTTTTTAATTTACATTGCTTATTAAATCCTCCCAAAATATCGAAAAGGTTAACTTGTTTAACTTTGCTAATATAATATTTATGTCTATTGTTAAGTGGATACCATGTTAATAATTAATTAATTTTTACATGATATGTACATGACAATTAATGTGTATATTAAGTCAATAAAGTTAACAAACATTAATTTTTTTATCCATTTTAAGTGATTTAATAAACAATACAAGTTTAACAGTTAAAAGATAAAAAATTAAATTGAGGACTAAAATAATTTTTTGTAAAGTTGAAAGGTTAAAAAGCAAATCAAAATAATTTTTTTTTATCAAGTTCAAATTCACACAAAAGCACATACTATTTCACAACATAAGTTAATATGTAAATCAAATTTTGATTTGAAAATGATTGAACTCACTTTAGCCAATGGGTATTGCTCGGATTCTAAATAAAAATGTTAATTCTATTCCAATGATCTTAAAATATTTTTAATAGTAGAATAATAAAATTAATCTATTTAATAGTATAAAATTAATTTAATTTAATTTTATAATAGAACTTTGCAGGCGCTTTCATGTTAAGAAAAATAATAATTAAAGTGATAAAAAGATTTTGTATTAAGATATTGAATTAACACCTTTTTTATCTCATTCCCACAACTTTTATCCTTGCCTATTATAAATATATATAATTATTTTATCAAATTAAAAAAGATAAATATAAAAATTATACATGAACTTTAATATAATGTGGAATGTCATGTATGAATTTTGGTTTTGTATAATTTCATACATGACATCTTAATTTGATTAAAATTTCATAGATCACTAACAACATTACGAATTAACACCATTTTACGTTGATATATTACATACATAAATAATTATATTAATTCAATATAAAAATAAATATATATATTCATTTATTTGAATGTGTAAAACTGAATCAAAATAAAAGTTTCATGTATACATACATATAAACCACAATTCAAGTTAATGTGTATAATTATACCAAATCAAATTTCATGTATCAAATTACACATTACACCAAAGTTCATGTATAAATTAATATTTATCCCAATTAAAAATTATTCTAATTACTTTAATTGGTAAACACTTAATCATTTTGAAAATTAATTCAATTAGTCAAATTCTTAGCGTTGCATGTGTTAATTTTTAATAGGCTAATAAGTAACAAAATGCACGCTAAATAAGTCTTGGAACCCTAAAAATAAAAAATAAAAAAATCTCAAAAGGAAATTGTTATACATTAACCTCTAAGATCGAGCAATGAGCTTAGTGAACTTCTCGGATACACCTCTCGACTTAGCACTTATGAGCATCCCACTTACTAGTTGCTACCTTGATGTAACACCCAAAAAATTTTGGTATAACATATGGCAATGTTTCAGGATTGAATACTGAAAAATTTCAAGAAAATTTTGGAAAATGAAATAGATAGAGAATTTTAATGGAAGTAAAAGTTATATTGGGGTGTAACAACCCGTTTTTAGTCAAATCAGAATAGTGGTTTTAGAACCATAAATCCGAAGTCGAATTAATTATTTTAATATTATTTTAATATTTACAGCATGATAGTATAATTGTGTGAAAGTTTTGTTCAGAAATTTTATCGTTTGAATGTTCAATTCAGTAAAAAGGATTAAATCACGTAAAGTGCAAAAGTGATGTTCTAATAGCTAAAGGTATTAAATAGCTATCCTTAAGTGGTAATTAAACCATTTCAATTGTCAGTAGACTGTTATGGGCATATATATTAAGTGATTTTAATGTTTATTTAAACAAGGTTAATATAGTAATTTGTAAATAACTTAAGTAAAATAATGGAAAACATATTGTATCATCATCTTTTCTTCATTTCCACTGAAAATACAAAGAAATAAGAAGCCATGGAAGATTTTTAGGGTTCGGTCACTTAGTAGCTCAATTGGTAAGTGATTTTAACTCGGTTTTTAATGAATTCTATGTTTTTCAGATCGTTACAGCTTACTCTAGCTAGCCCAGGGACTATTTTGCATTACTGTTAAAGATTTAGAATGTTTCCATTGATGAATAAGCATGTATTTTAATGATTGATGATAGATTATGAATGTTTGATGATAGTTATACAAGTTTTGTTAAGTGATTTTTAGTGAAAATGCAAATTAGGGATTTAATTGAAAAATATGAAAAGCTTGTGGGTAAATTTTGGAACAAATGAAAAATATGGGCTGATATGTGTATTAGGAAATTTCAATTAGCATGGGTTGGTATAAAATTGCATGAATTTGTGATTTTATGAAATAAGAACTAAATTGTAAAAGTTGTGAAATACTTGAGGCAAAAGTGTAAATGTGCTTTAATAGGTGTTTTGGATTAAATTGAATAGAAAGATTATTAAATAAGCTAAATTTGGTTACATATAGATCAAGAAAAGAGAAATTCGGATCTAGATCAGAGGAAAAACAAAGTACTTGACTAATCGACCTATTTCATCATTTTTATGAATTGAGGTAAGTTTGTATGATTAATAAGCTTAATGTTATATGTGTTTATATGCTTAAACATTATACTTGTGATATTACGACATTGCGAAATCTATCGACAAAGCATTGACACAGTGAGAATCCCGGTTTGAACATTAGGAATAGATAGGATACTAGTAACATGTCATTAGGGGTTCTTGTGATCATGTGATCCGGGTGCTAGTCCTGTATGTCCTATCAATGGCTGAGTATAGTAGGATGTGTTGCGGTTACTTGATAGCTTGTGTGAGTAGCACCATGTATCTACGTCTTGACTAACAGCTTGTGTGAGCAGGCTTGTTGATAGCTCGAGAGTGAGCATATATGTGATATGAGATTGAGATAGCATTGGCTATGTAAGTGGCACTTCGGTGCGAGATTCCCAAGTATCCAATATTATTCTGAATGGTTCAATAGGAAAAGATGATAGTATAAGGATGTAAGCAATGATACGGATCATTTCATGTACACGTGAAAAGTTTGGCAAGTAAGTGATAATTGATAAGTTCATATGAAAAGTAAGTGAAAGTTGATGAATTTATACATGATACATAGAATTATGGAAATGTACAAATTGTTGAGTTGAATGTATTACTTATATTTATGTTCTTTAAATTGTAAATGAATTGGCAAATTATACTTATTAATCATATGAACTTACTAAACTATAAAGCTTACTCTATATATTTTACCGTGTTCTATAGTGATGTAAAAGCTAGCTCGAATTCAGGGATCATCGGAGACTTGATCACACTTTCAAGCTATCGTTTTGGTACTTTTGAATCTATGTTTTGGAATATATGGCATGTATAGGAACTTTGGTCACTTTGGTATATAAGTTGATGATGAATTTAGCCATTAGAATTGGCTTGTAAATGTTTAAAGTTTAGTCTTGTGTATAGCCATGAATGTTGGCTTAAATTGTTGGTTTGGTTGTGTATATATATATATGTGTGTATGGTTTATGTTATGAGTTCTATTAATGGTTATGTAATGCTTGTGGATTATAGGTGTGGTGATGTCAAATGTTTGATATTAGAGAAGATATATGCTTGCGAATTTGAGCATTATGATGCATGTTTGGAAATGTTTACTTAGTTAATTGTATATGCGAATTTGGTATAATGTAATGACCCATTTTGTGACTTGTGTATATTGTGGATAATGGAATTGAGTTGGCATGATTTAGCCTTGATTTAGTTGGTTTGAATTCCTGTATATGTTATGTTTTGGTGCAAATTTGGATTGATGTAGGTTTATGCAATTTGGGTGGCAAAATGTCTTGGTAAATAGCCTATTTTTGTCCACATGGGCAGAGAACGGGCGCACGTTTCAGCCGTGTGTGACATACGGTTATGTTACATAGCCATGTGTCTTCTGGTGTTGAATTAAAAATCAAGTCAATATACTCCACACGCGCTAGCCATACGGGCGTGTGTGTTGGCCGTGTGACCCAAGTCAGAGAGTTACACTAGGTCGGGCATGAGCTAGGACATGGCCATGTGATTCCATTTCGAATGTCCACACGGCCTATGACACGGGCGTGTCTTTGGCAGTGTGAGACACACGATAGGGCCATATGGGCGTGTTTCCCCTGTTTTTTTGAAAAAAAATTCTAAGTGTTTGAGAAGTTTCTAAAGTTACTAGTTTAGTCCCGAACCACTCTGAATGCATAATTTAGGCCTCATAGGCTCGTATTAGGGACGATATGAATGTAATTGATTGATGATTATATGCAATTTGATAATGTACATGAAATGTATGTGTAATTGTATAATATGTTCAGTAATGCTCCGTAACTCTATTTTGACATTGAATACTAGTAGGGGTGTTACATTTATTGGTATCAGAGCTATGGTTTAGTCGATTCTAGGACTAAGATAGCGTATGTGAAAGTCTAGCTAGACATGGAATATATAACCTATGATAGTGTAATGACTCCTAACAGTTTAAAATGTGTTTTCGTATAGTAAATGGATCACAATCGAGCTGTAGCTGATGATGTTAAAAGTAATGTGCCTACCTTCGTTCATGAGGTAGCGGAATCTTAGGCTAGACCAGTATCGGGTAGCCAGGAAGGAGAGGCTAAAGAAGCTTTCTTCAAGATGATGAATGAGTGGTTTACAAAATATGTTCAAACAAATCCGGTTGCTCAACAACCTCCACCCCACCTAATCCCCAACCGGTTCTCGTAGCCCCTCAAGGTGTAGAGTTTTTACAACTGAATAAGCCACCAGTGGATAAGATTCGAAAACATGGAGCCGAAGAGTTTAGAGCTAATGTTGACGATGATCCTAAGAGAGCTGAGTTTTGGCTTGAAAATACAATTCGGGTGTTTGATAAACTTTCGTGCATGCCGGCAGAGTGTTTAAAATGTGCCATATCGCTTCTGAGGGACACTGTGTATCAATGGTGGAATGCTTTGGTGTCTGTGGTACCGAGAGAAAGAGTTACTTAGGAATTTTTCAAGCTGACTTCCAGAAGAAATATATCAGTCAACGGTTCATTGATAAAAAACGCAAAGAGTTTTTGGAGCTGAAATAGGGCTGTATGTCTGTAACAGAGTATGAGCGAGAATTCGTGAGACTCAGTAAATATACTCAGGAATGTGTTTCAACTGAGGCCATTATGTGCAAGAGATCCAAAGATGGGTTGAACGAGGATATCAAATTGCTAGTCAGGATTCTAAAGTTGAAAGAATTTGTGGTGCTAGTTGATAGAGCCTATAAAGCCTAAGAACTTGGCAAAGAAAAGAGAAAGGATGATTTCGAGGCTAGAAATTTGAGAAAGAGATTGATGAGCAAACCATATCAATCCTCGTCAAAGAAATCACGAGATTCGTATAACCGTTCGACTGCTTCGGTGGGATATTCCAATAGAGATCGTGGGAAGAAACACTCAAGTTCTAAAGCCCAAGCTACGTCAATGGTAAGCATTGGTAATGATAGGTTCAGTAGACCTGAATATCAGCGATAAGGAAGACGACATCCTGGTGAATGTAAGATGAATGACTGGGCTTGTTTCAGATGTGGCTTGCAAGATCACCTTATCTGGAATTGTCCTGAGTTAAATGAGAAAGATACATCTCAGAATGCAAGATCAAGTAATACAACTGCTAGAGGGAGACCAACCCGAAACACTAGAAGTATCAGTGGTAATCGCAGTACTACGAGAGATTCTATAGTGAGAACAGAGGCTAGAACACCTGCTAGAGCCTATGTGATTCGTACTCATGAAGATGCGTCATCACTCGATGTTATCACCGATACATTTTCCCTTTATGATACTAATGTTTTTGCATTGATTGATCTTGGATCGACTCATTCATATATTTGTATGAATCTGGTGTTGTAACAGCCCGATTTAGACCCTAATCGGAACGGTGGTTATGGGACCACGAATCTGAGTTAGAAAAATATTTTAAAATTATTTTAAAATTATTTTCTGTTTTTATTATGTGTGAATTTATATCCGTGAAATTTTTGTGCTTTAATTTTATCGTTTGAGTGCCCGATTTAATAAAAGGGCTTAATCGCGTAAAATGAAAATTAGATGGTTATTTTAAAAAGGGCCGAATTGATGTTGCCCTTATTTCATGAAGTACTTATGTTGCAATAATACCATTGGAGTTAGTGATGGACGGTTGTATCCTTGATATATATGTTTTGGTTATTAAATTATAAAGGACATTAATGTAAAATGGTAAATAATACATGATATAATAAAGCATAATTAAAATAAGCTTTCATATATTCTTGTTCTTGCTGAAATAATAAAATAAGAAAAGAAAACAAAGGGTTTAAAGGTTCGGCCATTAGCAAGCTCAATCAAGATCAAGAACCAAAGAAATTAGATTTGGATCGAGGGAAAACTAAAATTGTCGACTAGTCATCCCATTTCGATTTTCATTGTCCGAGGTAAGTTTATAATGTAACATCCCGATATAGGGCCTAGTTGGAATAGTGGTTTCGGGGCCAAAAATCCAATGTTAAAATAATTATTTTATGATAATTATGAGGTATAGGATATGAAAGTAAGCATGTATTAAAGTTTCATGAAGAAATTCTATGTGTAAGGTGTCCAATTGGAAATTAAGGACCAAATTGAATAAATTGCAAAACTTGGGTTTTAGAAGAAATTTGTATGAAATTGAGTTGGATTATTAATTAGAGGTCCTTAAAGTGTAATTTTCCCAATTTCTAAGTTTTTGGACAAAAATGGACGTGCATGAAAAATTTTGGAAGTTTAGTAATGAAGGGCATTTTGGTCATTTGGTTAATTAAAGAATAAAAAGAAAAAAATAAGCCAAAATCATGTCATTCACTTCTCCATGCTACCAAAATTTGCATGCTCTCCATAGCTAGGGTTTTCAACATTTCAAGCTCAATAATAAGTGCTCCCTAGCCCCGGTTTTAATGCTCTTCGTATTTTTGAGATCCTCTTAACATGCTCTCTCTATTTCTACCCATATTGTAAGCTAGGGTTCATGTTCAAAAATTTACCCACGCATGAGATGTTTGTGCTTTGATGATTAATGGAGGAATATGAGAGTTTAAAGGATAGTAAACAACTTTTACTAAGTAGTTTTTCATGGAAATGACTTAAGGGACCATTTTGTAAATGGGTAGAAAAATGTGAAATGAAAAAAAAATGTGGGCTTCTATAGGCAAGAAAAATATTCGGCTAGGCTTAAGTAACTTAGAAATTTCATGCATTTCATTATATGAGCCTTAGGACTAAATTGTAAAAGTGTGAAAGGTTAGGGGCAAATTGGTCATTTTTCTTGGGGGTGAGTTTTAAACCCTAAAATGAAAAATATGATGTATTAATAGTCAAAATTTATTGATATATACCCCGAGGAACTAATTCCAGAGGTCGACCCTAGAAAACGAAAGGTTTCGGAATAACCGAAATACAAAACCGAAGCAATTACTAGATAAGTTCGAACCCGAAGTAAACTCTTAATATCCTTAAACATGCATGTTCTTGAATGTATGAAAATTTAAATATTTATTGCATGATAATTCATGAAATGTGCTTGTGTAAATGAAAGATGATGAATGTTCCGATTGAAATAGAAAGGGAAATTCGATGGATAAATTATGGCTTACATGACATGAAATGCATGTAAAGATTCTCCGTATATTGAATTGAAATGCACAGATGGTAAGATTCTCTGTATTGATTCAAGCGAGACGGATACTCTACCGGTTGTGATTACCTCAATAATGGCTCAAAGTCATATAAGAAAAGTATATGAAACCTACATTGCTTTTGTGTTGAATACTAAAGAATCTGAGTTGAAATTGGAATCAGTACTGATAGTATGCGAGTATTCGGATGTGTTTCCGGAAGAGCTACCCGGATTACCTCTCGTTAGAGAAGTAGAGTTTGGTATTGAGCTGGTGCCTGGAACTACTCCTATTTCTATTACTCCGTATAGAATGGTGCCAACTGAACTAAAAGAGTTAAAAGCACAGCTACAAGAATTGACAAATAAAGGTTTTACAAGATCGAGTTTTTTGCCTTGGAGTGCTTCGGTATTATTTGTAAAGAAGAAAGATGGTTTTATGAGGCTATGTATAGACTACCAACAACTCAATAAGGTAACTATCAAGAATAAGTATCTGTTGCCAAGGATTGATGATCTGTTTGATCAATTGAGGGGAGCCATTATGTTTTCTAAGATATACCTGAGATCTGGTTACTACCAGTTGTGAGTTAAAGAGTCAGACATGCCTAAGATCGTTTTCCGAATGAGGTATGGTCATTTCGAGTTTCTGGTCATGCCTTTTGGTCTAACGAACGCCCTATCCGCGTTTTTGGATTTAATGAATCGTTTTTTCTGACCATACTTGGACAAGTTTGTTGTGGTATTCATTTACGATGTTTTGATCTATTCCCGTAATGAGTCTGAGCATGCTGAACATCTGAGGACTATTTTATAGACTTTGTGAGACAAGAAATTGTATGCTAAGTTTAGCAAAAGCGAGTTTTGGCTTAGAAAGGTAGGATTTTTGGGTCACATTGTTTCGGGTGATGGCATCCGAGTTGATCCAAATAAGATATCTGCTATTGTCGAGTGGAAGCCGTTGAAGAACGTAACCAAGGTTAGAAGCTTTTTGGTCTTAGCCGGTTACTATCGACACTTCGTAAAAAGGTTTTTGATGATTGTGACTCCTTTGACGAGATTGCTACAAAAGGAGGTTAAGTTTGAGTGGTGAGAGAAGTGTCAGCAGAGTTTTGAGAAATTGAAGACATTACTGACCGAAGCTCCAGTCTTAGTGCAATCTGAGCTAGGAAAGGAATTCGTGGTCTATAATGGCGCATCCTTAAATGGACTGGGTTGCGTGCTTATGTAAGAGGGAAAAGTAATAGCATATGCTTCGAGGCAACTAAAGCCACACGAGAAAAATTATCTAACACACGACTTGGAGCTAGCTGCCATTGTATTTGCCTTGAAGATTTGAAGACACCATTTAGATGGTGAAACTTGCCGTATATTCACAGATCACAAGAGTTTGAAATATTTGATGACTCAAAAAGAATTGAATCTGAGACAACAGAGATGGTTAGAGCTGATTAAAGACTAAGAACTAATCATTGACTACCACCTAGGAAAGGTGAATGTGGTTGCAGATGCACTAAGCAGAAAATTCTTGTTTGCTTTGAGAGCCTTGAACACGCAGTTGGCCTTGTTAGATGATGGTTCAGTTTTGGCAAAGTTAAGAGCTAGATCAATGTTTCTACAAGAAATTTGCAATGCATAGATCAATGATAATGACTTGTAACCTAAGAGAGTTCAATGCGAGTCAAGCACTGAATCAGATTTTTGAATTGGTCCTGACGGTTGCTTGATGTTCAGAGACAGGATCTGTGTGTCGAAAGACGACGAGCTTATTCAGAAAATTTTGTAAGAGGTGCATGATATCCGTTTATCTATTCATTCGGGAAGTACCAAGATGTATAATAATTTGAAAAGAATATACTGGTGGAATGTCATGAAAAGAGACATATCCGAATTTGTATCGAAATGCTTGATATGTCAACAAGTCAAGGCTAAACACCCAGTACCTTCAAGTTTATTATTGCCCGTGATGGTTCCCGAATGGAAATGGGACAGGATTACTATGGATTTTGTGACAGGATTGCTGTTAACACTGAAGAAGAAAGATGCCATTTGGGTTATAGTTGATAGACTAATGAAGTCAACTCATTTTATTCCTGTACGGATAGATTTCTCTTTTGACAAATTGGCCGACTTGTACATATCTGAGATTGTGAGATTACACAGGGTACCATTATCAATTATTTTGAATAGGGACTCGAGATTCACTTCGAGATTTTGGAAGAAGCTGTAAGAAGCCTTAGATACAAAGTTGAGTTTTAGCACGGCTTTTCACCCGTAGACTGATGGTCAATCTGAGCGGACGATTCAGACTCTCGAGGACATGCTAAGGCGTTCCGTCCTTGAACTTTAAGGAAGTTGGGAAAAAATATTTACCATTGGTGGAATTTTCCTACAGTTTCCAAACAAGTTTAAAAATGGCACCTTATGAGGCATTGTATGGCCGGAAGTGCCGGACACCATTGTACTGGACAGAACTTAAAGAAGACCAGATTTATGGAGTTGATTTGATCAAGGAAACTAAAGTAAAGGTTAAAGTAATACGTGATTGTTTGAAAATGACATCGGATAGGCAAAATTCATATGCTAATTTAAAAAGAAAAGAAATTGAATTTCAAGTTGGAGACAAAGTGTTCTTGAAGGTATCTCCATGGAAAAAGGTCTTGAGATTTGTTCAAAAAGGCAAATTGAGTCCAAGGTTTATTGGACCCTACAAGATTACTGAGAAAGTTGGACCGTTAGCCTACCCCTTAGCATTGCCATCTGAATTAGAAAAGATTCACGATGTTTTCCATGTGCCCATGTTACACAGATGTAGATCAGACCCCTCTCATGTGATTTCACCAATGGAGGTTGAAATTGGACCGGACATGACTTATGGTGAAGAACCGAATAAGATTTTGGCTTGGGAAGTCAAATAGTTGAGGAACAAAAATATAGCCTTGGTGAAAGTTTTATGGGATAGACACGGAGTAGAAGAGGCCACATTGGAACCTAGAGAAACCATGAGAAGTCAATATACGAACCTGTTTACTGGTAAGAATTTCGAAGACGAAAGTCCCTAAGAGGGAGAAATGTAACATCCCAATATAAGGCCTAGTCGGAGTAGTGGTTTTGGGACCACAAATTTGATGTTAAAATAATTATTTTATGATTATTATGAGTTCTAGGATATGAAAATAAGCATGTGTTAAAGTTTCATGAAGAAATTCTATGTGTAAGGTGTCCAATTGGAAATTAAGGACCAAATTGAATAAATTAGAAAACTTGGGTTCTAGAAGAAATTTGTATGAAATTACTATGGATTATTAATTAGAGGTCCTTAAAGATTAATTTGCCCAATTTCTAAGTTTTTGGACAAAAGTGGGCATGCATGGAAAATTTTGGAAGTTTAGTAATGAAGGGCATTTTGGTCATTTGGTTAATTAAAGAATAAAAAAGGGAAAAATAAGCCAAAATCATGTCATTAATCTTCTCCATGCTGCCGAAATTTGCATGCTCTCCATAGCTAGGGTTTTCAACATGTCAAGCTTAACAGTAAGTGCTCCCTAGCCCCGTTTTTAATGCTCTTTGTATTTTTGAGATTCTTGTAACATGCTCTTTCTATTTCTACCCATATTTCACGCTAGGGTTCATGTTAAAAAATTTACCCATGCATGATATGTTTGTGTTTTGATGATTTATGAAGGAATATGAGAGTTTAAAGGATAGTAAACAACTTTTACTAAGTAGTTTTTCATGAAAATGGCTTAAGGGACCATTTTGTAAAAGTTGTGAAAATGGGTAGAAAAATGTGAAATGAAAGAAAACATGGGCTGCTATCGGCAAGAAAACTATTCGACTAGGTTTGGGTAACTTAGAAATTTCATGCATTTCATTATATGAGCCTTAGGACTAAATTGTAAAAGTATGAAAGGTTAGGGGCAAATTGATCATTTTGCCCGGGGGTGAGTTTTAAACCCTAAAATAAAAAATGTGATGTATTAACAGTCAAATTTTATTGATATAGACCCTGAGGAACCAATTCCGGAGGTCAACTGTACAAAACAAAAGGTTTCGAAATAACTAAAATACGAAATCGAAGCAATTACCAGTTAAGTTCGTATAACCTGAAGTAAACTCTTAATATACATATGCATGCATGTTCTTGAATGTATAAAAATTTAGATATTTATTGCATGATAATTTATGAAATGTACTTGTGTAAATGAAAGATGATGAATGTCCCGATTGAAATAGAAAGGGAAATCCGCTGGATAAATTATGGCTTACATGACATGAGATCCTGCATGTGTTGCAGAAAAGGATTTAGCCCGGACGGGTAATTTGTTGATATCAAAATAGAAAGGATCCAGCCCGGACGGGTGTTCTTTGAGTGATCGAGCCTCCTGAGTAATATGGGTGCATTAAGGATTTAGCATGGATGGGTAATCTGATTCAGGACTGAATTTAGCTTGGAATTGGCAATTCAGATTTGAGCTTATGAGAGAAATTGTCATTGAAAGGGATTTAGCATAGACTGGTAATTTGGATATTTCTATATGAGTTAATACTATCGGGGATTTAGACTGGACTGGTAATCCTGTCGTAAGATATAAGGTTCATGGGAGTGCGAACTTGAGAAGATCACTTGCATGACTTGATGGTAATTGGGTTATCCATTGAGATTTTTGAGAAATTCAACGGGATTAACATGAGAAATAGAAATGGAAATAATGAATTGATGAGCTCATCTAAGATTAATGACATGATGTATTGTTATGAGACTAACTTGATGATTGAGTGCATGTGATTGGGAAACTATTTCATGCTTGATAGAATTATTGCCTAAATATGGTTGTATGCTAATTAACTGGTAAGTTTACTTTCCAGTTATCCGGACTTACTAAGCATACAAATGCTTACCCTCTTCTCTTTTCCCTGTCTTACAGAGCTCGTGGACTCGTGAAGATTGGAAGAAAATTGGAGAATCAACACATTATCGATTTGTTCTGCTTTGGTATATAGATACTTTTATTTCGTTTAATGGCATGTATAGGATTTTTGGTTATTTTGTTATATTTGTCATTTGGCTGGCCAATGTATGGCCTAAATGGTATACTTATTCTTTTGTATATGGCCATAAAATATGGCTCATATTGATATAGGTTG
Source organism: Gossypium arboreum (assembly GCF_025698485.1). NCBI lineage: Eukaryota > Viridiplantae > Streptophyta > Magnoliopsida > Malvales > Malvaceae > Gossypium > Gossypium arboreum. The sequence goes on along the minus strand of NC_069074.1, from coordinate 64,276,399 downwards.
TAAACCTACTAGTGAAGCATGTCTATGTTTAAATGTTTCATGAGATACGATGATAAGGCTTATCATGAATGGATGATTGAAATGGAACCTAATAATTTGAGAGTGCACATAGCATATAATGGTATATGGTTATAATATGGCGTAAGTGTAAAATGTAAAATGTGCTATGTTAAACCCGAATATGAAAAGGATAATTGAGCATGTACTAAACCGATGAGATGATGTTAACATGCAATAAGTTATGTCAAGGTTGTTTAAGAGTATAATTAGGCCATGTTAAATACCATTGAAGTCTCTAAGTGAGTATGGATGTTAGAAGGTGACCAAAGGCTTGGAAAATAGCCTTAAAATAGTCCACACGGGTAGACACAGGGGCATGTGTCTAGGCCCTATGTGGCACACGGTCAGCCCCCATGGGCATGATGCCTGGCCGTGTGTCCCATACACTTAAAATTTTAGGTCAGTTTTCATGGTAGTAAACATACGGGTAGAGACACAGCCGTGTGTCTCAACCGTGTGGAGGACACGACCTAGCACACAGACGTGTGCCTTGGCCGTGTGCCTCAAAATGAATGATGACGTCATAAACAAAATGTTTGGGTTTTTGAACACGGACGATGAAATGGGCGTGTTTAGGCCGTGTGAGGGACACGAGACAGGGACACGGGCATGTACTTGGCCATGTGAAAATCATTGTAGGTTCGAAATGAAAAATAAATCTAAATAATTCAACACGGGTGGGACACACGGGCATGTCCCTAAGCACACAGGCGTGTGCTTTGCGTCCACACGGACGTGTGAGGCATAACCCTAGTAATTTTTCTAAAATTTTCTATAGTTCTCGGTTTAGTCCCGAATCACTTTTAAAGTATGTTTTGGACTTTGTAGGTCCATAATCGGGACACTATGATGTTGTTTGGTCGGTTTTAAATTAATATGAAATTTTATAACCTGTATTTTCCAAAGGTATCCGAGTATGTATTTGGTAACGCCTTGTACCTTGTTTCGGTCTCGAGTACGGGTAAGAGGTGTTACTTATAAGAAAATACGTGTTGTTAATTTTGAATAAATATGAGATTTATATGCTGAAATGAAATATGTTATCTTATATATTGTTGGCCACATGCAAATAAGTTTGGGAATTATGTTTACAAAATTGTCTCGATCGAGTTACGATGTCCGAAAGCCCCGTAAGAACCTTAAGAATAGCTAGGATACATATGTCATGACATAGGATTCCTGATATATGTTCTCGTGTAAGACCACGTCTGGGACGTTGGCATCGATATGTGGTTACGAGTAAGACCATGTTTGGGACATCAGCAACGTATTTGATTCGTGTAAGACCCTATCTGGGATAGTGGCATCGATATGAGATAGCTTTTAAGACCACGTCTGGGACGTTGGCATTGTATGATATATGTGATTATCCGAGAATCCTATTCAATTCCGAATGGTTCAACGGGCAATGATAAGTTGTGATCAAAGGTGTAAAATGAGCTAAAACGATCAGGTATGAGTTAGTTGATTACCTAATCAAAAATAAGGTAAGTTGGCCATTTGATATGTGATATAAATTATATAAGTTATTAATGTGAACATATGTGCACTTGCAAAGTATATTCGGCTATAGGTTATGTATATGTATGTGACGTTGTATTTTGGTTCATAAGTACATGTATATGTGTGTGAACACATTCGGTCATATAATGATGTTATATCATTGAAATTGAATAATACTTTGAATGTGTATATATGAATATGTACAATCAGTTAAGATAAAATTATTTATGAAAGCATATGTTAAATATGGAATGTTGAGCTTGATATTATATGTAACTATGATAGTATAACTTGGTTTGGTTAAAATAAGTTGATAATGTTATTGAGTTGATTATTTGCTTATGACTTACTAAGCTATGATAGCTTACTGTGTGTGTTTATATTTGCCTTTATTTTATAGATTTTGGAGATTAGTTACGAGCTTAAGGATCGTCAGCAAAGTCCATCACACTATTGACCGTTGTTGGTATTTGATAAGTTTACACTTGAACTTATGGCATGTATAAGCTAGGTTGTTTTTGGTCAAGTTTGAAGCATGTATATATATTAAGCCATGCGAAAATGGCTAATATGCTATGTGAATATGTGAAACTTTAGTCAAGTTTATGTGTATTTTGTATATTGAAAATGGTTGGTGGTTTTGGATGTGATTTGATTAAATAGGCTATGGTATGTCCATAAGTATGTTTTAAGCTTGTTATGTTATTCGTGGTTAAAATCATTTGGCTTTAGTTCATGCATAGATAAACATGTATGTGAATTTGGTTGATATGTTTAGTTAAAGCGTTATTATGTGATTTAGTAATAAAGAATATTCAGTTATATCCAAATATGCTTGGAGTATATTTCGATGTGCATGTTATATGGTATGAATTGTCTTTATGAAGAGATTATTGATTTGGTTTATTAATGAAGTAAAATGACAATGATGTTTATATGAATATTGGCTTTACAAGAGATGTTTTGGCTTATTTTAAAGTATTTAGAACTTATATGATTTTAATGGTTATTATTACTACCGAATTGACAAGAAATAAGTAGGTTTGCATTGTATTTTGGTATAATGTAAAATATATGTAATTAATAAGATTTGGCATATATTTATATATATAAGTATATGATGTAAAGATTTAATATTTATACATTAGTTGAGTTATATTGGTAAATAGTTTGATATGACACAAATTTTAGTAATATGTATATTTATGTACTTAGCCAAATATTTGATCTTTGAATTAGTTAAATATGATCTTTGTTATAATGCTTGATTGGTAATATTAGCATGTTTATATATATTTGGTTATGTTATGTTAAAATATTAGACAAATTATGTTTGATATATTGGTTTGGCTTTTTGAAATACATAGACATGTATAGTGATTGAATAAAGCTAAAAGTGGACAAATGTTAAACATATTTGTATTCGGCTGATGCATTGAAAAATGACCAAATGAATAGTGATTTGTGCATTAGTAAATCATGAAGATTATATGAGTTTTATGTGATGTATAAATGTTATACTTGATTTAAAAATGAATAGTGGTATATAGATTAGTCCTTGAATATTGGTAATAATTTGATTGATTTAAAAGTTGTGCAAGTGTATGCATATGATTGTTCAAAAATTTGTGTTTCGTCTGGTAATACCTCGTAACCCCATCTCGGTGAAGGATACGGGTTAGGGGTGTTACAGGTGTTTAGTAAGAATTTTCTTGTTAAGTCAACTGAGTTTGTGATTAAAGTATAAAACCCTTTAGGCAAATATGTCCTAGTTGATAAAGTTTGCAGGAACTGTCATTTGATGATTCAATGTTACTGTTTTCCTGCAAATTTGATGCTACTACCATTTGATGAGTTCGATGTAATTTTGGGTATGGATTGGTTGATGCTGCATGATGCTGTTGTAAATTGTAGATGAAAAGATATTGAATTGAAATGCCAGAACAGTGAAATTCTTCGAATGGAATCAGATGAGTCGAGTGGACTACCTGTTGTGATTTCATCTATGTCAGCTCAAAACTGTGTGAGAAAAGGTTATGAAGCTTATCTTACTTATGTACTAGATACAAAAATGTCTGAATCGAAAATTGAATCAGTACCAGTAGTCTGTGAGTATCTGAATGTATTTCTAGAAGAGTTACCTAGGTTGCCACCGATCAGAGAGGTTGAGTTTGCTATTGAGTTAGTACTAGGAACATCACTGATATCTATAGCTCCGTTTAGAATGGCTCTAACAAAGTTGAAAGAGTTGAAAGCTCAGTTGCAAGAATTAATGGATAATGGTTTTGCACGACCTAGTTTTTCACCCTGGGGTGCGCCAGTGTTGTTCGTAAAAAAGAAAGAGGGATCAATGAGAATGCGTATTGATTATCGGTAGCTTAATAAGGTTACGATAAAGAAAAAGTATCCATTGCCGAGAATAGATAATTTATTTGATTAGTTGAAAGAGGCAACAGTATTTTCGAAGCTTGATTTGGGAACTGGCTACTATCAGTTGCGAGTTAAGGATTCAGATGTGCTAAAAATTGCATTCAGAACAAGGTACGGGCATTATGAATTTCTTGTTATGCTTTTTGGATTAACTAATGCTCCTGCCATTTTTATGGATTTGATTAACCAAATTTTTAGATCGTATTTAGACAGATTTGTTATTGTGTTCATTGACGACATTCTGATATATTTACGAGATGAGTCTGAGCATTCCGAGCATTTGAGAATTGTGCTACAAACCTTGTGAGATAAGCAAATGTTCGCCAAATTCAGTAAATGTGAGTTTTGACTTCGAGAGGTCAGATTTTTGGGACATATTGTTTCAGCTGAAGGCATACGAGTTGATCCAAGCAAGATTTCTACAGTTTCTGATTGGAAGCCACCGAGAAATGTACCTAAAATAAGAGGTTTTCTAGGACTACCTGGCTACTATCGATGTTTTTTTAAAGGATTTTCGATGATTGCTACACTGATGACTAGATTGTTACAAATAGATGTGAAGTTCGAGTGGTTTGAAAAATGTCAACAGAGTTTTGATCAGTTGAAAACATTTTTAACTGAGGCACCAGTGTTGATTCAACCTGAGTCGGGTAAAGAGTTTGTGGTTTTTAGCAATGCGTCATTGAACGGTTTGGGTTGCATTTTGATGCAAGAAGGAAAAGTGATAGCTTATGCCTTTAGACAGTTAAAGCATCATGAAAAGAATTATTTGATGCATGATTTAAAGTTGGCTACTATTGTATTTGCATTGAAAATTTGGCGACATCATTTGGATTGCGAGAAGTGCCATATCTTTACCGATCACAAGAGCTTGAAATAAATAATGACTCAGAAAGATTTGAATTTGCGACAACAAAAATGGCTAGAGTTGCTGAAAGACTATGAGTTAGTGATTGATTATCATCCCGGGAAAACGAATGAAGTCGCAGATGCTTTGAGTAGAAAATCATTATTTGCTTTGAGAGCGATGAATACTCAGTTAACCTTGTCTGATAATGGTTCGATACTAGTAAAGTTGAAAGCTAAACCGGTTTTTCTTCAGCAAATTTGTGAAGCTCAAATGTGTGACAATGAATTGCAAGCTAAAAGAGTGCAATGTCAGTCGATTAGTGGTTCAGACTATCAGATCGGATCTGACGATTGTTTAATGTTCCAAGATAGAATTTGTGTAGCAAAGAATTCTAAGCTCATTCAAAAAATTTTACACGAAGCACATAGTGGTTGTCTATCTGTTCACCCAAGGAGTACTAAAATGTAAAATGATTTGAAACAATTGTATTGGTGGTCGGGCATGAAACAAGACATTTCAGAGTTTGTGTTGAGATGTTTAGTTTGTCAACAAGTAAAAGCCGAGCATCAGGTGCCTTAGAGATTACTACAACTGGTGATGATACTAGAATGGAAATGGAATAGAGTTACGATGGATTTCATATCGAGTTCGCCCCTGTCTCCTAAAAAGAAAAATGCTATTTGGGTTGTCGTTGAATGATTGACGAAATCAACACATTTCATTCCAGTACGTACAGATTATTCACTTGATAATTTGGCTGAGTTGTATATTTTCGAGATAGTTAGATTGCACGGGGTGCCAACTTCGATTATATCGGATAGAGATTCGAGGTTTACGTCGCGATTTTGGAAGAAATTGCAAGAAGCTCTGGGTACGAAGTTGAACTTTAGTACCGCATTTCATCCGCAAACCGATGGTAAGTCTGAGAGAGTGATACAAATTCTCGAAGATATGCTTCGTTGTTGTGTTTTAGAATTTGAAGGTAACTGGGAGAAATATTTGTCGTTGGTCAAATTCGCATATAATAACAGCTTTCAATTGAGCATAAAGATGGCACCGTATGAAGCTTTGTATGGTTACAAATGCCAAACCCCGTTGTATTGGACTAAACTGAGTCAGAAAAAGAATCATGGGGCTGATTTAATCCGAGAGACTGAAGATAAAGTGAAGGTAATTCGTGACAGTTTGAAAGTAGCTTCAGATCGACAGAAATCGTACACAGATTTGAAATGAAAAGACATTTAATTTTAGATCGGCGAGAAAGTATTCTTGAAAGTATCTCAGTGGAAGAAAATTCTTTGATTTGGTCGCAAAGGCAAACTGAGTCCGCGATTCATCGGGCCGTATGAAATCATAGAAAGAATAGGGTCAGTAGCATATCGGCTAGCTTTACCATCAGAATTAGAAAAGATTCACAGCATGTTTCATGTGTCAATATTACGCCGGTATAGATCCGATCCATCACCTGTAATTTTCCTGTCAGAGATTGAAATTCAACCCTATATGACTATAACGGAGAACCGATTAGAATTTTAGCTCGAGAGGTTAAGGAATTGAGAAATAAACACATAGCTTTAGTGAAAGTGTTGTGCAAATGTCACGGGGTCGAAGAGGCTACATGGGAACATGAGGAACCTATGAGAAAATAGTACGCTAACCACTTTTCTGGTAAGATTTTTAAGGACGAAAATTCCTAAAAGGAGAGAGTTGTAACAGCCCTTTTTTAATCAAATCAGAATAGTAGTTTCTGAACCACAAATTCAAAGTCAAATTAATTATTTTATTATTATTTTAATGTTTACAGCATGATAGTAAAATTATGTGAAAGTTTCGTTTAGAAATTTTATCGTTTGAATTCTCAATTCGGTAAAAAGGACTAAATCGCGTAAAGTGCAAAGGTGATGTTCTAATAGCTAAAGGTATTAAATAGCTATAGAACCTTAAAGTAAGAGTCCTTAAGTGGTAATTGGACTATTTCAATTTTGAGTGGACTATTATGGCCATATATTAAGTGATTTTAATGTTTATTTAAACAAGGTTAATATAGTAATTTGTAAATAACTTAAGTAAAATAATGGAAAACATAATGTAACACCATCTTTTCTTCATTTCCACCACAAAAAAAAAGAATAAGCCATGGAACCTCTTTAGGGTTCAGTCACTTAGTAGCTCAATTGGTAAGTGATTTTGACTCGGTTTTTAATGTTTTCTATGTTTTTGAGATCATTGCAGCTTACTCTAGCTAGCCCAAGGACTATTTTGCAAAATTTAAAAGATTTAGGATGTTTCCATTGATGAATAAGCATGTATTTTAATGATTGATAATAGATTGTGAATGGTTGATGATAGTTATACAAGTTCTGTTAAGTGATTTTTAGTGAAAATGCAAATTAAGGATTTAATTGAGAAATATGAAAAGTTTATGGGTAAATTGTGGAATAAATGAAAAATATGGGCTGATATGTGTACTAGGAAAATTCAGCTAGCATGGGTTGGTATTAAATTGCATGAATTTGTGATTTTATGAAATAAGGACTAAATTATAAAAGTTGTGAAATCTTGGGGTAAAAGTGTAAATATGCTTTAATGAGTGTTTTGGATTAAATTGAATAGCAATATTATTAAATAAGCTAAATCTTATTACATATAGATCAAGAAAAGTGAAATTCGGATCTAGATCGAGGGAAAAACAAAGTACTCAACTAATCGACCTATTTCATCATTTTTGTGAATATAGGTAAGTTTGTATGATTGATAGGCTTAATGTTATATGTGTTTATATGATTAAAATTATAATTGTTGTAACACCCCTTACCCGGCCCAGACGTTATGGCCGGATCCGACATGCCACATCGAAGCATTCAAAACATTTCCGATCTAGAAAGAAAACTTCTTGAGTGTTTTAAAAGATGATTTCATTATAGGTTAAAGTGAATGGAAGTCATGCACCGTAGGAAACCTAAAAGAGGAGGTGAGTCCATCGATCGCTTAAGTACCAAACTCCTTCGGATCCAATCCTAAACATGCAAACCGCCATTGCCATACCTTAACGTCATGTATATTTCTAGAAAACCGATTTGATTAAGTCCTTTTTAGGAAAAGTGATTAATTTTGGAAAATATCTTCATTGAGGAAGCTTTGCTTGTTTTCGTATTATTTTGAAATCAATTCTTGTTTTTGAAAACGCGCCTAAAGCTATCCAATTTCAACAGTTAAATATAAATATTACCTATCTTAATAAAACATATAAAACCATCAAAAATAAATAAGCGGCCTTATTACATTTAAAAGCCCAAAACCTCAAACGTAATTAAAAGGATGTCCAGTTCACCAGAAGAAAATCAAACTTTCAGAACGGGTGGCCACTCCGAATTCCCTCACAGCTCCAAGCCCACTATGGTTCGGGATTACTGCGTGGATGAAAATAAAAGGGTGAGTTTGGGGAAACTCGATGTGTAAAATAACCCAACCATAGTCTAAATCAGCTCAACCCACAGAAATAGAATAAGTTGGCCTTAGCCCAGAACAGAAATTCAGAATAAAGCCCATAGGCCCATAATAGAACAGAACAGATATTACATGTTTATGTAGAAACCCAACCCAGATTCATCCATAACACCCCCGTACCAGCCTTACACCATGTGGGGAGACTACTCGACCCACCCAACCGCTACACACCACAGAAATCGCAGCGAGGCTACCAGATATTGTGACGAAGTCACCAGATCTGAATATTGTGGCGAGCCACCGTAAGCAGATATATGTGAGCCACCGGATCGATAATCGTGGCATAGCTACCAGAACAGATATATGTGGCAGAGCCACCAGATCAGATAATTGTGGCATAGCCACCAAGACGCTTCCTCCATAATATAACCCATGTCCCCATGCAACAGATATATAATCATGGCATACATCATACGTAATCGATCGTCATGCTTTTCACCAAAAGTAACCCTAGGGGTATAATGGTAATTTTGCATACATAGGGTATTCAAGTAATTTAACTATTCTTAAGGTTTTCATACATAACATAGCCATTTACGTACGATCAGAAACACTTACCGCATTTTCTTACCAATTTGGGCCCATTGGCCCATTATCCCATTTCTGGCCCATTAAGCCCAAAAATATTGAAATGCACAGAATCGCGCACTTTGCAGTCTTATCACTTTAATTTACCATATACATCAAACTATTAATCTCATGAGCATTCACACACTCGCAAGATCTCAAAATACCGGCTTTTTGGCATTTCGGCTTTTCGGCTTGTGCCGATCTAGTCTATAAGAGGGTGTTAGTTACACACCTGTTTGCGACGATATGCTGACGAGATCCACACACGAACCGCCTACAATTGGATTACTAACACGTTAATATAACTATTCAAATACAAACTACGTATTAACCCCTTACAATATTCGGCCAACCACACCTACAGATCATAGTAAGCTTATAAGAAAACAATAAGCAACTCATTAACAAATTTTTGTCAATGTTTACCACATAATCATAATTTCACTGCAAGCTGTCTTCCTGAGCAACAGTCACTAAATTATTTAGAACTGGAGCTACGAAACTCCAAATCAAGTGCTGTTAATTTTTCCTGAAAATAGACTCATATATCTTCTATCCATAAAATTTTCAGAATTTTTGGTATGGCCAATCAATACCAGATTTTTCTTAAAGTTTCCCATGTTTCACTGTTTGACTAATCTGACCACTCTTCAATACGAATCAAATTTCTCATTGTACAGAATTCAAAATATGTTCTCGTTTATTCCATTTGAAACTAGACTCATTAAGCTTTAATTACATAATTTATACAGCTTCTAACTCATCTCCCACAATTTATGGTGATTTTCCAAAGTCACGTTACTGCTGCTATCCCAAGCAGATTTATTACCAAATCACTCTTTCACACCTAACTTGCATGCTTGTTATTTAAACATGTATATCACCAATAAATCATCACATATCTATGATTTTACTTAAGTAGAATCTCCATTTCATCATTTTAAAGCATAACATGTTAGCCGATTTTTCCCCTTAGCATCTAAGGCACATGCATGCTCATTTGTTTGGCTCAACTTCACCTATCTTCCATTTTTCATCAAAAGAACATGAAACAACAACCATTTCCTTCATTTTAATTCATGACTAAATGCTCACAACACAACTAAAAACCAAAATATGCTTCAAGAGTTAAGGTAGAATCAAGAAGAACTCATGAACATCAAGATAGAAGCAAACTACAACATCAAGATAGAAGCAAACTACCATGAACTTACCTTCAATTTTCTTCCCCAAGTGACCGAACATTCAAGAGCTTTCTCCTCTCCTTTCTTTTCTCTAACTTTCGGCTATGATGAACAAAGATGGACAAAACTTTGTTCTTTTCACCCCTTTTTCTTTTAATAAAATTTCATATTTCATCCATTTAATTCTTTAATACAAAAGACATGAAATGCCCATCATGGAACATTTACCTAAACCATTATCATGGAACATTTACCTAATCCATTATCATGGAATATTTACCTAATCCATTATCATGGAACATTTACCTAACCTATTATCAATTTGTACCATGAATTATGGATATCAAGTGCTCATATTGTCTACAACAACATGATGGCTGGCCACTTCATGTAAAATGGGAGGTTTGTCATGCAAATCCTCCTATTTTGCACTCCTATTTATTTGGCCACTTCAATTTAGCCTATACCATTTTCAAACATTTTCACATAGGTTCTATTTCATAATTTCACCCCCTTTTTCTTATGGAACAAAAATTAACTAAAATTGTCGGGTTCTATCTTAAGCTTGGGCCTTCTAGAGGCCCACTAACATAATTAAACCTATGCCAACATTCACAGAATTCTCGAAAATTGGGGCGTTACAACTCTACCCTCCTTAAAGAAATTTCGTCCTCGAAATTTACCTGATCCAACTAGTTGAGGGTATTGTTGACGCATAGTCTCTTTTGATTCCCAAGTAGCTTCTTCCCTTCCATGATTACGCCAAAGTACTTTCACTAACGGGACAGATTTCCTTCTGAGAACCTTAACATCTCGAGCCAATATTTGCACAGGCTCCTCCTCAAAGGTCAAATCAGCATGAACTTCAATTTCTGCAACTGGCACGACATGAGCAGGGTTAGAACGATAACACCTTAACATGGAGACGTGAAAAACATCGTGAATCCTGTCTAACTCTGGAGGCAATTCCATTTGATAAGCCACTGGGCCTACTCGCTTCAAAACTCGATAAGGCCCAATGAACCGCGGACTCAACTTGCCCTTCTTACCAAACCTTAATATCTTCTTCCAAGGAGAAACCTTTAAGAAGACCATATCACCTATTGAGTACTCAATCTCCTTACGCTTCAAATCTGCATACGAATTTTGCCTATCAGATGCTTCTCTTAACTGGTCCCTAATTATTCTGACCTTATCCTCAGTATCAGCTACCAACTCTGGTCCAAGAACTTGTCGCTCTCCTAGTTCGGTCCAACAACTAGGTGTACGACACCTTCGTCCATCTGATTACTTCATACGGTGCCATCCGAATACTACGTAATAGCTGTTATTGTATGCAAATTTTTCCAATGGCAAGTAATCCTCCTAACTACCTCGAAAATCAATCACGCATCCCCTCAACATGTCCTCCAGAATCTGAATAACCCTTTCCGATTGACCATCAGTCTGGGAATGGAAAGCTGTACTAAAATTCAATCGCGTCCCCAATGTCTAATGCAACTTTTGCCAAAACCGAGATGTAAATCTGGGATCCCGATCAGAAATAATTGAAACTGGGACTCCATGAAGTCACACAATCTCTGCCACATACAACTTGGCTAACTTTTGAAGTGAAAAGTCAGTATGAACAGGTATGAGATGGGCCGATTTGGTCAACTTATCCACAATCACCCACACCGAGTCTTTATTTGATGGTGTCAAAGGCAACCCACTCACAAAGTCTATGGTTACCCTCTTCCACTTCCAAAATGGTATCTTCACTGGCTGCAACAGTCCAGAGGGTAATTGATGCTCAGCTTTCACTTGCTGGCATGTCAGACATTTCCCTACAAACTCCATTACTTCTCGTTTAAGTCCAGGCCACCAGTACAATTCTCGTAAGTCGTGATACAACTTGTTCCCTCCAGGGTGCATGGCACAAAGTCCCCCATGAGCTTCCTTCAATATTGTCTGCCTCAAGTCAGAGTCCTTCGGGACACAAACTCTTCCTTGGGAACACAGAACTCCTTCACCATTTAACCCAAACTCAGAAGTTTCCCCTTCCTTAACTTGTTGAAAACGAGCGACCAAAGACTCATCGTTCAACTACTTTTCCTTAATCTGATCTACCCAGGTTGGCCTCACTTGTAACTCAGCCAACAGACTTCCATCATCATACAGACTCAGACGACCAAACATTGCTCTCAGATCAGATACAGCTCTACGACTTAGAGCATCGGCTACCACATTAGCCTTGCCTGGGTGATACTCGATCGAATAGTCATAATCATTAAGCAACTCAATCCATCTCTTTTGCCTAAGGTTCAGCTCCTTCTGAGTCAACAAAACTTAAGACTCTTATGGTCAATGTATATAATACACCTTTCTCCATACAAGTAATGTCTCCAAATCTTAAGTGCAAATATCACTGCTGCCAACTCTAAATCATGAGTCGGATAGTTCCCCTCATGAGGCTTAAGCTGTCGTGATGCAAATGAAACCACCTTACCCTCTTGCATTAACACGCAGCCCAAACCCACGTGTGATGCGTCACTGTACACACTAAAATCCTTCCCAGACTCCGGCTGAATTAACACAGGTGCTTCAGTCAGAATTTTCTTCAACTTCTCAAAAGCTTCCTGCTGCTTCTCAGTCCATACAAACGGTACTCCTTTCCTTATGAGTTTTTTCAGGGGTGCATCCATAACAGAAAAACCTTCCACAAACCTTCTGTAGTATCCTACTAGTCCTAGGAAACTCCGTATTTCCGACACTGACCTAGGCGGCTTCCACTCCAAAATCGCTTCAATTTTCTGAGGGTCCACCTTAATCCCCTCAACAGAGACCACATGTCCTAAGAAGGTTACCTCCCTCAACCAAAATTCACACTTGCTGAACTTCACAAAGAGTTCATTCTCCCTTAACACTTGCAGCACTATACGGAGATGCTCATCATGTTTCACTTCAATTTCAGAATATACCAGGATATCGTCAATAAAGACGACTACGAACTGATCTAAAAATGGTTAGAACACACGATTCATCGATCCATAAATCTTGCAGGAGCGTTAAATCATCAAATGGCATAACCAGAAACTCGTAATGACCATACCGAGTCCTGAATGCCGTCTTTTGGATATCTGCCTCCTTAACCTTTAACTGATGATATCCAGATCGAAGGTCGATCTTGGAAAATACAGAAGCTCCTCTAAGCTGGTCGAACAGATCGTCAATCCTTGGCAGTGGATACTTATTCTTAATCATCAATTTGTTCAACTGGCTATAATCAATGCACATCCACATCATACCATCCTTCTTTTTTTCACAAATAGCACCGGTGCTCCCCATGGAGACACGCTTGGCCTAATGAAGCCCTTATCCAACAACTCTTGAATTTGTGCCTTTAGCTCCACCAACTCCTTCGGTGCCATTCTATACGGTGCGATAGACACTGGCGCCGTTCCAGGCAACAAGTCGATTCCAAACTCCACTTCTCGGTTCGGAGGCAATCCTAGAAGCTCCTTTAGAAAAACATCTTGGAACTCCTTTACGGTCCTAACCTTATCCACTGTCAGTCCCTCCTCTTTCGACTAACTTACAAATGCCAAATAGGCCTCACAACCTATATTCTGCCACATTCGGGGCTATACCAGACACGCCCCTAAAGATCTGCGCTCCGTTAGCCCGAAGTCATTCAGAAATAGATCCCTAAATTCCGTTGCCTGTACTTGCCCCGGCAACCCTTTCCAGAGCATGAAGCATTTTCTATGACAAGGCATCATCCCCGGCACCATGGTCATGAGACTCTACCTCTGTTGCCGGTGGTATCGGTGCATCCACCGCTGGCATATGTCCCGAAGACAAAGATCTCACTCGAGCACTTCCTCGGCCCCGTCCACGGCCTCTTCCACGAGCGGCTCTTGTACTCATATCGTATTATCCAATTACGAATGTTTATGCATTAATTCAATATTCCAGTTTTTATTACGGATGTTTTTATGAATCAGACAGTAATTCAGAGTTTGTTTTTGCAGAATCGAAGTCTAGCTACAGTTTCAGTCTCTTATCAAATTTTTCTATGGTTTCAGTATCATCCTATCTAGAGTATCCTAGCAGGATTTTAGTACAGGCAGATAATTCAGAAAATATTTAGAAAAATTCAGAATACTTACAAACTTGAGCCAGAGATTTGGAATGCCACCTTCTAAAGATCTAAATTTTGAAAATCGAGTTTTTCGCATTCTTTATAAAATTTTCGCTTTCGAAAATCTTTGTTTTTGTAAACCCATTCCACAGCCGAGTTGTTGCAACCTAAGCTCTGATACCATTAAATGTAACACCCCTTACCCGGCCCAGATGTTATGGCCGGATCCGACCCGCCACATCGAAGCATTCAAAACATTTCTGATCCAGAAAGAAAACTTACTGAGTGTTTTAAAAGATGATTTCATTATAGGTTAAAGTGAATGGAAGCTGTGCACCAGGTAGGAAACCGGAAAAGAGGAGGTGAGTCCATCAGACTACTTAAGTACCAAACTCCCTTCGGATCCAATCCTAGACATGCAAACTGCCATTGCCATACCTTAACGTCATGTATATTTCTAGGAAACCGATTTGATTAAGTCCTTTTTAGGAAAAGTGATTAATTTTGGAAAATATCTTCATTGCGGAAGCTTTGCTTGTTTTCATGTTATTTTGAAATCAATTACTGTTTTTGAAAACGCGCCCTAAAGCTATCCAATTTCAACAGTTAAATATAGATATTACCTATCTTAATAAACATATAAAAACCATGAAAAATAAATAAGCAGCCTTATTACATTTAAAACCCCAAAACCTCAAATGTAATTAAAAGGATGTCCAGTTCACCAGAAGAAAATCAAACTTTCAGAACGGGTGGCCACTCCGAATTCCCTCACAACTCCAAGCCCACTATGGTTGGGGATTACTTACGTGGATGAAAATAAAAGGGGTGAGTTTGGGGAAACTCAGTGTGTAAAATAACCAAACCATAGTTTAAATCAGCTCAACCCACAGAAACAGAATAAGTTGGCCTTAGCCCAGAACAGAAATTCAGAATAAAGCCCATAGGCCCATAACAGAACAGAACACATATTACATGTTTATGCAGAAACCCAACCCAGATTCATCCATAACACCCCCGTACCAGCCTTACACCATGTGGGGAGACTACTCGACCCACCCAACCGCTACACACCACAGAAATCACAGCGAGGCTTCCAGATATTGTGACGAAGTCACCAGATACAGATATTGTGGCAGAGCCACCAGAACAGATATATGTGGCAGAGCCACCAGATCAGATAATCGTGGCATAGCCACCAGAACAGATATATGTAGCAGAGCCACCAGATCAGATAATTGTGGCATAGCCACCAGGAAGCTTCCTCCATAATATAACCCATGTCCCCATGCAACAGATATATAATCATGGCATACATCATACAGAATTAGATTGTCATGCTTTTCAGTCAAAAGTAACTCTAGGGGTATAATGGTAATTTTGCATACATAGGGGTATTCAAGTAATTTAACTATTCTTAAGGTTTTCATACATAACATAGCCATTTATGTACGATCAGAAACACTTACCGCGTTTTCTTACCAATTTGGGCCCGTTGGCCCATTATCCCGTTTTTGGCCCTTTAAGCCCAAAAATATCGAAATGCAAAGAATCGCGCACTCTGCAATCTTATCACTTTAATTTACCATATACATCAAACTATTAATCTCATGAGTATTCACACACTCGCAAGATCTCAAAATACCGGCTTTTCGGCATTTCAGCTTTTCAACTTGTGCCGATCTAGTCTATAAGAGGGTGTTAGTTACACACATTTTATGACGATATCTTGTGAGATCCACACACGAACCGCCTACAATTGGATTACTAACACGTTAATCTAACTATTCAAATACAAACTACGTATTAACCCCTTACAATATTCGGCCAACCACACCTACAGATCATAGTAAGCTTATAAGAAAACAATAAGCAACTCATTAACAAATTTTTGTCAATGTTTACCACATAATCATAATTTCACTGCAAGCTGTCTTCCTGAGCAACAGTCACTAAATTATTTATAACTGGAGCTACAAAACTCCAAATCAAGTGCCATTAATTTTTCCTGAAAATAGACTCATATATCTTATATCCATAAAATTTTCAGAATTTTTGGTATGGCCAATCAATACCAGATTTTTCTTAAAGTTTTCCATGTTTCACTGTTTGACTAATCTGACCACTCTTCATTACGAATCAAATTTATCATTGTATAGAATTCAAAATATGTTCTCGTTTATTCCATTTGAAACTAGACTCATTAAGGTTTAATTACATAATTTATGCAGCTTCTAACTCATCTCCCACAATTTATGGTGATTTTCCAAATTCACGTTACTGCTGCTGTCCCAAGTAGATTTATTACCAAATCACTCTTTCACACCTAACTTGCATGCTTGTTATTTAAACATGTATATCACCAATCAATCATCACATATCTATGATTTTACTTAAGTATAATCTCCATTTCATCATTTTAAAGCACAACATGTTAGCCGATTTTTCCCCTTAGCATCTAAGGCACATGCATGCTCATTTGTTTGGCTCAACTTCACCTATCTTCCATTTTTCATCAAAAGAACATGAAACAACAACTATTTCCTTCATTTTAATTCATGAATAAATGCTCAAAACACAACTAAAAACCAAAATATGCTTCAAGAGTTAAGGTAGAATCAAGAAGAACTCATGAACATCAAGATAGAAGCAAACTACCATGAACTTACCTTCAATTTTCTTCCCCAAGTGACCGAACATTCAAGAGCTTTCTCCTCTCCTTTCTCTTCTCTAACTTTCGGCTATGATGAACAAAGATGGACAAAACTTTGTTCTTTTCACCCTTTTTTCTTTTAATAAAATTTCATATTTCATCCATTTAATTCTTTAATACAAAAGACATGAAATGCCCATCATGGAACATTTACCTAACCCATTATCAATTTGTACCATGAATTATGGATATCAAGTGCTCATATTGTCTACAACAACATGATGGCTGGCCACTTCAAGTAAAATGGGAGGTTTGTCATGCAAATCCTCCTATTTTGCACTCCTATTTATTTGGCGACTTCAATTTAGCCTATAGCATTTTCAAACATTTTCACATAGGTTCTATTTTATAATTTCACCCCCTTTTTCTTAAGGAACAAAAATTAACTAAAATTGTCGGGTTCTATCTTAAGCTTGGGCCTTCTAGAGGCCCACTAACATAATTAAACCTATGCCAACATTCACAGAATTCCCGAAAATTGGGGCGTTACAATTGTGATATTATGACATTATGGAATCTATCAAAAAAGCATTGACACAATGAGAATCCTGGTTGAACCTTAGGAATAGATAGGATACTAGTGACATGTCATTAGGGGTTATTGTGATTATCTGATCCGGGTGCTGGTCCTGTACATCCTACAAGTGGCTGAGTATACCTGCATGGGTTGTGGTTACTTGATAGCTTGTGAGAGCAGCACCGTGTAGCTACGTCTTGACTGACAGCTTGTGTGAGCAGGCCCGTTGATAGCTCGAGAGTGAGCATATATGTGATATGAGATTGAGATAGCATTGCCTGTGTAAGTGGCACTTTGGTGCGAGATTCTTGAGTATCTGATATTATTCTGAATGGTTCAACGGGAAAAGATGATGGTACGAGGATGTAAGCAATGATAGGATCATTTCAAGTACTCGTGAAAAGTTTGGCAAGTAAGTGATAATTGATACGTTCATATGAAAAGTAAGTGAAAGTTGATGTATTTATACATGATACATAGAATTATGGAAATGTGCAAATTGCTGAGTTGAATGTATTACTTATATTTACTTATGTTCTTTAAATTGTAAATGAATTGGCAAATTATTCGTATTAATCATATGAACTTACTAAGCTATTTTGTTTATTTTATCATGTTTTATAGTGATTTCAAAGCTAGCTCAAATTCAGGGATCGTCGGAGACTTCATCACACTATCAAGTTATCGTTTTGGTACTTTTGAATTTATGTTTTGGAATATATGTCATGTATAGGAACTTTGGTCACATTGGTATATAAGTTGATGATGAATTTAGCCTTTAGAATTGGCTTGTAAATGTTTAAAGTTTAGTCTTGTGTATAGCCATTAATGTTGGCTTAAATTGTTGGTTTGGTTATGTAGATATATATGTGTGTATGGTTTATGTGAGTTCTATTAATGGTTATATAATGCTTGTGAATTATAGGTGTGGTTGATGTCAAATGTTTGATACTAGAGAAGATATATGCTTGTGAATTTGAGCATAATGATACATGTTTGGAAATGTTTACTTATTTGAATTGTATATGTGAATTTGGTATAATGTAATGACCCATTTTGTGACTTGTGTATATTGTGGATAATGGAATTGAGTTGGCATGATTTAAGCTTGATTTAGTTGGTTTGAATGCCTATATATGCTATGTTTTGGTGCAAATTTAGTTGGCATCACACACGGGCGTATCTGATGCCGTGTGAGACACATGGCCTGTTCACAAGGGCGTGTGACATTTGTAACTTAGAAAAATTGTTTAGTTTTGAAAAATTTGTATGTACTCGGTTTAGTCCCGACCCCTTCGTAAAGAATGTTTAAGGTCTCATTGACCTAAGAAAAGGACTTTGTGTTGATGTTTGACTATGATGCTATGATGTGTGAATGATGTTTGTGAATTGATCATAAAAAGTTTTGATATGTCCAGTAATGCCACATAACCCTAGTCCGGTAATGGATACGGGTTAGGGGTACTACATATCGTCCCTTAAATGGACCATTGAGGCCCAAGAAGAGCATTAAAATAAAGTCAGGATTTAATCAGAAACTCTAAGAATTTTTCGTGACATTTTAAAAATTTTCTATGTTACAGGGCTCACACGCCCTTGTGGTCCAAGGGACATGCCCGTGTGACCCTAGGACACGTCTGTGCTGCAGGCCATGTTCAATTCCGTGTAACTCTCTGACTTGTGAACATGGCCATGCCATACTTCCGTGTGCTAGGCCATGTGATTAATTAAATTATTCGAAATTAGGTGCAGGTTTCACACGGCCATAACCCACGTCCGTGTTCCAGGTTGTGTCACACAAACGACTGAGACACACACCCGTGTCT
Organism: Gossypium arboreum; assembly: GCF_025698485.1. Classification (NCBI taxonomy): domain Eukaryota; kingdom Viridiplantae; phylum Streptophyta; class Magnoliopsida; order Malvales; family Malvaceae; genus Gossypium; species Gossypium arboreum. The sequence continues at coordinate 64,257,116 of NC_069074.1, read as the reverse complement.
CTATCCATGTGCTCAATTCTGAGCATATTATTTCTCAAATTTAAGGTGCAGGAGATATACGGCCTAACCACACGCCCATGTACCAGGCCGTGTGTCACATATGGTCTAGACACACGCCTGTGTGTTTTCCCGTGTGGACAAAATAAAGCCATTTATAGCTTCATTTCTCACCCAAAATCACACCAGTGACCTGCACTTAAACTCATATCCAAATACCAATAATTTCAAGCATTCAAATTAAGCAAACTCTATCATTCAATATGGCATATCATTACATGCATGCATGTTTATAATCTTACCTTGGTATATTCCATATGTTAGACATAATTTGATCAACTTCTTAACATACATGTAACTACCATAGTATGACATTACAAGTATATCAAAAACAACCATTACTAGCCATTCTAATGGCTAGATTACAAGTCACATATTTAAGCCATCTATGGCCAATTTAGCCTATACATGCCATTATACAAAAATGATTTTACTATATATACCCAAAATAAGCTAGTGGATTGTGTGATGATGCTCCAATGATCTTCAACCTTCGCGAGCTTCCGAGCACTATAAAACAGGGGAAAAAAATGTTGTAAGCATTACATTCTTAGTAAGTTTGTATAACGGAAACTAAACTTACCAATCCCATTTATTAAATCTAAGCATACAATATCATGTTTTCCATCAATTTGGCAAAATTGCCTAAACACATGCATTCAATCAAACATGTTAGTCACAAAATTTTCATATACATCAAGTAAGCATAGATGATCTCATCATTCAATTTTCCTTCAAGAAATTATTCATTTCATCCCATAATTCCCTTAACATGCCAAGAGTTGTGTCCATTAAATCATTGAAATTCCGATGGATACTCAAGTAGTACACTCAAGGTGTATAATTCAATAACCTGTCAATTCTTATTCAAGAGTACCCATTAGGGCATTTAATCAATGAACACACTCTTGAGCCACATATCGTAATACAGATTGCCAATCCAGGCTAAATCCTTTATGTAACGTATGCTCAGAAGAGCTCAATTAAGATTACCAGTCCAGTCTAAATCCTAATTGTAACATATGCTCGAGAAGGATTATATCAGGGTTACCTATCCGAGCTAAATCCTTTCTATAATGAGATCAATAGGATTACTTGTCTGAGTTAAATCCCATTAGCAAGTAGGACCTTCTTTTATAAGGCAATCATATTTATCCATCGAAATTCAATATTCAAACGAGACTTTACCCTTTTTTTAACATTTCTGAACATATAATCATTTCACACATTTATAATATTCACATAAATATAAATCATATTGCATACAATCATAACATTCAAGTTAACATATTTACATGCTCGATTAAGTTACACGAACTTACCTCGACACTTGTTCGCGTAAATAATTCTACTAATCCGAAACCTTTTCTTTTCCTCAATAACCTTGAATTTGTGTTTTCTAGATCTATATAAATAACTTTAATCATCAATTTCACACATTTCATATTCATTTGGACTCAATTTATGTCCTAGGAAAAATTAGCATTTTGCCCCTAACTTTTCCATAAATTCTAATTTCGTCCTTAGGCTCGAAAAAGGAAATTTATGCAATTTACTCCTTATTCCAAGCCTAATCGAAATTTCAATATAGAATTTACAGAACATATTTTCTATAAATTTCAGAACTTTTTATCAATTTTCACAACTTTACATTTTAGTCCCTAAATCATGTTTTCATCAAAAATCACTTTGTAAAAGTTGTTTATCTATCAACAACCTTTCATTTTCTACCATAAATTTCTAATTTTCAGCATATACATCCATGACCTAATTTCCATACTTTGATAACTCTTCAAATTGATTTCCCAAATAGATTGATTAAGCTATCACAGTTTCAAAAATATTAAAATTACTAAAAACGGGACAAGGAAACTTACCCAATTAAGCCATGAAAGTTTCTTCTCTCTTTCCTAGGGTTTCCATGGATTTTTGGGAAAGAAGATGAGTAAATAAGACGATATTTTCTTTTTCATCTTTTAATTAATTAAATTATTTCAAATTCCAATTTAATCCTTGCCCTTTTTCTAAATTTCCATGGATGAGTCACTAAAATATCTACGTACTTTTCTTTAATGGTCTAATTACCACATAAGGACCTCTAGTTTTGAATTCCATAGCTATTTAATCCTTCTAGCTACTAGAATTCAATTTTTGCATTTTATGCGATTTAGTCCTTCTCGTAATTAAGCACATAATCAATAAAATTTTCTTATCAGAATTTTCACATGACATTTCTAACATATTATGGACCATGTAATAAAATAAAATAAAAAATTTATTTTTGGATCGGATTTGTGGTCCTGAAACCACTATTCCGATTTCATTGAAATTCGGACTATTAAAGTAATGTTGCCATTAGGGGGAGTCTAAAAACAAGCTGTACTATTTTCCTTTAACCAAGGTTTGTCCCTTTGGGTTTTCCTGGTAAAGGTTTTTAACGAGGTAGCTTGTAATAGAAGATTGCGTACTCTTTTTCTTTCATTAGGTTTTTTATCCTATGGGGTTTTTCCTAATAAGGTTTTAACGAGGCACATTATCTACCAATGGACATCCAATGAAGAGTGTTATGAATATCTTATTAAGTGAATGTCCATCATGATCAGGATAAAGTTTTGATATACTTTAAATTCTAATAGTTATTAGAATTAGATCTCTACTTCTTTTTACTTTTTATGCATATAAATAGATATTCTAATAAAATATATAAAAATTAATGTGGTCAATTTTGAAAAAATAATAATAATGCTTCTATTTGTTATGAATATCTTATTAAGTGGATGTCCATCATGATAAAGATAAAGTTTTGATGTACTTTAAATTCTAATAGTTATTAGAATTAGATCTTTACTTTTTTATACTTCTTATGCCTATAAATAGAGACTCTAATGAAGCATTGTAAATTATCCCTTTTGATCAATAAAGTTCATTCTATGTTGCTTTCATATTTTCTTTGTTCTTTATTCTCTCCATTTCTCTTTATTTTATAACACGTTACTAGCACGATCTTGCTCAAAGTGATAGTTCCTTTTATCAACGATCAAATTTATCCTGCATGATTTTCAATATCTTTAACGACAAGATGCAAAGTTTTTACAGTAAGATTTTTTTATTTAATGTTTCATCTCTGATTATTATTTTTCATTCTTCTTTCATTATACGTTATGATTATTTTGATTAACTTATTTTACTTTTTGTTCTTAGGGATGGTGAAAGATTTGATATTGTTATATATATGAAATCGAGAAGATGTTTATAATCACTACTTCTTATCCATGGTAACGATGTTGAAAGATTCAATCTCATAATGGATCATGGTGATGACGATGATGTTAAAGATCTTCAGATATATTTTACTATATTTTATTTATTATATCATGCTTATTATAATTGAAGACTAATCATGGCAACATTAATAGATAGATTATGATTTAAAATCCACGTATGTTTGCAATGTTGATTATGAAATAAAGAATCTATTAGGATGTTTATAAGACCGTCCTATTAGATTTGTTGCATTCCTTGAAGTGAATGTAAACATAAAGAAAATAAAAGATATACACATGGACCACTAAAAGTGGGAACATAGTAATAAATAAGATAACAATAAGAGTTCTCAAGATAACTCTTCATGAAGGGGAGTAAATACGCGTTGTACTATTTTTTCCTTAACCGAGGTTTTGTCCCATTGGGTTTTCCTGGTAAGGTTTTTAATGAGACAGTATATTATGTGTATTATAGATTGTGTACTCTTTTCCCTTCATTAGGTTTTTATCCCATAGGGCTTTTCCTAATAAGGTTTTAACGAGGCACATTATCAACCAATGGACATTTAAGGGGGAGTGTTATGAATATCTTATTAAGTGAATTCCATCGTGATAAAGATAAAATTTTGATATACTTTAAATTGTAATAGTTATTAGAATTAGATCTCTACTTCTTTTATGCTTCTTATGCCTATAAATAGAGACCCTAATGAAGCATTGTAAATTATCTCTTTTGATCAATAAAGTTTATTCTCTGTTACTTTCATTTTTCTTTGTTATTTATTCTTTCCATTTCTCTTTATTTTATAACACTATTGATGTTTTGAAATATTTTATTCCTATAAATATAATCACAATTAATTTAAAATATATCTATAAATGGAAATTACATAATTTTATTCACAGATTATAAATATATTTTTTATCAATTGTATTATAATATTATATGTATTATATTTATATCTTGATATAAAATTTAAAATTTTAATCAAATTTTAGTTATACATATAATTAACTTCTACATTGCACGAATAAAAAACTGTAAATATATTTTGAAAAAATAAAACCATAATTGAACATTTACGTAATGTGGGTAATAAAACCATCCCTTGGTTATGGGGTTTTTTACCCAATTGGGTTAAAAAAAATTTAAAATACCAAAATAGGGTGTCAGATACATTATTTACGGAAATGGGTTGTTTTCTTGGGTCGAGCCTATCTGACAGGCGCGACCTATTTTTTTAATAATATAATTTATTTATTTTTTTAAATATTATTATTTTATTATATTTTAATAATTTTTAAATTTTTAAAATTCAGTCGGGTCAAAACCGGGTCGAGCCAGACCCGGAGGCGCGACCAGTCGCTCCTGCTGCAGAGGCGCGACCAGTCGCTCCTGCTGCAGAGGCGCGACTCCCCTGCAGCCCGCCACGTGTCCCTGCCCCCCCCCCCCCGGCCCTGCACCCTCCCATGCCACCTGAGAGAAAAGAAAAAAATTTATTAAGTTTAATAATTATTTAGAGTTTTTTTACTAAAATAATTTTAAAAAAATTATTTATCAAATAGGTTGTCAGCCCAATTATATACGAAAATTGGGTTTTTTTCATTCAGCCTATCGTGACAAAGCAAATGATTATTTTATATTAATTTTTAAATAAAATATTATTTTTTATTTTAGGGTTAGTATGACTTGCGTATAAATACGAATACAGATTGCGCCTACTTGAGAGGCGCGACTAATCGAGCCTTTCTCGAGGCGCAAATGAATATGGTTGTGGTGGGGCCCACACGTGCTTAACTTTTCCCTATATATACTCCAGAAAATCAAATGGTTTCATATACACAAAATTTAGCATACGAAAGTTGAGCGGAAAGAAGAAGATAGGGAGAAGAAAAAAAAGATAGGAGAAGAAAACAAGGAAGAGGATAAGGTATTTTAGTATTTTTTTTTGTAAATAGAATGTAAAGTTTTGTTAGTAATTTTATTATTTGAAAGTTATTTTGTTAGGTTATTAATTTTGTTAGCTTATGAATGAAAATTTTTGCATTAAAAATTTTATGTATTTTTTTTCTATTGGAAACTGTTTTGAAAATTTTGAAAATTTTTTAACAGATCTAGTATTGAAGATGGAGAATCAATTTTTTGTTTGTGTTTTTTTCGATGGAGAAATTTTGACAACAACCGTGGGATGTATATTTGAATGTCGCAAACAAGTAGCAATGAGATTTAGTAAAAATATCTCGTTTGATGATATGAAGGAAAAAATTAGTGAAAAAATTTATAAGCGTTGTGGGAGAAGGATGTGAAACTTTTCTACAAGTTTCCGGTTTGACGGATCCCATAAAATTCACGAAATGGAAGTCGTGAGCGATGAAGGCGTGGAGACAATGGTCGCTCTTTATTATGGGACTCAAGCAACCGAATTCACCGATTCGATTATTTGTTGAGTTAATGGTATAGAGGCAATCAAGATCCCACTTCATTAGGTGAAGAAGATAGAGCTCAAGAGCCGTGTATGGTGGTTCCGATATCGTACGTTGATAGCCAATCAACTATACACGGGATCGACATTGATCTTAATGCTACACCCGAGACTGATGTAGTTGGTGATGATGTATACCATAGTAGTGATCCTTCTGATCACGAAGTCGATAGTGAGAGTGATCCCGACGTAGACGAGGTCCCGGATGATATTGACGACGAAGGCGTTAATGATGATAGAAATGTTAACGCGTCTTCAGTCGGGAACCAGATTCGTCGTATTGCGATACACAATAATCCTGGGGTACACATGTCTCGGATAGACCCGATCTGTATGACGCAATTGAGTTTCAGTACCACGAAAATACTACCCGCTCACCGGATAGTCAGATATTCGATTACGAGGAGTTGTTCGTAGGCCAAAGATTCGAAAGTAAGGAAGAATGTGTTTTTGCCATTAAGTGGTATAGCATGAATATATCAGTAGACTATAAAGTTGTAACGTCTAAACCGACATTATACATTGGAAAGTGTTGGAGGTCGGCGGAAGGCTGCAATTGGCGGATACGAGCTGCATTTATCCGAAGTCGCAGATGTGGGAGATACGAAAATTTTTGGGCCTCACATGCACTTCAACACGTATGACGAAGATCATCAAAACTTGATTCCAAAACTATCATGACGTGCATCATGCCAATGGTGAAAGACATGCCTACCATTAAAGTTTGATCTTGATTGCGAAATGCGTGCGATTCGATGGCGAGTATCATACCGAAAGGCATGGATAGCTAAACAAATGGAAATGGAACAATTGTATGGAGATTTCAATGCATCGTACAATGAGTTACAAGGATGGATAGCTGCTATGAGGGAGTACGTGCCAGGGACTGTCATTGAGTTGCAGACACGACCTTATTACGGGCGAGATGACCAACTACAATCCGGAAAAAAATTTTCATCGAATGTTCGGACGTTTGATCCATGTGTGCGCATTTCCCCACAAGCCGTTTGTTCAAGTAGATGGGACACGGCTATATGGAAAATATACAGATCCTACTTCTTGCGATTGCTCAAGACGGCAGCGAACGTGCTTAGATAGCATTTGCCATTGTCGATAAGGAGAACATGGAATCGTGGGAATTCTTCCTTACCAACCTACGGAGGTATGTTATTAGCAACGATAATATTTGCATCATCTCTGATAGAGGGAAAGGATTAATTGCTGCCATTAGGCGTTCCGATATGCCATGGAGATCCGTTTACTGCATCTGGCACATCGCGGCTAACTTCCAGCGAGATTATAAGAATGCAGACTGGAAGAGACAAGTTGTGAGAATGGGTAAAGGATTGCTTTATCTTTTCAATATAAGTTTTAATGTTTTAGGGCAGTGTTATAACTTATCTTTGCTTAATAAATATGCAGCGTACGAGTTAGAGCCGCACATTTTTCGCCAAAGAATGACTCGACTTGAGAGCGACATGGAGGGTCAAACAAACACATCTTTCCGACAGTGGTTGGGTACTATGGAGCCGTGGCAATGGACTCAAAGTTTTGACGAGGGCTTTCGTTATGGTCAAATGACCACAAACTTGGTGGAGGGGATCAACGCTGTGTTGTTAAAAACACGACATCTTCCAATTTCATCTGTCTTCTCAGCTACATTCTACAGGTTGGCTACCTTAATGCCAAGAATGGGTCAACAACAAGTTAACCAAATAGAGGCAGGATACGTATTTGTAGAAGATGTCAGGGATGCAATTGCTGCAAACAGTCGGATGGCGAGGTCAATGACTGTAGAAGTATATTCACGACGTAATGAAACGTTTCGAGTTACTGAGACTATCGGTCGTCGACCCGGTATACCACCTAGATCCTATGGAGTTCATCTTCGAAATAGACGATGCGATTGCAGGAGGTTTCAAACACTTCATTATCCATGTGCACATGTTGTAGCAGCTTGTGCTAAAGTCTCACTCAATGTAGAACATTTTATCGATGAAGTGTACACCCTTGCACGCACGTTACGTGTATGGGAGAACGAGTTCCCCGTGCTTCCTGACCTATCTACTTGGGAGGTACCTCCGACGACCTTCGAGCTTGTTCCAGATAAAGGGTTACGTAGGAACTCGAAAGGTCATCCACAATCATCCAGAATTCGTAACGAAATGGACATTAGGGAGAAATCCGATAGAAAGCTGTGTGGCGTATGCAGATTAGCCGGTCATAATCGAAGTAAATGCCCGTTCCGAAACTACCATGTTGGACAATCGTCGCAATCGGGTAGAAATTGAGATGTAGTTTCATGACATGTTAAAAGGATTGAATCGTAAATTTATCAACAATTTGTTGCAGTTAATCTAATTTGACTTACATAGTTAGTATAAAGTTTATTTATTTAAATAATAAATAAAAAACCATAAAATTGATAAATAAAATGGCAAAAAAGTCATTACATAAATACAAAGTTAACTATTTAAATTGCAAAAAAATTAAATTGTTAATTAAAATGCCAAAATATTCATTACATAAATAAATACGAGTTGCGCCATTAGGCGTTTTGGTGTGCCATGGTGATCCGTTTACTGTAGATGGCAAATCGCGGTTAACTTCTATTGAGATTATAAGAACGCAGATCGAAAGCGACAAGTTGTGAAAATAGGTAAAAATAACCTTATCCTTTCAATATATTACAAAACCCTTAAAATTGATGGTTTGATGGTGTGGTTCTAGGGTATATCTTTGTGGAGCTCGGCGTTCACGTTGTGGCGACTCTGACGATCAACGTTCTCTTCGTCCATATGTAAGGGTGTAGAGAATGTCTCAAATGCCACCGATGAACTCGAGCCGGGTGGAGTAGTGAGCGGCGCTGGATATGGGCGGGAGGAGTAGAGTATGATGGTGGATATGGTAGGGAGGAGTAGAGTGCGAGATGTGGCGATGGGCTGAATATATCAAAATCTGAATAATATCCACAGGTGAAGAGCTCGGAAATAGTCATCGCCCCCAATCTGGATGATAAGAACTAGTCCACGAGTGTAGCTCCGCTCTGCCGCCGCTCTGGTCCGCACGCGCTCGGCTCTGCTCGCTCGCTCCGGAGCTAGTGCATGATCGGATCTAGAAAATATTGCCCAATCCGTGTCGTATGAGGGGAACTACCATCGACCGCCCACCAAATAAAATGGTTTCCCTTCTCATAGTACCACTATAGGTACTTGTGTCGAGGTAGTAGATCCAAACAACGATCCATCGGAGGTATCCTACCAAACCGGTTGTTCCACATCGTAACATACTCTTCATGCACATCTCCCCAATCTGCCCAATGCATCCCCCTTCTAGTCATGCCATGAAGCTTTGTAGGCAATCGTACTGGTTGTGTCGGGATATATTGTATACAACCGAACTGTCGGAGTACTCGATCGCCATGATACCACTCCACCGTCTGAAAATGGATAAGGGGTGCGCTAATGCACCATAAGTTTGAGTGGGCGTATGCATGCGAGGAATAACGGCCATAATCTTAGGAGCAATCGGCATCCAAATGAACGCATATTAATAACATTTTCATATTAACGTGAGTTGAGTGAGATAAAAATAATAAAATTAAATTGATATTAAAAACCTACCCTCCCGAATGATTCTCGATCATCGACGATATATCGGGCAACTGTATGACATCCCGATACCGGATTAGTGCTCCATCTCTGAAACAAATTGTTAGAACAATATAACCTAAAAATTCAATTAATTGCTATAACGTGTAAAGATTCATTACCTATTAACAAGTGGAAATATATATGGTGGTGACTAATGGATGCCAAGAATGGCATCCGATAAAGTGTCCAAGATCGCAGCGGTATAAGGCATCCACCTATGTCCATCGCGAAGGATCTGTCGTCAGACAAAGTTCGCGATGCAGCGTGGCTAACACTGCAGACCCCAACTGTATGAGCGCGTGTTATGCAAATTAGACGATGGCGATAGATACATCAAATCGACCTCACTTCTTTGTGTGAATCCGACGCAGTACACCTCCTATAAGGTGCATAATGTAACCTCGGCGGCTGCATAACCTCCAATTCGAAGGCGATATTGGGTAAATGCTCAAAATTGGCCTTTAGCCATGAAAACCGCAATGTGGCAAATTTCCCTCACTTGGGGAGTGTCCAAGTAACTCGTAGCAAAGGCGGCTGGCCTCGAGATCGAACTTAAGCCCGTGACCACGTTCCGTCGATGGGGAGCCCTAGTGCATCTTTATAACGTCCTCTAAAGTTATGGTGCACTCCGCATGGCAATGAAATGTGTGCGTCTCCGGACGCCATCGCTCGACTAAAGCGAAATTAAGTCATATCGCAGATCAAAAGTCCGGATCAATGCTGCTGATCCGAACCCCGCTAACTCTAAGAACGATATTAGCGTTCATCTGGCTGAAACCCTACATTATAAATACGACCCCTCAATACGCGGTACTCGACCTGAGATTATTATATTTACGAAATGGTTAATACAATATAATTTCATTCAACAAATAATGTGACTATCAAATAAAATTTTCATTACCATCTCATTAATGTTACTCGATATGTGACCTTTATTTTTATTATCAATCAACGAACCCATTTCTTTGCAAATCGCAATGAAAATTATCAAATAAATAAAATTATAAATTTACATTATATCAAAATTATATTAAAATTACATTAAAATTTCTTACTCTCTTGAATTATTTAATTCTATTTCTTACTCTCTTTAGATCGTTTATCAACATCTTTCCATATTCAAAGTAACTTATTTCTCATATACTCACTTTCAACTAGTCAATTATGCATCTATTCAACATAAAGTACTACATTACTTCCAATCATAAAGCCAAATGCATTTTAACATATCATTTATATTAATGTGTTTAATTCTTTAATATATATTAATTCTCTTGTTATGTGTTTTATACAAGTTAAAATATAAGCATAATTTATTAATAGTCTATTTTACTCTTAAAAATATTTTATTTTTCCTTAAGTTTTGATTAAATTTTATAAAATTTAAAAGAATTATTTTTAACACTTTACATAGGTAAATTTAATTAATTTTAAAAGTTTGAAATTAAATTAAATTATAATTTAAAATATTTGAAAAGATTAACTCTCAAGTTTATACATTTTACATAGGTATAAATTTTTATTTTATTTTTTAGAATGTATTAGCCACTATATTTCTTACTTTTTGTTAACAATGAAATGAATGCTAGTAAAGTTTTTTAAAATAAAATACAAAAATATTGATTCCAAGTAAATCCGAAATGGACAATAACGGCAAAATATTTATTTTTTATATATTTATTTAAAAGGAGGTCGCCATCAAGCTATCAAAATCGAGCATCAATGGCAAAATAATGGGGTTTTTTACCCAACTAGATTAAAAAAAAATTAAAACACCAAAATAGGATGTTAGATAAAAGTAAAACAAAAATCATGGACTTGAAAATTCAACAAAAAAAAGTTTAAATTAAAAAACAAATAAAGCAAGACTTGACAAGTAGTATTAAAAAAAACAAAAACAAAAATTAGCAATTAATAAACTATATTCAAGCACAATAATTACATAACACTCTTAAATTACTAATATTTTACTTTTTTTGAAATGTAATTTTTTTAATTTTAAAATAATTACAAACACTAAAATTATCACATAACACTAAACTACTAACATTTTAATCTTAAAATAATTATAAAAAATTACTAACATTTTCTTCTTTCTCCTCCTTCTCCTTCTTCTTCTTCTTCTTCTTCTTCTTCTTCTTCTTTCTCTCTCTCTTTGCATCAAAAAATTAGGGACCGGTGCTTATATGGTCCCCATTATAACATTTTATTTTTTTCTCTCTGTTTCTACAGGTGGCATGGGGGGTGGGGGGCAGGGACACGTGGCGGGCTGCAGGGGAGTCGCGCCTCTGCAGCAGGAGCGACTGGTCGCGCCTCTGCAGCAGGAGCGACTGGTCGCGCCTCCGGTCTGGCTCGACCCGGTTTTGACCCGACCGAATTTTAAAAATTTAAAAATTATTAAAATATAATAAAATAATAATATTTAAAAAATAAATAAATTATATTATTAAAAAAATGGGTCATACACGTCGGTAGGCTCGACCCAAAAAAACAACCCATTTCCGTAAATAATGTATCTGACACCCTATTTTGGTATTTTAAATTTTTTTTTAACCCAATTGGGTAAAAAACCCCTTGGTTATGTTTACTTTGGAAATTTGGATGCGTGGGTTTAAGGGGGGAACAGTTGTTTATTTTTTGTCGAAAATACAACGCCAGAAAGGAAATAAGATACCTTCAGTGTGTTAGACTAACGTGATAACCAACTACACCACGACACCTCCCTGTCAATGTTTTTAAATATAACTTATTTATTAGAGTTAGTTTCCGCTGCTTCTATCTCTCTCGGACTCTGTACAATTTTAATTCAAAGACACTTGATATTGATATCACGTGAATTGTACATGTATTTATTTTTTATTTATTAAATAATATATTTTATAATTTTTAAAATATATATTTACTAATTAAATTAGAATAAATTAATTTATAATAAAATTTTATTAATTTTGAAAAATAATTGAGAGAATAAAATAACATTTTAAAAGTAATGAAAATAGAAAAAGTAAGAAACAATGGATTGTAAAATATTAAGACATTAATTGGATAAAATAACTTATCATTCGAGTATGAGTTAAAATTTTAACTACAAAAATCATTATTATAATGTTTCATTGCCTTTATCATAATATTTCACAACATAATGATAAACAATATTCACAATTATGTAAATATTATTAAAATTAAATAATAATAAAACTATTAAATATCAAATAATAATAATTAAGCATCTGAAAATAATGAAAATCATACCTTTTTTCTGGTTATGAAAACAAAACTTATTAAATCTTGATAAAATATGATTTTTTCAAGTAATATTTAAATGTTATTTTGAATGAAAATGTATTGTTAATTTATATATTTATAGTTGATGCAATCCTAGCTCAGGAAGCTATGGCCGATTCCATTGAGTTTCCACAAGGTTCCATTACTCGGTTTCGTGCTAAGAAGTTTCGAGACACTATTGCAAATCACATTGATCGAGTTTGGGGACAGGAGGTGGTCGAACTCATCAAGCAAACATGGAGCTCAACACCATGCGTTCCATACAGCTTTTTGCAAGCTGAATTTTAGCTAAATAATTGTTGGACTGAACTTTTAATATGTTTAGTTTAATTAATTCAGTTGTTTTAATTTTCTTTAGTTGCTTAAATACTTAGTTTAATTAATTAAGTTGTTTTGAATTTTCTTTAATTGCTTAAATAATTTCGACATTTAATATGTTCCAGCCTAATTAATTTACTATTGCCATTTAATTTGCTTAATTGTTCTTAAAGGTGAATTAATCATTTGAACCAGCTGTTACATGGATCGACATTAAAAAAAGAAATAACTTCAGCTGTTATGAAGATGAATTGAAGGCCAACAGCTGAGTTTAACAGACAAGGAGTTACAAGGAGTTATTTACACAAGCCAATCAACTTCCAAATGTTTTTCTCATAATGGTGGCTATTCATTACTCAATGGTGTCCATTCGGTTGCCCAAAGGAGAATTAAAGGGCTGTTATGATTGTTTTAGCTGCTCAAGCATTGAACTAAATTTATTTTGCTCATTAGAGCTCATTATTAGCTGATTTGGAAAATTAAACAAGCTGTCCATTGTTGTTACATATGTTAGAGTTCATCAAAGGTCATTTAGTTTTAATTGGCTTAATTAAGTTCATCAATAGCTTAATTAAGTTGAATGTGTGTGTCTATTTGGCGGGGTTTGTCTCATGCCTATAAAAACTTTGTTTCCAGCTTGTATGGGGGATTTTTGCTAAATTTTTATGAAATATTCGAAACTTGTGAGTATTCCAAATCTCTTTGTTCTCTTTGGGACTGATCTGACTTATCAAGCTAGGCTTGTGGCGTCTTTTCTTTCCTTTGATATCCGAACTTATCACTTCAAGTGTGGTGTTCCTTATACCTTTGGTTCCTATCTTGTTAGATAGCGGGTCAAAGTTTTTGCTTGTTGTTTTCTAAACCAAATTACCTTCTAAGTGCCGTATAAGTTTTGGGTCAACAATCCCTTTTATTGTTGGTTCACTCTTGGCCTTAGCCGAATATAACCATCTATTTTCTTAAGCCTTCTTTGCATCCTTTTTGTCTGAACCTATTCTTCATTTTTCCAGCCTATTTCACTATAAACTAAACAAATTACTCAATTTCTCGATCGGGCAACTAATACGACTCAAATCATCACTGAACCGAGTTCGTATCAATAGTGCTAAAGATTAGTTTTAATTGATTTATAATTGTAACACTATTAAATGATAATTAATGTAAAATAATAAGTTTAATTTAATATGAACCAAAGTTTAATTAAGTAATAATAATTATAGATTGTTACAATCATAAAAATAATATCTGATATAAACTTAAAATTGTAAACCAAAATCTTTCATACCAAAACATTAAGAACAAAATTATATGCGGAAGCATACCTAAATTCATCGATTCCTTGAATTTTTTTTGAATCTTACCGTTTTGATCTTCCAATTAGCACACAAGAAAATTATAGAGTATTTGCTCTCTTTTCTATAAATGGGATATTAGAAAAGTTGCTTATGTGTAATTTAGGGACCATAACCTTAGTAGATAACTTTTACACATTAACCCTAATTTTTAATCAATTAATCATTAATTAAAAATTAGTTACTGGAAACAAACCAATTCTTGAACAAAGAATATCTTTTGATCAACAAGAAGCATGTTTTTTTTTAATTTTAGATATAAAATAATAGAACATAAATATTACTAATTATATTAAAAGTAAAATAAAACATAAATAATAATAGTATTGCTTATATAATAATTCAACAATGAATAAGATTTAAATGAGTTTTAAATCATTTAGAAATAACAAATCGAAATTAATTTTCAATTTGAACCCATTAAACTTCTACTTATAGTTGTATATTTTGTACTTACACAAATATGAATATGTGATCTTACTTCATTTTAAGAAAATTAAATTAAAAGTTTGAGAATGATATTTAGCACAAAAAATACAACAATGTATTAAAATCTATATAAGATAAAATACCATTATTACTGAGAAAATTCAAGTAAATTTTGCTCTGTCTTGAGCAATTTATTGTATTGATCCAATATATATATATATATATATATATAATCTTTATTTAAAACAAAATAACAATTTTCTATGGTAGTCACTTTTGCCCTTGTTCCTGTCATTTCTTTTCTTCGCAGCTCTTTTAATTACAGTATGGGTCGCCTCCCCCAGCCCCCCAGCCCCCCTTCCCCCCAAACCCCCCCCCAAAAAATACTTTCCGTACTACCATATGTGTCGGATGGGCTATTGTAATATGGAGGGTTCTTCCGACCTTGGGAAGGGCTATTGTCATATCGAGGATGTCTCCGACCTGCAACTCAACATCATCAAGATGAAAATCAAGATTATTTAATGAACTGCAATTAGTCTATGAGCTAGAAGCACAGTTTTATTGGTAATGTGTTTATTGCGATTATGAATATGATTGATGCTATTGAAATTAATTATGAAAAATATGAATGACGAAAAAAGTCAAAATCGTAATGTCTAGATCGGCTTCTGGCAGCTGCTGAGGACATGAGAAGCATGATGGCCAAGAAAACCACCATAATCTTCACATGAAATGAGTTGTGGGTTAAAGCCATTCTGAAGAAATCTTGTGACAAAATAAAGGCCTTAAGCTTGGAAATATAGCAGAGGCGTGCAATGGGGTTGATGAGCAATAATTGGCACTTTGTAGCTTAGTATTTATAGACCAAAAAACATCATTGGCTTTGGTATAAAGATGTCTCAAGAATTCAATATCTGTCTAGCTATTGGGAACACATGGTTGAGTGTCAATGCTCAATCATGTGTTGGACGAAGTTTCCAAAATGTCGATCGAAGATGGCCCCATTCTATTCAAGCTATGTGTCGCCGCCATACATACCATGAACCTGTTTTGTATTCCACTCCTTTTTAACTCAGCCATCAACATATTTAAGTAATTAACAATAAAAAAATATAGGACCATATTTTATTTGCAACAGAAATGATGCACATGTCCTCGCAAGATTATCAATGGTTCTTGAGCTATTAAGGAAATTAAATTTCAGAATTCTAATATTTGATTTTAGTAATTTACAAGTTTAATTACATTTTTAAATTATTAATTAATATTAAATTCAATTCATGCAAAATTTTGATTCGAGTTTGAATTTGTTTTCAATTTGAATTCAATTAGGCTTGATAATATCTTGCTTATGATTCTAGTAATTCTTATAATGAATTTTAAATGTTTGTTCCTTTCTATTGTTACGTTATTTATTCGAACATCAACGTAACACTCCAAACTTAACCTAGAAGTTTTAGTTGAATTTGGAGGAGTCACATTAACTCATTGTAAACAGGTTTCACTAAGTATTCAGAAAATACTTAAACCGTTCCTAGGTTTGTCCACTTTGTCCACTTGAGTGATTTTGAAGTTTTGCGTTTGGAAATAACAATTACCGATGAATTTACAAAACCCAAAAATGAGTAAAAAAATAGAATCATAGATTACAGACACCAAAAGTTCCAAACAAACAATAACAAAAATTACTATATTACACTGAGGGTAAGAACAACCTAAGCTCTCGCACGCCATCTGATCAAAGTTAGAGGTTATGTAACACCCCAAACCTGGCTTGGAAGTTTAAGCCGAACTTGGATGAGTTACACCAATGCATTGAAAACCGATTTCTTTTCGAAATTTTAACTTTGAAAACCAGAAATTCACTTTTGTCTGTTTAGGTGATTTTACAGTTTCGTGTTAGAAATTGACCAATACGGATGAGATTATCAAAATGAAAGCAAGGCAAAGTCTAAAGACCATTTACAAACCCAAAAGATCAAATCACAGTTATTACAGTACAAGACAATCCGAGCTCCCGAACGCTGTCCGATCTTAAGTTAGATGTCCTCCTGAACAGAATAAGGTAAGACAAACGGTGAGCTATCAAGCATCGTGTAACCAAACTCAGATACAAATAACAATTCTTGATATATAAATCAAAGTCACGCAAGGAACTTAAGACAGTTTTATGTGTCAAAAAGGTTTCTACAACAATAGTACAACAAAACCAAACAAAACAGAACGAAACAAAATATAACAAATCGAGTGGAACAGAATCAAACCAAACTGAACAGAGCAAAACAGAGCAAAGTAGAATAGGGGGTGTGCATTATGCAGATGCTGTATTTTTCAAACAGATCAGAATTTAGATTTATCAGAAAACATCCTCCTCAAACTCCACTACATACAAAAATAAAGTTCCCTAGAATTCATCCAACCAAATCACACCAACAGATATCTGTGGATGGTGCCAACAGTATTTTGCAGTTAAAACTGCCAGATCAAATACATGTGGTCAAACCACTATAGTGTAGTCGAACTATCGGAACATAATTGTAGAGAAACCACCAGATAGTGTAGGTTATTAAACTGCCAAAAACTTCCTCCTTTCACATCAACCCAAGTCCCATGCAATGTGTCATGGAATGCATATGCAGAATCAAAGTAATTAGCATGTAAGTCATTCTATCTCTCAATAACATAATAAGTAAATATGGGAGTCCATGTTTTGTAAAACAGGCTTATCAAACCTCAACAAACCATACCATATTTGCCATGAAGTCACATGCACGGTTATAAATCAAAATCAGTAACAATCAGTCTATCATGTTCAGATATCGTATATTTTTCATCAATAGAGTAACGCAGAGGCATACCAACAAACTTAACAGAATACAGATCGTACCTGGATAATTCACACACATAGACAATGTAACACCCCGAACTCGTGACCGTCGCCGGTGTCGGACACGAGGGGTTAACGGCCAAATCCTCTCAAGGTACTAACCAATTTGACATTTCCAGTCAGGCTGGAAAACTGCGTCACCGTCGCCTTAAAAATCATATCTCGAGTTTCAAAACTCGGAAACTGGTTTCGTAAATTTTCCCTGAATTTAGACTCACATACCCATCCATGGATTTATTTCTAGAATTTTTGGTCGGGCCAATTGGTACAGTTTATTAGTTAAAGTCACCCATGTTACAGGGATCGACTGCTCTGACCTTCGCGCGTTACAACTTGAATATCTCTCTGTACAGGGATTTAATACTGGTGCCGTTTGTTTCTAATGAAACTAGACTCAAAATGGAATCTGTACATATAAGGCATGACTCCTAATTCTTTCTGGATAATTTATGGTAAATTTTATAAGTCGCGACAGGGGACCCAGAAACTGTTCTGGCCCTGTCTCACGAGAACTTTAATATTTCTCAGTATACTGCTCATATGGTCGTTTCGTTTCGTCATATAAAAATAGATTCATCAAGGTTAAATTTCATAATTTACTCACTATTTAATTCTACTTCTACTATTTTTAGTGATTTTTCAATCTCATCTCACTGCTGCTGTCCGCAACAGTTACTGCAGTAGACTATGCCAATTTCATGAATCTTTCCTTGGCCTTAATCATCCATCATACATGACACAAATTATGGCCACCTTATCAAAATTAGAGTTTCTAAGACTCGTGGCTATAGGTTCTAGCATCCCACTCGACGACCACATAGGCCATTTTCACATGGCTTAAAGTTTACAACCCACAGTTCGACAAAATATAATAGCCTATACATGCCAAATGTTCTTCAACAACGAAGACAATACCACAAGATTTCAGCGGTGTGATGACTTCAGCGACGGTCCCGATCACGCAAACAATACGAGTCCGAGAGACCTAAAATGGGTGACAAGAAAAACACCGAGTGAGTTTACAACTCAGAAGTCATAAGCATTCATCAATCCACCGATAAAGTTACTACAACATGAACAACAAACGAGGCTAGGTACTCATCCATATCGAATCTATACCATAATACCTCGGACCTTTCGGTCCAATCTCGTACCAAGTCATACATCCACATTTCATATTCTACACAACAAGATAATCAAGCATTTTTACACATTAACTCATTTTCCACCACAACCATACAATTTCAATCATCACATAGATTTAAGGCTTACCAAATTCAACCCCAAGCATGAGCGTATTCTCTATTCGTCATGAGCTCGAGGTACTTACCGATCCGCTGTCCATACTCAATTCGATGGAGACACACCCTCCATATATATAGATGCGCACACACAGTGCTTACTACTCGATTCGCACACCTAGTGCCACGCAATTTAAGCCCGCACACATAGTGCCATACCCTTCGAGCTCGCACACCCAAAGGCTTAGTATTTTTCCAGCTTGCACACATAGTGTCATATTTTTCCAGCATGCACACTTAGTGCCATATATTTCCAGCACGCACACTTAGTGCCATATATTTCCAACACGCACACTTAGTGCCAATCTCGTCACCATACACACGTATTGCCCGCACACATAGTGCCAAAGCAAACTTTCTACACATTCCACTATTTCTTTTACATTCAACAATTATCCTCACTCCATACACATACAATTTCATTTATACATATATAGCATTCCATTAAACACAATTGCATAGATTTTCCAATCATTTAAGCAATATCAAACATATGTGTAATGACTTACTTTGTTTGGGGTAGAACGGTTCCAAATCGGCTACTCGTTTGCTTTCTCCTTTCCTTTGTCCAATCTAGTTCCCTTTGCTCTTGAGCTAAATCAAACAATTTACCTCTCCATCAAACACAAACATACGGCATTCACATGCATTATTATGGTTATTGCGAATACTTAACACAACTAAGCTGAAAATTTACTCAATCTCATCTTAATTTATTGCTACTTATTTATCAAAGTTTCCAATACAAGGTATTTAACACCTATGCCCATTTATACCCCATATGGCGAATGCTTCATTCCTTACCCAATTAACCATCCAACAATTTTTAGCCTCATTACCACCCTTTTCATGTCTAATTGTTTAAATACTCTCAAGCTCATTCACAAGTACTATTATACATCTCATTAAGCATTAATCATTTTGCAACATAAATTCTATAGCATGGCCAATACTCATGCACACACACACACATAACAACAAGAACTCAATGGCATAAAATTTCCTTTTTGTTAAAATTGAACATCGTTATAATCTCCATGGCATAAAAATTTAATCTTCATGGGGAAATCGCGATGCCTGAAACCATGGATCTAATAAAATGCCTTTTTCCTGATGATCGGATTTTCCAGGGAAACTTTAAAATTTTTCTTCCCATCTTTTCCTTTTTCGCCGACTTCGGCGATGGGGCTATCTTGATTTTACAATTTTTTACACAAGACTTAACAATACTCCAAATTTTTTCAAGGTGGAAAAATGGTGTACACTAACCTCAACGACCTTTAAACTTATGAAATTTTTTGGAATTCATCAAAAAATTTTCCAAACCCTAAACCAAGGTGAACATCCCATCCCGATTTAATATTTGGATACCAACGTTTGGGGGCTGCAAAACCTTTACCCAAACCCGATTCTTCCAAAATTCGAGAAATCTCGATTATGACCAAGTAGGCCCGGTGTTCCAATCTGGAAGTCATTCGGTAGTCCTTAAAAATTGAACACAAAGTACCAAATTTATCATACAACCCTAACGATCCTTCTTACTTGGACAATGGGGTCGGATCAAACCTTCCTCGTCCATTTTATCGTTTGGGAAAAACGATGGCACCTTATCCTTTCTTTTAAAAAATTTAAAAAAAATTCCGTTTATAAGCACCAAAATTTCAATCGGTCATTTTCCGTTGGTTCCATTCCGGCCTGGTTCTTTAAATTTGAAATAAGTTAATTTTCACAGGCCAAACCTCAACAAGTCATCTTCAATTTGAAATCTTCCTTTTGAAACCAATCGCCGTTTTAAGAATCCTCACCTACGAGCTTCCCGAATTGGACCAACTGGTTTTTAATTCCTCAACACATTGTCCTAGGATAACGTACATTTCTGCAACTGATTCATAAACATCCAATTGTTTCGGGTATAATTCTAAAGTTATCCTTCCTTTTCATGCGTTTGAACCTTTGAACCTAATATTTGAACTGAGTCCTTGGCACTTCTCAAATAAGTAACCCAATTCAAAACATACCAAGAGAAAATCGGGGGCTTTTTGGGAATTTGCCACTTTCGTTTTCCCAAATAACAACCCAATGGGGCTCCGAACCCCCTTTTCAAAATTTATTGGGTAGGGGTAATTGCAAATTTAACCTTTCCCCAAAAAATCCCTTAAGCGGGGCCCTTTGGGCTTCGACTTTTCCCAAACCCGGGTTCCCCCCAAAGGGCGGGGTTTCCTTGGGTTTTTCCCCCCTGAAAGGGGGTCCCCCCTTTCCCAAAAACCCCCCCTCCTTTTTTCCACAACCCTTAAAGGGGGCCCTTTAGGTTCAATCCCCTTTTCAAATTTTTCTCTTCCTTTTTCGGGTTTTTTTCCCACAATTCTAAAATTCCCATTTTTTCCCTTTTTCCCCTTTGGCCCCCCTTTGTTCCGAACCCTTTTAACGGGGTTTCTTTTTGGACTAAAACCCCGCTTAAATTACTTTCCCCCGTCTTTTTGGGACCCAAAATTTCCAAATTCCTTTTCCCAAAATTTTTTTTTCCCTTTATTAACCCAAATTTTCACAACAAATAAGCCCCCAAAACCACGGTGGCCAAAAAACCTTCGGGAAATCAACGTTCCCTTTTGGGGGCCCCCTTAAATTAATTGAAATCCCGGGTTTTGGAAAACAAAATTGTTCCTTGGGTTTGGTTTAATTTCCCAAAAATTTGAAAATTTTCAAAACCTTAAATTCTTTGGGGCTTTTTTCCCAAAATTATTTTATTTCCAACCCGGGGCCCTTTGGGACTTAAACCCATGCCTTTCTCTTTTCCCCTTAAAAACAAATTTCCCCAAACAAATTTAGGGTTTAAAATTTATCGAATTTTTGGGGAAAATGGGGAAAAAAATTTAAAAATTGGGCTTCTTTTTTCCCCGGGGCGAAAACCCAAGGGTTTCCCAAGAAGTAACTAAAACCTCCCGGGTTTCCCTATTGGGTTTAAAGGGAATTTAAAAATTTCCAATTAAAATAAAAACCATGGATTTATTTAGAATTTTTTAATTGGAAGTATTTAGGCCCCGGGGCGAACCTGCCTCCTTTCCCCAAATACCCCAAAAATTTTACCCAAATTGTTTAATACTGAAAAATTTTTCCCTTAAAAAAACCCTTAATTTCGGAAATTTTGGGAAATTTTCGGAAAACCCCAAACCCGGGGTTTTCTAAATTTTTTTCCCTTTGGGTTTATTGGGTTTCCCCGTCAAAATTTCTCAAGGTTCAATTTAAATTTTCCTTTAATTCTTTTTTTGTTTTTTCTACCAAAGGTTTTGAAATTAGGATCTTTCCAATTCCTTTTTTTAATTTTCCCTTCAGGCCCCTTTGGCCCCTTTCCCCAAAAAAAATTTCTGAATTTTTTTTCCCCTTTTTACAGGCAATTTCAAATTTCAAAAATTTAATTTACTCCTTTTTTAAAAAACCCCCCGTTTCGCCCTTTAAATTCGCAGGGCCCTTCAATTTTTAAATTTCCGGAAAAATTAAAAAACCCTTTTTCATAAAAAAATTTTCAAATCGGGCAAAAAGTTACACAAAAACCAAAGGGGTTAAATTCACCCAAAATCAAAATTAAAGGCCTTCGGCCCCTTTTTTTACCAAACTCCCCCCAAATAATAGGGTTTTACCTACTCAAACCCCAAAATAAAAACGGGTTTGGTTTTAAATTCAAAATTTAGGGTTTCCATATTCCAACTAACGGGGATTCTTCATTTAAAACCATTTCGGATTTCTTCACGGCAAATATTTCAATTTACCCAAAAAGGGTTTTCCCTTCCCTCAAAAAATTTTACTTTAACACAATTTTAAAGCCAAATTTCCCAATTATTTTAATTAGGCCAATCAAACCACCCATCTCTTAAAAAAACCCCAAATTTGGCCCCTTTTAACTTCCAACCTTTAACCCAAAATTTAACCCCACCCTTAACCCTTATCCCAAACATTTTTCCATTAAAACAAATTCAAATTTTCCCAAAATTTAGCCAAAATTTCCCATCCTTTTTTTAAATTTTTCCCGGCAATTGTCTTTTTTTTCCCCAACCCTGTTCCCCCCTTTGCAAACCTTTACCAAACCACACTTTTCTTAAATTTTTTTTAAATAAATTTAAAAAAATTGAAATTTTAAAACCAATTTTTTTTTAAATTTAAAATTTTAAAAAATTTTAACCCGGGGAAACCCTGGCTGTTCCCCTTTTTTTCCAATTTTCCCTTTCCCTTTTTTTCAAAAATTTTAAATCTCAACCAACCATAATTACACTTTTAAATTTATTTTTAAATAATTTTAATTTAATCTTTTTAAAACTAAAACAAAATTTCAATAAAATTTTTCCTTTTTCCCATTAATCCCATTCCCTTTCAAAAAATTTAAATCCCAAAAAAAGCTCCCCCAAAACCCTAAAATTTCAAGGTTAAAAAAATTAAAAAATTCCAACATTTAAATTTTAAAAAAATAAAAATCCTTTAACACCACTTCCAGAAAAATTCCCCTTTTTTGGAAAACAAATACAAATTTTTTTTTTTCCAAATCCAAAAATTTTTAAAAAAAACCAAATATTTTACAAAATTTTAAAATTTCCTCCCCTTTCATTTCCGAAATTTAAATCCCTTTTTAATCAAAACCAAATTTTTCAAATCCCTTTTATTTTCCCAAAACCCCTTTTTCTTTAAAGGGGAAAAAAATTAAAAAAATTTTCTTTTTCAAAACCATTTTTTCCATTTTTAAATTTTGTAACAAAAATTTTTAAACCACCCTTCCCCTTTCCCCGGGGCCCCAAATCCCCAAATCTCCCAAATTTTAACCCTATTTTTTTTCCAAATTTTAATCCCGGCCCTTTTTCCTTTTTACCCAACAAATTAAAAATTTTCCAAACCCTTTATCCAATTTCAAAAATTTCCCCAAATTTGGGAAACCTTTCCCAAACCATTTAAATTCAAATTTTTCAAACTTTTTAAAAATTTAAAAAAAAAAGGTTTTTCAATTAACCCCTGGTTTCCTTTTGTTTTTTCCAAGGGTTTTTTTTTCCCCTTTGAACTTTTCCCTTTACAAATTTTCTTTAATCTCAAAACCCAAACCGGGTCCCTTTTAATTATTTACTTGTTAACATCTTTACCATTCAAATATCTCAATTCGTTAATCCTTTAGGCCTATCAACTTCTTCCCAATTACTTTTAAACACTTTAACCATTTACCATTCTTTCTTTTCCCTGAATCGTTCAATTTCCAATTCTATTTTTTCCTTTTATTAATCATTTAAATAATCCTTAGGGTCCTAAAACCCCATAACGTCAACCAAAATTCCCTTTAAACCCATTGAAACTATTCATTTTCAAAAAAATCACAAGGAAAATCCAGAAAAACTCAAACAAATTAATTATCTTGGTTAAAACTTTGATCCCCGGGCATGGTCAAAGGGAAATCCATCTTGTAACTCCAAAATTGCGAAAATCTGGCACTTTCCTTTCAAATTGGCGTAAACATTGAAAAAATCCTGTTTCTTAAATCCCAAGGTAATTTGTCAATTTCATCTCTTGCCAAATGGCAACTTATTAAAATGTCGCAATCTTGGATCGACCTTAACTAAGAATGGCATTGAATAATCGCCTTTTTTACTTCCCTTTTGAATCTTAACTTTCACACATTTTTTAAACTGATTCCTTTCTGTTACATTTCACAAAGGTATTCATTTATGAAAAATTATTTTCGACAAGCACTTGAACCCAAACTTGCCAAACAATGAATAATTTTGGTGACAACTCTCCCCTTAAAATTTCCCCGAAATTTCGAAATCTTCCTTTCGCCTCAAGTCCCTGTTCTTTCATTGGTTTATACAATTTAAACGTTAATTCTATTTAATAGCTTCCGCAACGTCCCTTCCCTTAATTGGTAATTCAATCGAGCAATCTTTTGGTCGACTATTCCTGGAATAAAACTTTGTGAATTTTTGGACTGGGGAAAACCAGGCCTTCCCCAAATATATCGGATATTTTAAGGCCCAACCCGGGCCCAATTCGGAGAATTGGGTTATTTTTTAAAATTTAATTTTCCCCCTTACAATTCTTCTTTTTAATCGCGCGACTCGACGATGGACTATCTTGATTTTCACGGATTACTTTTTACTTCAACATCTTTAATCAAATCCTCCAAAATTTTGTTCTCACAATTCGGTCCAAAACAATGGTGTCGGCATTTACGCCGTACAAGGCCTGTAGGCGCCATCTTAATACTTGATTGAAAACTATTGTTGTGCGAATTCAATCAAAGGCAAATATCTTTCCTGAACCACTAAACTCAAGGATGCAACATCTCAACATATCCTCCAGTTTGAATTATCCGTTCGGATTGACCATCGGTTTGGGGATGGCATCTAAAATGCGACTTGGTACCCAAAGCCTCTTGTAACTTCTTCCAAAATTGCGAGGTAAATCTCGGATCTCTATCAACCGATGGAAATAGGCACCCGTGTAGTCTACAATGAAGCGTACAATTGGCTGGTTTGTCCATTGAAAAATCCTGCGTCACGGGGACAAAGTGAGCCGACTTAGTCAATCTATCTACAACACCCAAATCGCATCCTTCTTACTTGCGACAATGGCGGTCCGGATACAAAGTCCATTGTGACTCGATCCCATTTCCACCGGGTATCGTGATGTGAAGTAATCGATGGCACTTGATGTTCGCTTTCACTTGTTGACATATTAAACATTTGAAACAAAATCAGATGTTCGTTTCATACCATGCCACCAGCAAGCGTTTCAAATCGTTGTACATCTTGTACTCCGGGTGGATTGCCATTCGGCTACAATGGGCTTCATTTAGAATTATCGAAATAAGTTAATTCTTTGGAACACCGAGACGACTTCAACCTCAAACAATCGTCATCATCAATTTGAAACTCCGATTCCTTGTTGAACACACTCGCCCGTTTGCAAGCAACTCCTCATCAACTTCGAGCTTCCCGAATTTGATGAGCCAACAATGGTTTGGCCTTTAATTGCTACTAACACATTGTCGGTAGGATAGACAAGTGTACATTCATCGTCTAAAAAGCGGTGATTTCGACTTAAGGCATCAACCAATTAGCCTTTCCGGGTGATAATCAATGCGAGTTCATAATCTTTTAACAACTCGAGCCATCGTCTTTTTAAATTTAAGTCTCTTTGAGTCATCAAATATTTGAGACTTTTGTGATCCGAATACAATGGCACTTCTCACCAAATAAGTAATGTCGCCATATCTTTAAAGGCGAATCGATGGCGACCAATTCGAGATCATGGGTTGGATAATTTTTCATGTGGCTTTAATTGTCTCGGCCAAAAAAAAAAAAAAAAAAAAAAAAAAAAAAAAAAAAAAAAAAAAAAAAAAAAAAAAAAAAAAAAAAAAAAAAAAAAAAAAAAAAAAAAAAAAAAAAAAAAAAAAAAAAAAAAAAAAAAAAAAAAAAAAAAAAAAAAAAAAAAAAAAAAAAAAAAAAAAAAAAAAAAAAAAAAAAAAAAAAAAAAAAAAAAAAAAAAAAAAAAAAAAAAAAAAAAAAAAAAAAAAAAAAAAAAAAAAAAAAAAAAAAAAAAAAAAAAAAAAAAAAAAAAAAAAAAAAAAAAAAAAAAAAAAAAAAAAAAAAAAAAAAAAAAAAAAAAAAAAAAAAAAAAAAAAAAAAAAAAAAAAAAAAAAAAAAAAAAAAAAAAAAAAAAAAAAAAAAAAAAAAAAAAAAAAAAAAAAAAAAAAAAAAAAAAAAAAAAAAAAAAAAAAAAAAAAAAAAAAAAAAAAAAAAAAAAAAAAAAAAAAAAAAAAAAAAAAAAAAAAAAAAAAAAAAAAAAAAAAAAAAAAAAAAAAAAAAAAAAAAAAAAAAAAAAAAAAAAAAAAAAAAAAAAAAAAAAAAAAAAAAAAAAAAAAAAAAAAAAAAAAAAAAAAAAAAAAAAAAAAAAAAAAAAAAAAAAAAAAAAAAAAAAAAAAAAAAAAAAAAAAAAAAAAAAAAAAAAAAAAAAAAAAAAAAAAAAAAAAAAAAAAAAAAAAAAAAAAAAAAAAAAAAAAAAAAAAAAAAAAAAAAAAAAAAAAAAAAAAAAAAAAAAAAAAAAAAAAAAAAAAAAAAAAAAAAAAAAAAAAAAAAAAAAAAAAAAAAAAAAAAAAAAAAAAAAAAAAAAAAAAAAAAAAAAAAAAAAAAAAAAAAAAAAAAAAAAAAAAAAAAAAAAAAAAAAAAAAAAAAAAAAAAAAAAAAAAAAAAAAAAAAAAAAAAAAAAAAAAAAAAAAAAAAAAAAAAAAAAAAAAAAAAAAAAAAAAAAAAAAAAAAAAAAAAAAAAAAAAAAAAAAAAAAAAAAAAAAAAAAAAAAAAAAAAAAAAAAAAAAAAAAAAAAAAAAAAAAAAAAAAAAAAAAAAAAAAAAAAAAAAAAAAAAAAAAAAAAAAAAAAAAAAAAAAGGGGGGGGGGGGGGGGGGGGGGGGGGGGGGGGGGGGGGGGGGGGGGGGGGGGGGGGGGGGGGGGGGGGGGGGGGGGGGGGGGGGGGGGGGGGGGGGGGGGGGGGGGGGGGGGGGGGGGGGGGGGGGGGGGGGGGGGGGGGGGGGGGGGGGGGGGGGGGGGGGGGGGGGGGGGGGGGGGGGGGGGGGGGGGGGGGGGGGGGGGGGGGGGGGGGGGGGGGGGGGGGGGGGGGGGGGGGGGGGGGGGGGGGGGGGGGGGGGGGGGGGGGGGGGGGGGGGGGGGGGGGGGGGGGGGGGGGGGGGGGGGGGGGGGGGGGGGGGGGGGGGGGGGGGGGGGGGGGGGGGGGGGGGGGGGGGGGGGGGGGGGGGGGGGGGGGGGGGGGGGGGGGGGGGGGGGGGGGGGGGGGGGGGGGGGGGGGGGGGGGGGGGGGGGGGGGGGGGGGGGGGGGGGGGGGGGGGGGGGGGGGGGGGGGGGGGGGGGGGGGGGGGGGGGGGGGGGGGGGGGGGGGGGGGGGGGGGGGGGGGGGGGGGGGGGGGGGGGGGGGGGGGGGGGGGGGGGGGGGGGGGGGGGGGGGGGGGGGGGGGGGGGGGGGGGGGGGGGGGGGGGGGGGGGGGGGGGGGGGGGGGGGGGGGGGGGGGGGGGGGGGGGGGGGGGGGGGGGGGGGGGGGGGGGGGGGGGGGGGGGGGGGGGGGGGGGGGGGGGGGGGGGGGGGGGGGGGGGGGGGGGGGGGGGGGGGGGGGGGGGGGGGGGGGGGGGGGGGGGGGGGGGGGGGGGGGGGGGGGGGGGGGGGGGGGGGGGGGGGGGGGGGGGGGGGGGGGGAGCCATTCGGGACCCTCCTATACCACCCAAACATTTTGAAAAAGGGTCCTTTTAATTGACAAACTGCAATTGTGGCAGCGAAATTTTTTCTTTATTTTTTTTTTGGGGGGTTTTAAACCTCATTTGCCTTCTTTTCAAAAATTTGGGGGCCCCATGGAGAAAACTTTTCCAAACCTCTGTCAACGCTTAACCTTAATTCCTTTAATTTTTAATGCCTAGCCAATTTGGTCCCAGCCCGGGACAACCGTCAACCACTTTCAACCTCAATCCTTAACTTCGGGAAAACATCCGAAATCCAAACCACTACCTTAGGTTTCTTTTCCGTTCATTTCCAAAAACCAAGGTATGTTTACACCCTTTTTACAATCCGGGGCTGAAATTTATTCCCCTTTTAAATTAACCCCCCTTTTAAACCCCCAAATAATGGTTTTCCTTTTGTCAACCCTTTTGTGACCCCCTCCAAGAAAACTCAAATTATCTGGAAACAGGTCTAAAAAATTCCCAAAAAACTTTTCCCTTTATGGTTTTGCCCAAAGGTTTACACAATTTTTTTAAACCACTGGCCTTGGAAAAGTTTCCAACTTGAATTGGGGGCTCAATCTACCTTATCAAAAGATAAAAGACCTATGTCGGGGAGGTCCCCCCGTCTTGGGATCAATTCTCACGGGGCCTCCGGACCCCGAAACTCTCCCCAAACCACCCTATCCGAAACCCTTCTCCTTACTCCCCACTAGATTACCTTTCTCTTATTTTTATTGCTCCTAAATCCCAATGAAGGGCCTTGAACCCTTAAATTCACTTCCCCAAATTCATGGTTCTTTCCACAGGGGACATTCGGTTTTCTTCAATTCCCAAATCTAAATGGGGAGGTTTCCTTTGGAAATTGGGGCCCTACCTTGGTGTTCCCAAATTTCTCAAAGGGACTCGTTGACTTTTACGGTAATCTCTTGTTCAAATTCACCTTCTTTTTTCCCGTTCCGCCTCACTGTTCAAGTTAGAACCCTTTACTAAAATTCCCTTCTTTCCCATTCAATCCTTCTTCAAACTTTTGCCATGAACCTTCCCCCCGACACCCCTAACTTCGAACTCGTTCTTTGCTGATCTCGGCCTTGCTTATTCCTCCTTAGCCGTCATCCTTATAAATTTTTCTTGAAATTCCGTTTAAAGTCCCAATAACTTGTTCCTTTATTGGAAATCAAGGTCCTCCCCAATATTAAATTAAACAAAGATTAGCCCTAAGCTTCATGGTTGGCATGGGGTTCTAAACCTCAATTGTTTCCGAAATTCCCTTTCAAACGGAACTTCCTTAAACTTCCCTTCCTTCAATCCACTTTTCTCCCCAGGGTCTTGGGGCTTCGGGCTCGGGGTGGATTATTTAAATTAATTTCCCAAATTTTGGGAATTTCCCCTCATTCATCTTAAACTTTTTCCCCCTTCAATTACCGGAGGCCAGGCTCAACAAGGTTCCCTTGAGGGGCAGCCGCTAATTTCAAGACCCGGGCTTCATCCGGGCCTGCTAATAAAACAAAAATTTCCCCAAAGATCCAATTAACCTCTTTGGCATGAACAGCTCCCCTTAGGTAGTCCTAAACCATAAACCATAGCTCGTCCAATAAAATTTAACACCCCTTTTATCGGAATTCCAACGAGGGTTAAACCCCCCGGTATAACCAATTTGTTTCCTCAGGCTGGAAAATGGCGTGCCTTAAAATCTTTGATTTAAAATTGGAAATGGTTTAATTTTCCCGAATTTGCCCTACCCATCCATGGTTTAAGAATTTTGGTCCCTTTCATTTATTATTAAAGACCCAGTTACAGGGTGCCTTGACCCGCGGTTACAACTTAACTCTCGAAGGGCTTTAATCGGTCTTTGCAAAAAAATCAAAATGGAATCTTTAAACATACCCAATTTTTCTGGATAATTTAGGTAAATTTTCTGTGGCCAGGGACCCAAAACCTTTGGCCCTGTTCCAAAATTTAAACCGATCGTACTGGGTTTTGCGTTTAAAAAATTCTCAAGGTTCAATTTAAATTTCTAACTTTTAAATTCTACTTCTAATTTTTGATTTTTCAACTTTAACTGGTTTCGAAATTCTGATGACATCCAATTTCATGAATTTTCCTTGGTTTCCCATTACATAAAAATTAGGCCACCATTTAAGTTTCAAGCTCTGGCTTGGTTTACACCCTTTTCCCCCAAAGGCCTTTTACTGGCTTGTTTCAAAAATTGAAAAAAAAACCTATACATGCCAAATTTCTTCCCGAAAAATAAAAATTTCAGCGGGGACCAGGGGCGAAAGCAAACTTTCTACACATTCCACTATTTCTTTTACATTCAACAATTATCCTCACTCCATACACATACAATTTCATTTATACATATATAGCATTCCATTAAACACAATTGCATAGATTTTCCAATCATTTAAGCAATATCAAACATATGTGCTTAATGACTTACTTTGTTTGGGGTAGAACGGTTCCAAATCGGCTACTCGTTTGCTTTCTCCTTTCCTTTGTCCAATCTAGTTCCCTTTGCTCTTGAGCTAAATCAAACAATTTACCTCTCCATCAAACACAAACATACGGCATTCACATGCATTATTATGGTTATTGCGAATACTTAACACAACTAAGCTGAAAATTTACTCAATCTCATCTTAATTTATTGCTACTTATTTATCAAAGTTTCCAATACAAGGTATTTAACACCTATGCCCATTTATACCCCATATGGCGAATGCTTCATTCCTTACCCAATTAACCATCCAACAATTTTTCAGCCTCATTACCACCCTTTTCATGTCTAATTGTTTAAATACTCTCAAGCTCATTCACAAGTACTATTATACATCTCATTAAGCATTAATCATTTTGCAACATAAATTCTATAGCATGGCGAATACTCATGCACACACACACACATAACAACAAGAACTCAATGGCACAAAATTTCCTTTTGTTAAACATTCAACTCACTCATCTCCATGCTTTCATCACAACAACATCAAAACACTCACCAAGGAAAACAACATGCATGGCCGAAATTTAACTCACCTAACAACTTAGTTTCGATTTGAGATTCAAGGAAAATTTTGAACCAATCCTCCAAATCATGCATGCATTTTCAAGAGTGGAATAAAACATACCTTCTTGTATCAAAACACCTTAGTCTAGTAAGCTCCCATGGCTGATTTTCTCAAGCTTTTTTCCCCCCTTTCTTCTTAGTATATTCGGCCAAGCAAGGAGAAAATGAGAGAATGAACACTTTTTTTTTTCTTTTGTTTTCATCATATCCCTATTTTTTTTTTCAATTTCATTTCTTTATTCTTTCAAGCATAATCCATTAGCTAAACATGTTTGAAACATGTTTTCCCTTGCCCATCACTCTTGACATGACCGGTCACTACCCTTAGGAATGGGCTATTTGACATGCAAGTCCATTTATTTTACTTCATCCTTTTATTAATCTCTTAAAATTAGCCACATCTATTTAAATCCTTTCACATGAGTCCTTTTTCTTTCAATTCACAATCAAATTAACTAAATCAAAGAATTCAAAATTCACACATGCATTTTCACATATTCTAGACAATAAATATTACGTTCGAACATGTCGGTGACTCGGTTTGGCGGTCCCGAAACCACTTCCCGACTATGGTCAATTTTGGGATGTCACAACTCTCCCCACTTAAAAATTTTCGTCCCCGAAAATCTTACCGTGAATAGGCTCGGTATCGCTCTTTCATAGAGTCCTCAAGCTCCCAAGTGGCTTCTTCCATTCCGTGTTTATGCCACAACACCTTCACTAACGGGATTTTCCTATTGCGCAACTCTTTTACTTCACGCCTCATAATGCGAACGGTTCCTCTTCATAGCTCAAATTAGGTGAATCTCAATCTCGATGGAGCAATTACGTGCGATGGATCGACCTATATCGTCAAAGCATCGAGACATGAAAACATTGTGAATCTTTTCGAGCTCGGGGCAAAATCAAACGATCGCGATCGACCGACTCGTTCGGATATCTCATATGGCCCGATGAACCTCGGGCTCAATTTGCCCTACTACCGAATCTGAGTATCTTCTTCCAAGGCGAAACTTTAAGAAACACTTTATCTCCCACTTGATACTCAATGTCTTTTCGTTTTAGATCCGCGTACGACTTCTGACGATCGGAGGCTATCTTCAGATTTTCACAGATTACTTTTACTTTCTGTTCAGCATCTTTAATCAAATCCACTCCAAAAATTTTGTTCTCACCGAGCTCGGTCCAAAACAATGGTGTACGGCATTTACGCCCGTACAAGGCCTCGTAAGGCGCCATCTTAATACTTGATTGAAAACTATTGTTGTAAGCGAATTCAATCAAAGGCAAATATCTTTCCCATGAACCACTAAACTCAAGGATGCAACATCTCAACATATCCTCCAGGATTTGAATTATCCGTTCGGATTGATCATCGGTTTGGGGATGAAAAGCAGTGCTAAAATGCAGCTTGGTACCCAAAGCCTCTTGTAACTTCTTCCAAAATTGCGAGGTAAATCTCGGATCTCTATCCGACACGATGGAAATAGGCACCCCGTGTAGTCTCACAATCTGAGAAACGTACAATTCGGCTAGTTTGTCCATTGAAAAATCCGTGCGTCGGGGACAAAGTGAGCCGACTTAGTCAATCTATCTACAACGACCCAAATCGCATCCTTCTTACTTGGTCGACAATGGCGGTCCGGATACAAAGTCCATTGTGACTCGATCCCATTTCCACTCGGGTATCGTGATCGGTGAAGTAATCCCGATGGCACTTGATGTTCCGCTTTCACTTGTTGACATATTAAACATTTCAAACAAAATCGAGATGTCTCGTTTCATACCATGCCACCAAAACCGACGTTTCAAATCGTTGTACATCTTCGTACTCCGGGTGGATTGCCATTCGGCTACAATGGGCTTCATTTAGAATTATCGAAATAAGTTCAATTCTTTGGAACACACAGACGACTTCGAACCTCAAACAATCGTCATCATCAATTTGAAACTCGATTCCTTGTTCGAACACACTCACCCCGCTTTTGCAAGCAACTCCTCATCAACTTTCGAGCTTCCCGAATTTGATGAGCCAACAATGGTTTGGCCTTTAATTCGCTACTAACACATTGTCGGGTAGGATAGACAAGTGTACATTCATCGCTCAGAAAAACAAGCGGATTTCCGACTTAAGGCATCCGCAACCACATTAGCCTTTCCCGGGTGATAATCAATGACGAGTTCATAATCTTTTAACAACTCGAGCCATCGTCTTTGTCGCAGATTTAAGTCCCTTTGAGTCATCAAATATTTGAGACTTTTGTGATCCGAATACACATGGCACTTCTCACCAAATAAGTAATGTCGCCATATCTTTAAAGCGAATACGATGGCGACCAATTCGAGATCATGGGTTGGATAATTTTTCTCATGTGGCTTTAATTGTCTCGACGATAGGCCACAACTCGACCTTCTTGCATCAATACGCAACCTAACCCAAGTAGGGAGGCATCACTATAGATGACAAACTCTTTGCCGATTCGGGTCAGTACTAGAACTGAGCTTTTCGTCAAATGGGTTTTCAATTGGTCGAAACTTTTTGACACTTTTCCGTCCATTCAAATTTGACATCTTTCAAGCAGATTTGTCATGGGTGTGGCTATCATCGAGAATCCTTTTACAAACCGTCGGTAGTAACCGCAAGCCCCAAAAAGCTCTAACTTCGGTAACATTCCTTGGAGGTTTCAATTGACTATGGTCAAATTTTTTCGGGTCCACCGACACCGATCGCATACACCACGCGCCCCAAAAAGCTAACCTCTTTCAACCAAAATTCACATTTCTTGAACTTTGCGTATAATCGCTTATCTCGTAAGATTTGCAACACTAGCCTTAGGTGTTCAAAGATGTTCGGTTTCATCTCTCGAATAGACCGAATGTCATCGATAAATACAACTACGAACCGATCCAAGTATGGCCTGAAAATTCTATTCATTAAATCCATAAACACCGCAGGGGCGTTAGTGAGCCCAAACGGCATCACCAAGAATTCGTAGTGACCGTACCTTGTTCTAAAAGCGGTTTTGGGTACGTCCGATTCTCGGACCCTCAACTGATAGTACCCCGACCTCAAATCTATCTTTGAAAACACCGAGGCTCCTTTTAATTGATCAAACAAATCGTCAATTCGTGGCAACGAATATTTATTCTTTATCGTCACTTTATTGAGTTGACGGTAGTCGATGCACAACCTCATGCTTCCGTCCTTCTTTTTCACAAACAATACTGGTGCGCCCCATGGAGAAAAACTCGGTCGAGCGAAACCTCTATCCGTCAATTCTTGCAATTGAACCTTCAATTCCTTTAACTCTGTTAATGCCATACGATACGGAGCTATTGAGATCGGCGTAGTACCCGGTACAACTTCGATGCTGAATTCCACTTCTCGAACCGGTGGCAATCCCGGTAACTCCTCCGGAAAAACATCTGAATACTCACAAACCATCGATACCGATTCGAGTTTCTTTTCCGTCTCTTTACTTTCCAACACATACGCAAGGTATGTTTCACACCCTTTTCACATATCTCCGAGCGGTCATAGAAGATATTATCGCCGCACTCCTTTTAAATCGAGAGACTCGACTCGGACTACCTCATTATTTGCACTCCTCAAATCAATGGTTTTCCTTTGCAATCAACCATCGCATCATGTACGGTCACCAATCCATACCAAGAATAACATCAAATTCATCAAATGGTAGAAGCATCGATCGGTAGGAAAGCAGATTCTCGAATTATTAGGGGCATATCTTGCACACTTTATCAACGAAAACGTATTGACCCAAAGGGTTTGACACTCGAATTACGAACTCAGAGAGACTCAACAGTAGAGTCTTCTTGGATGCTAAAGTTTCACATACATATGAATGAGTAGAGCGGGGTCAATCAATGCAATCACACTAGTATCAAAGAGAGTAAAAGTACCAAAGGATAACGTCGGGGAGGATGCCTCCTCTCGTGCGCTGGATGGCATATGCTCTAGCAGGAGCTCGGTCTCGGATCGAACAGTACCAGACGGTGGCTCCCCTCCGATTACCACCCCTACCTCCCAAAACCCTCGGGGTCTACCTCTAGTCGTCGCCCCACTAGATCTCGCACCTTGCATCTTATTCTTCTCATCTAGCTCCGTACAATCCCTAATGAAGTGGTCCTTGAACCACATCATAACAGTCTTGCTAATGACTTACCCCAACATTCACCTAGGTGTCGTCTTCCACATTGGGGACATTCAGGTTTCTCTTGACGATTATTGCCCACACTAGCTACCGATGTAGCTCGAGTCCGTCAATGGTCGGGCTCTAATGGAAATTCCATGATGCGCCTCGACTTCTTGGTGTCCTCCCGAACCTCTTTACAATGAGAACGGAGCTTTACTCGTTGATCTTTTACGGTAATCTCTTGCTTCAAATTCAGCCTTCTTCTTCTCCTCCCCAAGTTCTTCCGCCTTGCGTGCTCGTTCGACTAGTGTCACGAACTCCTTTATCTCCAAAATTCCCACTAGTAACTTTAACTCTTCATTCAATCCTTCTTCAAATCTTTTGCACATAGCAACCTCATCAGCCACACACTCCCGAGCATACCGACTAAGTCTTACGAACTCATGTTCGTATTCAGATACGGTCATACGGCCTTGCTTGAGTTCCAGAACTCCTTACGCTTCTGATCGATGAACCGTTGACTAATATATTTGTTCCAAATTCGTTTGAAAGAAATCCCAAGTAACTTGTTCCTTTGGGACTATGGAAATCAAGGTCCTCCACCAATAGTAGGCTGAGTCTCGCAACAAAGATATAGCACACTTAAGACATTCATCGGGTGTGCATGACAGTTCATCAAACACTCTAATGGTGTTATCAAGCCAGAACTCGGCCCTTTCGGTAAATTCGGTAACTATGGCCTTAAACTCCTCGCCCCACGCTTCCTAATCAAGTCCACGGTGGTTTACTCAGCCTCACAGGATCAAGAATGGCGATGGCATTACGGGCTCTTGGGGTGGATTATTTAAATTCGGAATGGTTGGACAGCCGGATTGGTTCGGGCATATTGCGCGACCCACTCATTCATCATGGTGAAGAAGGCTTGTTTCGCCTTCATTTTGATTATTCGCGGATGACCGAGGCTCAACAGAGGTGTCCCTTGCACAGAGCAGCCGCTACACTTTCAACGTCATCCGCCAAGGGTCTCTCTATCCCGGGTTCCATCGCTAATCAAAACAAAAATTTCAACCGTCAGAAGTCATCACATTATTAAGCACTAACAATTTGGCATGTATAGCTAGACTCACACGCTCTATGGTAGTCCTAGAACCGACTAAACCATAGCTCTGATACCAATAAAATTGTAACACCCGAACTCGTGACCGTCGCCGGTGTCGGACACGAGGGGTTAACGGCCAAATCCTCTCAAGGTACTAACCAATTTGACATTTCCAGTCAGGCTGGAAAACTGCATCACCGTCGCCTTAAAAATCATATCTCGAGTTTCAAACCTCGGAAACTGGTTTCGTAAATTTTCCCTGAATTTAGACTCACATACCCATCCATGGATTTATTTCTAGAATTTTTGGTCGGGCCAATTGGTACAGTTTATTAGTTAAAATCACCCATGTTACAGGGATCGACTGCTCTGACCTTCGCGTGTTACAACTTGAATATCTCTCTGTACAGGGCTTTAATACTGGTGACGTTTGTTTCTAATGAAACTAGACTCAAAATGGAATCTGTACATATAAGGCATGACTCCTAATTCTTTCTGGATAATTTATGGTAAATTTTCTAAGTCGCGACAGGGGACCCAGAAACCGTTCTGGCCCTGTCTCACGAGAACTTTAATATTTCTCAGTATACTGCTCATCTGGTCGTTTCGTTTCGTCCATATAAAAATAGATTCATCAAGGTTCAATTTCATAATTTACTAACTATTTAATTCTACTTCTACTATTTTTAGTGATTTTTCAATCTCATCTCACTGCTGCTGTCTGCAACAGTTACTGCAGTAGACTATGCCAATTTCATGAAGCTTTCCTTGGCCTTAATCATCCATCATACATGACACAAATTATGGCCACCTTATCAAAATTAGAGTTTCTAAGACTCGTGGCTATAGGTTCTAGCATCCCACTCGACGACCACATAGGCCATTTTCACATGGCTTAAAGTTTACAACCCACAGTTCGACAAAATATAATAGCCTATACATGCCAAATGTTCTTCAACAACGAAGACAATACCACAAGATTTCAGCCGGTGTGATGACTTCAACGACGGTCCCGATCACGCAAACAATACGAGTCCGAGAGACCTAAAATGGGTGACAAGAAAACACCGAGTGAGTTTACAACTCAGTAAGTCATAAGCATTCATCAATCCACTGATAAAGTTACTACAACATGAACAACAAACGAGGCTAGGTACTCATCCATATCGAATCTATACCATAATACTTGGACCTTTCGGTCCAATCTCGTACCAAGTCATACATCCACATTTCATATTCTACACAACAAGATAATCAAGCATTTTTACACATTAACTCATTTTCCACCACAACCATACAATTTCAATCATCACATAGATTTAAGGCTTACCAAATTCAACCCCAAGCATGAACGTATTCTCTATTCGTCATGAGCTCGAGGTACTTACCCGATCCGCTGTCCATACTCAATTCGATGGAGACACACCTCCATATATATAGAGTACGCACACACGTGCTTACTACTCGATTTCGCACACCTAGTGCCACGCATAATTTAAGCCCGCACACATAGTGCCATACCCTTCGAGCTCGCACACCCAAAGGCCAGTATTTTTCCAGCTTGCACACATAGTGTCATATTTTTCCAGCATGCACACTTAGTGCCATATATTTCCAGCACGCACACTTAGTGCCATATATTTCCAGCACGCACACTTAGTGCCAATCTCGTCACCATACACACGTATTGCCCAAGACACATAGTGCCGAAAGCAAACTTTCTACACATTCCACTATTTCTTTTACATTCAACAATTATCCTCACTCCATACACATACAATTTCATTTATACATATATAGCATTCCATTAAACACAATTGCATAGATTTTCCAATCATTTAAGCAATATCAAACATATGTGCTTAATGACTTACTTTGTTTGGGGTAGAACGGTTCCAAATCGGCTACTCGTTTGCTTTCTCCTTTCCTTTGTCCAATCTAGTTCCCTTTGCTCTTGAGCTAAATCAAACAATTTACCTCTCCATCAAACACAAACATACGGCATTCACATGCATTATTATGGTTATTGCCGAATACTTAACACAACTAAGCTGAAAATTTACTCAATCTCATCTTAATTTATTGCTACTTATTTATCAAAGTTTCCAATACAAGGTATTTAACACCTATGCCCATTTATACCCCATATGGCGAATGCTTCATTCCTTACCCAATTAACCATCCAACAATTTTTCAGCCTCATTACCACCCTTTTCATGTCTAATTGTTTAAATACTCTCAAGCTCATTCACAAGTACTATTATACATCTCATTAAGCATTAATCATTTTGCAACATAAATTCTATAGCATGGCCGATACTCATGCACACACACACACATAACAACAAGAACTCAATGGCACAAAATTTCCTTTTTGTTAAACATTCGAACTCACTCATCTCCATGCTTTCATCACAACAACATCAAAACACTCACCAAGGAAAACAACATGCATGGCCGAAATTTAACTCACCTAACAACTTAGTTTCGATTTGAGATTCAAGGAAAATTTTGAACCAATCCTCCAAATCATGCATGCATTTTCAAGAGTGGAATAAAACATACCTTCTTGTATCAAAACACCTTAGTCTAGTAAGCTCCCATGGCTGATTTTCTCAAGCTTTTTCCCCCCCTTTCTTCTTAGTATATTCGCCAAGCAAGGAGAAAATGAGAGAATGAACACTTTTTTTTTTCTTTTGTTTTCATCATATCCCTATTTTTTTTCAATTTCATTTCTTTATTCTTTCAAGCATAATCCATTAGCTAAACATGTTTGAAACATGTTTTCCCTTGCCCATCACTCTTGACATGGCCGGCCACTACCCTTAGGAATGGGCTATTTGACATGCAAGTCCATTTATTTTACTTCATCCTTTTATTAATCTCTTAAAATTAGCCACATCTATTTAAATCCTTTCACATGAGTCCTTTTTCTTTCAATTCACAATCAAATTAACTAAATCAAAGAATTCAAAATTCACACATGCATTTTCACATATTCTAGACAATAAATATTACGTTCGAACATGTCGGTGACTCGGTTTGGCGGTCCCGAAACCACTTCCCAACTATGGTCAATTTTGGGATGTCACAGACAATAGCATATTATGTTCTGACAGATCCTATTCACTTTGGTTCAAACATAACAGATATATGTATAGATCACAAGTTGTTCATTATTAGTCTAACACGTTCATATATCGTGTATATCATCCATATATCAGCCTTAGAGCATCAGATACTCCTCTTACGATCAAATTCAGATCATAAATACATTGTGAAGGTCAGTACTTGTGTTGGGCAACACTTACGACCTCAAAAATAAGATTCAAATCCTATTCATATGCCACACAGCGTGGTCACATGCCCATGTCCCTGGCCGTGTGGTTCTAAATGATAAATAGTGAGTTACATAGCATGGACATACGCCCATATCCTTGCTCGT
Organism: Gossypium arboreum; assembly: GCF_025698485.1. Lineage (NCBI taxonomy): Eukaryota > Viridiplantae > Streptophyta > Magnoliopsida > Malvales > Malvaceae > Gossypium > Gossypium arboreum. The sequence continues at coordinate 64,217,065 of NC_069074.1, read as the reverse complement.
ATAACTCATACTGCCTGGAGCCTATGTTCTTGCCCGTGTAGCTCACACGGCCTGGACACATGCCCATGTCCTTTCCCATGTGGCTCATATGGCCTGGGCACAAGCCTATGTCCTTGCCCATGTGGCTCACATGGCCTGGGCACACGCCTATGTCCCTGGCCATGTGGTTCTAAAGCATAACAATGAGTTACATGGCCCGGACATATGCCCATGTCCTTGCCCGTGTGGCTTACACGACCTGGGCACATGCCCATGTCCCTGGTCGTGTGGTGTCGATAGTCCCATTTTTTGACGACTAAATATGCAAAAAAGGAAGGGGTTTCGGTGCCCACCATATATGAATTTGATGCAAAGTAACAAGGATGAATTCTCGCCCCTAAATGACATTACAACAACAAATCAAACAACTTAGTCGAAACAAATAGCTAAGATTAGCACCCAAAACCGAAGTTTAAGGACTTTAACACAAAATCTCAAATAAAAAACTAATGCTTACCTTCGCATGAAATTAGCAATATAAACTTAGAACATTGGAAGAACGTTACTCTTGAGAATTTCGTCTGACAAGGACTTACACAAATCATAAATCTGGTCCAGCTAAAAGAACTTGACTTCAACCATTTTCGAACTCAAGTTAATAAAACTGACAATTTGCTTGAAGATTAAAGGCACAAAGGAACTTGGCATAACAAATATAGAAAGGTTCAACGACAAAACATTGAAGCAAAAGAAAAGGAAAATATATTTGGTTTGAAGAAAAGAAAAATTACAGAAGAAGAACATCCTTCCCAAGATGAAAAAAATGGAAGTTACTTAACTTATTTTCTTTAAAATCAGACAAAACAAACTGAATTACGGAAAATCACAAAATATTTCCCCATCGCCTACGCATAGGCTCAAACACAAACCACTGACACAGACAGACGTTTAACCATTAAACCAACATGCTCATTCTTATCATCAATTGACTGAATTTAACTTGTAAACCAAACGTTCAGAGGTAAAGGTTTAAGCAAAATGATAAAATTTCCAGAAATAAGATTTGAACCCAGAACCTCACACATATAACCAGAACATTTAACCACTAAACTAGATCAATTTACTTGTTAAAAATTTCTAAGATCTAAACTCATAATCGTGAGATGACCACTCTTGGTTTCAAAACTCAATTTCTTCTAACCCGATTTTTGGGATGTTACAAGTTACCTGAACAGTTAGAGATCAAACAAAGAACTGAGTCATAAGTTTATTGTGTAACTAACTTAACGTAAATCATACAAAACATAATATAAGAGAAGAATTCCATAACAATCATCCAACCATAGTGAAACAAGTTAGAATATTACAGAGCTTTTTGTAATAATCATATAACAAAATAGACAATGTATGTACATGCCGATGTGGTATTTTCAAAAAATCAAAATGCAGATTTTTTAGAAAACATTCTACCCAACTCTGTTACACACCGCAATAGAGTTCCCTAGAAATCATCCAACCAAAACACACCAAAATAGGTCACCCGAAATTGCCCAACAACAATGGCCTGCCACCCCGGATTGCCCGAAAATAATGGCGTAATAAGTTGCAGTTAAACTACCAGATCAAATATAAATGTGGGTAACCCACTAGACAGTGTAGATCATTAAACTGCCAGAACTTCTTCCTTTCACATTATCCTAAACCCCATACAATGTGACATGGCATGCATATAAAAAATAAAAGTGATAAGCTTGTAGGTCATGCTATTGTGCAATAACAGGATTAGAAGGCATGAAAGTCCATGCTTTGTAGAACATATTTATCAAACCTCAACAGATCGTATTTGATTTGCCATAAATTCACATGCATGGTTATAAATTAGAATCATAGCCAATCAACACAACATATTCATAATCAATAGAGTAGCGCAAAGACGTACATTGAAACTTAATAGAATACGAATCACACTTGGATAAATCACATATCTAAAACAAGAGCACATTATGCACTAACAGGTCCTAATTACTTAGGTTAAATCATATTAGACATACATACAGATAACATGTTATTCATCACCAAATCATCAGATATCAAGTTATATAGTCTAATTCAGATCATACGAACCATACGGTAGGCCTACGTTCACTTCGAACAATGCTTATCGTCCTAAGTAAAAATTTTAGTTTTTGATCCACACGCCTATTTGGATCCACACGGCCTAGATGGCTGGCCCGTGTGGCCTACATGGCCTAGCACACACTCGTGTAGCCCCCTTTAGTGTCATACATTGCCTAGCACATGTCCGCGTGGCTTAAACAGTAAATTACACAGTCTAGCACACAACCAAGCATACACCTGTGTGACTCAAGCCCCAAAAATCCTCTCACACAGTTTGGACACATGCCCGTGTCTCTGGCCTGTGTGACCTTAATTCTAGAACAGTGAGTTACACAGCCTACCACACAGTTTACCATACAGCCATCTAGCGTCAACAACCATGCTTTCTGGTGTTCACTAATCACAGAAGTTTGGGTTTTCATTATACACTTGGGACGGTTTTGACGTGGAAGCAACAACGATGAATTATTGACCCCAAGAACAAGATTCCAATGAGTAATCAACAATTTAATCACAAACAAATCACTAAAACTAACATCCAAAATCGAAGTCATGTCAAAGAAATTCAACACAAAATCCTAAAGGAAGTTAAAAGCTTACCCTCACTCGTAAACCGAAATATGAAACTTAAGTCGTTAAGAGAATGTTACTCCATAGACCTTTGCCTAACAAAACTTGCGCAAATCAAAAACTCTTCCACACAAAATGAAACATAACCTCGTTCTTCACGACTCAAGTAAATAAAACTTGGTAAATAACATCTACAAATTGACTGAAGATTAATGTAACACTAGAACTTAGCGTAATGAACAGGGAAGGGCTCAATCAACAATTAAACAAAGCAAAAGAAAGGAGATTTACCATTTAGAGTAAAGAAGAACAAAAACAAAAAGAAAATAAGAGCCGAAGAAGAGGAGGAATGTTTGAGAATATGGATATGGAAGGAAGGGAAGTTAATTAACATTTAAAAATAAAACAAAACAAATTAACGGAATAACATAAAATATTTCCTCATTGCTTACGCAGAGACTCAAACACAAGACCAAAGGGTACTCAAAAGTTTAATCATTGAACCAACAAGCTCATTCTTGTCAACAATTGATCGAAAATAGCTTATAACCCAAAGGTCCAAAAATAAAGGTTTACTCAAAATGATAAAATTTTAAGAAACAAGATTCAGACCCGGAACCTCGCATACACAACACAACACTTAGCTACTGAACCAATTAATTCCCTTTGCAAAATTTTTAATTAACTCAAAATCGAGAGATAACCACTCATGATTTTACTAACTCAATTTCTTCTAACCTGGTTTTTAGGTTTGTTACAAACTAGAACATCAATTTAGGACGGTTAAAATATTGCTACTTTTATTGGCATTTCTAACTTGCATAAATTATTGAAAGTGTTCGGATGTCTAAGGTTAGGGACTTATTGTGTTAGTTTGGTTGTTAAGGGTGATCCTCATTTTTGCAAATTCGATAAGTTGTTGCCAATTCTAGGTATTGGAATCCTCATGGTTGTGTTTGTATCAAAAATCGATCAAGTGTGTGACTCGATCTAGTAAAAACAAAGAATGAGAAAAAGCAAAAAAAAAAAAACTCACTATCGACGTCACACGACCATGTGCCAAGCTGTGTGGCAGATCCTGTGAGTCACACAATCGTGTGCTAAACCGTGCGTGTCACACAATCTGAGTTAATTGGTTTCTGTCGACTACACGGGCGTGTGGGCTCATTTTCTAGAAATTTTCCCTAGAGTCGTACTTATCCTTGATACGTATCTAGCCACTTCGTAAGCTCCATACTATATAAATAGGGCTTGGAAACATGATATCTGATAGTCTGATATTATAAGTAATGGGAAAAAGTATGTGAAATATATATGCATGATATGTGTATTGATAACTCTGATGGTATGTTTTTGTTTTGCTATGTTTGTATATGAGTATATGATGTTTGATTATTTTAATTCGTATATATCTGGATTTACTATATGAACATGCAGGTGACATTATGGCGAAACTAATTTGCTTTTTTTTTTCAATTTGTGGCACATCTGTTTTGCAAAGCATAGAGTTTCATGCCTTCTAATTTCTATTTTTGTACAATTGCATGTCTTACATGCTTTTCATTTAGATTTTGTATTTGTATGCCATGTCACATTGCATGGGTTTAGGATAGTATGGTAAGAAGCAAGTTCTGACTATTTAATAATCTGTACTATCTGGTGGTTTAACCACATTTCTATTCTGGCAACTTGACTACAATTATAGTGGCTCGACCACACATATCTATTATGGCAGCTTAGCTACAATATAGTGACTTGACCACATATATCTGATCTGACAGTTTTAATTGCAACTCTAATAGCATTGTTCCACAATTATCTGTTGGTGTGTTTTTGGATGGACGAGTTTTGAGGAACACTAATTTTATGTGTATCGGAGTTGGGTAAGAAGTTTTTTGAAAAATCTGCATTTAGTGTTTTTGAAAATATTGCATCGGCATAACCATGCATGTGAAATTTTGTCATTTGATTCTGATGAAATTTTCTGTGACATTTTGATGTATTTATTATGCTATTTGTGATTTTGTTTGAGCTAAGTTACACACTGAGCCTGTTAGATAACCCTTCTATATTTGACCTTTCAAGTAATCATCAAATTTAGGACCGGACGGTGTGCCGGGGTTCAAATTGTTTTCTCGGTTAATTATATAAGATGGTTTACATTTTAACTATTTTGGACTGTAAATTTGTTTTTAGACTTTTTTTTTGTTTTTTTTTGTTTTTCTCATGGATTTTTGGTATTTTAAAAGTAAAACAACAAAATGATATGAGTTAAAAAATTGAAATTTGGTTTTCAATTAAAACTCTAAAAATTTTACGCTACTAAACTAAAAAAGTGGTTAAGTGATTTTACTATGAAATAAGTGTTTTTGAGTATGAGATTTTCTAAAGAATGCATGAAAGGTTTAGCTTAAAATTATTATTTGATCATTCATTGTCTAAATCTTCAATTTTCAAAACAAGATGGGTTACGGGAACAAAAGGTTAAAGTTTTAAATTTTATCAATGATGCCTTCATACTCGGGTCATAACTTTTAGGACGGGTGTAAGGTGTTACAAAATTTCTATTGTATGTGAGTGAAGTTATTTTGGAAAAGTGATTGTAAGAATTTGGGTTTGGTTTTGGAGTTTTAATTATCCAGTAAGAAGATAAATTGGGCTTAAGTCAATAGTTGTACTGGATTAATTGTTGAGTAAAATTAAATTTTGAGTAAGGCTTCATAGAGATAGGATTAGTGAATTAGAACTACATTAACAAATATTGTGTGTTGATATTTTTTCTTGTCTTATTCTACTTTCAAAACTATTTTGTTTCATTTTCCTAGTTTAAAATCTCGTTTGAACAACTATCAAAAAATAACTTGAAAAAATGCAAACAAAAGGCTTAGTTGTAATATGTTATGATTTTTTACTAGTAATAAAGAAGTATGCATGTGGTATCATATCCTCATTTGTTGTTATTATTATTTTTTAACTTTATAATAAAATAAATAAATTGAGTGTTAGGTTAGTTAAGATTGTTGCCATTACAATATGTAAAAGAAAATAGGTTCTAGTACATTTAAGCATGTATCATCCTCTAATTTAGGGGTTGGGAGATTATGAGTAATGGTAAGAATTGTATAAAAAATTTACAATACAATAAATGCTTATGAAATATTAATTTTTTAAGTTTTAGAATTGACAACACCTTTCGTTATAGTGATGAATCAATGTGCAAAAAAAGTATCTGTTTAGAAATTAATCAATTAACATTTCAATTAATAAACCACAAGTAAAATTAGTTCATACCCATAATCAATCCAAGCAACCCAATCATTTTCATATTAAATCACACAAGAAAAATAAGAAAAATAAATTCAGGTTTAGAAATGCTCAATAAAACCGACAGAATCCTTGAATCGATGATAGATTTGAAGTGTTGAATCCACGAATATTGCAACCCAATCGATAAAAAAGAAATTAGAATAAGGAAATGCTAAAAATCTATTGAAGTATTAGAGAGATTGCAAAAGGTACAAGTAAGTCCCTGTACTTTTTGGTATGAAAAGAAAAGTGCAGAAAAATGTCAAAAAGAATAATTCTAAAATCTAGCCTAAAAGACTAGCATTAAGAACCTACCAAAAAGTCTCCCTCATAAGGTGTTATAAAGTATCTTATATAGTCTGACATTAATTGACTTATAATTGACAAATTTACCCTCACTTAAACTTTGACCTAAGGCTTGATGGATTAAAAATTGCCCTTCAGAATTTTTAGGCTCGCCAAGGTCAATATTACAACATCCACACCTTGGTGTCATGATATCAAAGATATTTTACTCCAGGAATGCTCTTGGGCCCCAATATCACGACGTTAACCCTCTAAGGTCACGATGTCGTCCATAGGCAACTTGATTTCTTCAACTGTAGAGACTGTGGCTAGTGTTGTGACCTCAATAGCTTGGAATTGTGACCCCAAAGGCTAGTACTACAACATAGCATCCTTGGTGTCATGACTTCAGAGACAATCCACTCAGATGTATAATTTGGTGAAGTTCAACTTCTCAGTTGATCATGGAAGTAATGGTGTCACAAAACCAACACATTTTTGTATTAGCCTTGGCCTCAATGTAGGCTCATCTTCTCATTTTACCTTTGCTAAGTGCTTCAAACCAACTTAGTTCAAAAATTAAGTTCCTAATGGCTTAAATGTTCCATTGAAGAGAATTATGACACTTTTCTCTTTCAAAGGAAACACGTTAAGAGAATTATAAACAAATAAAGGCATAACATTAATGGAATCGCCTAAATCACACATGGCTTTTTTTATGCCTACATTACCTATTTTACAAGAAATAGAGAACATACCTTGGTCCTTACATTTTGGAAAAATTTTCTTTTGCAAAACCATAGAGATATTTTCCCCCATATTCATCATTTTGTTACCAACTAACTTTCTCTTGCTAGAGCATAATTCTTTAAGGAATTTTGCATAATGAGGAATTTTCTTGATGACATCGATTAATGGTATGTTTACCTAAACTTTCTTGAACATTTCAAGGATTTCTTATTCCCTTCTTTCTTTTCAATCTTTCGCCAACCTTCTAGGGAAAGGAGACAATATTTTCACACTTAGAAATGTTAAAGGATAAGTAAAATTGTAATTTTGGGTATCTAATTATAAAACATTCTATTTATAAGGGTCTTAGTGTAATTACGTGAATCTTGCTAACTTATTTGGTAATCGGTTAGATTTCAACCATTAGTCTCGTCACATTAGAACCAAGTACTTTCTTATGATGGGGAAACATTAATTTTGATACTGATGAATTGGTTTTGGTGATCGAGGATGGGAAGGTTATATGGACGTCATTCTCCTGGGAGCACTCTTTCATTTCTGAATTCATTTTCTTCCTTTTATCTTTTTCTCTGGTTTGTTTTGTAAGAGAGAAATTATAGAGCGGTCTACATATGGGGAAAAACTAACGTATTAGCTTATGAAATTGAGAATTTAGTAAATTGGTAATATTTCTAACTCTTTTGTATCTTTGGTTTGAGGGAAAAAGGAAGAAAAATCAAGGATTTTAGTTTAATTCATTGAATTTGTACTATGATTATTAAGGTCATAATTTGTAACACCCCGAACCCGAGACCGTTGCCGGTGTCGGACACGAGGGGTTAACAAGCCAAGTCCACATATTTGCCCACCAATTTGACATTTCCAGTCAGGCTGGAAAACTGCGTCACTGTCGCCTTAAAAATCATATCTCGAGTTTCAAAACTCGGAAACTGGTTTCGTAAATTTTCCCTGAATTTAGACTCATATATCCATCCATGGATTTATTTATAGAATTTTTGGTCGGGCCAATTGGTACAGTTTATTAGTTAAAGTCACCCATGTTACAGGGATTGACTGCTCTGACCTTCGCGCGTTATAACTTGAATATCTCTCTGTACAGGGCTTTAATACTGGTGTCATTTGTTTCTAATGAAACTAGACTCAAAATGGAATCTGTACATATAAGGCATGACTCCTAATTCTTTCTGGATAATTTATAGTAAATTTTTAAAGTTGCGACAGGGGACCCAGAAACCGTTCTGGCCCTGTCTCACAATAGCTTTCATATCTCTTAACATGTAGCTCCTATGACCATTTCGTTTCTTCCATATGAAAATAGACTCATGAAGGTTCATTTACATAGCTTATTCACTATTTAATACCATTCCTACAAATTTTGGTGATTTTTCACATTCACGTCACTGCAGCTGGCAGCTTCTGTTTTTAAGGTAGGTCTTACCTATTTTGTAGTCTTCATGAACCAACTAGTCTTGCCATACAAAGGTTCATATATGATCATTTTAACCATACCAATGGCTGATCATGTGACCAACACTCCCATTTCCAATCCATAATCACATCATGACACCATATATATATATATACAACCCACAAACGGTCTAAGTCCATACTCTACTTTTACGAGCCATTTTCGCATGGCCGTACACATATACATCACAACATAATTGAACCAACAAGGGTAGTCCTATACATGCCATTTCAAATTCCAACCAAAATTATACCAAGATGGAGGCTTTGATAGTGTAGATGACTTCGACCTTAATGATCCCGAATCCGATTGCCATCGAGCAAAATCAGAAACCGAGAGCCAAAGCAACGGGTAAGCATATTTATGCTTAGTAAGTCTCAAGCAATAAATTCAGCTTTAATTAAAGCAATACATTCACATAGCCAAATGCATCATTTCATTAATACACGTTCACATAATCATACTTACTTCACCATCCCAACTCTTATGTTCATACACAAATAACGGCTTCGTTAAGGCCGATAACTCGTTCCATCATAGGAGCGGATATTCATACGCTCTTACTCCTAGCGCATAAGCACACACCACACTTACCTTGTCATTGGGAAATTTCACAAGTGCATTAGCTAAAATTTTCCAGCAAGCTTATAATTTTCAAATCACATACCTTGAGTTTAACCGGATATCGCTACTCGCTCAATCGCCTTGGGACATAGCCGGTTATGGTAACCCGCACCAAGGCCTCACGGACTTAACTCGGATATCACGATTTGCACAAATGCCTTCGGTCTTAGCCGGATAGAATGACTTCGCACGAATGCCTTCGGTCTTAGCCGGATATAATTACTAGCATAAATGTCCTCGGACTTAGCCCGGATGTAGCCACTAGCACAATTGCCTTCGGGTCTTAACCCGGATATAATTTCCAGCATTAACGTCTTCGGGACTTAGCCCGGATATCATTCAATTTCTCATGCGCACATACATCAATAATCATTGGACATACATATTTCATTTTCGTTACTAAGGCTCAAACACAATTATAATCACTAGCATAATCGCCGGGACTTAGCCCGGTATCATTCAAATACTCATACACACATAGTCAATAATCAATACACATCCATACTTCATTTCACATAATTCAAGTAGGGTCACTTCTTGAGGACTTACCTCGGATGTTGTCGAACGGCTTTTACGGCTATTCGATCACTTTTTCCTTCCCCTTGTCCAATTGTGGCCCTCTAAGCTCTTGAGCTAATTCAAACAAATTCAATTTATTAAAACCTCATTGTGCTAGCTTATGGCCGAATATGACAAGGAGTTTAAATGGTCATATGGCCAACCTTTAGCTTGAATACACAATGGTCATGCACATTTTATACTACATTAAGCAATTCAATACAATTCATTCGAGCATCAAGGAAAAGCTAAGGCCTTCAATAGGCTACCCAAGGCCGAATATTCATGTCCATGTTGAGGCCAATTATGCACTTAATACCTCACAAAAACAGCATGCATTTTACTAGTTAATGCTTTGCATATTGTAGCTCAAAACTTATAATATAGCATCAAGCACTCATATGTGTGCTAGGTCAATGTGCTTGCGATTTCACAATCATTCTTCAACATCTTCTTCTTTAAACCAACATATTCATCACTTAGTTCATAACCAAAACATCATGTGCAAACATATATATACATATATGAGCATGGCGAATTTCAAGGTGTCCATAGCCATCCAAAACACAAATTTTAACTAACATGCAAGAAGCATGAACCATGCTTATGAATGCATCATGGCGAATATGACAATCATGCTCCTTTTCAACTTCAATCATGATTCAACAAAAGAAAACTCAAAATCTTACTCAAGAGTAGACAATCCATCATTGCATGCATCATCATCAAGCTTTACACTTAGCATGCAATGGCTTTATCACCATAACAACTTTGGCCAAATACCATTTCCATGGCATAACAAAGATTTGAGCCATGGCTAACATGCTCATCAAGTTAGCAACCAAAACATGCATGAAACTCCTAACACAACCTCATACATACCTTAATCTTGATGCAAACTTAGCCAAATCTCCTTCTAGATCTCTTCCAAACCAAGCATGAAGCAAAATCCTCCTTCTTCCTTAGTTTTGGCTCAAAGAAAGGATGAACAAAATTTTTCTTTCTTTCTCTACAACTCACGGCAATGGGGGGAATACCACACTCACACACATTTTTTTTCATTCTTTTCTTACCCATACACCTTTGTTTATTATTTCTCCTCATGCACCAACAAAACATGTTTCATGACATGTTTTGCCCATCCTCTCTGCCATGGCCGGCCACTTTATGTTGGGGGAAATTTGACATGCAAATCCTTATTTTTGCATGCATGAGCAACTAGTCATCACACATTTCCCCATCATACTTTCAAAGTTCACTACTAGGTCCTTTCTAGTGAAATTCACATTTATAACACTAAATCGAAACATCAAAAATGTCACACACAATTTAACACATATCATAGGCATCAAAATAAATTTTTAATTATTTTTATGCCTCGGTTTTGTGGTCCCGAAACCACATTCCGACTAGGGTCAATTTTGGGCTGTCACATAATTAACCTTTAAAATTCCTCTGCATGGAAGCAAATCATGGTTTTCTTACATATGTATGTCTTCGTTTTGATTCTAATGTGGTTGTTATGCCGAGCTAATCAAGAGAGAGGATACTCAAGTGATAAGGGAAAAATTAAATAGTTGTAGTTAGTATCAACTTTCAAGTATTTTACTGGTGAGTTTTCTGAACTCAAAGCCTCAGTGTTTGTTTATGAATATCAGTACTATGTTGTTGTGGTAGGTTTGACTTCAAGTTCTGCTAATAATGAGGTGTTGAATTATTGTGGGATGTTTGTTATACTGTTGAAGCATGCTAAGTGTTGATCAACAGATGTATGTCTAGTTGTATGTAGAAGTTCATTATTTTTGATTAACTGCTACTGTAACCTCCCAAACCCAGCCTAGACGTTATGGCTAGATTGAGAAGGCTATATTAGCCACTGAAATGGCTAAGCTAACTTATGTTACTCTTGAAGATCTTAAATAAACTCATTTTACAGAAAACTGTAGTTTTACTTTGAGTTAGCTTAAAAGCATTCAATTCATCAGGTCGTGTATACTTAGGATTCATTTTATTGTTGATAGTGTTGTTTTAGAAAAACCATTTACTTGTCGCTCTTCTTTTAAAAAATGTAACACCCCAAACCCAACCTATACGTTATGACCACATCTGCGATGTCACATTGGAGTGAGTTTTGAAAAACATAGATCTATTAGAAAAGTCCGTTTATGTTAAAAACCTTGTTTGTGTTCTTTTTGAAAAGCTAACTTGTTTTATTCATTTGCTAAATTACAGGTTCGTTTAGTAAAACATGTCTCCAACTATATTGTTATTACACTTTAAAACATTATCGTTGCGGAAGCTTTTAAATCAAGTTACGCAGCATGATAGTTGAAAAACATTTTGTGACAGCCCTAATTTGACCATAGTCAGAAAGTGGTTTCGGAACCACAAAACCAAGTCACGAAAATAATTAGATGTTATATTTTGTGCTTATTGTATGTCAAATTTGTATGTGTGAATATTTCGTGCCTTGATTTTATCAATTAGATGTTAATTTATAAGAAAGGACTCATGTGATAAGACTTGGAAATGTGATAGGTGAATTTTAAAGTGGCCAAATAATGCATAAATTATTGACATGGGGGACTTGCATGTCAAATGGACCACTTTTAATATAGTGGCCGGCCATAATGATGGTTGATAGATAATATATGCATTTTATTTTAGCATTATAATAGTTAATGGCTTTATATTATGTGGAGAATATAAAAAAAAAAAAGAGAGAAGAGAGAGCCATACATCCTTGCCTTGTTCTTGCCGAATGTTTGTGAAAGAAAGAAGAAATATGCTTTGAGGATTTCGGCAATGGAGCAAGCTAAAAATTTAAGGTAAATTTCATGTAGTTTTTGTTAATTTTTAATAGATGTGTGATCCTTGTTTAATTAGTGTTAAAAGCCACATTAGAGTTCATCTTTTCTTCATTCTTCCAACCGACAATAAATGAGAAAAGGAGATTATGGAATCTAGGGAAGAGGCCGGTTACATGCTGTGGAAAAACCGTGAAATTATTTGCCTAGGAGTTAAAATTTTGAAGGGGCATGGTAACACTTCTACACTCTCCGTTATCTATAGCTTTTTGTTGATAAATTCTGGTTAAGTTGTTGGTTTAATTTTGACCGAATGTGTGAGGGAAGGAACAAATTGAATTGTTGTAATCGGAGTTGGGAAATATTAGTAAGCTTTCCTTGAATATTTTTCTTTATTCTTTAGTGTTTGATAATTTTTGGAATCTGTTAAATTGCTGTCTGAATTTTACCCCCATTAATAATATTAATTGTTGCTCTTTTTATACTGTTCGGTGAAGGTGTAAATGCTGTTGAATATTGCAATGATAAGGATGTTTAAAAAAAAAAAGTGTATGTATGTATGTTTTATGGATTTTCCGTATGGTGTGTTAAAGTAGCAGTAAATTGTCATTTAAATGTTAGTAAATATGGTCTGAGTGACTTTAAATCATGTTAATAATGGTTGAAGTTGCAAATGAATAAATGGTGATGTATTTATTAAGTCTGAAATTTGAGATAAGGAGTGTTTGATGCTGCAGATGTATGACCGAATGCCAATTGATGTGTTAAAGGGGTTAATGCAATCATTATTGAAGGTATTAAATGAGAATAAAAGCAGAGTAAATGCTATAGGATTTATGTTTTAAGTGTTAGTTAATGAGTTAGTTATATGGTGATAAATAGCCGTATTAGTTAATGAGTTAGTTATATGGTGATAAATAGCTGTATGTTTATATTATTAAAGTTGGTTTTAGTGGATTAATTGAGTCTTTGTAATGCAAGATTTGAATGTCATTCTAATTGATAATAAGTACTTAATTGTACTACCATATTTTGTATATTAATGTTGTCTATTAAAGAGTATCTTAATGCTATCCAAATATGTAATCTTTGTAACTTTCATTTTCATGAACAAATATAAATTCCTATTGTATTCATGTTGCCCAAATTGAAACGAATTGGATAATGGTTGTGTTTGTGTTGACCATTTGTGAGTAATAAAGATGTTTTTATTAATTGTAATTAAATGATAGGATGGTTTGAGTTTGAACTTGATTTGATATTTGAGTTAGTTAATATATATTGATTTATTATTATGTATTAATTGTGAAATAAATAGATCGATTATAAGCCAGGGATAAGAGAAGGTCGTGGAATAATCATCTCTGACTTGAGGTAAGTTCTTAAGTGTTTGTGTTTGATTATGTTATATGCTTAAGAGTTGAATAGTCATAATTAAGATGATGTTTGATTGTATATATATATATACATATGTTCATTGCGTTGAATAAATACTAAATTAAAGTTATGAGCCGTATGTGACTAGCATATCTAGCCGACTTTGATACTATTAAATGATGTACTAAGATATGTGTTCCAATGTGGAAATTAAACCCTATGTGGTTGACAGGATGAAAATCTTTTTCATAGATATGTGTTTCAGTTATACGTAATTGAGGTATAAGTTATGAAAGTGTGAAAGAACAGATGAATTGTTTATTGAAATGTGATATTCGGGCTTCGGGCCTAGCAGGCTATAATGCCAGTGAAATGATATCAGGCTTCGGGCCTAGCAGGCTATAATGCCGGTGAGATAATATCGAGCCTCGGGCCTAGCAGGCTATAATACCGGTGAAATGATATCGGGCTTCAAGCCTAGCAGGCGAAATGCTGGTGAATGAGTTCAGACTTAAAGTCTAGCAGGCTTCGTGCCGGTGATGAATTCGGGTTTAAAACCTAGCAGGCTAAATGCCGGTGTTTTGATAAAAGTCTAAGACTATGAGACCTTGTGTTAAATTGACAATTGAATTCGTTCAATACATTAAGTTGGCCAGGTATGTGATATATACTTATACATGTTAGATCGATTGGAATTGAACCATGAATGTGAAATGAGAAGCATAGGTAAAGATGTCATATGTGTATGTGTGTATTCGGTCATGGTGAAAGGTTATGTGAATTATGTGAAATACCATTTAGATATGAATGACGAAAGTAACTGTGGTTATGAAATGGTACAATGGTTGAATTCAATTGAATTAAAGTTGACTCTGAAGTATTTAAATACCTATGTCATATATGTGTGTAACACCCCAAACCCGACCCAGACGTTACGACCGAATCCGGCGTGTCACATTGAAGTGTTTTTCGAAAACCATGTTTTCATTGAAAACCCTTCTTGATGTTTAGAAACTTTTACCGTTTAAACTTGAATAAAACCTTAGCCTTATTTTTTTTTCCAAAACGTGATTCATTGTAATAATTAAAGCATTGTTAACAACCTTGTAAAATCTTATGGGAAACTTTAAAACTTGTAAACCTTTGTAGTGGCAGAAACATGTTATTTTAAAAAAAAACAGTTAAGTATCGAAAAAATCAAACCTTCTTTGTCATGGCTTAAAGTGAATGGATACTACGCACCAGGTAGGATTCAAGAAAAGAGGAGGTGAGTCAATTAGACTGCTTAAGTACCTAGCTCTTCCATGATCCAATCCTAGACATGCACACATCCATTGCCACACTTTAAGCTTATTACTTGTCCACGAACAACAAATTAAGTTTAAGTCTTTTTAAAATATTTATTTCCTTTGAAAACGTTTACGTTGCGAAAGCTTTGCTCAGTTTTCATGATATTTTAAAAATAAGTAACTTTTATAAAACTCGCCCTAGAGCTAACCAATTTAATAACCCAAAATATTAAAAATAATAAAAAGAGCGGCCTTATTACAACTTTAACCAGAATAAAAATAATCAAAATAATAAATGCGAAACTTATTTTAAAGAAAACAAAACTTAATCTTTGTGGCCACTTTGAATCCCGCCCAGCTCCAAGTCCACCAACTAGGGCTCCTCTGCAAGGATGAAAGAGAAAGGGGGGTGAGTTTGGAAAACTCAGTGTGTAAAGTATCCCAACCAGAGCCCAAATCAGTTCAAGCCTTACTGGGCCTAAGCTTTATTCAGAAATCAGTGTTAACTGGGCCTTAGCCCATATCAATATTAATCTGGGCCATAGCCCTTACAAGATATCGAGTATATTGGGCCTAGCCCATATCAAGATCAACTGGTGGAACCCTATTACAAGTCGAGATATATTGGGCCTTGCCCGTGTCAGCCTGATTGGGCCCATTTCAATACAGCCTCATATGATTAATGCATGATAACCCCATCCAACCCTGCACTTCCTCCGTCCATCCCTACACTTCACGTAGGAATAAATCACCATGCCATCCCTACACTTACAAGTGTTAGCACCGGCTGGCACTAACTATAATACGCAAAGAAAGTCGCTTATATCGGAATATGTGGCACAACCACCAGAACGGGTTCTTCCTCCATAACAAAACCCAACCCCATGCAACAGATATACATGTCATGGTATATAACAAACAGAATCAGAATATCATGCATTTCAGTCAAAATTAACCCTAGGGGTATAGCGATCATTTTGCACCTAGAGGTAAAATGGTAATTTTCATACTTAGGGGTGTTTTAGTAAAATTTACTATTCTAGAGGTTACATACATCCTACAACCGTTAACGCATCAACAGAAACACTTACCGAGCGTCTTTACTGAATTGGGCCTGTTGGCCCATTAACCCGTTTTCGACCCATTAAGCTCAAATATACCGAAGTGCACGAAATTGCGCACTCTGCAATCATACCGCTTTAGATTACCAAAACTAACAAACAACCATCTTACGAGCGATCGCATGCTCGCAAGTTCACAAAATGCTGGCTTTCGGCATTTCGACATTTTGGCTTTTTGGCTTTTGCCGATCTAGTCTATGAGTGGGTGTCGTTTACACACCTGTTTTATGACGATTCGTTGACAAGATCCACGCACGAACTGCCTACAATTATATTACTACCACGTTAATCTAACTACCGAAACGAACTACATATTAATCCCTTACCTTATTCGGCCAATAACACCTTAGGCACTAGCAATCTTACCTTTGCCGAAGTTAGTGACTAGATTTAGATCCACTTGTTCCACTTGTCCAAGCCCTTGATCAACAGCCTCTAGATCACACTATTATCAAAATAAAGTAATTATCACAACCCTTAGGGATATAAACCCAAATCGACAGCCTCCCTAACCTTTAGGGGTTTCAGTTTTTTTTCTAAAATACGAAAGATAGACTAAGTTGGAAAGACTTACCATCGATTTTTTCAGTCAACGTTCCCCCCTTAGTTCCTACTTGATTCTGATGTAGCTCTAAGCCCTCAAATGATAACAAAAGTCGAGCCTTCAGTGATCTCAGTATTCGGCTATATCCCTAGGATAGTGTGGGATTTTCGGCTTTTTTTGCAATAGTGTAGAGAAAGATAAAATATGAGGGTTTTACTGTGGTACTGTCAACAGAAACTTGGGGTTTAGAGGATGAGAGAATCAGCCAAAGATAATGAGAAAAATAAGAGAATTGGCTAAGTAAATCGGTACAAGAGGAATCAAGTTTTCGGGATTTCGGGATTTGAGGCAATCGGCTATAGTCTTAAAAATAATTGAAGGAAGAAGGAGTTTGAACCAAGAGAAAATTAACAACAAAGGATCTAGTTTCGGCTTCTAAAACTCATTCTGAGGTATGCTTATTTTGGTTTTCAAAAAGAAAATCGAAGAAGAAAGGGTTACAAAAATAGAAGAGGTTATCAAAAGAGAAGAGATTAAGATTCGGCTAATTGGGAAAGAAAATCAAAGGAATAAATAAATTAAGAATAAGGGAGAAGATTTTGTGAAAAGTGAATGAGCAAAATAAAAATCATTTGAAAATAAAAAGAAACAGATTCGGCTAATTGGCTAAGAATAATCCCAATTTAAATCTCGTGCCTATCTCCTTCTTTATAGCCAACAACATAGTTTAAATTTAATTCAAACTCTCCTTGCGCAAACAACAGTAGGAGTCCTCCGCTTGGCTGACTCACCTTGCACCTTGCTGGTGGGGGGAAGTTTCAATCCCGTACGGCCCTTTTCGTGCGCGCACATAAAAAAGGAGCACCCTTCTGCACGCAACGCTGCTCGAACACGGGACCTCCAGGGTGCCCAACACACTGCTGACTAGTGGGACGGGCCTCCTTCTTTAATATAATAGCGTCGTGTTTACCTTTAAACCTTACCTGCTGATGTCCTGAGTTCTTTTAAAAATAAAACAGAACATACATGCGCTTGGACTCGAACCCGAGCCACCCTGGGACTCCTAACGCACTGCTGCCGCTGCGCCACAAGCCTTTTAGTGGCATAACTCGGTCGCAACTATACTTAAGTTTTACCTTAGCTCAACCTGGCTTCTAAAATAAAAAACAACTTATGCACGCACCGTGCCTTGAACCCAGGCACTCCTATAACCTCCTAGCACCACTGCTGCTGGACCAAGCTTCCCGTTTTGCCTAATTTAGCCTACTTTATTATTAAAGCCTTATTGTCCAGTTCCCCTAAGAAGAAAAAAACTAATTTCTTTGCTAAAGTCTTGGATTGAACCAAGATTTTTCCCACACTTTAAATACTTCTAAATTTATTTAAAACTAAATTTAAACACCACATTAATAATAATAATAATAATAATAATAATAATAATAATAATAATAATAATATAGCAATGAAAATTTCAAATACAATAATATATATATATTTTCCTAATAATAATAATTATAATTTCCATAAAATAGATACAGTAAAATTTTCTAATAATAATTTAATTGAAACACTAAATTAACAACAATAATTTTATAAATATATTTGTATCTAATAATTATAATGATAATAATTTTCGTAAAAATTAAAATATTAGTAATAACATAAATATTTTATCAATATATATTTTTTTAAACACTAGTAATATTTAAAACTTCTCAATATTCAGGATTTCTTCTATCCAAATCCCAGACTCAAAACCCAACTCTTCTAGGCCCAATTGTTGGGGAGTTACAATGTGAGTATGGGTAAAACCATCGTAAATTATCGATAAGGGTGGGCTATGTGCGGAACCATCTTATAATTGCTAATTTGAGCGGTTGTGTGCGAATTATTGAGTGTGATGCATTGTATTGAGATTATACTCAAACGAAATTATAGATATGTGATGAAATTGATTGGTGATATACATGTTTAAATAATATGAATGCAAAGAATGTGTGAAAGAGTAAAATTGTAATAAATCTGCTTGGGACAGCAGCAGTAACGTGATTTTGGAAAATCACCATAAATTGTGGGAGTTGAGTTAAAAGCTGAATAAATTATGTAATTAAAGATTAATGAGTCTAGTTTCTTATAAAAGAAAGAATGTAAGAAAAAGAATTTCTGATAATGAGATATTTGAAGTGGCGTGGGACAGAGTCAAATGACTTCGGGGTCCCCTGTTCAGTTTTTAGAAAATCATTATAATTTGTAAAAAAATGGTTATAAGATAAAATTTATATGCTTAGACTCCTTAATGAGTCTAGTTTCAAATGAAATCAACGAGAACATATTTTTAATTCTGTACAATGATAATTTTGATTCGTATTGAAGAGTGGTCAGATTAGTCAAACAGTGAAACAGGGGTAACTTTAAGAAAAATCTGGTATTGATTGGCTAGACAAAAAATTCTGAAAATTTTATGGATAAAATATATATGAGTCTATTTTCAGGGAAAATTAACTTCAATTGATTTGGAGTTTTGTAGCTCTAGTTATATATAATTTAGTGACTGTTGCTTAGGAAGACAACTTGTAGTGAATTTGTGATTATGTTGTAAACATTGATGAAACTTGTTAATGAGTTGCTTATTGTTTTCTTATGAACTTACTAAGCGTAAAGCTTACTTCCCTTTTTCTTTCCATACTCCTTAGGGTTGCCAGGTTAGCTCGGGTTGGAGGCCGTCAGAGGTATTATCACATTGTCGAGTCTACGCTACCGGCGTATGTAAATCTTAGTGTTTCGAGTCTATGGCATGTATAGGGTTGTAAAGTTGAGTATGTAATATTTTGATTAAGCCAAATACTTTGGCTTGTTATTAAGATAGTTTGATTATTCATATGATTGTATGTTTTTATCTCCTGTGATGTGGTTTATAGCATGTATATTTAGAATTAGAATTGTGATTCATTGTTGAGTAAGTAAATGATACAAGACTAACATATTGTTAATTATTTAATAATGCCTCATGAATGTTTTGGGTCCTTGTAAGCACGATTAATGGATAAAACACGCGTGTATGAAAAGTTTAAAATTGATCAAAAAAAATTTTATGGCCTGGTTTTATATAAATGGTTGAGTTTAAATCTGGTAGCGCCTCGAACCCTGTTCTGGCAAGGGATACGGGTGAAGGGTGTTACACATTTACTTTTTTTTAAACCCAAATTCTACTGCTAGCAGACACAAGTCAATTTAATTAAATCCTCAAATAAAAATAAAAAACTTAAAACAGCCTTATTACATAACATTTTACCCCAAATAAGATTACTTTTACTAAAATCAAAATGAAAATGTAAACAGTGGTGTGGCCATCTCTGAGTCCCTTGCAGCACCGATCTGCCTAAGGATGACCTGCATAGATAAGCAGAAAAGGTGAGTTTATGAAACTCAGTGTGTAATCCCTATTATCAAAACAGTCAAACGTATAGTGTTGAACAGTTTGGGCCTAAGCCCATATCAGTAGCAATATCAGTGTGGGCCTTAGCCCAATTCAATATAGTATCAGAGATGCATACAGAGATCCTACCCAACCATCCTCTACACTCTACTCCGTCCAGCCCTACACTCCATGTGGGGATTAAATCGACCCACCCATCCCTACACTCTAAAATAAAGTACCGATTTCGGCACTAACAGTATTCGCAGCAGAGCTGCCAGTAATAGGCTTATAGCCTTTCAGTACACTTCCTCCAAAATCATATATCTCGCCCCATGCAATGCAACAAAATATAATGTTCATACAATAAAGATGGCATACACAACAGTCATACAACATATAGGGGTATATCTGTCATTTATCTCACAGGGGTATAACAATCATAACATAAATTAGGGTTTAGGTATTCTTACCGATCCAACAATAGGTCCACAGTCATCTCATGCGACTCGTGCAACCTTAACAGTTAAACAGCAAAAATGGGCCCAAGCCTATCGTATACCCATGTGGGCCCACACGCTCGTGTGGCCCAATAAGCCCAAGTTAATGGCCTTGGCCATGTATTCAACACAGCCGGCCCAACAATCTCTACACATTCGTGCGGTTTACCCATGCGGGCCCACTAGCCCGTGGGGCCCATATAACCCATTTTGACCCATCGAGGCCAAAAAGTGGCCTAAGCCCATGAAATCACTCATGGTGGCCTCTTCGATCGAATGCTTATGTTTTGTGCATTCGACTCACCACACGAACAAGTGTATGCTCATGTTGTGTCAACTGTCGAACATTTTCGGCTTTTGTCGTTCTATACTAATAGCAGTGTGATTACAAACCTGTTATGAATCTAAAGTTAACCCGCACTCCGAACACTCTTATGCCTGAAGAACAAATAATGCAATAACTAATTAGTTACTTAACTTATATCTCGATTGGAAACTAATGGAGTTCCAAAGCAATTGTAATAACTTACCCAAAAGCTAACAATAATCGCACCATTGATCCTCAAATGGGTATGTCAATCAACTTCGACCACTACCTACACCAAAATACCACCTTCCATATTAGACTCATATTTGAAGCATAAAAATATCATAACCGTACCACACTTACCACAACGACCAAGCAGAGTACCGATTAATGACGTAACGCACATAGAAGCACATAAAAGGATTGATCTGAAAGGTAAAGGAGATAGTTGACAAGAAGAGGGAGAGTTAGAAGATGGATAACCAAGTGAAACAAACCGAAATGAGAAGAAAGAAATTGAGACTTACCCAACAATATTCGGCCAACTGATAAACCGTAATTTATACATATTTTTACCCCATGTTTAACGCATTTTATGGATGATTTCCCATTAGAATTGGTGAATTCGATGCTCCTAATTCTTTAATTTTAGGTTTTATACTTAGGAGAGCATAGGAGAGCGAAAGGAACGAGAAACGGGCCAAAAACGGAGAAAATGGGCCAAAGTACAAAATCAACATAGCCTGGACCTCCTTACACGGGCATACCACACGGTCTAAAATAATCTCACACGGGCGTGTCCCTACCGAGCCCAAGTTGAGTCCAATTTGGAAAAGGCTAATTTTGAGGCCTCTTAGCCATTCCAAAGCCTATAAATACACCCTAGAGGAGGAAGAAAAGGGACACATAGAATAGGGGGTAAGGAATTACTCTAAGGAAGCCGATTGATTCATCTCAGAAGCCGGATTCATCATCAAGACTGAAGATCTCTCCTCAATTTCCCCTTTAGGAGTTTTGGGTTTTCTTTATGTTTTGTATTCTTTATTATTCTGAGATGTTTTCTTATTTAGTTATGAACTAAATCCCCTAAATACTTAAGGGGAATGAAACCTAAGACGAATCTTGTTATTATTTTCTGAATTGTATGATAAATATTTAACTTATTCTTAATTATGTGTTCTTAATTCTTGTTTTGATATCCCAAGATATTGATTCAAGATAAGCTCTTATTCAGAGGAGGAATAGACCCTGTCTAAGAGTACATTTGTCATAATTAAGCAGAGTTGATTGCGCGCCTAGACATAGGGTGACAAGATTTTGCCGAATTAAGGTGAAACCTAATAAGGGGATCCATAGATCGAGTTAATGCAACCCTAGGGTGTTAATTAGAGAAAGGTCTCAATTATTCAATCTAGGGATTAGACGTTATTAGTCTTGAATAGGGATAATAACATAACTTAGGGATCTCTACGGAACAAGTTAAATGAATAAATCATCTGATTTGGAGCCAGAATAACAAGTACAGTCTAGGTGGATTTTTCCTTAGGTATTGTCTTAATTCAATCGATTTTCCCAAAAGCAATTCCCCAATTCTTTTCTCTATGAATTTTTAGTTTAGATAATTATTTAGTTAAAAACAAAACCTCTCTATTCCTAGGCTAGATAATAAAAAGATAGTCAATACTAGTACTTTTATTTCCTTTGGGTTCGACAATCCGGTCTTGCTAAAACCTTACTACTATTCGATAAGTACACTTTCCTACATCGCGATAATAGTTAGTTTCAAGAACGATTAATTATAAATATTTAAAACCTATCACGAAATCAACGCAATCACCAACACAAGAACACTAAAGCGGGAGACGGGAGCTGGCGTCTAACCCAACCGATCACATCATGCTTGCTAACCAAAAGCAGAATAGAAGGATGAGTATTCGGTCAATCAAAACCAATGAGGAAGGGAGGAGGAACAAAGTCGAGAGTGCTGAGAGGAAACAACAATTGGCCAAGAAGGAAGGGAAAAGAAAATAAGACCAAATGAGAAAGAGGGAAAGGGAAACAATTAACTAAAGAGATAAAACCGTGAAACACAAAAAGGAGAAAGACCCAAATGAACAAGCACAATTCGGTCATAAGCAAGGAAGCCAAACCCTAAAAATTAGCCAAATTCGGCACCAAAGGCGTGGAAAGAAACCAAAGTCGACTTGCCCAAATGAATCCTCTAATTCGGCAAAACCTCAAACAACCCTCACACTAAACTCAATCAACCCTTTCCCACCTCAGCCGAAACTCTCATGAACAAGAGTCCAATTTCAGTACAACTTCACCCACTTTCAAAATTCCACAAAATCCTCCTAAAAACCCTCCTCCAACATCTCCTCAACCGCTCATTCAAACACTCCTCAACCAACAGAGTTTCGATCCACTACAACTACCCACACGGCAGAGCTGCAAAAATAAACACCCTTTGCACGCAGTAGGGCTCGAACTTAAGCCCCTTAGCATAGAAACACTTTATTTTCCACTAGACTAATAGGCTTTTTATGACACATCCTTCCCACTTTTATTTAAGAAGCTCATCAACAGGTGACAGGGTTTACTCAAGCCAAAAACAAAAATTTTGCACAAGCCAAGGCTTGAACTCAGGACCTCTCCCACACTCCTCAGGACACCCAACCACTAAAGCAAACAGATATTTATGCAACACAATATACAAAAATAATGACCTAAATTTTTAGGGCATTACAAAAAAACTCGATGTTAAACTAATGTAGCAGAAAAACTAATTTTCAAGTCATTTTGGAAACTTAGTTGCCTTATCGATTTCGTTTTCAAAAACGGTTCCTTTGCAATGCAAGAGAAACTAGGGAACAATATCAAATTTTACCTAATCTTGATATCATGCATTATCCGGTTATTATGCTTAAGTAATCCGTGTACGCAAAAATCCCAGAAAAAAAAGTTACCAAGCCACAGACTAGAAGTCATTAAAAATTACAAACCAAAACCAATAGAGACTGATTAATACTTATTAAAAATAATCCAAGGTCCAAGGTGATTCTTCGTATGCCAAGTTCGGTCCTAATTTCGAGGTTTACCTGAAAAGTTAAACACTATTGGGGGTGAGCCTGTGAAAAGCACAGTGTGAGTCGAACAATTATTTAAACAAACATAAATATTGAATATAGTGAAACATATTAGCTTTAACAGAAGAACACCGAATCGTCATAGGAATTTCATATCATTACATAGCCATTATCAATATCAATGTCAAACGATGTATGAGCATAGGTCATCATTCATTCGAGTAACAATCATTGATTTCAATATCATTCAATGTAACAAAATACAATACGTAGCATAAATCAATAACATCTGAATATGTGGTGAGCATGATGCAATGCAAAAAGGTTCCTACCCATACCATTCGCTACAGACCACAAGTTCCCCAAAATCTGTCATCCAAACTCCAAAACATTATGGGCTTGAGATCGTTGAGGTTAAATCACTGATAACATTATGCAAAAAATTCTACCAATAAAAATACAGACAAGCTGCTAGTAAAAATGCTATAAATCGCCATTCCTTTCGGTACTCCAGGTGTACTGCACTGATTATGAATAATTTGTACTTAATATGCTAACGGTACTCCACGAAACTCCTCCGTCAACCACAAAATCTCAACCCAATGCATATGCAATATGTCACACAATCTCATACATAATCATATCTCAGTACTTTTTACATTCATTTGACATGCTCAGCATGTCTTCAATAATCACATACTTTCAGTAAATGGAAATAGTGTTCCATGTTTCAAATTACCATTGTATTGGTATCAATCAATATCGTTCAATTTCACATACTTTACGGATTTTTATTATGCATAAATAGCACCCTTTTCAGTACACAATATAACATATATCTCATGTGTTTAAATCATACATAAGCTTAATATCTCAACACATATCTCATAACTTAAATTTGCAATTACAAACTCAATCAAACATTCATACTATCAAACTTGAAATTTTACAAACATGTTAATCTTTTAAGGCTCGAAAAATACTTGGTTTGGCCACTCACAAAATCAATAATTTGTCTATTAAGCCAATCCAATCATCAAGTATTTTTTATCAAATATAAAATGATATTTAACATTTTCAAACAATTTTATGATTTTAGGACCCATACCTTATTTTTCACTTCCTCGTAGCACACTAGCAAATCTTCCAATTTTCCTTAATAATTCCTTAAACGAACCTAAACCAAAATTTAGTATAAATTCAATCAATTTACCATTAAACCAGCCCCCAAAAACCCACTTATGAGTTCAAACCAATTATTGAAATTATAACTATTTTATTTTTATGAACCCAAACTAGTTAGATTCCTTACACTGTATCAATGTGAACCGTACGTACAATTGTTCTTCGCCTTTACAGATGATTTGGGGCATTTGGGTCAACACCTAATTCAATAATATACTAGAAAACCAGTAGCTAATTAATGATTAAATTCCTTCGTTTAATCAATATATAACCTTTACCTAATAACTATGTCAAAATAACAAACTAGTTATCCTTAATTGCACTTACTATGTCAAAATAACAAACTAGTTATCCTTAATTGCACTTACGCTTCATGATTTGTGGGATTCGATTGGCTAATTGATCAAGAACGTCTCTTCATAATTAAAAAGTTATTAAAGTCTGATTATGAGGGTTTAAGAACACAATTTCATGATGGAAATATATGGGCAAGACCCAAGAAACAAAATAGCCCCCTTTTTTACGCGTACTCACCACCACCCATTGTGGGCAAATTGGGGTTGAATTTTAAAATGGTTTGAGATCTAATTAAAATCTATAAAAACATACATTTGAAACCATTTAAAATCCACCAAATTCCAGATCTAGAATTTTTTTTTAATTGACAAGAGTAATCAAGAAATTGAAGAGAAAAGAGATCTTACCCAAGCTACTTGAGAGAAACAACAATGACACTTTCTTGGAAATGTTTGGGATCGATCTTGGGGTTTAAGATTCCAGATTTGGGGCTGATTTAGATGAGGATAAATGTCAGCAATAGAGTAAATGAGATGGTGCACAATCTAGATGTAAAAATAAGAAGAAAGATATGGTAAATGGGTCGTGTAGGCGACGATAAAATGGGAGAAAAAAAGAAAATTGAAGAGAAAAGAGGAGAGAAAGAGGGTGAATAGTTAGGGTAGGGAAAAATTTAATTAAAGGCTAAAAAATACAATAAAAAGTTATATTTATACTTAGGGTTCAAGAGTATGTATGACACATATTAAAAAAAAAAGATTTTGCAAAATTCATTATTTTGCAAGGGAAAGGATTCGAACTTGGGACCTCATTTACTTTCCATGCTTTCTCATATTTCTTTTAACCATTAGTCTTCTTCCTCATTCTTGAAATAATTTTGCAATATTTATTTTAAAAATAAGGCATGTCAAATACTACGGTTAAAGGCAAAATTTTCAAAATAATAAAAATGGTGAGAGAGAAGAGATTTGAACTTAGGTTTCAAGGAAAGTTTCTATAATAACCCGTTTATCAGTGGTGTCGTAAACAGTGGTTTTGGAGCCACAAATTCGACGAGTAAGTTTGTAAATGTTATTATTTAATATTTACAAGTCAAATATGGTATTATAATAAATTTCAAATTTGTAATTTATGCTATTTGAATGAATAATTAGGTTTAAATGGCATGACTCTAAAGTCAAGTGGTTTTAGAAAATGAGGTATCGGGACCTAGTTTCTGTAAATTGAGTTGTAAATATTTTATTAAATATTTGCGGTGTGTTATTAAAGTTGTATTAAATTTCGTTAAGAAATTTTGATGTTTAAATGTTTAATTAAATGAAAAGGACTAAATCATAAAAAAATATAAAGCTGAGTTTTATTAGTTAAAGGGGTTAAATGGCTATGGAAATGAAACTAAATAGACTTGGATGGTAAAAATACCATTTATGGTTAATATGAAATTACGATAGTTTTAATGGTTAAAATGGTAAATGACCAATTAAACTTAAATTAAATAAAACAAAGTCTTTATCATCTTCTTAAAAGTTCTTCACCACTGAATTTAAAGAAGGAAGAAGCCATTTTTTATGCTTTGAGGTTTCGACAAGTTCAAATGCTTGCAAAGTATGTGATTTCGATCGCATTTTTAATGATTTTTATGTTTTTGTTATCATATTAGCTTAATCTAGCTAACTCGGGGTCAATTTGTTAAATTTTCAAATGTTATGGAATGTGCCATTGATGAAATTGAGATGCTTTTGAAAGTTTATGGTAGAAGCTTAAGCTTGGTTGCTAGATAGGGCTATTTTGTAAAGTAATTTTTGGTAATTTTAATGTTTAGTGACTAAAATGTGAAATTAGTAAAAGTACAAGGACTTGCTATAAAATAACAGTAAATATGGGCTGTAATAGGGTTCCAAACAATTCAGCTAAACTTTAAATTGAATAAAAATGGTTAATTTGCATGTTTTGGGCTTAGGGACTAAATTGTATAAAAGTAAAATGTTGGGGACAATTTTGTAAAAATATAAAAAAGACTTAATTGCATAAAATGACTGATTTTCCTATTAGAAGTATTGAATTGAATGGAATTATTATTTTAGATCAAGAACAAGTGATAAATCGAGGAAAAGAGAATTTCCAAATAGCCCCT
Organism: Gossypium arboreum; assembly: GCF_025698485.1. Lineage (NCBI taxonomy): Eukaryota > Viridiplantae > Streptophyta > Magnoliopsida > Malvales > Malvaceae > Gossypium > Gossypium arboreum. The sequence goes on along the minus strand of NC_069074.1, from coordinate 64,189,345 downwards.
GTGCTTAGTCATTGCTACAATTTGGTCAGGTAAATTCGTATGAATGGTTATCATGTTTATGTTATTTAAATTGAATTTTATTATATTATTTATAATATAAATGGTTCAGAATATATATACGTATCAATGCTATGATTAATTGAAGGATATCGAGTCCCAGTTGAACCTTAGAAATTCTTAGGATACAAATGACATGTCATTAGCGATTTCATGTTTCGGGTGTTGGTCTTGAATGTCCTACCGATGGCTGAGGTCCAGCATTTGTTGTGGATTCTCCAAAGCTTATGTGAGCAGCATATTGTAGCTTACATTCCGACCCGTAGCTCGTGTGAGCATGCCTATTTCATAGCTCGTATGAGCTTTGATGTAAAGGAAAGGTTACGATTATATGTAAAGACACACTTTGTGTGCACTTTCCTGAGTATCAGATGTAATTCTAGATGGTTCAACGAGTAAGAAAGGGAATGGAATGGTAAGTGACTTAATAGAAAAGTTCATGACTTTATGAAAGGTTTGACATGTATGTAATGTATCTTATGAAATCTATTTATGTCATAAATAAGTCTGTATGATTTGTTGATGGTCACTATAACTATAAATACGATAAAGGCAAGAGCACTTATCGAACAATAGTATAGCTATGGTGAGTAGGGAATATCATATCCACAAGGACTAAAAGTACTAGTAATTACCGTTTTCTTATTATCTAGCCGACAAATTAGGGTCATGTGTTTTAATCTAAAATTACTAGACTAATTTATCTAAGAACGAAACAGAGAATAACTCAAGGAAATAATCAAATAATAACCAATGAGATAAATAATACCCACGAAAGAATCCACCAAGACTTCACTTTTTATTACGAATTTGAATTAAACGATTTATTCACTTGTGCCTTGATCCGTAGAAATCCTTAAATTATGTTAATATCTCTTTCGAGAGTAAGAACAACTGACTCTAGGTTTATTAATTGAAATCTCTTTCTAATTAAAACCCCCATCATTGCATTAACTCGATCTATGGATTCCATTATTAGATTTAACTCTAATCTAGTAGATTTATGTCATCCTATTTCTAGGACTGCATGTAACTCCACTCAATTATGCTAGATCTACTCTTAAATAGGGACTTTGCTCCATTGATATAAGCATATTAAACATGAATTAATATATCAAAAATATTAAAACAAGAAATAAGCATACATAATTGAGAACAAGAATTAAGTATTTATCTCATAAAAATAAAAATTGAATAAGAGGATTCATCATAGGTTTCATCCTCTCTGGATATCTAGGAAATTTAGTTCATAATCCTGAGTAGAAACATCTTAAAGTCAGAATAACCACAATACATAAAAAATTTAATAAGACTTCGAAAGAAATTAAAAGGAGATCTTCGATCTTGATGGAGATTTGCTTCTGAGTTAATTTCGATGTGTTCTTCGAGTGTTTTCTTCGATCTACTCTGATTGCCCTCTTCTCTATTCTTTTAATTGGTGTTTATAGTCTTTAGAATGTTCAGAAAGCCTAAAAATTGGGTTTTTTTCACGTATTTGGGAAGCAGAGTCTGAAATCAACACGGGCTGGCGCATGGGCGTATGGCCAGCCCGTGTGGATTAATAATAGCTCTTTTTGTCTGATTTTGGCTCGTTTTTCACTCCTTTTAGTCCCAAATGCTCTCCTAAGTATAGAAACATGAATTTAAAGTATTAGGAGCATCAAATTCACTACTTTACATAATTAATCATCCAAAAACACATTAAGAATGGGATTAAAATATGTTACTTTTATAGCTTATTAAATATCCCCACACTTAAGCGTTTGCTTGTCCTCAAGCAAAATCCTCAACTCTTATTAAAATTAATCTTTCTCTACTTATAATTCTCATCAATAATGTCTCAATATAATTCACAAATAGTCATGTATTGGCAATTCAACTAAAAGAGCACTAAAGAATCAAACAATCTAAGTCACAAATTTTTAAAGTACAAAAACATAGGTATTTCCCCTTGATCTAAGTAATTACCTTTAATTCAAAATCGACATGAATCAACATCCTCACTAAAGATTCACTCAAATCACTCAAAGTGTTTAAGGTTCAAGAATAAGCACTCAATAGTCAAATAAGAAAAGTCATTACCATAAGCTTGCATGAAAATCAAATCTTCACCACTATAAAATGATATGATACACAAATCAAAAGGTCTTTAAGAGGTTGTAGTGGGGCTTAGATTAAGGGTGTGGAGAAAGGCTGAAAAAGTTGGTTAAAATCATAATCGAATTGGTAAATTACCAAATTCGAAAAATAAACAAATGCTGAATAAAGAACTATTCAAGAATAAAAAAAATGATCTTCTTCTCAAAATATGAATTTAACTGTTCAAGCTCAATCAATAAGACTAATTAATAATCAATATTTTTTTTGATATATATATTTTTTTCGATATTTTTTAAAGGAAAAAAAATAATTCAACGAATCAAACAAAAGAGTATGGTTAAGCAACTAACCAAATCAAATCTCGACAGAAAGGGAGTTAATAAAACAGGAAAAAGTCTCAACGAAAAATTGAGTTAAGGGTTAACATTAATGGGAAAATCAAGAAATAGTGTGTTAGGCTCAACGGGGTTCAGTAAGGGTTAATTACGAAGGTAGGCTTTTATGGGATAAGTGGGTTAAAACCTAAGTACCTTTATCATCTCAGTCTTTAAATCAAAGATGTGGTCTCAACCTATATAATCAAAGCAAGTGCTAGAATAAAAAATCAAATTGACATGCTCATAACCAATAATAAAATAAGCAAGATAAATGTATGCTCTAAAGGTTCAAAATCTCACAAAAATTCATGGTGTTTGATGTGAAACTTGCAAATTTAAAACTTCAAGATAATACTTCAATTTAAGGAAACAACCTAAAAATTTTTAATTTCTGAAAAATAATTTATCATGCTTGTTTCTCTCATGTCTTTAGGTTTAAATCAACCAATACACAATTATTGACAAATTAATCTAAAACACATCAACAAAAATTCCAAATCGACAAAAATTCATTCTAATGGAAATATGAGAAAATTACTGAAGTAGAAGACATAAGTAAGAGATTTACTAATAATTATATAAATAACCTCCCCACACTTAAGATGTATATTGTCCTCAATGTATAAACAGATGTAATCGCAGTATAAGCAAAATATCATAAAGGAGGGAGAAAACTGAAACTGCCCTGAATATTGGATAAAATTGCCAAAATGGTGAAAAACGGAATTGTAGACAAATCTAGATGTAGTGCATGATTCTGAGCAAACTAATAAGAAAATAAACACAAATAGTGAAGATGATTAAGAGGTTACTAACTCGATTAGAAGCAACCATAAAATTAAAAATATAGTTCAAAAAAGAAGAATGAAATAAGTCTAAGAAAATAACAATAAAAACAACTAAAAATAAAAATAAACATTAACATAAAATAAAAGAAAAAGAAAAAGAAAAAGAAAAAGAAAACAAATAAAATTAATGGTCCTCATCATCAAAAGCATTAGTGTCGTGAGTCGTCAGCGCTGAAGAGGAGATATAGAGATGCTGATAATTTTGCTGCAATGTCACGTCAATACTGTCAAACCTTTGAAAGCTGTGCTGCTCGAAGCGAGTGAACTGCTCAAAGAGGTCCACTAAGTAGCAGAAGGAATAGGACGGTGACTCGAAGGTGGAGGATAAGGTGGATCCTTGTGATGGAAAGGGACATCATCAGTGAAGTCCTTAGGCTCATCCTGAAGGTCAGAACTAGATAATCGATACTAAGGAGGATCCACTTCATGAAGTCGCTCGATAATACTTATATGGGTCATGCTCGATATTCCTTGTAGGGACATTTGGCCAGCAAGTGTAAGCGAGGATGACTACTCCGGTGTGTCGAAGAGACCGAAGTGTTGAGCGAGTCGAGTCAAATAAGGGCCTAAACAAATAAGACCCTTCTTGTTGTAGTCTGTCTGATGGTGAAAGGCGAGATTGATGAAGTAGGCTAAATAAAAAATTTGCCTTGTGGCCATGCTTCAAAGAAAATATACATCGGTGGTACTGACAACTCCAGTTCTCTCTCTCCTACCGATCAAAGTGTGAGCCAAAAGGGCATGAATATACTGTGAAGACACAGAGAGAGAAGTCACCTTCGAGGACTTGTGTCATACGGTGCCATACTCACTGTAAGGTCTATCCAACAAAGAGATGGAAAGTAGTAGATGTGCTGATGTAGGCGAAGGAAGTTCTCGGACTCATGAACTCTTTAGTGTATAGTCCCAAAGCAGTGCGAACTCAGGGACATTGATATGGCTCACCAAGCCACTGAGTCTAAAAGTGATGGTGCCCGGCTCCTCATGGGTCATCATGATATGCTGTAGAGTAAATGTCAAACAGAACTCAAAGTTAGCTTCATGTATTTGAGCTCGATAATGGAGAAAAACCAGACATGATCAGCTAACTAGACATTCTCCGATGTGACCTAATCAATACATCACCTAAACTAAGTGGTCGAAGTCAAAGAAGCTGATATAAATCCTCCTAAGGACCAGCCGAAAATCGAGTATAGGGGTGGCAGGCCTCAGCAGAAGGGCCCAAGGAGGTTTTTGCGCCCAAAATCATCTGCTTTTTCAAAGTGAGAATGACAACCTTAGACTTGCTGCGAGTGTTTGTCATGGTGTGCCTGAAAAATAAAAGATTTAGTAATAAATAAAGCATCAAAAAATACGCAGACAGCTGGCCGAAAAAGCAAAATCCAAGTAGTCAAAATAGAAATCTATTCCTAAAACAGTATGAATGAATACCTAATCATGCAAAAACCATATATTTAAGCTATAATGAATCAAACTAGAATTAATGGAAACAATAATGAATGAATAATAAATAAAATAACTAAATTAGAACCTAACAGACAAATAATGGTATACTTAGAATAAGAATAGGAACAAATAATAATAAAAATAATATGAATAATAAGAAAATATATATTAACCTAAACTAATTGTACATACTAATATTAAAGGTGATAACAATAATAACAAAACCAATATAATTAAATGTAACAGGAAGCATAATAGTAAAACAAGATTTAAAATAAAAGAAGAATCGAACTAAAAAAATGAATGAGTTAAAAAAAGTTAAGACTAATAAAACTAAAACAAAGAATTAAAATTAATAATAATAATAATAAATCAGAGTAATAAAATGAAAATAAATAAAATAAAATAAAAATAAGAACATTAAATAAATAAAATAAAGAAAAGGGTAAAAGGGGAAACTGACGGAAGACGGTGGTGGATTGGGACCGGAGGTTCACGTGGCGTTGAGGGGGTGGTGGATGATGCGAGGGAGAAGGGCGTGGGTAAGGGAGAAGAGAGTGGCTAATATGGGGAAGGAGTGTGCGTGGTTCGGTGAGGAATAGGGGAAGGAAAGGGAGAAGGGTGTGGGGTGGGATGAGGCTGGTGGGGCAATGCTTAGGGATCGGGTCGTGGAGGAAAGGCTCATTCGGTGAGGGGTTGTGAGGGTGTAGGGGCACAACAAGGTGAGGGAAAGAATGTAAGGAGGAAGGTTCGATGAGAAGACTTGGTGGCAATGGGAGAAGGAGTAACACTGGTGATCGAAAAGAGGGCAGTCGTGGGTGAACGACAGCTAAGGTTTGTAGGGGGATTTAGAGAAGATGAAAGTAAAAGAAAGAATTTAGGGTTTGAGGGTTAAATGGGAAACACGATCATGTTAGGGCCCATGTTGGGCCATACGCTTGTGTGGTACCTTCTCAGATTGTGTGCGACAAAAAATACAAACCTAGTCTTTACATGGCCTCGGACGCGCCCATGTGTCCAGGCCTTATGTGTGTTCCTTCACTTGTCCCACACCCATGTAAGACCCCACATGCGAGTGTACATTGGTCGTGTCTCGTACATAGCCGTTTCTCTTGTCCGTGCAACTCACTGACCTCAAATAAAATCAAAAAAATTAGCTCCAGGATCCATACGGCCAAGGAAACGCCCGTGTGTCCAGGCCGTATGACGCACTATCGATTGCATCATTTTACACATGGCATGGGACACGCCCGTGTGCCAAGGCCATGTGGGTAAAGAAAAACATACATTTTTTTAAAATTTTAAATAAACATACAATGGATTTAAAGGAATTAGCAAAAGTTAAACATTCGAGTTGCCTCCCAAGAAGCGCTTATTTAAAGTCTAAGCTCAACTTATCTTATGTATGGCTATGGTGCTTCTTGGAGACGAAGCTTCTCTCTATTATTTCTAAAATCATCACCACTATAAAATTTAAGTTGATGTCTGTTTACCTTGAATGTGCCATATGCCAGATGTGTTACTTGTGTTGTACCGTACGGGAAAACGGTTTGTACCATGAATGGACCTGGCCATTTTGATTTCAACTTTTCGGGAAATAATTTGAGCTTTGAATTGTATAAAGGCATGATCCCCAACTGTGAATTGTTTGAGCTACTTCAAACGAGCGTCGTGGCATTGCTTTTTCGCTTCTTTATATAGGCTCAAATTCTCTTAAGCATTAGCTTACCACTCGTCTAACTTATTTAGCTACATCAATCTCTTCTCACCTGTAAGTTTAAAATCGTATGTTAGAAATTTTATTGCCCAGAATGTTTTATTGTCTCGATTTCAAGCAGTAAATGACAACTCTTTCCATATACAAGTATATACGGAGATGTTCCTATAGGTGTTTTATACGCAGTCCTACAAGCCCATAAAGCATCATCTACTTTTATTGCCTAATCCTTTCTATTTGACTCCTCAGTTTTTCTAAGATGCGTTTGAGTTCTTGATTCACAACTTCAACTTGCCCACTAGTTTGAGGATGATAAGGGGTAGTTGTTCTATGATGCACCCCCTACTTCTTAAGGGCCTTATCAAATTGCGCATTACAAAAATATGTACCCAATGATTAATAATCGCTCTAGGCATTCCAAATCAAGAAAAGAGCTTCTTAAGAAATCAAAATACCACTCTTGCATCATTAGTAGGTAAAGCTTGAGCTTCTACCTATTTTGACATATAATCAACTACAACTAAAATATATTTATCACCAAAAAGGCTAGGAAAATGACCCATGAAATCAATACCCCAGATGTCAATAATTTCACATGAAAGCATATGAGTTTGAGGCTTTTCATCACGTTTAGAAATATTACCTATTCTTTGGCATCTATCACAAGAAGCAACATACCTGTTAGCATCCTTGAATAGTGTGGGCTAATAAAAACCTGATTCATGTGTTTTATGTGCTGTCCTAATTCCACTGTACTGTTTTCTTGTCGGTCTTGAATAGCAATGTTCCAAGATTTTATTCGCTTTTGATTTTGTAACACACCTTCAAATTACTTGGTTTTCACATACTCGAAAAGGAAAATGTCCTCCCAAAAATAATTTTTCATATTGGAAAAAAATTGCTTCTTTTGATAATGTGTCAACCCTTTTCATAGGATGTTAACGACCAATTGATTCGCGATATCCGCAAACCAAAAGACTTCAGAATCGGTTATAACCAAGAGTTGTTCCTTAGAAAATAAGTCATTTATCTCGTTCTCATTAAGCTCCTTGAGATAGGGATTCTCTAATCATGAAAGGTGATTTGCTACAAGATTTTCAGCTCCCTTCTTATCTTGGATTTCCAAATCTAACTCCTGCAATAATAAAATCCATCTTATAAGTTGAGGTTTTGCATCTGATTTAGTTAGAAGATAATGAAGAGTGGAATGGTCAGTGTAAACAACAACTTTAGAAAATATTAAATATGGTCTAAATTATCGAATACGAAAACCATAGCTAGCAATTCTTTTTCTGTAGCAGTGTAATTTTCTTGTGCATATGTCAAAGTCTTGCTAGCATAATAGATTGGCTGAAAATGCTTGTCTTTTCGCTGCCCAATAACTACACCTACTGCAAAATCACTTATATTTCACATTAATTCAAAGGGTAAATTCCAATCAGGTGCAACCATAATCTGGGCATTAATTAATTTTTCCTTAAGAATATTAAATACTTCTAAGAATTCCTAACTAAAATTCAATGGCGCATCTTTTTCTAGCAGATTAGTTAAAGGCTTAGCTATTTTAGAAAAAGCTTTGAATAGCCTTAATTGAAATAGAAGGATGTAGTTTTGTGATGGTTTCAAGTTTCTCTCTATCGACCTCTATCCATTTACTAGAAATTTTATGGTCTAACATAATCCCTTCTCAAACCATGAAGTGACAGTTTTCCCAATTAAGCATAAGGTTCGTTTCCTTACATCTCATTAAAACTCTTTTTAAATTTTTAAGACAAAGTTGGAAAGAATTACTGATAATGAGAAGTTGTCCATAAATACCTCCATAACGTCTTCTATAAGTTCATCAAAGATGGCTAACATGCAACGCTAAAAAGTAGTAGGAGCATTACACAATCCAAAATGCATTCTTCGATAAGCAAACGTACCATATGGACATGTAAATGTCATTTTTTCTTGGTCCTCAGGAGCTATCGAGATTTTGAAGTGGCCAGATAATCTCTCTAACATTTGATCTATGAATGGTAGAAGAAAGTGATCTTTCCTTCTAGCATTGTTCAACTTCCTATAATTAATATAAACTCTCCATCCCATGACTGTTCTTGATGGAATCAACTCATTTTTCTTATTGGCCATAACAGTCAAGCCTCCTTTCTTAGGAACAAACTATACAGGACTCACCCAAGTACTATAAAAAATAGGATAAATAACTCCAGCATCTAGAAGTTTAATTACCTCAACCTTAACAACTTCCTTCATATTAGGATTTATCCTTCTTTGAGCTTGCACGCATGGTTTGTACTCATCTTCCATTAAAATTTTATGGGTGCAGAAAGAAGAATTGATCCCTCTGATGTCAGAAATCTTTCATGCTATAGCTATTTTATGTTCTTTTAGCACTTGCAAGAACTCATCTTTCTCATTTGGCTTTAAATCTAAAGCAATAATCAATGGTAATGTAGAATTGTCTCCAAGAAGTGCATACTCTAGGTGATTTGGTAATTGCTTCAGTTCCAATTTGGAAGGTTCTTCAATAGAGGGTTTTAATTTTAATTCCTTATTTACCTCAATGTCCTCATAATTTTCTATCTCAGTGAAGACTCATTAGAATCTAAATCAATTTTTGTCTTACTTATCACAACATTATTGTCATCTACCTCCTCTCCTTGAACAAAACACAGTTCCAACGTGTCATTATGAATAATTTCCTGTAATGAATCATGAATAACATGATCAATAGAGTTAATAAAATAACAGGAATCATCTTCTCTAGAGAATCGTATGGCATCATAGATTTTAAAAGTGATATCTTTATCACCTACCCTCAGCACAAGTTTACCATCACCCATATTAGTGGCAACCCTAGCAGTGGCTAAAAGGGGTTACCTAAAATTAAAGGCACCTCACTACCCTCATCTATGTCAAGCACAACAAAATCAACAGGGAATATGAATTTATCTACCTTTACAAGTACATCTTCAATAATACCCCTAGGATATTTAACAGATCTATTGACTAATTGAATACTCATCCTAGTAGGTTTTGGTTCCCCAAGACCAAGCTGCTTGAACATTTTATAAGGCATCAAATTAATACTAGCACCCAAATAAGCTAATGCTTTCTAAACCTCCAATGAAACGAGGGATAGTAAAACTTCTTGGATCTTTCAACTTAGTTGGCAGTTTATTTTGGAGAATAGCTTAACATTCCTCGTTGAGTTCTATAGTGAATAGTTCTTTAAACTTCCTTTTGTTTATTAATAGCTCTTTTAAGAATTTTGCATTTCTGGGCATCTGCAAAATAGCTTCAACAAAAGGTAAGTTTATATGTAATTCTTTAAAGAGTTCAAGAAATTTACCAAATTGTTCATCCATGCGGTCTTTCTTCAACTTTTCCAGATATGATATAGGTATTTTATATTCTTTAACTACTGGTGTTTGAATTTCTTCAGTTTTTACTCCTTCATCATTTGCCTTATCAGTTTCCTATTGCGGCTTCTTTTCAGGTTCAGCCAACACTTTCCCATTCCTCAATGTAACTGCTTTCATATGCTCTTTTGGGTTGGGTTCGGTATTAGTAGGCAAACTACCTTGTTGCCTTTCTAAAACCAATTTAGCAAGCTGTTCAGCCTGATTTTCGAGCTAAAGAATTGATGCCTGTTGATTTTTCAAAGTTGTCTTGATGTTTTCAAAATGAGTCTTAGACACTGAAATAAATTTTGCCAACATCTCTTCAAGTTTCGACTTCTTCTCTGGTTGATAAGGTTGTTGTAAGCCCAGAAGGGGTTGTGATCTTTGGGTTCCTTGACCACTCCATGAAAATTTTGGGTGCTTTCTCCAACCTACATTTTAGTTATTACTATAAGGGTTATTTTGAGTTCTAGACTTATAACCCATATAATTTGATATGCTCATTCTTCGTGCTAGGACTGAAGGGTATGTATTCTGGATTATTTATTCCACCTCTATTTGCATCGCATTGCATCATCAGATTTACCTGCGTAAAAAGATATAAATCATCAAATTTTTTGTTTAATATTTCTACCTGGTTTGATAACATAGGGATCACATCTAAATTAAAGACAAAGACACCGACTGCTTTGATCGGCTTCATCCTCATGACTTGCCATTGATGATTATTCAATGGCATCTCCTCGATAAATTCATAAGCCACTTTGGGTGTTTTATTATTCAGAGTTTCATCGACTGCTGTGTCGAGTAGTTGCCTAGTTGAGGGATACAAACCATTGTAAAAGGTTTGAACTTGTAGCCATAGATGTAACCCATGATGAGGGCGCATTTTCAATAAATCCTTATACCTCTCCCATGCATCATATAACATCTCTAAATCGATCTGCACAAAGAAAGAGATGTCGTTCCTCAGCTTGGCTTCTTAGCTGGAGGGAAGTACTTGAGTAGAAAGTTCTCAGTCATTTGATCCCATGTAGTGATGGAACCTCGTGGTAAAGAGTATAACCACTACTTAGCTTTGTTCCTCAATGAGAACAGGAACAACAGTGGGCAAATGGTATCATCAGTGATGCCATCAATTTTGGAAGTATCACAAATTTTGAAAAAGCTGGCCAAATGAGTATATGGATCTTTGTCTTCCAAACCATCAAACTAAAAAAATTATCAAATCATCTTAATAGTGTTCGGTCTTAGTTCAAAATTATTTGCAACAATAGTGAGTCTCACAATACTTGATTCAGCCCCAGTTAAAGTGGGCTTGGCATAATCATACATAGTATAAATAACAAGAGCATGAACTACAGGATTTGTAGCATCTGCTGGAGGTAGTTGATTATTTTAATTATCACCTATCTCCTTAGTAATAATAATGTCCTCTTATTTGTCTACTATATTCTGTCGACTTTGCCTTGTTTTTTTTACTATTTTTGCGAGCTGTACCTTCAATCTCACTATCAAATAACAATGCTCCCGACGGGTTTCTTCTTATCATAAACTAAAAGAACCTGCCAGAAGCAAATAAAATAAAAATTAAAAATTAAACTAAAAACAAAAATTATAAGAAAAATAAAAATGACTAAATTAATAAAAATGAAGTGTTCCTAATATTTTACTCTCCGAAAACGGTGCCAAAAACCTAATGGTCACTAAACTAACTATAAATACGACTGTGACAGCCTTAAAACGACCCTAGTCGGAATGTGGTTTCGGGACCACAAAATCGAGGCATAAAAATAATTTGATATTTATTTTTATGGCTATAATATGTGTTAACTCATGTGTGACATTTTGATGCTTTAATTTAGAGTTATAAATGTGAATTTCACTAGAAAGGACCTAGTAGAAAACTTTGAAAGTATGATGGGGAAATGTATGATGACTAATTAAAGCATGCATGCAAAACAATGGCCTTGCATGTCAAATACCCCCTTTTTACAAGTGATGGCCGGCCATGACAAGGGAGTATGGGCTAAACATGTCATGAAACATGTTTTGTTGGTGCATTAGGGGGAAACAATAAACAAATAAGCATGGGTAGTAAAGAAAGAAAAAAAATGTGTGTGTGAGTGAAACCCCCATTGCCGTACATGGAAGAAAAGAAAAGAAAAAAATTTTGGTCATCCATTTCATTCTCTCTTGACCGAAAATACTAGAGGGGAAGGGAGGAATTTTGCTTCATGCTTGGGTTGGAAGAGGATTAGGAAGAGGTTTGGCTATATTTGCATCAAGATTAAGGTATGTTTGATGTTGTGCCATGAGATTCATGCATGTTTTTGGTTGCTAACTTGATGTTCTTATTAGCCCATGGTTCAAATCTTTGTTATATCATGGGGATGGTATTTGGCCAAGGTGGATTTTGAGTTAATGCCATTGCATGTTAAATATGAAGCTTGATGATGATACATGTGATGGTGCATTGAGGACTCTTAGATTTTCTTTGAGCATTTTTGAATGATATACTAAGTTCTTTGTGTAATCGTGACCAAAATTATGGTGTTGTGATGTATTCGGCCATGGTACATCCCCAAGTGTGATTTATGCTCTTTGCATGGAGAGTAAGATTTGTGTTTCGAAATCATGTTCATGTTTAGTTACAATCAACTTGAGATTCGGCTCTAGCATACATATATGTATATATGTTTGAGCATGATGTATTGGTATGACGTATATACTATCTTAAGGTATATACTTACTTATGATGATGTTTTGGTTATGAAGGAAATGATAGATGTGTATTGAGTTACAATATGGAAAGGTATTAGTTAGTAAAATGTATGCTGTTTTTGTGTGGTAATAAGTGCATAAATGGCCTCAACATGGACATGCATATTCGGCCACATGAAGGGAAATTGGTGTGCATGTATTCGGTTAGAGGCAACCATATTGAAGCCTTATCTTGGCTTAGATTGTTGACTAAATGGGTAATAAGTGAGGATGGTTGCCGAATATACAAACATACATATGCATGTGTAATTGAATTATGAATGTTTAGCAAGATGGTTAAACTAGTTGATTTATTGATTAAGCTCAAGGAGTTAAAGAAGGAGAATCAAGCAAGGGAAAGGCGAAGGTCATCGAGTAGCCGACTTGGACTATTTTACCCAACACAAGGTAAGTCATTAAGCATATATTTGATATTGCTTAAATGATTGTAATATCTATGCAATTGTGTTTAATGAGATGAAATATATACAAATGTATGTGTATGAAAAGATGATAATGTTGAGCGTAAAAGAGATAGTGAAATGTGTAGGAAGTTTGCTTGGCACTAAGTGTGTGAGAAATAGATGTGTACGGTGATTAGATTGGCACTTGAGTGTGCGAGCTTGTAATGTACGGCACTAAGTGTGCGAGTTTGGACTATATGGCACTATGTGTGCGGGCTTGAATCACGTGGCACTAAGTGTGCGTGATTGAGTATTAAGCACTATGTGTGCGAACTCTACATATATCTCCGATTGAATATTTATATGGAGGTGTGACTCTATCGAGATGAGTATGGACAGCGGAAAGAGTAAGTACCTTGAGTTCATGGCTAATAGATGCTATGTTCATGCTCGGGGTGGAGTTGGTAAGATTTAAATCTATGTGATGATTTCAATTGCATGATTGTTGCGAAATGAAATGATGTATGGAAATTGCTTCAAATATCCTATTGAATAGTATATGAAATGTAAATGTATGACTTGGTATGAGATTGATCCGAAGGATCTAAGGAACTATGGTATAGTTCTATGCGGCTAGAACACTTGGCCTTGTTTCATTATTTCATTTTATGATAATGTTATTAATGGATGGTTGTGGAATGCTTATGACTTCTTGAGTTATAAACTCACTCGGTGTTTTCTTGTCACCCATTTTAGGTTCCTTGGGCTCGTCTCCTTTTGGGTGTTCAGAATCACAACGAAGTCATCACACCGTGAGCAATTTTGGTATTGTCTTCTTAGTCGACTTAGGAGAACATTTGGCATGTATGAGCTATTTTGTTTTGTTAAATTTTGGGTTGTAAACTTTAAGCCATGTGAAAATGGCCTATGTGGTCGTTTGAGTGGGATGCTAGAATCTATAGCCACGAGTCTTAGAAACCTTAATTTTGATAAGGTGGCCATAATTTGTGTCACGTATGATGGATGAGTAGTAAGGCTAAGGAAGGATTCATGAAATTGGCATAGTCTACTGCAGTAACTGTTTCGGACAGCAGCAGTGATATGAGATCGAAAAATCACTAAAAATAGTAGAAGTTGAATTAATAGCTAAAAAAAATTACGTACTCGAAGCTTGATGGGTCTATTTTCATATGGATGAAACGAAACGACCATATGAGCTGTATTTTAAGAGATATTAAAGTTCTCGTGAAACAGGGCCAGAACGGTTTCTGGATCCCTTGTTCCGACTTTGGAAAATCATTGTAAATTAACCAGAGATAATTAGGAGTCATGCCATATATGTGTAGATTCCCCTCTGAGTCTAGTTTCTATAGAAGCAAACGACATCAGTATTTAAGCCCTGTACAGGGAGATATCCAATTCGTAACGCACAAAGGTCAGTGTAGTCGATCCCTGCAACAGGGGAGACTTTAACTAATAAACTGTACTAATTGGCTCGACCAAAAATTCTAGAAAAAAATTTGCAGGTGGACATATGAGTCTAGTTTCAGGGAAAAAATTACAAAACTGATTTTCGAGTTGTAAAACTCAAGTTATGATTTTTGAAGCGACTAGTACACAGATTGGCAGCTTGTTTGGGAAATTCTCAATATGTGGTTTGAAGTCAGTTAACACCTCGTGTTCGACTCCCATGACGGTCTCGGGTTTGGGGTGTTACAATTTTATTGGTATCGAGCTATGGTTTAGTCGGTTCTAGGACTCACTGTAGCGTGTGTGAGTCTAGCTATACATGCCAATGTGTTATTGCTTAAAATGTGATGACTTGACGGTTGAAATTTTTGTTTTGATTAGCAAATGGAACCCGGTAGAGACCCTTGGCGGATGACGTTCAAAGTGTAGCGGCTGCTCTGCGCAAGGGACACCGCCTGTTGAGCCTCGGTCATCCGCGAATAATCAAGATGAAGGGCGAAACAAGCCTTCTTCACCATGATGAACGAGTGGGTCGCGTAATATGCCCGAACCAATCCGGCTGTCCAAGCATTCCCAAATATAAATAATCCACCCCAAGAGCCCGTAATGCCATCGATTGCTTGATCCCGTGAGGTGAGTAAACCACCGTGGACTTGATTAGGAAGCGTGGGGTGAGGAGTTTAAGGCCATAGTTACTGATGATGCCGAAAGGGCTGAGTTCGCTTGATAACACAATTAGAGTGTTTGATGAACTGTCATGCACACCGATGAATGCCTTAAGTGTGCTATATCCTTGTTATGAGACTCACCTACTATTGGTGGAGGACCTTAATTTCCATAGTCCCAAAGGAACAAGTTACTTGGGATTTCTTCCAAACGAATTTTGGAAGAAATACATTAGTCAACAGTTCATCGATCAAAAGCGTAAGGAATTCTTGGAGCTCAAGCAAGGTCGTATGATTCAGATCTCGAATCTGAACATGAGTTCGTAAGACTTAGTCGGTATGCTCGGGAGTGTGTGGCTGATGAGGTTGCTATGTGCAAAAGATTTGAAGAGGATTGAATGAAGAGTTAAAGCTCTTGGTGGGTTTTTGGAGATAAAAGAATTTGTAACACTAGTTGAACGAGCTGCAAAGGCGGAAGAGCTCGGAAGGAGAAGAGGAAGGCTGAATTTGAAGCTAGAGATTATCGTAAAAGATTGACGGACAAGGCTCCATTTTCGGTAGTAAAGAAGTTCGAGAGAGGACACAAATAAGTCGAGGGCGATCGGGATTTCCATTAGAGCACGACCATCGATGGACCTCGGTAGCTAGTGTGGGCAATAATCGTCAAGAAAAGCCCGAATGCCCCCAATGTGGAAGACGACACATAGGTGAATGTTGGGGTAAGTCCATTAATAGGGCTGTTATGGATGCGGTTCGAGGGACCACTTCATTAGAGATTGCACGAGCTAGATGAGAAGAATAAGATGCAAGGTGCAAGATCTAGTGGGACGACGGCTAGAGGTAGACCCCGAGGATTTCGGGAGGTAGGAGTGGTAATCGAGAGGGTCTCGATCTGATTGTTCGATCCGAGACTCGTGCTCTGCTAGAGCATATGCTATCCAAGCACGAGAGGAGGCATCCTCCCCGACGTTATCACCGGTACTTTCACTCTCTTTGATACTAGTGTGATTGCATTGATTGACCACGGCTCTACTCATTCATATGTATGTGAAACCTTAGCATCCAATAGAAGACTCTACCGTTGAGTCTCTGAGTTCGTAATTCGGTGTCAAATCCCTTGGGTCGTTACGTCTTTGGTCGACAAAGTGTGTTAGAAATGCCCCTAGTCATTCGAGGTTCTGCTTTCCGCGGACTTGATGCTTTTGCCGTTCGATGAATTTGATGTTATTCTTGGGTTGGATTGGTTGACCGTGCATGATGCGGTTGTGAATTGCAAAAGCAAGACTATTGATTTGAGATCGCAAATAACGAGATGATCCGAGTTGAGTCTACGGACTTGAAGGGGTTGCCACCGTAATATCATCAATGTTGGCCCGAAATATGTAAGAAAAGGGTGCGAAGCATACCTTGCGTATGTACTTGATGATAAGGAGTTAGAAATAAAACTCGAATCTGTGCGGTGGTTTGTGAATACCGGATGTTTTCCCAAGAATTACCGGTTTGCCACATTCGGAGATAGAGTTTGGTATTGAGCTTATACCGGACCACACCGATTTCGATAGCTCCATATCGTATGGCACCAACGGAATTAAAGGAGTTGAAAGCTCGGTTGCAAGAGTTGGTGGATAGAGGTTTTGCTCATGAGTTTTTCACCTTGGGGTGCACCGGTGTTGTTTGTGAAAAGAAGGACGGAACCATGAGGTTGTGCATCGACTATCGTCAACTTAATAAAGTGACAATAAAGAACAAATATCTGCTACAGCGTATCGATGATTTGTTCGATCAATGAAGGGAGCCTCGGTGTTTTCAAAAATAGATTTGAGATCGGGCTATTATCGATTCATGAATCCGAGATTCGGATAACCCAAAACCGCCTTGAGCGAGATATGGTCACTACGAATTCTTAGTGATGCCGTTTGGGCTCACTAATGCCCTACGGTATTTATGGATTTGATGAATCGGATCTTGAGATCATATTTGGATCGGTTCGTAGTGGTGTTCATTGACGACATCTTGGTCTATTCAAGAGATGAGACCAAACATGCGAGCACCGAGATTAGTGTTGCAAATTTTACGGATAAGCGGTTATATGCTAAGTTCCGCAAGTGTGAGTTCGGTTAAGAGAGTTAGCTTCTTGGGTCATGTGGTATCTGCATCGGTATTCGAGTCGACCGAGTAAAATTTCAACTATAGTTAACTGAAGCCTCAGAAATATTACTTGAAGTTCGAGCTTTTGGGACTTGCTTCTTCGCCGACGGTTTGTAAAGGATTCTCGATGATAGCCACACCCATGACGAAACTGCTTCAGAAGGATGTCAAGTTTGAATGGACGGAAAAGTGTCAGAAAAGTTTCGATCAATTGAAAACTCATTTAACGGAAGCTCCAGTTTTAGTGCAGCCCGAATCTGGCAAAGAGTTTGTCATTTATAGTGACGCCTCCCTACTTGGGTTAGGTTGCGTATTAATGCAAGAAGGTCGAGTTGTGGCCTACGCGTCGCGACAATTAAAGCCACATGAGAAAAATTATCCTACCCATGATCTCGAATTGGCTGCCATCGTATTCGCCTTAAAGATATGGCGACATTACTTATTTGGTGAGAAGTGCCATGTGTATTCGGATCACAAAAGTCTCAAATATTTGATGACTCAAAGAGACTTAAATCTGCGACAAAGATGTTGGCTCGAGTTGTTAAAAGATTATGAGCTTGTCATTGATTATCACCCGGGAAAGGCTAATGTGGTTGCGGACGCCTTAAGCCGAAAATCACTGTTTGCTTTACGAGCAATGAATGTACACTTGTCTATTCTACCCGACAATGTGTTAGTAGCCGAATTAAAGGCCAAACCATTGTTGATTCATCAAATTCGTGAAGCTCGTAAAGTTGATGATGAGTTGGTTGCAAAAGCGAAATGAGTGTGTTCGAACAAGGAATCGGAGTTTCATATTGGTGATGACGATTGTCCGAGGTTCGAAGTCGTCTGTGTGTTCCAAAGAATTGAACTTATTTCAATGATTTTGAGCGAAGCGCATTGTAGCCGAATGGAAATCCACCGGGAGTACGAAGATGTACAACGATTTGAAACGTTGGTTTTGGTGGCATGGTATGAAGCGAGACATATCGACTTTGTTTGAGATGTTTAATATGTTAACAAGTGAAAGTGGAACATCAAGTGCCTTGAGATTACTTGGTGATTACGATACCCGAGTGGAAATGGGATCGAGTCACAATGGACTTTGTGTCCGGACCGCCATTGTCGTGAGCAAGAAGGATGCGATTTGGGTTGTTGTTGATAGGCCGACTAAGTCGGCTCACTTTATCCTGTCGTCACGGATTTTCATTGGATAAACTAGCTGAATTGTATGTTTCTCAGATTGTGAGATTACACGGGTCTGATTTACGTGGTGTCGGATAGAGATTCGAGGTTCACCTCGCGATTTTGGAAGAGATTGCAAGAAGCTTTAGGTACCAAGTTGCATTTCAAGACCGCCTTTCACCCCAAACCGATGGTCAATCTGGCGGATAATTCGGATACTTGAGGATATGTTGAGATGTTGCATCCCCGAGTTCGGTGGTTCATGGGAGCGGTACTTACCTTTGATTGAATTAAACACAACAATAGTTTTCAATCAAGTATTAAGATAGCGCCTACGAGGCCTTGTGCGGCGTAAATGCCGTACACCATTGTTTTGGACCGAGCTCGGTGAGAACAAAATTTTGGAGTGGATTTGATTAAAGATCTTTGAACAGAAAGTAAAAGTAATCCGTAAAAATCAAGATAGCCTCCGATCGTCGAAGTCGTCGCGGATCTGAAACGAAAAGACATTGAGTATCAAGTGGGAGATAAAGTGTTTCTTAAAGTTTCGCCTTGGAAAAAGATACTCGATTTGGCCGTAAAGGCAAATTGAGCCCGAGGTTCATCGGGCCATATGAGATATCCGAACGAGTCGATCCGATTCGTATCGTTTGATTTTGCCCCGAACTTGAAAAGATTCACGGCGTCTTTCATGTTTCGATGCTTGACGCTATAGGTCGATCCGTCGCATGCGTAATTAGTCCATCGAGGTTAAAATTCAAGCCGATATGAGTTATGAAGAAGAACCGATTCGTATCCTAGCTCGTGAAGTGAAGGAGTTGCGAAACAAAAGGGTTCCGTTAGTAAAAGTGTTATGGCTCAAACACGGGATGGAAGAAGCTACTTGGGAACCCGAGAACTCTATGAAGGAGCGTTACCCAAACCTATTTACGGTAAGATTTTGAGGACGAAAATTTCTTAAGTGGGGAGAGTTGTGACACCTTAAAACGACCCTAATCGAAATATGGTTTCGGGACCACAAAACCGAGGCATAAAAATAATTTGATATTTATTTTGATGCCTATAATATGTGTTAACTCATGTGTGACATTTTGATGCTTTAATTTAGAGTTATAAATGTGAATTTCACTAGAAAGGACACAGTAGAAAACTTTGAAAGTATGATGGGGAAATGTATGATGACTAATTAAAGCATGCATGCAAAACAATGGCCTTGCATGTCAAATACCCCTTTTACAAGTGATGGCCGGCCATGACAAGGGAGTATGGGCTAAACATGTCATGAAACATGTTTTGTTGGTGCATTAGGGGGAAACAATAAACAAATAAGCATGGGTAGTAAAGAAAGAAAAAAAAATGTGTGTGTGAGTGAAACCCCCCCATTGCCGTACATGGAAGAAAAGAAAAGAAAAAAATTTTGGTCATCCATTTCATTCTCTCTTGACCGAAAATACTAGAGGGGAAGGGAGGAATTTTGCTTCATGCTTGGGTTGGAAGAGGATTAGGAAGAGGTTTGGCTATATTTGCATCAAGATTAAGGTATGTTTGATGTTGTGCCATGAGATTCATGCATGTTTTTGGTTGCTAACTTGATGTTCTTATTAGCCCATGGTTCAAATCTTTGTTATATCATGTGGATGGTATTTGGCCAAGGTGGATTTTGAGTTAATGCCATTGCATGTTAAATATGAAGCTTGATGATGATACATGTGATGGTGCATTGAGGACTCTTAGATTTTCTTTGAGCATTTTTGAATGATATACTAAGTTCTTTGTGTAATCGTGACCAAAATTATGGTGTTGTGATGTATTCGCCATGGTACATCCCCAAGTGTGATTTATGCTCTTTGCATGGAGAGTAAGATTTGTGTTTCGAAATCATGTTCATGTTTAGTTACAATCAACTTGAGATTCGGCTCTAGCATACATATATGTATATATGTTTGAGCATGATGTATTGGTATGACGTATATACTATCTTAAGGTATATACTTACTTATGATGATGTTTTGGTTATGAAGAAAATGATAGATGTGTATTGAGTTACAATATGGAAAGGTATTAGTTAGTAAAATGTATGCTGTTTTGTGTGGTAATAAGTGCATAAATGGCCTCAACATGGACATGCATATTCGGCCACATGAAGGGAAATTGGTGTGCATGTATTCGGTTAGAGGCAACCATATTGAAGCCTTATCTTGGCTTAGATTGTTGACTAAATGGGTAATAAGTGAGGATGGTTGCGAATATACAAACATACATATGCATGTGTAATTGAATTATGAATGTTTAGCAAGATGGTTAAACTAGTTGATTTATTGATTAAGCTCAAGGAGTTAAAGAAGGAGAATCAAGCAAGGGAAAGGCGAAGGTCATCGAGTAGCCAACTTGGACTATTTTACCCAACACAAGGTAAGTCATTAAGCATATATTTGATATTGCTTAAATGATTGTAATATCTATGCAATTGTGTTTAATGAGATGAAATATATACAAATGTATGTGTATGAAAAGATGATAATGTTGAGCGTAAAAGAGATAGTGAAATGTGTAGGAAGTTTGCTTGGCACTAAGTGTGTGAGAAATAGATGTGTGCGGTGATTTAGATTGGCACTTGAGTGTGCGAGCTTGTAATGTACGGCACTAAGTGTGCGAGTTTGGACTATATGGCACTATGTGTGCGGGCTTGAATCACGTGGCACTAAGTGTGCGTGATTGAGTATTAAGCACTATGTGTGCGAACTCTACATATATCTCCGATTGAATATTTATATGGAGGTGTGACTCTATCGAGATGAGTATGGACAGCGGAAAGAGTAAGTACCTTGAGTTCATGGCTAATAGATGCTATGTTCATGCTCGGGGTGGAGTTGGTAAGATTTAAATCTATGTGATGATTTCAATTGCATGATTGTTGGAAATGAAATGATGTATGGAAATTGCTTCAAATATCCTATTGAATAGTATATGAAATGTAAATGTATGACTTGGTATGAGATTGATCCGAAGGATCTAAGGAACTATGGTATAGTTCGATGCGGCTAGAACACTTGGCCTTGTTTCATTATTTCATTTTATGATAATGTTATTAATGGATGGTTGTGGAATGCTTATGACTTCTTGAGTTATAAACTCACTCGGTGTTTTCTTGTCACCCATTTTAGGTTCCTTGGGCTCGTCTCCTTTTGGGTGTTCAGAATCACAACAACGAAGTCATCACACCGGTGAGCAATTTTGGTATTGTCTTCTTAGTCGACTTAGGAGAACATTTGGCATGTATGAGCTATTTTGTTTTGTTAAATTTTGGGTTGTAAACTTTAAGCCATGTGAAAATGGCCTATGTGGTCGTTTGAGTGGGATGCTAGAATCTATAGCCACGAGTCTTAGAAACCTTAATTTTGATAAGGTGGCCATAATTTGTGTCACGTATGATGGATGAGTAGTAAGGCTAAGGAAGGATTCATGAAATTGGCATAGTCTACTGCAGTAACTGTTTCGGACAGCAGCAGTGATATGAGATCGAAAAATCACTAAAAATAGTAGAAGTTGAATTAATAGCTAAAAAAAATTACGTACTCGAAGCTTGATGGGTCTATTTTCATATGGATGAAACGAAACGACCATATGAGCTGTATTTTAAGAGATATTAAAGTTCTCGTGAAACAGGGCCAGAACGGTTTCTGGATCCCTTGTTCCGACTTTGGAAAATCATTGTAAATTAACCAGAGATAATTAGGAGTCATGCCATATATGTGTAGATTCCCCTCTGAGTCTAGTTTCTATAGAAGCAAACGACATCAGTATTTAAGCCCTGTACAGGAGATATCAATTCGTAACGCACAAAGGTCAGTGTAGTCGATCCCTGCAACAGGGGAGACTTTAACTAATAAACTGTACTAATTGGCTCGACCAAAAATTCTAGAAAAAAATTTGCAGGTGGACATATGAGTCTAGTTTCAGGGAAAAAATTACAAAACTGATTTTCGAGTTGTAAAACTCAAGTTATGATTTTTGAAGCGACTAGTACACAGATTGGCAGCTTGTTTGGGAAATTCTCAATATGTGGTTTGAAGTCTGTTAACACCTCGTGTTCGACTCCGGCGACGGTCTCGGGTTTGGGGTGTTACAATTTTATTGGTATCAGAGCTATGGTTTAGTCGGTTCTAGGACTACTGTAGCGCGTGTGAGTCTAGCTATACATGCCAATGTGTTATTGCTTAAAAATGTGATGACTTCTGACGGTTGAAATTTTTGTTTTGATTAGCAAATGGAACCCGGGGTAGAGAGACCCTTGGCGGATGACGTTCAAAGTGTAGCGGCTGCTCCTGCGCAAGGGACACCGCCTGTTGAGCCTCGGTCATCCGAATAATCAAGATGAAGGCGAAACAAGCCTTCTTCACCATGATGAACGAGTGGGTCGCGCAATATGCCCGAACCAATCCGGCTGTCCAAGCATTCCCAAATATAAATAATCCACCCCAAGAGCCCGTAATGCCATCAGTTGCTGATCCTGTGAGGCTGAGTAAACCACCTGTGGACTTGATTAGGAAGCGTGGGGCTGAGGAGTTTAAGGCCATAGTTCTTGATGATGCCGAAAGGCTGAGTTAAACTTGATAACACAATTAGAGTGTTTGATGAACTGTCATGCACACCCGATGAATGCCTTAAGTGTGCTATATCCTTGTTGCGAGACTCAGCCTACTATTGGTGGAGGACCTTAATTTCCATAGTCCCAAAGGAACAAGTTACTTGGGATTTCTTCCAAACGGAATTTTGGAAGAAATACATTAGTCAACGGTTCATCGATCAAAAGCGTAAGGAATTCTTGGAGCTCAAGCAAGGTCGTATGACGGATATCTGAATCTGAACATGAGTTCGTAAGACTTAGTCGGTATGCTCGGGAGTGTGTGGCTGATGAGGTTGCTATGTGCAAAAGATTTGAAGAGGATTGAATGAAGAGTTAAAGCTCTTGGTGGGTTTTTGGAGATAAAAGAATTTGTAACACTAGTTGAACGAGCACAAAGGCGGAAGAGCTCGGAAGGGAGAAGAGGAAGGCTGAATTTGAAGCTAGAGATTATCGTAAAAGATTGACGGACAAGGCTCCATTTTCGGTACATGTAAAGAAGTTCAGAGAGGACACAAATAAGTCGAGGCATCAAGGATTTCCATTAGAGCACGACCATCGATGGACCTCGGTAGCTAGTGTGGGCAATAATCGTCAAGAAAAGCCCGAATGCCCCAATGTGGAAGACGACACATAGGTGAATGTTGGGGTAAGTCTGTAATAGGGCTGTTATGGATGCGGTTCGAGGACCACTTCATTAGAGATTGCACGGAGCTAGATGAGAAGAATAAGATGCAAGGTGCAAGATCTAGTGGGACGACGGCTAGAGGTAGACCCCGAGGATTTCAGGAGGTAGGAGTGGTAATCGAGAGGGTCTACGACTGATTGTTCGATCCGAGACTCGTGCTCTGCTAGAGCATATGCTATCCGCGCACGAGAGGAGGCATCCTCCCCGACGTTATCATTGGTACTTTCACTCTCTTTGATACTAGTGTGATTGCATTGATTGACCACGGCTCTACTCATTCATATGTATGTGAAACCTTAGCATCGATAGAAGACTCTACACGTTGAGTCTCTTGAGTTCGTAATTCGGTGTCAAATCCCTTGGGTCGTTACGTCTTTGGTCGACAAAGTGTGTTAGAAATGCCCCTAGTCATTCGAGGTTCTGTTTTCCGTGGACTTGATGCTTTTGCCGTTCGATGAATTTGATGTTATTCTTGGGTTGGATTGGTTGACCGTGCATGATGCGGTTGTGAATTGCAAAAGCAAGACTATTGATTTGAGATGCGCAAATAACGAGATGATCTGAGTTGAGTCTACGGACTTGAAGGGTTGCCACCGTAATATCATCAATGTTGGCCCGAAAATATGTAAGAAAAGGGTGCGAAGCATACCTTGCGTATGTACTTGATGATAAGGAGTTAGAAATAAAACTCGAATCTGTGCGGTGGTTTGTGAATACCGGATGTTTTCGAAGAATTACCGGTTTGCCACTGTTCGGAGATAGAGTTTGGTATTGAGCTTATACAGGACCACACCGATTTCGATAGCTCCATATCGTATGGCACCAACGGAATTAAAGGAGTTGAAAGCTCGGTTGCAAGAGTTGGTGGATAGAGGTTTTGCTCGCCGAGTTTTTCACCTTGGGGTGCACCGGTGTTGTTTGTGAAAAGAAGGACGGAACCATGAGGTTGTGCATCGACTATCGTCAACTTAATAAAGTGACAATAAAGAACAAATATCTCATTACAGCGTATCGATGATTTGTTCGATCAACTGAAGGAAGCCTCGGTGTTTTCAAAAATAGATTTGAGATCGGGCTATTATCGATTCATGAATCCGAGATTCGGATAACCCAAAACGCCTTGAGCGAGATATGGTCACTCTGAATTCTTAGTGATGCCGTTTGGGCTCACTAATGCCCTACGGTATTTATGGATTTGATGAATCGGATCTTGAGATCATATTTGGATCGGTTCGTAGTGGTGTTCATTGGCGACATCTTGGTCTATTCAAGAGATGAGACCAAACATGCGAGCACCGAGATTAGTGTTGCAAATTTTACGGGATAAGCAGTTATATGCTAAGTTCATGCAAGTGTGAGTTCTGGTTAAGAGAGGTTAGCTTCTTGGGTCATGTGGTATCTGCATCGGGTATTCGAGTCGACCCGAGTAAAATTTCAACTATAGTTAACTGGAAGCCTCCGAGAAATATTACTGAAGTTCGGAGCTTTTTGGGACTTGCTTGATTCTTCGCCGACGGTTTGTAAAAGGATTCTCGATGATAGCCACACCCATGACGAAACTGCTTCAGAAGGATGTCAAGTTTGAATGGACGGAAAAGTGTCAGAAAAGTTTCGATCAATTGAAAACTCATTTAACGGAAGCTCCAGTTTTAGTGCAGCCCGAATCTGGCAAAGAGTTTGTCATTTATAGTGACGCCTCCCTACTTGGGTTAGGTTGCGTATTAATGCAAGAAGGTCGAGTTGTGGCCTACGCGTCGCGACAATTAAAGCCACATGAGAAAAATTATCCTACCCATGATCTCGAATTGGCTGCCATCGTATTCGCCTTAAAGATATGGCGACATTACTTATTTGGTGAGAAGTGCCATGTGTATTCGGATCACAAAAGTCTCAAATATTTGATGACTCAAAGAGACTTAAATCTGCGACAAAGATGTTGGCTCGAGTTGTTAAAAGATTATGAGCTTGTCATTGATTATCACCGGAAAGGCTAATGTGGTTGCGGACGCCTTAAGCGAAAATCCTTTTTGCTTTTACGAGCAATGAATGTACACTTGTCTATTCTACCCGACAATGTGTTAGTAGCGAATTAAAGGCCAAACCATTGTTGATTCATCAAATTCGTGAAGCTCGAAAAGTTGATGATGAGTTGGTTGCAAAAGCGGGTGAGTGTGTTCCGAACAAGGAATCGGAGTTTCATATTGGTGATGACGATTGTCTGAGGTTCAGAAGTCGTCTGTGTGTTCCAAAGAATTCGGAACTTATTTCAATGATTTTGAACGAAGCGCATTGTAGCCGAATGGAAATCCACCCGGGGAGTACGAAGATGTACAACGATTTGAAACGTTGGTTTTGGTGGCATGGTATGAAACGAGACATATCTGACTTTGTTTCGAGATGTTTAATATGTTAACAAGTGAAAGTGGAACATCAAGTGCCTTCAGGATTACTTCAGCTGATTACGATACCCGAGTGGAAATGGGATCGAGTCACAATGGACTTTGTGTCCGGACTGCCATTGTCAGCGAGCAAGAAGGATGCGATTTGGGTTGTTGTTGATAGACTGACTAAGTCGGCTCACTTTATCCCTGTGCGTACGGATTTTTCATTGGATAAACTAGCTGAATTGTATGTTTCTCAGATTGTGAGATTACACGGGGTACCGATTTCTGTGGTGTCGGATAGAGATTCGAGGTTCACCTCGCGATTTTGGAAGAGATTGCAAGAAGCTTTAGGTACCAAGTTGCATTTCAGCACCGCCTTTCACCCCCAAACTGATGGTCAATCTGAGCGGATAATTCAGATACTTGAGGATATGTTGAGATGTTGCATCCCCGAGTTCAGTGGTTCATGGGAGCGGTACTTACCTTTGATTGAATTCGCTTACAACAATAGTTTTCAATCAAGTATTAAGATAGCGCCTTACGAGGCCTTATGCGGGCGTAAATGCCGTACACCATTGTTTTGGACCGAGCTCGGTGAGAACAAAATTTTTGGAGTGGATTTGATTAAAGATCTTTGAGCAGAAAGTAAAAGTAATCCGTAAAATCAAGATAGCCTCCGATCGTCGAGAAGTCGACGCGGATCTGAACGAAAAGACATTGAGTATCAAGTGGGAGATAAAGTGTTTCTTAAAGTTTCGCCTTGGAAAAAGATACTCGATTTGGCCGTAAAGGCAAATTGAGCCCGAGGTTCATCGGGCCATATGAGATATCCGAACGAGTCGATCCGATTATGTATCGTTTGATTTTGCCCCTGAACTTGAAAAGATTCACGACGTCTTTCATGTTTCGATGCTTGACGCTATAGGTCTGATCCGTCGCATGCGTAATTAGTCCATCGAGGTTAAAATTCAAGCCGATATGAGTTATGAAGAAGAACCGATTCGTATCCTAGCTCGTGAAGTGAAGGAGTTGCGAAACAAAAGGGTTCCGTTAGTAAAAGTGTTATGGCTCAAACACGGGATGGAAGAAGCTACTTGGGAACCCGAGAACTCTATGAAGGAGCGTTACCCAAACCTATTTACTGGTAAGATTTTCGGGGACGAAAATTTCTTAAGTGGGGGAGAGTTGTGACAGCCTTAAAACGACCCTAATCAGAATATGGTTTCGGGACCACAAAACCGAGGCATAAAAATAATTTGATATTTATTTTGATGCCTATAATATGTGTTAACTCATGTGTGACATTTTGATGCTTTAATTTAGAGTTATAAATGTGAATTTCACTAGAAAGGACCTGGTAGAAAACTTTGAAAGTATGATGGGGAAATGTATGATGACTAATTAAAGCATGCATGCAAAACAATGGCCTTGCATGTCAAATACCCCCTTTTTACAAGTGATGGCCGGCCATGACAAGGGAGTATGGGCTAAACATGTCATGAAACATGTTTTGTTGGTGCATTAGGGGGAAACAATAAACAAATAAGCATGGGTAGTAAAGAAAGAAAAAAAAAATGTGTGTGTGAGTGAAACCCCCCCATTGCCGTACATGGAAGAAAAGAAAAGAAAAAAATTTTGGTCATCCATTTCATTCTCTCTTGACCGAAAATACTAGAGGGAAGGAGGAATTTTGCTTCATGCTTGGGTTGGAAGAGGATTAGGAAGAGGTTTGGCTATATTTGCATCAAGATTAAGGTATGTTTGATGTTGTGCCATGAGATTCATGCATGTTTTTGGTTGCTAACTTGATGTTCTTATTAGCCCATGGTTCAAATCTTTGTTATATCATGTGGATGGTATTTGGCCAAGGTGGATTTTGAGTTAATGCCATTGCATGTTAAATATGAAGCTTGATGATGATACATGTGATGGTGCATTGAGGACTCTTAGATTTTCTTTGAGCATTTTTGAATGATATACTAAGTTCTTTGTGTAATCGTGACCAAAATTATGGTGTTGTGATGTATTCGGCCATGGTACATCCCCAAGTGTGATTTATGCTCTTTGCATGGAGAGTAAGATTTGTGTTTTGAAATCATGTTCATGTTTAGTTACAATCAACTTGAGATTCGGCTCTAGCATACATATATGTATATATGTTTGAGCATGATGTATTGGTATGACGTATATACTATCTTAAGGTATATACTTACTTATGATGATGTTTTGGTTATGAAGAAAATGATAGATGTGTATTGAGTTACAATATGGAAAGGTATTAGTTAGTAAAATGTATGCTGTTTTTGTGTGGTAATAAGTGCATAAATGGCCTCAACATGGACATGCATATTCGCCACATGAAGGGAAATTGGTGTGCATGTATTCGGTTAGAGGCAACCATATTGAAGCCTTATCTTGGCTTAGATTGTTGACTAAATGGGTAATAAGTGAGGATGGTTGCGAATATACAAACATACATATGCATGTGTAATTGAATTATGAATGTTTAGCAAGATGGTTAAACTAGTTGATTTATTGATTAAGCTCAAGGAGTTAAAGAAGGAGAATCAAGCAAGGGAAAGGCGAAGGTCATCGAGTAGCCAACTTGGACTATTTTACCCAACACAAGGTAAGTCATTAAGCATATATTTGATATTGCTTAAATGATTGTAATATCTATGCAATTGTGTTTAATGAGATGAAATATATACAAATGTATGTGTATGAAAAGATGATAATGTTGAGCGTAAAAGAGATAGTGAAATGTGTAGGAAGTTTGCTTGGCACTAAGTGTGTGAGAAATAGATGTGTACGGTGATTTAGATTGGCACTTGAGTGTGCGAGCTTGTAATGTACGGCACTAAGTGTGCGAGTTTGGACTATATGGCACTATGTGTGCGGGCTTGAATCACGTGGCACTAAGTGTGCGTGATTGAGTATTAAGCACTATGTGTGCGAACTCTACATATATCTCCGATTGAATATTTATATGGAGGTGTGACTCTATCGAGATGAGTATGGACAGCGGAAAGAGTAAGTACCTTGAGTTCATGGCTAATAGATGCTATGTTCATGCTCGGGGTGGAGTTGGTAAGATTTAAATCTATGTGATGATTTCAATTGCATGATTGTTGCGAAATGAAATGATGTATGGAAATTGCTTCAAATATCCTATTGAATAGTATATGAAATGTAAATGTATGACTTGGTATGAGATTGATCCGAAGGATCTAAGGAACTATGGTATAGTTCGGTACGGCTAGAACACTTGGCCTTGTTTCATTATTTCATTTTATGATAATGTTATTAATGGATGGTTGTGGAATGCTTATGACTTCTGAGTTATAAACTCACTCGGTGTTTTCTTGTCACCCATTTTAGGTTCCTTGGGCTCGTCTCCTTTTGGGTGTTCAGAATCACAACGAAGTCATCACACCGGCGAGCAATTTTTGGTATTGTCTTCTTAGTCGACTTAGGAGAACATTTGGCATGTATGAGCTATTTTGTTTTGTTAAATTTTGGGTTGTAAACTTTAAGCCATGTGAAAATGGCCTATGTGGTCGTTTGAGTGGGATGCTAGAATCTATAGCCACGAGTCTTAGAAACCTTAATTTTGATAAGGTGGCCATAATTTGTGTCACGTATGATGGATGAGTAGTAAGGCTAAGGAAGGATTCATGAAATTGGCATAGTCTCTTCGCAGTAACTGTTTGGACAGCAGCAGTGATATGAGATCGAAAAATCACTAAAAATAGTAGAAGTAGAATTAATAGCTAAAAAAAATTACGTACTCGAAGCTTGATGGGTCTATTTTCATATGGATGAAACGAAACGACCATATGAGCTGTATTTTAAGAGATATTAAAGTTCTCGTGAAACAGGGCCAGAACAGTTTCTGGATCCCTTGTTCCGACTTTGGAAAATCATTGTAAATTAACCAGAGATAATTAGGAGTCATGCCATATATGTGTAGATTCCTCTCTGAGTCTAGTTTCTATAGAAACAAACGGCATCAGTATTTAAGCCCTGTACAGGGAGATATCCAATTCGTAACGCACAAAGGTCAGTGTAGTCGATCCCTGCAACAGGGGAGACTTTAACTAATAAACTGTACTAATTGGCTCGACCAAAAATTCTAGAAAAACATTTGTAGATGGACATATGAGTCTAGTTTCATGGAAAAAATTACAAAACTGATTTTCGAGTTGTAAAACTCAAGTTATGATTTTTGAAGCGACTAGTACACAGATTAGCAGCTTGTCTGGGAAATTCTCAATAAGTGGTTTGAAGTCTGTTAACACCTCGTGTTCGACTCCGGCGACGGTCTCGGGTTCAGGGTGTTACAACGACAAAGGCAAGCGTACTGATCGGACAATAGTATAGCTGTAACGCCCGAAAATTTATGTTTTTGTTTTTGTGAATTTATGACACACAACTGTGTATCTGCTTCAGTGGTTAAGTGTTCTAGGTGTGTGTGAGAGGTCCCAAGTTCAAGCCTTATCTTGGGCAAATTTTGGTATTTTTCTAAATAAAGCCTTAACCTTGCTCAATAGGCTTATGTTCAAATTTTGATAAGATTATATCAGAGTAGGTTTGCTGGTCTGGTGGTTAGGTGGAGTGCTTGTTTGCATGAGGTCCTGAGTTCGATTCCTGGCTTTGACTTTGTTTTTGAACGATTATGGGGAGGAGTTAGAGTGGCGATAGAATTCTGAGTAGGGGAGATTTGGTGGAGAGAATTAAAGGGGGAAAAGATTAGGGGGATATCATAATATCCCATTTGGTTTCTTTTTTTTTTTTGAAAAATTCAGATTCCATCTCCCTCTCTGCCGAAATTCTCATCCCCCTTTCCCCTATTCTTTGTTCATTATTTTCGTTGGGTTCCAAATTGCCTTCAACTGTCCTATGTTGTTATCGCGCATTTGGTAAATGTGTTATTAACGTTTTGGTTCTGGGACTGTAGAATCTTTATTTAATAAGTTTAGTCCGTGTTTAAGAGAAGGCTAAGAGGCTGGAAGTCACGCTCTTCAACCTGAATTGGGATTGACTTCGGTTGTTATCGGTAAGCCGTTTATGCATTTATAAGATTCTTCGTTTCAATTCAGTTTTACTATGTATCAAGGGTTAACCTGGTATTTATCGGTCAATAATAGGTTCTAGAGTGCTTGGGGTTGTCTGAGCTTCAAATCGATACTAGGTGTGTACCCAAAAACATAGAAAATGAGAATTGACGAAAGCTGAAAAATAAAGCTGTCGACGCCATACGAGCGTGTGGTCGCTCATGTAGTAGGCTGTGTGGCAGTACACGGGATGTGATCAATGAGCCAGGCTGTTGGCGTAAG
This sequence comes from Gossypium arboreum, assembly GCF_025698485.1. Taxonomy (NCBI): domain Eukaryota; kingdom Viridiplantae; phylum Streptophyta; class Magnoliopsida; order Malvales; family Malvaceae; genus Gossypium; species Gossypium arboreum. The sequence goes on along the minus strand of NC_069074.1, from coordinate 64,157,741 downwards.
ATATGTGCGTATGACACGATTGTGTGATGGTAGGGGAGGTTGTGTACGAGACACGGGTTCAACCTATTGGGCCGTGTGGGCCATATGAACGTATGGGTCCACACGGGTGAACTACACGAACGTGTGGGTCCACACTGGTGAACCACACGAACATATGGAATTTTGGACTAGGCCGTGTGATCCATACGGCCAAGGCTAATTTGGGCTGTGTGGGCCACAAGGGCGTGTAGCCCCACACGGGCAAACCACATGGGTGTGTGAGCCTATTTTTTCGGAAAACTCTGTAAGGTTACACAGGTCGCCCAAGTCAACTGTGACCTGTCATAGGGTCACCCAACCCTCATTGAGTATTTTGATTGTCTGGTTTCTGTATCGAGCATGAATTACGATATCTGAACTAAATGTATAATCTGATAAATTTCATATTAGCATGTCATTTTTGTATGTTGCATTGCATCGGGGTTGGGATGATATTATATGGAGGAAGTATTCTGAAAGGCTTTTAAGCCCGTTATCTAGTAGCTCAGCTGCAATTATCTGATTATGTGTCGCATTTTGGTATAGTGTGGTGTGTAGGGATGGGTGGGTCGATTTTCTCCCTAAATGGTGTGTAGGGTTGGACGGAGATGGTGTGTAGAGGCTGGTGGGTAGGATTCTGATATTCTGTCTGCATACTGTATCTGACATAGGCTAAGGCCCTAAGTTGTATCTGATTCTATATCTGATTGGCTAAGGCCCTAACTGATTCTGTAAAAGGCTCTAGCCCAAACTGTTTATTTATGACACCTGATGTGTATTTAGTATGTGTGATCTCTGTGGGGGTTACACACTGAGTTTGCAAAAACTCACCCTTTTCTGTTTAATCTGTGTAGGTAATCCCTAGACTTGACGAATCAGTGCAGTGGAGGGCTCAATGGTGACCACCACTACCAAACTTCTTATTTACGGTTTTTGTGGTTACGTCGCTTATTTTTTTGATATTTTATGTATGATGGACTTTGGGACTGGTTGGTTTTAATTTCGGATTTTGAATTGTTGATTATGGATTTATAAACTGCAACACAACAAAATACAGTTTTCCTAAAATTAAACTAAGGTTTTTCGTAAATAAAACGGTTTTCCAAAAAGAATATTTAGGTTTCAAAAGCTTCATCATAAAAGAAATGTTTTAAATCAAATCAATTAGAACACAGTTTCCTGAACTAAGTAAAAGTTAATAATTGGAACGATTTGAAGGTCAATGCGTTTTCAAAACACTTTCATATGACATCACCAGATTCTTCCATAATGTCTAGGCCAGGTGTGAGGTGTAACATTTAGTGGTATCAGAGTTAGGTTGCAAAACTTGGTTGTGGATTTGGGTTTTAAAGATTGATTTTAAAGAAATGATTTGTAAATAGTCTGAAATATTTTTGGAATAAGTATGTGGTACACTGAGTCTCCAGCGCCGATCCTGTAAGTTTTCTGCACCTCTATCTAAAACTGTTTGAAAATATGACTAGAATATACTGAAACTACTTTAGGTAGTATATTACACTGAAAACACTGTAGGTAGTGTAAATTGAAATCTGTAGTGAAACTAGTACTCACGATAATCGAATTTGAATATTCTGATACTGTACTGCATAAAATATCTGTTAATAAATATTGAAACTGTAACTAATGCATAAAACTGTTAATATAGATAAAATCTAAAATTTACGATGAGCACACGTGGTATTCGTGGACGAGGTATTAGAGGCCGTGATAGGGGCCGTAGAGGGGCTCAAGCTTAGTCCTTGGCATCTGATATGATAAACCGTAAATTATATATATTTACCCCATGTTTAATACATTTTATAGATGATTTCTCATTAGAACTGGTGAATTCGATGCCCCTAATGCTTTAATTTCATGTTTTGTACTCAGGAGAGCACCAAGAGTTAAAAGAAGCCAAAAACGAGCATAAAGGGGACAAAACAGACCAAATTGAGAAGATGACACGGCCTAAGCCTTGCCACACGGGCAGCTCACACGCCCGTGTCTTTCGAGGGTGTCGACCAAGGTTTTCACGATTCACATAGCCTGGCCATTGACCCACATGGCCGTGTGCAATTTAACGGATCGAACACGACCTGGCAATCACGTCACATAGCCGTGTCACATGGGCGTGTCCCTATCGAGCCCAAGTTAAGTCCAATTCAAAAAAGGTCACTTTTGAGGATTTCTAGGCATTCCGAATCCTATAAATACACACTAGAGGAGGAGAAAAAGAGGAGACGGAGAAGAGGGGTAAGGAATTACCCTAAGAAAGCTGATTGATCCATCTCAGAAGCCGGATTCATCATCAAGATTGAAGATCTCTCCTCAATTCTCCTTCAGGAGTTTTAGGTTTTCTTTATGTTTTGTATTCTTTTTTCTTCTGAGATGTTTACTTATTTAGTTATGAACTAAATCCCCTAAATACCTAAGGGGAATGAAACCTAAGACGAATCTTGTTATTATTTTCTGAATCATATGATAAATATTTAACTTGTTCTTAATTATGTGTTCTTAATTCTTGTTTCGATATCCCAGGATACTGATTCAAGGCACGCTCTTATTTAGAGGAGGAATAGACCCTGTCTAAGAGTACATTTGTCATAATTAGGCGGAGTTGATTGCGGGCCTAGAAATAAGGTGACAAGATTTTGCCGGATTAGGGTGAAACCTAATAAGGGGATCCATAGATCGAGTTAATGCAACCCTAGAGTGTTAATTAGAGAAAATTCTTAGTTATTCAATCTAGGGATTAGATGTTATTAGTCTTGAATAGGGATAATAACATAACTTAGGGATCTCTACGGAACAAGTTGAATTAATAAATCGTCCGATTCGGAGCCAGAATAATAAGTCTAGGTGGATTTTTCCTTAGGTATTGTCTCAAGTCAATCGATTTTCCAAAAAGCAATTCCCAAATTCTTTTCTCTGTGCGTTCTTAGTTTAAATAATTAGTTAATTAAAACAAACCCTTTTATTCTTAGGCTAGATAATAAAAAGAAAGTTATTACTAGTACTTTTGGTTCCTTTGGGTACGATATCCCGATCTTGCCATTACTATACTATTGTTCAATAGGTGCACTTGCCTTTTCGTTGTGATAATAGTTAGTCTAGGTTTGATCTTAATTATAAATATTTATTACTTGTTATGAATCACGCGATCATGATACTATTCTGAATCTAGATACTAGCAAGACGCCGGTGTCGCTTGTTACAGAAACTGGGTCAGAGACTCATAATCGTGTAGTTGGGGACGATGTACTGTCCCAAACCATGCTACGGGTTTTGGAAAGGGTCGCTGGGCCCAACATTGGATTTAGAGGCTGAGGGTTGGTTACGAAACGATTCCGGTCCAATGGGGCTGAGTTATTCAGGGGTGTCGTTGGAGTTGCCCTTAATGTGGCCGAATATTGGATGGAGGCCATGAAGAGAATTATAGACGACCTGGATTTTACTGTTGAGAAGAAGCTTAAGGGGGCTATTTTTCTGCTTCGCCATGAAGCATACCAGTGGTAGTTGACGGTTAAGGAGGGCACTCAGCCCAGCCGATTGACCTGTAATTATTTTAAGACAACGTTCCAGGGTAAGTATGTAGGGGCTAGCTACATTGATGCTAGGAGGCGTGAGTTCCTTAATCTCAACCAGGGAGGGCGTTCCATGATCGAGTATGAGGCCGAGTTCTTGAGGTTGAGCCGTTATGCGTAAGGCATGGTGGCGACTGAGTATGAGCGTTGTGTTTGATTTGAAGATAGTCTCAGGGACAGTTTGCGAGATCTGATAGCTCCACAAAGGAAGTGTGATTTCTCTGTTCTAGTTGAGAAGACGAAGATCACCGAGGAGGTTAAGCGCACTGAGTACTAAAACTGAGAGAAAGGAAAGAATAAGAGGGAATTGGAGCCCTCGAGTTCTACAATGAGGCCTAAGAAAAAGGCCAAACCTGATGGGCCAGTCAGAGTTGGGGCCCCTGTTGCACCTACTGGGGAGGCGCTGTGTGGGCACTGTGATAGCCGCCATCTGAGTGAGTGTTGGAGGACTACTGGGGCGTGCTTGAGATATGGATCAACTGACCACCGTGTTCGGGATTGTCCGTTAAGAAGTGATCAGATACAAGTTCCGATTACTAGGACTACAGAGCCACCAGGGGTAGTTCAGTAGCCACCTTGGGGCCGTGGTCAGGATAAGGGTGGTAACAGTATGGGCCGAGGATAGAGAGCACTGGGTAAAGGTACTGGACCGAATGAGGTAAGGCAGCCTGATTTGGTTTATGTTGCTCGTCGCCGTGAGGATCGAGATGCTCCGGACGTCATTATGGGTACGTTCTTAATTTTTATTGTACCTTATTTGTCATTGATAGACATAATCTCTACCCATTCATATGTAGCTAGTATTGTGTCTGAAACCTTGGGTATTCCGATTGAAAGTACTTTTAGTGAGGTAACTATTGAGAGTCCGTTGGGATAGTCTATCTGAGTGAGTAAATTGTTTAGAGGCGTTCCGTTAGAGGTTCAAGGGACAGTATTTCTAGCTGATTTAATAGAGCTTCTGTTTGGAGAGTTCGATTTGATTTTGGGAATGGATTGGTTGGTTAAACACTGAGTAAGTCTGGACTATGCAATTAAGAGGGTTGTTCTGAGAACTAAGGAGGACATCGAGGTAGTTGTGTTTGGGGAACGTCGGGATTTTTTTACTAATGTGATTTCTGCGTTGGTGGCGGAAAAGTTGGTCCAAAAATGATGTGAGGCTTATTTGGCTTATGTGAGTGTTTCAGATTCTGGGGACTTTTCGGTTAAAGACATCAGAATAGTGAGGGATTTTCTAGATGTGTTTCCTGAGGAGTTACCAAGGTTACCTCCGAGCGGTGAGGTGGAGTTTGGGATTGAGTTGTTTCCTAACACAACTCCGGTGTCTATCGCCCCTTACTGAATGGCACCGAAAGAGCTGACGGAACTTAAGGCTTAGATTCAGGAGTTGTTAGACTGTGGGTTCATTCATCCCAGTGTGTCTCCGTGGGGAACACCTGTTCTATCTGTAAAGAAGAAAGATAGGATGATGGGGATGTGCATCGATTATCGACAGCTAAACAAGCTAACAATTAAGAACAAATACCTACTTTCGAGGATAGCTGACTTATTTGACTAGTTTAGAGGGGCTTCTATGTTTTCTAAGATTGATCTACATATAGGATATCATCAATTAATAGTAAAGGAGGCTGACGTGCATAAGACAACATTTAGGACTCGATATGGACATTACGAGTTCCTAGTTATGCCCTTTGGTTTGACTAATGCACCAACGACATTTATGGATTTGATGAATCAAGTATTTCAGCCCTATCTAGATCATTTTGTGGTAGTTTTCATCGATGACATCCTGGTATATTCTAAGATAGAGGATCAGGATGATGAGCATCTCTGAGTGGTTCTACAGATTCTTCGTGAGAAACAGTTGTATGTGAAGTGCAGCAAGTGTGAATTCTGGCTTCGAGAAGTAACATTTCTAGGACATGTAGTCTCTACTGAGGGGATACGAGTCGCTCCCCGTAAGATTGAGGCAGTGTTGGATTGGAAATAGCCGAAAAATGTGTCTGAAATGCATAGCTTTCTAGAGCTGGCAGGATATTATCAACGATTCTTAGAAGGGTTCTCCTTGATCGCAGCTCCGTTGACTAAGCTTTTACGTAAGGGAGTTCCTTTCATTTAGATCAATGTGCAGCAGGAGAGCTTTGATAAACTCAAGATGGTTTTAACTCAGGCTCCAATTCTAATACAGCCTGAGCCTGATAAAAATTTCGTGGTTTATAGGATGCGTCGCATGTGGGTTTGGGTTGTGTTCTGATGTAAGACGAAAAGGTAGTTGCTTACGCGTCTCGACAGCTCAAGACTCATGAGACTAATTATCCACCGCATGATCTGAAGTTGGCTGCGGTAGTCTTCATTATGAAAATTTGAAGGCACTATCTGTATGGTGAGAAGTGTACTATTTACACTGATCATAAGAGCATCAAATATCTCCTCACCCAAAAGGAGTTAAATCCTAGACAACGTTGATGGGTTGAACTGCTTAAGGATTATGATTGCACCATCGAGTACCATCTTGGTAAGGCCAATGCGGTGGCTAATGCGTTAAGCCATAGGGCTATGACCGATTTGAGAGCGATGTTCACTCGACTTAGTCTCTTCAACGATGAGATTCTATTAGCAGAACTTCAGGTTAGACCGACATGGATTGATCAGATCAGAGATAAACAGATGGGGGATTAGTTTCTGGAGTTGCGTTTCCATCAAGCTGATAGTGGTGTTACTACGGATGTTAAGATTAATAAGGATGGGGTATTGTCTTTTTGTGGTCGAATTTGTGTAGCTAATATTGGGGACTTGAGACAGTCGATTCTGAGGGAAGTGCATAGTAGCCCTTATGCTATGCATCCCAGCGGGAACAAGATGGACCAAGATCTGTGAGAGTTCTACTAGTGGCCAGGGTTGAAGCGTGAAGTTACTGACTTCGTTGCTCGCTGTTTGACTTGTTAGCAGGTTAAGCCTGAGCATCAGTTACCTTCGGGTTTGCTACAGCTGATAAAGATACCGTTATGGAAATAGGAGCAAGTAACGATGGACTTCGTTAGTGGGTTGCCTCTAACACCCATTAAGAAGGATTCTGTCTGGGTCATCGTGGATCGACTAACCAAATCTACTCACTTTATCCCAGTTAGGATAGACTTACTCTCTATAGAAATTGACTAAACTCTACATTTCTAAAATAGTGAGGCTATATTGGGTGCCTGTCTCGATTATCTCTAATAAGGATCCTCGTTTCTTGTCGCGATTTTGGAAGAAGCTTCATGAGGCTTTGGGCTCAAGGTTAGACTTTAGTACTGCTTTCCATCCTCAAATAGATGGTCAGTCGAATAGGGTGATTCAAGTACTAGAGGACATGTTGAGGAGTTGTTTGATAGACTTCCGAGACAATTGGGAGGAGTACTTGCCATTAGTAGAGTTCACTTACAATAACAGCTACCAGTCTACTATACAGATGGCACCTTACGAGGCACTGTATGGTCATAAGTGTCGCACTCCCTTATGCTGGACTGAGTTGGGTGAGCGATGCATTTTGGGTCCAGAGATGGTTTCTGAGACTGAGGATAAGGTCCGTTTGATTTGAGATCGACTAAAAGTAGCTTCTGATTGGCAGTAGTATTATGCAGATCTAAAACGTCGAGAGATAGAGTTTTCTGTGGAGGACTTAGTTTTTCTCAACGTCTCGCCATGGAAAAAGGTTCTGAGGTTCAGTTGCAAGGGTAAGCTAAGACCTAGGTTTATTGGGTCGTACCGTATTCTAAAAAGAGTGAGACCAGTCACTTATTAGTTAGAGCTACGTCCGAAGTTAGATCACATCCATGATGTGTTTCACGTCTCAATGTTAAGGTGCTACCACTCTGATCCAACACATATTGTTCCTGTAGAGGAGATTGAGGTTCGACAAGATCTGACCTTCGAAGAGGAGCCGGTTCAGATTCAGGATCGTGATGTTAAGGTTTTGAGGAAGAAATCCATTCTTTTAGTGAAGGTGCTGTGGTGGAATCATAGCACAAAGGAGGCTACGTGAGAGCCTGAGGATACAATGCGCTAGAAGTATCCTCATCTGTTCTGATCAGTTAAATTTTGAGGCCAGAATTTTCTTTTAGAGGGGTAGAGTTGTAACGCCCAAAAATTTATGTTTTTTTTTTTTGTGAATTCATGACACACAACTGTGTATCTCCTTCAGTGGTTAAGTGTTCTAGATGTGTGTGAGAGATCCCAAGTTCAAGCCTTTGCTTGGTCAAATTTTGGTATTTTCTGAATAAAGCCTTAACCTTGCTCAATAGGTTTATGTTTAATTTTTGATAAGATTATATCAGAGTGGGCCTGCTAGTCTAGTGGTTAGGTGGAGTTCTTATTTGCATGAGGTCTTGAGTTCGATTCCTAGCTTTGGCTTTATTTTTGTACGATTATGGGAATGAGTTTGAGTGGCGATAGAATTCTGAGTAGTGGGGATTTGGTGGAGAGAATTAAGGGGGGAAAATATTATGGGGAGATATCATAATATCCCATTCGTTTTTTTTTGTAAAATTCGGATTCCCATCTCCCTATTTACCGAAATTCTCATCCCCCTTTCCCCTATTCTTTGTTCGTTATTTTTGTTGGGTTCTAAATTGCCTTCAGTTGTCCTGTGTCGTTATCGTGCGTTTGGTAAGTGTATTATTAAGGTTTTGGTTCTGGGACTATAGAATCTTTACATAATGAGTTTAGTCCATGTTTAGGAGGAGGCTGAGAGGCTGGAAGTCACGCTCTTCAACCTAAATCGGGATTGAGTTCAGTTGTTATTGGTAAGCTGTTTATGCATTTATAGGATTCTTTGTTTCAATTCAGTTTTATTGCGTATCAAGTGTTAACCTAGTATTTATCGGTCAATAATAGGTTTTGGAGTGCTCGGGGTTGTCTTAGCTTCAAATCGATACCAGGTGTGTACTTGAAAACACAGAAAATGAGAATCAGCGAAAATCAAAAAATGAAACTGTCGACACCACACGGACGTGTGGTCACCCGTGTGGTAGGCCATATGGCCGTACACAAGCATGTGATCAACAGGCTAGGCCGTGCGCGCAAGACATGGGCACATGACACGACCGTGTGATGGCAGGTGAGGCCGTGTGAGAGACACGAGCTCAACCTATTGGGCCGTGTAGGCCACAAAGGCGTGTGGGCCCACACGGGCGTGTAGAATTTTGGGCCAGGCCGTGTAATCCACACGACCAAGGCCAATTTAGGCTGTATAGGCCACAAGAGTGTGTAGGCCCACACGGGCAGACCACATCGACATTTGAGCCCATTTTTTGGAAAACCCTGTTAGGTTGCACGGGTCGCCCAAGTCGACTGTGACCTGTCATAGGGTCGGTAAACATTACTTAGACCCCTCATTGAGTATTTTAACTGTCTGATTTCTGTATCGAGCATGAGCTGTGATATCTGAACTGAATGTATGATCTGATAAATTGCATATTAGCATGTTATTTTTTGTATGTTGCATTATATCGGGGTTGGGATGATGTTATATGGATGAAGTATTCTGAAAGGCTTTTAAGCCCGTTATCTGGCAGCTCAGCTGCAATTATCTAATTATCTGCAGCATTTCGGTATAGTTTGGTGTGTAGGGATGGGTGGGTCAATTTTATGCGCACATGGTCTGTAGGGTTGGACGGAGATAGTGTATAGAGGCTGGTGTGTAGGATTCTAATATTCTATCTGCATACTGTATCTGACATGGGCTAAGGCCCTAAGTTGTACCTGATTTTCTTTTTATGGGCTAAGGCCATAACTGATTTTGTAAAGGGCTCCGGCCCCAGACTATTTATTTATGACACCTGATGTGTATTCTGTATGTGTGATCTCTGTGGGGGTTACACACTGAGTTTGAGAAAACTCACCCTTTTCTGTTTAATCTGTGTAGGTAATCCCAAACTTGACGGATCAGTGCAACGGAGGGCTCAACAGTAACCACCACTACCAAAGTGCTTGTTTATGGTTTTTGCAGTTACGCCACTTATTTTTGTTGATATTCTATGTATGATGGACTTTGAGACTGGTCGGTTTTAATTTGGGATTTTGAACTGTTGGTTATGAATTTATAAACTGCAACACAACAAAATACAGTTTTCCTAAAATTAAACTAAGGTTTTTTGTAAATGAAATGGTTTTTAAAAAAAAATTATTTAGGTTTCAAAAGCTTCCGCATAAAAGAAATGTTTTAAATCAAATCAATTAGAACACGGTTTCTTGAACTAAGTAAAAGTTAATAATTGGAACGATTTGAAGGTTATGTGTTTTCAAAACACTCTCATGTGACATCACCAGATTTAGCCATAACGACCAGGCCTGGTTTAGGGTGTTACAATAGCTATGGTGAGTAGGGAATATCGTATCCATAAGGACTAAAAGTACTAGTAATTACTGTATTCTTATTATCTAGCCAACAAATTGGGGTGATGTGTGATTAGGCAAGTGTACCCATCGAACAGTAATATAGTTTTAGCAAGACCAGATTGTCGAACCCAAAGGAACCAAGAGTACTAGTAATTACTTTCTTTTTATTATCTAGCCTAAAAATTAAGGGTTTGTTTATCTAAACTAATTAACTAAACTAAGGGTGCACAGAGAGAAAATTGGGGAAAATCTTTTGGGAAAACTCGATTGGTTAAGACAATACCTAAGGAAAAATCCACCTAGACTTCACTTGTTATTTGACTCTGAATTAGACGATTTATTCATTTGACTTGATCCGTAGAAATCCCTAAGTTATATTATTATCTCTCTCGAGACTAATAACGTCTAACCCTAGGTTGATTAATTGAAATCTCTTTCTAATTAACACCCTAGTGTTGCATTAACTCGATCTATGGACTCCCTTATTAGGTTTCACCCTAATTCGGGAAAATCTTGTCACCTTATCTGTAGGTGTGCAATCAACTCCACTTAATTATGAAAAATTTACTCTTAGACAGGGACTTTTGCTCCTTTGAATAAGCGGATCAACTTGAATCAATATCCTGGAATATTAAAACAAGAATTAAGAACACATAATTAAGAACAAGTTAAATATTTATCATACAATTCAGATAATAATAACAAGATTCATCTTAGGTTTCATTCCCCTTAGGTATTTAGGGGCTTTAGTTCATAATTATGAAAGAAAACATCTTAAAAGAAAAATGATAACAAAACATAAAGAAACCCTAAAACTCCTGAAGGAAATTGAAGGGAGATCTTCAGTCTTGTAAGGATAATTCAGCTTCTGAGATGGATCAATCGGCTTTATTTGAGTAATTCCTTGCTTCCTACTCCATGTGTCTACTCTAAGTGCCTCCTCAGGTGTTTAAATAGGCTTTAGAATGCCTAAAAACCCTCAAGAGTGGCCTTTTCTGAATAAGACTATACTTGGGCTCGATAGGGACATGCCCGTGTGACACTCCCGTGTGTGATTGCTTCAGACCGTGGTCAAGGCTGTTAAATAGGCACGTGCGTGTGGTCTACCCGTGTAAGTCATGCTTCGATTCTACCAAATGGACACGGTCATGTGGCCTACCTATATAGGGAAGTCCAGGCTGTGTTGATTTTCGATGTTGGCCCATTTTCTCTATTTTCGGCCCGTTTCTCGTTCCTTTTACTCTCTTGTGCTCTCCTAAGTATAAAACATGAAATTAAAGGATTAGAAGCATTGAATTCATCAAATCTAAGGAGAAATCATCCATAAATGTGCTAAGCATGGGATAAAAAATATGTATAAATTATGGTTTATCAAATACCCCCATGCTTAAGCGTTTGCTTGTCCGCAAGCAAAATCGTCAACTCACAATCAAAATAAATTCTTCTCAACTTATAATCCCTATAAATAATATCTCAAAATAAACCATAAGTAGTCACACATTGAGAATTCAACTAAAAGATCGTCAAAGTTTCAAACATTCCAAGTTGAGCATTTTATCACGAAAACATAGGTGTCTCCCTTCATCTAAGTGATTACCTTTGATTCAAAATATCACAAAGTTTAACATCCTCACTAAAGATTCACTCAAATCACTCGAGGTGTTTAAGGACAACAAGTTAAGCATTCAATAGTCAATATGAAAAGTTATTACCATAGGCTTGCATGAAAATCAACTCTCCACCACTATATATTGAGATGAAACATCAATCAAAAGGTCTTTAGACGATTGTAACGTGGCTTTGGTTAGGGGGTAAGGTCACAAGATGAAAGAAAAGGTTAGAATCGAGATTGAATTGAAAAATTACCTAACCAGAAAAATTATTAATTATCAATTGAATACAAGTGAGCTTCTTCTTAGAATATGGAATTAAACACTTAAGCTCAAAAACAAAGAATTACTATAAATATATATATATGTATGTATTGTATATATATATTTAAGAACAAGTCAAATAATATAGGCTATCTATCAAAAATAAAACATAGCTAAGCAATTTATTCAAATCAAATCTCGACAAAAATAGAGATCAAATTAATTAAGGGGATTTCAACTATAATGGATTAAAGGTTAATGTTGAGGGTAAATCAATAACTGGGTTGTTGGGCTCAAGGGGGTTCACTAAGGGTTAATTGTGGAGGTAGACTTTTATGGAGTGAGTGGGTTAAACCTAAGTACCTTTATCATCTTGACATACCAACTCAAGAGTATGGTCTTGACATGCATAATCAAGCAAGTTCTAGAATAACAAATCAATATTGACACACTCATAGCAATAATTAAAGTGAGCATGAAAGAAATAATAGATGCTCTAAAGGCTCAAGATCTCACAGAAATTATGGCTTTTTGATGTTAACCCTGTGAATTTTAACTCAAGATAATACCTAAACTTGGGGAAACAACCTAAAAATTTTTAATTCTCAAAAATCGACTTATATTGCTTGATTCTCTAATTCCTTAAAGTTTAAACAATCAATGCATGAATGCCTATGTTTTAATTCAAAATATATCAACAACAATCATAACTTAATCAAAATTTATTCCAATAATAATATGAGAAGATCACATGAAAATAAGACAAAATTTAGGGATTTTTCTGATTAATGATATAAATGACCCCCCAAAACTTAAGATGTATATTGTCCTCAATGTACAAAGTTAGATTTAATGAAAAATATAGATATAAGATCATAAGATAGGGAGAGAAGTGAAACTTCCTGAATGATGAATGGACTCCTTGAATTGGAGTTATGGAGAATAATCGGCCAAGGCAATTATAAGATTGGAGGAGGATACTCCGATGGTGGTAGAGGTTGGGTTCCACAACCACAGTGTCCAGCAAAGAGGTTATCGTGGTGGTCGGGCAGGACATGGCAGTCGTGGAGAACCTTTTCCAATGGAGTTGCAAGTTCCTAAGTAACTCTTTATAACTGTGATAGAATCAGGAACTTTTTAGGAAATATAAAGAAGCATAATTACCTATAAAGAAATAACCGGAAGTAAAGATTGTTCAATATAAATTATAAAACCTAAAAAATAAAATAAAAATAAAATCGAAGAAAAATAAAATAAATTAAAAAATAGTTTTTTTTTTTAAATATAAATAAAGACATAAAAGTAATAAATAAAAGTCTTTAAACATCGTCATCGCCGGATGGTTCGCGAGGTGGTGGTGGCGATGAGATGTGAAGGTGCTGACAAATCTGATGAAGAGTAGCATCAATGTGATCAAATCGTTGAAAACATTGCTGCTCAAATCGAGTGAGGCACTCAGAGATGTTAGAGTATGAAGCCGCCGCATGGACTGGATGATGGATGGGTGGTGGCTAAGCTGGCGGGTCCTCATGAGGTGGAGGGACATCATCAATAATGTCCTCAGGATCCTCCTGCTCGGCTGACTGGACGAGGCGGTACTGGGGAGGATCAACTCCACGTCGTCGCTCGATCATCCTCATGTGAAGCATGCTCGAAATGCCCTATGGGGACATCTGGCCGATGAGGGTGAGGGAAGATGCTTGCACCGCCATGTTGAGGAGACCGAAGTGTCGTACCAGTCAAGTCACATAGGGGCCAATAGAGATGACTCCCCTCCTAATCCGCTTCGTCTGATGGAAAATGGCGAGGGCGATGAAATAAGCCAGGTCGAACACGTGCCCATTCGCCATGCTCCATAAAAAATAGGTGTTGTGAGTGTTGACGATGCTAGTGCTCTCTTGCCTCTCTGTCAGGGTGTGGGCCAGGATGGCGTGTAGGTATCTTAAAGATGAAGGGAGAGCCGATGCCTTGGAGCGGCTAGGATCATAGGTGGCCGAGGCAGGGACGAAAGCCTGCCAGCATTTCGAAGAGGAGTAGTGGATGTGGTGATGGAGGCTGTCGAAGTCTTCATCATCCATGAACTCCTCCGTGTATAATCCCAGTGCAATTCTGAACTCTGAGATGCTCAACTGGCGAACCAAGCCACCGAGACGGAACTGGACCGTTCTTGGATCATCGAACTTTGTCATAACAGTTTGAAAGTGGAATGTTGAACAGAGTTCCAGTGTAAACTCGAAGTACGTCAGCTCGATGATCCTAAAGAAGAGCTCCCACGGGTCAGTAGTCGGAAGAGCTAGGACCGCGTCAGCCAGTTGGATTTTTTTGAGTGCGGTCCAATCAATGCAGCAGCCCACACCTAAGGGTCGGGCCTGTAGTATCTGGAAAAGTTCCTTTTGAGGTCCCAAGGAAAACTGGAGGAACGGGTGGCGCACTTCAGCTGATGTGCTTGCCGATGTGGCTCTAGGTCCTTTCCATTTTTTTGAAGCGGGGACGGCGATCTTCTTGCCACGTGAAGTTGACATGGTATACCTGCAGGAAGACTAGTATTATAGCCTAATGAATAGAAAAGATAGAAAATCCTAACAAACTCGGAAATGGATTAACATGTATTAAACTAATAAGTGCAATCTGAACTACTAACACTACCGATATTCAACCAATAACAATCAAATTCAACTATAGAAATTGTATGGTAAATAGTAAAGTGATAGCATGACTAAATTAAAAATGAACTAGATGAAAGTAGCTAAGCATGGTTTAAAAATAAAACAAAGTAAATGAACCAATTCCTATGATACCCAATTAGTAGTAAAATGCATATAATAGGCTAAAAAAATTAAGATTATTATGAGAGCAAGCATAAAAAGAAAGTAAAATAGAAGAGAAAACCGTTAGTGGGGAACTAGTGGCCGGAGGGGTAATGGCGCAGTGGTGGTGCTGTGTTTGGGGACAACCACGGGTATAGTAATGAGATCGTGTGACTCGTGCAAAGATGAGAAGAGGGGGAAAGGGAAAGAGAGGGGAAAAAATAAAGGAGAAAGGAAAGCTAAGGCAGTCGGTCGGCGGTGGAGGAGAGGTTGCGGCGGCTAGGGTTTAGAGTTTTTGGGGGAGGGGATGATGAATAGTGAGGGGTTTATATAGAATTTGGGACACACGGCCGTGGAGCACGCCCATGTGCCCTAATTTTAGCCCGTGTGTATCATGACTTTCAAATTTAGGCGCGTCTAAAATTCGGCCCACGCCCATGTTCTTTGGGCACACAGCCGTGTTCTGCTTCGTTCGCTTCTCCCACGGACGTGTATGGATGTCCACGCCTATGTTGTTTTGTCAGTCTTGACCAAGGGTAGTGAGCACGGGCGTGTCATATGCCTGTGTTATTTTCTCAGTTTGAACCATGGCTTCTAGACACGGGCATGTCGCACGCCCGTGTTATTTTGACAGATTCACCCACGGTCATGTCACACGGCCGTGCCAATTTATCAACTCCAGTGTTGGGGAAAAATTTTGCCCTGTTTTCACACAACCGTGTTGCCTTCCGTGGTATGGGCACGGCCTAAGGCACACCCATGTGCCTGGCCGTGTGGTTCTGGAAAACCTGTGTTCAATGTCTTTGTTAGTGAATTAAATGTTAAAAACTAAAATTTAAAGAAGTTAACAGTGTTAGTGCTCGGGTTGCCACCGATAAAGCACTTATTTATAGTCTAAGCTCGACTTACCTCTCCGTTGCATGGTCATGGTGGTGCGAGGTGTTTACACTCCTCATCCCTACTATCAATTTTATCACAATAAGGTTTTAGGCGAGTACTATTTACCTTAAACGTACCAAATTTGGGATGAATTACCTCGATTGTGCCGTATGGGAAAATGCTAAGTACCGTAAGAGAGATTTCTCCATTAGGTTCAGAGGTGGCAATCCGAAGGTCGATTGCATCTAATAGCACTTTGTCTCCAACCTTAAGTTGATTTGGTGAAATATTTAGCTCGTCAGGGCTTGGTTTTGGTCTACCGTGTGCTCTCCATTTTCGTGTCCATCATTCATCTAGTTCCTTGACCTGTAGCCTTCGTTCTTCATAGATGGGTCCTTTGTCATTACTCGAACATGGCTCAGGTGTGTTCTTTGAACTTGTTTCCTGCAAAGAAGGTTTCACCACATGATCAGTATTAGTAGCACGATTTATACAATCACCCTTAATATTTAATGTGTTACTTGAATTACGAGCTTGAACAGTGATTGTTTCCTCACCCACACGAAGTGTGAGTTCAACTGTACCAACATCAATTATAGTTCTAGCAGTTGCTAAGAAGGGCCTTCCTAAAATTAGAGGGACGTCACTATCTTTTTCTATGTCTAGAACAACAAAATCAACTAGGAATATGAATTTGTCAATTTTATCGAGTACATCTTCAATAATACCCCTAGGAAATCTGATTGTTTTGTCTACTAACTGAATGCTAATCCTAGTTTGTTTGGGTTTCCCAAGACCTGGTTGTTTAAACATTATATAAGGTATGACATTGATACTATCCCCTAAATCAGCCAAAGCATTATTAACATTTAATCTACCAATTAAACAAGGAATCGTAAAACTCCCTGGATCTTTTAATTTGTTAGCCAACTTATTCTGTAGCATGGTTGAGTAAACTGTATTTAACTCCACATGTGACGCTTCATCCAACTTCCACTTGTTTGTTGAAAGCTCCCTTAAGAATTTGACTGCGTTTGGCATCTGCGAAAGAGCTTCAATAAACGATAAGTTAATATGTAATTTTTTTAATAATTTAAGGAATTTACCGAATTGTTCGTCTGTGTGGTCTTTCCTTGTCGCATTGGGGTATGGAACACGAGGTTTGTACTCTTTACTTACCGGTGTTTTTTCACTGTGGTCTACCTCACTTTTGCTTCTACTTACCACAATTCCTTACCTCGGTTTTGGTTTTGGTTTAGGTTCGACTAGCCCTTCCTCATTTTGAATGGTAATTGCATTGAGTTGTTCCCTTGGGTTAGATTCAGTGTTACTCAACAAGCTACCTTGTGGTCGTTCAGAAATTAATTTGGCGAGTTGGCCTATCTGAGTTTCGAGCCCTTGGATCGATTCTTGTTGATTCTTAAGTGCTATTTTGATATTCTAAAAGCGAGTTTCTGACACTGAGATAAACTTTGTTAGCATCTCCTCAAGGCTCGACTTCTTTTCCTATTGGTAAGGTGGTTGTTAAAAACCTGGAGGATGCTGTGGCCTTTGATTCCCTTGATCAGCCCGCGAGAAGTTGGGATGGTTCCTCCAACCTGCATTATATGTGTTACTATATGGGTTATTTTGAGATCTAGAATTATTATTACCCATATATTGAACTTGTTCCTCCTCAGTGCTGGGGCTAAAGGGTTGATATTTTGTGTATGCTTCTCCTTCATTTGAATCTCACCTCATCACTGGATGTATCTGAGTAGAACCACACAAACCGTCAATGTTTTTATTTAAGAGTTCTACCTGGTTAGATAGCATAGTAACCGCATCGAGGTTAAAAACACCGGCTGCTTTCGTCGGCTTTGTTCTCATAACTTGCCACTGATAGTTATTTAGTGACATTTCTTTAATAAATTCGTAAGCCACTTCAGGTGTTTTGTTATTGATAGTCCCACTAGAAACTGCATCAATAAGTTGCCTTCTTGAAGGGTTCACGCCATTGTAAAATGTTTGAACCTGCAACCATAAAGGTAACCCATGGTGAGGGCACCTTCTCAATAGGTCCTTGTATCTCTCCCATGCATCATAGAGTGTCTTTAGATCCATTTGCACAAAAGAAGAGATATCATTTCTCAATTTAGCCATTTTAGCCGGCGAAAAATATTTAAGTGAAAAAATTTCGGTCATTTGTTCCCAAGTAGTGATTGACCCTCGTGATAACAATTTCAACCACTGTCTAGCTTTGTTCCTCAATGAAAAGGGAAACAGCCGAAGGCGAATGGCATCATCAGAAATGCCATTGATTTTAAAAGTGACGCAAAACTTTAAGAAATTCGCCAAATGAGCGTTTGGGTCCTCGTCTTGCAAACCATCAAACTGAACAAACTGTTGAATCATTTGAATTGTGTTAGGTTTCAGTTCAAAATTATTTGCAGCAACAGCAGGCCTAACTATACTTGACTCAGTTCCTGTTAAAGTAGGTTTAGCATAATCATACATAGTGCGTGGAGTAGGATTCTGATTTACTGGATCAGCAGCTATCGCAGGAGGTAGCAGGTTTTCCTGATTTTCAGCCATCTCCTCGGTTGTGGTGTGAATGTTGTCCGCTTGCTCTTCCTCTGTGTATCTTAGGCTTTGCCTTATTTCTCTTCGATTTCTGTGAGCTATGCGATCGATCTCACTATCAAAAAGTAATGGTCCCGATGGGTTTCTTCTAGTCATGCACTATAAAAAAAACTTCCAGAAACGAATAAACGAAAAATTAGAAAAGAAAATAAAAATTTAAATTGCAATAAAAATAAAATGGCTAAAGTAGTAAAAATCGAGTGTTCCTAATATCTTATTTCCCCGACAACAGCGCCAAAAACTTGATCGTGATATTCGCGACAGGTTTTAAAAAGTTATAATTAATCGTTCTTGAAACTAACTATTATCACGATGAAGGCAAGTGTACCTATCGAACAGTAATATAGCTTTAGCAAGACCAGATTGTCGAACCCAAAGGAACCAAGAGTACTTGTAATTACTTTCTTTTTATTATCTAGCCTAAAAATTAAGGGATTTATTTATCTAAACTAATTAACTAAACTAAGGGTGCACAAAGAGAAAATTGGGGAAAAGCTTTTGGAAAAACTCGATTGATTAAGACAATACCCAAGGAAAAATCCACCTAGACTTCACTTGTTATTTGACTCTGAATCAGACAATTTATTCATTTGACTTGATCCGTAGAAATCCCTAAGTTATATTATTATCTCTCTCGAGACTAATAACGTCTAACCCTAGGTTGATTAGTTGAAATCTCTTTCTAATTAACACCCTAGTGTTGCATTAACTCGATTTATGGACTCCCTTATTAGGTTTCACCCTAATCCGGTAAAATCTTGTCACCTTATCTCTAGGCATGTGATCAACTCTACTTAATTATGACAAATTTACTCTTAGACAGGGACTTTTTCTCCTTTGAATAAGTGCATCAACTTGAATCAATATCCTGGAATATTAAAACAAGAATTAAGAACACATAATTAAGAACAAGCCAAATATTTATCATACAATTCAGATAATAATAACAAGATTCATCTTAGGTTTCATTCCCCTTAGGTATTTAGGGGCTTTAGTTCATAATTATGAAAGAAAACATCTCAAAAGAAAAATGATAACAAAACATAAAGAAACCCTAAAACTCCTGAAGGAAATTGAAGGGAGATCTTCAGTCTTGTAAGGATAATTCAGCTTCTGAGATGGATCAATCGGCTTTATTTGAGTAATTCCTTGCTTCCTACTCCATATGTCTGCTCTAAGTGCCTCCTCAGGTGTTTAAATAGGCTTTAGAATGCCTAAAAACCCTCAAGAGTGGCCTTTTCTGAATAAGACTATACTTGGGCTCGACAGGGACACGCCCGTGTGACACACTCATGTGCGATTGCTTCAGACCGTGGTTAAGGCTATTAAATAGGCACGGGCATGTGGTCTACCCGTATAAGTTGTGCTTCGATTCTGCCAAATGGACACGGCCGTGTGGCCTACCCGTGTAAGGAAGTTTAGGTAGTGTTGATTTCCCACAATGGCCCATTTTCTCTGTTTTCAGCCCGTTTCTCATTCCGTTTACTCTTCTGTGCTCTCATAAGTATAAAACATGGAATTAAAGGATTCAGAGCATCGAATTCATCAAATCTAAGAAGAAATCATCCATAAATGTGCTAAGCATGGGATAAAAATATGTACAAATTACGGTTTATCAACTAGGATATTGAAATGGCATTTTGATGTATGTTTGGGTGTTTTTTAGGTCCCCTTTTAAGTGTGCACAAATGAGTTGAATGTTCATGCAGGGTTAGGTTATGAAATGAATTGATTTAAATGAAATTTGGGTTCACACGACTTGAGACACAGGCGTGTGACTCATCTGTGTGAAGTACACGGCTTAGCGACATGGTCATGTGTCATCTAAGAATTTATTAGGCTTGGCGACATGGTCGTGTGTCATCTGAGAATTTATTAAGGTTCCAAGTTAGTGAGTTACACGATTTAACACATGACATGGCACATGGGAGTGTGGGGTAACTTTAAGAGTTATACGGTCTAGCACACGGACGTGTGACACACCGTGTGGCCCTACTCAGAGAGTTAATCGGGTAAGGACATGGTCGTGTGTCCCTAACGGTTTGAGACACGGGCATGTAACCCTTATTTTGCAAATTTTTCATCTTTTTCCTTAACTTTCCAAATTATTTCAAATTGGTCCCAATTTGCTT
Organism: Gossypium arboreum; assembly: GCF_025698485.1. NCBI lineage: Eukaryota > Viridiplantae > Streptophyta > Magnoliopsida > Malvales > Malvaceae > Gossypium > Gossypium arboreum. The sequence goes on along the minus strand of NC_069074.1, from coordinate 64,137,453 downwards.
CTAAGATATTTTTTAAGGCCTCAAGGGCCGATATAGGGACAGTATGCATGTGAATGAATGATTTACGATGTGATTTATTTATGGGATGATATAATGTTTAAATTTTTTCGATTATACGATAATACTCTGTAACCCTAATTCGGCGATGGATACGGGTTAGGGGTGTTACAGTTTCACTAATACTTAACCAACAAACCAATATCTCATTTATTTCCTAAAAATCATAGATAATCTAAAAAAAATAAGGTATGACTAGTCTCTCTCTATTCAAAAACCCGATTCTACTAACCTTCGATTCTTGGGATGTTACAACAATTGGTAAAGTAATTACTAAAGAGGTTATCATTGAATTGGTCTGATAGATGATATATTTGGAATGATCCGTGTTGTGTTATTAATAGTATGTTTACTTGTGCGCTTGTTATATGTTAGTGGTAAAAATGAATGATATGTGGAGTATGGAGGAATGTAATGACAGATGAATGTTGAAGAAATGCCATGTTATACACCTTGCATCACATGTTATTGGTTTTGCTGAGGTTCGGACGGATTGTACAGAGAATGTATATGCATGATATTTGGTTTTGCAAAGGTTTGGTTGGATGGTATGAAGATATATACGCACATTTTATGATAACCTTAGGTGGGTTCTTTTAAGTATGAGACTCTACGGAGTCTAAGGCTTAAAACCTCACACATGTAAGCAACCCCTTTGGCCATGGGCACACACAAGATAAGGCAATCCTTTAGATTTATCTCATGATTTAGGTTACAGTAATCCACAGGCTTGTTCTCTAAGCTTCATAACAAAGTTATACTTGGAATTTGTTCTTGTGAAGGTCCGTGAAATAGTTCATGTATATGAATTTAAATTTGTACGTAAATATTCATCCATGGATATGCATGTATGATTCAACCATTTATGATTTTTCATCCATGAATCTCTTATATAAATCTGTACGTATGATGGTCCACTAGATTTATCTTTATGATTTAAGCTATGACAATCTACTAATCTTATATTCAAGTTTAAGAGCTCAAAAAGACTTATATTCAAGTTTAAGAGCTCAAAAAGACTATCTTTCATAAGAGTCAGTGTGGAATATTAACCAACCAAGAGATTACAAGGGCTTGTTCTTATGTTCAAGCTATGGGAGTTTGCATAAATTATTTTTCTCAAGCCAAAACCTGTAGGGATCTCTTTTCATGTAGGAGTCCGCTAATGACTTTCTTTAAGTCGAGAGTCTGTAGTGACTATCAGCCAAACAAGAGTTTGGTAGTGACTTTCCGTCAAGCAACAGTCTGGCAGCAACCATTATTTAAGATTAAGTTCATAAGAAAGAATCCACATATATGAATCTATGATTATAATTCTGCATATAAAGGTTTGCAAGTATAGTTTTCAAGTATGTATTCACCAAGCTTGAGTCCACATAGATAAGACTTTATGTGTAAATCTACAAGTAAAAATTCTCCAAGTGCAAATCTCCATGCATAAGTTTTCTTTTATCGTATGTTAATCTGTAATGATAACAATTGATACGGTAATTTACATATGTTCTATTGGCAAAGAGGTAATAATCCATCTTGTATGACATCAGTGCAAATGGGTAAGCAAAATCATTCCGCATTGTAGCCTATAGCACGAGTGATAGAAATGGAGGGTTGTGTCAGTGCAGAAGAGTACAAATTCTCAAGTGGAGCAAACCCCAGGAAGGACAAAGTATGCCAGGAAGATGTGCGAATTATACTAGTGCAAGTGATGTTGAACAACAGATCAAATCCATGAAGTTCTCACTTATAAATTCATAAATGGTATGTTATATTAGCAACTCACTAAGTTCACTTGAATTTGCTTAGATTTTGTTATGTTTTCCAAGTATAACGATTTATAATAACGATTTATATAAGGAGTTGAAGAGGGATCAAGCCAGAATTCATTCAAGTTTAGGCAAACTTGTGTTCTTATCTGTAACATGCAACCTAAAGGTTGAGCCTCAGGGTTAGAAATATTTTTGCAACCAAGCATGAACCGTAGTATTGAAATCAATTCAAAATATTAAAGCTATTATTGTAAATTTTTCATAAATCTGCCTGTTAAGATGTTTTTGTCAATATGCGAACTAAGTTAAGTTTGATTAAATAAGGCATATTTGGTTGTTTTAGTCACATTAGTCATCATTTTTTTTGTAAATTGTTTATAGTTTGTTTTCAAAGTTGGCGTGACATCTTGTAACCGAACCCATCGATCGAGTCAGGTATAAGGTGTTAACAAATAATGTGATTGATTTTGGGGGTCTTTTCAAGTTGTCTTTTTTCTTTTCCTAACCAGAGTTGTGCCCATGAATCTTGCCAAGGATTGATTCCAAGATTTTCTCACTTCATATGTGCTCGCATTCTAACTCGGGTTTGGATCTATTTGAGATGGCAAATTTCCTTGGGATTCCAATCTACCAATTGTTATGGAATCCAAATTTTGATGTTTTTTCCTTCATGACCTACAGTAATTGAAGAGTTTCAGCAGCAAGTTTACTGACAATATCTTCTAGAAACAAACTTCAAGTTTGGGATTGTCAAGGGGGGAAGGCCTTAGTTGGTATGATTGATTGTAATGGGGTTTCATTCTGTAGGTCAAATTAGGGTGGTCCCTCTATCCAGTGTTATGTTTCCTCAGTAATGTTGTGTTGTGGGAAGCTCATGCACAACTTTTTAAGATGCTCCCAATAATCATAAAGGGACTCTGAATCCCTTTGTCGTACATCACAAATTTCCCTTCTCAACTCAATTGCTCGGGATGTTGGAGAGAACCTGTCCAGGAATAAACGAGATATGTCAACCCATGTGTTAACTGACTAGGGGACAAATAAAATTGTCACTTTCTAGCAGAGTTAGCTAAAGAAAAAAGCAAAGCTCAAAGTTTAATTTGGCTATTGGTAACTCCCAATGGTGTCATACCGAAACAAACCATGTGGAATTCCTTTCAGATGTTTATGTAGATTTTCATCCTACAAACCATGCAAAGTGGGAAATAAGTGTATCAAGCTCGATTTAAGTTTAAATGGTGCCACTACAGCCGGGTAAGTGATACATAATGATTTTTGTTCATTTGGTGCCGCAACAAGTTCTCTAATAGTACGATCAACCATGACTTTTGATACACGTGGTGGATCTTCGTTTACTCTTGTATCACAAAGTAGTTCGTCGATGATCTCTAACACTATTGTACTTCTCTGGTTTCATCATCTGCAACTTCAAACCCGTCTAGTAGTTTACCACGTCTTATTGTTTCTGTTTGTAACACTAGGGAAATTTTCTTGATTCCGGGGTCAAACTCTAGTGGTTCTCTTGGATTTTACCTAGTCATAAGAAAAATTTAGATTACTGGCAATCCTTGGCAACAACGCCAAAATTTGATGGGTGTCAAATCCACCAAAAATAAATCCTATACCAAAAACCATAAAATAAAATTTATAATTAACAAAGTGGGGTTGATCCTACAAGGATTGATCAACAACGTTCGAATTTCTCACAACTAGGGCACTTTGTGGGCAATTAAATGCCCACGACTCTTACAATCCTGCTTAAAACAAATAATGGATGATTAAAGTAATATGAACTTAAATAAATAGAAATCAAAGAATGGTAAAACAATAAATAAAAACTTATTTCTAAATTAAATAAAATAAACCGAATTGATGATTATTCCAGCCCCAAAAATGACTTCGGTCTCAGTTCCAGAATTGATCACAAATTATTGATGTCTTCTATCTCACTTGCAATCTAATTATAATGATCAAAGACGCCTCAACCATCAATTCTTCCTTAATCGTAAATTAACCACAGGAACCACCTAACAATTAAGCCTTATCAAACAAATAGCCCTAAAAGTCGCTTCCATGGTTTAATCCTTCTGGAACTTTCCTTAATCATAAAATAACCACAAGAACCACCTGACAATTAAGCCTTCTCAAACAAATAGCCCCAAAAGTCGCTTCCATGGTTTTATCCTTCTGCAACTTTGTAAACTAGAAGAACTCCACTCTAATTAATGATCTCAACCGTTAAATCATTTAAATTAGATAACTTAATCTTATGGTTTCACCCAACTGTAGTCCTAATCGAACCACGCCAACTTGTTCTTTGGTAAAGTAATTTGACGCTGAATTAATTGTACTAACTGTGTCTCGTTCCCAATAACATGCAAGGGATTCTTCTTGAAAAGATGCTAAAAACAATACTATGAGATAATCCTATTTATCTCTTGAAACAGAGAAAAAACATATACCATCGAAAAGAGTTAATTCCAGTACCAAAATTTAATTGACCTTTAGTTAGAAAATAATTTAATTACACATAAAACAAAGAAATTAGAGTTGAATAAAGCTAAAAGGGAAAATAAAAAAAGAAAAAGAAAAGAAAGAAAAGCAAACAGGAGCATGGAATGGCGCAAGCCAAAATATGAAAGAAAGAAGGAAATTTTGTGTTATCTCTCCAGCGAAATCAAGGACGTCATTCCCTTCACAATTTTCAGTTATTAAATTGGAATGAAAATTTAGTATTCAGTTCCTACACAATTTCTTAATGATAAAATTAATTATTTATTTAAATAAAATATAAGAAATAAAATTTAATCCTAAGTACATTTTTAATAGAAATCATTATAAATAATATCTAAATAAAAATAAAAATAAAAATAAAATAATCTTAATTTTTTTAACAGTCTCATTGTAGTTTCAGATCGTATCTACTCTTTTTTAATACAATGCCTAGAGCTACTTATAACCTCTTCGTAACTCATAAATAAGAAGATAATGTGCTCCAGCGCGCACACAAACTCACATTCTTCTATATTGACAATAATGTTAATACCAATCGTATTTAGACTCAATCGACAAAATAATCTAAAAAATTTAAAAGGTCTTGTATGTCAAAATGTTGTTCCCATACTCAAATCTTTCATATGACTTCATAATTTCATTTATTTTCTGTATTTTAGATTTACATTGCACCTATATAAAAATTAAACAATAAATGTTAAAATTAATAACATTGTGACCAAAATAGACTAAAATAAAGCACATAAATATTTAAAATTCACACCATATTAATGGGTAACATCATAGTCTTCACCTGAAATCATTAGTGGGTTAAAACCATTCTAATTAAATCTGAAAAAGAAAATAAGGCAATTGGGTGATGAGGAATAATTAATTTAGCAGTTTGTAGCCTTTTATAGACCAAAAACACAAATTGAGTTTTGGTAGAAAGAATTGTGAAGATCCTTGTACATCAAAGTCTAAAACTTTTTAATCGCTCTATTATTCTCCTTCACTCTTATACTTATTTGTCTAGCTATTGAGAATGCATGTCTCAATCATGTCTTCGACAATGTTTTCAATACAACATGGACAGATTCAATTCAAGCCATCGACACCTTTGCCTTGCCTTGCTCTTGTTTTTGTTTCTGTTTTTTTTTTTTTAATTAGGACTTGGGGACATTGAATATTTGATTAACATATTTAAATTAAGATATGAATAAAACAAATATATATGATATGTTATGATTAATTCTCAATTTGAATTAATCTCACTAGGACTTAGGACTTACAATTGTATATCTTATACATACCAGAATATTTATTAAATATTAAATATTTGTAATAATATATGTAGTTATCTAATTTTTAAGTGAAATTTTAAAATTGAATTATTATAATACGCTACACAAAATATAAGATATCAATTGAGATATAACACAAAACAGTATTAGAAAAATAATTGAAACATTCACAAAAATTGCCTTAGATATGAAAAACATCTTAAAATTTATAATAATTACCTTTTCGATTATATTCACCTTCTCTTTATATTTCGAAAATTTATAATAAATTTTTAAAATGATATTTATAATAATTTATGCAATGGTCTAGTTATACTAACTTTTTGGTAAGTTTGTACCTTTAGGATTTTAATAAAAATTTTACTTTAACAAAGAAAAAATAATTAAGATATAATAAAAACAATATTGGGAAACAATTGAGACAAATCATAGAAATGACATTAGCACAAGACCCATACATAAAATAAATTACCATTATTACAAAGAAAAATTAAAGCGAATTTTGCTCTGTCTTGAGGAATTTATTGTCTTGATCAAATATATATATATATATATATATTGTCTTTATTTAAAACAAAAATAACAATTTTCTATAAAGTAGTGACTTTTGCCCTTGTTCCTTTTATTCCTTTTCTTCAAAGTTAAGAGAGCTTCTTAATTACAGCATGGATAGCCTCCCCCTCCACTTCCCGTACTATCATATGTGTCCGAAGAGCTATCGTAATATGGAGGATTCTTTCGACCTGCAACTCAACATAATCAGGATCAAAATCAAGTAGGGTTATTTAATGAACTGCAATTAGTCTATGAGCTAGAAGCACATTTTCATTGGTGTTGTGTTTATTACAATTATGAATATGATTGGTGCTATTGAAATTAATTATGAAAAATATGAATGACGAAAAAAGTCAAAACCGTAATATCTGGCTCCGCTTCTAGCAGCTGCTGAGGACATGAGAAGCATGATGGCCAAGAAAACCACCATAATCTTCACTGAAATGAGTTGTGGGTTAAAGCCATTCTGAAGAAATCTTGTGACACAAAATAAGGGCCTTAAGCTTAGAAATATAGCAGAGGCGTGCAATGGGGTTGATGAGCAATAACTGGCACTTTGTAGCTTAGTATTTATAGACCAAAAAACATCATTGACTTAGGTTTAAAGATGTCCAAAGAATTCATTATCTGTCTAGCTATTGGGAACACATGGTTGAATTGCCATTTCTCGATCATGTGTTGGACGAAGTTTCCAAAATGTCAATCGAACATGGCCCCATTCTATTCAAGCTATGTGTCGCCGCCATACATGCCATGAACCTGTTTTGTATGCCATTCCTTTTTTAACTCAGCCATCAATATATTTAAGTTATCAATAAAAAATATAGTACGATATTTTACTTGCAAAAGAAATGATGCATATGTACTCGCAAGATTATCAATAGTTCTTGTGCTATTAAGTAAATTAAATTTTACAATTCTAATATTAGATTTTAGTAATTTACTAGTTTAATTGCATTTTAAATTTTAAGTAATACCAAATTCAAGTCAAATGAAGTTTTGAATTCAGTTTGAATTTATTTTCAATTTGATTTCTATTAGGCTTATAGTAAACTAATTTATTATTACCTAATAATTCTTATAATGAATTTTAATTCGTTGTTCCATTCAATTCTTATGTTTTTTTGTTCGAACATCAATTGGAACATCAGTTTAGGACAATTTTTTTGTCTGCTTTTGTTTGCGTTTCTGTCTTGTATAAACTATTGAAAGTGGACAACAAATGAATGTTGATTCGTGCAAAAGGTAACTATATATAATGAGTTTTTAATCTTATCACTTGGTCGACTTTTAAAAATAATTTTTAGAAAATGAAAATGATATGTGTAAATGAGAGAACAATAAAAAATTGTTTTCATTGTTTTTGCTTTGTAAAAGTAAAAAAAGATGCAAAAAGAGTTTTTATGCAATGCCCTAAAATTTGAGCTTTCGTTTGTTAAATTTTGTCAATAAATACGTATATGTTTATGTGGTTAAAGGTCCTATTTGTGTGTTTGAGATCGTGGTCTTCAATTATTCCTTTTGGAAAATTTATTATTCTTTTGATTCAAACCTTATCTAGGAATGATCGGCTCAAGTTTAATTATGTGTAAATTTATGTCAAGAATGAGTTTACTAGTTCAATGGTTAAATTTGTATACTTTTTGGTTTTGTGTTCGAGTCTTTATGTAAGCATTAGCGGAACATTTTTATGTTGTTTTGTAATTTAGTTATCCTTTATTTTTTTTAAAAAAAATTGATTAATGTTTCACTTTCCCAAAATTTCCCTCAGTTTTAACATGTCTTTTTTTTTCTATCATTCCTTTCTTTTTACTCTTCTTTGCTTCGAATCTTTTTTTCCCTCTTGGTCACATCGATTGGTTGTGGAATCTGTTGCATTACGTTCCGTTGTGATGCTAGTTTTTTTTTCAATTGAACTGTGTAAGTATTCTCTAGTCAGTTGTTTTTGCTTGAGTTTGTTAATGGTTAACGTGTTTGTTCTTTTTCGTTTGGAGTGAATTCCTGATTTGCGTAATTCTTTAATAGGTGAAGTTCTCAAGAGCAATGTTTTTCCATCGATGTAGAATTCTCGTAATTGCTATTTTACGCAAAGGTAAGTGTTAATTTTGACTTGTTTTCCGTCAAAGTTATTCGATGTAAATTCTGTTTGGATGTGAATTTAACATTTTGGTTTGATTTAATCGATTAATTGGGTAATTGATTGTCATTTTTAGATTTAGGATCATCTCTATTGCTTCTACGTCAAACCCGTGTCAGGTGCGTAACAAAAATTGAGTTTTCTAAGAATGGCGAAAGCTAGAGTTCATGGATGTCGACACTACAATGCCGTGTGCCAGGTTGTATGGTAGGCTATGTAACTCTCTGACTTGGGTCACACGGGCGTGTGTCCATGCCGTGTGAGGGACTATTTTGATTGAGAGTCACACTAGCGAATGACATGAGCGTGTGTCTAGACTGTGTAACTCTATAACTTGAGTCAGATGAGTGTGTGTCAAGCCATGTGAGACTATATGATGAGCCACACAGGCATGTGCCAAGCCATGTAGACCACATGTGCCAATCATCCATGTAATGTGAATCCACATAGGTGTGTGAGCTGAAAATTGAATTTTTACCCTAGGGCCGTAAATGTCGTTCAAATCGAACGTAGGCCTTCCTATAGGGTCCGTATGATCTGAATTAGGCTATAAAACTCATTACTGATGATCTGTTACTAGAAAATCTGTTATTTGAACATATATCTAATGTGTTATCTGATAAGCAAGTATGATCTGTATTGTTTGAATCTGTACCACTGTATACGCATATCTTATTTCTGTTAGTTATGCATTTGCATTAGGATGAGATTTGTGATAAAGGAGGAAGTGTGGACAATTTAATTATCTATCGATTCTGGTGGCTAAGTCACATATATATATGATTTTGGTGATTTATCGCACTCTAATCCAGCAGTTAGTCTGCAACATTCTGAACGTGACATAAGGTCACTATGTGGTGCATAGAGATGGATGGGTACTTGATACCCTGTTTGGAGTATAGGGATAGACGGAGATGGTTTGTAGTGGAAGGGGGTAAGAAATCTACATTTGTATATGATATGGTCTGTATCTATAACTAATATCTGATATATCATTTATCTGTATATGATATATCCTATAACTGTATCTAATATATCTTGTTTCTATTTAGTATCCGCTTCTAAGAGCTGTTTGAGTAATAGGAACCTGAAGACTTGTCTGATATTTTCTGCTTAATTGAATACATAAGTTACACATTAAGTATGAAAACTCATTTCGTCTGTTTGATTGAATTTCAGGTAACCCGCAGACTTGGATAGCTTGGCGTAGTAAGAACTCGGTTATCTCCGTTTGATTACTTAGTTGTTTTATCTGAATTTATACTATAGCATATTTTTTTGGACTGCTGCTTTTAAAGACTGGATTTTATAGGTTGTTTATGATTTTGCAAATGGCTTTGGAACATTTGAGTTTTATTTTTAAAAGTTGGACTTTCCAAAAGTGGTTTAATGTAGCTCTCCAGATTCGATCATAACGTCTAGGCCGGATTCGGGGTGTTATATTTAGTGGTATCAGAGTTAGGTTATAAAATTCGGGCTGTGTTCTTGTAACACCCCGAACCCGAGACCGTCGCCGGAGTCGAACACGAGGTGTTAACAGACTTCAAACCACTTATTAAAAATTTCCCAGACAAGCTGCCAATCTGCGTACTAGTCGCTTCAAAAATCATATTTTGAGTTCTGAAACTCGAAATCCATTTCCGTAAACTTTCCCTGGAACTAGACTCCTATATCTATATGGTAGAATTTTTGTAGAATTTTTGGTTGGGCCAATTGGTACAGTTTATTAGTTAAATTCACCCCTGTTTCAGGGGTCGACTACTCTGACCTTCATGCATTACGACTTAGATATTTCCCTTCACAGAGCTTCAATGCTTATGCCGATTGTTTCTAATGAAACTAGATTCAAAAGGGAATCTATACATATAAGGCATGACTTCTAATTGTCTCTGATTAATTTATGGTGAATTTCTAAAGTTGGAACAGGGGATCCAGAATTTGCTCTGGCCCTGTTTCACAAGAGTTTAATTATCTCCTAACATACAGCTCATATGGTCGTTTCGTTTCTTCCATATGAAAATAGACTCATCAAACTTCGATTACATAATTTATTCCTTATATAATTCCATTCCTACTATTTTTAGTGATTTTTTCAATCTCACATCACTGCTGCAACCAGCATCTGTTACTAAAGCAAACTATGCCTATTTTGTGATTTTTCCTTAATCTAACTAATAATTCATCATACATATCATGAATTTAACACCGAGAATAATCAGCCATGACAACATTATCAAACCAATTTTTACTAAGACTTATGACGAAGTATCATAGGACCAAAATTCAACTTAATATTTATGCCATTTTCGCATGGCTAAAGTTTACATACCAAAGTTCAACAAAACATAATAGCCTATACATGCGAAATGTTCTCCTAGACCAACTAAGAAGAAGATACCCCAAAAGTTGCAATCCGTGTGATGACTTAGATGACGGTCCGAGCACGCAAAAAGACGAGTCCAAGGAACCTAAAATAGGTGACAAGCAAACACCGAGTGAGTATATAACTCAAGAAGTCATAAGCAATGCACTACCATCCATTAATAACATTATCACAAGAGGAAACAAAATGGAACGAGGCTAATTACTCCATCCAAACCGAACTATACCATAGTTCCTTAGACCTTTCGATTCAATCTCATACCAAGTTACACATTCACATTCCATATACTAGTCAATAGGATATTTGAGGCATTTTTATACGTCATTTTGTTTTCGTTACAATTATACAACTAAATGACCTTTCACTTATTCCACGATAATTCTTATGTACGTGACTTCAATTAAAATTGTCACATAGGTTCAAAACTTACCAAGCTCAACTCCAAATATAAACATAGCGCCTATTAGCCATGAACTCAAGGTACTTACCCGATCCGCTGTCCGTGATCAACTCAATAATGTCGCACACTCAGTGTCAATAGTGATTCAAAAGCATATAGTGAGTCCGCACACTTAGTGCTATATAATCAACTCACACACTTAGTGCTATATAATCAAACTCGCACACTTAGTGCTGTACAAATTTTAAACCCGCACACTTAGTGCCAATCTCATGATCATAAATGTTTATACCCGCACACTTAGTGCCGAAATCAACAACTCAATACATCTCACCTCTTTTCTTTTCATTCAATACTTTCATCACCACATACATACATGTATATAAATTTATCATTCCTTTCGGCATAATTACATAGACATTATGTCTATTTAAATCAATACAAAATATATGCTTAGTGACCTACCTTGTGTTGGGTAAAATAGTTCCAAGTCGGCTACTCGATGACCTTCGTCTTTCCCTTGCTTGATTCTCCTCCTTTAACTCCTTGAGCTTAATCAATAAATCAACTAGTTTAACCATCTTGCTAAACATTCATAATTCAATTACACATGCATATGTATGTTTGTATATTCGGCAACCATCCTCACTAATTACCCATTTAGTCGATTATACATATAATTAAAGGTAACATCACGAACGAGCATACTTATGTATATTTATATATATATATATATATACACTTCCAAATGGGCATCACAATTAGATTTAACACCACCTTCATACTCAATTAGATGGCCGAATGTATGTATATATATACAATGTCAACTATAACATCTTTTAAACACCTAATTTCATCTCATGAACACTTAATCAAATTTTCCTAATCTAGCATATATTTTCACATCTATTTGTAACATCATGTAAATTCACATATAACTACATTTCTTAAGTTCTACATCTTAATGCCCATTATAGCCACTCCCATGGTCTAAATCTAACAATCGGCAACACCTACCTTTTCACTATGTTAGCCGAATACTCATTCTCTTCTTAGTCCTAAATTCGGCACTTCCAACAAATTAGCTTAACAATTCCAACTTTCATGCTAACATCCCAAGCAACTTAACACATCCATATAACTAGCATGCTAATAGCATCAAGGTATCAACCAAAATTTTAGGCTCCTTAGCCAAATTCTAACTCTCCATCAACCCCAAATCCAACCATGAGATAGATAGAATTTAGACTCATCACCCAAAGGTTGTATATACTTCCAAAGATACCCTTGAACATACCTTAATCTAGAGGACCACCTTGGCGAATCTTCCTTCTTCCCTTCCTCTAGTTACGGCAATTGCAAAGAAAGAAAACATGAACACTCCTTCTTCTTCTCAAGTCACGGCAATGGAGAAGAGAGATGAGCATTTTTTTCTTTTTCCTTCTTTACTAACATTATTTTATTTCCAATAACCCAATTTCTTATTATAATATCTAATTAAACATATGTATTGCCCATCAACATTCCATCTTGGCGGCCACTATAAAGAAATTGGGCAACTTGACATGCAAGTCCACCTTTGTGTTAACATGCACTAATAAGCCATTTAAAATTAGCCTATCATATTTCACTATGTCTCATATTGATCCCTATTTAATAATTTCTCATGCAATTGGCAAAATTAGAGAATGAAACTTCCACATACTCATGTACACACATAATAAGCATAGAATATAGCAATTAATTATTTTTATGACTCGGTTTTGTGGTCCCGAAACCACTTCCCGACTAGGGTCACACTAGGGCTGTCACAACTCTCCCCCACATAAGAAATTTTCGTCCCCGAAAATCTTACCAGTGAACAATTTAGGATATCGATCCTTCATAGAGTCCTCAAGTTCCCAAGTGGCTTCTTCGATTCCGTGTTTATGCCACAACACCTTCACTAATGGGATCTTCTTATTTCGCAATTCTTTCACTTCACGCATCAAAATGCGAATCGGCTCTTCTTCATAACTCAAATTAGGCCGAATCTCGATCTCAGATGGAGTGATTACGTGCGATGGATCGGACCTATATCGTCGAAGCATCGAGACATGAAAAACGTTGCGAATCTTTTCAAGCTCAGGGGGCAAAATTAATCGGTATGCGACTGGTCCAACTCGTTCGGATACTTCATACGGGCCGATGAATCTCGGACTCAATTTGCCCTTACGGCCAAATCTAAGCACCTTCTTCCAGGGTGAAACTTTGAGAAATACCTTGTCCCCAACCCGATATTCAATGTCTTTTCTCTTTGAATCCGCGTACGACTTTTGACGATCTGAAGCGGCTTTCAAACAAAGATTTTACTTTCACTAAGTTCCGTCCAAAATAATGGGGTTTGGCATTTACGACCGTATAAAGCCTTGTAAGGTGCCATCTTAATGCTTGATTGAAAGCTATTATTGTAAGCGAATTCAATCAAAGGCAAATATCTTTCCCATGAACCACAAAACTCTAAGACGCAACATCTCAACATATCCTCGAGTATCTGAATTGTTCGTTCAGATTGGCCATCAGTCTGGGGGTGAAATGCAGTGCTAAAATGCATCTTAGTACCCAATGCTTCTTGTAATTTCTTCCAAAATCGCGAGGTAAATCTTGGGTCTCTATCCGACACAATGGAAATGGGTACCCCATGCAATCGAACTATTTGGGAGACATATAATTCTGCCAATTTATCGAGTGAAAAATCCGTGCAGACGAGGATAAAATGAGCAGACTTGGTCAACCTATCGACAATGACCCAGACCGAGTCTTTCTTACTCTGAGTCAACGGTAACCCAGATACAAAGTCCATTGTTATTCGATCCCATTTCCATTCGGGTATCATGATTGGCTGAAGTAATCCCGATGGCACTTGATGTTCCGCTTTCACTTGTTGACATATCAAACACCTTGAGACAAATTCAGAAATGTCTCGTTTCATACCGGGCCACCAAAATTAGCGTTTCAGGTCATTGTACATTTTAGTACTACCCGGGTGGACTGACATTCGACTACTATGAGCCTCGTCCAAAATCGTCGAAATAAGTTTCGAATTTCTTGGAACACATAATCGACCTCTGAACGTCAAGCAATCATTGTCGTCAATCCGAAACTCCGATTCCTCATTTGAAGCACATTCAGCTCGTTTAGTGACCAATTCAGCGTCGACTTTCTGAGATTCAAGTCTTTGACGAATCAATAATGGTTTGGCCTCTAATTCAGCTACTAGCACCCCATCGGGTGAGACGGATAAGTGAGCATTCACCGCTCTCTAAGCAAACAGTGCTTTCCGACTTAAAGCATCGGCAACCACGTTAGCCTTTCCCGAGTGATAATTAATAACAAGTTCATAGTCCTTCAACAACTCAAGCCAACGTCTTTGTCGTAGATTTAGATCTCTTTGAGTCATCAGATATTTTAGACTCTTGTGGTCCGAATAAATATGACACCTTTCTCCAACCAAGTAATGTCGCCATATTTTCAAGGCGAACACTATGGCTGCTAATTCAAGATCGTGGGTCGGATAGTTTCTCTCATGCGGCTTTAATTGTCTCGACGCGTAAGCCACAACTCGACCTTCTTGCATCAACACACAACCTAGCCCAAGTAAGGATGGATCACTATAAATGACAAACTTTTTGCCGGACTCCGGTTGTACTAGCACTGGAGCTTCGGTTAAACAGGTCTTTAGTCGATCGAAACTCTTCTGATAGTTTTCTGTCCATTCAAACTCAACATCTTTTTGGAGTAGTTTCATTAATGGTGCAGCTATCATCGAGAAACCCCTTACAAACCGTCGGTAGTATCCGGCAAGTCCCAAAAAGCTCCTAACTTCAGTAATATTCCTCGGAGGTTTCCAACCGAGTATGGCTGAAATTTTGTTCGGATCCACTCTAACACCTGATGCGGACACCACGTGCCCCAAAAAGCTAACCTCTTTCAACCAAAATTCACATTTACTGAATTTTGCGAATAACTTCTTGTCTCGCAAAATCAGTAATACTAACCTCAAATGCTCGGCGTGTTCGGCTTCACCTTGTGAATAAACTAAAATATCATCAATAAACACAACCACAAATCGATCCAAGTATGGCACGAATACTCGATTCATTAAATCCATAAATACCGCGGGGGCATTAGTGAGCCCAAACGGCATCACTAAGAATTCAGTAGTGACCGTACCTCGTTCTAAAAGCGGTTTTGGGTATGTCCGAGTCTCGAACCTCAACCGATAATAACCGGATCTCAAATCTATCTTGTAAAATCTGAGGCTCCCTTTAATTGATCAAACAAATCATCAATACGTGGCAGCGGTATTTATTCTTTATGGTCACTTTATTCAACCGACGATAGTCGATGCACAATCTCATGGTTCCATCCTTCTTTTCACAAACAATACGAAGCGCCCCATGGAGAGAAACTTCGGTCGGCGAAACCTCTATCCATCAATTCTTGCAATTGAACTTTCAATTCCTTTAATTCCGTTAATGCCATACGATACGGGGCTATTGAGATTGGCGTGGTACCGGTACAATCTCGATGCGAATTCCACCTCTCGAACCGGTGGCAACCCGGTAACTCCTCGGGAAAAACATCCGAATACTCACAAACCATCGTATGCGATTCAAGTTTCCTTTCCGTCTCTTTGCTATCAAATACATACGCAAGGTATGTTTCACACCCCTTTTTCACATATCTCTGAACGGTCATTGAAGATATTATCGCTGGTACCCCCTTCAACTCGGTAGACTCAACTCAAACTACCTCATCATTTGCATCCCTCAAATTGATGGTTTTTCTTTTGCAGTTCACCACTGCATCATGTACGGTCAACCAATCCATACCAAGAATAACATCAAATTCGTCAAACGGTAAAAGCATCAAATCGGCCAGAAAACAGGATTCTCGGATTATTATAGGGCATCTCTTACACACTTTATCAACAAGTGCGTATTGACCCAAAGGGTTTGACACTCGAATTACGAACTCGAGAGACTCAACGGTAGAGTCTTCTTTGGATGCTAAGGTTTCACATACATATGAATGAGTAGAGCCAGGGTCAATCAATGCAATCACATTAGTATCAAAGAGAGTGAAAGTACCAGTGATGACATCAGGGGAGGATGCCTCCTCTCGTGCGCGAATGGCATATGCTCTAGCAGAGTACGGTCTCGGCTCGAACAGTAGTGTCGAGGCCCCTCTCTGACCACCACCCCTACCCCCTGAAATTCTCGGTGATCTACCTCTAGCTGTCATTCCACTAGGTCTTGCACCTTGCATCTTATTCTTCTCATCAAGCTCCGTGCAATCTCTAATGAAGTGGTCCTTCAAACCGCATCCATAACAGGCCCTGTTAGTAGACTTACCCCAACATTCACCTAGGTGTCGTCTTCCGCATTGGGGACATTCAGGTTTCTCTTGACGATTATTGCCCACACTAGCTACCGAAGTAGCTCGGGAGTCCGTCGATGGTCGTGCTCTAATGGAAATTCCCACCGTCATCCTCGATTTATTAGTGTCCTCCACGAACTTCTTTACAGTAGAGAATGGAGCTTTACATCCGATCTTTTACGATAGTCTCTAGCTTCAAATTCAGCCTTCTTCTTCTCCTTTCCAAGTTCTTCCGCCTTGCGAGCTCATTCAACTAGTGTTACGAATTCTTTTATCTCCAAAATACCCACTAGTAGCTTTAAATCTTCATTCAATCCTTCTTGAATCTTTTGCACATAGCAACCTCATCAGCCACACACTCCGGGCATACTGATCGAGTCTTACGAACTCATGTTCAGATTCAGATCTTGTCATACTGCCTTGCTTGAGTTCCAAGAATTCCTTACGTTTTGATCGATGAACCGTTGACTAATATATTTTTTGAAATTCGTTTGAAAGAAATCCCAAGTAACTCGTTCGTTTGGGACTATGGAAATCAAGGTCCTCCACCAATAGTAGGTGAGTCCCGCAACAAGGATATAGCACACTTTAGACATTCATCGGTGTGCATGACAGTTCATCAAACACCGAATGGTGTTATCAAGCGAAACTCTCGGCCCTTTCGGCATCATCGGTAACTATGGCCTGAACTCCTCGGCCCCGCGCTTCCTAATCAAGTCTATAGGTGGCTTACTCAGCCTCACAGGATCAGTAACTGATGGCATTATGGGCTCTTGGGGTGGATTATTCAAATTCTGGAATTGTTGGACAGCCGGATTGGTTCGGGCATATTGCGCGACCCACTCATTCATCATGGTAAAGAAGGCTTGTTTAGCCCCCTCACCTTGATTATTCGCAGATGACTGAGCTTCAACAGGCGGCGTCCCTTGTGCAGGAGCAGCCGCTACACTTTCAACGTCATCCGCGAAGGTTCTCTCTACACCGGGATCCATTACTAATCAAACAAAAATTTTAACCGTCAGAAGTCATCACACATTTAAACATTAACATTAAGGCATGTATAGCTAGACTCATACGCGCTATAGAAGTCCTAGAACCGACTAAACCATAGCTCTGATACTAATTAAATTGTAACACCCCGAACCCAAGACCGTCGCCGGAGTCGAACACGAGGTGTTAACAGACTTCAAACCACTTATTAAAAGTTTCCCAGACAAGCTGCCAATCTGCGTACTAGTCGCTTCAAAAATCATATCTTGAGTTCTGAAACTCGAAATCCAGTTCCGTAAACTTTCCCTGGAACTAGACTCCTATATCTATATGGTAGAATTTTTGTAGAATTTTTGGTTGGGCCAATTGGTACAGTTTATTAGTTAAAGTCACCCCTGTTTCAGGGTTTGACTACTCTGACCTTCATGCATTACGACTTAGATATTTCCCTTTACAGAGCTTCAATGCTTATGCCGATTGTTTCTAATGAAACTAGATTCAAAAGGGAATCTATACATATAAGGCATGACTTCTAATTGTCTCTGATTAATTTATGGTGAATTTCTACAGTCGGAACAGGGGATCCAAAATTCGCTCTGGCCCTGTTTCACAAGAGTTTAATTATCTCCTAACATACAGCTCATATGGTCGTTTCATTTCTTCCATATGAAAATAGACTCATCAAGCTTCGATTACATAATTTATTCCTTATTTAATACCATTCCTACTATTTTTAGTGATTTTTTTCAATCTCACATCACTGCTGCTACCAGCATCTATTACTAAAGCAAACTATGCCTATTTTGTGATTTTTCCTTAATCTAACTAATAATTCATCATACATATCATGAATTTAACACGAGAATAATCAGCCATGACAACATTATCAAACCAATTTTACTAAGACTTATGACGAAGTATCATAGGACCAAAATTCAACTTAATATTTATGCCATTTTCGCATGGCTAAAGTTTACATACCAAAGTTCAACAAAACATAATAGCCTATACATGCCGAAATGTTCTCCTAGACCAACTAAGAAGAAGATACCCCAAAAAGTTGCAATCCGGTGTGATGACTTAGATGACGGTCCGAGCACGCAAAAAGACGAGTCCAAGGAACCTAAAATAGGTGACAAGCAAACACCGAGTGAGTATATAACTCAGTAAGTCATAAGCAATGCACTACCATCCATTAACAACATTATCACAAGAGGAAACAAAATGGAACGAGGCTAATTACTCCATCCAAACCGAACTATACCATAGTTCCTTAGACCTTTCGATTCAATCTCATACCAAGTTACACATTCACATTCCATATACTAATCAATAGGATATTTGAGGCATTTTTATACGTCACTTTGTTTTCATTACAATCATACAACTAAATGACCTTTCACTTATTCCACGATAATTCTTATGTACGTGACTTCAATTAAAATTGTCACATAGGTTCAAAACTTACCAAGCTCAACTCCAAATATAAACATAGCGCCTATTAGCCATGAACTCAAGGTACTTACCCGATCCGCTGTCCGTGATCAACTCAATAATGTCGCACACTCAATGTCAATAGTGATTCAAAAGCATATAGTGAGTTCGCACACTTAGTGCTATATAATCAACTCGCACACTTAGTGCTATATAATCAAACTCGCACACTTAGTGCTGTACAAATTTTAAACCCGCACACTTAGTGCCAATCTCATGATCATAAATGTTTATACCCGCACACTTAGTGCCGAAATCAACAACTCAATACATCTCACCTCTTTTCTTTTCATTCAATACTTTCATCACCACATACATACATGTATATAAATTTATCATTCCTTTCGGCATAATTACATAGACATTATGTCTATTTAAATCAATACAAAATATATGCGTAGTGACCTACCCTGTGTTGGGTAAAATAGTTCCAAGTCGGCTACTCGATGACCTTCGTCTTTCCCTTGCTTGATTCTCCTCCTTTAACTCCTTGAGCTTAATCAATAAATCAACTAGTTTAACCATCTTGCTAAACATTCATAATTCAATTACACATGCATATGTATGTTTGTATATTCGGCAACCATCCTCACTAATTACCCATTTAGTCGATTATACATATAATTAAAGGTAACATCACGAATGGGCATACTTATGTATATTTATATATATATATATATATACACTTCCAAATGGGCATCACAATTAGATTTAACACCACCTTCATACTCAATTAGATGGCCGAATGTATGTATATATATACAATGTCAACTATAACATCTTTTAAACACGTAATTTCATCTCATGAACACTTAATCAAAATTTCCTAATCTAGCATATATTTTCACATCTATTTGTAACATCATGTAAATTCACATATAACTACATTTCTTAAGTTCTACATCTTAATGCCCATTATAGCCACTCCCATGGTCTAAATCTAACAATCGGCAACACCTACCTTTTCACTATGTTAGCCGAATACTCATTCTCTTCTTAGTCCTAAATTCGGCACTTCCAAAAAATTAGCTTAACAATTCCAACTTTCATGCTAACATCCCAAGCAACTTAACACATCCATATAACTAGCATGCTAATAGCATCAAGGTATCAACCAAAATTTTAGGCTCCTTAGCCAAATTCTAACTCTCCATCAACCCCAAATCCAACCATGAGATAGATAGAATTTAGACTCATCACCCAAAGGTTGTATATACTTCCAAAGATACCCTTGAACATACCTTAATCTAGAGGACCACCTTGGCGAATCTTCCTTCTTCCCTTCCTCTAGTTACGGCAATTGCAAAGAAAGAAAACATGAACACTCCTTCTTCTTCTCAAGTCACGGTAATGGAGAAGAGAGATAAGCATTCTTTTTCCTTTTTCCTTCTTTTACTAACATTATTTTATTTCTAATAACCCAATTTCTTATTATAATATCTAATTAAACATATGTATTGCCCATCAACATTCCATCTTGGCCGGCCACTATAAAGAAATTGGGCAACTTGACATGCAAGTCCACCTTTGTGTTAACATGCACTAATAAGCCATTTAAAATTAGCCTATCATATTTCACTATGTCTCATATTGATCCCTATTTAATAATTTCTCTTGCAATTGGAAAAATTAGAGAATGAAACTTCCACATACTCATGTACAGACATAATAAGCATAGAATATAGCAATTAATTATTTTTATGACTCGGTTTTGTGGTCCCGAAACCACTTCCCGACTAGGGTCACACTAGGGCTGTCACAGTTCTTCAGACTCCTGTTTTTATGAAAAGTATTTTTAAATAAAATATTTATTTGATTAATTCTAAAAATCAATTTGATGAAAGATTGAGTATCCGACATCGAACCTGTAAGTACTTCTGCTTTAGCTATACTATTTAGATAAAAAAACAATATAGTGATTAAACTTGTTTGCTTTAGTCAGAGGTTGTGATATGAACTGTGAAATAAGACATCTGATAAAAACTCTGAATTGATTTGTAAACTTCTGATATTTCTAGATAAGTTGAGATTATGAGTTCACGTAGTAGTTGTGGATGTAATTCTCATGGGCGTTGTGGGCGCCCAGAGGGAGCTCGAGCTAAGTCTTTCTCAGTGGGAAGTATGAACAATCTAGAAACCAGTGAGACTATTGGTACTCCTACTGCTTAGACAAGGTTTCATACTCTAACGATTGGGGATGACGCATTGTCCCAAGCCAAGCTTCGTGTTTTAGAGAGGGCTGGTGGGACACATTTTGGATGTAAAAACCGAGGGTCGGTTACTAAACAACTTCGGTTGAACAGTGTTAAGGTATTTAAGGGCATCACTGGAGTCACCCCAATAGTGGTCAAGTACAATTAAGAGGCCACCGAGCGCATCATGAATGATACCGATTGCACTCCTGCACAGAAATTGAGGGGTACAGTGTCTTTGCTCTGAGATAAGGCATACTAATGGTGGTTAACAGTTGAGGAGGGCACCTAGCCCGAACGTATCACATAAGATTTCTTCAAGAATGCTTTTTAGAGTAAGTATTTGGGGTCGAGTTATGTTAAGGCTCGTAAACATGAGTTTATAAGCCTAGTTCAGGGTGAAATTTCTATGGCTGAGTTTCTGAGATTGAGTAGGTATGCTTGCAATTTGGTTTCGAATGATTATGAAGATAGTATCTAGTTTGAGGAGGGACTGAGATACGATTTAAGGGTTCTGATAGCTCCTTAAAGGGAGAGAGTGTTTGAGGTGGCTTTGGTTGACAAAGCGAAGATAGCGAAGGAGGTAAAGCGCACTGAGCGTGAGAGGAGAGATCGGGAGAAGGGTTAGAGTAAGCTTAAGAGGGATTCAAGTCTTTCTAGTTCTATTTAGTACCCTAAGAAACAGGCTAGGTTTGATGGGCCTCCGAGGGCTGAGGCACCAACTACACTAATTAAGATTCAAATTTGTGGAGGCTATGGTAGACACCATTTAGGTGAGTGTTGGAAAAGGTTAGGAGCCTATTTACGGTGCGAGTCAATGGAGCACCGCATTAGGAATTGTCCCCTCTAATATGATCAGGGGAAAGCTCCTGCAAAGGTTCTAACTTCGAGTCTGGTTCAACCTCCGAAGGCAGCTGTAACACCCTTAACTCGTATCCGTCACTAAAATAGGGTTATAGAGTGTTACCGAAACATTTAGAACATTATTCAATTAATTTACATAAATTACTATTCATTTACCGAGATCATACATATATTCCCTTATATGGACTCTCGAGGCCCAAAACGAGTGTTGGAATCAAATAGGGACTAAATTGGGAACTCAGGGAATTTTTAGTAAAATTCTAAAAATTTTCCTAGGTGCAGGGCTCACACACTCGTATAGTCTAGGGACACGCTCGTGTGTTCAAGCCATGTACTACACACACCTGTGTCCCTAACCCGTGTAACTCTCTGACTTTTAAAGCATGAAGAAATTAAAGTCACACGACCAAGTCATACGCCCATGTGGCAAATTTTTAATTTCAAAATTTAGGTGCAATTTTCACACGGCCGTGTAACACGCCTGTGCCCAAGGCCGTGTCAACAACACGGCTAAGACACACGCTCGTTTCTCTGCCCATGTGCCCAATTCTAAGCATTTTGTTTCCCATTTTTAAGATGCAGGGGACACACGGCCTAACCACATGCCTATGTTACCAGGCCGTATGTTGCACACGGTCTAGACACACGCCTGTGTGGACAAAATGAAGTCATTTCTAACTTCATTTCTCACCCAAAATTTCACCCAGGACCTGCACTTGAAACACACATCCAATACCAACCAATTCAAGCATCAATTCCCATCATTCAACAAGGTATATCACTACATGCATATGTGTTTATAAACTTACCTTGGATTAACTTAGGCATTAGCATCATTTGATCACATATACATAACATATCACATATGATTATATCATCATAACCTACTTAATCATACCAAAATAAACCATTACTAGCCATTCCAATGGCTAGGTTACAAAACATCATTTTCAAGCCATTATTGGCCAAGTTGTCCTATACACGCCATTATACCAAAATGATTTTACGAAGTATACCCAAAATGACTAGTTGACAGTGTGACGATGCTCCAGTGATCTCCAACCCTCGCAAGCTTTCGAGCACTATAAAATAGGGGAAAAATAAAACGGAGTAAGCATTACATGCTTAGTAAATTCGTATAGCAGAAACTAACCTTACCAATCCCATTTATTAAATCTAAGCATACAATAACAAGTTTTCCATCCTTTTGGCTAAATTGCCTAAACACATGCATCCAATCAAACATGTTAGTCACAAAATTTACATAAACATTAAGTAAGAATGGATGAGCTCATCATGCAATACTCTTTCAAGACATTAACATTTCATCTCATAATTCTCATACCATGTTAAGAGTTTTTATGTCCGTTGAATCATTAAAATTCCGATGAATACTCAAATGGTACGCTCGGGGTGTATGATTTAATAATCCGTTAATTCTTGTTCAAGGGTACGCACTTAACCAAGGAACACACTCTCGAGTCACATATCGTATAACAGGATTATCATTCCAGGATAAATCCTTTATATAACGCATGCTCAAAGAGCTCGATTAGGATTACCAGTCTAGGCTAAACCCTAATTGTAACGTATACTTGAGAGGTTTTATATCAGGATTACCCATCCGGGCTAAATCCTTTCTATAACTTGTCTAAGCTAAATCCTGTCCACAACAAATGTAGGACCTCATTCATTTCGGGAAAGTGTATATATTCATCGGAATTTAATATTCAATCGGGATTTACCCCTTTTTCATTATTTCAAGCATGTATTCAATTTTTCTTTATAGCAATCAAATACTTAACATCAAATGATAATAACATTTCATACAATCACAACATTCAATTAAACATATTTACATGCCCGATTAAGTTACACAAACTTACCTCGACACTTGTTCTCGTTAGAAATCTACTAATCTGAAACATTTTCTTTTCCTAGATCTAACCTCGAATTAGTGTGTCCGGATCTATATAAATCAATTTAACCATAAATTTCACACATTTCATATTTAAATGGACTCAATTTATGTCTTAGGCAAAATTACCATTTTGCCCCTAACTTTTCTATAAATTTAAATTTTGTCCCTAGGCTTGGAAAATGAAACTTGTGCAATTTACTCCCTATTCCAAGCCTAACCAAAATTCTATTACAAATTTTCCAGCACATGTATTCATAAAAATTTAGAATTTTTCTTCAAATGACACAAGTTTACATTTTAGTCCCTAAATTATGTTTCCATAAAAAATCACTTTGTAAAAGTTATTTATCTATCCACAACCTTTTATTTTCTACCATAAATTTCTAATTTTAAGCATATACATCCTTGAACCATTTTCCATACTTTGATAACTTTTCAAATTAATCTCTCAAATAGAGAGATTAAGTAATCCCCGGTTTCAAAAATATCAAAGTTACTAAAAACAAAACAAGAAAACTTACCCAATTAAGCCTTGAAAAAATCCCCTCTCTCTCCTAGGGTTTCCATATAATTTTATGTTGAAGATGACAAAAATAAGATGATATTTTCTTTTCATCTTTTAATTAATTAAGTATTTTGCAATTTTCAATTTAGTCCTTGCCCTTTTTCTACATTTCCATGGATGAGTCATAAAAAAAATCTACATACTTCTTTAATGGTCTACTTACCATATAAGGACCTCTAGTTTTGAATTCCATAGCTATTTGATCTTTACAGCTACTAGAATTCAACTTTCACATTTTATGCGATTTAGTCCTTTTCGTAATTAAACATTTAGTCGATAAAATTTTCATATCAACATTTTCACACGACATGCCTATAATAATACGGGTCATATAATGAAATAAAAATAAACCTTATTTTTGGATAGGATTTGTGGTCCCGAAACCACTATTCTGATTTCACTAAAAAATGGGCTGTTACAGCAGCACAGTAACTACCTAGAGGTTGTGGTACGGCCAGGGGTGATAATGGTTCTTGTAGAGGTCAGAGAGCACCGGATAGAGGTGCGGTTTAGACTAAGGCACGATAGCCTACTCTTGTGTATACGGCGAGACACCGTGAGAACAAAGACAACTCCGACATTATATCGGGTACGTTCTTTATTCATTATGTAATGTATTTTAATTTGATAGATATTGGTTCTACAAACTCGTTTGTAGCTAGTACAATTTCTATGAATTTGAGAATATCTGTTAAGAGTATTGCTGTAGAGGTTTCTATGATTAGTTCCCTGGGTTAGTCAGTTCGGGTTAATAAAGTTTATAGGAAGGCTCTATTAGAAATTTAGGGTGTTATGTTTTCTGCTAATCTGATGGAATTGTCGTTTGGAGAGTTTAATCTAATTCGATGAATATATTGGCTCGTGAAACATCGAGTCAATTTAGGTTATGCCTCTAATAGGGTAACTCTGAGATCCGACAATGATACTGAGACTTTTATGATCAGCGAGTGTCAAGATTACCTTTCTAATGTGATCTCTGTTCTGGTAGCCGAAAAGTTAGTTCAAAAAGATTGTGAGGCATATATGGCCTTTTTGTCTAACTCTAGTTTAGCAAAATCATTTTTAGAGATATTAGGACTGTAAGGGATTTTCCAAATATCTTCTCTGAAGAGTTATCAAGGATACCTCCGAATAAGGAGGTTTGAGTTTGATATTGAATTTTTGCCAGGTACCATTCCTGTGTCCATTACTCATTACCGCATAACACCAAAGGAGCTTATGGAATTAAAGACTCATCTTTAGGAACTTCTCGATCGAGGGTTCATTCGACCGAGTATGTCTCTGTGGGGAACATCAGTTCTATTTGTAAAAAAAGGATAGCATAATTAGAATGTGTATGGATTATCATTAGTTGAATAAGTTGACGGTAAAGAATAGGTATTTGCTTCTAAGGATCGATCATCTATTTGATCAGTTCCATAGGGCAACTGTATTATCTAAGATTGATCTTCGTTCTGGTACCATCAGCTCAAGGTTAAGGAGGCTGATGTGTATAAGATTGATTTTAGAACTCATACGGACATTATGAGTTTCTGGTCATGCCCTTTAGTTTGATGAATGCTCTGGCTGCATTTATGGATCTAAATAATCAAGTACTTTAGCCGCATCTGGATCTGTTCCTCATGATCTTTATCGAAGATATTCTGATATACTTTAAGACTGAGAGTGAGCATAATGAGCATCTTAGAGTAGTTCTGAAGATACTCTGTGAAAAGCTCTATGCTAAGTTGAGTAAATGCGAGTTATGATTGTGAGAGATTACCTTTTTGGGACATGTTTCTGCTGAGGGGATCCGAGTTGATCCTAAAAAGGTTAGAGCTATGATCCAGTGGAAACAGTCAAGGAATGTGTCTGAGATTCAAAGTTTCCTAAGTTTATCGGGTTACTACTAGAGGTTTGTTGAGGGGTTCTTACTTATTGCAACTTCCATGACTAAGTTATTATGTAAGAATGTGTCTCTTGTGTGATCTAAAGAGCAGCAAGTGAGCTTTGAGAAGATCAAGTCCATTAGAACTCAGGCACCTATTCTGGTACAGCCTGAATCTGGTAGAGAGTTCGTAGTTTATAGCAATGTTTCGCATGTTAGATTAAGTTACGTTTTAATGTAGGATTGTAAGGTTATGGCCTATGTGTCTCGATAGCTTAAGTCATACGAGGGCAGCTATCTCACCCACAACCTTGAGTTGATTGCGGTTGTCTTCACTTTAAAAATATGGAAGCATTATCTGTATGGTGAGAGATGTATCATTTTCACTGATCACAAGATCATTAAGTATCTGTTAACTCAGAAAGAGTTGAACCTTAGGCAGCATAGATGGGTTAAGTTGCTTAAGGACTACGATTGCACTATAGAGTATTATCCCAATAAGGCCAATGTTATGGTCGATGCTCTTAGTGGTAGAGCAATGTCTAATTTGAGAACGATGTTTGCTCACCTAAGTTTGTTTGACAATGGTAGTCTATTGGCCAAGTTGCGGGTTCAATTGACCTGGATTGATTAGATTAGAGTTAATGATGTAATTCAATCACATCATGTTACAAAGCCATTCGAAGATATCGAGATTGGCCCAAACACGAGGGGCCCAAGTGCAAAATGAAAGTTGACGTTCAAGATAGGTCGATTTTAAAAGATTTTAATTAAGTTTTGTTTGCAATCTTAATTCCACAGTTTCTGTTTGCATCTTATTTATGGGTTTCATATGTTATTTGGGTTATAAGTTCATAATTATATGTATATAGGATATTGTCATTACATTTGCTTTATATATATATGTGTGTGTTAAGTTGATGCATGAGTGTGTCATTTGTTCATATACCTATGAGTGTTTTCATAATGTGATAAATCTGGATTTTATGCATGTGGGTCCTAGTCTAGAATTATTTCCAAATTATGGTACGAAATTATGCTTAAAATAATGTCTATTTATATGTGTTGTAGGTGACTATTTGGCGGACCAAGGATGACTCTTCATCTTGTCAAATGCATGCACAAGGAAAGATTCTAGAATATTCAAGAATCAGCCATC
This sequence comes from Gossypium arboreum, assembly GCF_025698485.1. Classification (NCBI taxonomy): domain Eukaryota; kingdom Viridiplantae; phylum Streptophyta; class Magnoliopsida; order Malvales; family Malvaceae; genus Gossypium; species Gossypium arboreum. The sequence goes on along the minus strand of NC_069074.1, from coordinate 64,109,885 downwards.
AATATGGTACATGTGACCGATTATATGGTGTGCCAAATGCATGTCTTCATGCATTTTCTAATGAAGAATAATTCATGAATGTCTAAGGGGAAAGTGCTATATAAATTCAGCACATTGAATTGTTAATATGCATACACAAAAAGGATGACTAATTTACAAGATACATGATGCTAATTCATGAACAAGCCAATCAATAAGGCACATAAAATTATGAAAATGCATACCCATACAAATACATGTATGGATATGGGAGATGAAGGTGAACATTCAAGGCATTTGGAGTTTTCTTCCATGCTAAGGATTCATGCACGATTTTAGAGGGACGAATATGGTTATTCAAGTGATCCATGAATCTGATTTATTCATGCACATCATTAATTTCTTCATTCACGAATTTTTCCAAGAGACGTGAACTGAATTTATTAGTTGTGCATGAACATGTTAATGTTAAGTCTAAACATGTTTATGGTGTGTGTGTACACTTTAGATGCTGAGTTTTATTGGTCACTTAGGGTCCTATAAATAGTTCAAGTTTGGTCATTTGTTAGAGAACATCTTTCTTGAATATAAAATATATTTGTGAGATTTTCCCTTTATGGTTCTTAATTGAACTTATCAAACTTTCAAGAGTTTGTGGTGTTCACCCTTTGTCTTATCATCCTGTAACCCATCCTGTGGTGCGGCGACTTCTACCATACCAAGATTTGAGTTTCTTGACAAGTTTAAGGGTTCTAGTTCCTCTATAACTTTGGTTCCTTAAAGCATTCGAGTACTTTCGGTCAAGGTTTCCACCATCAAATTGAACCATTCAAGACGATCCTTCCATCCAAGCAATTTTCCAAATATTCGAAGTCTCATGAAATTGTATCAGTTAAACAGTTGAGTGATGAGTCTCTAGTGTCACATTTTTGATAGGTTTAGGATAGTAAGACTTTTGATTTTGGGCTAAACGATGACGGGGTCTTGTGTTTTAGAGGTCAAATCTGTAAGCTTAATGGTGCTGAGCTGAGGCAGTCAGTTTTGCGAGAAATGCATAGTAGCCCTTATGCTATGTTGGTGGAAATAACATGTACAAGGCTCTCTAAGAGCTTTATTAGTGGTCTAGTTTGAAATGGGAGGTAACTGTCTTTATTTCTCATTGTTTGGCATGCCAGCTGGTTAAGGTTGAGCACCAACTGCCTTCAGGTCTACTACAACCAGTTAAGATTCTCCTTTGAAAGTGGGAGCGTGTGATTATAGATTTTGTTAGTGGGTTGCCTCTGACACCCTCTAAGAAAGATTTTATTTAGATAATCATAGATCGATTGACTAAGTCTGCTCATTTCCTACCTATTAAGACGAACTATTCGTTATAAAAGCTAGCTAGACTATATGTCTCTGAAATTGTAAGATTGCACAAAGTTTCAGTTTTGATCATCTCTAACAGAGACCCATGTTTTACTTATCAGTTCTAGAGGAAGCTTCATAGGGCATTGGGCACTCGATTGGATTTCAGTATTGTGTACCATTCTCAGACCGATGGACTGTCTGAGCGAGTTATTCGGATATTGCAGGGTATGTTATGATTTCGAGGTAGTTGGATTGGCTAATTTTGCATATAATAACTTCCAGTCTAGCATTCACATGACACCTTACGAGGCTCTGTATGGTCGTAAGTGTCGTAACCCTCTGTGTTAGACTGAGTTAGGTGAGTGTTGAGTGTTAGGTCTCGATTTGGTTTCTAAAACTGAGAATATAGTTAAATTGATTCGAGACCGCCTTAAGGCAGCTTCTGATCGATAGAAATTGTAAGCGGATTTAAAGAGGAGAGATATTGAGTATTTAGTGGATAACTAGGTCTTTCTGAAAGTATTTCCTTAAAAAAAGGTTCTAAGGTTTGGGCATAAAAGCAAGTTAAGCCCGAGGTTCATTGGGTCTTACCACTTTCTGAAACGTGTTGGACCTGTTGCCTATCAACTAGAGCTACCTCCTAAATTAGATCAGATTCATGACGTATTCCATAACTTTATGCTAAGACGGTACTGGTCTAACCCATATCATATTATTCTTGTTGAGGAGATAGAGGTACGACCGGATCTGACTTTCAAGGAGGAGCCTGTTCAGATTCTGGATCGAGATGTTAAAGTCTTGAGAAGGAAAATTATTCCTCCAGTTAAGATAATGTGGCAGAATCATGGCACCGAGGAAGCCACATGAGAACTTGAGGATTCAATTCAACAACAATACCCTAATTTGTTTGAATCAAGTAAATTTTGAGGCCAAAATTTTTTTTAGGGGGAGAGAGTTGTAACGCCCCAAAATTTGAGCTTTTGTTTGGTAAACTCTATCAATAAATAGGTATCTGCTTCTGCAGTAAAGGGTTATGTTTGTGTGTTTGAGGTCATGGGCTTCAAGTCCCATTTTTGGAAAATTTATTATTCTTTTGATTCAAACCTTATCCAGGAACTATCGGCTTAAGTTTAATTATGTGTAAGTTTATGTCAAGAAAGAGTCTGTTGGTTCAATGGTTAAGCTTTTGTATACTCTTCGTCTTGTGTTTGAGTATCTGCGTAAGCATTAGGGAAATATTTTATGTTGTTTTGTAATTTAGTTATCCTTTATTTTTAAAAAAAATATTTGATTAATGTTTCATTTTCCTAAAATTTCCCACAATTTCAAAATGTTTTTTTTTTCTATCGTTCCTTTCTTTTTACTCTTCTTTGCTTCGAATCAATTTTTTCCCTCTTGGTCACATTGATTGGTTGTGGAACCTGCTCGTATCTACGTTTCGTTGTGCTACTAGTTTTTTTTTCAATTTAATTGTGTAAGTTTTCTTTACTCAGTTGTTTTTACATGAGTTTGTTAATGGTTGACATGTTTGTTCTTTTTCATTTGGAGTGAATTCATGATTTGTGTAATTCTTTAATAGGCGAAGTTCTCTAGAGCAACGTTTTTCCATCAATGTAGAATTCTCATAATTGCTATTGTACACAAGGGTAAGTGTTAAGTTTGACTTGGTTTCTGTCGAATTTATTTGACGTAAATTTGGTTTGAATGTGAATTTAAGGTTTTGGCTCGAATCGATTAATTGCGCAATTGACTTTCATTTTTAGTTTTCGAGATCATCTCTGTTGCTATTACATTAAGCCTATGCCAGGTGTGTAACGAAAATCATGTTTTCTATGAACAGCGAAAGTCAAAATCCATGGTGGTCGACGCCACACGGCCATGTGCCAGGTAGTGTGGTAGGGCGTGTGACTCTTTGGCTTGGGCCACACGGGCATGTGTCTAGGCCATGTGTGGGCTTGCTTTGATTGTGTGTCACATGGGCGTGTGTCTAGACCGTGTAACTCTTTAGTTTGAGTCACACGGGCCAATTATCCAGGCTGTGTGAATCCATATGGACATGTGGGCCAAAAATCGAAAATTTTTCCCTAAGGATGTAAACGTCATTCGAATCGAATGTGGGCCTTCTATAGGATCCATATGATCTGAATTAGGCTATAAAACTCATCATCTATTACTGGAAAATCTATTATATGAACATATATATGATGTGTTATTTGATAAGCAAGTATGATATGTATTGTTTGAATTTGTACCACTTGTATATGCATATATGATTTCTATTAATTATTTATTGAATCATAATCATATATATATATATATATATATATATATCTCAAATTCAATTATCTGCCGATTCTGGTGGCTAAGCCACACACACACACACACACACACACACACACATATATATATGATTTTGGTAATTTATCGCACTCTAATCTAGCAGCTAGTCTACAACATTCTCAATGTGACATACAGTCACTATGCAGTGTGTAGGGATGGATGAAGATGGTGTGTAGAAAAATGGGGTAGAAAATCAGCATCTGTATCTAATATGATCTATATCTATATATGATATATCCTATTTATGTTTTTGTATCCAATTGTGTGAACTGTCTGAGTAATAGGAACCCGAAGACTTGTCTGATATTTTTTGCTTAATTGAATGCATAAGTTACACACTGAGTATGAAAACTCATTTCGTCTGTTTGATTGAATTTCAGGTAGCCCACAGGCTTAGACAGCTCGATGTAGTAGGAGCTCGGTCATCTCCGTTTGATTACTTATTTGTTTTATCTGAATTTATACTATTGCATATTTTTTCAGATTGTTGCTTTTAAAGACTGGATTTTATGGGTTGTTTATGATTTTGTAATGGTTTTGAAACGTTTGAATGTTTATTATTATTAAAAGTTGGACTTTCTAGATGTGGTTTATGTAGCTCTCCAGATTCAGCCACAACGTCTTTAGGCTAAGTTTGGGGTGTTACAATTTAATCTTAAAATAATTGACTCTGATTTAAACCTATATAAAAGAAAAAATATTATTTTTTAATAAATTTCCGATATTAAATTTTGTAGTCTGGTTCAATTCTAGATGAATTTAAAAATTATTTATTTTTATTTCTAATAATTCTATTGTAAAAAAATTACTAAACATATTTTCATGTTTTATTATTAATTTTTTATTTACCAAACCGCATGTTTCAATTTTAAAAAATAAAACTATTTTTAAAATTAAAATGAAAACATAAAATATTTCCAAAAACCAATTAGAGCCTTAAATTCCATTGGAGGGAAAGCCATTTTCGAAAATAAAAATGTAGATATCTTGGAGGATAAAATTAGCTTAAATTTGAGAGATAATTTATCTTCGTATTTAATTAAAGATTGATCGAATAAAGTCTATAAATAGGTTGTTGCATCCCACCTGGTTGGTGTGCTTTTTGAGTATCTTAGTCTATCATTTTGTATTGTTTTCTCAATATATTTTGTATTCTCTTTAGGCTTTAATTAGGGAGTTTTTATTGAGGGCAAGTGAAGTTATTTTTATAAAGTGATTCTAATAATTTAGGTTCAATTTCGGAGCTACAATTATGCAATATAATAGGTAAATTAAGTTTAGGCCAATAATTTTACTGGGTTAATTATTGAGTAAAATCAATTTTTGAGTGAGGCTTCATAAAGATAAAATTGGTAAGTAAAAACTAGGTTAACAAATATTATATGATGATATTTATTCTTGCTTTATTCTCCTCGCATAATTGTTTTGTTTCATTTTGTTATTTGGAACTCTTGTTTGAACAGCTATGAAACCTTTGTATTTTGTATTTTTTTTATTTTTTAAAAAGTTATTTTACACTCTTCCCTTAATGGCGGAAGATGCATGCAACTAAATATACATTCCTATTCAAATATAGATTAAAGAATTTATTACTGTTTAGCAGACGTTTTAAAGAAACAAAAAAAAGCATATGAAAAAATTAATCTCACTGACAATAAATATTTTATTAACAAAAATTTTATATATTTTAGATTTATAATCATAGTTATTTAATATATGTATAATATAAACAATTCATTTTATATTGTATCTTGTTTTGATTATTTCTTTTTATTTTATTGCATGCCATTTGAATATTTATTTCGTATCTAAAACAGATACTTGAGATTTATTACTCACTTTTAATATAAAAATAAAATATATTTAAAAGAAACTCATCAAGAATTAACATACTTAATTAAAGTTGCTCAACTTCGCAATCTTGTTAATAATAACTTAGCAAAGTTCAATTTTTAAATAACACTATAATTTGATAAATGCGGAGAGGTGTATTCTTTCTTAGGTTGAACATCAATTTTATTACTCACTTTTATTAGAATAGTTGAACATCAATTTCAGTAGGAGAGTTGATGAAAAATAAGGTTTTATCTTATTATTCAAATCATAAAAATAACATTGTAATTGTCCATTATGTAGTATACTCTATTCATGCATCGTTGTACTGTAGGTTAAAATATTGTGGTTGAATTTTTAGATATTTTAAATTTTTTTTTATAAAAAAGTTGTTTATTTTTAAGATTAAATATTTTTTTTAGCCACAGTGTTGGCTTTTGGGTTAGTCGCTGGTCACAATTTCTCTAACATCTTTTTTTTGAGTTTTATTTTGTTTTTAATTTTAGTATACATTGTTGCGATCTTGTTCACAATTTTTTGGTTTTGTTTTACTTACAGTTTTTGTGGTTTTGTTTTGTTCACTCTATTTTCAAAATAGTTTTATTTTTACTTTTTACTTTTTAATTATATTCTGGCGTATATGTAAGATTTGCCAATATAACGGTGTTGCTAGATTTATTAGGAATCGTTTTCACGGGCGAAGTCAGAATAAATTTTTTAGTGGGCTGGATGAAATTTAAATTTTTTATACCCTATATTTTTATAATTTTTAAAGAATTAAATTGAATTTTTTAAATTTTAGGGGGGCCAAAGTGTAATTTTACCTTTACTAATTTAAAATATTTAAAAATCTCAAGGGTCTAAATAGCAATTTTACATTTTAAGGGGCCGAGGCCTCTACCAGCCTCCCTAGATTCGCCATTGATCATTTTCAAAAGGTTTTATCATGATAAATCATACTGATGGTGATAGATTTGAGATGACAAGGAGAAGGAAAGGTCATCTGAGACTTGGCTTTTACTGTATCATTGATGCAGTGGATCTCTAGACGCTTTTGGTAATTTTTTATTGGTTGATCGTTGTTTATCGTTGTTTATCGTCAGGTTGATGTGATGATGGTGAGACTAGGATGCAGATTTCAACGATTTGATCAAATTGATGCATCTCTTGTTTGTTTTTGTTTTTTAATTATTTCAGTTTTTAATTTATCATTCTCTTTTAGGATTGCTTTGTAGACATAACATTTGTGCATTAATTTGTAAAAATATATTTATTACTTGTATTATTATTATTCATAATTCCTATTAATAATAGTATTTTCTTCGTTCTTATCAAATCAATTTAGCAAAGTGAACTTGATTGATTGCTTCCTATCTATTTATCTATCCATTAGTATTAGAGACAGTCACAGGTGAAAAATTTATATAAAAAAATTGGTTGAAATAATAATGTGTTGTAAGTTTGAATGGGGTATTTTAAATTTAATATAAAAAAATAAAAATAAAAAGTAGTCTAATAATATGACTCAGTAAGTAAGAATTTATAATCTCATAAAAATACTTAATATTGGTAAGTAAAAATAAAAATGCTATAGAATTCTGTATTTAGATATGCCGCAGAAAAGCCTTCCGACACTTTATTATGGGGATAAAGATCTTGATTTAGTAAGTAAGAATTTATATTGTTTTTATTTTATTTATGAAATTATTAGTTTGCAGTTATTAATGACTTTAGTTTTAACATATGATTATATTTATATGGGAGGATGAAGGAGTATGATACTTGTTGAAAAGTTTTTGACGCTACTTTTTCATTTTTATGCTTCATCGTTTTGAGTTATTTGGAATATGTTTATGTTGATGTATGGAGAATTCTTTTTCTTGTTTAAATATGTGTTTGAGTTTGTATGATAGCTTACATTTTATGGATGTTTTATCATTAAATATATTGTAGTAATATTGTAATGACAATTAGTCATTTTGACTACACATATTATTATATTACAATAATCGTCTTTAAATTTTAATTATAATTGAACAAGTCTTGAGATATGAAGTAAAAATCAACACATGATAGAAAATTAGAAATAAATCAATATATTTTGAATAATTATGTTTAAAGATTAAAATAAATAGAAAAAAATCAAATTAAGCGGAACAATGCAAATGGTAAATTTGATAAAATTCACTTTGTCCCGCTTCATTCATTACCATCCCTAAAAATAAAAGATTTTATTAATTAATTCCAACTTATTTGTCCATATTAGACCTAAAAAGTTATTTTGCTGATGTATAGAATCTTTGACGTATTAGTAGAATAGTTGAACATCAATTTCATAAGGAAAATTGATGTAAAAACAATATTGTAATTATCGATGTGGCATATCCTCTTCATTTATTGTATTAAAATATCTTTCCTATCCAATCATTTCGATTGAGCCTTCCTATTTATCTATCTCTCTAATATTAAAATTTCTATTAAAACTAAAAGAGAGTTTTGTAGGAAATAATAAAGCGCTCTAAATTTAAATATTATCATATTCGGGTTTTATATAGAAAAATTAAAAATAAAGATACTCCCATGAAAATATGATTTACTTTGTAAAAAAATATAATGTTTAATTAAGTTAGTATTTAATTGATTTGTAATATCAATTTACCTATAAACTTAAATAACAATATAAATTATTAATTTGTAAGTCCTCTTGGCTATAATTTTTCTTTATTTGATTTCTCAAAGGATTTCAATTTCTTCATTTGGGTAGTATAAATATATATTTTATTTCAAATTTTGTAAGTGAAATAATAAATATTAAGAAATATAAATATTTGTTTAGAAGAGTTGACTTGAGTAAAGAATAGGTTACATTTATGATTAAAATAAATAAATAAACTGGGAGATGGAAAGAATATTTCAAGCAAATAATTTAATCAATCCAACTCACCTAAGATGATCTGTACATCGGATTGACTTGGACTTTTGATATGACTCGTATACACGGGGATTGACTAAAAAATGTCCCTTTTTAAAAAAAAATTTAAAAAAAAATATAAGACTACATCATTTTAAATCATTGAATTTGATGAAGTGTTCTTTATATAGAGATGTACAAATTATGAAACTCCCAAGAGCAGGCAGCCATATTTGTTAAGCATGGAATACGCGCAGTTTTTGGTGCTGCTTTTCTCCTTGTTTCAGATTCACATAAACTCTTGTATGTGCCAGCATATGGGGGAGTTGGATTCAACAACCGACAAAGCAGCCTTGCTATCATTCAAACTCCAACTCAATGATCCTCTAAATTCGCTTTCAGGTTGGACCCGCAACTCTACTTCTCACTGCACCTGGTTTGGTATATCTTGCACCAGAAAAGGGTCCCGAGTTGAATCTCTCCAACTCAGTTCACTCGGCCTTGTTGGCCCCTTACCTTCTTCTCTCTCAAACCTCACTTCCCTTCGCACGCTTAACCTTTCCCACAACTTATTTCACGGTCTATTTCAGTTGGAGTTTAGTAAGCTTTCCCATCTTCGACATATTGACCTTAGAAATAACTCCATTAATGGCACTCTTCCTGTTTCTCTTTCTCATTGCCTTAACCTTAAAACACTTAGATTGCAAGGGAACAAATTTAGTGGAAACCTTCCACCTCAACTAGGCAACCTCCAAAGGCTTAGTATCCTTAGCATCTCCATCAATAATCTCACAGGTTCAATCCCCCCTACATTTGGGAACCTTTCCTCTTTAACCCATCTTGCTCTGGCAAGAAACATGTTAATCGGTGAAATTCCAAGTGAGTTTGGTCAGCTTAAAAAGCTTCAACGTATTCAGCTTTCTGAAAATCATCTCTCAGGCCACATCCCTCCTTCTATTTTCAACATTTCTTCTTTGGTTTTCTTGTCTGTCACACATAATAACCTTTCAGGAAGCCTTCCAATTCCAAATGATAATCATAGATTCCAGGCTCTCCCAAATGTCAGAGAAGTATATTTGGCACTAAACTGGTTTGAAGGAATCCTACCTGCGTATCTATCTAACGCTTCAAACATTGAATGTCTTGATCTGTCTAGGAATAGATTTCATGGTCCGATTCCTTTGTTTGGCAACATGAGAAAACTTATCATGCTGGACCTTGGTCAAAATCTTTTCTCTTCTAGCACTGCTCGGAATGTTCACTTCATTGATTCCCTTTCAAACTGTACTCAGCTTGAATATCTGAGGATAAATTCCAACAGACTTTCCGGTGAATTTCCCTCAGTGGCGAATCTGTCAACCAATATCCAACATTTATGCATTTCTGACAATTTCTTGACTGGTGGCTTCCCTCATGGGATGGACAAGTTCCAAAATCTGATATCTCTTTCACTTGAGATGAACTCTTTGACAGGTGATATTCCAAGGAGCATAGCCAAACTCGGAAACTTGCAGAACTTTTTGGTGCACCAGAATATGTTCTCTGGAGAAATCCCAGAAATCTTTGCTAATCTTACACGAGTTTCTAGAATCGTAATGAGGAATAACCAGTTTTCTGGTAAAATTCCCACCAGCCTTGGAAATTGTCAGCAGCTACAAACATTGGACCTGGCTTGGAATAGGCTAAATGGAAGCATACCAGAAGAGGTTTTCAAGCTTTCTGGTTTAAACTACTTGGTTTTGGAGCATAACATGCTTTCGGGTCCTCTCCCCAGTGATGTTGGCAACTTGAAGCAGCTTCAAGTGATTGATGTTTCTGATAATAACTTGTTCGGAGCTTTAACTTCATCAATCAGTGGCTGTTCAAGTTTGCTATACCTCAACATGTCAAGGAACAATCTCAGTGGTGAAATCCCGAGTTCATTAGCAAATATATTACCACTAGAGGTTTTGGATCTCTCTTCCGACAATCTTTCTGGACCAATTCCACAAGAGTTGGCAAATCTTAAGTCACTCAAGGTCTTAAATTTGTCTTCCAATCATTTGGAAGGAGATGTTCCTACAGGAAATATCTTCTCAAATCTCAGCTCGTCTTCGATCCGGGGTAACGACGACCTTTGCAGTGCTGACAAAGAAATTGCCAGAAATCTGCAACTTCATCAATGCAAAACAAAGGGAAGACAGAGTAATCATTTGATCAAAATTTTAGTTCCAACTGCCGGAGCTACACTGTTTATATGTTTAGTTTTTTGCTTTGTGTGGGCATTGATATCCAGAAGGAAGAAAAACAGGGTGAAGGGCAGTCAATCTTTACTTTCATTGAAAGGGTTACCGCCGTTGATATCTTACTCGGATATCCAGATTGCTACAAGCAATTTTACAGCTGAAAACCTGCTTGGCAAGGGAGGTTTCGGGTCGGTTTACAAAGGTACGTTCAATACTGGTGATGATGGAGCTTCCATCAACAACGTTACATTTGCTGTCAAAGTTCTTGACCTGCAACAAACCAAGGCCGTTCAGAGTTTTCTTGCTGAATGTGAGGCCTTGAGGAATGTCAGGCATCGAAACCTGGTGAAGATCATCACCTCATGCTCGAGCATCGATCATAAAGGAGATGAATTCAAAGCTTTGGTATACGAGTTCATGCCGAATGGCAACCTAGATAAGTGGCTATATCCAGAGGATGAGGAATCAGGGTTTTGTTTGACCTTGATGCAAAGACTGAATATAGCCATTGATGTAGCTTCCGCCATGGATTATTTGCACAACGACTGCGACCCGGCTGTTGTGCACTGCGATTTGAAGCCTGCAAATGTACTTTTGGATGAAAATATGACGGCTCATGTGGGGGATTTCGGCTTGGCGAGGTTCCTTTCTCAAAGGCCGTCCCAAAGGGAGAACAGCACAATGGGATTGAAAGGCTCGGTTGGTTACATTGCACCAGGTGAGTAAACTATAAATCGAACCGTTATTTTACCGACATTAAAAGAAAACTTGCATATGCATTTTCAATCTAATGTATTGCTGAATTTATGTGCAGAGTATGGCCTAGGAAGCAAAGCTTCAACCAGCGGAGATGCCTATAGTTTTGGAGTTCTTGTGCTTGAAATGTTCATTGCCAAGAAACCAACTGATAAGATGTTTAAAGAAGGATTAAGCCTCAACAATTTCGCATCAGCTGTGGATAGAAATCAAGTTTTTGAGACAGTTGATCCAAGGATATTGAAGAACCATGGAGGTTCAGAACAAAGCTCATCAAACCCTAGCTCTAGTAATGACAGCAGCAATGGCGGCACCAGCAGCACTGACAGTGATTACAACTGCAGGAAATATGAAGAATGTTTAGCAGCTGTTATAAGAGTTGGATTAAGTTGTGCAGCTCAATCGCCCAAAGATCGCTTATCCATGAGAGAAACCTTGACAAAGTTGCATGATATTAAAAAAAAAATTTCTTAATTAACTACCCATACGCATTTAATTAAATTAATAATAATAATAAAATTCTGCAGACCGTTTATGGATTCAAATTGTATGTCATTATGTTTATTTCAAGAATTACGAATTATTATGCATTTAAAAATTTGATTTTTCCACAAAGGATAACAAATAGTCCTATTTTTCTCATTGCTAGTTTCTAATGTTGCATGAAAATTTTAGCGTTTAAATTTTTTTTTTTGGGTGAGAAAAAGAAACTTACAAAACTAAGTTATTGAATTGTAAAATAAATTACAAAGATTATTCTCTTCTCTTTATCAGCTTTGATGAGTGCTCATTTTCTCCAAAGGCCAGTTTGGCCATAAGATCAGTACTTTGATTTTACTCCCTGTGAATGTAGCGTAGGAGCCAACTGCTTTCTTGGGATAGGATGCAATGTATCATTCTAATTAAAGCAGAATATGAGGCTTTCAAGACACTTCCGTAAATAGCTTTAACTGCCTCCAAGCTGTCAGATTGTGTGACAGCCCTAAATTGACCCTAGTCGAAAAGTGGTCTCGGGACCACTAAACCGAGACATAAAAATAATTGACCGTTATAGTTGATGCTCATTATATGTACATATACATGTGTGAAAATTTCGTGTTTGGATTTTGTTAATTGTAAGTGAATTTTTATCAAATAGGACTTATGTGAGAAAATCTAGAAATGTGCTAGGCAAATGTAAAGTGGGCTATTAATGCATAATGTGAAAATGATGGATTTGCATGTCAATTTACCCAAAAGTTAAGCATGATGGCCGGCCATGCTATGAGTGGAAACATGTTGCAAACATGTTTAGTTAGTGGTTATGTTAGAAAGAATAAAATAATGAAAAAGGAATATGATGAAAACAAAGAAAAGAAAAAAAAAAGTGTCCATCCTTTCATTTTCTTTGCTTGGCCGAATGTCCTAAGAAGAAGGGGGGGGGGGAAAATCTTGAGAAAATCCGCCATGGTGGTTGCTAGACCAAGGTATGTTTGATGTTGTCCATGAGACTCATGCATGTTTTAGTTGTTAGTTTGAATTCTATCTATCCCATGGTTGGATTTGGGGTTGTTGGAGAATTGGGATTTGACAAAGAAGCTTAAAAATTTTAGTCGATACCTTGAAGCTATTAACATGTTAGTTATATGGATGTGTTAAGTTGCTTGGGATGTTAGCATGAAAGTTGGAATTGTTAAGCTAATTTGTTGGAAGTGCCGAATTTAGGACTAAGAAGAGAATGAGTATTCGGCAAACATAGTGAAAAGGTAGGTGTTGCCGATTGTTAGATTTAGACAATGGGAGTGGCTATAATGGGCATTAAGATGTAGAACTTAAGAAATGTAGTTATATGTGAATTTACATGATGTTACAAATAGATGTGAAAATATATGCTAGATTAGGAAAATTTGATTAAGTGTTCATGAGATGAAATTAGGTGTTTAAAAGATGTTATAGTTGACATTGTATATATATACATACATTCGGCCATCTAATTGAGTATGAAGGTGGTGTTAAATCTAATTGTGATGCCCATTTGGAAGTGTATATATATATGTATAAATATACATAAGTATGCCGTTCGTGATGTTACCTTTAATTATGTGTATAATCGACTAAATGGGTAATTAGTGAGGATGGTTGCCAAATATACAAACATACATATGCATGTGTAATTGAATTATGAATGTTTAGCAAGATGGTTAAACTAGTTGATTTATTGATTAAGCTCAAGGAGTTAAAGAAGGAGAATCAAGCAAGGGAAAGACGAAGGTCATCGAGTAGCCGACTTGGAACTAATTTTACCCAACACAAGGTAGGTCACTAAGCATATATTTTGTATTGATTTAAATAGACATAATGTCTATGTAATTATGCCGAAAGGAATGATAAATTTATATACATGTATGTATGTGGTGATGAAAGAATTGAATGAAAAGAAAAGAGTTGAGATGTATTGAGTTATTGATTTCGGCACTAAGTGTGCGGGTATAAACATTTGTGATCATGAGAATGGCACTAAGTGTGCGGGTTTAAAATTTGTACAGCACTAAGTGTGCGAGTTTGATCATATAGCACTAAGTGTGCGAGTTGATTATATAGCACTAAGTGTGCGGACTCACTATATGCTTTGAATCACTATTGACACTGAGTGTGCGACATTATTGAGTTGACCACGGACAGCGGATCGGGTAAGTACCTTGAATTCATGGCTAATAGGCGCTATGTTTATATTTGGAGTTGAGCTTGGTAAGTTTTGAACCTATGTGACAATTTTAATTGAAGTCACGTACATAAGAATTATCGTGGAATAAGTGAAAGGCCATGTAGTTGTATGATTGTAACGAAAACAAAATGGTGTATAAAAATGCCTCAAATATCCTATTGATTAGTATATGGAATGTGAATGTGTAACTTGGTATGAGATTGAATCGAAAGGTCTTAGGAACTATGGTATAGTTCGGTTTGAATGGAGTAATTAGCCTCATTCCATTTTGTTTCCTCTTGTGATAATGTTATTAATGGTTGGTAGTGCATTGCTTATGACTTACTGAGTTATATACTCATTCGGTGTTTGCTTGTCACCTATTTTAGGTTTCTTGGACTCAACTTTTTGCGTATTCGGGACCGTCATCGAAGTCATCACACCGGCTAGCAACCTTTGGTATCTTCTTTTTAGTTGGTCTAGGAGAACATTTCGGCATGTATAGGCTATTATGTTTGTTTGAACTTTGGTATGTAAAACCTTGGATAGCCATGCGAAAATGGCTTATATACGTTTTTAGCATAGTACTATAATCGTTTGTATGTTGATCACTAAGAGGTATGGAAATGTTTGGAAACGATTAGCCATTGGAATGGTTAATCATGATTATACTTTGTGCTATGTATGCAAAAAGGGCTAATTGAATCATGGAAACTATGAAATAGGTAAAGTCTACCTTAAAGGCAGATGCTGACAGCAGCAGCGATGTGGATGTGAAAAATCACTAAAAATAGTAGGAATGGAATTAAATAGTGAATAAATTATGTAAATGAACCTTGATGAATCTACTTTCATATGGAAGAAACGAAACGGTCATATGAGTTGTATGTTAAGAGATATTTAGGTTTTCGTGAAACAGGGCCAGAACGGTTTCTGGATTCCCTGTTCCGACTTTGGAAATTCATTATAAATTAACCCGAGACATTTAGAAGTCATGCCATATATGTATGGATCCTTTTTGAGTCTAGTTTCTATAGAAACAAACGTCATCAGTATTGAAGCCCTGTACAGGGAGATATCCAGGTCGTAATGCATGAAGGTCAGTGTAGTCGTACCCTGGAACAGGGGAGACTTTAACTAATAAACTGTACTAATTGGCCCGACCAAAAATTCTAGAAAAAAATTTGTAGATGGATGTATGAGTCTAGTTTCAGGGAAAAATCACGAAACTGATTTTCGAGTTGTAGAACTCAAGATATGATTTTTAAGGTGACGGTGACACAGTTAGCCAGCTGTCTGGAAATTTTTTTTTTATGAACGGTGAAATTAAGTGAACGAAGTCTGTTAACCCCTCGTGTCCGACCCCGGCGACGGTCTCAGGTACGGGGTGTTACAATTTTATTCGTATCAGAGCTATGGTTTAGTCAGTTCTAGGACTACCATAGCACGTATGAGTCTAGCTATACATGCCTTAATGTTAATGTTTAAATGTGTGATGACTTCTGACGGTTAAAATTTTTGTTTTGATTAGTAAATGGATCTCGGTGTAGAGAGAACCTTGGAGGATGACGTTGAAAGTGTAGCGGCTGCTCCTGTAGAAGGGACGCCGCCTGTTGAACCTCAGTCATCTGCGAATAATCAAGGTGAGGGGGCTAAACAAGCCTTCTTTACCATGATGAATGAGTGGGTCGCGCAATATGCCCGAACCAATCCGGCTGTCCAACAATTCCCGAATTTGAATAACCCACCCCAAGAGCCCGTAATGCCATCGATTCTGATCCCGTGAGGCTGAGTAAGCCACCAGTAGACTTGATTAGGAAGCGCGAATGAGGAGTTCAAGGCCATAGTTCTTGATGATGCCGAAAGGCCGAGTTCGCTTGATAACACCATTTGGGTGTTTGATGAACTGTCATGCACACCCGATGAATGTCTAAAGGGTGCTATATCCTTGTTGCGAGACTCAGCTTATTATTGGTGGAGGACTTTGATTTCCATAGTCCCAAACGAACGAGTTACTTGGGATTTCTTTCAAACAGAATTTCGAAAGAAATATATTAGTCAACGGTTCATCGATCAAAAGCGTAAGGAATTCTTGGAACTCAAGCAAGGCCGTATGACAGTATCTGAATACGAACATGAGTTCGTAAGGCTCAGTCGGTATGCCCGGGAGTGTGTGGCTGATGAGGCTGCTATGTGCAAGAGATTTGAAGAAGGATTGAATGAAGATTTAAAGCTACTAGTGGGTATTTTGGAGATAAAAGAATTCGTAACACTAGTTGAACGAGCCTGCAAGGCGGAAGAACTTGGAAAGGAAAAGAAGAAGGCTGAATTTGAAGCTAGAGACTATCGTAAAAGATCGACGGGTAAAGCTCCGTTCTCGGCTGTAAAGAAGTTCAGGGAGGACACTAATAAATCGAGGACGACTGCGGGAATTTCCATTAGAGCACGACCATCGACGGACTCCCGAGCTACTTCGATAGCTAGTGTGGGCAATAACCGTCAAGAGAAACCTGAATGCCCCCAATGTGGGAGAAGACACAAAGGTGAATGTTGTGGTAAGTCTACTAACAGGGCCTGTTACCGGTGCGGTTCGAAGAACCACTTCATTAGAGATTGCACGGAGCTTGATGAGAAGAATAGGATGCAAGGTGCAAGACCTAGTGGAATGACAGCTAGAGGTAGACCACTGAGAATTTCAGAAGGTAGGGGTGGTAGTCAGAGAGGGGCCTCGATACGGTACTGTTCGATCCGAGACCGTACTCTGCTAGAGCATATGCCATTCACGCACGAGAGGAGGCATCCTCCCCTGATGTTATCACTGGTACTTTCACTCTTTTTGACACTAATGTAATTGCATTAATCGACCTTGGCTCTACTCATTCATATGTATGTGAAACCTTAGCATCCAAGAAGACTCTACTGTTGAGTCTCTTGAGTTCGTAATTCAGTGTCAAATCCCTTGGGTCAATATAAACTTGTTGACAAAGTGTGTAAGAGATGCCCTCTAATGATCCGAGAATCTCTGTTTTCCGGCCGATTTGATGCTTTTACCATTTGATGAATTCGATGTTATTCTTGGTATGGACTGGTTGACCGTATATGACGCAGATGGTGAGTTGCAAAAGAAAACCATTGATTTAAGGTGCAAATAACGAGATAATCTGAGTTGAGTCTACGGACTTAAAGGGGTTGCCAGCTGTAATATCATCAATGTTGGCTCAGAAATATGTAAGAAAGGGGTGCGAAGCATACCTTGCGTATGTACTAGATGACAAAGAGTTAGAAAAGAAACCCGAATCATGCGGTGGTTTGTGAATACCGGATGTTTTTCCCAAGAATTACCGGGTTTACCACCGTCCGGAGGTAGAGTTTGGTATTGAGCTTGTACACGGACTACGCCGATTTCGATAGCTCCGTACCGTATGGCACCAACCGAGTTAAAAGAGTTGAAGGCTCAGTTGCAAGAATTGACGGATAGAGGTTTCGCTCGACCAAGTTTCTCACCTTAGGGTGCACCAAGATTGTTTGTGAAAAGAAGGACGGAACCATGAGGTTGTGCATCGATTATCGTCGGTGAATAAGGTGACAATAAAGAATAAATATCCGTTACAGCGTATTGATGATTTGTTTGATCAACTAAAGGGAGCCTCGGTGTTTTCAAAGATAGATCTAAGATCGGGTTATTATCGATTCTTGGATTCGAGATTGATATACCCAAAACCGCTTTCGAGCGAGATACGCCACTACGAGTTCTTGGTGATGCTGTTTGGGCTCACTAATGCCCTGCGGTATTTATGGATTTGATGAATCGGATCTTGAGACGATATTTGGACGGTTCGTAGTTGTGTTCATTGATGACATCTTGGTCTATTCAAGAGATGAGACCGAACATCTTTGAGCACCGAGATTAGTGTTGCAAATTTTACGGGATAAGCGGTTATATGCTAAGTTCGATAAGTGTGAATTCGGTTAAGAGAGTTAGCTTCTTGGGTCATGTGGTATCCGCATCGGTATTCGAGTTGACCGAGCAAAATTTCAGCCATACTTAACTGGAAGCCTCAGAAATATTACGAGGTTCGGAGCTTTTTGGGACTTTCCGGTTACTACCGACGGTTTGTAAAAGGTTTCTCGATGATAGCCACACCAATGACGAAGCTACTTCAAAAAGATGTTAAGTTCGAATGGATGGAAAGATGTCAGAAAAGTTTTGATCAACTGAAAACTTATTTGACTGAAGCTCCAATTCTAGTGCAGCCCGAATCGGGCAAAGAATTTGTCATTTATAGTGATGCCTCCCTACTTGGGTTGGGTTGCGTATTGATGCAAGAAGGTCGAGTTGTGGCCTATGCGTCGAGACAATTAAAGCCACATGAGAAAAATTATCCGACCCATGATCTCGAATTAGCTGCCATCGTATTTGCTTTGAAAATATGGCGACATTACTTATTTGGTAAGAAGTGCCATGTATTTTCGGATCACAAAAGTCTCAAATATTTGATGACTCAAAGAGACTTAAATCTGCGACAGAGACGTTGGCTCGAGTTGTTAAAAGATTATGAGCTTGTCATTGACTATCACCCGGGAAAGGCTAATGTGGTTGCGGATGCCTTAAGTCGTAAATCACTGTTTGCCTTACGAGCGATGAATGTACACTTGTCTGTTCTATCCGACAATGTACTAGTGGAGGAATTAAAGGCCAAACCATTGTTGATTCATCAAATTCATGAAGCTCAAAAAGTCGATGATGAATTGGTTGCAAAACGGGCTGAATGCGTTCCGAATATGGAATCAGAGTTTCAAATTGATGATGACGATTGTTTGAGGTTCAGAAGTCGGTTGTGTGTTCCAAGAAATTCAGAACTCATTTCAATGATTCTGAACGAAGCTCATTGTAGCCGAATGTTAATTCACCCGGGGAGTACGAAAATGTACAACGATCTGAGACGCCAGTTTTGGTGGCATGGTATGAAACGAGACATTTCCGATTTTGTTTCGAAGTGTTTAATATGTCAGCAAGTAAAGGCGGAACATCAAGTGCCTACGGGTTTACTCCAGCCGATCATGATACCCGAATGGAAATGGGATCGAGTCACGATGGATTTTGTGTCTGGGTTGCCTTTTTCGACAAGTAAGAAAGATGCGATTTGGGTTGTTGTTGATAAACTGACTAAGTCGGCTCATTTTATCCCCGTACGTACGGATTTTTCATTGGATAAACTAGCTGAATTGTATGTTTCTCAGATTGTGAGATTACACGGGGTACCGGTTTCTATTGTGTCGGATAGAGATCCGAGATTCACCTCACGATTTTGGAAGAAATTTCAAGAAGCCTTGGGTACCAAGTTGCATTTAGCACCGCTTTTCACCCCCAAACCGATGGTCAATCCGAGCGGATAATTCAGATACTTGAGGATATGTTGAGATGTTGCATCCTCGAGTTTTGTGGTTCATGGGAAAGATATTTGCCTTTGATTGAATTCGCTTACAACAATAGCTTTCAATCAAGCATTAAAATGGAACCTTACGAGGCTTTGTACGGTCGAAAATGCCGTACGCCATTGTTTTGGACCGAGCTCGGTGAAAGTAAAATTTTCGGAGTGGATTTGATTAAAGATGTTGAACAGAAAGTAAGTATAATTCGTGAGAGTCTGAGGGCAGCATCAGATCGTCAGAAGTCATACGCGGATTTAAAACGAAGAGATATTGAATATCGGGTTGGGGACAAGGTATTTCTCAAAGTTTCACCCTGGAAGAAGGTGCTTAGATTTGGCCGTAAGGGCAAATTGAGTCCGAGATTATCGGCCCGTATGAAGTATCCGAACGAGTTGGACCAGTCGCATACCGATTAATTTTGCCCCCTGAGCTTGAGAAGATTCACAACGTTTTTCATGTCTCGATGCTTCGACGATATAGGTCCGATCCATCGCACGTAATCACTCCATCTGAGATCGAGATTCGGCCTAATTTGAGTTATGAAGAAGAGCCGATTCGCATTTTGATGCGTGAAGTGAAAGAATTGCGAAATAAGAAAATCCCATTAGTGAAGGTGTTGTGGCATAAACACGGAATCGAAGAAGCTACTTGGGAACCTGAGAACTCTATGAAAGAACGATACCCAAACCTATTTACCGGTAAGATTTTCGAGGACGAAAATTTCTTAAGTGGGGGAGAGTTGTGACAGCCCTAAATTGACCCTAGTCGGAAAGTGGTCTCGGGACCACTAAACCGAGACATAAAAATAATTGACCGTTATAGTTGATGCTCATTATATGTACATATACATGTGTGAAAATTTCGTGTTTGGATTTTGTTAATTGTAAGTGAATTTTTATCAAATAGGACTTATGTGAGAAAATCTAGAAATGTGCTAGGCAAATGTAAAGTGGGCTATTAATGCATAATGTGAAAATGATGGGTTTGCATGTCAATTTACCCAAAAGTTAAGCATGATGGCCGGCCATGCTATGAGTGGAAACATGTTGCAAACATGTTTAGTTAGTGGTTATGTTAGAAAGAATAAAATAATGAAAAAGCAAAATGATGAAAACAAAGAAAAGAAAAAAAAAAGTGTCCATCCTTTCATTTTCTTTGCTTGGCCGAATGTCCTAAGAAGAAGGGGGGGAAAAGCTTGAGAATATCAGCCATGGTGGTTGCTAGACCAAGGTATGTTTGATGTTGTCCATGAGACTCGTGCATGTTTTAGTTGTTAGTTTGAATTCTATCTATCCCATGGTTGGATTTGGGGTTGTTGGAGAATTGGGATTTGACAAAGAAGCTTAAAAATTTTAGTTGATACCTTGAAGCTATTAACATGTTAGTTATATGGATGTGTTAAGTTGCTTGGGATGTTAGCATGAAAGTCGGAATTGTTAAGCTAATTTGTTGGAAGTGCCGAATTTAGGACTAAGAAGAGAATGAGTATTCGGCAAACATAGTGAAAAGGTAGGTGTTGCCGATTGTTAGATTTAGACAATGGGAGTGGCTATAATGGGCATTAAGATGTAGAACTTAAGAAATGTAGTTATATGTGAATTTACATGATGTTACAAATAGATGTGAAAATATATGCTAGATTAGGAAAATTTGATTAAGTGTTCATGAGATGAAATTAGGTGTTTAAAAGATGTTATAGTTGACATTGTATATATATACATACATTCGGCCATCTAATTGAGTATGAAGGTGGTGTTAAATCTAATTGTGATGCCCATTTGGAAGTGTATATATATGTATAAATATACATAAGTATGCCGTTCGTGATGTTACCTTTAATTATGTGTATAATCGACTAAATGGGTAATTAGTGAGGATGGTTGCCAAATATACAAACATACATATGCATGTGTAATTGAATTATGAATGTTTAGCAAGATGGTTAAACTAGTTGATTTATTGATTAAGCTCAAGGAGTTAAAGAAGGAGAATCAAGCAAGGGAAAGACGAAGGTCATCGAGTAGCCGACTTGGAACTAATTTTACCCAACACAAGGTAGGTCACTAAGCATATATTTTGTATTGATTTAAATAGACATAATGTCTATGTAATTATGCCGAAAGGAATGATAAATTTATATACATGTATGTATGTGGTGATGAAAGTATTGAATGAAAAGAAAAGAGTTGAGATGTATTGAGTTGTTGATTTCGGCACTAAGTGTGCGGGTATAAACATTTGTGATCATGAGAATGGCACTAAGTGTGCGGGTTTAAAATTTGTACAGCACTAAGTGTGCGAGTTTGATCATATAGCACTAAGTGTGCGAGTTGATTATATAGCACTAAGTGTGCAGACTCACTATATGCTTTGAATCACTATTGACACTGAGTGTGCGACATTATTGAGTTGACCACGGACAGCGGATCGGGTAAGTACCTTGAGTTCATGGCTAATAGGCGCTATGTGTATATTTGGAGTTGAGCTTGGTAAGTTTTGAACCTATGTGACAATTTTAATTGAAGTCACGTACATAAGAATTATCGTGGAATAAGTGAAAGGCCATGTAGTTGTATGATTGTAACGAAAACAAAATGGTGTATAAAAATGCCTCAAATATCCTATTGATTAGTATATGGAATGTGAATGTGTAACTTGGTATGAGATTGAATCGAAAGGTCTAAGGAACTATGGTATAGTTCGGTTTGAATGGAGTAATTAGCCTCGTTCCATTTTGTTTCCTCTTGTGATAATGTTATTAATGGTTGGTAGTGCATTGCTTATGACTTACTGAGTTATATACTCATTCGGTGTTTGCTTGTCACCTATTTTAGGTTTCTTGGACTCAACTTTTTGCGTATTCGGGACCTTCATCGAAGTCATCACACCGGCTAGCAACCTTTGGTATCTTCTTTTTAGTTGGTCTAGGAGAACATTTCGGCATGTATAGGCTATTATGTTTGTTTGAACTTTGGTATGTAAAACCTTGGATAGCCATGCGAAAATGGCTTATATACGTTTTTAGCATAGTACTATAATCATTTGTATGTTGATCACTAAGAGGTATGGAAATGTTTGGAAACGATTAGCCATTGGAATGGTTAATCATGATTATACTTTGTGCTATGTATGCAAAAAGGGCTAATTGAATCATGGAAACTATGAAATAGGTAAAGTCTACCTTAAAGGCGGAATCTTGTGGCGATGATGTGGATGTGAAAAATAACTAAAAATAGTAGCAATGGAATTAAATAGTGAATAAATTTAAATGAACCTTGATGAATCTACTTTCATATGGAAGAAACGAAACGGTCATATGAGTTGTATGTTAAGAGATATTTAGGTTTTCGTGAAACATGGCCAGAACGGTTTCTGGATTCCCTGTTCCGACTTTGGAAATTCATTATAAATTAACCCGAGACATTTAGAAGTCATGCCATATATGTATGGATTCCTTTTTGAGTCTAGTTTCTATAGAAACAAACGTGATCAGTTTTGAATTCCTGTACAGGGAGATATCCAGGTTGTAATGCATGAAGGTCAGTGTAGTCGCACCCTGGAACAGGGGAGGCTTTAACTAATAAAATGTAGTAATTGGCCCAACCAAAAATTCTAGAAAAAAATTTGTAGATGGATGTATGAGTCTAGTTTCAGGTAAAAATCACAAAACTGATTTTCGAGTTGTAGAACTCAAGATATGATTTTTAAGGTGACGGTGACACGCTAGCCACCGTATGCGAAAATTTTTTTTATGAACGGTGAAATTAAGTGAACGAAGTTTGTTAACCCCTCGTGTCCGACCCCGGCGACGGTCTCGGGTACGTGGTGTTACAGATTGAATTACCACCTTGGCATCGCCTCTTCGCTGGATGAGTTTTAGGCCGTCAAGAATACCCCAAAGTTCCGCATTAAGGATCGAGCAATTACCTAGGTACTTGTTATAACCTAGGATCCATTCTCCATTTTTGTTATGTAGGACTCCCTCTGCAGCTGCAGCCCCTGAGTCCACTCGAACAGCACCAACTGTGTTGAGGTAAGTCCACTCTCCTACCAATGGTTCTCCATGGGTCATTTAGATTTCAATGTCTGTAACTTGTCTACTTGCCAAGGAAAAATGCTTGGCCCAAGATACCGAGGTTTTGATTATCTTTTCTGGGCTCCACGATTTTCGTTGAAAAATGAAGAGGTTACAATTCTTCCATAGGCGCCAAGCCAATAATCCAAAGAGGTACGCAGTTAGCTTCCGCACAGTGGGAACTTGGGTTAACTTGTAGGTTAAGAGACAACCATTCATGCAGAGTGTTAGAAAAAAAGTTAAACTGTTGGGTTTTTAGGATTACCTGTTTCCAAACTTCTTTAGCCAATATGCAGTCTTGGATGACGTGTAAGATATCCTCTGATGAATGACCACAAATTGGACAAGAGGGGTCCTCTGCTAAGCCACGCCTAGCTCTTTCTACATTAGTAAGGAATCTCTGCTTACGAATAGTCCAAAAGAAAAAATGAACTCTTTGCGGTCTTAGGAGTTTCCACGCTTTCTTCCATAATTCATCTTTAGGGCTCTCAGACTCCTCCTTCAACATTTTGAAAGAACTTTAAATAGTGAAAGCTTCAGTTGAAGTATGACGCCAAGATAGTCTGTCGAGTCCTTCAAGTGGATGTGGGGGTCGGATGCCCTTAATATGGCCAATGATCTTATCTGGTAACCAAGTTTGCAAGAGGTCAAAGGTCAAATTGCCATCCTCTGTGGTCCATTCTTTAAGCAGACTGTCAGGACTAATATTGACGTGAGCAGGGATATAGTTGATAAATGGATCAACATTAGGGATCCAAGGGTCCTTCCAGCATTGGATTTTGTTCCCATTATTGACTGACCATATGATGTTTTTGCGCAAGAGGCCCTAGACTTTAGAGAGTGACTTCCAAATAAATGAGCTTTGACCCCTCTTGATGCTGTCAGGTAAAGAATCGTCCAACCCGTATTTTGATATGATGACTTGAACCCATAGAGACTTTTCGTCAAAAACCATATTGTATCCAAGCTTCAGTAGGAAGGATATGTTTTGGTCATGTAGTTGTCTCATACCCAACCCACTGCGGTCCTTCGGTTGGCATACAGAGTCCCAACCTACAAGTGACATCTTATTCCTACCGTCTGTGGTGCTCCAAATGAATGTCCACGCCAACCATTCAATTTCATCACTTATTTTCTTAAGAATCATCATGGATTGCATGAAATGCCCTAGGATGGAGAGGAGAACTAATTGCGCTAAGGTGGCTCGACCAGCAATAGATAGTTGACGTGCATCCCAACTTTGTAGCTTCACTCTAACCTTTTTCACCACAAAGTACATAGTGTTGTTTGTAACTCTTTGATGGAAGAGAAGACTCCAAGATAATGTCTAAGATCGTGAACCTTTTGAAACCCAAGCATATTGCTAAGCATGGATGACACAGACTTTTCAACACCTTTAAAGAAGAAAATATTTGTTTTCCTAAGGTCGACCTTATGTCCTGAGAGCTCACAAAAGTCATAGAGGATTTCCTTTAGTAGTTTGTCATGTTATGCATCTGCTTTGTAGAATATGACAAGGTCATCAGCAAAGAAGAGATGGGAAAGAGGCAGTCCCAAGTGGGAAAGACGTATAGAATTCCAGATTCCTCTCGACAGTGCCAAATTGATAGAGTGACCTAACCATTCCATGCAAAGGACAAACAAATATGGAAACAGAGGGCATCCCTGTCTAATTCCCCTAATAGGTTTAGATTTAGAGGTGGGGACACCATTCCATAGAACTTGCATAGAAGAGTTAGAAATAGCAGATATTATAACATTTCTAAGGTAGTTAAGGATACCTGTCGCCAGAAGAGAAGCATCAATGAAATCCCATAGCACACGATCATATGCTTTCTCCAAGTCAATTTTGATAGCCATCCACTTCCTGCTTTTATTGCTCTTCATTGAGTGGATGACTTCTTTGGTGATGACAATGTTATCAGTGATATTTCTTTCAGCAATAAATCTGACTTGTTCTTGTACAATAATATTTAGGAAGATGTTCTTGAAACGGTTATCAATAACCTTCATCACCAATTTGTAAAGGACAGTGCATAGGCTTATGGGACAGAATTGAGAAAAATCCTTTGGGTTTTGGAATTTGGGTATAAGAACAATCAGCATGTTATTTAGCTCAGCATCAATATTACTTCCAATGAAAACCTTTTTAACCTAGTCACATACCGCGGTCCCAACAATATCCAACTACTTCTGGGAGAAGAGGGCATGAAAACCATCACTGTCTGGCGCTTTAAGCGGAGCCATGTCAAAAAGAACAATCTTGATCTCCTCATCTGTAACCAGTCTACTCAGAAAATTGAGTAAGGGGAAGTTGATTTTAGGAAACCTGTGAGGGGGCAGCCTCTTCATAAAGCCAGGGTCTTCACCATAAAGGGTCTGCTAAAAATTAGCAGCTTTCGTTTCAATAGCCTCTAGGTCAAAAATCCAATCCCCAATAGAGTTACGAATAGAATTTATGTAGTTATTCTTTCTTCTCTGTAGGGCACAGGCGTGAAAGAATTTGGTGTTGCGGTCCCCTAAGTGAAGCCAATCACATCTAGCATTTTGCTTCTAAAAGATTTCCTCATGATGTAGCACATTCTCCATCTCTTGCCTTAGTTCCAATTCATGAGAGGCTAAGAGATTAGAACCCAAAATGTCCATATTCTTCTAGATTATGGAAAGTTTATGAATCAGATTTCTCTTGTGAGTAGTGATGTGGCCATAGACATATTTATTCTAATCTTTTAGATCATCTGTAAGCAGGGTTAAAGACTCTGACATAGAACCTCTAAACTCCAACCGATCATTGACAAATTTTCCAAAATCAGGATGTTTAGTCCACCTTGCAAGAAATTGAAACGGTCTTCCTCTATGCAAGGTAAGCTCGAGCTTAATATTTAAGAGAAGGGGTCTGTGATCTGACTTAATCTTCAGCTGATGAGTAATCAAGCTACTTGGGAAGTTTTTAAGCCAGGCTTCATTTTCTAAAGCACGATCCACCCTTTCAAAGAGATTGCCCCGGTGCTATGTAAAAGGAGGATCTCTAAATCCCAGGTCATGTAACTCAGTTGAATCCACAAAATCACCAAATAGGGACATCTCTTCCATGATGAAAGGCCTCCTATTTTCTCATTAGAAGATAAGATTTCGTTGAAGTCACCGATTATCACCCACGGAATATGACTCATAGGACTAGATAACCTCAAATTTCGCCAAAGATCTTGGCGCTTTTTATGGTTACGGCTACCATACACAAATGACACCATGAAAGGCAATGAGTGAGAGTTAGACCAAACCCGAACTAGAATAAATTGCAAGTGATAATGGACCATCTCCATCTAAACCAAATCTTTCCAACCAAGGCAAATGCCCCTAGCATAACCAATAGCCTCCACACGATGTGAGAACTGAAGCCCTAATTTGCAATTATTTTATCTACTTTCGAGCCACTGACTCTAGTTTTAAGCAAGCTGATAATTTTTGGTTTATACTTCATATTATACTCTCGAAAAATATGGGGAAATCTTGCATTGGCACAACCTTGGCAATTTCATGAAAAAAATTGAAATAGCCACGTAAAATTAACAAGGAGAATAAAGGGCATACCGTTACTGCTAAGCCTCACTGGTGTCGTTAAGGTCAGATTTATCATGCAATCCGATGTCCTTTTTATTTTTAAATTCGTTGAGATAAGGTTCACCCTTTCTTCCACTTACCCACTAGGGAAACTCGGGAGTTTGTTGATGCTTTCAAATGATTATCCCTATCTCGCATAGCAATATTAGATGTTTTACCTCCATGGGCAACACCAATTTTACCACTAATTTTCCGTTCTTTACTTCCTGGGCTATTGGTTCCTAAAGGTTCTGAGTGTCGACTTTTGGTGCGACCAATGAAATTCGAAATTTCCTTAAAAGTGACTACAGAGTGTTTCCCAGGGTCTAAAATACCTTCTATTAATTAGACAGTAACCTCTTTCGGGTATTTAGAACTAGGTTTAAAAATCGTTGTGGTGTTATCTAATTTGGACTCGTTAGTATGTCCAAAGCTTCCACTTGGGCCAGCTAGCAAATCGACCTGTAAGTTAGGGACTTGGACTACTGCCCCCAAACCCATAGGCTCCAAATATGCCATGAATTTGTCTTTTGGTGACCTACCATTTGTTTGACTTTTGCTTTTGGAATTTGCTTCCTTGGCATTCGAGACAGTAAGAACTAAAATGGGAGTGTTTTTGGGATAAGGCATAGAACAGTTGTTATTTAGCACCAAATGGGAAGCTAATTCAGGCTCTAAGGAAAGTGTTTGATTTTCCTTTCGTTTTTTAGCTTTCGGGTAATCATTGGCTTCATACAAGGGGTTAGGCAAAAAGGTTGTAGGTTCCTGCAGGCTATCCTCAGGGTTCATATGGACAAGGCAGCAAACCGCTGTAATGATGAGGCGTCTTTAGCTTGGTTCGCCAGACGACCATCATTTTTTATGACTATCAACTATTTTTTGTTATGGCGGTTTGGCACTTGCATCCAAGGGCCATAAAAGTCTTGGTCCTTGGTGTTGAGGTCTGACTCCCCCACCCTACTCTTTGGAGTTTGCATTGTTGTTTCTTTCATGGTAGTGATCGACTTGTTCACTGCTTATTCATTCGGGCCCTGACTGTAATTTTCCTTGATGTGGCCTACCATACCACATGTGTAGCAAATGGACGAGAGGCCTTCGTAGACTACTGTTTGTTTCTTCCCTTCAACACCGATGAATGGCATAAGGGGTTTAGAGATATCTTCCCCCACAGTTACTCTAGCAAACTTGCCCCTTGTCCCATCGATGGTATTGTAATCAACCTTGACTACGTTGCCATTGACAGAAGCCAATGCTCTCACTAGTCCCTTTGTGTAATAGCGATAATAGAGCCCCGATAACCTTATCCATGCAATGATCTTGGACGGAAAGTTTTGCTCTGTAGAGAAATCCCGACTCCATGGTTGCACCACTAGGTAGTGACCGTATACCATCCAAAGGCCGCCCATGATAACTCTGTTATAGTCGTTTTGGCTACCAAGTTTAACCAAGAAGTAGTTATTGTCCAGGTTAACTATTTTGTAGTTGCTTGTTAGTCCCCAAAGGCTTTCGATTTTGTTGGCTAATGCTCTGTATCTGATTGGTTTGCCTAGCATTCGTACTATCACCGTTTTCTTGTTATGCTCATTGATCAGGGAGTGGACTCTTTTCGAGAAGCACACTTGAGGGTAGGGTCCATCCATGGATATTGAGACATCATCGTCAAGGAGCGTAACCTCCTCTTCTTCGTTCAAAGGCATGCGCACGTCCACCCTTGGGCTTGTACTACTATTTTCTAAAAGTATTTCTTTAAAGGAGGGCTTGTTTGGTTCTGGTTCTAGCATCACCAGATCATCACTATTTGCTAGGGTGGTGTCTTTATTTTTTACTTTCTTTGCCGCCTTTAGTAGCTCCGTCGGGATCAAATCGCCAGAGCGTTCGTTGCTAATGATGGCATTTGAGGGTTCGTCGCTATTCATGTTTAGAATCCCATTATGCTAGCGTTTAATTTTCAATTAATTCATAAATAGCCTATTTTTAATTATTGTTATTTATAACGATAATAATAATTTATCTTAATTTTTAAATAATATATATTTGAAATTATATAAGAAAGTAAACTATAGTGTTAATTTGAAAAAATAAAAATAAAAACCTAAAGGGACATGCATAAATTATAATGAAAGTTCATGATAAATAGGAAAGATATTTAAACTAAATTAATAAGCATATTTAATAGTGGTTTAAATTTCACTTTCTTTCAAAAATAAGCTCACAAAATATTTTTTATGAGCTCCAAACAATAATAGATAGTCAAAAAAGGAAATAGTTTAAGAACACCGCTTTACACAATAAACATATAAATTTTAAAAATAATATCGAATCTTATATTATCTCATCATCAATTAACATAATTTTCAATCACTTTTCGATGCCATTGTTGTTTGAATATAATTCAATATTGCCTCTTTGAAGAACCATGACTTTAATTCTTCATTTTTTTATATAATTCTAACTCATTAATGCTAAAATCTCCATTTTTTACCAATAAATTTGTTTAGATGCTACTTGATTGAATATGCCTAATTACCGCATGCTATCTATAAAGCTAAACTTAAATTTTAATTGTTATTGAACTCTAATATTAGTTACGTGATAATTAGGAATATGTTTAAATCCTAAAACTATCGTAAATTATGGTTTAATATGTAATTATATACATGAATTTTGATTTTGTGTAATTTTATACATGAAAATTTGATTTGATCTAATTCTTGTAAGTTATTAATGAAATTCTTGATATAATATCATTTTATATTTATATATTTCATACACAAATAGTTATATTTATCCAATATAAAAATAAATTAATTTATTTATTTCTTTCAATGTGTATGATTAAATAAAATTAAAATTTCAAATATATATTTGAATCACAGTTAGAGTTTCATGTGTATAATTGCACTAAAATAAAGTTCATCTATACAATTGCACATTAAATCAAAGTTCATGTATCTCAAAACTATACATGAACTTTGATTTTGTGCAATTTATACATGAAAGTTTTGATTTGATCTAATTCTCACAAATTATTAACACAATTATTGATATAACATCATTTTATGTTTATATATCACATACAAAAATAATTATATTTATCCAATATAAAAATAAACTGATGTATTTATATCCTTCAATATGTATGATTGAATAAAAATTAAAGTTTCATGTATACGTTTGAACCACAATCAAAGTTTCATGTGTATGATTGCACTAATTAAAGTTCATGTATCAAATTGCAAAATGAATCAAAGTTTATATATAATTTTGAAGTTTATCCCTGCTAATTAATATTATTAGAGTTCTATTCAATATATAATTCTATTTTACATCAATAAAACTAGCACGATTTAAAAAATTAGCTGAACTTTTTTTACATCAAATTTTAACTAATAATTATAAATTAAATTATAATTATCATAATTTTTTATATTTTATGCTTAGAGTTCTATCCAAGTAATACTATTTTAAAAGTAAAATTAAAATTGTTAAAGTTTCAAGATAATAAAACTCCTCAAAGATCATCAAATCTTCATCGAACTCTTCCGTACTATCATCGCCTTCCTAGTCAGAAATGATCATCTTCTTTTTCCTTTTTCCTGAAGTAAATTGTGCTCTCTTTGAAGCTCGTAGAACATCAGATGGGTCACGGATGATGATCCTTTTCTCATTTGGTCTTGAACTATGAGTTGCATTAATATTTTTTTGTATATTGTCTTCAATGGTTTTTGCACATAAAACAAAATTGAAGCAAATATTAGCTCACTGGTTATCTAATTTTTAACTAATACTAAGTGATACTACGTGGTCGGATCTTAATACAAGACAACTTGAATTAGTAGATAAACCTAAACATGTCATTAGTTTAACTGGAAATGAGCAAATCAGTTGAAAGGCTAATATGTTATCTATCAAGTCCAATTGGGGAGATGCTTTGTCTTAGGCATCAGTGTGGATAACTCCCAAAAGATAGAGACAAAGATGCAATTGATTGGATGATAGAACATTGGACAGGACCTGAGTGGAATAGATTTTGAATCCGTTTATGGATTTATTCACTTGTAACATTAATAGTGTGGCATACCTTAATCTTGAGTGGATGATGGACTATGCATACCTGACTCATAGACTTTGATATAAGTAAAACTTGAGTTCATATAGATAAGGAACCAAAAGTTGGTGCATTGGGTATATGACTTCTGTCGGATGTAGCATCATCCACAATAGTAGAATTAATAGCCCAAGAAACAGTGTATCCTTTCATTGGTTGTAACGCCCCATGCTTGACCCGAATGTCAGACCCAGGTATGGAGTGCCACAAGTTAAAATCATTGAACTGACAATACCATTTGAAAACCAAAAATCCTAGCTAGGCGGATACTCTTCTTGCTGGAGAGATGTCTCGATATTTTGAAAAACATATGATAAGTTGAAAATGATTTAAAATAATACTACACCACTTATAGTTGGGATATGAGTACTCTACATTTGACAAAAACTTGATGAACATTCACAAGTTTGAATAAAAATGCAAATGAGTTATCACTCAAGTAGTAGTTTAAAGTTCATTTCCAAAGTCTAACAACACATGAAAACAATTTGGTATAAAACCCAACAAGGCAGCACATAACAATTCAAAAATACAAAATAATGTTTTTGAATACAGGTTGTTAAGTTCCAACTGGCGACAACTAACAAACATCCTAATACCCTAGCAATTACATGTTTCACCAAGACAAGATATAGCTCACAAATAAGCCGCAAATCTGATTGAATCCCTACTCAATACGTCCAACCAACGAGGCCTAGAAATAATAGGGTTTAATAGGCTCTATTAGGGTAAGTTTTATATTGACAAAATGGTCTGCCACTTCTAGCAGATACAATACTCCCTGTTCTGAAGTATTTATTGGCGAATACTTCCACAAACAGGCTCACTCCCATGGTGAACACTAGCTGCTTTTGGAGACTCGCATATGTTGGACACGAGGTACAACTGTTCTATGTCTATGCCACATTGATAAGTTATTAAAGTAACATATTTTAATCTTATTCTTAATGTGTTTTTGGATGATTAATTATACAAATTAGTGAATTTGATGCTCCTAATCATTTAAATTCATGTTTTTAGGAGCCACGTGACTTGGGAATTTCCACACAGGCTGGGTACATGCCTCTGTGAGCCACATGGGCTTGATCATGCCCATGTGCCAACCCGTGTCGATTTTGCATCCTACTTCCCAAATACACAGAAAAACTTAATTTTTAGGCTTTCTAAGCATTCTAAAGTCTATAAATACCTATTAGAAAAAGACATAAGGAGGCAATCAGAGAAGATCGAAGAAAACACTTGAAGAACACCATTGAAATCAACTCAGATGTGGATCTCCATCAAGACCAAAGATCTACTTTTAATTTCTTTTGAAGTTTTATTGAGTTTCTTTATGTCTTATTGTTATTCTGATTTTGAGATGTTTTTATTCAGGATTAAGAACTGATTCCCTAGATACTTAGGGAAGATGAAATCTATGATGCATCCTTTTATTTAATTTCTAATTTTAAGCGATAAATACTTGATTCATGTTTTCAATTATGTATGTTAATTTCTTGTTTTAATATTTCTCGGATATTAATTCATGTTTAATGTGCTTATTTCAGTAGAGCAAAATCCCTGTTTAAGAGTAGATCTAGCATAATTGAGTGGAGTTGCATGCAATCTTAGAAATAGGACGACATAAATCTACCAGATTAGAGTCAAATCTAATAGGGAATCTATAGATCGAGTTAATGGGACGATAGAGTTTTAATTAGAAATAGATTTCAATTAATCAACCTAGAGGCAGTTGTTTTTACTCTCGAAAGAGATATTAACATAATTTAGGAATTTCTACGGATCAAGACTGTAACACCCCTTACCCGTATTCAACGTCGGAACAGGATATGAGGCATTATCGGACTTACATCGCAAGCAAACATACAATTCCAAGTCATAAATTTGCATCCAAATTAAAACCGTTTGCATTCAATCTTAAAGTCCCTAATACAAGCCTACGAGGCCCAAAACATGCTTCGGAAGTGGTTCAGGACTAAACCGAGCACTTAGGAAAGTTTTACAAAACTTAGAAAATTTTTGCTATGAATAGGGGTCACATGCTCGTCTAGTTTGGGACACGCCCGTGTGGTTAGGCCGTGTCGTAACACACGCCCATGTCTCTAACCTGTGTAACTCTCTGTTTTGCAAAGCATGAACAAATTGAGGTCACACGGCCAAGTCACATGTGACAGCCCAAAATTGACCCTAGTCGGAATGTGGTTTCGGGACCACAAAACCGAGGTATAAAAATAACTTAAAATTTATTTTGATGCCTATAATATGTGTGTGCTCATGTGTGACATTTTTTGGTGATTGATTTAGTGTTATTAAGGTGAATTTCACTAGAAAGGACTTAGTAGTGAACTTTGAAAGTACGATAGGGAATTGTGTGATGACTAATTAAAGCATGCATGCAAAACAATGGACTTGCATGTCAAATTCCCCTTTTTATAGGTGGTGGCCAGCCATGGCAAGGAATTATGGGCAAAGAAAACATGTTATGACATGTTTTGTTAATGCATGATGTATTAAGTGATAAAATAATTAGATGTGGGAAGAGAAATAAAAAAAATGTGTGTGAGAGTGTAGCAATCCCCATTGCTGCAGTGCAAGTGAAAGAAAAACAAAAAAAAATTGTTCATCCTTGTTCTCTCCTTCTTTTGGCCGAAAATTCTAAGAGGAAGAAGAGATTTTTGCACCATCTTTTGGTTTAGAAGAGATCTAGAAGGAGATTTGGCTAAACTTGCATCAAGATTAAGGTATGTATGAGGTTGTATCATGAGATTCATGCATGTTTTAGTTGCTAACTTGATGTTCATGTTAGCCATGGTTCAAATCCTTGTTGTGCCATGGAAATGGTATTTGGCCAAGGTTGTTATTGTGTTAAAGCCATGCTAAATGTGAAGCTTGCTAATGATGCATGCAATGATGGATTATCTACTCTTGAAATTTCCTTGTAGCAATCTTGAGTAAGACATTGAGTTTTTTTTTTTGTTTAACCATGATTGAAGTTGAAAGGGGCATGATTGTGATGTATTCGGCCATGATGCATTCATGAGCATGGTTCATGCTTCTTGCATGTTAGTTAAAATTTGTGTTTTGGATGGTTATGGACACCTTGAAATTCGGCCTTGCACCTATATGTGTATATATGATTGCACATGATATTTTGATTATGAAGAAAGTGATAAATATGTTGTTTAAAGAAGAAATTTGTTGAAGAATGTTGTGAAATTTGCATGTACATTCGGCCTAGTACACATATGACGTGAATATCTTGCAATTTATTGTTGATTTTGTGCAAGTATGACTAATTATAATCGGCCACATGAGGGGAATTATTGTGCATGCATTCGGTTAGAGGCAAGCTTAATGATGCCTATTCTTGACTTAGGTAATCGGCTACCTTGTTGTGAGCTAAGGCCGAATGTGTGCGTAATTAAAGAAAATTGACTAAAGTGCTTAGTTATGTGATGTTGAGTCAATGATATGTGTATTCGCCAAGGCTAGCAAGGCGAGACTTTAATGAATTGAATTTGTTTGAATTAGCTCAAGAGCTTAGAGGGCCACAATTGGATAAGGGAAGGAAAAAGTGATCGATTAGCCGTCGAAGCCGTTCGACAACATCCGAGGTAAGTCCTCAAGAAATGACCCTACTCAATTATGTGAAATGAAATATGGATGTGTAATGATTATTGATTTATGTGTGTATGAGTATTTGAATGATATCCGGGCTAAGTCCGAAGACATTTATGCTAGTAATTATATCCGGTTAAGACCAAGGCCATTGTGCTAGTGACCACATCCGGCTAAGACCAAGGCATTCGTGCAAGTTGTTAAATCCGGGCTAATACCGAAGGCATTTGTGCAAGTCGTTCTATCCGGGCTAAGACCCAAAGGCATTCGTGCATGTGGTTATATCCGGTTGTATTCCGAAGAAGCTTGGGCTGAAGGTGAGCGTTGGTTGCTGTAATAAATTTAATTAGTACGCTCGAAAGGCCCAAAGGATAAGGTATGTTTATATGTGCATTGGAAAAGTCGATATGTTTGAGTAACATTCGTTCAATCGACTAACGAATTTTCAGCTATTGAATTGGTTGATATCTTGTGAAAGTATACAATGATGAAGTGTGAAGTAAGTATGATTATGTGAATGTGTATTAATGAAATGATTCATTTGGCTATGTGAATGTAATGCTTTAGTTAAAGCTGATTTTATTGCTTGAGACTTACTAAGCATAAAAATGCTTACCCGTTGCTTTGGCTCTCTGTTTTATAGATTTTGCTCGTTAGCGATCGGATTCGGGATCATTAAAGTCGAAGTCATCTACACTATCAAAGCCTCCATTTTGGGTATAATTTTGGTTGAACTTTGAAATGGCATGTATAGGACTACCCTATTGTAGAAGGTCATGTACCTTTCGGTTTTATGTAAGCTTGGATAGCCATGCGAAAATGGCTTATATCGTTGTTAGTATGATTCTATAACCGTTTGTATGATGATCATTATGGGGTATGGAATGGTTTTGAAAAGATTAGCCATTGGAATGGTTAATCATGATCACACTCGTGCTATGTATGCAAAAAAAAAAGGGCCAATTGAATCGTGGAAATCATGAAATAGGTAAAGGTTACCTTGAAAACAGATGCTGGCAGCAGCAGTGGTGTGGTTTTGAAAAATCACCAAAATTTGTAGGAATGGTATTAAATAGTGAATAAGTTATGTAAATGAACCTTGATGAGTCTACTTTCATATGGAAGAAACGAAACGGTCATAGGAGTTACTTGTTAAGAGATATTAAAGTTATTGTGAGACAGGGCCAGAACGGTTTCTGGGTCCCCTGTCGCGACTTTAAAAATTTTCTATAAATTATCCAGATAGAATTAGAAGTCATGCCTTATATGTGAAGATTCCATTTTGAGTATAGTTTCATTAGAAACAAACGGCACCAGTATTAAAGCCCTGTACAGAGAGATATTCAAGTTGTAACGCACGAAGGTCAGAGCAGTCAATCCCTGTAACATGGGTGACTTTAACTAATAAAATGTACCAATTGGCCTGACCAAAAATTCTAGAAATAAATCCAGGGATGGATACATGAGTCTAAATTCAGGTAAAATTTACGGAATCAGTTTCCGAGTTGTGAAACTCGAGATATGCTTTTTAAGGCAACAGTGACGCAGATTTCCAGCTTGTCTGGAAATGTCAAATTGGTCGGTGCAGTATGTGGATTTGGCTCGTTAACCCCTCGCGTCCGACACCGGCGACGGTCTCGGGTTCGGGGTGTTACATCACATGCCCATGTGCTAGGCCGTGTGGTTAATTTAATTTTCATAAAATAGGTGCAGGCTTCATACGGTCGGGACACACATCCGTGCTTAAGGCCTTGTCCCTCACACGGCTGAGATACACACCCATGACTCCATCCGTATGCTCAATTCTGAGCATTCTATTTATCTAAATTAAGGTGAAGGGGACACACGGCCGGAACACATGCCCATGTGCCAGACCGTGTGTCACACACGGCCTAGACACATGCCCGTGTGTCTACCTGTGTGGATAAAATAAAGGCTATTTACCAAGCCATTTGTCACCCTCATTTCCACCTACACACACAAGTTCAATGGCATAAATCATGATATACTTAGGGAACCAAACATCCACAACGCAAGGCCAAATTATGTAATTTCATTATCCACACTCAATATATTTACAACACCATAACTTTGTCAAACCAAATCATACCAACTCACAATCTTGAGTTTCTTTTAGAAAATTTTTAACAATCTTTTCAGATTA
Organism: Gossypium arboreum; assembly: GCF_025698485.1. Lineage (NCBI taxonomy): Eukaryota > Viridiplantae > Streptophyta > Magnoliopsida > Malvales > Malvaceae > Gossypium > Gossypium arboreum. Next base: position 64,072,810 of record NC_069074.1, on the reverse strand, counting down.
TGGTAATCATGTTTGGACTTTTTTTCCAAGTTTTCTTTCTTGGAGGGGAAATTATAGTCACTTGAAGGGGTTGTGGATTCTTCGTGTTTACAAGGCTTCTTAGGACTTTTACACGCCACGTTTTATCTTTTCCATTTATCTTTTTTATTTGCTTCCTTATTATTCTAATAATTAATTTATTATCTTATTCTAGTTATTTATTTTAATTGTTTTATTTGACTTGGTTTTGATTTCGGTTCAGGTTGTGTCAAAATCCAAATTTCTTTCCGAACGTCTAGAGCCCTAAGTCAAATCCGCAACTTTGACAAACTTTACGATCCTTTTCCATATTCATCTACCTCATTCTTTATCATTTGGTATCATATTTTGGTGTTCTAGGTGTTCTTTTTATTTTTATAAACTAATTTATAGCAAACGATCTCAAAACAACTTTTTTTTACCTTGACAGTTTTCGAAAAAAATATTTTTTAGTGGGTAAACATTTTTCAAATGATCTAAAATTTTACATACTATTTCTTGGAACTATTTTAGAGTATAAAAAATATTTCCCACAAAAAAAGTGATGGAAAATGTATAGAAAAAAAAAGAACATATGAAAAAAAAGAAAAAAAGAGAAGATAATATGTGGGTTGAATATTGTGCCAAAACTTTCCAGATTAGATTTAAATTATTTGAGGAGGCTCTAGATTAAATTTCATAATTTTTAGAAATCAGGAACACCTCGAACGAAGTTTATTAAGTTGCTTTGCAATTTTTCGGGTTTTCGGGTTTCAGCAATTTTCATTAACTCTTAGCCGTAAGTTTTCATTTATTTTTTTGCTTTTTATTGTTCCTTTATGCATTTTAACACTTTATTGGTTCTTAGATGAATAGGTTAAAGCACGTTCCACATTCTGTAACACCCCAAACCCGGCCCAGACGTTATGACCAAATCTGACAATGTTACATAATAAGGTGTTTGAAAACTAAGTTTCTACAATAAATCCATTTCCGTTTAATTACTTTTCTTATCTCTTATTAATTCCAAAATCCTTACTCGGTCAATCGATTGTTTTAAATATAATTCATTGCGGAAGCTTTTAAAACCATTTTGAGTAAATAGTGTGTTTAGAGAAAACTTTGCTTTTTCGAAAACCAAGTTTTCCTATGTCTAGCAGTTATAAATCCATAAAAATAAATAAAAACAAAATTTAAGCAAAAGTCCCAAAAAGTCCCCAAATTACATCCAAATAAACCACGGTAGCTAAATCCATAAATCATAAATTATAAATCGTAAAAGTCCAAAAATTGTGGTCACCATTGAGTCCTCCGCCGCCCGATCTGTTTAGGTTTGGGGATTACCTGTGCACATTAAACAAAGAGGGGTGAGTTTACATAAACTCAATGTGTAATCCCACAGAAAACAAACAACAGTAAATATAATGCACCGTAAAAAATAGTCTTGGGCCTAAGCCCCTTTCAGTATAAGTATGTACAAAGGCCTTAGTCTATCACAGTATCAATAACAGATATACAATATTCAGTAACAAAGTCCTACCCAACTAGCCTCTACACACCATCTCCATCCAACCCTACACTCCATGTGAGGATTAAATCAACCCACCCATCCCTACACTCCAGGTAGTACCGAATGTGGCACAAAATAGTAGTTTACAGCTGAGCTGCCAGTATATTAGGCTTAAGAGCCTTTCAGAACACTTCCTCCAAAAAAAATCAACCCAACCCCATGCAATGCAACATGCAATACATGACATGCTATCTCATGATATCAGTACATATGATCAATAAATGTATACATGCATACTATCATCATACTCAATATATATCTGTCAATCAGTTAGTTCACACAATTAGGGGTCCAAGTAATGCTTACCGACCTTATAGTAGGTTCACAATCGACTTGGGCGACTCGTGCAACCTTAGCAATCAATTAGGTGAAAATGGGCTCACATGCCCATGTGGCCTACTCGTGTGGTGCACATGTCCGTATGGCCCACACGGCCCAAATCGGCCTTGGCCGTGTGGATCACATGCCCTGACCCAAAATCCCACACGTTCGTGTGGTTTACCCGTGTAGACCCACACGGCCCAAATTAGTCTAGCTTGTGTGTCGTACACGGCTTCCTTGGCCATTACATGGCCGTGTCTTGCACGGCCTGGCCTGGCCTCGTCGATCACATGCTCGTGTTAGGGCAAACAGCCTACCACATAGGCGACCACAAGCTCATGTGGCATCGACAGTGGGGTTTTTGGCTTTTGCTGAAACCCTATTTTCTACACAATCGGGTACACACTTGGTATCATTGTTGCTAAAACAATCCCTGAGCACTCCAGAACCTAAAACCTGACATTCGAACACCCAATTTCAGTAACATTATCAACACTTAAATGGGATTGTAACGAGACACTCACCCATTAACTATCGATAACCATACCTTTGATCGAAACGAGAATTCCACGCATTTAACTCGTTGATTGGGAATTATACACAATCCCTTGATTAACTCCTAAACACCAAAAGGAAACCCCTCTTAGAAAGTATTCAGAAAAATGTTTAGATTAGCAAAAGTCGAAACTTACCAATAATGCGCAAAAGCTAGATTAACGAGTCATGAAAATTCAGAAGTAGATGGGAAAAAACAGAAAGACGATAGCAAGGGAACAAAAGGGGCAGCAGCAAAAAAGAAACAACAAGAGAAAGAAAAAGGGGAAGTGGTAGAGTGAATGGTCAGTTCTTTACTGAAGAGAGAAATTTTTTGGGAAAATTGATTTACTCAAATCCCACTACCTACACTATCTCAACCACCCACTTTTCAGATTTTCGGTACAACTCAAACTCTTAGCCACCAAACCGAGCAAAAATAATCTCTTTTTCCCACTCAGGGATTCGAACACAAGGCCTACAACAAACCCACACTCCCCCTAACCACTAGACTAGCAGGCCTATTCTGTTATAAACTTACCAACAATTATGTATAAGCCTATTGAACTAGTATCAGGCTTAATTCCAAAATAACCCAAAATTTCTCAAAAGCAAAGCTTGAACTTGGGACCTCACACACACACCCGAAACACTTAACCACTGTAGCAAATACACAGTTGTCACATTTTCACAATAACAAAAATAAGAATTTTGGGGCGTTACAACTCTACCCCCTAAAAGAAAATTTCGTCCTCGAAATTTATCTGATCAAAATAGATGAGGATACTTCAGGCGTATCGCATCCTCAGGCTCCCACGTGGCCTCCTCAGTGCTATGACTCCTCTACAACACCTTCACAGGTGGGATAGACTTCCTCTGAAGAACCTTTACTTCGCGATCCAGAATCTGAACCGACTCCTCCTTGAAGGTCAGATCTGGCCTAACCTCAATCTCCTCAACAGGGACAATATGTGAGGGATCAGAGCGGTAGCGCCTCAACATAGAAACGTAGAACACATCTTGAATACGGTCTAACTCTAGAGGTAGCTCCAACTGATAAGTGACCAGTCCCACTCATTTTAGAATTCGGTACGGCCCAATAAACTTAGGCTCAACTTGCCTTTACGACCAAACCTCAGAATCTTTTTCCATGGCGAGACCTTGAGAAATATGAAGTCCCTCACAGAATACTCAATCTCACGTCTTTTCAGATCCGCATAAGATTTTTGTCTGCCCGATGCCGCTTTCAGTCAATCCCAAAAATCTGACCTTGTCCTTAGTCTCAGAAACCAACTCAGGACCTAGAACACGTCGTTCACCCAACTCAATCCAACACAAAGGAGCGTGACACTTACGACCATACAGAGCCTTGTATGGTGCCAGTCCCACTCACTTCAGAATTCGGTACGGCCCAATAAACTTAGGCTCAGCTTGCCTTTACGACCAAACCTCAGAATCTTTTTCCATGGTGAGACCTTGAGAAATACGAAGTCCCTCACAGAATACTCAATCTCACATCTTTTCAGATCCGCATAAGATTTTTGTCTGCCCGATGCTGCTTTCAGTCAATCCCGAAAATCTGACCTTGTCCTTAGTCTTAGAAACCAACTCAGGACCTAGAACACGTCGTTCACCCAACTCAATCCAACACAAGGGAGCGCGACACTTACGACCATACAGAGCCTTGTATGGTGCCATCTAAATGTTAGACTGGAAATTGTTATTGTAAGCAAACTCCGCTAGCGGCAGATTCTCCTCCCAATTGCCTCGGAATTTGATAACACAGCTTCTCAACATATCCTCTAGTATCTGAATCACCATCTTCGATTGACCATCGGCTGAGGATTGAACGCAGTACTGAAGTCTAACCTTGAACCCAGAGCTTCATGTAGCTTTTTCCAAAACCGAGACGTGAAGCGAGGATCCCTATTAGAGATAATCGAAACTGGTAAACCATGTAGTCTCACTATCTCAGAAATATAAAGCTTCGCCAACTTCTGTAGAGAATAATTTGTCCTAACCAATATGAAGTGTGCAGACTTGGTCAATCTATCCACGATGACCTACATTGAATCCTTTTCAGTAGGTGTTAAAGGCAACCCACTAACAAAATCCATCGTTACTCGTTCTTATTTCAATAATGGAATCTTAACTGGTTGCAGGAAACCTTAAGGAAATTGATGCTCAGCCTTAACCTACTGACATGTCAGACATCTAGCTACAAAATTAGTAACCTCTCACTTTAATCTTGGCCACCAATACAGCTCTTGAAGATCTCGGTACATCTTATTCCCACCATGGGGCATAGCATAAGGGCTACTATATGCCTCTCTTAAATCAGGATCATTCGGCACACATATTCAGCATCGAAAACACAACACACCCTCAGAGTTTACCCAAATTCCATAGTACTAACACTCTCAATCTGTCAGAATCGAAGACCCAAAAACTCATCCTTTAGCTGTTTACCCTTAATTTTCTCGATCCAAGTTGGTTTGACTTGCAACTCAGCTAACAAACTCCTATTGTCAAACAAGCTAAGTCGAGCGAACATCGCTCTCAGATCAGTCATAGCCCTACGACTCAATGCATCGGCCACAATATTGGCCTTGCTAGGATGGTACTCAATGGTACAGTTATAATCCTTAAGTAGCTCAATCCATCTACGCTACCTAAGATTCAACTCATTTTGAGTCAAGAGGTACTTAAGGCTTTTGTGATCAGTATAGATAATGCATTTCTCACCATACAGATAGTGCCTCCAAATTTTCAAAACGAAAACCACGTCAGCCAATTCCAAATCATGCATCTGATAGTTAGCCACATGTATCTTGAGCTGACGAGACGCATATGCCATAACCTTACCATCTTGCATTAGCACGCAACCCAAACCAACATGCGATGCATTGCTGTACACTACGAACTCCTTTCTAGATTATGGCTGTATCAGAATAGGAGCATCAGTCAGTACAGTCTTGAGCTTCTCGAAGCTTTCTTGCTGTGCATCAGTCTAGACAAACGGTACCTCCTTACGTAGTAGCTTAGTTAAGGTGTTACAATCAGTAAGAAACCTTCCACAAACCGTCTGTAATAATCTGCCAACCCCAGAAAGCTGCGGATCTCAAACAGATTCCTAGGCTGCTTCCAATCCAATATAGCCTCAATCTTTTGAGGATCCACTTGAATCCCCTTAGCAGAAACCACATGACCCAGAAAAGTTACTTCATATAACCAGAACTCGCACTTGCTGAACTTAGCATAGAGCTGTTTTTCCCTCAAAATCTAAAGAATAATCCTAAGGTGCTCGTCATGCTCCTCCTCAATCCTCGAATAAACCAATACGTTGTTGATGAGCACTACCACAAACGGGTCCAGATAGGGCTAAAATACTCGGTTCATCAGATCCATCAAAGATACCTGTGTATTAGTCAGTCGAAATAGCATCACTAGGAACTCGTAGTGACCATAACGAGTCCTAAACATCATCTTATGTATGTCAGCCTCCTTAACTCTTAACTGATGGTACCCAGACCAGAGATCAATCTTAGGGGATACTGAAGCTCCTCGAAACTAGTCAAATAGATCATCGATCCTTAGTAATGGATAGTTGTTCTTGATGGTCAGCTTATTCAGTTACCGGTAGTCAGTATACATCCTCATGGATCCATCCTTCTTCTTAAGAAATAGTACCAGTGCTCTCCACGGAGACACACTAGGGTGGATGAACCCACAATCCAACAACTCCTAAATTTGAGCCTTAAGCTCCGTAAGTTCTTTCGGTGCCATTTGATAGGGAGCGATGGACACCGGAGCTGTACCTAGAAGAAGCTCAATCCTAAAATCCACTTCTTGATTCAAAGGTAAACCCAATAGCTCCTCAGGGAAGATGTCTGGAAAATCCCTTACAGTGCGGATATCTTTTACAGTAGAGTCCCTAGAAGCGAAAACACTTACGTATGCCAAGTACGCCTCACATCCCTTACAAACTAGTTTCTCAGCTACCAATGCAGAGATCACATTAGATAAGTAGTTCTGGCATTCTCCAATCACGAATACCTTATTATTTCCCTTAGTTCTCAAGACGACCCTCTTAGTTGCACAGTCCAGACTGACGTGGTGCTTGACCAACCAGTCCATCCCTAGAATTAGATTGAACTCCCCAAACATAAGCTCCATTAAGTTAGCCAAGAAGTCGCCCCTTGAACCTCTAACGGTACATCTCTAAATAGCTTATTAACCCTTATAGACTGCCCCAACTTTCTCAGTACAGTAACCTCACTCGTAGTGCTCTCAACCAAAATCCCTAAGTTTTCACATATGTTGCTAGTTATGCATGAGTGAGTAGACCGTATGTCTATCAATGCAAGATATGGTATATCAAGAATTAGAAATGTACTGGTGACGATGTCAGAAACATCTCTGTCCTCTCGATGATGTGTAGCATAAACTAAAGCAGGCTGCCTCACCTCAGTCTATCCAACAACTCTGCCCGATGCTCTCTGTCCATGGCCCATACCATGACCACCCCTAACCTGACCATGGCCTCTCGGTGGCTACTGTGCGCCCTCTGTGGCTGTGCAGTATAGTACCCTGAGCTTGCATCTGATTGGCCCTCAATGGACACTCTCTAATACGGTGATCCAATGATCTACACTTCAGACATGCCCTAGTCCTCTTCCAATACTTGGCTTGATGGCATCTACCACAATCTCCATATAGCTATAATCCAGTAGAAGCAACAGGGGGCCTAGCTCTAACTGGCCCATCGAATCTGGCCTTTTTCTTAGGCCTTTGTACAGAACTTGAGGGCTCTGAATCCCTCTTGTTCTTTCCCCTCTCTCTATCTCTGTTTTGGCGCTCAGCACGTTTAACCTCCTCGGCGATCTTCTTCTTCTCAACCAGGATAGAAAAATCTTGCTCCCTCTGCGGAGCTATCAAAACTCTCAAATTATTTCTGAGGCCATTCTCGAAGTGGACACACCTCTCATACTCTGATTCCACCATACCTCGCATATAACAGTTCAATATTAGGAACTCAGCCTCATGCTTGGCTACTGATCGATCCTCCTGAGTGCCACAGATCAATCTTAGGAATTCAGAAACTCCTTTCTACGAGTATCCACATAACTGACTCCCACATATTTCCCTTGGAAGGTGGTCTTAAAGAACTCTTAAGTCAATCGTTTGGGCTTAGTGCGCTCCTTAACAGTCAACCACCACTGGTAAGCCTCATTATGTAGCAGCGAGACTACACCCTTTAATTTCTGCTCAGGGGTTGCAATCTAGATCATCCATGATCCTCTCTGTGGCCTCAATCTAGTACTTGAACACATTAGGGGTGACTCCAGTGACACCCCTAAAAAGCTCAACTCCATTGGACCGGAGTTGTTTGGTAACCGACTCACAGCCCCCAAATCCAGTATTAGGCCCAACGACCCTCTTGAATATCCTTAGCATAGCCTGGGACAATGCATCGTCCCCAACCATGCGATCTTGAAACCTAGTCTCTGTAGCAGGTGACACTGGCATCTCACTTGTGCCCAGATTTGGCATACTACCCAGTGAAGAGGACTTAGCTCGAACCCCTCTACAGCCTCTACCTTGGCCTCTAGTACCTCATCTGCGGATACTTCATGCGCTCATCCCAGATTCGAGATTTTATCTACATTAACAGTTTTATGAATTAGTTACAGTTTCGATATTTATTAGTAGATGTTTTACATAAACAGTTTCAGAAATTCAAAGTGGTTTTCACAAATCGCAATTTCTATCAGTTTTGCTATAGTCTCAGTATGCATCATCTAGAGTGTTTTCAATTTTAACTTATCACGGTTTCAGAATCGGCGCCAAAGACTCGGTGTACCACATACTAAGTCAAATGATTTTAAATAATTTTGAGATTGCTTTTTTAAAAATCAATTTTTGAAACCCAAAATCCAAAGCCGAGTTTTGCAACCTAGCTCTGATACCACTAAATGTAACACCCCAAACCTAACTCAAACATTATGTCTGAATCTGGCAATGTCACATAATAGGGTGTTTGAAAACTAAGTTTCTACGGTAAATCCATTTCCGTTTAATTACTTTTCTTATCTCTTATTATTTCCACAATCCTTACTCGTTTAATCAATTGTTTTAAACATAATTCACTGCAGAAGCTTTTAAAACCATTTTGAGTAAATAGTTTCTTTAGAGAAAACTTTGCCTTTTCGAAAACTGAGTTTTCCTATGTCTAGCAGTTATAAATCCTTTAAAATAAATAAAAACAAAATTTAAGAAAAAGTCCCAAAAGTCCCCAAATTACATCCAAATAAATTACGGTAACTAAATCCATAAATCATAAATTATAAATTGTAAAAGTCTAAAAACTATGGTCACCATCGAGTCCTCTGCCGCCCGATCCGTTTAGGTCTGGGGATTACCTGTGCACATTAAACAGTAAGGGGTGAGTTTACATAAACTCAGTGTGTAATCCCATAGAAAATAAACAACAGTAAACACAGTGCATCGTAAAAAATAGTCTTGGGCATAAGCCCCTTTCAGTATCAGTATCAGTATGCACAAGGGCCTTAGCCCATCATAGTATCAATAACAAATATACAATATTCAGTAACAAAGTCCTACCCAACCAGCCTCTACACACCATCTCCATCCAACCCTACACTCCATGTGGGGATTAAATCAACCCATCCATCCCTACACTCTAAGTAGGACCGAATGCGATACAAAACAGTAGTTTGCAGTTGAGTTGTCAGTATATTAGGCTTAAGAGCATTTCAGTACACTTCCTCCAAAAAAAATCAACCCAACCCATACATGACATGCTATCTAATGATATCAGTACATGTTATCAGTAAATGTATACATGCATACTATTATCATACTCAATATATATCCATCAATCAGCCAGTTCACACAATTTGGGGTCCAAGTAATGCTTACCGACCCTATAGTAGATTCACAGTTGACTTGGGCGACCCGTGCAATCTTAGCAATCAATTCGGTGAAAATGGGCTCACACACCCATGTGGCCTGCCTGTGTGGCCCACACTTCCAAAATTGGCCTTGGTCATGTGGATCACACTGCTTGGCGCAAAGTCCCACATGACCCAAATTAGTCCGGCCCGTGTGTCGCACATGACTTACCTGGCCATCACATGGCCGTGTCTTGTATGCAGGCCTGGCATCGTCAATCACACGCCTGTGTTAGGGCACACAGTCTACCACACAGGCGACCACACGCCTATTTGGCATCGACAGTTGGGTTTTCGACTTTTGTCAAAACCTCGTTTTCTACACAATCGAGTACACACCTAGTATCAATTGATGCTAAAACAACCACTGAGCGCTCTAGAACCTAAAAACTGACATTCCAACACCCAATTTCAGTAACATTATCAAAACTTAAACTAGATTGTAACGAGACACTCACCCATTAACTATCGATAACCATACCTTCGGTCAAAATGAGAATTCCATGTACTTAACTCGCCAATTGGGAACGATATATTCCTAAACACCAAAAGGAAAGCCCTTTTAGAAAGTATTTAGAAAAACGTTTAGATTAGGAAAAGCTGAAACTTACCAATAACACGCAAAAGTTGAACTAACGAGTCACGAAAATTCAGAAGTAGATGGGAAAAAATAGAAAGACGGCAGCAAGGGAACAAAAGGGGAGGCAGCAAAAAGGAAACAACAAGAGAAAGAAAAATGGGAAGTGGCAGAGAGAATGGTCAGTTCTTTTCTGAAGAGAGAAATTTTTTAAGAAAACTAATTTACTCAAATCCCACTACCTACACTATCTCAACCACCCACTTCCTAGATTTTCGGTACAACTCAAACTCTCAGCCACCAAACTGAGCAAAAATAATCTCGTTTGCCCACGCAGGGATTCGAACACAAGACCTCCAGCAAACCCACACTCCCCCTAACCACCAGACTAGCAGGCCCATTCTATTATAAGCTTACCAACAATTCTACTTTCAAGAATTTGAAAGCTTCTTATGCTATTAATAAGTTACTGCCAAAACATGCTACGACTAAACCTTTTGAGTGGAAAAATGAGGCTCCTACAAAACATTCTTCTAAATCTTCCAAGCAACTCATTTCTACTAATTTTTCACCAAAACAACAAAGAGCTTGTGACATTGAATGTTTTACGTATAAAGTGCATGAACACTATAGTCGTGATTGTGACAACACGAGACTTTTATTAGTCAAAGAAGACAGCAAAATTTGTGAACCAAAAAAAATGATAATGAGAATTTTTTCCTTGAATCTATAAAGATAGATAAAATAGAAACGTCATGTTCTCCTACTGAGATATATTGTACTGAATTGAATATTCATAATACTTGTAAGGGGGATATGGGAAGTGAGGAAGAATCATGTGAAAAGATAGAGAGAAAAGAGACCTTAAGTGATAAAAGTCTACTTGATGGTCCAAATTTGGTGAGTGAAAATCCATATGAGTTTAATTGGAGAGTTCTCAAGTGGAAAAAGTAAATAAAAATCAAGAAAATAACCATACAAAAGTGATGAGTGATTCTGTTTTAACTAACCCTAACTCAAATTTATTTAGTGGTGTTTTTTCATTATAGGACTTCAAAGATCCATTGATGAACTTTCAATTATATTACTCTACCATCGATAGACAATTTTACTTGTGGGAAAAAGGTAAGTTGAATATTGATAATTCCCAATAAGTGCTATAAGGTAAAGAATGTAAGGAAACATAAATTAATTTATGAATGTATACATTGAATGTTTTTGATAAGTATGATACTGATTTTGTTTGTCAAATATTTCCTCACAACATGTTTTCTCGTTGGTCAAATTTCATTAAATCTTGGTTTGAAAGTTCAACTGATTTTATGGGTTTATCGACCTTTGTAAAGGTTAAAAATAGTAATTATGTTGCGTCAAATAGATTTTTTAAAGCATTTATTATATTTCCTCTTGCAACAAAATTTTCTATCTTGAACTTTAACGATGAATTTTTACATAATAATATTAATTTATTTTTATTTTTATAATTATGTGAAATTCTTGACTTATCGTTGGAAATTCTTATGGATGACCATGCATATTCAAAGAAAGCTATAGGTTATTTTTTACTTGAACACTCAAATCAGTAATATTTCTTTGTTTAGTGTTGATAGTTTGTTTTTGAAGGAGAGATACTTGATCCATGATGATTTGGGAAATCAAAATCATATCTTTGATCCTGGAAATAGTTTTGGTGCACAAGAAGGCTTAGGTAAGTATTTGTTTCATTTTGTTGTTATTTATTCTAATCAGTTTTCATTTTGTATAGCTAAAGATTCGGGGATGAATCTTCTTGAGGAAGGGGGGGAATGATGTGAGTCTCAAGGCCCAATTTTAAACCCATGAATGTGATGGGTTCACACTACCTCAAAACCCAAAAACAATGTCAAAGTCTAGTCAAATCAAATCAGGGTTTGACCAAATACAAGATTCGAGGACAAATCTTTACTAGGAAAAGGGGAATGATACATGCACGGATGGGGTGAAATTTATTAAATTCCATTCACCGAAGTTGCCAATTTTGAAGCTTGAGAAATTAGTAGACTTGCGATGACTTTTTGGACGGGATTCTAGCATTTTTGGATTGATATGTCTCATCGCATTTGAAGGTATATCTTTTAGCTTTGAAATGTAATTTGAATGATTTGATTTTGAGTTCGGGAGCCCAAGTTATGACCGTTTTAGTGAATACTGTGCGAGTAGAATTTCTGAACAGGATTATGATGGGAATTACAAGTTTGGGGCTTTTAATTAGAGTTTAAATCATATTGGGTTCGAATTTTTGGCTTAATTTTTATCATATATGAGCCCAATATTGTATTTATTAGTTCTTATTTTTAATTTATTATTATTATTATATTCGAATTTTTATAATTATTAAGTATTTTGAGTTATTTAGGAGTTTTATGTTAACAAGAAAATTTAGTTTTAAACTAGTTCTTGTTTAGATTAAATTAGAGTTCTAGTATACTTAAGAGTTTTATTTAGATTTATTTAGCTAGCCTATATATAGGCCTTTGCATTGTACACAATTTATTCAATTCATTATTATTCAAATTCCTTTTTTAGTTTATAAATTCTCTTTGAGTTTTATTTTTTTAAGAATTTCTCTTGAGTTTCTTTTAGAAGAATTTTAACAATCTTTTCAGATTGTGGGGATTATCTTCAAACTTTTTCTTGCCAAGTTTTCTGTAACATCCCAAAATAGGGCCTAAATGGAATAGTGGTTGTGAAACCACGAATCCTAGGTCAAAAAAAATTTATTCCGATTAATTTTTAAGGTTTATTCATTGATTGAATAATTGTGTGAAAATTTCGTGAAGAAATTTTTTGTATAAGTGCCTAATTTGATAATTAGGACTAAATTGTAAAATTAGAAAAATGTGTGTTCTAGATAATAAAGGGGATTTAATTGAAATGGGTTCTTAAAGTGGATGTCCTTATTTAGTAATTAGACCATTATATTTAAGTTTGGACAACAATGGGCAAGGATGGGACGAATTTGAAAGAAAAGCCTTTAAGGGCATTTTGGTCATTTAGTAATTAAAAGAATTAAAAAGGGAAAATAAAGCCAAAATTGGTCCATCTTCTTCATGGAGGCCGAATATAGCATGGGGGAAGCCATGGTTAGGGTTTCCAAGCTTTCAGAACTAAATAGTAAGTCCGTTCTAGCCTCGTTTTTAATGTTCTTTACATTTTTGGAGTCCCGATAACTTGATTAAGCTTATTCTAGCAATAATTTAACCTAGGGTTTATATTTGGAAAAATACCCATTGGTGAAATGTGTTTATTTTGATGTTTTATGGTAGAATATGAACTTGAAATTGTGTTAAATAACTTTTGCTAAGCGGTTTTACGTGAAAATTAGTGAAACGACATAATCGGTAAAAATACCTAATGTTCATAAGTACATGTTAGAGTGAGAATTTGATGTTTCCATATAAGGGAAAAATGATCAGAATGTCATAAAACATAGGAAAATTGGATGAAGTTTAATTTTCGAGCCTTGGGGAAAAAGTGTAAATATGTAAAAGTTTAGGGGCAAAATTATAATTTTTTCAAAGTTTGAGTTAGGGAATGTTTTGAATAGTACTTTAATTAAATAAGTGAAGTGTGATGTTTTAGATCCTAAAAAGTGAGATTTGGACCTAGAACGGGAGAAATATCGAAAATCGAGAAAGTTGGTAAAATGGTTGTTTTGGTATCGAGGTAAGTTCATATGCTTAATAAGCATTTAATTATACATATTTGAATGATAAATTGATATTTTGGCCATAAATACATTAGTATTGAGTTTCAGATATAATGATTAATGTTTGATAATAATTCGATATTGGAAAGAGAACTTGTGTAATTTATATGTAAGACCATATTTTGTAGTATGTCTTTGTATAATAACAAGAAAGTATTGGCTAGCATAGTTTGATGAGAATAAGTTAAGTTGATGATATGATGAGATTGAGAATGTAACTATGTAAGTTGAGTAGCATTTTATTATTATGCAATTATTGTTATTAGTATTGTTATTATTGAGTTTTGCGACTAACCTTGAGAATTTGAGCAAGTATGTTTCAGCTATGACTTGACAAGGCATTGATATCTCAAAGTCCATGGTTGTACCATGGCAATTAAGGAAGAATTGAAAAAAAACTCCATATTCATAACATGGCATTTAAGGAGGAATTGGATGTTAAGGATACCATGTAAGACCATGTCAAGACATGGCATTGGTAAGGCAAGGATCCCGTGTAAGACCATGTTAAGACATGGCATCGGCATTGATTAAGGACTCCATTTAAGACCACATCAAGATGCATTGGCACTAAGACAAGGATATCATGTAAGACCATATTTGGAACATGGCATTTGGTAAGACAAGGATACCATGTAAAACCATGTTTGGAACATGGCATTTGGTAACACAAGGATACCATGTAAGACCATGTTTGGAACATGGCATTTGGTAAGATGAGGATAACATGTAAAACCATGCAAAGGCATGGCATTAATAGGTTCTTTAAGGCAAGGAAATCATGTAAGACCATGTCAAGACATGGCATTGATGAGTTACTATAAGGAAAAGGTCCCATGTAAGACCATGCCAAGGTATGGCATTGGTGATTTCATAAGGAAAGGATACCACGTAAGACCATGTCAAGACATGGCAATGGTAAGTTCAAAAAGGAAAAGGTTCCCTAGTAATCCAAAAAGTAAGTCAAAGAAACGACAAGGTGAGAACATGAAGAAACATGTATGCATTTAAGCTTATTTAATATTAAGATTGTAAGTAATTGAGATTATCAAGTATTAAGTAAGTGATGAGTTTTCAGTTATACTTGTGACACTTTATGACATGATTGGCAATATGCCTATATTATGAAAGAGTACTCATGTGTTATGTGACATGTTGCAGGTATGTAAGCAAGCTATTAAGTAGGGTGCCTTTTGTATTTTGAGCCTTTGGTAAGGTTACCAATGAGTAAGATGAGAAAGTAAGAACTAAATATTATTTAAGCAAATTATAACAACATAGTAGTAAGCTAAATTGATTGCTAATGCTTATTATTTTACATTTGAACTTACTAAGCTATATAAGCTTACTTCTTTCGCTTTCCCATGTTTCAGAGTACTTAAAAGCAAGCTCGGGTTGGAGGTCGTCGGAGATCACTTCACACTATCGACTATCAAGTTACCAAATGGGTATCTTTGTTTACAAAAGTTTTAGTTTATGGCATGTATAGGGACTTAGTCATTTTGTGTGTATGTCCTTATGATATGGCTAAAGAATGGTATGTAAATATTTGATAATGATTAGCTATTGAAATGGCTAATGAAGAACATGTTTAGGTGTTATGTATGCCTAAATGGTAGTTAATACAAAGAAATCATGTAAAAATGAATGTAGCATTAAAATAGTATTGAACAGCAGTAGTGATGTGACTTTGAAAAATCACCAAGAATAGTAGAAATGGAATTGGGTAATGAATGGGATATATAATTAAAGCTTATTGAGTCTATTTTCATATGAAAGAAACAGATAAGCAAAAGAAGTGTATATTAAGAGATATTTAAATTTTAGTGAGATAGGGTCAGAGCAATTTCTGAATCCACTATTCTGACTCTATAAATTCACTAAAAACTGTAATAAAATAATTAGAAGTTATAGTTTATATTTATAAATTCCTTAGTGAATCTACTTTCAAGAGAACAAACGGCATGGTTATTCAAATTCTGTACAGGGAGAAAATTGATTCGTAGTGAGAGAGGTTAGAGTAGTCGAGTAGTGAAATAGGGGAAACTTTAACTAATAAACTATACTAATTGGCTAGACCAAAAATTCTGGAAAAAAGTTATTGAAAAGATATATGAGTCTAGTTTCAGGGAAAATTTTAAAAGAAAATTTCAATTGCATGTTTTAGGGTATCGAAGGCCCCTTTTAGGGACATATTGAATTAATGTAAATAAATTAATTTTAAAAGCAAATTTTATGCCCCAAATTAGTAAGTTAAGTCAGGTAACGCCTCGTGCACAACTCCCGGCGACGGCCTCGGTGAAGGGGTGTTACATTTTCTTTCTTGGAGGAAAAATTAGAGCCGCTTGAAGGGGGTTGTGAATTATTCGTATTTCCAAGGCTTCTTAGGACTTCTAAATACCATGTTCTATCTTTCCATCTATCTTTTTATTTTCTTCCTTATTGTTTTAATCATAGATCTATAATTCTATTTTAATTATCTTAGTTATTTATTTTAATTATTTTATCTAACTTGGATTTGATTACGTTTCAAGTTGTGTAAAAGAATTCAAGTTTTTTTCCGAATGTCTAGAGTCCTAAGTTAAATCCACGACTTTGAAAAACTTTGAAATTGGGCCTTGAGACTTGTATCATTAGAGTAAGAGTGGGATGGACGACACACCCTAGTATTACTACTAGGGTTGTTGCGCTACTCATGTTACATGAAGGGTTTTGGGCCTCTCTCTCATCGGGTCAAAATACGAGTACTTCTTAAGCCTTTTGATCAATACTTTGTAATGTGATTCAGCCTAATTCGGTTTCTCTATTTCCCAAAATAAATTTTAAAATTCTATACTAAACAATTTTCTTATCCCTATTTTACCCTTAGTAAAATTGACAATTTTACTCTTGGTAAAATTTCGAGAAAATATGTTTAATATTTCATAACTCAATATATTCACTGTGACCAAATGATTTTTTTTTTCATTTTTGGGCTTCAAAATAGCTCAAAAACATAAATTCATTTTTTTAGTCATTTTAAGTAATCCATATAGATTTGCAAATGAATCATTTCCATTTCTATTTCCATTTTGGAAACCTATATTTATTTCCAAATGATTTCATTTTTCCATTTCGGGAAAAAACCATATGCATTACTGAATGTTTCTTATTTCTCTTTTCCTATTCATTCTGTTCATTTCTATTCAAACACACAATTCATTTATAGTTTCAACGAGCTAGCTGAGGGACCGATTAGACATATGTAAGTAGGGATCAAAATGATTTATAAATAAATTCCAGCTTTTCGCCTAATAATTTAAAACTCATTTATTCATGAAGTCATTCTGTAACACCCCTTACCCGTGTTCGACACCGGAACAGGGTACGAGGCATTACCAGGCTTAAACACAAGCAAACATACATTTTCGAACCATGAATTTTTGTCCAAATAAAACCATTTGCATTTAACCATAAAGTCCCTAATACGAGCCTACGAGGCCCAAAACGAGCTTTGGAAGTGGTTCGGGACTAAATCGACAACTCGGGAAAGTTTTACAAAACTTAGAATTTTTTTGTCCTAAATAGGAGTTACATGCCCATGTGGATTTGGGACACGCTCGTGTGGGCAGGCTGTGTGGGCACACAGCCTATGTCCCAAACTCGTGTAACTTTCTATTTATCACCAAAGAACAAATTGAAGACACATGACCAGGTCACACGCTCGTGTGCTAGGCCGTGTGGTCGATTTAGAATTTATGAATTATCATAAAATAGATGCAAACCTCACACGCTTAGGACACATGCCCGTGTCCAAGGCCATGTCATCCATACGAATGAGACACACGCCCGTGTCTCTATCTGTGTGCTCAATTCTGAGCATTCTGTTTCTTAAAATTAAGGTGCAGGGACACACCGTCGAAACACATGCCCATGGGGTAGACCGTGTACATGTGTCTTGTAACACCCCTAACCCGTATCTGTCTCTGGATTAGAGTTAAAAGATATTATCGGACATATTGGAACACCTTATAATCAAATCAAAATCATCATACACACATTATAACAGTATAACCATACATCATCAAAAAGTCCATTTCATAGGTCTACGAGACCTTAAACTTGCTATGAAAAGGCGTCGGGACTAAACAGAACACATACAAAATTTTCTCAAAACTTAACAATTTTTCTAAGTTACAAAAGTCACACACCCGTTTGAACAGGCAGTCTGCCTCACACAGCATAAGACACGCCCGTGTGTCTAGGCCGTGACAAAATAGACCATACATACTGATTTATCTGCACGGCCACAAGACACACCCGTGTGCCTTGGCCGTGGTCAAAACTGACTTGGTTCAGGGCTATCCACATGCCCATGTGCTAAGGCCATGTTTGAGACTGACTTTAAATTGTAGGACTACCCCAAGGGACACACGGCCATGTAACATGACCGTGTGTCACACTCGGCTGAGACACACGCTCGTATCTCTACCCGTATGGACAAAAATAGGCTATTTGCAAAGCCAATTTGCCACCGTTAAGGATCATCCCTACAAGCATCATCCAAAGCACACTCATTATCACGATGAAGGCAAGTGTACCTATCAAACAGTAGTATAGCTTTAGCAAGACCAGATTATCGAACCCAAAGGAACTAAAAGTACTAGTAATGACTATCTTTTTATGATCTAGCCTAAGAATAATGGGGTTTGTTTTTCACTAACTAATTAATTAACTAAGAATTCACAGGAAATAGAATTGGGGTATTACTTTTGGAAAAATGATTGAATTAAGACAATACCTAAGGAAAAATCCACCTAGACTTCACTTGTTATTCTGACTCCGAATCAGACGATTTATTCATTTGACTTGATCCGTACAAATCCCTAAGTTATATTATTATCCCTCTCGAGACTAACAACGTCTAACCCTAGGTTGAATAATTGAAATCTCTTTCTAATTAACTCCCTAGGGTTACATTAACTCGATCTATGGATCCCCTTATTAGGTTTCACCCTAATCCGGCAAAATCTTGTCACACTATCTCTAGGAGCGCAACCAACTCCGCTTAATTATGACAAATGTACTCTTAGACATGGTCTATTCCTCCTCAGAATAATAGATTAACTTGAATCAATATCTTGGAATATCAAGATAAGAATTAAGAACACATAATTAAGCCAAATATTTATCATACAATTCAGAAAATAATAACAAGATTTGTCTTAGGTTTCATTCCCCCTAGGTGGTTAGAGGATTTAGTTTATAACTAAAAAGGAAAACATCTCAGAAGAATAATGAATACAAAACATAAAGAAAACCCAAAAACTCTTGAAGGGAAATTGAGGGGAGATCTTCAGTCTTGATGATGAATCTGAATTCTGAGATGGATCAATCGGCTTTCTTCGAGTAATTCCTTCCTTCCTCCCTGTGCCTCCCTTTTCCTCCTCCTCTAGGGTGTATTTATAGGCTTTGGAATGCTTCAGAACCCTCAAAATTGGCCTTTTCTAAATTGGACTAAACTTAGGCTCGGCAGGGACACGTCCGTGTGCGATTACTTCAGGCCGTGGTTAAACCTGTTAAATAGGCACGGGCGTGTGGTCTACCCGTGTGAGTCGTGCTTTGATTCTGCCAAATTGACACGGCTGTGTGGTCTGCCTATGTGAGGAGGTCCAGGCCGTGTTTATTTTGTATGTTGGCCTATTTTCTTCGTTTTTGGCATGTTTCTCGTTCCTTTCGCTCTCCTATGCTCACTTAAGTATAAAACATGAAATTAAGGCATTAGGAGCATCGAATTCACCAATTCTAAGGAAAAATCATCCATAAAATGTGTTAAGCATGGGGTAAAAATATGTATAAATTACGGTTTATCAAATACCCCCACACTTAAGCATTTGCTTGTCCTCAAGCAAAATTCTCAACTCGTAATCAAAATAAATTCTTCTCAACTTATAATCTATATCGAAAATATCTCAAACTAATTCATGAGTAGTCATACATTGAGAATTCAACTAAAAGAACATTAGAGCTACAAACATTCCGAGTTGAGTATTTAATCATGCAAAACTTAGGTATCTCCCATTATCTAAGTGGTTACCTCAATTCAAAATCACACGGAGTTTAACATCCTCACTAAAGATTCACTCAAATCACTCAAAGTGTTTAAGGACAATGAAAGTAGCACTCGTCAGTCAATATTAAAAGTTACTACCATAGGCTTGCATGAAAATCAAATCTCCACCACTATAAATGGAGATGATACATCAATCAAATGGTTTTTAAAGGGTTGTAACGAGGCTTGGTTAGGGGGTTGTGGTCACAAGCTAAAAGAAAAAGTTAGAATCGAAAATTGAATTGAAAAATTACCTAACTAGAAAAATGAATAGTCATCAATTGCGTACAACAGAGCTTTTTTATCAGAATATGGAATTTAACTTCTTTAGCTCAGAAGATCACTACTACAAATATGTATACATGTATTTTTTTTTAAGAACAAATAATTACAAAATAGAATAAAACATAGCTAAGCAACTATTCCAACTCAGATCTCGACAAAAATAGGGATCAAATTAATTTAGGGGATTTCAACAATAATAAGTTATGGGTTAATATTAAGGGTAAATCAATGAATGGGTTGTTAGGCTTAAGGGGGTTTACTAAGGGTTAATTGTGAAGGCTGGCTTTTCATAGCATGAGTGGGTTAAACTTAAGTGCCTTTGTCATTTTGACATATCAAATCAAATGGTGTGGTCTTGACATGCATAATCAAGCAAGTTCTAGAATAGCAATTCAATACTGACGCACTCACAATGAAAGTGAGCATGAAAGAAATAATAGATGCTCTAAAGGCTCAAGATCCACAAAAATTATGGCTTTTTGATGTTTAAACTTGTGGATTTCAATTCAAGATAATACCTAAACTTGGGGAAACAACCTAAAAGTTTTTAATTCTTCAAAAATCAACTTATCATGCTTGATTCCCTAATGTCTTAAAGTTTAAACAATCAATACGTAAATGCCTATGTTTTAATTCAAGATATATCAATAAAATTCATAAATCAATCAAAATTTATTCTAAACATGATATGACAGCTTTTCAAGAGAACAAGGCAATCATTCAGGGATTTTTTTGATATAAAAATGAATACCCCCCACACTTAAGATGTACATTGCCTTCAATGTACAAAGATAGATATATAGAAAAGAATATAAAAATAAGATAGGGAGAGAAGTGAAACTTCCTTTGTAACACCCCGAACCCGAGACCATTGCCGGTGTCGGACACGAGGGGTTAACAAGCCAAGTTCACATGGTTTGCCCACCAATTTGACATTTCCAGTCAGGCTGGAAGACTGCATCACCGTCGCCTTAAAAATCATATCTCAAGTTTCAAAACTCGAAAACTGGTTTTGTAAATTTTCCCTGAATTTAGACTCATATATCCATCCATGGATTTATTTCTAGAATTTTTGGATGGGCCAATTGGTACAGTTTATTAGTTAAAGTCACCCATGTTACAGGGATCGACTGCTCTGACCTTCGCGCGGTATAACTTGAATATCTCTCTGTACAGGGCTTTAATGCTGGTGTCGTTTGTTTCTAATGAAACTAGACTCAAAATGGAATCTGTACATATAAGGTATGTTGCCTAATTCTTTCTGGATAATTTATAGTAAATTTTAAAGTTGCGACAGGGAACCCAGAAACCGTTCTGGCCCTGTCTCACAATAGCATTAATATCTCTTAACATGTAACTCCTATGACCATTTCGTTTCTTCCATATGAAAATAGACTCATCAAGGTTCATTTACATAGCTTATTCACTATTTAATTCCATTTCTACGAATTTTGGTGATTTTTCACATTCACGTCACTGCAGCTGGCAGCATCTGTTTTAAGGTAGGTCTTACCTATTTGGTAGTCTCCATGAACCAACTAGTCTTTGCCATACATAGGTTCATATATGATCATTTTAACCATGCCAATGGCTGATCATATGACCAACATTCCCATTTCCAAGCCATAGCCACATCATGACACCAAATATATACATACAAACCACAATTATTCTAAGTTCATGTTCCTTTTCGAGCCATTTTCGCATGGCCGTACATACTTACATCACCACATATTTAACAAACAAGGGTAGTCCTATACATGCCATTTCAAGTTCAACCAAGAATTTATACCAAAATGGGGGCTTGATAGTGTGGATGACTTGACTTCAACGATCCCGAATCCGATTGCTATCGGCGAAATCTAGAAAACGAGAGCCAAAGCAATGAGTAAGCATTTTTATGCTTAGTAAGTCTCAAGGAATATAATCAACTCTAATTACAGCAATACATTCACATAGTTAAATGCATCATTTCATTAATGCGCATTCACATAATCATACTTACTTTACCATCCCAACTCTTATGTTCATACACAAATAACGGCTTCATTAAGGCCGATAACTCGCTCCATCATAGGAGCGGATATTCATACGCTCTTACTCCTAGCGCCAAGCACACACCGCACTTACCTTATCATTGGGAAATTTCACAAGTGCATTAGCTGAAATTTTCCAGCAAGCTCATAATTTTCAAACCACATACCTTCGAGTTTATCCGGATGTCGGTACTCGTTCAATCGCCTTGGGACATAGCCCGGTTATGGTAACCCGCACCAAGGCCAGCGGACTTTACCGGATATCACGATTTGCACAAATGCCTTGGTCTTAGCCCGGATTTAACAACTTGCACGAATGCCTTGGTCTTAGCCGGATATAGCTACTAGCACAATTGCCTTGGTCTTAACCCGGATATAAATTTCAGCATAATTGTCTTGGGCTTAGCCCGGATATCATTCAATTTCTCATGCACACATACATCAATAATCATTGGACATACATATTTCATTTTCGTTACTAAGGCTCAAACACAATTATAATCATTAGCATATTCGCCGGGACTTAGCCCGGTGGAATTCAAATACTCATACACACATGATCAATAATCATACACATCCATGTTTCATCTTACATAATTCAAGTAAGATCACTTCTTGAGGACTTACCTCGGATGTTGTCGAGCGGCTTTTTCGGCTATTCGATCACCTTTTCCTTCCCTTGTCCAATTGTGGCCCTCTTAGCTCTTGAGCTAATTCAAACAAATTCAATTTATTAAAACCTCATTGTGCTTGCTTATGGCGAATATGACAAGGATTTTAAATGGTCATATGGCCACTCTTTAGCTTGAATACACAATGGTCATGCACATTTTATACTACATCAAGCAATTCAATACAATTTATTTGAGCATCAAGGAAATGCTAAGGCCTTCAATAGGCTACCCAAGGCGAATATTCATGTACATGTTGAGGCCAATTATGCACTTAATACCTCACAAAAACAGCATGCATTTTACTAGTTAATGCTTTGCATATTGTGGCTCAAAACTTATAATATAGCATCAAGCACTTATATGTGTGCTAGGCGAATTGTGCTTGAAATTTCACAATTATTCTTCAACATCTTCTTCTTTAAACCAACTTATTCATCACTTACTTCATAGCCAAAACATCATGTGCAAACATATATATACAATATGAGCATGGCGAATTTTCAAGGTGTCCATAGCCATCCAAAAATACAAATTTTAACTAACATGCAAGAAGCATGAACCATGCTCATGAATGGCCGAATATGACAATCATGCTCCTTTTCAACTTCAATCATGATAAATCAAAAAGAAGGCTCAAAATCTTGCTCAAGAGTAGACAATCCATCATTGCATGCATCATCATCAAGCTTCACACTTAGCATGCAATGGCTTTATCACCATAACAACTTTGGCCAAATACCATTTCCATGGCTTAACAAAGATTTGAGCCATGGCTAACATGCACATCAAGTTAGCAACCAAAACATGCATGAAACTCCTAACACAACCTCATACATACCTTAATCTTGATGCAAACTTGGCCAAATCTCCTTCTAGATCTCTTCCAAACCAAGCATGAAGCAAAAATCCTCCTTCTTCCTTAGTTTTGGCTCAAAGAAAGGATGAACAAAATTTTTCTTTCCTTCTCTACAACTCACGGCAATGGGGGATTACCACACTCACACACATTTTTTTTTTCATTTTTTATCACCCATACACCTTTGTTTATTATTTCACCCTAATGCACCAACAAAACATGTTTCATGACATGTTTAGCCCATCCTCCTTGTCATGGCCGGCCACCACCTATAAAAGGGGAATTTGACATGCAAGTCCATTATTTTGCATGCATGCTTTAATTAGTCATCACACATTTCCTATCATACTTTCAAAGTTCATTACTAAGTCCTTTCTTGTGGAATTCACCCTTATAACACTAAATCAATCATCATAAAATGTCATACATGAGCACACATATTATAGGCATCAAAATAAATTTTAATTATTTTTATGCCTCGCTTTTGTGGTCCCGAGACCACCTTCCGACTAGGGTCAATTTTGGGCTGTCACAACTCTCCCCACTTAAGAAATTTTCGTCCCAAAATCTTACCGTAAATAGGTTTGGATATCGCTCTTTCATAGAGTTCTCGGTCTCCCAAGTAGCTTCTTCTATCCCGTGCTTGAGCCATAACACTTTTACTAGCGGAACCCGCTTGTTTCACAACTCTTTCACTTCTCGTGATAGGATATGAATCGGTTCTTCCTCATAACTCATATTAGCTTGAATTTCAATTTCTGATGGACTAATCACGTGTGATGGATCGGATCTATAGCGTCGAAGCATCGAAACGTGAAAGACATCGTGAACCTTTTCGAGTTCAGGGGGCAAAGTCAAACGATATGCCACTGGATCGACTCGCTCGGATATCTCATATGGCCCAACGAACCTCGGGCTCAACTTGCCCTTACGGTAGAATCGAGTATCTTTTTCCAAGGCGATACCTTGAGGAACACTTTATCACCCACGATACTCGATATCCTTACGCTCAGATCTGCGTCGACTTCGGACGATCGGAGGTTATCTTGAGACTTTCACGGATTACTTTCACTTCTGTTCAGCATCCCTAATCAAATCCACCGAAAATCTTGCTTTCACCGAGCTCGGTCCAAAACAATGGTGTACGGCATTTACGACCGTACAAGGCCTCGTAGGGTGCCATTTTAATACTTGATTGAAAGTTTGTTGTTGTAAGGCGAATTCAATCAACGGCAAATACCGTTCCCATGAACCACTAAACTCGAGGACGCAACATCTTAACATATCCTCAAGTATCTGAATTATCCACTCGGATTGACCATAGGTTTGGGGGTGAAAGGCGGTGCTGAAATGCAACTTGGTACCCAAAGCTTCTTGCAACTTTTTCCAAAATCGCAAGGTAAATCTCGGATCTCTATCCGACACGATGGAAATAGGCACCCCATGTAATCTCACAATCTGAGAAACGTACAATTCCGCTAATTTGTCCATTGAAAATCCGTCGTGCGGGGACAAAGTGGGCGACTTAGTCAATCGATCTACCACGACCCAAACCGCATCCTTCTTACTTGCGACAATGGCGGTCCGGATACAAAGTCCATTGTGACTCGATCCCTTTCCACTCGGGTATCGTGATTGGTGAAGTAATCCTCAAGGCACTGATGTTCCGCTTTCACTTGTTGACATATCAAACATCTTGAAACAAAGTCGGAGATGTCTCGCTTCATACCATGCCACCAAAATCGACGTTTCAACTCATTGTACATCTTCGTACTCCCGGGTGGATTGCCATTCGGCTACAATGGGCTTCCTTGAATTATCGAAATGAGTTCGAATTCTTTGGGACACACCGACGACTTTTGAACCTCAAACAATCGTCATCGTCGATTTGAAACTCCGAGTCCTTGTTCGAACACACGCAGCCGTTTTGCAACCAACTCGTCGTCGACTTTCGAGCTTCTCGAATTTGGTGTGTCAATAATGGTTTGGCTTTCAATTCAGCCACTAACACAATCTGTCGGATCGGACGGACAAGTGCACATTCATCGCTCGTAAAGTGAATAACGATTTACGACTCAAGGCATCCGCAACCATATTCGCCTTTCCGGTGATAGTCAATGATCACTCATAATCCTTTAACATTTCGAGCCAACGTCTTTGTCGCAGATTTAAGTCTCTTTGGGTCATCAAATATTTGAGACTTTTGTGATCCGAGTATACATGGCACCTTTCACCAAATAAGTAATGTCGCCAAATCTTTAAAGGCGAATACGATGGCGGCCACTCGAGATCATGAGTCGGATAATTTTCTCATGTGGCTTTAATTGCCTCGGCGCATAGGCCACAACTCGACCTTCTTGCATTAATCGCAACCTAACCCAAGTAGAGGCGTCGCTATAGATGACAAACTCCTTGCGGACTCGGGTTGCACTAGAATTGGGGCTTCAGTCAAATAAGTTTTCAGTTGATCGAAACTTTTTTGGCATTTCTCCGTCCATTCGAACTTAACGTCCTTTTGGAGTAGCTTCGTCATCGGCGTGGCTATCGTTGAGAAGCCTTTTACAAATCGTCGGTAATAACCGGCAAGCCCCAAAAAGCTCCGAACCTCAGTAATATTTCTGGAGGCTTCCAATTAAGTATGGCTGAAATTTTATTGGTTCGACTCGAATACCCGATCGAATACCACATGACCCAATAAGCTAACCTCTCTTAACCGAACTCACACTTCTTGAACTTAGCATATAATTGCTTGTCCCGTAAAATTTGCAGCACTAACCGCAGGTGTTCAGCATGTTCGGTCTCATTTCTTGAATAGACCAAGATGTCATCAATGAACACGACTACGAATCGATCCAAATATGGTCTAAAGATCCGATTCATTAAATCCATAAATACCGCAGGGGCATTAGTGAGCCCAAACGGCATCACTAGGAACTCATAGTGACCATATCTCGTTCTGAAGGCGGTCTTGGGCACGTCCGAATCTCGGATTCGCAATTGATAGTAGCCCGATCTCAAATCTATTTTCGAGAACACCGAGGCTCCCTTCAGTTGGTCGAACAAGTCGTCAATACGTGGCAACGGATATTTGTTCTTTATCGTCGCTTTATTAAGCTGACGATAGTCGATGCACAGCCGCATGGTTCCATCCTTCTTTTCACGAACAACACCGGCGCACCCTAAGGCGAAAAACTCGGCGAGCAAAACCTCTATCCACCAATTCTTGCAATCGAGCTTCCAACTCCTTTAATTCCGTTGGTGCCATACGATCACGAGCTATCGAAATTGGAGTGGTACCGGTACCAATTCGATGCCAAATTCTATTTCCGAACAGGTGGTAAACCCGGCAATTCTTCGGGAAAACATTCGGTATTCGCAAACCACGGAGCGCAGATTCGGGTTTCTTTTCGATTCCTTGTCATCGAAAGCACGTCGCCAGTACGCTTCGCACTCTTTTCTTACATACTTTCGGGCCAACATTGCGATATTACGGTGGCAACCCTTTAAGTCCGTAGACTTAACCCGAATTATCTCGTTATTCGCGCACCTCAAATCGATAGTCTTGCTTTTGCAATTTACGACCGCATCGTGCATGGTCAACCCATCCAAACCAAGAATAACGTCAAATTCATCGAGCGGCAAAAGCATCAAGTCCGCCGGAAACAAGAACCTCGGAACACTAGGAGACTTTTCTTGCACACTTTGTTGACAAGCACGTAATGACCCAAGGGTTTGACACCGGATTACAAACTCGATAGACTCAATAGGCAAAGTCTTCTTGGATGCTAAGGTTTCACATATATAAGATTGAGTAGAACCAGGTCAATCAACGCAATCACTTTAGTATTGAAAAGGGTGAAAGCACCGTAATGACATCTGGAGAGGCAGATCCTCGCGTGCGGCGTATGGCATAAGTCCTCGCAGAGCACGAGCCTCGATCGATGGTAGCATCTCTAGATCCTCTCGACCGCCAACGACATTGCCCATATTTCTAGGTGGCCTACCTCGGCGATGGTAGCACCCGAGTTTCCACTCGACTCACATTCTGCTCAAGCTTCCTCGGGCAATCCTTCCTAAAGTGGTCGGCCGATCCACACTTATAGCAGGAGTGATCACAAAACCAACAGCTCCCGAATGCCATTTGCCACAATGTTGACACTCGCCCTCTCTCGGCGATCATTTCCACCACTGGCGATCGAAGTGACTCGTGTGGTCACAGGGGGTCGATCGCGTCCTCGTCTAAAAAAGCCCAAAGCGCCTCTAGACCGGTTCACATCATCTCGAAATCTCTTCGGTGCCTATTGAAGAGACTTTCCCGAGGACCTCTTTCGGAATTCTCCAGTTCCCACATCAGCTTTTTGTTTCTCCTTTCTAAGCTCTTCGACTTTACAAGCTCGCTCAACAAGTACTACGATCTCTCGTATTTCGAGAATGCCAACGAACATCCTTATATCATCATTCGGATTGCTGGCCATCGGTTGAGAGTCCGCCGGCGCTGTCCCTTGTGCGGGAGCAGGCGCCACTCTCTCCACATCATCAGCTATTGCTCGGTTGGGATCGGGACCCATTGCTATAAACAAACTCAAAGTCAAATTGTCAGAAATCACCACACTATCGATTCATCATTTAATGGCATGTATAGCTAGACCCCAAACACCTCACGGTAGTCCTAGAATCGACTAAACCGTGGCTCGATACCATAAAGTTGTAACACCCGAACCCGAGACCATTGCTTGGTGTCGGACACGAGGGGTTAACAAGCCAAGTTCACATGGTTTGCCCACCAATTTGACATTTCCAGTCAGGCTGGAAGACTGCATCACCGTCGCCTTAAAATCATATCTCGAGTTTCAAAACTCGAAAACTGGTTTTGTAAATTTTCCTGAATTTAGACTCATATATCCATCCATGGATTTATTTCTAGAATTTTGGATGGGCCAATTGGTACAGTTTATTAGTTAAAGTCACCCATGTTACAGGGATCGACTGCTCTGACCTTCGCGCGGTATAACTTGAATATCTCTCTGTACAGGGCTTTAATGCTGGTGTAGTTTGTTTCTAATGAAACTAGACTCAAAATGGAATCTGTACATATAAGGTATGTTGCCTAATTCTTTCTGGATAATTTATAGTAAATTTTAAAGTTGCGACAGGGAACCCAGAAACCGTTCTGGCCCTGTCTCACAATAGCATTAATATCTCTTAACATGTAACTCCTATGACCATTTCGTTTCTTCCATATGAAAATAGACTCATCAAGGTTCATTTACATAGCTTATTCACTATTTAATTCCATTTCTACGAATTTTGGTGATTTTTCACATTCACGTCACTGTAGCTGGCAGCATCTGTTTTTAAGGTAGGTCTTACCTATTTGGTAGTCTCCATGAACCAACTAGTCTTTGCCATACATAGGTTCATATATGATCATTTTAACCATGCCAATGGCTGATCATATGACCAACATTCCCATTTCCAAGCCATAGCCACATCATGACACCAAATATATACATACAAACCACAATTATTCTAAGTTCATGTTCCTTTTGAGCCATTTTCGCATGGCCGTACATACTTACATCACCACATATTTAACAAACAAGGGTAGTCCTATACATGCCATTTCAAGTTCAACCAAGAATTTATACCAAAATGGGGGCTTGATAGTGTGGATGACTTCGACTTCAACGATCCCGAATCCGATTGCTATCGAGCGAAATCTAGAGCGAGAGCCAAAGCGGCGGAGTAAGCATTTTTATGCTTAGTAAGTCTCAAGGAATATAATCAACTCTAATTACAGCAATACATTCACATAGTTAAATGCATCATTTCATTAATGCGCATTCACATAATCATACTTACTTTACCATCCCAACTCTTATGTTCATACACAAATAACGGCTTCATTAAGGCCGATAACTCGCTCCATCATAGGAGCGGATATTCATACGCTCTTACTCCTAGCGCATAAAGCACACACCGCACTTACCTTATCATTGGGAAATTTCACAAGTGCATTAGCTGAAATTTTCCAGCAAGCTCATAATTTTCAAATCACATACCTTGGAGTTTATCCGGATGTCGGTACTCGTTCAATCGCCGGGACATAGCCCGGTTATGGTAACCCGCACCAAGGCCAACGGGACTTTACCGGATATCACGATTTGCACAAATGCCTTGGTCTTAGCCCGGATTTAACAACTTGCACGAATGCCTTGGTCTTAGCCCGGATATAGCTACTAGCACAATTGCCTTGGTCTTAACCGGATATAAATTTCAGCATAATTGTCTTGAGGCTTAGCCCGGATATCATTCAATTTCTCATGCACACATACATCAATAATCATTGGACATACATATTTCATTTTCATTACTAAGGCTCAAACACAATTATAATCATTAGCATATTAGCCTTGGGACTTAGCCCGGTGGAATTCAAATACTCATACACACATGATCAATAATCATACACATCCATGTTTCATCTTACATAATTCAAGTAAGATCACTTCTTGAGGACTTACCTCGGATGTTGTCGAACGGCTTTTTGGCTATTCGATCACCTTTTCCTTCCCTTGTCCAATTGTGGCCCTCTTAGCTCTTGAGCTAATTCAAACAAATTCAATTTATTAAAACCTCATTGTGCTTGCTTATGGCGAATATGACAAGGATTTTAAATGGTCATATGGCCACTCTTTAGCTTGAATACACAATGGTCATGCACATTTTATACTACATCAAGCAATTCAATACAATTTATTTGAGCATCAAGGAAATGCTAAGGCCTTCAATAGGCTACCCAAGGCGAATATTCATGTACATGTTGAGGCCAATTATGCACTTAATACCTCACAAAAACAGCATGCATTTTACTAGTTAATGCTTTGCATATTGTGGCTCAAAACTTATAATATAGCATCAAGCACTTATATGTGTGCTAGGCGAATTGTGCTTGAAATTTCACAATTATTCTTCAACATCTTCTTCTTTAAACCAACTTATTCATCACTTACTTCATAGCCAAAACATCATGTGCAAACATATATATACAATATGAGCATGGCGAATTTTCAAGGTGTCCATAGCCATCCAAAAATACAAATTTTAACTAACATGCAAGAAGCATGAACCATGCTCATGAATGGCGAATATGACAATCATGCTCCTTTTCAACTTCAATCATGATAAATCAAAAGAAGGCTCAAAATCTTGCTCAAGAGTAGACAATCCATCATTGCATGCATCATCATCAAGCTTCACACTTAGCATGCAATGGCTTTATCACCATAACAACTTTGGCCAAATACCATTTCCATGGCTTAACAAAGATTTGAGCCATGGCTAACATGCACATCAAGTTAGCAACCAAAACATGCATGAAACTCCTAACACAACCTCATACATACCTTAATCTTGATGCAAACTTGGCCAAATCTCCTTCTAGATCTCTTCCAAACCAAGCATGAAGCAAAAATCCTCCTTCTTCCTTAGTTTTGGCTCAAAGAAAGGATGAACAAAATTTTTCTTTCCTTCTCTACAACTCACGGCAATGGGGGGATTACCACACTCACACACATTTTTTTTTCATTTTTATCACCCATACACCTTTGTTTATTATTTCACCCTAATGCACCAACAAAACATGTTTCATGACATGTTTAGCCCATCCTCCTTGTCATGGCCGGCCACCACCTATAAAAGGGGAATTTGACATGCAAGTCCATTATTTTGCATGCATGCTTTAATTAGTCATCACACATTTCCTATCATACTTTCAAAGTTCATTACTAAGTCCTTTCTTGTGGAATTCACCCTTATAACACTAAATCAATCATCATAAAATGTCATACATGAGCACACACATATTATAGGCATCAAAATAAATTTTTAATTATTTTTATGCCTCGGTTTTGTGGTCCCGAGACCACCTTCCGACTAGGGTCAATTTTGGGCTGTCACATCCTTAGTATTGAATGAATTTCCTTTAACTGGAGTTTTAGAGAGTAATTAGTGCGAGAGTGGAGAATGATACTCCGGTGGTGGTAGAGGTTCATTAGTCCATAAATCTTACGCCAAAAGAATATTATATCTAGTGGTAGCTATGGTCGTGGTCAAGTAGGACATGGTAGTCGCGGAGACCTTTCCCGATGGAGTTTTTAGTTCCTATGCGATGATGAGCTTAAGAGCTCTATATAACTATGATGAATCAGGAACTTTTTAGGGGGTATAAATAAGAATAATTACTCTTAATTAAATAATTGAAATTGATAATTATAAAATAAAATTCTAAAATTTAATAAAAATAAAAAGTAGTTTTAATAAAAATTAAAAACATAAAATAATAAATAAATGTTTTTAAACATCTTCATCGTTGGATGGTTCGCGAGGTGGGAATGGCGATGGGATGTGGAGGTGCTGACAAATTTGTTGTAGAGTAGCATCAATGTTGTCAAACCGTTGAAAACACTGCTACTCGAATCGAGTGAGGCGCTCAGAGATGTCAACATATGAAGCCGCCGCATGAACTAGACGAGAGGGTGGTGGTGGCTGAGATGGTGGGTCTTCGTGCTGTGGGGGGACATCATCAATAATGTCCTCAGAGCCTCCTCCTCGGTAGATTGGGCGGGACGATATTGAGGAGGGTAGGTTCCTCGGTGCTTTTCGATCATCCTCATGCTTAGCATGCTCGAGATTCCTTGTGAAGACATCTGGCCAATGAGGGTTAAGGATGATGCTTGGGCCGCGGTATTGAAGAGCCCGAAGTGTCGAGCCAACCGAGTAACATAAAGGCCAATGGAGATGACCCCCTACCTATGCCGCTCTGTTGGTGCTGAATGGCGAGGGCAATGGAATAAGCCAGGTCTATGACGTGCCCATGTTACATATACCATAGAAAGTAGGCATCGTGAGTGTTGATGATGCCAGTGCTCTCTCGCTTCCCCATTAACGTGTGAGCCAAAATGGCGTGTAGGTACCTCAGAGATGGAGGGAGAGCCGATGCCTCGGAGCGGCTAGGGTTGTAGGTGGCCGAACCTGGTACTAGTACGTCCTAGCACCGTGAAGAACAATGATGGATGTGATAGTTGAGAGCATCTAAGTCATTCTCCTCCATGAACTCCTCTGTATATAAACCCAGTGCAATATTGAATTCTGGGACGCTTAGTTGGAGGACTAATCTGCCTAGGCTAAATTGGACCATGCCGAGATCATCGTAGTTTGTCATCATGGTCTAAAGATGAAATGTTGAGCATAATTCCATCGTGAGCTCAAGATACGTCGGCTCGATGATCCCAAAGAAAAGCTCCCAAGGGTCGATGGTTAGGAGGGCCTGAATCGCATCAGCCAACTGAACTTGTTCTACTGTAGCCCAGTGATGCAGCGGCCCACAATTAAAGGTCGGGCCCAGAGTATTTGGAAAAGTTCTTCTTGGGGCCTGATGGGGAATTGCAGGAAAGGGTGGCGAATTTCCATGGGAGGACCCGAGGAAGATGACGTACCCTTTCTTTTCTTTGAAGTAGGGATAGCAGCCTTTTTACCACGTGACGATGACATTGTATACCTGCAATATAAAAAAATAATAGTAGGTAAACAAATTTGTAAAGGAAAAAGCCATGAATTTGAACTAACAATTTCATCCAAAACTACTAATACTAACCAACTTAACCAAAATAATCAATTTGATCGCATAATTTTGTGACATTAGTATGGTAATAGCATGGGAATGAGCATAGTAATGGCATGGGTATGACAATAGAATGAGGTTTCCCTAACAACTCGATTCAACATGAAATGCGACAAATAACCTAAGAATGCAAATTAAATGATAGAATAATGAGCAAAATGAAAATAGTATGAGGAAAATGAAGATTATTTTGATAATAAGCATTAGAAATAAGTAAAATAGAAGTGAAAAGAGTAAACAAATGCTAAGGGAGAGAGATTGGGTGTCGAAAATGGAGTTGGAGGAGGCGCATGAGCGTGGTAAAGAGGCCATGGGGACTTGCAGCGGCTAGGGTTAGGGATTTTGAGTGAAGAAGACAATGAATAGTGCAGGGTATTTATGGATTTTAGGATACACGGCTAGGGAACACGCTTGTGTTCCCCAATTTTTTCCTGTGTGATTCATGATTTTTGAATTTGGACGCTTCTGACAGTTGGTCCATGCCCGTGTTCCGTGGGCGTGGGGTGCCCACGGCTGTGTTGCACGGCCGTGTCTATCTTCGTTCACTTCTCCCACGTCTGTGTATGTAGTCCCACACCCGTGTTAATCTAACAGGTTCGACCACGGTTGCTTGGCACGGGCGTGTCACACGACCGTGTTGTTTTGGCAGATTCGCCCACGGCCATGTCGCACAATCGTGGCGATTTATGGTAGCCCGTGTTTTGGAAATCTTTGCCCTATTTTCACACGACCTAAGGCACGCCCGTGTGCTTGGCCATGTCTGTGTGGTAAACCTGTATTCAAAAGCTTTGTTAGTAAGTTAGGTGTTAAACACTAAAATTTAAAGGAGTTAATACAGTTAGTGCTCGGGTTGCCTGTAACATCCTGATTTTCGGGTTTTTTACAATTCTCGATATTTTGGTAAAGTTTTTAAAATTTGGTATTTGGTTGTGGAATTCATAATTTGGGTAGGTAAATGGGCTTATGGAAGGCCCACGTGTTGGCCAAAAACCCAGTGGAATTTTTGAATTTTGGACTTAAGAAGTTAGGAGCCTTGGATAGGTGGTCTTATTAAAATTTGTGGGTAAAATGTAAACAAATGAGCCTTTGGTAAAGTGGCTAAGTGACGCCATTAGGGAGCTATAAAGGTGGTGTGTAAGTGTTGGGAGAAGACCTGGGTTCGATTCCCTGGGATGGCAAAGGTAATGTTATTTTTATGCTTGTGCATGCTAGAGTTTAAAGCTGGATGACACTCTGTGGGAGAGAGTTTGAAACAGTCAGATGCATGAATTAAGGAGGGATAAGGGGAGAGATTTTAGGGATTTGAGAGAAGGATGGAGCTTAGCCGAATTGAGGGGATTAGAGAGGGGATTTTGGCAGAGGGGTTTTAGTTAGGGATTTTCGGCATTAGGGTCTAGGTTGTGCCGTCTTCTCCTTTTGGTGTAGTCTTTTTCTCTCTTTTCTTTCCTAGCTGAATCTACCTTTCTCCCATTCATCTTTTCTTCTTTTTTTTCTTTTCCAAAACCAGCCCACTACTCCCCTTCATTCACCTATTGTTTTTCTTACCACCACTACTGGCGAAAGACCGCAAAAGCCGAAATCTGTGGAGACTAGGTGGTGCCGATTCTTTGTTGACCAGCAACTCTCTTTCTCTTTTCACTTTTTAGTGGCCAATTCCCTTATCTTCTAGGCATAAATGGATTCAAGAGGAGAGACTGTGGTAAGTGCTCGAACTCTAAACGATTCCTATAGTAACTGTTGACAAAAGCTGAAACCCCTATAGTTTAGGAGATGGCCGAATGTGGGTATAGGCTCTATTTGGTTTTTCTTTAATCTTTTTATGGTTTGTTTAGTGGAGGAGCAGCAAGGAGTAGGGTCGACTTGGATTAGTTTTGATCATCGGAGTGGCTAGAGCTAGTCATCAATTTCGGCAAAGGTAAGGTTCCTAAGGCCATTATGGAGGGTGGCCGAATGTGTAAGTGTTGATATTAGATGGTTCTTGATTTGGTTCAATTATTGTAAGCTGATCTATTAACGGTTGATTATAGGAGAAATCGTGTAGGAGATCTCGTCGAGGAATATCGCAAAAGCAATGTGTAACGAACCCTTTTCATAGCTTAAAGCGATAAATGCCGAAAAGCGAAATGCCAAATTACGGCATTTC
Source organism: Gossypium arboreum (assembly GCF_025698485.1). NCBI lineage: Eukaryota > Viridiplantae > Streptophyta > Magnoliopsida > Malvales > Malvaceae > Gossypium > Gossypium arboreum. The sequence goes on along the minus strand of NC_069074.1, from coordinate 64,037,322 downwards.
GAGGACTTGTGAGCAATGACGCTCATTGGTTAGTTAGATTCGATAAGTTGATGATCGGGATCGTTGGAGCAGTAAACACGATTTTTGGCATGACGATAAGTTGGGCCTCGAGGGGCTGAAGTTGGGCCCAATGGGCTTTCGGGCCTATTTGGGTAAAATTGGTAGAAAATGAAAACCTATTAAATTGCGCATTAAGACTGGTAACAACATTATGGAATATAGGCTAAATGGGCCTAGATGACAAAATCGGCTAAGTAGGGCCAATTAGGGGTTTTTGGCCCAATAACTCGGTTGCGCTAAAAATGGGCCAGAATCACTGTTTAGAACATATAAATTGTTAGTAACTAATAATGAACATGGAAAACCCTAATATTTGGTAGAATTATGAAATTACCTTTATAATATGAAAATAACTATTTTGCCTCTAGGTAAAAATGACCATTATACCCCTAGGGTTTACTTATAAATTTGATACGTGGGATATGATATAGATGGTTGATATGATATGCACATGACATGTATGATATGCACATGATATGTATGAAATGCACATGATGTATTCATAATTGCATTGGGTTGGGTTTTTATATGGATGGAGGAAGTGCAAAAGGGCTTATGCCCCAGTTTATCAAAAAGGCTTTGCCCCAGTTATTAAAAGAGGCTCGGCCTCCAGTTACATGATAAAGCAGCTATGTTGCCAGTGGTATGTTGGTTGGGTGGGTTGAATCATTCCCCACATGGTGTGTTGGTTGGTACGGGTGGAGAGTAGCGGATGGTAGGTCGAGTAGTCTCCCCAAGTGGGCTTGCATTCATTCTTTCATTGACAATACTCGTGATAATGAAATGGGCCACGGGCCATACCGTTTACAGTAAAGGCTTCGGCCTAGTGTTATGAAATATGAAATATGAAAAGGCTTCGGCCCAGTATATGTTGAGATTGGATGTGGGCTTAGGCCCAGCAGGCTGATATTGCTTTGGGCTCTGGAAGGGGCTTGTTACACATTGAGTTTCCAAACTCACCCTCTTTCGTTAACCTTATAGGTGAGCCTTGATTTGAGGACTTGGAGCCAGAGGGGATTTAGAGTGGCCACGATGATCGCCTTTGGGCTTTTGAATAAGTGTTTGCTTTTCATTAAGTTTGCTTTATTTATTATTTATTTTTGGGTTGTAATAAGGCCATTTTGATTTGATTTTCTTTCTTTTCTAGGATTATATTATTTTTAATAACTTTAAACTAGTTGATAATAAATGGGCTAGACTTAGGACGTGTTTTCAAAACGACACTTCTTTTCCAAACAACACAACATTACGATTATCCGATTTCTCAAAGATATCCACGTAAATAAATTACAAATCGATATAACTAAGTGTGGCAATGGTTGTGGGCATGTCTAGGATTAGATCCAATCGAAGAGCTTGGTACTTAAGCAGCCTTCATGACTCACCTCCTCTGTTACGGATTCCTACCTGGTGCCCAGCTCGCATTCACTTTGATAGCTTAACAAAAGTCAGTTTTTAAAGCACTAAAATGAAACATGGATTTTTAACTTCAATGTGGCATGTCGGATTTGGCCATAACATCTGGGCCGGGTTTGGGGTGTTACATTTAGTGGTATCAGAGCCAGGTTGCAACAACTCAGCTGTGGATCGGGTCTGAAAAACTGTAACACCCCGAACCCGAGACCATCGCCGGTGTCGGACACGAGGGGTTAACAAGCCAAATCCACATATTTCGCCCACCAATTGACATTTCCAGTCAGGCTGGAAAACTGCGTCACCGTCGCCTTAAAAATCATATCTCGAGTTTCAAAACTCGGAAACTGGTTTCGTAAATTTTCCCTGAATTTAGACTCATATATCCATCCATGGATTTATTTCTAGAATTTTTGGTCGGGCCAATTGGTACAGTTTATTAGTTAAAGTCACCCATGTTACAGGGATCGACTGCTCTGACCTCCGCGCATTTCAACTTGAATATCTCTCTGTACAGGGCTTTAATACTGGTGCCGTTTGTTTCTAATGAAACTAGACTCAAAATGGAATCTGTACATATAATGAATGACTCCTAATTATTTCTGGATAATTTATAGTAAATTTTTAAAGTTGCGACAGGGGACCCAGAAACCGTTCTGGCCCTGTCTCACGAAAGCTTTAATATCTCTTAACATGTGACTCCTATGACCGTTTCGTTTCTTCCATGTGAAAGTAGACTCATCAAGGTTCATTTAAATAGCTTATTAACTATTTAATACCATTACTACAAATTTTTGTGATTTTTCACATTCACATCACTGCAGCTGGCAGCATCTGTTTTTAAGGTAGGTCTTACCTATTTTGTAGTCTCCATGAACCAACTAGTCTTGCCATACATAGGTTCACATATGATCATTTTAACCATACCAATGGCTGATCATGTGACCAACACTCCCATTTCAATCCATAATCACATCATGACACCATATATATATATATACAAACCAAAATAGTCTAAGTTAGTACTTCACTTTTACGAGCCATTTTTCGCATGGCCGTACACATATACATCACAACACAATTGAACCGACAAGGGTAGTCCTATACATGCCATTTCAAAGTTCAACCAAAAATTATACCAAAATGGAGGCTTTGATAGTGTAGATGACTTGACTTTAATGATCCCGAATCCGATTGCTATCGAGCAAAATCTATAAAACAGAGCCAAAGCAACGGGTAAGCATTTTTATGCTTAGTAAGTCTCAAGGAATAAAATCAGCTTTAATTAAAGCAATACATTCACATAGCCAAATGCATCATTTCATTAATACACATTCACATAATCATTCTTACTTCACACTTCATCATTATATACTTTCACGGGTATCAACCAATTCAATAGCTGAAATTGTTAGTCGATTGAGCGAATGTTGCTCAAGCATGTCGACTTTTCCAATGCACATATAATCATACCTTATTCTTTGGGCTTTTCGAGCGTACTAATGGAATTTATTACAGCAGCCAACACTCACCTCCAGCCCAAGCTTCTTGAATACAACCGGATATAACCACGTGCACGAATGCCTTTGGGTCTTAGCCCGGATAGAACGACTTCATACGAATGCCTTGGTCTTAGCCGGATGTAGCCACTAGCACAATTGCCTTGGTCTTAACCGGATATAATTTCCAGCATAAATGTCGTCGGGACTTAGCCGGATATCATTCAATTGCTCATGCACACATACATCAATAATCATTAGACATTCATGTTTCATTTTCGTTACTAAGGCTCAAACACAAATGTAATCACTAGCATAATCGCCTTGGGACTTAGCCCGGTATCATTCAAATACTCATACACACATAAATCAATAATCATTACACATCCATATTTCATTTCACATAATTCAAGTAGGGTCACTTCTTGAGGACTTACCTCGGATGTTGTCGAGCGGCTTTTCGGCTATTCGATCACTTTTTCCTTCCCTTGTCCAATTGTGGCCCTCTAAGCTCTTGAGCTAATTCAAACAAATTCAATTTATTAAAACCTCATTATGCTAGCTTATGGCGAATATGACAAGGAGTTTAAATGGTCATATGGCCACCCTTTAGCTTGAATACACAATGGTCATGCACATTTTATACTACATCAAGCAATTCAATACAATTCATTCAAGCATCAAGGAAAAGCTAAGGCCATCAATAGGCTACCTAAGGCCGAATATACTTAGTCATACTTGCACCAATTCAACAATAAATTCCAAGATTTCCACATCATATGTGTACTAGGCCGAATGTACTTGCAATTTCACAAGCATTCTTCAACATTTTCTTCTTTAAACAAACATATTCATCACTTACTTCATAACCAAAACATCATGTGCAAACATATATATACATATATGTGCATGGCAATTTCAAGGTGTCCCTAGCCATCCAAAACACAAATTTTAACTAACATGCAAGAAGCATGAACCATGCTCATGAATGCATCATGGCGAATACATCACAATCATGCCCTTTCAACTTCAATCATGGTTAAACAAAAGAAAACTCAATGTCTTACTCAAGATGGCTACAAAGAAATTTCAAGAGTAGACAATCCATCATTGCATGCATCATCATCAAGCTTCACACTTAGCATGCAATGGCTTTATCACAATATCAACTTTGACCAAATACCACTTCCATGGCATAACAAGGATTTGAACCATGGCTAACATGAACATCAAGTTGGCAACTAAAACATGCATGAATCTCATGACACAACCTCATACATACCTTAATCTTGGTGCAAGTTTAGCCAAATCTCCTTCTAGATCTCTTCTAAACAAATAAAATGAAGCAAAAATCTCTTCTTCCCCTTAGTTTTGGCTCAAAGAAAGGATGAACAAATTTTTTCTTTCTTCCTTTACAACTCACGGCAATGGGGAGATACCACACTCACACACATTTTTTTTTCATTCTTTTCTTACCCATGCTTATTTGTTTATTATTTCTCCCTAATGCCCAACAAAACATGTTTCATGACATGTTTAGCCCATATTCTTGGTCATGGCCGCCACCACCTATAAAAGGGAATTTGACATGCAAGTCCATTGTTTTGCATGCATGCTTTAATTAGTCGTCACACATTTCCCTATCGTACTTTCAAAGTTCACTACTAAGTCCTTTCTAGTGAAATTCACCTTTATAACACTAAATCAATCATCAAAAAATGTCATACATGAGCATACACATATTATAGGCATCAAAATAAATTTTAAATTATTTTTATGCCTCGGTTTTGTGGTCCCGAAACCACATTCCGACTAGGGTCAATTTTGGGCTGTCACAAAAACTTTTCGAAAAAAAATTTTACCAAGAAGGATATTTTTGGAAATAGTTTTGAAATGATCTTCTCAAAAATGTTTTACAAAGGTATACATGATAAAATGGTTTAAGTTTTTCTGGGTTTTTTAAATGGGTCTAAAATCGAGAATTTCAAAACAAAGGTATTTTTTTCAAATTTTAAGAAATTTTTGGATTGGAAAATGAAGTGGCACTGAATCCCTGGCACCAAGTCTGTAAGTATATTCTCTTTATGTTATGTGATAAGGATATAATGCTATAAATAGAACTGAGACCCTACTATGATACTTTAGATAGGGTAGAACTGTAAAACAGTAGGAATGAAAACTGTAGCTAGGCTACGACGATGCGAAAATAATCCTTGAACTCTTATATTTCCATAAGATATCTCGTAATAAACTATTGAACATTATACTAATGTCATAAAATTCGTAATCAGATAAGTCGATATGAGTAGAAGAGGAACTCGTGGACGAGGCCGTGGACGTGGTCGCGGAAGGGTGCAAGCTGAATCTTCATCCTCAGGACATAGGCCAGCTGAGGAGGCATCTATGCCACAGGCAACAGAGACTAGGTCTTATGATCGGGCTGCGAGGGATGATGCTTTGTCCCAAGCCATGTTAAGGGTTTTAGAAAGAGTTCTTGGAGCTAGCCTTCGGGGCGGTGAATAGGGGATCCATATCGAGCAACTCAAGACCCAGCAGACAAGCGTTTTAGGGGCATAGCGGGAGTAGCCCCAAATGTGGCTGAATATTGGCTAGAGGTAACAGAGCGAATAATGGACGATCTAGATTGCTCTGTGGAGCAAAAGCTGAAGGGGGCTGTGTCACTGCTACGAGACGAGGCATACCGATGGTGGATTACCATAAGGGAGAGTACCCCAATTGAGCGAGTAACCTGGGAATCGTTCAAAACTGCTTTTAAGGGGAGGTATGTTGGAGCGAGTTATGTGGATGCTCGTCGGAAGAATTTTTGAATCTGACTCAGGGTAATAAGACTGTCGCGGAGTATGAGGGAGAGTTTTTGAGGCTGAGTCAATATGCCAGCGGGATAGTTGCAACTGAGTATGAGCGCAGTGTTCTGTTTGAAGATGGCCTCCGCATGAGCTTAGGATATTGATAGCCCTGCAGAGGGAGCGTGGTTTTGCTGTGTTGGTAGAGAAGGCTAAGATAGCTGAGGAGGTAAAGCAGATTGAGTGGAAGAATCGTGAAAAGGATCGACCCAGATTTAAGAAGGATTTTAGACCCTCAAGTGCTACGAATCGGAATGTTAAAAGAGCAAGGATGGAGGAACAGTTCGAGCAGTTCTAGTAAATACTTTTAGACCGCAGGCTTGCAGGGACTATGGTAAGGTGCATACAGGGGAGTGCTGGAAACGAACTGGAGCATGTTTTCAATGTGGGTCCAAGGAGCATAAGTTCAGAGAATGTCCTCGGAGAACAGCTTAGGAACTAGCTGCAGAGCAAAGGGATGTCCAACCACAACGAGGAGGACCACCGCCACAGAGAGGTCGTGGGCAAGGTAGAGGTGGCTATGGAAATGGACGAGGACGTGGGGCACCTGGCAGTGGTGCTGGACATGCTGAAGCTCGACAGCCGATATTGGTTTATGCTACACGACGTCGTGAAGAGGGTGACTCTCCTGATGTTATAACCGGTACGTTCTTCATTCATAGCACGCCTTACACTACTTTGATTGATGTGGGTTCCACTCACTCGTATGTTGCTGGTGATGTATCTGGGGAATTGGGTGTGCTTCATGAGGAGACTGTGAGTGGGGTATCAGTGATAGGCCCTTTAGAATACTCGGTTAAAGTAGATAAACTCTTTAGGGCGGTGCCTTTAGAGACACAAGGTAAGATTTTTGAAGGAGATTTGATGGAGCTGCCATTTGGGGATTTTGATCTTATCTTGGGAATGGACTGGCTAACTAAGCATAAGGCGACGTTGGATTGTGCTGCAAAGAGAATGGTACTAAGAACTGCCAAAGATGAGGAGATAATGGTCATAGGGGAACGAAGGAATTATTTGTCCAATGTTGTTTCGGCTTTAAGGGCCGAGAAGTTAATGCAGAAAGGTTGTGAGGCGTACTTGGCTTTTGTAAGTCAAACTGAACTGGAGGAGATAACGGTAGAGTCGGTTAGGACCATTAAGGAATTTCAAGATGTATTCCCAGAGGAACTTCTTGGATTACCCCCGAGTAGAGAAGTCGAGTTCGGAATCGACTTGTTACCTGGAACAGCTCCTGTGTCCATTGCGCCTTATAGGATGGCACCTAAGGAGTTGGTAGAATTGAAAGCTCAGATTCAGGAATTGTTGGATAGAGGGTTTATAAGACCAAGTGTTTCCCCGTGGGGCGCACCGGTGTTGTTCGTAAAGAAGAAAGATAGGACTATGCGAATGTGTATTGACTATCGGCAGTTGAATAAACTGACCATCAAGAACAAGTATCTGTTCCCAAGAATCGACGATCTGTTTGATCAACTAAGAAGAGCCTCGGTATTTTCTAAGATCGACCTTCGGTCAGGATATCATCAGTTGAGAGTTAAAGAAGTGGATATTTATAAGACGGCATTCAGGACTCGATATGGTCATTACAAGTTTCTGGTAATGCCTTTTGGTTTGACTAATGCATCGGCAGCATTTATGGATTTAATGAATTGGATGTTCCAGCCATACTTAGATCGGTTCGTAGTCATTTTTATTGACGATATCTTGGTGTATTCGGAAACGGAAGAGAAGCATGATGAGCATATTTGTATTTTGCTACAAGTGCTAAGGGAAAAGCAACTTTATGCAAAGTTTAGTAAGTGTGAGTTTTGGTTGAAGAAAGTCACTTTCTTGGGGCATGTTATGTCTGCTAAGGGGATCAAGGTGGACCCTCGAAAGATTGAGGCAATTTTGGAATGGAAGCCACCGAAGTCAGTAACAGAGATCTGAAGTTTTCTGGGGTTGGCAGGTTATTATCGGAGATTCGTGGAAGGATTTTCTGTGTTGGCAGCACCGTTAACGAAACTTATAAGGAAGGGAGGCTTTTGAGAAGCTGAAGAAGGTTTTGACAGAAGCACTAGTGTTGATTCAGCCAGAGTCTGGTAAGGATTTCACTGTTTACAGCGTCGTGTCACATATAGGTTTGGGCTGCGTGTTGATGCAAGAGGGTAAGGTGGTCACTTATGCTTCACGATAGCTTAAACCTCACGAGGTGAACTATTCTACGCATGACTTGGAGTTGGCAGCGGTGATTTTCGCGCTTAAGATATGGAGGCATTACTTGTATAGGGAGAAATGAATCATCTATACGGATCACAAAAGTCTTAAGTACTTACTGACTCAAAAGGAGCTGAATCTTAGACAGCTAAGGTGGATAGAGTTGTTAAAGGACTATGACTGTTCGATTGAGTACCATCCAGGTAAGGCAAATGTCGTGGCTGATGCGTTAAGTCGAAGGGCTATGGCGGAGTTGAAGGCAATGTTTGCTCGTCTAAGTTTGTATGATGATGGAAGCTTATTGGCAGAATTACAAGTGAGACCAACTTGGGTAGAACAGATTAAGAAGCAACAGTTGGAAGATGATTCGTTGGTTTCTCGATTTTAGCAAGTGGAGAAGGGGGAGAATCCAAACTTTGGGTTAAATAGCGAAGGAGTTCTTTGTTTTCGAGGAAGAATTTGTATGCCAAAGGACTCCGACTTGAGATTGATGATTTTGAAAGAGGCACATAATGGACCTTGTGTTATGCATCCAGGAGGGAGTAAGTTGTATCGAGACTTGCGAGAACTATATTGGTGGCCTGGGCTTAAACGAGAAGTGACTGAATTTGTGGGGAGATGTTTGACATGTCAACAAGTGAAGGCCGAGCATCAACTGCCTTCAGGATTGTTACAGCCGGTAAAGATACCACTTTGGAAGTGGGAAAGGGTAACTATGGATTTTGTGAGTGGGTTGCCATTGACACCTTCTAAGAAGGATTCAGTTTGGGTAATTGTGGATAGGCTCACAAAATCTGCCCATTTCATACCTATCCGAACCGATTACTCACTTCAGAAGCTGGCCAAGTTGTATGTGGCAGAGATAGTGCAGTTACATGGGGTGCCAGTATCGATAATTTCTGACCAAGACCCAAGGTTTACATCTCGGTTTTGGCAGAAGTTGCATGAGGTGTTGGGAACGCGATTGGATTTCAGTACGGCTTTTCACCCTCAGTCGGATAGGCAGTCAGAGAGGGTCATTCAGATTTTAGAAGACATGTTGAGAGGTTGTGTTATTGAGTTTAGGGGCAGCTGGGAGGACTATTTTCCATTGGCAGAGTTCGCGTATAACAACAGTTACCAAGCAAGTATTCAGATGGCTCCTTACGAGGCACTATATGGGCGAAGGTGTCATTCGCCTACTTGTTGGGCAGAATTGGGGGAAAGGCAAGTACTTGGGCCAGAGTTGGTAACAGATACTGAAGATGAGATTAAGGTGATCAAGAATCGGTTAAAGGAGGCAGCGGATCAACAAAAGTCTTATGCCAATCTGAAACGTAAGGATATTGAATATGCTGTAGGGGACATGGTCTTTTTGAAAGTTTCGCCTTGGAAGAAGATATTGAGATTTGGTAAGAAGGGTAAGTTGAGCCCACGGTTTATTGGGCCTTACCGAATTATTAAGCGGATAGGGCCGGTGGCTTATCAACTAGAGTTACCTCCAGAACTGGATCATATTCACGACGTTTTTCATGTGTCCATGCTAAGGCGATATCGTTCGGACCCAACTCATATCGTGCCAGTTGTAGAAATCGAAGTACAGTCGGATTTGACTTTCGAAGAGGAACCAGTGCAAATACTTGATCGTGATGTCAAGGTGTTGAAAAGGAAGTCAGCCCCATTAGTGAAGGTACTTTGGAGGAACCATGGCAAGGAAGAAGCTACTTGGGAGACTAAAGAGGCGATGCGTCAGCAGTACCCTCAACTGTTTGGATCAGGTAAATTTCGAGGCTGAAATTTCTTTAAGGAGGGTAGAGTTGGAACATCCTAATTTTCGGGTTTTTCCCGATTCTCGATATTTTGGTAAAGTTTTTAAAATTTGGTATTTGGTTGTGGAATTCATAATTTAGGTAGGTAAATGGGCTTATGGAAGGCCCATGTGTTGGCCAAAAACCCGGTGGAATTTTTGAATTTTGGACTTAAGAAGTTAGGAGCCTTGGATAGGTGGTCTTATTAAAATTTGTGGGTAAAATGTAACACAAATGAGCCTTTGGTAAAGTGGCTAAGTGACGCCACTAGGGAGCTATAAAGGTGGCGTGTAAGTGTTGGGGGAGGACCTGGGTTCGATTCCCTGGGATGGTAAAGGTAATGTTATTTTTATGCTTGTGCATGCTAGAGTTTAAAACTGGATGGAACTCTGTGGGAGAGAGTTTGAAACAGTCAGATGCATGGATTAAGGAGGGATAAGGGGAGAGATTTTAAGGATTTGAGAAAAGGATAGAGCTTAGCCTAATTGTGGGGATTAGAGAGGGGATTTCGGCAGAGGGGTTTTAGTTAGGGATTTTCGGCATTAGGGTCTAGGTTGTGCCGTTTTCTCCTTTTCGTGTATTTTTTTTCTCTCTTTTCTTTTCCAGTCGAATCTACCTTCCTCCCATTCATATTTTCTTCTTTTTTTTCTTTTCCAAAACCAGCCCACTACTCCCCTTCGTTCACTTATTGTTTTTCTTACCACCACAACTGCCGAAAGACCGCAAAAGCCGAAATTTGTGGAGACTAGGTGGTGCCGATTCTTTGTTGACCAGCAACTCTCTTTCTCTTTTCACTTTTTAGTGGCCAATTCCCTTATCTTCTAGGCATAAGCGGATTCAAGAGGAGAGACTGTGGTAAGTGCTCGAACTCTAAAAGATTCCTATAGTAACTGTTGACAAAAGCAGAAACCCCTATAGTTTAGGAGATGGCCGAATGTGGGTATAGGCTCTATTTGGTTTTTCTTTAATCTTTTTATGGTTTGTTTAGTGGAGGAGCAGCAAGGAGTAGGGTCGACTTGGATTAGTTTTGATCATCAGAGTGGCTAGAGCTAGTCATCAATTTCGGCAAAGGTAAGGTTCCTAAGGCCATTATGGAGGGTGGCCGAATGTGTAAGTGTTGATATTAGATGGTTCTTGATTTGGTTCAATTATTGTAAGCTGATCTATTAACGGTTGATTATAGGAGAAATCGTGTAGGAGATCTCGTCGAGGAATATCACAAAACAGGTGTGTAACGAACCCTTTTTTATAGCTTAAAATGATATATGCCGAAAAGCCGAAATGCCGAAATTTTGGCATTTCGAGGACTTGTGAGCAAGCGAACGCTCATTGGTTAGTTAGATTCACTAAGTTTATGATTGGGATCGTTGGAACAGGTAAGAGCACGATATTTGGCATGACGGTAAGTTGGGCCTCGAGGGGCTGAAGTTGGGCCCAATTGGCTTTCGAGCCCATTTGGGTAAATTTGGTAGAAAATGAAAACCTATTAAATTGCACATTAAGACAGGTAACAACAATATGGAATAGAGGCTAAATGGGCTTAGATGACAAAATCGGCTAAGTAGGGCCCATTAGGGGTTTTGGGCCCAATAACTCGGTTGGCTAAAAATGGGCCAGAATCGCTGTTTAGAACATATGAATTGTTAGTAACTAATAATGAACATGGAAATCCCTAATATTTGGTAGAATTTTGAAATTACCTTTATAATATGAAAATGACTGTTTTGCCCCTAGGTAAAAATGACCATTATACCCCTAGGGTTTACTTATAAATTTGATACGTGGGATATGATATACATGGTTGATATGATATGCACATGACATGTATGATATGCACATGATATGTATGAAATGCACATGATGTATTCATAATTACATTGGGTTGGGTTTTTATATGGATGGAGGAAGTGCAAAAGGGCTTATGCCCCAGTTTATTGAAAAGGGCTTATGCCCCAGTTTATTGAAAAGGGCTTTGCCCCAGTTTATCAAAAGGGCTTTGCCCCAATTATTAAAAGAGGCTCGGCCTCCAGTTACATGATAAAGTAGTTATGCTGCCAGTGGTGTATTGGTGGGGTGGGTTGAATCATTCCCCACATGGTGTGTTGGTTGGTACGGGTGGAGAATAGCGGATGGTGGGTCGAGTAGTCTCCCCAAATAGGCTTGCATTCATTCTTTCATTGACAATACTCGTGATAATGAAATGGGCCTACGGGCCATACCGTTTACAGTAAAGGTTTTAGCTTAGTGTTATGAAATATGAAATATGAAAAGGCTTCGGCCCAGTATATGTTGAGATTGGATGTGGGCTTAGGCCCAGCAGGCTGATATTGCTTTGGGCTCTGAAAGGGGCTTGTTACACATTGAGTTTCCAAACTCACGCCCTTTCCTTAACCTTGCAGGTGAGCCTTGATTTGGGGACTTGGAGCCGGAGGGGATTCAGAATGGCCACGGTGATCGCCTTTGGGCTTTTGAATAAGTGTTTGGTTTTCATTAAGTTTGCTTTATTTATTATTTATTTTTGGGTTGTAATAAGGCCATTTTGATTTGATTTTCTTTCTTTTCTGGGATTATATTATTTTTAATAACTTTAAACTGGTTGATAATAAATGGGCTAGACTTAGGACATGTTTTCAAAACGACACTTGTTTTCCAAACAACACAGCGTTACGATTATCCGATTTCTCAAATATATCTACGTAAGTAAATTTCAAATCGATATAACTAAGTGTGGCAATGGTTGTGGGCATGTCTAGGATTGGATCCAACCGAAGAGCTTGGTACTTAAGCAGCCTTCATGGCTCACCTCCTCTGTTACGGATTCTTACCTGGTGCCCAGCTCCCATTCACTTTGATAGCCTAACAAAAGTCAGTTTTTGTAGCACTAAAACGAAACATGGATTTTTAACTTCAATGTGGCACGTCAGATTCAGCCATAATGTCTGGGTCAAGTTTAGGGTGTTAGATTGCCTCCTGAGAAGTGCTTATTTATAGTCTAAGCTCGACTTACCTCTCCATTGAATGGTCATGGTGGTTTGAGGAGTTTATACTCCTCATTCCTGCTATCATTCTCATCAAAATAAGGTTTTAGACGGGTGTTGTTTACCTTAAAAGTGCCGAACTTGGGATGACTTACCTCGACTGTATCGAATGGGAAAATGCTAAGTACCGTAAGAGGGACTTCTTCATTCGATTTGGTACCGACAATGTGAGGATCAGTGGCATCTAATAAAACTTTATCACCAACCTTAAGTTGATTTGGGAAGGTGTGGAGCTCGTTCTGGCGTAGTTTTGGTTTATTGTGGGTTCTTGGTTTATGCATCCGCCATTCACCTAGCTCCTCGATTTATAGCCTTCGATCTTCATGAATAGGTCCTCTATTATTGCTTGAGAATGGCTCATGTATTTCCTTCATACTCAATTCCTGCAAAGTAGGTTGCACCATATTGTCAGTTTTAGTAGAATGGTTTAGTCGATCACCTTCAATTTCTAATGTGTTGTCAGAATTACGAGTTTGAAGGGTGATTGTTTTGCCTCCCACACAAAGTGTGAGTTCACCTATGCCAACATCAATAATCATTTTAGCAGTTGCTAAAAAAGGCCTTCCTAAAATCAAAGGAGTGTTGCTATCCTCCTCTATGTCTAGAACAATAAAGTCAACAGGAAATATAAATTTATCGATTTAACTAGCACATCTTCAATAATACCCATAGGAAATCTTATAGTTTTATTTGCTAATTGAATGCTCATCCTAGTCTGTTTAGGTTTCCCAAGACCTAGTTGTTTAAACATTTTGTAGGGCATGACATTAATGCTGGCCCCTAAATCAGCTAATGCATTATTAACATCTAAACTACCAATTAAGCAAGGAATTGTAAAACTCGCTGGATCTTTTAATTTTTTGGGTAGCTTATTCTGCAGAGTAGCTGAGCAAACTGCATTTAGCTCCACATGCGACCCCTCATCCAACTTCTGCTTATTTGCTAAAAGCTCCTTTAAAAATTTCATTGCGTTTGGCATCTGTGATAGAGCTTCAATAAATGGTAAGTTAATATGTAATTTTTTAAGAGTTTAAGGAATTTACCAAATTGTTCATCTGAGTTGTCTTTCCTTGTCGCATTAGGGTATGGCACACGAGGTTTGTATTCTGTACTTATCGATTTCTGCTCATTGTGTTTTACCTCACCTTTACCTTTGCTTATCTCAGTTTCTTGCCTTGGTTCAAGTTCAAGTGTGACTAACCCTTCCTCATCTTGACTAGTGATCGCGTTGAGTTGCTCCCTTGGGTTAGATTCTGTGTTGCTTGGCAAGCTACCTTATGGTCGTTTAGCAATCAACTTGGCAAACTGTCCAATCTGAGTTTTGAGCCCTTGGATCAATGCTTGTTGATTCTTAAATGCGGTCTCGGTATTCTAAAAATGAGTTTCTGACACTGATATATACTTGGAGAGCATCTCTTCAAGGTTCGGCTTCTTTTCCTGTTGGTGGGGTGGTTATTGGTAGCCTGGAGGTGGTCTCTGATTTCCTTGGCCTCCCCATGAGAAATTTGGGTGGTTTCTCCAACCTGCATTGTAAGTGTTACTGTATGGATTATTTTGAGATCGAGGATTATTACCCATGTAGTTTAACTGTTTGTTCTCCATGTTGTGGCCATAATGTTGGTATTCTGAATTACTTGATCCGCCTCCACATGCTTCGCACTGCATTACTGGGTGAACCTATGAAGAACTAAGAAAACCATCAATTTTCTTATTCAAAAGTTCTACCTGATTAGAGAGCATGGTGACCGAATCGATGTTATAAACACCGGCTATTTTAGTTGGGTTAGTCCTCATGACTTGCCACTGATAGTTATTTAGTGACATCTCTTCAATAAATTAGTAAGTCTCTTCAGGTGTTCTGTTATTGATGGTTCCCCCGGCTGCTGCATCAATCATCTATGTTGTCGAGTGGTTCACACCATTGTAGAATGTTTGAACTTGCAGCCATAGAGGTAATCCATGGCGAGGACACCTTCGCAGTAGGTCCTTGTATCTCTCCCATGCATCGTAAAGTGTTTCTAAGTCCATCTGCACAAATGAAGAGATATCATTACGTAATTTGGACATTTAGCCGGCGAAAAATATTTTAATAGAAATTTTTTGGTCATTTGTTCCCAAGTAGTGATTGACCCTCGTGGTAATAAGTTCAACCACTATTTAACTTTGTTCCTCAATGAAAAAGGGAATAACCGAAGACGAATGGCATCGTTAGAAACGCCATTAATTTTAAATGTATCGTAGAATTCCAAGAAATTTGCCAAGTGAGTGTTTGGATCCTCATCCTGCAAACCATCAAACTGAACAAATTGCTGTATCATTTGAATAGTGTTAGGTTTTAGTTCAAAATTATTTACAGCAATAGCAGGTCTAACTATACTTGACTCAGTTCCTGTCAAATTAGGTCTAGCATAATCATACATAGTGCGCGAAGCAGGATTTTGATTAACAGCAATTGCAGGAGGTAGCAGATTTTCTTGGTTTTCAGCCATCTCCTCGGTCCTGGTTTGAATATCATCCTCTTGCTCGTTCTCTGTATATCTTAAGCTTCGCCTTATTTCTCTTTGGTTTCTGCGAGCTGTGCGATCAATTTCTTCGTCAAAAAGTAGTGGTCCTGACGGGTTTCTTCTAGTCATAAACTATAAAAAGCTGCCAAGAGAAAGAAAAAGTAAATTAATAAATAATAATAAAAATAAAATAAAATTAACTTGCAAGAAAAATAAATGGCTGAAGTAATAAAAATTAATCATTCTGGAAACTAACTATTATCACGATGAAGGAAAGTGTACCTATCGAACAGTAGTATAGCTTTAGCTAGACCGGATTATCGAACCCAAAAGAACTAAAAGTACTAGTAATGACTGTCTTTTTATTATCTAGCCTAAGAATAATGGGGTTTGTTTTTAACTAACTAATTAGCTAACTAAGAATTCATAAGAAATAGAATTGGGGGATTACTTTTGGAAAAACGATTGAATTATGACAATACCTAAGGAAAAATTCTCCTAGACTTCACTTGTTATTTTGACTCCGAATTGGACAATTTATTCATTTGACTTGATCCGTAGAAATCCCTAAGTTATATTATTATCCCTCTCGAGACTAACAACATCTAACCCTAGGTTGAATAATTGAAATCTCTTTCTAATTAAATCCCTAGGGTTGCATTAACTCGATTTATGGATCCCCTTATTAGGTTTCACCCTAATCCTGCAAAATCTTGTCACGCTATCTAAATCTTGTCACCCTATCTCTAGGCGCGCAACCAACTCCACTTAATTATAACAAATGTACTCTTAGACAGGGTCTATTCCTCCTCTGAATAAGAGCTTAACTTGAATAAAAATCCTGGAATATCAAAACAAGAATTAAGAACACATAATTAAGAACAAGCCAAATATTTATCATACAATTCAGAAAATAATAACAAGATTTGTTTTAGGTTTCATTCCCCTTAGGTGTTTAGGGGATTTAGTTCATAACTAAAAAGGAAAACATCTCAGAAGAATAATGAATACAAAACATAGAAAACCCAAAAACTCCTGAAGGGAAATTGAGGGGAGATCTTCAGTCTTGATGATGAATCTGGCTTCTAAGATGGATCAATCAGCTTTCTTCGAGTAATTCCTTCCTTCCTCCCTGTGCCTCCCTGTGACACCCCGAATGTGACCCTAGTCGGAGAGTGGTTTCGGGACCACGAAACCGAGTCACAAGAATAATTAAGTGTTATATTCCGTGCTTATTGTATGTGGAATTGGTATGCGTAAATATTTCGTGTCTCGATTTTTATTAATTAGGTGCTAATTTATAAGAAAGGACTTAGTAGTGAACTTTGAAAGTACGATAGGGAAATATGTGATGACTAATTAAAGCATGCATGCAAAATAATGGACTTGCATGTCAAATTTCCTTTTTACAAATGATGGCGGCCATGACAAAGTGATATGGGCTAAACATGTCATGAAACATGTTTTGTTGGGCATTAGGGAGAAATCATAAACAAATAAGCATGGGTAAGAAAAGAATGAAAAAAAATGTGTGTGAGAGAGTAGCATTCCCCCATTGCCGTGAAACCAAGAAGAGAAACAAAAAATTTGTTCATCCTTTCTCATCTTTTTGGCCGAAAATCATAAGGAGGAAGAAAGGGATTTTTGCTCCATTTTTTGGTTTAGAAGAGAACTAGAAGGTGATTTGGCCATACTTGTACCAAGATTAAGGTATGTATGAGGTTGTGTTTGGAGTTTCATGCATGACTTGGTTACTAACTTGATGTGCATGTTAGCCATGGCTCAAATCTTTGTTATGCCATGGAAATGGTATTTGGGCAAAGTTGTTATGGTGATAAAGCCATTGCATGCTAAGTGTGAAGCTTGATGATGATGCATGCAATGATGGATTTTCTATTCATGAGTAAGATTTTGAGTTTTCTCTTTGTTTTATCATGATTAAAGTTGAAAAGGAGCATGATTGTCATATTCGCCATGATGCATTCTTGAGCATGATTCATGCTTCTTGCATGTTAGTTAAAAATTTGTGTTTTGGATGGCTATGGACACCTTGAAAATTCGGCCATGCTCATATATGCATATATATGATTGCACATTATGTTTGGTTATGAACTAAGTGATGAATATATTGATTTAAAGAAGAAAATGTGGAAGAATGCTTGTGAAATTGCAAGCACAATTGACCTAGCACACATATAAGTGCTTGATGCTATATTATAAGTTTTGGGCCACAATGTGCAAAGCATTAATTAGTAGATTGCATGCTGTTTTTGTGAGGTATTAAGTGCAAAATTGACCTCAACATGTACATGAATATTCGGCCTTGGGTAGCCTATTGAAGGCCTTAGCATTTCCTTGATGCTCAAATAAATTGTATTGAATTGCTTGATGTAGTATAAAATGTGCATGACCATTGTGTATTCAAGCTAAAGAGTGGCCATATGACCATCTAAAATCCTTGTCATATTCGCCATAAGCAAGCACAATGAGGTTTTAATAAATTGAATTTGTTTGAATTAGCTCAAGAGCTAAGAGGGCCACAATTGGACAAGGGAAGGAAAAGGTGATCGAATAGCCGAAAAAGCCGTTCGACAACATCCGAGGTAAGTCCTCAAGAAGTGACCTTACTTGAATTATGTGAGATGAAATATGGATGTGTATGATTATTGATTATGTGTGTATGAGTATTTGAATTCCACCCGGCTAAGTCCCGGCGGCTAATATGCTAATGATTATAATTGTGTTTGAGCCTTAGTAACGAAAATGAAATATGTATGTCCAATGATTATTGATGTATGTGTGCATGAGAAATTGAATGATATCCGGGCTAAGCCGAAGACAACTATGTTGAAATTATATCCGGTTAAGACCAAGGCAATTGTGCTAGTGGCTATATCCGGCTAAGGCCCAAGGCATTCGTATGAAGTTACTCTATCCTGCTAAGACCAAGGCATTTGTGCACGTGATTAAATCCGGTTATATTCGAAGAATCTTGGGCTGGAGGTGAGTGTTGGTTGCGAAATGAATTTAATTAGTACACTCGGAAAGCCCAAAGGATAAGGTACGTTATATGTGCATTGGAAAGTCGACGTGTTTGAGCAACATTCGCTCAATCGACTAATGAATTTCAGTTATTGAATTGATTGATGCTTTGCGAACTTATATAATGATGAAGTATGAAGTAAGAATGTGTATTAATGAAATGATGCATTTGGCTATGTGAATGTATTGCTGTAAATTTATAGTTCACTATATTCCTTGAGACTTACTAAGCATAAAAATGCTTACCCGTTGCTTTGGCTCTTAGTTTTCTAGATTTCGCCGAGGCAATCGGATTTGGGATTGTTGAAGTCGAAGTCATCCACACTATCAAGCCTCCATTTTGGTATAAATTTTGGTTGAACTTGAGATGGCATGTATAGGACTACCCTTGTTTGTTAAATATGTTGTAATGTAAGTATGTACGGTAGTGCGAAAATGGCTCGAAAAGGAAGCATGAACTTAGACTAATTGCGGGTTGTATGTATATATTTTGTGTCATGATGTGGCTATGGCTTGAAATGGGAATGTTGGTCATATGATCAGCCATTGGCATGGTTAAAATGATCATATATGAACCTATGTATGGTAAGGCTAGTTGAATCATGGAGACCACCAAATAGGTAAGTCCTATCTTAAAACAGATGCTGCCAGCTGCAGTGGCATGAATGTGAAAAATCACCAAAATTCATAGGAATGGAATTAGATAGTGAATAAGCTATGTAAATGAACCTTGATGAGTCTATTTTCATATGGAAGAAACGAAACGGTCATAGGAGTTACAGGTTAAGAGATATTAAAGCTATTGTGAGACAGGGCCAGAATGGTTTCTGGGTTCCCTGTCGCAACTTTAAAATTCACTATAAATTATCCAAAAGAATTAGAAGATATACCTTATATGTACAGATTCCATTTTGAGTCTAGTTTCATTAGAAACAAACGACACCAGCATTAAAGCCCTGTACAGAGAGATATTCAAGTTATAAAGCGCGAAGGTCAGAGCAGTCGATCCCTGTAACAGGGGTAACTTTAACTAATAAAATGTACCAATTGGCCCGACCAAAAATCCTAGAAATAAATCCATGGATGGATATATGAGTCTAAATTCAGGGAAAATTTACGAAACCAGTTTCCGAGTTTTGAAACTCGAGATATGATTTTAAGGCGACAGTGACGCAGTTTTCCAGCCGACTGGAAATGTCAAATTGGTGGGCAAAAACATGTGAACTTGGTTTGTTAACCCTCGGGTCCGACACGGCGATGGTCTCGGGTTTGGGGTGTTACAATTTTATTGGTATCGAGCCACGGTTTAGTCGATTCTAGGAGTACCGTGATGTGTTTGGGGTCTAGCTATACATGCCATTAAATGATGAATCGATAGTGTGATGAATTCGACAATTTGACTTCATGTTTGTTTATAGCAATGGATCCCGATCCCAACCGAAAGCGATAGCTGATGATGTGGAGAGTGTGGCGCTGCTCCGCGCAGAAGGACAGCGCCGGACTCTCCACCTATGGCCGATAATCCTAATGACGAGGCTAGGCAAGCCTTTTATAGTGTGATGAACGAATGGTTTAATCAATACATTCGAACCAACACGGCTGTTCCACCACCTCCATTCCCGACTTAATGCAACCCCGCACCTACAATACCTCCGTGAATCGACCAAATAAGGTCGTAAGCCCCAATCGATAGGATTCGAAAACATGGGGCCACTGAATTTAAGGCTACGGATGATGATGATGCCGAAGCGAGCT
Organism: Gossypium arboreum; assembly: GCF_025698485.1. Lineage (NCBI taxonomy): Eukaryota > Viridiplantae > Streptophyta > Magnoliopsida > Malvales > Malvaceae > Gossypium > Gossypium arboreum. The sequence goes on along the minus strand of NC_069074.1, from coordinate 64,017,167 downwards.
GAATTATGGTTAGATAACACTATCCGGTGCTTGATGAGCTATCCTGACACCCGATGAGTGCTTAAAGTGTACCATCTCCTTGCTACGCGAGTCCGCCTACTATTGGTGGAGTACTCGACTTCGTGGTGCCTAGAGAACAAGTGACTTGGGAATTCTTTCTAACCGAGTTCAAAAAAGTATATTAGTCGAGATTCATCGACCAAAAGCGGAGGGAATTCCTTGATCTTAAGCAAGGTTCTATGTCCGTATCTGACTACGAACGAAGGTTTGTGAGGCTTAGCCAGACGCTGAGAATGCATTTCGTCCGAAGCTATTATGTAAACGCTTCGAGGATGGGCTGAATGATGATATAAGGATGTTTGTTGGCATTCTCGAGATACGAGAGTTCGTAGTACTTGTTGAGCGAGCTTGTAAAGTCAAGAGCTTAGAAAGGAGAAACAAAAGCTGATGTGGGGATTGGAGAATTCGAAGAGGTCCTCGGAAAGTCTCTTCAACAAGCATCGAAGAGATTTCGAGATGATGCGAGCCGGTCTAGAGGCGTTTCGGGCTTTTCTAGACGAGGACGCGATCGACCCTGTGACCACACGAGTCACCTCGATCGTTAGTGGCGGAAATGATCGCCGAGAGAGGCGGAGTGTCCACATTGTGGCAAATGGCATTCGGGAGCTGTTGGTTTCGTGATCGCTCCTCGCTATAAGTGTGGATCGGCCGACCACTTTATGAAGGATTGCCCGAGGATGCATGAACAGAATGCAAGTCGAGTGCAAACCCGGGTGCTACCATCGCCGAGGTAGACCACCTAGAAATATGGGCAATGTCGTTGGCGGTCGAGAGGATCTAGAGATGCTACCATCGATCCGAGGCTCGTGCTCTGCTAGGACTTATGCCATACGCCAGACGCTGAGGATGCTGCCTCTCCGGATGTTATTACCGGTACTTTCACTCTTTTCAATACAAATGTAATTGCTTTGATTGACCCCGGTTCTACTCATTCATATATATGTGAAACCTTAGCATCCAAAGAAGACTTTGCCCATTGAGTCTCTGAGTTTGTAATTCGGTGTCAAACCCTTGGGTCATTACGTGCTTGTTAACAAAGTGTGCAAGAAAAGTCCCCTAGTGTTCGAGGTTCTTGTTTTCCAGCGGACTTAATGCTTTTGCCATTCGATGAGTTCGATGTTATTCTTGGTTTGGATTGGTTGACCATGCACGATGCGGTTGTAAATTGCAAGAGCAAGACTATCGATTTGAAGTGCGCGAATAATGAAATAATTCGGGTTGAGTCCACGGACTTAAAGGGGTTGCCAGCTGTAATATCAGCGATGTTGGCCCAGAAATATGTAAGAAAAGGGTGCGAAGCGTACCTTGCGTACGTACTCGATGACAAGGAATCAGAGAAGAAACCCGAATCTGTGCCCGTGGTTTGTGAATACCCGGATGTTTTCCCCGAAGAATTGCCGGGTTTACCACTTGCTCGGAAATAGAATTTGGCATCGAATTGGTACCGGTACCACTCCAATTTCGATAGCTCCGTATCGTATGGCCCCAACGGAATTAAAGGAGTTGAAAGTTCGATTGCAAGAATTGGTGGATAGAGGTTTTGCTCGCCTTGAGTTTTTCGCCTTGGGGTGCGCGTTTCTCTTGTTCGTGAAGAAGAAGGATGGAACCATGCGATTGTAGATCGACTATCGTCGACTTAACAAAGCGACGATAAAGAACAAATATCCGCTTGCCACGTATTGATGACTTGTTCGATCAAGCTGAAGGGAGCCTCGGTGTTCTCGAAAATAGATTTGAGATCGGGCTACTATCAATTGCGAATCCGAGATTCTGGGCGTGCCCAAGACGCCTTGAGCGAGATATGGTCACTATGAGTTCTGGTGATGCCGTTTGGGCTCACTAATGCCCTACGGTATTTATGGATTTAATGAATCGAATCTTTAGACCATATTTGGATCGATTCGTAGTCGTGTTCATTGATGACATCTTGGTCTATTCAAGAAATGAGACCGAACATCTTTGAACACCTGCGGTTAGTCTTGCAAATTTTACGGGACAAGCAATTATATGCTAAGTTCACAAGTGTGAATTCGGTTAAGAGAGGTTAGCTTCTTGGGTCATGTGGTATCTGCATCGGTATTCGAGTCGACCGAATAAAATTTCAGCCATACTAAATTGGAAGCCTCAGAAATATTATTGAGGTTCAAGCTTTTTGGGGCTTGCTTATTATTACCGACTTTTTGTAAAGGGTTCTCAACGATAGCCACGCCGATGACGGCTTACTCCAAAAGGATGTTAAGTTCGAATGGACGGAGAAATGCCAAAAAGCTTCGATCAATGAAAACTTATTTGATGAAGCCCCAATTCTAGTGCAACCCGAGTCCCAAGCAAGGAGTTTGTTATCTATAGCGACGCCTCTCTACTTGGGTTAGGTTGCGTATTAATGCAAGAAGGTCGAGTTGTGGCCTATCGTCGAGGCAATTAAAGCCACATGAGAAAAATTATCCGACTCATGATCTCGAATTGGCGCCATCGTATTCGCCTTAAAGATTTGGCGACATTACTTATTTGGTGAAAGGTGCCATGTATACTCGGATCACAAAAGTCTCAAATATTTGATGACCCAAAGAGACTTAAATCTGCGACAAAGACGTTGGCTTGAGCATTAAAGGATTATGAATCGATCATTGATTATCACCGGAAAGGCGAATGTGGTTGCGGATGCCTTGAGTCGTAAATCGTTATTCACTTTACGAGCGATGAATGTGCACTTGTTCCGTCCGATCCGACAAAGTGTGTTAGTGGCTGAATTGAAAGCCAAACCACTATTGACACACCAAATTCGAGAAGCTCGAGAAAGTCGACGACGAGTTGGTTGCAAAAGCGGGCTGCGTGTGTTCGAACAAGGACTCGGAGTTTCAAATCGACGATGACGATTGTTTGAGGTTCAAAAGTCGTCTCTGTGTCCCAAGGAATTGAACTCATTTCGATAATTCAATGAAGCCCATTGTAGCCAAATGGCAATCCACCCGGAGTACGAAGATGTACAATGATTTGAAACGTCGATTTTGGTGGCATGGTATGAAGCGAGACATCTCCGACTTTGTTTCAAGATGTTTAATATGTCAACAAGTGAAAGCGGAACATCAGTGCCTTCGAGATTACTTCACCAATCACGATACCCGAGTGGAAATGGGATCGAGTCACAATGGACTTTGTATCCGGACCGCCATTGTCGCAAGTAAGAAGGATGCGGTTTGGGTCGTGGTAGATCGATTGACTAAGTCGGCCCACTTTGTCCCCGTCGCACGGATTTTCAATGGACAAATTAGCGGAATTGTACGTTTCTCGATTGTGAAATTACACGGGTGCCTATTTCTATCGTGTCGGATAGAGATCCGAGATTTACCTCGCGGTTTTGGAAAAAGTTGCAAGAAGCTTTGGGTACCAAGTTGCATTTAAGACCGCCTTTCACCCCAAATCGATGGTCAATCCGGCGGGTAATTCGGATACTTGAGGATATGTTAAGATGTTGCGTCCTCGAGTTTAGTGGTTCATGGGAACGGTATTTGCCGTTGATTGAATTCGCTTACAACAACAGCTTTCAATCGAGCATTAAGATGGCACCTTATGAGGCTTTGTACGGGCGTAAATGTCGTACACCATTGTTTTGGACTGAGCTTGGTGAAAGCAAGATTTTCGGGGTGGATTTGATTAGGGATGCTGAGCGAAAGTGAAAGTAATCCGTGAAAGTTTGAAGATAGCCTTCGATCGTCGAAGTCGATGCGGATATGAAGCGTAAGGATATCGAGTATCGTGGGTGATAAAGTGTTTCTCAAGGTATCGCCTTGGAAAAAGATACTCGAGTTCGTAGTAAGGGCAAGTTGAGCCCGAGGTTCATTGGGCCATATGAGATATCGAGCGAGTCGGTCCAAGGGCATATCGTTTGATTTTGCCCCCGAACTCAAAAGGTTCACGATGTCTTCCACGTGTCGATGCTTCGATGTTATAGATCCGATCCAACGCACGTGATTAGTCCATCGAAATTGAAATTCAAGCTAATATGAGTTATGAGGAAGAACCAATTCGTATCCTATCACGAGAAGTGAAAGAGTTATGAAACAAGCGGGTTCCGCTAGTGAAAGTGTTATGGCTCAAGCACGGGATAGAAGAAGCTACTTGGGAGACCGAGAACTCTATGAGGGAGCGATATCCGAACCTATTTACCGTAAGCTTTTCGGGACGAAAATCTCTTGAGTGGGGAGAGTTGTGACACCGAATGTGACCCTAGTCGGAGAGTGGTTTCGGGACCACGAAACCGAGTCACAAGAATAATTAAGTGTTATATTCCGTGCTTATTGTATGTGGAATTGGTATGCGTAAATATTTCGTGTCTCGATTTTTATTAATTAGGTGCTAATTTATAAGAAAGGACTTAGTAGTGAACTTTGAAAGTACGATAGGGAAATATGTGATGACTAATTAAAGCATGCATGCAAAATAATGGACTTGCATGTCAAATTTCCTTTTTTTTACAAATGATGGCCGGCCATGACAAAGTGATATGGGCTAAACATGTCATGAAACATGTTTTGTTGGGCATTAGGGAGAAATCATAAACAAATAAGCATGGGTAAGAAAAGAATGAAAAAAAATGTGTGTGAGAGAGTAGCATTCCCCCATTGCCGTGCAACCAAGAAGAGAAAACAAAAAATTTGTTCATCCTTTCTCATCTTTTGGCGAAAATCATAAGGAGGAAGAAAGGATTTTTGCTCCATTTTTGGTTTAGAAGAGAACTAGAAGGTGATTTGGCCATACTTGTACCAAGATTAAGGTATGTATGAGGTTGTGTTTGGAGTTTCATGCATGACTTGGTTACTAACTTGATGTGCATGTTAGCCATGGCTCAAATCTTTGTTATGCCATGGAAATGGTATTTGGGCAAAGTTGTTATGGTGATAAAGCCATTGCATGCTAAGTGTGAAGCTTGATGATGATGCATGCAATGATGGATTTTCTATTCATGAGTAAGATTTTGAGTTTTCTCTTTGTTTTATCATGATTAAAGTTGAAAAGGAGCATGATTGTCATATTCGCCATGATGCATTCTTGAGCATGATTCATGCTTCTTGCATGTTAGTTAAAATTTGTGTTTTGGATGGCTATGGACACCTTGAAAATTCGCCATGCTCATATATGCATATATATGATTGCACATTATGTTTGGTTATGAACTAAGTGATGAATATATTGATTTAAAGAAGAAAATGTGGAAGAATGCTTGTGAAATTGCAAGCACAATTCGCCTAGCACACATATAAGTGCTTGATGCTATATTATAAGTTTTGGGCCACAATGTGCAAAGCATTAATTAGTAGATTGCATGCTGTTTTTGTGAGGTATTAAGTGCAAAATTGACCTCAACATGTACATGAATATTCGCCTTGGGTAGCCTATTGAAGGCCTTAGCATTTCCTTGATGCTCAAATAAATTGTATTGAATTGCTTGATGTAGTATAAAATGTGCATGACCATTGTGTATTCAAGCTAAAGAGTGGCCATATGACCATCTAAAATCCTTGTCATATTCGCCATAAGCAAGCACAATGAGGTTTTAATAAATTGAATTTGTTTGAATTAGCTCAAGAGCTAAGAGGGCCACAATTGGACAAGGGAAGGAAAAGGTGATCGAATAGCCGAAAAAGCCGTTCGACAACATCCGAGGTAAGTCCTCAAGAAGTGACCTTACTTGAATTATGTGAGATGAAATATGGATGTGTATGATTATTGATTATGTGTGTATGAGTATTTGAATTCCACCCGGGCTAAGTCCCGAAGGCGAATATGCTAATGATTATAATTGTGTTTGAGCCTTAGTAACGAAAATGAAATATGTATGTCCAATGATTATTGATGTATGTGTGCATGAGAAATTGAATGATATCCAGGCTAAGCCCGAAGACAACTATGCTGGAAATTATATCCGGGTTAAGACCCGAAGGCAATTGTGCTAGTGGCTATATCCGGGCTAAGGCCCGAAGGCATTCGTGCGAGTTACTCTATCCGGGCTAAGACCCGAAGGCATTTGTGCACGTGATTAAATCCGGTTATATTCCGAAGAATCTTGGGCTGGAGGTGAGTGTTGGTTGCCGAAATGAATTTAATTAGTACACTCGGAAAGCCCAAAGGATAAGGTACGTTATATGTGCATTGGAAAGTCGACGTGTTTGAGCAACATTCGCTCAATCGACTAATGAATTTCAGTTATTGAATTGATTGATGCTTTGCGAACTTATATAATGATGAAGTATGAAGTAAGAATGTGTATTAATGAAATGATGCATTTGGCTATGTGAATGTATTGCTGTAAATTTATAGTTCACTATATTCCTTGAGACTTACTAAGCATAAAAATGCTTACCCCGTTGCTTTGGCTCTTAGTTTTCTAGATTTCGCTCGAGGCAATCGGATTTGGGATCGTTGAAGTCAAGTCATCCACACTATCAAGCCTCCATTTTGGTATAAATTTTGGTTGAACTTGAGATGGCATGTATAGGACTACCCCTTGTTTGTTAAATATGTTGTAATGTAAGTATGTACGGCCGTGCGAAAATGGCTCGAAAAGGAAGCATGAACTTAGACTAATTGCGGGTTGTATGTATATATTTTGTGTCATGATGTGGCTATGGCTTGGAAATGGGAATGTTGGTCATATGATCAGCCATTGGCATGGTTAAAATGATCATATATGAACCTATGTATGGTAAGGCTAGTTGAATCATGGAGACCACCAAATAGGTAAGTCCTATCTTAAAACAGATGCTGCCAGCTGCAGTGGCATGAATGTGAAAAATCACCAAAATTCATAGGAATGGAATTAGATAGTGAATAAGCTATGTAAATGAACCTTGATGAGTCTATTTTCATATGGAAGAAACGAAACGGTCATAGGAGTTACAGGTTAAGAGATATTAAAGCTATTGTGAGACAGGGCCAGAATGGTTTCTGGGTTCCCTGTCGCAACTTTAAAAATTCACTATAAATTATCCAAAAGAATTAGAAGATATACCTTATATTTACAGATTCCATTTTGAGTCTAGTTTCATTAGAAATAAACGACACCAGCATTAAAGCCCTGTACAGAGAGATATTCAAGTTATACCGCGCGAAGGTCAGAGCAGTCGATCCCTGTAACAGGGGTAACTTTAACTAATAAACTGTACCAATTGGCCCGACCAAAAATCCTAGAAATAAATCCATGGATGGATATATGAGTCTAAATTCAGGGAAAATTTATGAAACCAGTTTCCGAGTTTTGAAACTCGAGATATGATTTTTAAGACGACAGTGACGCAGTTTTCCAGCCTGACTGGAAATGTCAAATTGGTGGGCAAAAACATGTGAACTTGGTTTGTTAACCCTCGGGTCCGACACCGGCGATGGTCTCGGGTTTGGGGTGTTACACTCCCTTTTCCTCCTCCTTTAGGGTGTATTTATAGGCTTTGGAATGCTTCAAAACCCTCAAAATTGGCTTTTTCCTAATTGGACTAAACTTGGGCTCGGCAGGGACACGTCCGTGTGCGATTACTTCAGGCCGTGGTCAAGCCTATTAAATAGGCATGTGCGTGTGGTCTACCCGTGTGAGTCGTGCTTCGATTCTACCAAATTGACACGGCCTTGTGGTCTGCCCGTGTGAGGAGGTCCAAGTAGTGTTGATTTTGTACGTTGGCCCATTTTCTCCGTTTTTGGCCCGTTTCTCGTTCATTTCTCTCTCTTATCCTCGCCTAAGTATAAAACATGAAATTAAGGCATTAGGAGCATCACATTCACCAATTCTAAGGAAAAGTCATCCATAAAATGTGTTAAGCATAGCGTAAAAATATGTATAAATTACTGTTTATCATGAACTGCATGAACTAAAATAGGATATGCAGATAGCTCAGAAGGCTCATACAATGCCAACATTCTAGACGTGGTCTTACATGTAATCAAATATCGATGCCATTGTCCCAGACAGGGTCTTACACGAAATCAAATATGATGCGGATGTCCCAGACATTGTCTTACACGTAAATCTCGAATAGATGCCAACATCCCAAACGTGCTCTTACATGAAATCACATATCGGAATCCTATGTCATGACATATGTATCCTAACTATTCCTATGGTTCGTACGGGACTTTTCAGATGTCATCACTTTATCAGAACTTTCTTAGATTTTCATATTTAGCTCAATTAGCCATTTCATCACAAATCATTAACATATAAACAATAATAATTCAATTTAAAGACATTTATTTTTATATCGACTTACCTCGTACAAATTCGAATGGACGGAATCGACTACTCAATGACTTTTGCCTTTCCCCGATCTAATTCTGTTTTCTTTGGTTCTTGATCTATATAAATTCAAATTTAACTCTTTTATTCAAAAAAATCATTCAATTCAATCATTATACACATATTTAGGCATTTTAGAAATTAACCCTCACATTTTCACATTTTAACACTTTAGTCCTTAATCACAAAAATCACAAAATATATAAACTTTCTATATTCACATGCTTAGCCGAATTTTCCTCTAGCCTATATAAGTCTATATATTTTATTTATTTCACATTTTAGTCCTTCAAAATTTCATTTTTATAATTTATCCCAAATTACTCAAATTCATCAAAAATCCCAATACAAAACATATTTATCTATCATCAATCTTCCATATTTCATCAATTAACATTCAAAAGCTTAAGCATTCATCAATGGAAACTCAAAAAATCACCAACTAATTCAGAAATTAGGGTACGGGCTGGCTAGTACTCAAAGCAATGATCACAAAAACATAGAAATCATCAAAAATCGAGTTCAAAACATGTCCCAATTAAGCCAAGTACTTGTCGAACACTTAATGTAACACCTCTAACCCGTAACCGACATCGGATTAGGGTTACAAGGCATTACCAAACAAACAAAACATTTCAAACCAATTCAGAATCACAAATATCATATAACATCATTTCATAAGCAATCATTTCTTAAAATGGTCTACGAGACCTAAAATGTACTTTTAAGAGCCAGTCGGGACTAAACTGAACACATTCATAAAGTTTAGAACTTTTAAAAAATTTCAATTCTATAGAGGTCATACTCCCGCGTGACCAGGCCGTGTGCCCCACACGAGCAATAGACACGCCCATGTGAACCAACCGTGCCAATACAGAGCTTATATACACGCCCATGTGCCACGGCCTTGTGCTTCTTAGCTAGCTACTAACTTAAGCCCACGGCCAGCAAACATGCCTATGTGCTATGGCTGTGTGGCACAATGCAGGCTTAGTTTAAGCCAATTTGCCACCCCTTTATCGGTCATTCCTACAAGCCAAATTAAACAACATTCATACAAAATATTCAGCCAATTTCATGCTCAAAACATATTTTATTACAACTATTTCATCATCATTCAAAACTTATTCAAAGCATACCAAAACTTAACACAAACATACCATTTGATAGCAAACTTTCATTGCATAACCTATATTTACAATTCAAAACTTAATACATAAACCTTCTAGCCTATACATGCCATACTTTAAAATATTTACACTTTCAAGAGTACCAAAATGAGTTCGATAGTGTGGTGACAATCCTCGACTATCCCCGAGCCTTCAGTAGCTACGATAACTGTAAAACAGACAGTAAACACACAGAGTAAGCTACAAAGAGCTTAGTAAGCTAAATACAATTGGTCTAACTACTAAAGCATATAAATACAATTCACCCATATAGATTCATAACCATTTCATAGAATAATTTATAAACTTAACCATGCTCCTTTTTTTGCATATATGTCATGCTTCATTTCCATACATAGTTCACAGAGATAGGGTTTTTCATATTCAGAAATTTAGTACGATACAAACGTACCTGCATAGGTTATACATTTCATATACTCAAACTCAGATTTCGTACGCTATCATCAGACGGTTCAGAAACGATGTAGATGCTCATAAACAAGTACAATGCCGACGTCCCGGACGTGGTCTTACATGTAATTCAATATCGATGCCTCTGTCCCAGACAGGGTCTTACACGAAATTAGATACGATGCTGATGTCCCAGACATGGTCTTATACATAAATCTCAAATAGGCCTGTGTCCCAAACACGGTCTTACACGATGTCTCAGACAGATGTCAACTTTTCTTAGAAACATACAGAGCTTTTCAGATATTAACATATTATCATACTTTACTCCAGAGATATTCATCAGGCACTCAAGGCCATCCAATACAGATTATAGTTTATATGTGCAGAATTTATTTCAATTAACACATAATTGTAATTTGACTTACCTCGAACGGATTTCGGATAAAACGATTCGTCTACTAAACTATTTTGGACTTCCCTAGATCTAAGTTCAATTTTATTTGTTCTTGATCTAACACAATACAAATTCAACCATTCAATCATTCATTTCTTTCATTTTAATCCACATACACATATTTAGGGCACTTTACATTTTAGCCCTTACATTTTCACACTTTGAAAATTTAGTCCATTTTTCTCAAAATCACCAACATGCAAAATTTCTTTGCAACAAGGGCTAGTCAAATTTTCATGGCTTCTTTATAAGCCCATACAACATGTTCAATTCAAAATTTAGTCTTTCTAAACCTCATTTTCAAAATTTAACCCAAATAGCTCAATTTCATAAAAAAACTCAATGATAAAACTTATGAACCATCTACTAAGCCTTCATAATTCATTGAAAAACATCACAAAACTCATGATATCAGTAATGGCATTTCATGAAATCTTTAACAGAAACAGAAATTCAAACATGGGTTTTGAAGAACACAAAGCAACGATCACAGAAACGTAGAAATTATCAAAAATCAAGTTAAAACTGTACCTTAATCAAGCAATCAAAGTGCCGAAACCTAAAATGGCTTTCTCCTTTTTCTTTTTGTTTGATTTTCGGCTATATGCATGATAATATGGCCAATTTCACGTTTTCATTATATTATAATATACATTAATATGCATTTTACAATTTTAACCTTATTAAAATAATATTTTCAACATATAATGGATGTCCAAAAATGTCCACTACCATTTTAAAATGGTTTATTTGACATGCAAGGACATTAATTTAAAAGCCAAGGCCAATTTTCCCCATTAACAATTATTATGCAACATTTGCATTTTACGCGATTAGGTCCTTTCTCATAATTAAGCACAGAAAAGGACAAATTAAATCATAGAAATTTCATAGACATAGATTCACATATCACAGACACAGAAAATAATAATAAAATATTCTTCTGACTCGGATTTATGGTCCCAAAACCACTATTCTGACTAGGGTCAAAACCGGACTGTTACACTAAATGCTCTCCAAAGTTCTCTTTTCTTTCAATATTCGGCCAAGAAGAAATAAAATGAACTAAATTTTGGCTTTTTTTTAATTAAATTAACCTTAATAACCAAATATCTATTTTACCCTTAATTATAACATTAACAAAATATTGAATAGTTGACCATTTATGTCAAATTCCACTAATCATGGTCTAATTACAGCATAAGGACTTTACATTTAATAATCCATAGCGAATAGATACTTTTAACTTATAGAATATCATTTTTGCATTTTATGCGATTAAGTCCTTTTTCTCAAATTGAGCTATTAAATGATAAAATTAGATAACAAAATTGCACACATACATATTCACATGCTATAAATACATAAAATAATATTAAAATAAATTTACAACTTTGGATTTGTGGTCCCGAAACCACTGTTCTGACTAGGGTCTAAATAAGACTGTTACAACTTTCCCCCCTTAGGGATTTTCGTCCCCGAAAATCTTATCGTTGAACGGACTTGGATATTTCTATCTCATAGCATCTTCAGGCTCCCACGTAGCCTCTTCAACACTGTGTCGATGCCACATTACTTTTACTAATGGAATTTTCTTATTTCTCAATTCTTTAAACTCACGAGCTAAAATACTGTCGGTTCTTCTTCATAAGTCATGTCAGATTAAATTTCAATATCAGATGGAGAAATCACATGAAAGGGATCGGATCTATATCGTCGAAGCATCAATATGTGAAACACGTTGTGGATCTTTTCTAGCTCTGATGGCAACATCAATCTATAAGCAACCGGTCCAACACGCTCAATAATTTCATATGGCCCGATGAACCTCGAACTTAGTTTACCTTTTCTACCAAACCGAAATACTTTCTTCCACGGGGATACTTTCAGAAATACTTTGTCACCGACCTCAAATTCAATATTTTTCGTTTCAAATCTGCGTAAGATTTTTGACGATTGAAAGCTGCTTTCAGACTATCTCGGATTGTTTTTATTTTCTGTTTTAGTCTCTTTAATCAAATCAATTCCATGTATTTTATTTTCACTGAGCTCTGTCCAATACAATGGTGTATGAAATTTCCTACCATATAAGGCTTCGTATGGTGCCATTTTAATGCTCGATTGATAACTATTATTATAAGCGAATTCAATCAATGGCAAATATTCTTCCTATGTACCTTCAAACTCAAGAATGCAACATCTCAACATATCCTCGAGAATTTGAATAATTCGCTCGGATTGACCATTTGTCTATAGGTGAAAAGCGGTGCTAAAGTGCAATTTTCTATCTAGAGCCTCTTTCAGTTTCTTTCAAAACCACAGAGTGAATCTCGGATCTCTATCTGACACAATAGAAAATGGCACCCTATGCAATCTCACAATATCGGAAATGTATAACTCAGCTAACTTATCAAATAAGTAGTCAGATCAAACCTTAATAAAATGGGCCAATTTGGTCAGTCTATCAACCACAACCCAGATTGCATCTTTCTTTCTCAGAGATAGGGGCAATCCCGAAACAAAATCCATCGTCACTCTATCCCATTTCCATTCGGGAATCATAATCGGTTGTAACAAACCGTATGGAACCTGATGTTCAGCTTTAACTTGCTAACAAATCAAACATTTCGAAACAAAGTCAGAGATATCTCTTTTCATTCTAGACCACCAACAATGCTGTTTCAAATCATTAAACATTTTCGTACTACCCGGATGTACTGATAGATAACTGTGATGTGCTTCTTTCAGAATCACCTGTATTAACTCTGAATTTCTCGGAATACAAATCTGATCTCGAAATCTCAAACAATCATCATTATCAATTTGATATTCAGAATCAGAATCCAAATTACATTGAGCTCGTTTTACTATAATCTCATTATCAACCTTTTGAGCTTCACAAATCTGTTGAATGAATAACGGTCTCGCTTTCAATTCGGCTAATACCAAACCATCATCAGACAGAACTAAATGAGTTTTCAATGCACGTAATGCAAATAATGATTTCTGACTCAAAGCATCAGTAACAACATTTGCTTTTCCTGGATGGTAGTCAATCACTAACTCGTAGTCTTTTAGCAATTCTAGCCATCTCCGTTGTCTCAAATTTAGATCTTTCTGAATCATTAATTATTTTAAGCTTTTGCGATAAGAATAGACGTGACATTTCTCACCAAACAGACGCCAAATTTTAAAGCAAAAATAATAGCAGCCAATTCAATGTCGTGTGTCGGATAATTCTTTTCATGTGGCTTCAACTATCTCGAAGCATAGGCTATAACTTTGCCTTCTTGTATCAGAACACAACCCAGACCGCTCAACGAAGCATCACTATAAATGACAAATTCTTTACCCAATTCTGGTGGTACTAACGCGGGAGCTTCAGTTAATAAGGTTTTCAACTGATCAAAACTTTTCTAACACTTTTCGGACCATTCAAACTTGACATCTTTCTGTAACAATCCCGTCAACGGAGTCACAATCATAGAAATGCCTTTTAGAAATCGTCGGTAATAACCAGCAAGTCCTAGAAAACTACGGGCTTCAGACACATTTCTCGGAGGCTTCCAATCTAAGATAGCTGAAATTTTGCTTGGATCAACTCGGATACCTAATGCTGACACAATATGTCCCAAAAAACTAACCTCACGCAACTAGAATTCACATTTATTAAACTTCGTAAACAATTGCTTATCATGCAAAGTCTGTAACACTACTCTCAAATGTTCAGCATGCTCGGATTCATCACAAGAATAGATTAAAATGTCATCTATAAACACAACTACAAATCGATCTAAATACATTCTGAAAATTTTGTTCATCAAATCCATAAAAAAAGCAGGTGCATTCATTAATCCGAAAGGCATAACTAGAAACTCATATTGTCCGTACCTCATTCGAAAAGCAGTTTTTGAAATGTCTGAATCCTTTACACTCCACTGATAATAGCCCGATCTCAGATCAATCTTTGAAAACATTGTAGCCACTTTCAACTGATCTAACAAATCATCTATACATGGCAAAGGATATTTATTCTTGATAGTTACTTTGTTCAACTGACGATAATCAATGCACATTCTCATCGTGTCGTCTATTTTTTTTTTTTTACAAACAGAATAGGAGCACCCCAAGGTGAGAAACTCAGTCTTGTGAACCCTCTATCGGTCAACTCTTGTAACTGAGACTTTTATTCCTTTAACTCGGTTAGAGCCATTCTATATGGAGCTACCAATATCGGAGTAGTTCCTTGTACTAATTCAATGCCAAATTCAATCTCTCGAATCGGTGGTCAACCTAGTAACTCATCAGGAAATGCATTAGAGAATTTACAGACAACATGCACTAATTCAATATTCTTTTCTGTCACTTTCATATCAATCACATACACAAAATAAGCTTCATATCCCTTTTTCACATATTTCAGAGCTTTCGTCGATGAAATCACAACCGATAACACATTCAAATCACTAGATTCAATTCAGACTATTTCATCATTCTTGTATCTCAAATCAAAAATTTTTCATTTGCAATTCACAACAGCATCATGCATTGTTAGCCAATCCATACCTAGAATTATATCAAACTCATCAAAGGGTAATAACATTAGATCAGCCGGAAAAAAAATGTCTTGAAACATTAATGGACAATTTTTACAAAATTTGTCAACTAAGACACTTTTACCTAAGGGCTTCGATACTCTAATCATGAATTCAGTAGACTCTACAGGCAAAGTCTTACTGGATATTAAATTCATGCATATATATGAATGCATTGATTGTAACACCCCTTACCCGTATTTGAGGCCGGGCTAAGGTACGAGGCGTTACCAGACAAACATACAAACATTGAACTAAAATACAAGCCATAAAATTTTCATAATTTTTGGTTTAGCCAATTAGTATAGTTTATTCATTAAAATTTCCCCTGTTTCACTTTCTCGACGCTTCGACCTCTCTTCACTAAAAATAATTATCTCACAAGAGAACTCGGATAATGTTCTTGTTGATTTATCTTGAAAATAGACTCATTATGGATTTTAAAAATATAATTTTGAGCCTCTAATTATTTTTCTCCAAATGTTTGTGATTTTCCAAAGTCAGAATAGGGGATCACGTAATCATTCTGAATCAGTCTCACGAAAACATAAATATCTCAAAATATAGAACTCCTTTGCTTTATATGTTTCTTTTATATGAAAATAGACTCATTAAGCTTTAATTTTATATCTCATTCAGTCTCTAATTCAATTTATAATATTTTTGGTGATTTTTCAAAATCACGTCACTGCTACTGTCCAAAACAGTTTTATTGCTAATTCACTCTTTCACACTTTCTTTGTATTAACCTCATTTTAACATACATATCACAAATCGTTTTCATCACATTTCATACATCACAAGTATAGGCCCATGATCACAAGGTCACCATAAAATCATCCTCATGTATAACTTATTTGTTTATAACCTTACCACATCCTGGTCACTTAATGAACACATCATTCACATAACCAAGTTCCCGCACATATTCATCACAAAACTCACAAAGCAATACATAGAGAGTCTCCGTTGAACACTTGGATCAATCCTCGATACTTGGTGGTTTCAGCACATAGCTCCACCCATCATATAGTTCGGCTCTCTTGTACACATGGTGAACACTTAGTACCACCCATGTGACCTAGCCAGCTTTGTCTCGTAGCTCTCTTGTCTACATGGTGTCCTTCACTTGGAACCACGCATGCGACCTAGCTACATATATCCCGTAGCTCTCTTGTCTACATGGTGTACACATAGTATCACCCATGCGACCTAGCTACATCATAATGTCTTGTAACTCTCTTGTACACATGATGTGCACTCAGACTATACATGTGACCTAGCTACATACCATCTCATCATCCAATCTTTCCAAAGGTTCAACCGGATTTCTCTCTTTTCCAACAATTTCACCAATCAAGTAATTATCCACAAACATATTTCCAATATTTTTATAAAATATCATAATACAAGTAATAATGATGTATTACTTACATATAAACTTACATCTCATTTAATATCAAAGCAATAACATTAAATTACACATTGTCTTATTAAAAATCATATGAACTTACAATTTCCCATAATATCCATAATCATATAAATCACATTTATGTATGATAATTCAATGCACTTCATGTACCATAGACATATTTTTAAATGAATTCATAAACTCGGCACCATAATCATTTAATTTAACATAATTCAATTAATTCACTAAATTTAACTTTCAAATATAAATTATAGCATTATTGTTGTATTATTATCATACCAACTTACATACTTTCAACACCTTGGAGATCATAGTAAATATATCAATTTTACATTGAAACATGCATAAATTAATGCTTATTATACATATGAACTTACCTTGATATTAAAACTACCATTTTACCAACTTTCCCAATTTTCGATTTTCTCTCATTCTAAGTTCAAATCTCGTTTTCCGGGATCTAAAACATCATATTTTACTTATTTAATTAATGTACTATTCAAAACAGTCCTTAACTCAAACTTTGGAAAATTACAATTTTGCCCCTAAACTTTTGCATATTTACACTTTTGCCCCTAGGCTCGGGAATTAAACTTCATCCCTTATTCTTATGTTTTATGACATGATGATCACTTTTCCTTTCTATGGCAACATCAAATTCTCACTCTAATATATACTTATGACTATTAGGTATTTTTACCGATTAAGCCCTTTTGCTCGTTTTCACTTAAAACCGAGTAGCACAAGTTGTCTAACATAATTTAAAACCTCATATTGTATCATAGAACACCAGAATACAAAAATTTTACCTATGGGTATTTTTCCAAATATGAACCCTAGGTTGAATTATTGCTAGCATAAGCTAAATTAAGTTCCCGGGACTCCAAAAACGTAAAGAACTTGAAAAACAGGGTTAGAACGGACTTACAATTGAGCTTGGGAAGCTTGAAAACCCTAGCCATGGAGTCTCCCTTGGTATACACGTCCATGGTGAAGAAGATGAGCAAAATTGGCTTTTAATTTTGTATTTTAATTCATTTTACCCCTAAATGACCAAAATACCCTTACTACTAAACTTTCCAAAAATTCCATCCATGTCCAATTTTTTTCCATAACTTAGAAATTGGTCAAATTGCTATTTAAGACCTCTTAATTAATATTTCAAATCAATTTCATACTAGAAATTTCTAGAATGCAAGTTTTTCAACTTATTCAATTTAGTCCCTAACTTTGAATTAAGCACTTTATGCATAGAATTTCTTCACGAAATTTTCACACAATCATGCAATCATATAATAGACCTCAAAATAATCATAAAATAATTATTTATATCTCATATTTTGTGGTCTTGAAACCTCTGTTCCAACTAGACCCAATTTTGGGCTATTACATTGATCCTGGCTCTATCAATGTAATCATAGAAGTATCGTAAAGTGTAGAAGTACAAGTTATAACATTAAGAGACGAAGATTCCTCAAGAGCTCGAATAGCATAAGCTCTGGCAGGTGCACGAGTGTTAGACCTAACAACTGTGTCTTTAGTCATTCTCTGGCTACCACTCACATTACCCGCATTTTTGAGAGGTCTACCTGTAGCTGTATTGCCATTCAACCTCGGGTTTTGCACAATCTCTTGTTCAACAGATTCGGGACAATCACGGATGAAATGATCTAATGATCTACATTTGAAACAAGCTCGGTCATTCAATCTAAACTATCGGGATGTCGTTTACCACAATGTCTACACTCGAGTCGATCAGATCTGACATTTTTCACACTGGCAATCGAAGTAGCTGGAGTTTTAAAACTCGAATGTGATCTTGCACAATCTCTACTTGAATGACCCATAGTAGTTTTTGAACGACTATAATCATCACAGAATTTCTTTGTTACTGATTGAAATGACTTACTCGATGATCTTTTCTGTATCTCTCTAGCTTCTGAATCAGCTTTTTTTTTCTCTTTACTCAATTCTTCAGCTTTACACGCTCGTTCAACAAGCATCACCATCTCTTTTATTTCCAGAATCCTGACTAGCAAGCGAATATCTTCATTCAAATCTTTTACACATTATTGCTTAATTTGAGACACATTCTCATGTATACTGGCTCAATCTCACAAATTCTCGTTCGTATTCCATAACAGACATACGACCCTATTTCAGTTCAAGAAACTCTTTACGTTTCTGATCAATGAATCTTTGACTGATGTATTCCTTTCAGAATTCTGCTTGGAAGAAATCGCAGGTGACTCATTCTCTCGGAACTGCAGATATCAACATTTTCCACCAATGGTACGCTGTATCTCTCAAAAGTGAAACGACATATTTAAGATATTCATCGAAAGTACAAGATATCTCATCAAAAACTCGTATCGTATTCTCAAGCCAAAACTCAGCTCTCTCAACATCATCATTCGAAGTAGCACGAAACTCTTCAGCCCCATATTTTCTAATTTTATCAACCGAAGGCTTATTCAACTGAATCGGGTTAGCTTATGGCACAACAAGAAATTTGTGGAGGATTGAGTGGGGCTGTAGGTTGTGGAACAGCCAGATTAGTTCTAATCTACTGAGTGAACCAATCATTCATCATTTAGAAAAAAGGCTTGTTTAGCCTCTCCTTCGTGGCTACTCGTAACAGGTCTAGAATCGGATTGCACTACTACTTGAGTAGGAGCGGGTGCATTACTTTCAACATTGTCAGCTACGGCTCGTTTGGGATCCATTTTCTATATAAAAACACATTTTCATTGTCAGGAATCATCACACTACCATAGTTCATAAATATGGCATGTATAGCTAGACTCACATACGTTGTGTTAGTCTTAGAATAAAATAAACCATAGCTCTGATACTAATAAAATGTAACACCTCTAACCTGTATTCGTCATCGGATTAGGGTTAAGAGATATTACCAAACATATCGAAACACTTTATGACCAAATCAAAATCATCATACACACATCATAGCATTATAATTATTCATCAAAAAGTCTCTTTCATAGGTCTATGAGACCTTAAACATGCTTTGAAAAGGGGTCGGGACTAAACAGAACACATACAAAATTTTCTCAAAACTTAACAATTTTTCTAAGTTACAAAAGTCACACGCCTGTGTGAACAGGTCGTGTGCCACGCACAGCATAAGACACTCCCGTGTGTCTAGTCCGCGGCAAAACAGGCCATACATACTGATTTATCCGCACAGCCACAAGACACGCCCGTGTGCCTTGGCTGTGGTCGAAACTAACTTGGGTTACACGGCTATCCACACGCCCGTGTGGTAAGTCCGTGTTTGAGACTAACTTTAAATTGTAAGACTACCCCAGGGGACACACAGCCGTGTAACATGACTGTATGTCGCACACGGCTGAGACACATGCCCATGGCTCTGCCCGTGTAGACAAAAATAGGCTATTTGTAAAGCCAATTTGCCACCCTACAAGCATCATCCAAAGCACAATTTATGGCCAAATGGCAATCAAAACCATACTCAAACATGCATATTTCAATTCACAATATCACCAATCAATTTCATACTCAATTTCATATCAAATCATACCAAATTGATATAACTACCAATCAATTTCATACTCAATTTCATATCAAATCATACCAAATTCATATAACTAACTTACCAAATTGACCATTGCTCACTAGGCCATTTATACACATCAAAACATACCATTTCTTAACACAACTTATATATCGAAAATCAAACCAAATAACAACTTTAATTTAGCCATATCATATGGCATGATTTACACTTCACAAAACATATCCAAAATCTTCTAGCCTATAACATGCCATACTTCAATATTCACATTTTCAAAAGGTACCAAAATAGAGTTCGATAGTGTGGTGATGATCCTCGATAATTACCGAGCTTCCAGTAGCTCCAATAATCTATAAAACAATTGAAAACACACACAAAGTAAGCTTTCAAAAGCTTAGTAAGCCATATACAAATAAACTTAACAATTAACACTATTCTAAACCAAATCATTCATGTAGTTTATGGAAAAATACAACCACATATCCAAATGTCTCATATAGCTCATTTGATCATAATTTATTTACATATAACTAATCTCATTCTCATAATAATTCATACATATATCATATGTCCATAAATGTACATATACTTACCTTTCATTTTCAAACATGATATACATTTCAAACGTACCTGAATTGGATACACATTCACATAGTTAATCATTTTTCGGAATGCCCGTTGAACCGTACGAAATAAAATAGGATATACAAATAGCTCAGAAGGCTCGTATAATGCCAACGTACTAGACGTGGTCTTACATGTAATCAAATATTAATGCCACTATCCCAAACAGGGTCTTACACGAAATCAAATACGATGCTGATGTCCCAAACATGGTCTTACACATAAATCTCAAATCGATACGAACGTCCCAGATATGGTCTTTCACGAAATCACATATCGGAGTCCTATGTTATGACATAAGTATCCTAACTATTCCTATGGTTCATATGGGACTTTTCAGATGCCGTCACTTTATCAGAACTTTCTTAGATTTTCATATTTAGCTCAATTAGCCATTTCATCACAAATCATTAACATATAAATAATAATGATTCAATTTAAAGACATTTATTTGTATATCGACTTACCTCGTATGGATTCGAATGGACGGAATCAACTACTCGATGACTTTTGACTTTCCCCGATCTAATTCTCTTTTCTTGGTTCTTGATCTATATAAATTCAAATTTAACTCTTTTATTCAACAAATCATTCAATTCAATCCATATACACATATTTAGGGCATTTTACAAATTAGCCCTTATATTTTCACATTTTAACACTTTAGTCCTTAATCACAAAAATAAAAAAATATACAAACTTTCTATATACATATGCTTAGCCGAATTTTCCTCTAGCATATATAAGTCTATATATTTTATTTATTTCACATTTTAGTCCTTCAAAATCTCATTTTCACAATTTAGCCCAAATTACACAAATTCATCAAAAATCCCAATACAAAACATATTTATCTATCATCAATCTTCCATATTTCATCAATTAACATTCAAAAGCTCAAGCATTCATCAATGGAAACTCACAAAATCATGAAAAAATTCAGAAATTAGGGTATGGGCTAGCTAGTACTCAAAGCAACGATCACAAAAACATAAAAATCATCAAAAATCGAGCTCAAAACATACCTTAATTAAGCCAAGTACTTGCTGAACCCTAAATGCTTTCCAAATTTCTCTTTTCTTTCAATATTCGGCCAAGAAGAAATAAAATGAACTAAATTTTGGCTTTTGTTTAATTAAATTATCCTTAATAACCAAATTACTATTTTACCCTTAATTAAAACATTAACAAAACATTGAATAGTTGACCATTTATGTCAAATTCCACTAATCATGGTCTAATTACAGCATAAGGACTTCACATTTAATAAGCCATAGCAAATAGGTACTTTTAACTTATAAAATGTCATTTTTGCATTTTACGCGATTAAGTCTTTTTTCTCAAATTAAACTATTAAACGATAAAATTAGCTCACGAAATTTTCATACATATATATTCACATGTTGTAAATACATAAAATAATATTAAAATAATTTTACAACCTCAGATTTGTAATGTAACAGCTCAATTTTGACCCTATTCGAAATGGTGGTTTCGGGACCACGAATCTGAGTCAAAAAAATATTTAAAAATTATTTCCTGTGTTTATTTTGTGTGAATTTATATCTATGAAATTTTCTTGATTTAATTTTATTGTTTTAGTGTCCGATTAAATAAAAGGACTTAATCGCGTAAATTAAAAACTTGATAGTTAAAAGCATAAGGGCAGAATTGTTAGTGGCTTTTTACATGGAAACCTTTATGTTGCAATTAGCCTATTTGAAGAAAGGGTGGATGGTAATGGGCATGTAATATATGGTTTTATAATTTTATTATTAAGGTTTAATGGTAAAATAAGTAATAATATGTATATAATAAAACATATAATAAAAAAAACAATGCTCATATTATCATTTTCATGACCGAAACACTAATAAGAAGAAAAGAAAAGAGAAAGCTAGGGTTTGAAACTTAAGCTCAATCAAGGTTCATTTTTGTTCATTTTTTGATAATTTTTACGTTTTTGAGTTGTTGTTTCGAGTACTACAAAACCCATGCTTGAATTTTTGATTTTGATAAATATTTTGAGTTGTGCCATTGTTGAGAGCTTGTGATTTTTGTTGTTTGATGATGAAATATGAAAGTTATGTTTTAGATTAACATGTTTTGTATTGGAGATTTTAGTGATTTTGAGTAATTAGGAATAAATTGCAAAAATAATAATTTGAAGGACTAAAATGTGAAATAAATGAAATATATAGACTTGTATGGGTATGGGTAAAATTCAGGCCAACATGGATATATTGAAATTTTGTATATTTTGTGTTTTGTGCAATAGGGACTAAATTGTAAAAAGTGTAAATGTCAGGGGTAAAATGGTAATTTGCCCATTTATGTGTTTTTGGACTAAATTGAATGAAAATATATTTGAGTGAGCTTAATATGAATATGTTTATGTCAAGAACCAAAGAAATCAGATTTGGATCGGGAGAAAACAAAAGTCGTCGACTAGCTATCCCGTTCCGTTTTACATCGTCCGAGGTAAGTTTATAAGCAAATAGACGTGCATAATTGTAGTTAAATGCTAAATATATATACTGGTATGAAATGTATGAATTTTTGTATGTTATGGCCGAAAGTGAATAAACCTGGCTGCTACATTTTCAAATTCGTTTCGACCGAGCTACGACGCCCGAAAGCCCCGTATGAACCTTAGGAATAGTTGGGATACATATGTCATGACATAGAATTCTAATATGTGTTATGCAAGTAAGACCATGGCATCGATATGTGACTCCGATATATGTGTGCGAGTAAGACCCTGTCTGGGATAGTGGCATCGATATGTGATTACATGTAAGACCACGTCTGGGACGTTGGCATTGTACGATATATGTGTGATAATCCAAGTGTCCTACCCAATTTTGAATGGTTCATCAGGCAAAGGTAAATCGTGAACGGATGTGTAAAACGAGTTAAATGATCAGGTATGAGTTAGCTTGTTGTTTACTTGAGAAAACATAAAAAAAGTAACTTGATATTTGTTACTAATTATATGTGATACAAATGAAGATTACATGTGAATTTAGTAAGTGTATTCGGCCTTGTAAAAAAATGGTATGAATATTGTAGAAGTGATTCTTGGATATGTGTATATAAAGACACTGGCACACCATGCAATCTCACGATATCTAAAATATATAACTCAGCTAATTTATCAAGTGAGTAATCAGATCGAACAGGAATAAAATGAGCTGATTTCGTCAATCGATCAACTACAACCCAGATAGCATCTTTCTTTCTAGGAGATAGGGGCAAACCTGAAATAAAGTCCATTGTTATTCGATCCCATTTCCACTCCGGAACCATAATCAGTTGTAACAAACCAGATGACACCTGATGTTCAGCTTTAACTTGCTGACAAATTAAACATTTCGAAACAAAGTCAGAAATATCTCTTTTCATTCCGGACAACCAGTAATGTTGCTTTAAATCATTATATAATTTTGTACTACCCGGATGTACAGATAACCGACTATCGTAAGCTTCCTTCAAAATCATCTAAATAAACTCTGGATTTCTAAAAATACAAATTCAATCTCAAAAACTTAAACAATCATCTTTATCAACTCTAAATTCTGAATCAGTCCCTACATCATACTGAGCTTGTTTAGCTAAAATATCATTATCAATCTTCTAAGCTTCAATAATTTGTTGTAAGAACAAAGGTCTCGCTTTCAATTAAGCTAAAACTGAACCATCATCAGACAGAACCAAATGAGCATTCATCACATGCAAAGCAAACAACGATTTTCGACTTAAGGCATCAGCAACAACATTTGCTTTTCCCGGATGATAATCAATTACAAGTTCGTAGCCTTTTAGCAGTTCTAACCATCTTCTTTGTCGTAGATTCAGATCTTTCTGAGTCATCAAATACTTCAAACTCTTATGATCAGAGTATACGTGACACTTCTCACCGAACAAATAATGGCCCCAAATTTTTAGAGTAAACACAATTGTAGCTAATTCAAGATAGTGCGTCGGATAATTCTTTTCGTACGGTTTCAACTGTCTCAAAGCATAAGCAATAACTTTTCCTTCTTGCATTAGAACACATCCCAAACCAGTCAATGAAGCATCACTATAGATCACAAATTCTTTACCTGATTCGGGTTGTACCAATCCGGAGCTTTAGTTAACAAAGTTTTCAACTGATCAAAGCTGTTCTGACACTTTTCGGACCATTCAAACTTCACATCTTTGTGTAGCAGTTTTGCTAACTGAATCGCAATCATCGAAAAACCTTTCACGATATAACCACCTAGTCCGAAAAACTGCAGACTTCAGAAACATTCTTCGGAGGTTTCCAATCTAAAATAGCTGAAATTTTGCTCGGATCAACTTGGATACTAGATGCTGATATAGTACGACGCAGGAAATCAACTTCTCGTAACCAGAACTCACATTTACTGAATTTCGCATACAACTGTTTATCTTGCAGGATCTGTAACACTAATCTTAGATGCTCGGCATGTTCGGATTCATCACGTGAATAAATCAATATGTCCTCAATAAATACAACAATGAATTGATCTAAATACGGTCTGAAAATTCTATTCATCAAATCCATAAAGATAGCAAGTGCGTTAGTCAATCCGAAAGGCATAACTAAGAATTTAAAGTGGCCGGTACCTCGTTCTAAAAGCAGTTTTTGGAATATCTGAGTCCTTCACTAGTAACTGATAATAACCTAATCTCAAATCTATTTTCGAAATCACAGCAGCTCCTTTCAACTGATCAAACAAATCATCAATTCGAGGTAGAGGATATTTATTCTTGATAGTCACTTCATTCAACTGACGATAATCGATACACATTCTCATCGTACCATCTTTTTTTTCACAAATAGAACTGGAGCACCCCAATGTGAGAAACTCGGTCTAGCAAACACTCTATCAGTCAACTCTTGCAACAGAGATTTTAATTCTTTTAAATCAGTCGGAGCCATTCTGTACGAAGCTATCAAAATTGGAGTAGTACCATGTACCAATTCAATGCCAAATTCAACTTTTCTAACAAGAGGTAATCCCAGAAGTTCTTTAGGAAATACATCAAAGAACTCACACACAACAGGCACTGATTCAACTTTCTTTTCTAACACTTTCGAATCAATCACATATGCAAAATAAGCTTCACAACCCTTTCTCACAATACTTAAAGCTTTCATCGAAGATATTACAGCAGGCAATCCATTCAAATCACTAGATTCAATTCTGACTATTTCATCTTTCTTGCATCTTAAATAAATAGTTTTTCGTTTGCAGTTCACAACAGCATCATGCAAAGTTAACCAATCCATACCTAAAATTATATCAAATTCATCAAAAGGTAACAACATCAGATCAGCCAGGAAACAAGTGTCTCAAAACATTAACAGGAAATTCTTGCAGACTTTATCAACCAAAACACATCTACCTAGGGGGTTCGAAACTCTAATTACAAATTCAATAGACTCTACAGGCAAAGTCTTACTGTTCACTAAGTTCATACATATATGCGAATGTGTTGATCCAGGATCTATCAAAGCAATCACAGAAGTATCATAAAGAGTGAATGTACCCGTAATTACATCTGGCGACGAAGCTTCCTCACGAGCTCGAATAGCATAAGCTCTGGCATGTGCACGAGCCTCAGATCTAACAGCTGTGTCTTTTGTTCCTCTTTGACTCCCCTTACATTTCTCGTATTTTTGGGAGGTGTACCACGAGAAATGTTACCGCTCTGCCTCAGATTCTGAACATTATCTTTTTCAGCTAATTCTGGACAATCTTTTATAAAATGATTTCTTGAACCACAACTATAACAAACTTAGTTATTACTTTTTCCTCAGCATTCACCGAAATGTCGTCTTCCACATTGATCACACCCAGGCCTTTCATTATTTGCATTATCAATACTGGCAACAGACATAGCTGGAGATTTGAAATTCGATTGCGATTTAGCACGATCTCTATTCAAATATCCCACACTAGTCTTTGAACGACTACTATCATCTCTAAATTTCTTTGATCCAGATTGAAATGATTTGCCCGATGATCTCTTTCGTATTTCTCTAGCTTCAAAATTAGCTTTTCTTTTCTCTTTTCCAAGATCTTCAGCTTTACATGCTCGTTCAACAAGTATTACAAATTCTTTTATTTCCAGAATCCCAAGTAATAGATGAATATATTCGTTCAAACCATCTTCAAATCTCTTGCACATTATTTCTTCCAAAGATACACATTCACAGGCATATTGACCCAACCTTACAAGTTCCCACTCATATTCAGTAACAGACATACGACCTTGTTTAAGTTCAAGAAACTCTTTATATTTTTGATCAATGAATCTCTAACTGATATATTTCTTCCGCAATTTAGCTTGAAAGAAATACCAAGTAACCCGTCCACTCGGAACCACAGGTGTCAAAGTCTTTCACCAATGGTACGCCGTATCTCTCAAAAGTGAAACGGCACATTTTATACATTCTTCAAGATTTAATGATAATTCGTCAAACACTCTTATCGTGTTCTCTAACCAGAACTCAGCTTTTTCAACATCATCACTCGTTGTAGCTCGAAACTCTTCAGCCCCATATTTTCTAATCTTATCAACTGGTGGTCTACTTAACTGAACTGGAATCACTGGTGGCATAACAAGAACTCGAGGGGAATTAACCGGGGGTCAGGTTGTTGTACAGCCGGATTGGTTCTAATATATTGGGTCAACCAATCATTCATCATCTGATAAAAGGCTTGTCTAGCCTCACCATCAAGGCTACTCGTAGTCTATCGAGAATCAGATGGCGTTGTCCTTTGTGCAGGAGCAAGTGCATTACTTTTGACATCGTCCGCTATGACTCGATCGGGATCTATTTGCTATATAAAAGCACATTTCAATATCAGGATTCATCACACTATTGTAATTCATAAATATGACATGTATAGCTAGACTCAAATACGCTATGGTAGTCCTAGAACCGACTAAACCATAGCTCTGATACCAATAAAATGTATCACCCCTAACCCGTATCCATCGCTGGACTAAGTTTAAAGGCATTACCGGACAATTCAGAACATTTAACATTCGTTTAGTAAACATCATATCATCAGAGATCACATGACAATATAGAGTCCCTTTTATAGGTCATCGAGACCTTAAACATGCTTTAGAAAGGGGTTGGGACTAATCCGAACACATACACAATTTTTTGAAACTTAAACAATTTTCAAAGTTATACAGGTGACACACCCGTGTGAACATGCCGTGTGCCTTACACGGCATTAGACAGACCCGTGTGTCTAGGTCGTGTTCAAACAGGGCAACCATACTGAATTGTTCACACGGCCATAAGACACGCCCGTGTTCTTTGGCTGTGGTTGAATCTGACTTAAGCCATACGGCTAGCCACACGCCCGTGTGCCTTGGCCGTGCTAGAGCTTGACTTACAATTGTAGGTACCCTAGGGAACACATGGCCGTGCAACATGGCCATGTCTAACACACGGCTGAGACACAAGCCCGTGTCTCTGCCCGTGTGGACAAAAATAGGCCATTTGAATGACCAACTTGCCACCCCAATTGGGTCGCACGAAATCAAGTATAATTGCTCAACCATTTCAGCCAATATCTAAACCAAATCATACATAATTCATGCTAAAACATTACAAATTATTTCCATTCTCAATTCATACCAAAACTTAAACCAAAATTATACCTAACCAAATGATCAATACATCATTCAAACACATGCTATGAACTTGCCAAACTTGCCATTTTTACTATCTACTTGAACCAATCAAATACATATCAAAATTTGAACATTAGCATCACACATTATATATCATTATCAAACTATAAATTCAATTATAAACTAGCCAAATCACATGGCTAAATATATACATCTCAAAATATAATCCCACAACTACTAACCTATATATGTCGTACTTCAAAATATACATTTTCAAAGTACCAAAATAAGGTTCGATAGTGTGGTGACGATCCTTGACGATCCCTGAGCTCACAGTAGCTTCGATATCTATAAAACAATGCAAACACACACAAAGTAAGCTTTCGAAAGCTTAGTAAGCTCGTACCAAAAATCATCTACAGTATATAAAATATAAAACATCAATACATAAGTACTTATAACTTCTCAATTCATCTATCAATCTTATGCAAACACCATCCAAATGTTCTTACCAATTTAATGAACTTTATAAGAATAATACCATCTACCACATAGGTATCATATGTACCTAAAACTTCCCAAATTCATTTATTTTCATTCTCACCTCTTTAGAAGAAGCTATAATAATTCCGCACACTTAGTGCCATCTCAATTAACCGAAGCTATCTCGGTATCACACACTTAGTGCCTCATATAGCCGAAGCTAACTTAAATCACACACTTAGTGCCAAATACCATTGATTTATCATCATATTCATCCAAACCAAATATATATACAATCTATGTATAATCAAAGCATCAAAATATACTTGCAATATCAAGTTTTACGTACGAACTTACCTCGTACTCAAATTCGTTGACTCGAACAGTTTACTCTATAATCTTCGACTTCCCTCGTCTAAGTCTGAATTCCTCTTTTCTTCATCTATATGTATTCAAAATTAACCCTTTCACTAAATCATTCAAACCAATCCATATACACACAATTAGGGCATTTCACAAACTAGTCCTCACATTTTTACATTTCAACACTTTAGTCCCTAATTCACAAAATCACAAAATACATAAAATTTGCTTGTACACAAGCTTAGCCGAATTTTCATAGCCTTCATACAAGTCTATACATTTCAATTATTTCGCATTTTAGCCCATTTTACTCAAAATCACCATCATTCCAAAGATAAAACATATAAACCCAACATCAAGCTTTCATATTTCAACATATGACATCACCAAACTCATGAATTCATCCACGGTACATTTCCAAATCATCAACAATTTCATAAATTTAAGCATGGGCTTGCTAGAGCACCTAACAACGATCAGAAAAACATAGAAATTATTAAAAACCGAGCAAAACACATACCTGAATTAAGCTTCCAATGTGCCGAACCCTAAGTGAGATTTTCTCTTTTATTTCCTTTTCAATTTCGGTGGATGAACACATAAATTAACATGTTTTCTTGTTTTTGTTTTATTAATATTAGCATATTAACTAAATGACCACTTTGCCCTTTGTTATAAAATTATTCATTCACCTAAAACATGCCCTTTTATGTCCATTCAAACTTCCAATGGTCAAATAACCACATAAGGACCTCATAATTATGAAGCCAAGTCAAATAGGAGCTTTTAACATCTAGCACACGGCTTTTACATTCTATGCGATTAAGTCATTTTTCAAAATTAAACACACAAACGATTAACTTTTCAGACGAAACTTTCACACATGCTAATTCACATATTTTAAGCGTGGAAAATAATATTAAAACATTTATCTGACTTGAATTTGTGGTCCCAAAATCACTATTCTAACTAGGGTCAAAATCGGACTGTTACAAATTACTCAACAGTTCATAATATACAAATCATCAATTAATAAACACTTAGTAAGTCTCATATCATCATTCAATTCTAATCCATGATCACTTATCATGTACTTACAAATCCCTCAAGCTTCATACACATAGTATCAACTACCACATAGGTTTCGTACGTACCTATAATTTCCCGTATTTAATTATTTCATTTTCACCTCATTGTTCAATACGTTAAACCACCTGGAAATCTTTAAATACTCAAAGAACTCGCACACTTAATGCATAAATGATTATCCGTAGCCATGATGATATCGAACACTTAGTGCCATCACATTAAACCAAAGCTATCTTGGTATCGCATGTAACACCCCAAACCCGGCCCAGACGTTATGGCTGAATCTGATGTGCCACATTGAAGTTAAAAACCCATGTTTCATTTTAGTGCTTTAAAAATTGACTTTTGTTAAGCTAACAAAGTGAATGGGAGCTGGGCACCAAGTAGGAATCCGTAACAGAGGAGGTGAGCCATGAAGGTTGCTTAAGTACCAAGCTCTTCTAATGGATCCAATCCTAGACATGCCCACAACCATTACCACACTTGATTAAATCGAGTTGTAGTTTATTTAAGTTGAAATCTTTGATAAACCGAATAATCGTGG
Source organism: Gossypium arboreum (assembly GCF_025698485.1). Taxonomy (NCBI): domain Eukaryota; kingdom Viridiplantae; phylum Streptophyta; class Magnoliopsida; order Malvales; family Malvaceae; genus Gossypium; species Gossypium arboreum. The sequence continues at coordinate 63,986,432 of NC_069074.1, read as the reverse complement.
CGTGGTGTTATTTTGAAAACAATTATCATTTAGAAAACACGTCTTAAGTCTAGCCCATTTATTAACAAACAGACTAATGTTATTAAAAATAAAATAATCCCAGAAAAAATAATTAAAATGGCCTTATTACAACCCAAAACCAAACAATAATATTAATAAGATAAAACTTATAAAGAAATAAATCGCTACTTACGCAATTAAAAGAAAGAAAAATGAGTGTGGCCATCTCCGAGTCCCTTGCGCTCCAAACCATCTAAGCTTAGGGATTACCCGCAGTTAGAAACGGGTGAGTTTACAAAACTCGTGTGTAATCCCAATAACAAACAAAAAGTGAAAACACAAGATCGGTACAATCTGGGCCAAAGCCCTATTTAGTCTTGACATATCTTTGGCGAAGCCTTTCGTTTAACAGTTCTTGGGCCGAAGCCTTTTCATAAATCATATCATTGGGCCGAAGCCTTTACTCAGAAACGGTATGGCCCTTAGGCCCATTTCAATATCACATGTAATGTCAATGGATGTATGCAAGCCCATTTCAATATCACAGGAAATACCAATGAATGTATGCAAGCCCATTTGGGGAGACTACTCAACCCACCATCCGCTACTCTCCACCCATACCAACCAACACACCATGTGGGGAATAACTCAACCCACCAACCAACACACCACGGGCAAGATAGTCTTTATCATATATCCGAGGCCTAGCCTCTTTAATAATCGGGCAAAGCCCTTTTGAACCGGGCAAAGCCCTTTTCAATAAAATGGGGCATAAGCCCTTTTCGATAAACTGGGGCATAAGCCCTTTTTAATAAACTGGGGCATAAGCCCTTTTGCACTTCCTCCATCCATATAAAAACCCAACCCAATGCAACATGTCATGTATGCAGAATGTCATGCCCATATTTGAATTAAACAATCACAGTCAAGTCATTCATATCACCAACATATATTCACAATCAAATCCGTCAACCACACAGTCCAAGTCAGTCACTTGCCCACAAGGGCAAAATAGTCATTTTTCACATTATAAGGGTATTTTCGTAATTTTACCAAATATCAGGGTTTTCCATGTTCATTACAATTATCAATATTTCCTAGTGTTTAAATAATGATCTTTAACCCACTTTATCAAATTTGGGCTTTTGGGCCCAAAACCCCTAATGGGCCCTACGAATGTTGATTTAGCCTACTTAACCCAAATTTTACAACAATACTAACCGTGTTAACATGCAACTTTCCAAATTTCATTTTCTATCAATTCTACCCAAATGGGTCCGAAAGCCCATTGGGCCCAATTTCAGCCCATTGAGGCCCAACTTGCCATCGTGCACAAAATTGAGTTCTTACATGTTCCATCTATCTAAACATCGATCTTATCGTATTTATCGCATCTATACCCAAACGCAACATTACAAGTTCCTAAAATACCGGTATTTTAGCATTTCGTCTTCTCAGCAAATATTAATCTAAGCTATTACGAGGGTTAGTACACACCTGTTACGGGTTGAAGTTGAAACGTTTCCAAAATCAATCGTCTACGATAACCACCACCTGTCACTCAAACTTAAGTAATCCAATATCAAAATATGTAAATCCTAAGCACATCAGTCATACAGAACATAAGGGCATATTCGTCATTTTACCATACAAGGGTATTACGGTCACTTTACCCTACAGGGGCTTTATGATCACTTTACCCTACAGGGGCTTTACGGTCTTTTTACCTAATAGGGGTATTTTAGTCATTTCATCCTACAAGGGTGTTTTGGTAAATCTACAAACCAAGGGTATTTTAGTAATTTTGTAAACCAATGGTATTTTCATAATTTTTAGAAAGTCAAGGGTATTTCTGTAACTTTGTAAATCAGGGGTATTTTGGTAATTTTACAAATTAAGGGTATTTCGGTAATTTCACAAACTAGTGGTATTTTGGTAATTTTACAAACTAGGGGTATTTTGGTAATTTTGTAAACCAAGGGTATTTTAGTAATTTTGTAAATCGAGGGTAAAACAGTAATTCTGTAGATCAAGGGTAAAACAGTGATTCTATAAATCGAAGGTAAAACGGTAATTCTGTAAATCGAGGGTAAAACGGTAATTCTATAAATCGAGGGTACTTTGGTAATTTTACAATTTGAGGGCATTTCAGTAATTTGGTAAACTAAAGTATTCTAAACAGGGATAACAATACAAATGGGCCTAAAGCTTACTCTCGGCCCAAATGGGCCCACACGCTCGTGTGGCCCTTTTAGCCCAAATCTAGCCACAGATATAAGATTCACCTAGCCTAGTCTAATATTTACTACACAATCAAACAACTTATCCAATTGGGCTCGTAGGCCCATTGGGCCCACATGACCCCTTTCGACCCATCGCGGCCCGAAGTAGCCATCCTCTGACTCTGATGGCGAGAAATACACACGATTGGCGTCGGAGTTAATCCAAGCTCGAGCACTCTTAGCCGACGCCCAACCCAAACGAGCACGCCATACAGCGAAAGGGATCAGCCAAGAAAGGTACCTTTACTCTCCTCATGGTTCCCTCTATTTAAAGCCAGCTTTACATCCACTCTTATGTTAGCTTCCCGATGTGGGATCCCTCCAACATCAGAGTTTAAATTCAACACCAACTCTTGCTGCTCCCTGTTAGCAAAATAAATGCTCCTTGCTTGCCATGGGATTCGAACCCATGCCTCCCCTCAGATGCTCTACACGCTTCTTGCCACTAAGCCACAAGGTTTTTTGTGTCATATTTTATCTCCAATTAATTATAAGGTCTAAAGGCCAAAGTCCAGGTTCCCTTAAAAAACCAAAATAAATTGCAAGAGCCAAGACTTGAACCCAGGCTCCCATACAACTTTAATGACGCCACAACCACTAGATACATGCTTCCTTGTGTCATTTATTTACCACAATAATTTGAAAGGCCCTCATCCAAGCATCCAGGTTTTTTTCACTTAATACCAAAATTTTTGCTAAAGCCCAAGTTTGAACCCAAGATTTCTCCAACACTTCTCAAAGCCATTAACCACTAAGGCAAACATTTAATTGTGTTATTTCATTGCACAATTAAATACCTATATAAAACCTCCTTACGGACCCGCACTTAAGGCCCAATACTTCTAGGCCCAAATTCGGGGTGTTACATCGCACACTTAGTGCCGCATATAGCCAAGGCTATTCCAATTTGCACACTAAGTGCTCTATATAGCCGAAGCTATCTCGAAACACACACTACATGCCAAACATAGTCAAATTGTCATCATACACAATCATAGTCGTATTTATACAATTTATACAATATTAAAACATTAAAAACATAATTGTAATAATGTTTATCATATACGAACTTACCTCGGATACTAAAACGGCAAATTGAATTGTTTAGTCGATAACTTTAGTTTCCCCCCGATCTAGATTCGAATTCCTCCTTTCTTGATCTAGATGTATTCAAAATTAACTTATTCATTCAATTTCATCCACAAACACATATTTCAGCATTTTTACACTTTAGCCCTAAACTTTCACATTTATTCAATTTAGTCACAAATACACAAAATTACACAATTTCTTTCAAATACATGCTACCCAAATTTCCCTAGTGCATATATCAGCCCATATTTATCATTTATTCACAAATTTAACCACCTATTTTAACATTTTCATAAATAAATCCCTATTTGGCATTTTTGTCAAAAGTCACGTTACAAAACATGTATATCAAACACCAAGCTTGCATAATTCATCATCAAACATCATAAAACTCATGGATTCATCAATGAATTTTTCAAAAATCACTAACAAACTCAAAAATTAAGGTACAGGATAGCTAGTACTTGAAGCAACGATCACAAATACGTAAAAATCATCAAAAATCGAGTCAAAACATACCTCAATCAAGCTAGAGAAGTGCCGAATGTTTGAGCCCTAAAATGAATTCTTCTTTCTTCTATTTTTGGTGCTAAAAGACGAACAAAATGATCACCATTTTGATTTGTTTTAATTACTATAACATTAATTATCATTTTAAAAAATTACCCTAAGTTATAAACATATAAAATCAATTAATGGATATCCATTAATGTCCACTAACACTATCTATGGTCTAATTTCATCATAAGGACTTCACATTTATTAAGCCATAGCAATTTGACACTTTTAACTTATAGCATGCTACTTTTGCATTCTACGGGATTAAGACCTTTTTCTCAAATTGAGCTATTAAAGGATAAAATTAGCTCATGAAATTTTCACACATATATATTCACATGTTGTAAACACATAAAAAATATTAAAATAATTTTCTGACCTTAGATTTATGGTTCTGAAACCACTATTCTGATTTAGCTAAAATCGGCCTGTTACAACACATGCCCGTGTCCCTAACCCGTGTAACTCTCTAACTTATAAGGCATGAAGAAACTGAAGTCACACGGACAAGTCACATGCCCATGTGCAAGGTCGTGTGGCGAATTTTATTTTCAAAATTTAGGTGTAGTTTCCACACAGCCGTGTTCAAGGCCGTTTTAACCACACGGCTGAGACACACACCCATTTCTCTGCCCATGTGCCCAATTCTGAGCATTCTATTTCTCATTTTTAAGATGCAAGGGACACATGGACGGACCACATGCCCATGGGACAAGCCGTATGTTACACACGGCCAAGACACATGCCCGTGTGTCTACCCGTGTGGACAAAACTTACTTTTTTCCTACACCAAAACTCACAAGTATATATTCACCAATCCAACATCATATTCACATAAAATTTTCCATCAATCATGTGGTATTATCTCATGCATCAAAGGATATAAACTTACTCTTAACATAAACTTATATGCTAACATAATTCCAACAAACATACACATAATAAGCACTTATGTGATTACCAAAATATTACTTCAAAAATAGCCAAACTTAGACCATCACTAGCCACCCCAATGGTTAGATTACAAAACAACAATTACAAGCCATATTGGCCAAATAAGCTTATACATGCCATTATACCAAAATGAGATTTCTATTTATACCAAAATGAGATAGTGGATAGTGTGATGATTGCTCCAACCAACTTCCAACCTTCGCAAGCTTTGAGCAGTATAAAACAGGAAAATTAAATGAAGTAAGCATTTTATGCTTAGTAAGTTCGTATCACAGAAAATAAACTTACCAATCATATTTATCATGTAACGCTCCAAAAATCTCGAAACCCAAAAATCTCGAAATCCCGAACTTTATTTGTTTTCAATTTTGATAAAAAATTGTGTTTGATATTCTTATCCAAGCGATAATTTTAGTAGGTCTTAGTTAAGGTTTGAGTTCGAATTAAGTGGAAGAGTAAATTATAATTTAATTATTAAAAGAATCAGGGCTGGTAAGTAGTTGGGCCTTTAAATAAAGTTAGGGAAAATAGCATCAAAAAGCCTAGTAGAGGAGTGGCTAAGTGACACCACTTAGAGTGTAGTGAGGTGGCGTTAATAGCTAGCAAGGAGGTCCAAGGTTCGAATCCTAGCTTAGTGTTTTTAGATGTTTAATTTTGGCCTTCTAGAAGGATGGAAGTGGCGTGAAAGTGGACTCCAAAGGAAGTGTTCAAGAGAGAAAATTAAGGGAAGGATTAAGGGGTTATCAAAGAGAAAAACGAGGAGATGAGAATGGAGAAGTGATGGAGCGGAATGGGGAATTGGGCATGGGAAAATTCGGCTATAAGGCTTATAAATAGGTGTCGAATGCTAGGGTATGAAACTAATACCGCATTTCCTCCACCCTGTTACCAGAAACTCTTTTCCCTAAAAGCCAAAAACTCTCTACCTTCTTTTCTTTTTCTTCTTCCTTGTGTCAAATTCTATTTTTCCTCTACCTCATTGCTAACATTTCTTTCTTTTTCCTTGGAGTTGAATAACCCTCTTTTGCTATACAAAATCGTCAAGTGCCAAACCTCTTTGGCTGAATACCCTTGTTGCAATCACTACTCCTTCTACTTCAGTCAAATCTAGTGTAAATATTGTTCTCCCAATCGGTTTCTTTGTTATGTATCGAATATTGTCCCTCACTTTTTCTAATCAACTGTGGTAGGGAATTAGTATTGAATCTCAGATCTTAGCTCATTTCTGAATTGTCTCTTAGGTGTTGCGGTTTTGGTAAGTATTTCTTATCCATCGGCTAAGGTTGGCCGAATAGCTATAGTAAGGTAAGGGGACTTGTGTTGGATACGAGTCACCTATTATTCTGGTTTTAATAGTTACAATTGGTGCAGATCTAGGAGTTGATCATGGTTAGTGAAGGGGTTATTATACTTATCGCGCAAGGTAAGGTTAAGATGAGATTCTGGCTTTTGGTAAAGTATTCGATAAGTATGTGAGATTAATATTTGAGTGATATCGATTGTAGGTTTGGGCTAACGAAATCGTAGCACTCTTGCCTACCAGGTGTCTACATACATTGCACACACACAATGAATCGACAAAAGCCAAAATGCTGAAATGACGAGATGCCGAAAGTTGGGCTACGGTAGTCACACGAGTGCGCGAACACTCGTGGAGAGGAATCCAATAGGTTTCCTGAGGCCCACAGGAGATTTCGTGGACTTGGGTTGAGAATTGGCCAAATGGGCCGGAATGGGCTAAATAGGCCTGACGGGCTGTTGGGCCCATAATAGGCAAAGATTGTTAAGTGATGCTATGTTTTAGGAAATTTGTATGTGAGCATGAGTATAATATGATTTGGGCCTAATGGGCCATATGAATGTGAATTGGGCCTAGTGGGCCATAAGAATATGTATTGGGCCTAGTGGGCCATAAGAATATGTACTGGGCCAGATGGGCTATATGAATTTGATTGGGCATAGTGGGCCATATGCATGTATGTAGGGGTATTGGGCCTAGTATATGATGACTACATAAAACTTAATTAATTAATTGAGACCGTGGACAAGTCATAGGGTTAAGGGTATATTCATGTCTAAGATTGGATCTAAGGAGAGCTTGGTACTTAAGCGGTCTTAATGACCCACCTCCTCTTCTCTGAAATCCTACTTGATGCATAATATTCATTCACCTTAGCTCGCGAGCCTTATTCATGGGCCAAGGTAAGTGAAAACCGTAATTAAGGGAAAATTACCGAAATATCCCTAAGGGCGAAAATGACCAAAATACCCCTAGGTGTTGAATGTAAGTTTTGTGGATGTGACATGCATACATATGATGTTCTACTTAGGTTGCATATGGGGTGGGAATTATGGTATGGAGGAAGTATATGAGGATTCACATGGTTGCTTGACAATCATGGATCCACTGACGGCTTTTAAAGCGCAATATGTAAATGAAGGTAGTTTCGTAACCGGGCTACCATTGGTGTGTGGGCTGGGTGGGTCGATATTTATATCTCCACATGGTGTGACGGGGGACGGAGCTGGTGTGTCGCGGATGGATAATTTGGGTGGGATTGCATTGCATGTTTGATGATTTCTCTTTGAATGCTTGTTTTTCATCGAGGGTTGTACACACTTAGTTTGCGAAAGCTCACCCCCTCTTTTATTTTATTTTCAGGTGATGTTCAGTAGAAGGTTCGAAGTTTGGAGGGACTCTTGGTGGCCAGCTAGCAAGATAATTCGGACTTGGTTTCCTTAAGCATTTAAGTTTCTATTTCCTTTTAAGTGTGTTCAGATCAGATTGTAATAAGGTTTTCATTATGTTATTATTACTTGAATTATTTGGTTTATTATTTTTATGCAATGTAATTATAAGAAGTTGAACATGGTTTCTTAAACTATAGTATGTTTTTCTATGCTTCTGCAACTCAATTTTTAAATGTCATGTTTTCATAAAAACATATGCTTCAAACTAGTGATGTTAATGAGTTTTTTTTGTTAATTAAGGTTTCTTTTATTTTAAGAAGGGTTTTCAATGAAAACACGATTTTTGCTAAAACACTTTAATGTGACACGCCGGATACGGCCATGACGTCTGGGCCGGGTTTGAAGTGTTACATTTAGTGGTATCAAAGCCCAGGTTGCAAAAATCAGGCAATGAGTTGGGACTTATTACTCGGTTTCTTTTTGTGTTTAAAAAAATATTTTTTTATTAGATCACAATGTTTTGGAAAAAGGGAAGTCTTGCTGAGCAGCACGCCGAGTCTTCGACATCGAACCAAGTAAGTACCTTTTCTCTTAAATTTGTTTAAATTATTATATAGTAAATAGTTAGAGGGCGAATCTAGATGATTTTGTTAGAATGGAACCAAAGCCCGCAGGAACTTAAAACTGTAGAGGATTTTCGAAAACAATCTTCTCTTTAAGTACTTCCATAAAACATCAGTTTAATTATTGAAACTAACTAAAACTTCATAAAATTTCTAATCCAAATAATAAGCGAATTGATGATGAGTGCTAGAAGAGGTGCAAGGGGCCGTGGCCGAGGCCACGAAAGTTTTAGGGCTGAATCGTTGGCATCGGGCCATGTGCACAATGTTTGAGTAGAAGAGGCTCCGAGCTCACCTGTGGCTGGGAAGGGACCGTATGATCGGGCCGTGAGAGAAGATGCATTGTCATAGGCAATGCTGAGAATTTTGGAAAGGGTCGCTGGGCCCAATAATGGCAGCGAAAATCGAAGGTCCATTCCGAAGTGACTTCGTTCGAACGGGACTGAGATCTTTAAGGGCGTGGCAGCGTGGCTCCTAATGTGGCGGAATATTGGTTGAAGGCCACTGAAAGGATAATGGAGGACTTGGACTGCTCACCTGAGCAAAAGTTGAAAGGAGCAGTGTCACTGCTTAAGGAAGAAGCCTACCAGTGGTGGCTGACAGTGAAAAAGGGCACCCAACCGGAGCGGGTCACTTGGGATTTTTCAAAGCTGCATTCCAAGGGAAGTATGTGGGTGCAAGCTATGTGGATGCTAGAAGGAAAGAGTTCTTGAATTTGACCCAAGGGAACAAATCGGTGGCAGAGTATGAGGCAGAGTTTTTACGCCTTAGTAGGTATGCGAGAGTAATGGTGGCAACGGACTATGAGCGTTGCGTTAGGTTTGAGGATGGACTAAGAGATAGCCTAAGGGTTTTGATAGCTCTACAAAAAGAGCGAGTTTTCTCGGAGTTGGTGGAGAAAGCAAAGATAGCAGAGGAGGTGAAGCGCACAGAGCACCTAAATCGAGAAAAAGAAAGGGGTAAGAGTAAAAGGGAGGCTGAGACTCCTGTTGTTGGACAGATGCCTAGGGCTTGGGCCAGAGTTAATGGGCCAGATAGAGCAGGGCCCCCTACTGTTAATCCAGAGATGTCACTTTGTGCTGATTGTGGGAATGGTCATGTAGGCGAGTGTTGGAAGAGGACGGAAGCTTGTCTAGCTTATGGATCTATGGAGCATAGGATCAAAAATTTCCCTAGAATGTCAGCTCAGGTGCCAGTCGTGGTCGAGGTGGTGTATAGCCACAAAGGGGTGGTCAGCTATCGCCGAGAGGCCGTGATCAGGCCAGGGGTGGAAACGGTTTGGGTCGTGGAGCACCAGGCAGAGGTGTTGGTCATGCTGAGGTTAGGCAGCCAGCTTTGGTCTATGCAGCATGTCGTCAAGAGGATGGAAACGCTCCAGAGATGAATAATGGTATGTACTTACCCATAGTGTGCTATTTACCTAAGTTGGGATTAGAGTGCACAGTGAAAGTGTGGTGTGTAGCCTGCGTTAGTAGTTGAAAATTTTGAGGACTAAATTTCTTTTAGGGGGTAGAGTTGTAACACCCCAAAAATCTCGAATCCCAAAAATCCTAAAATCTCGAACTTTCTTTGTTTTTGGTTTTGATAAAAATTGTGTTTAATATTCTTATCCAAGTGATAATTTTAGTAGGTCTTAATTAAGGTTTGAGTTCGAATTAAGGGGTAGAATAAATTATAATTTAATTATTAAAAGAATCAGGGCTGGCAAGTAGTTGGGCTTTTAAATAAAATTAGGGGAAAATAGCATCAAAAAGCCTAGTCAAGGAATGGCTAAGTGGCTAAGTGACACCACTTAGAGTGTAGGGAGGTGGCATTAATAGCTAGCAAGGAGGTCCAAGGTTCGAATCCTAGCTTAGTGTTTTTAGAAGTTTAATTTTGGCCTTCTAGAAGGATGGAAGTGGCGTGAAAGTGGACTCCAAGGGAAGTGTTTAGGTGAGAAAATTAAGGAAAGGAATAAGGAGTTATCAGGGAGAAGAACGAGGAGATGAGAAAGGAGAAGTGATAGAGCCAAATGGGGAATTGGGCATGGGAAAATTAGGCTATCAGGCTTATAAATAGGTGCTGAATGGTAGGGTATGAAGCTAATGCCGAATTTCCTCCCTGTTACCAGAAACTCTTTTCTCTAAAAGCCGAAAACTCTCTACCTTCTTTTCTTTTTCTTCTTCCTTGTGTCGAATTCTATTTTTCCTCTACCTCATTGTTGACTTTTTCTTTCTTTTTCCTTGAAGCCTAATAACCCTATTTTTCCCTACAAAATTGTAAAGGGTCGAACCTCTTTGACCGAATACCCTTGTTGCAATCACTACTCCTTCTACTTTGGTTAAATCTAGTGTAAGTGTTGTTCTTCCAATCGATTTCTTTTCTAAGTATCAAATATTGTCCCTCACTCTTTCTAATCAACTATGGTAGGGAATTAGTATCAGATTTCAGATCTTAGCTTATTGTCGAATTGCCCCTTAAGTGTTGCGGTTTTGGTAAGTATTCCTCATCCATTGGTTAAGGTTGGCTGAATAGCCATAGTAAGGTAAGAGGACTTGTGTTGGATACGAGTCACCTATTATTCTGGTTTTAATAGTTATGATTGGTGCAGATCTAGGAGTTGATCGTGGTTAGTAAAGGGCCTGTTGTACTTATCACGTAAGGTAAGGTTAAGGTGAGATTCCGGCTTTTGGTAAAGTATTCTATAAGTATGTGAGATTAATCTTTGAGTGATATCGATTGTAGGTTTGGACTAAGGAAATCGCAGCACGCTTGCCTACCGGGTGTGTACATACACTGCACACACACAATGAATTGGCAAAAGCCAAAATGCCGAAATGCCAAAAAGCCGAAAGTTGGGCTATGGTAGTCACACGAGTGCGCGAACACTCGTGGAGTGGAAACAGATAGGTTGATTGAGGCCCACGGGTGATTCCGTAGACTTGGGTTGAGAATTGGCCAAATGGGCTGAAATAGGCTAAATTGGCCTAATGGGCTGTTGGGCCCATAATAGGCAAAGATTGTTAAGTGATGCTATGTGTTAGGAAATTTATATGTGAGCATGAGTATAATATGATTTGGGCCTAATGGGCCATATGAATGTGAATTGGGCCTAGTGGGCCATAAGAATATGAACTGGGCCAGATGGGCCATATGAATGAGATTGGGCCTAGTGGGCTATATGCATGTATATAGGGGTATTGGGCCTAGTATATGATAACTACATAAAACTTAATTAATTAATTGAGACCGTGGAAAAGTCATAGGGTTAAAGTGTGGCAACGGGTATATGCATGTCTAGGATTGCATCTAGGGAAAGCTTGGTACTTAAGCGATCTTAATGACCCACATCCTCTTTTCTAGAATCCTACCTGGTCTATAGTGTTCGTTCACCTTAGCTCACGAGGCTTATTCATTGGCCAAGGTAAGTGAAAATCGTAATTAAGGGAAAATTACCGAAATGCCCCTAAGGGCGACAATGGCTAAAATACCCCTAGGTGTTGAATGTAAGTTTTGTGGATGTGACATGCATACATATGATGTTCTGCTTAGGTTGCATATGGGGTGAGAATTATGGTATGGAGGAAGTATATGAGGATTCGCATGGTTGCTTGACCATCATGGATCCACCGACGGATTTTAAAGCCCAATATGTAAATAAAGGTAGTTTCGCAACCGGGCTACCATTGGTGTGTGGACTGGGTGGGTCGATATTTATATCCCCACATGGTGTGACGGGAGATGGAGCTGGTGTGTAGTGAACGGATAATTTGGGTGGGATTGCATTGCATGTTTGATGATTTCTCTTTGAATGCTTGTTTTCATTGAGGGTTGTACACACTGAGTTTGTGAAAACTCACCCCCTCTTTTATTTTCTTTTTAGGTGATGCTCAGTAGAAGGTTCGATGTTTGGAGGGGCTCTGGGTGGCCGGCTAGCAAGATAATTCAGACTTGGTTTTTTTAAGCATTTAAGTTTTTATTTCCTTTTAAGTATGCTCAGATTAGATTGTAATAAGGTTTTCATTATGTTATTATTACTTGAATTATTTGGTTTATTATTTTTATGCGATGTAATTATAAGAAGTTGAACATGGTTTCTTAAACTATAGTATGTTTTTCTACTCTTCCGCAACTCAATTTTTAAATGACATATTTTCATAAAAACAGATGCTTCAAACAAGTGATGTTAAGGAGTTTTTTTTAGTTAATTAAGGTTTCTTTTATTTTAAGAAAGATTTTCAATGAAAACACGGTTTTTTCTAAAACACTTCAATGTGACACGCTGGATACGGTCATGACGTCTGGGCCGGGTTTGGGGTGTTACATATCAATACAAGCATACATAGTCCTACTTTCCATAAATTTTGGATGAGTTTACCTAAACACAAACACTTAATTGAACAAGGTAATCACATATCCTCATATAAGAATCAAGTAAACATAGATAAGCTTGTCACATTACCAACTTCTATTAATTTTGCCTTTCCACACTTCAAGAGTCTTTTCCATTGAACTATTAAAATTTCGATGGATATTCGGGTAATATACTCATATGAAAAAGTACCCATTAGGGTACAAAATAAAAAGGCAACACTTTTGAGCCTTACGTTTTACAGCTGGATTACCAGTCCAGGCTAAATCCTATCTGTAGCATCTGCTCTAGAGAGCTTAATTTGGATTACCCATTGATAAGTCGTAATTTATACATATTTTTATCCCATGCTTAGTGCATTTTTGGATGAATTATCTTTAGATTTGTTGAATTTGATGCTCCTAATCCTTTAATTTCATGTTTTATACCTAGATGAGCATAGGAGAGTAAAAAGATCGAGAAATGGGCCAAAAACAGAGAAAATGGATCAACGTGTGAAATCAACACGACCTGGACTTCCTTAAATGGGTAGACCACATGCCTGTGCCTATCTAACAGGCTTTAACACGGTTTGAAGCACTTGCATGGGCGTGGCACACGGGTGTGTCCCTATTGAGCCCAAGTCTCGTTCTATTCGGAAAAGGCCACTTTTAAGGCTTTGGAAGCATTCTAAAGCCTATATAAATGTAACACCCCGAATTTGGGCCTAGAAGTATTGGGCCTTGAGTGGGGGTCCGTAAGGAGGTTGTATATAGGTATTTAATTGTGCAATGAAATGAAACAATTAAATGTTTGCTTTAGTGGTTAATAGCTTTGAGAAGTGTTGGAGAAATCTTGGGTTTAAACTTGGGCTTTAGCAAAAATTTTGGTATTAAGTGAAAAAAAACTTGGATGCTTGGATGAGGGCCTTTTAAATTATTGTGGTAAATAAATGACACAAGGAAGCATGTAGTCTAGTGGTTGTGGCGTCATTAAGGTTGTATAGGAGCCTGGGTTCAAGCCTTGGCTCTTGCAATTTATTTTGTTTTTTTTTAGGGAACCTGGACTTTGGCCTTTAGACCTTATAATTAATTGGGGATAAAATATGACACAAAAATCCTTGTGGTTCATCTGAGGAGAGGCATGGGTTCGAATCCCATGGCAAGCAATGAGCATTTATTTTGCTAACAGGGGGCGGCAAGAGTTGGTGTTGAATTTAAACTCTGATGATGGAGGGATTCCACATCAGGAAGCTAACATAAGAGGAGATGCAAAGTTGGCTTTAAATAGAGAGAACCATGAGGAGAGTAGAGGTACCTTTCTTGGCTGATCCCTTTCGCTGTATGGCGTTCTAGTTTGGGTTGGGCGTCGGCTAAGAGTGCTCGGAGCGTGGATTAACTCTAGTCTCCTATCAGGTGTGTATTTCTCACTACTCTAGCTGTAGGATGGCTACTTGAGCCGATGGTAGAAAGGGGCCATGTGGGCCCAATGGGCCTGCGGGCCTAATTGGATAAGTTTGTTTAATTGTGTAGTAAATATTGGACTAGGCTAGGTGAATATCATATTTGTGGCTAGATTTGGGCTAAAAGGGCCACACGAGCGTGTGGGCCCATTTGGGCCGAGAATAGGCTTTAGGCCCATTCGTATTGTTATCCCTGTTTAGAATACTTTAGTTTACCAAATTACTAAAATGTCCTCAATTTGTAAAATTACCAAAGTACCCTCGATTTACAGAATTACCATTTTACCCTTGATTTACAAAATTACCGTTTTACCCTCGATTTACAAAATTACCGTTTTACCCTCGATTTATAGAATTACCATTTTACCCTCAATTTACAGAATTACCATTTTACTCTCAATTTATAGAATTACCGTTTTACCCTCGATTTACAAAATTACTAAAATACCCTTAGTTTACAAAATTACCAAAATACCCCTAGTTTATAAAATTACCAAAATACCACTGGTTTGTGAAATTACCGAAATACCTTCAATTTGTAAAATTACCAAAATACCCCTAATTTACAAAATTTCAAATATACCCTTGACTTTCTAAAAATTATAGAAATACCATTGGTTTACAAAATTACTGAAATACCTTTGGTTTGTAGATTTACCAAAACACCCTTGTAGGATGAAATGACTAAAATACCCCTAATAGGTAAAAAGACCGTAAAGCCCACAGGGGTAAAGTGACCGTAATACCCCTATATGGTAAAATGATGAATACGCCTTATGTTACAGTATGGTGATGTGCTTAGGATTTACATATATTGATATTGGGATAGTTAAGTTTGAGTGACAGGTGGTGGTTATCGTAAGTGATTGATTATGGAAGCGTTTCAACTTCAACCCGTAATGTGTGTACTAACCCTCGTAATAGCTTAGATTAATATTTCTTTGAGAAGCGAAATGCTAAAATCTGGTATTTGGGAACTTGTGATTTTGCCTTTGCTTAAAGTGCGATAGATACGATATGATCGGTGGTTGGATCGATGGAACAGGTAAGAGCACAAATTTTTGCACGATGGTAAGTTGGGCCTCAATGGGTTAGAATTGGGCCCAATGGGCTTTCAGGCCCATTTGGGTAAAATTGATAGAAAGTGGAATTTGGAAAAGTTGCATGATAACATGGTTAGTACTGTTGTAAAATTTGGATTAAGCAGGCTTAGTGCTCTAAATCGGCATTTGTAGGGCCCATTAGAGGTTTTGGGCCCAAAAGCCCGAGTTTGATAAAATGGGTTAAAGATCATTGTTTAAACACTCAGAAATATTGATAACTGTTAATGAACATGGAAAACCCTGATATTTGGTAAAATTATGAAATTACCCTTATAGTATGAAAATGACTGTTTTGCCCCTAGGTAAAAATGACCATTATACCCTAAGGGTTTAATTATAAATTTGATACGTGGGATATGATATACATGATTGATATGATATGCACATGATATGTATAAAATGCACATGATATGTATGAAATGCACATGATATGTATGAAATGCACATGATGTATTCATAAATGCATTAGGTTGGGTTTTTATATGGATGGAGGAAGTGCAAAAGGGCTTATGCCCCAGTTTATTGAAAAGGGCTTATGCCCCGCCACGAAAAGGGCTTATGCCCCAGTTTACGGAAAAAGGATTTGCCCGGTTACCAAAAGGGCTTTGCCCGATTATTAAAATAGGCTAGGCCTCAGGATATATGATAAAGCGACTATCTTGCCGGTGGTGTGTTGGTTGGGTAGGTTGAATCATTCCCCACATGGTGTGTTGGTTGGTACGGGTGGAGAGTAGCGAATGGGCTTGCATACATTCATTGGTATTTCATATGATATTGAAATGGGCTTGCATACATCGATTAACATTACATGTGATATTGAAATGGGCCTATGGGCCATACCGTTTACATTAAAGGCTTTGGCCTAGTGAAATGATTTATGAAAAGGCTTCAGCCCAGTGATATGATTTATGAAAAGGCTTCGGCCCAGTGATATGATTTATGAAAAGGCTTCGGCCTAGTAACCATTAAACGAAAGGCTTCGGCCCAGTATATGTCATTGTACTGATACTGTGTTTTCACTGTTTGTATGTTATTGGGATTACACACTGAGTTTTCGTAAACTCACCCCATTTCTAACTGTGCAGGTAATCCCTAAGCTTAGATGGTTTGGAGTTGCGAGGGACTCGGAAATGGCCACACTACTGTTTCTATTTCTTTTAATTGCAATAAGTAGCCGATTTATTTCTTTATAAGTTTTATCTTATTAATATTATTATTTGGTTTTGGGTTGTAATAAGGCCATTTTAATTATTTTTCAAGATTATTTTATTTTATACCCTATATTTTACTGATAACAATCCAAAATGGGTTAGACTTAGGCCGCGTTTTCAAAATGATAATTGTTTTCAAAATAACGCAACGATACAATTAATCGGTTTATCAAAAATATATACTTAAATGAATTCTAACTCGTTTTTCTCAAAACCTAACATTGTACCAAAGTGTGGCAATGGTTGTGGGCATGTCTAGGATTGGATCCATTCGAAAAGCTTGGTACTTAAGCAGCCTTCATGGCTCACCTCTTCAGTTTTTGGATACCTACCTGGTGCGTAGCTTCCATTCACTTGGTTAAGCCTTATCAAACGATGGTTTTTTTAAAACACTAAAACAAAGTGTGGATTTTTAACTTCAATGTGGCACGTCAAATTCAGCCATTACGTCTTGGCCGGGTTTAGGGTGTTACAATAAACATCTTAGAGGATGCACCTAAGGGAGACACAGAGTAGGAGGCAAGGAATTATTCGAAAAAAGCCGATTGATCCATCTCAGAAGCCAGATTCTCCTTCAAGACTGAAGATCTCCCTTCAATTTCCTTCAGGGTTTTTGGGTTTTCTTTATGTTTTGTTATCATTATTCTTCTGAGATGTTTTCTTTTATACTTATGAACTAAATCCCCTAAATACCTAAGGGGAATGAAACCTAAAATGGATCTTGTTACTATTTTATGAATTGTATGATAAATATTTGATTTGTTCTTAATTATGTGTTCTTAATTCTTGCTTTAATATTCCAGGATATTGATTCAAGTATTGATGTGCTTATTTAGAGCAAAAGTCTCTGTCCAAGAGTAGATCTAGCATAATTAAGGAGAGTTGATTGCACCCCTAGACAGAGGGCGACGAAAATCTTCCGGATTAGGGTCAAACCTAATAAGGGAATCCATAGATCGAGTTAATGCAACACTAAAGGTTTTAATTAGAAAGAGATTTCAATTAATCAACCTAGGGTTAGATGTTGTTAGTCTCGAGAGAGATAATAATATAAATTATGGATTTCTACGGATCGAGTCAAGTGAATAAATCATCTGATTCAGATTCAAATAACAAGTGAAGTCTAGGTGGTATTTTCCCTTGGGTATTTTCCAAATCAATCAGTTTTCCTAAAAGTATTTTCCCAATTTACTTTCTGTGCATTCTTAATTTAGTTAATTAGTTAGATAAAACAAATCCTCTTATTTTTATGCTAGATAATAAAAAGAAGGTTAACACTAGTACTTTTAGTTCCTGTGGGTTCGACATTTCGGTCTT
Source organism: Gossypium arboreum (assembly GCF_025698485.1). Lineage (NCBI taxonomy): Eukaryota > Viridiplantae > Streptophyta > Magnoliopsida > Malvales > Malvaceae > Gossypium > Gossypium arboreum. The sequence continues at coordinate 63,968,809 of NC_069074.1, read as the reverse complement.
GCTATAAGCTATACTACTGTTCGACAGGTACGCTTGCCTTTATCGTGATAATAGTTGGTTCTCAAGAATGATCAATCATAAATATAAAACTTATCACGCACATTAAGTTTTTGGCGCCATTGCCAGGGAACTAAGATATTAGGAACGTTTAATTTGTATTACTTTAGCCATTTTTTTATTGCAATTTAATTTTTGTTTTTTTATTTACTAAATTTTCTTTTATTTTCTTCTGACAGGTAAACCCGTCAGGACCATTACTTTTTGATAGTGAGATCGAAAGTACAGCTCGTAGAAATCGAAGGAAAATAAGGCGAAGCCTACAATACATAGAGGAAGAGCAAGAGGAAGATATCTATACCAGAACCGAGGAGATGGCTGAAAACCAGAATAATCCGGTACCTCCTATGGTTGCGGTAAATCCAGTGAATCAGAATCCTTTTCTGTGCACTATGCATGATTATGCTAAACCTAGTTTAACAGGAACTGAATCGAGTATAGTTAGGCCTGCTGTTACTGCAAATAATTTTGAGTTAAAACCTAACACGATTCAAATGATACAACAGTTTGTTCAGTTTGATGGTTTGTAGGGCGAGGATCCAAACACTCATTTAGAAAATTTTCTAGAATTCGGTGACACCTTTAAAATCAATGGCATTTCTGATGATGTCATTCGCCTTCGGTTATTCTCTTTTCATTAAGGAATAAGCCTAAACAGTGGTTGAACTCGTTACCACAAGGGTCAATCACTACTTGGGAACAAATGACCGAAAAAATTTTACTTAAATATTTTCCGTCGGCTAAAATGGCTAAACTAAGGAATGATATCTCTTCTTTTGTGCAGATGGATTTAGAAACTCTTTATGATGCATGGGAGAGATACAAGGATCTTTTGAGAAGGTCCCTTACCATGGGTTACCCTTATGGTTGCAGGTTCAGACGTTTTACAACGGAGTGAATCCCTCAACAAGGCAACTGATCGATGCAGTCGCCGGTGGAACATTAAACAACAAAACACCTGAAGAGGCTTATGAATTTCTTGAAGAGATGTCATTGAATAACTTTTAGTGGCAAGTTATGAGAACAAAGCCGACAAAAGTAGCCAGTGTTTTCAACCTCGACGCGGTTACTATACTGTCTAACTAGGTAGAACTTTTAAATAAAAAGATTGATGGATTGTATGGCTCTACTCAGGTACATCCAGTGCTGAGGAGCAAATCAAATGGAGGAGGAGCACACACAGAATATCAATCCTTCAACCATAGCATTGAGGAGGAACAAGTTCAATATATGGGTAATAATAACTCTATACCTCAAAATAACCCATATAGTAACACTTATAATGCAGGTTGGAGGAACCATCCCAATTTCTCGTGGGGTGGTCAAGGAAATCAAAGGCCACAACATCCACCGGGGTTTCAACAACCACCTTACCAGCAGGAAAAGAAACCGAACCTCGAAGAGATGCTAACAAAATTCATAGCAGTATTTGAAACACGTTTCCAAAACACCAAAATAGCTCTTAAAAATCAGTAAGCATCAATTCAAGTGCTCGAGAACCAAATAGGCCAGTTGGCAAAGATGATTTCTAAATGACCACAAGGTAGTTTACCGAGTAATACTGAAAATAACCCAAGGGAGAAGATTAATACAATTACTGTTCAAGACAAAGAAGGGTTAGTTGAGCCTGAACCAGAATCGAGGCAAGCAATTGTGGTAAGTAAAGGTAAGGATGAAGTGGACCACAGTGAGAAAAAACTAGTAAGTAGGGAATATAAACCTCAAGTGCCATACCCTAGTGTGACAAGGAAAGACTACACAGACAAACAATTTGGTAAATTCCTTAAATTATTAAAGAAATTACATATTAAATTACCATTTATTGAAGCTCTTTCGTAGATGCCAAACGCAGTTAAATTTTTAAAGGAGCTTTTAGCAAATAAACAGAAGTTGGATGAGGCGTTGCATGTAGAGTTGAACGTAATTTGCTCAGCCATTTTACAGAATAAGCTACCCAATAAGTTGAAAGATCCAGGGAGTTTTACGATTTCTTGTTTAATTGGTAGTTTAAACGTTAACAATGCTTTGGCTAATTTAGGGGCCAGTATTAATGTCATGCCCTATAAAATGTTTAAACAACTAGGTCTTGGAAAAGCCAAACAAACTAGGATGAGCATTCAATTTGCAGATAAAACAATTAGATTTCCTAGGGGTATTATTGAAGATGTACTTGTTAAAATTGACAAATTTATATCCCCAATTGATTTTGTTATTCTAGACATATAAGAGGATAGTGACATACCTTTAATTTTAGGAAGACCCTTTTTAGCAACTGGTAGAACTATTATTGATGTTGCTACAGGGGAACTTACACTTCGTGTGGGTGATAAAATAATCACTCTACAAGCTCGTAATTCGAGTGACACATCAAATATTGAAGGTGGTTGTATAAACCATGCTACCAATACTGATCATGTGGTGCAACCTTCTTTACAGAAACACGGTCGACTAGCATAAATGAGCCATGTTCAAGTAACAAAAAAGGACCCATCTACGAAGAACGAAGGCTGCAGATCGAGGAACTAGATGAATGGTGGACACAGAAACTGAAAACACACGATACACCAAAACCACGCCATAACAGACTCAATGTTTCACCAAATTAACTTAAGGTTGGAGACAAATTACTATTAAATGTAGCAAACCCTCGTATTGCCACTTCTGAACCTAATGTAGCAATCCCTTTTACGATACTTAACATTTTCCCACACGAAACAATCGAGGTAACTCATTCCAAATTTGGCACTTTTAAGGTAAATTGTACTCATCTAAAACCTTATTTTGATAAGATTGATAGCAGGAATGAGGAGTGCAAACTCCTCAAACCACCGTAATCAAGCGAATAAGAGGTAAGTAACTAAGCACTTCTCGGGAAGCAACCTAAGCACTAACAGTGTTGATTTCTTTAAATTTTAATTTTTAACATCTAATTCATTAACTGAGTCCTTGAACACAGGTTTTCTAAATCCACATGGCCAGGCATACGGGCGTGCCTTAGACCGTGCCCGTACCACGACTGGTGACACGACCGTGCGATACGGCCGTGTAAAAATAGAGCAAAATTTTTCCTAAAACACGGGATTCAATACGTTGCCACAGCCGTACGACAAGGCCATGGGCAATCCTACCAAATCAACAAGGGCGTGTGACACCACCCGTGGTCGAAACTGTCAAATTAACATGGGTATGTGCATATATACACAGGCGTGGGAGAAGCAAACGAAGTAGGACACGGCCATGCGACATGGCCGTGTGCGCCAATGCGCCTGAATTTGAAGAACACGAAACACACAGGTTGAACTAAGGACACACGGGTGTGCCCCACGGCTGTGTGCCCCAAGTTCTTTATAGACCTCCACTATTCATCATTCCCTTTCTCAATACCCTAACCCTAGTCGCCGTTGCCACCTAAGCCTCGACCATCACCCTCAAAATCCACCCTTTCTCCCCCATTTATCTTGATTTATCTTTTTTACTTTTTTTTATTTCTCTTTAATACTATTTTTACTTCATCTTTAGGTTTTCCAATTTTTAAGCAATTTATGTTTTCGGTCATTTCTTTACGAGTAATCATGTTACTTTATATTTCCTAAAGAGTTATTAATTTTATCGCAGTTATGAAAAGCTCTGAAGCTCACTATTATTTAAGAATTTGAAACTCCATTAGAAAAGGTCCTCCACGACTGTCATGCCCTGCTCGACCACGACCATAGCTACCTCCAGATATAATATTCTTTTGGCACAGGACTTGTGGACTAACAACCTCTACCACCACTGGAGTATCCTCTTCCAATCTCACCCTTACCTTAGCCAATTACTTTCCACAACTCCAATTCAAGGATTCCATTTAACATTTAGGAAGTTTCACTTCTCTCCCTATCTTATGATCTTATATATATTTTTCAGTAAATCTATCTTTGTACATTGAGGACAATGTACATCTTAAGTGTGGGGGGTTATTTATATCTTTATCAGAAAAATCCCTGAATTTTGTCTTATTCTCACGCAACTCACTCATATCACTATTAGAATGAATTTTGATTAATTTATGATTTTTATTGATATGTCTTGAATTAAAACATAGGCATTTATGCAGTGATTATTTAAACTTTAAGAAATTAGAGAATCAAGCATGATAAGTTGATTTTTGAAGAATAAAAAATTACTAGGTTATTCCCCAAGTTTAGGTATTATCTCGAAGTCGAAATTCACAGGATTAACATCAAAAAGCCATAATTTTTGTGAGATCTTGAGCCTTTAGAGCATATATTATTTTTTTCATGCTCACTTTAATTGTTGCTATGAGTGCGTCAATATTGATTTGTTATTCTAGAACTTGCTTTGATTATGCATGTCAAGACCACACTATTGATTTGATATGTTGAGATGATAAAGGCACTTAGGTTTAACCCACTCACTCCATCAAAGTCTACTTTCATAATTAACCCTTAGTGAACCCCCTTGAGCTTAACAAGCCATTCATTGATTTACCCTCAATATTAACCCATAACCCATCATTGTTGAAATCCCCTCAATTAATTTGATCCCTATTTTTGTCGAGATTTGATTTGAATAAATTGCTTAGCTATGTTTTATTTCTGATAGTTAGCAAAGTTCTATTTTACTTGATTTGTTCTTAAAAAATAAGAGAAAAGAGTTGCTGTAATTGAGATTTATCGTCTAGCATACTACGAAATTATATAAAGTTTGAATTAAAATGATTTTAGGATCATCGATTTAGGAATGTAATTTATCAGTTTTAGTATTTTTCTAGTTAGGTAGTTTTTCAATTCAATCTCGATTCTAACCTTCTCTTTTAGCTTGTGACCACACCCCCTAAACAAAGCCACGTTACAACCCTCTAAAGACCTTTTGATTGATGTATCATCTCAATATATAAGTGGTGGAGATTTGACTTTTCACGCAAGCCTATGGTAATAACTTTTCATATTGACTGTTGAGTGCTAAATTTATTATCCTTAAACACCTGAGTGATTTGAGTGATTTGAGTGAATCTTTAGTGAGGTTGTTAGGCTCTGTAATATTTTGACTCAAAGGTGATTACCTAGATAAGGGGAGATACCTATGTTTTCGTGATAAAATGCTCAACTTGGAATGTTTGAAACTTTGATGTTCTTCTAGTTGAATTCTCAATGTATGATTACTTATGGATTATTTTGAGATGTTATTGATAGGAATTATAAGTTAAGAAAAATTAATTCTTAATTGTGAATTGAGGATTTTGCTTGAGGACAAGCAAACGCTTAAGTGTAGGGGTATTTGATAAGTCATAATTATACATATTTTTATCCCATGCTTCGTGCATTTTTGGATGAATTATCATTAGATTTGTGTAATTTGTTGCTCCTAATCCTTTAATTTCATGTTTTATACTTAGATGAGCATAAGAGAGTCAAAAGAGCGAGAAACGGGCCAAAAACGGAGAAAATGGGTCAACGTGTCCAATCAACACGGCATGGACTTCCTTACATGGGTAGACCACACACCTGTGTCTATTTAGCAGACTCTAACATGGCCAAAGCCACCTTACACTGGTATACCACACGCCCGTGCCTATCTAACAGGCTTTATCATGGTTTGAAGCACTTGCACGGGTGTGCCACACGGGCATGTCCCTGTCGAGCCCAAGTCTAGTTCTATTCGGAAAAGACCACTTTTGAGGCTTTGGAAGTATTCTAAAGCCTATATAAACATCCTAAAGGAGGCACCTAAGGGAGACACGGAGTAGGAGGCAAGGGATTACTCGAAAAATGCCAATTGATCCATCTCAGAAGCCGGATTCTCCTTCAAGACTGAAGATCTCCCTTTAGTTTCCTTCAGGGTTTTTGGGTTTCTTTATGTTTTGTTATCATTATTCTTCTGAGATGTTTTCTCTTACACTTATGAACTAAATCCCCTAAATACCTAAGGGGAATGAAACCTAAGACGGATCTTGTTACTATTTTCTGAATTGTATGATAAATATTTGATTTGTTCTTATTTCTGTGTTCTTAATTTTTGCTTTATTCTAGGATATTGATTCAAGTATTGATGTGCTTATTCAGAAGAGCAAAAGTCTCTGTCTAAGAGTAGATCTAGCATAAGAGTTGATTGCACCCTAGACATAGGGTGACGAAAATCTGCCGGATTAGGGTTAGACCTAATAAGGGAATCCATAGATCGAGTTAATGCAACACTAGGGTTTTTAATTAGAAAGAGATTTCAATTAATCAACCTAGGGTTAGACGTCGTTAGTCTTGAGAGAGATAATAATATAAATTAGGGATTTCTACAGATCGAGTCAAGTGAATAAATCGTCTGATTTAGAGTCAAATAACAAGTGAAGTCTAGGTGGATTTTTCCCTTGGGTATTATCCAAATCAATCAGTTTTCCCAAAAGTATTTCCCCAATTTACTTTCTGTGCATTCTTAATTTAGTTAATTAGTTAGATAAAACAAATCCTCTTATTTTTAGGCTAAATAATAAAAAGAAGGTTAATACTAGTACTTTTAGTTCCTGTGGGTTCGACATTCCGATCTTGCTATAAGCTACACTACTGTTCGACAAGTACGTTTGCCTTTATCGTGATAATAGTTAGTTCTCAAGTACGATCAATCATAAATATAAAACTTATCACGCACATCACCCGTCTGGGCTAAATCCAATTTATAACATAAGCTCAAGAGGGCTTACATTATAATTACCCATCCGAGCTAAATTCTATCTACAACATATGCAGTATTATTCTTATTCGAGTAATCACCTTAATCTATCGAAATTCAACATTCAACCGAAACATGACAATTTGTCCATATTTTACAACTTATGACTATTCCATTATGTATATCATCCCATACATATCAACACAATCATACAATTCCATTCAAGCATATTAACATACGTATTTAAGTTACACGAACTTACCCTGAAAATGGTTCGTAGTTGAATGTTAACTAATCCGAAACCTTTTTCTTTCCTTGATCTAGTTCCGTAGTTGGTCTTTCTGGATCTTTTTAAGCTTGGAAAGTTTTCTTCCTCTCTCCTTGGGTTTCCATAGAAAAATTGGGGAAGATGATATGAAAATAGATGATTTTTTTCTTTTTAATTAATTTTCATCTATTAATTTTATTGATTTCCAATTTAGTCCCTACCCTTTTCTAATTTTTCCGTGGATGAGTCATTAAAATATCTACTAACTACTCTTAAATGGTCTAATTACCATATAAGGACCTTAAGTTTTGAATTCCATAGCTTTTTGATACCTATAGCTACTAAAACCCAACTTTTGCATTTTATGCAATTTAGTCCTTTCCCTAATTAAACCCACAATTGGTAAAATTTTCGCACCAAAATTTTCATGTGACCTTCCAATCATGATACCAACCATAAAATAAAATAAAATAAAATAAATTTTTATTTTTGGCTCGGATTTGTGGTCCAGAACCAACTGTTCTGATCTCACTGAAAATGGGTTTTTATAGGGCTCGTCAAACCAGCGTGTGACATTCCAATACACTCGAGGAGCTTATTCTTAAGAAATTTAAGTTTATTTTATATGTTTTTTTTAATTTTTAGTTTCAAGCCTTAATAAACAATTTTGCTTATTATGCATTTTTGAGACCCAAATTGGCCAAATAGTGTCATGAGGAACCTATAATGTGATTGGGTTGGTGTAGGGAGAAGATAATGGTCCAAATTCAAGGGAAACATCACTCATAATGGGTGTCACGACACCGATTCTATGGAATTTACAATACCCAGACCTTTCATCTTGAGGATGCAAAACTTCAACATAAAATCAGCCTAGAGCGTACGATCGTGGGAGTCACAATATTGAGGTATGGATGTTGCGACACTGAACCATCATCGTGATAATGAGCCCTCAAAGTCTTGAAATCCTGAAGGTGTTGAAGTGGAGAAATTTAGGCTAACTGTAGTGATGCCACAACACCAAAAAGTGGGTGTCGTGACACCGATGCCCCAAAATGATGCGATTTCCTGAGCTACCCAGCACCACTTCTTTCACCTTGACAAGAATTGATTCAACCTTCATGAGTGGAATCACATCACAAAGCTACATAAGTTGCCTACTATTTTGGGTGTCGTGACACTGTTTCTTGACGGGTGAAGAACTATAGAGGCAATTTTGTGTCCAAAAAAGCTTAGGTTTTTTTTTAATTTAAAGGCATAATGATCAATGTTAGGTTCAATGTTAATAGACTATAAATACTATTTTATAAGCTTTCGAAAATAGATTTTGTTGGTTGATCATTTTGTTCTTTATTTTTCATATTTCTTAGCTTAGGTTTTCATTTCATTTCATTTATTTTCTCTTCTTTCCTTTTCTTTTTGTTGTAGTTTTTATTTAAATTTATACTAATAATTTATTACTCAATTAGATTAGTAATTGATTAACTTGTAATTAAAATGATAAACACATTTACCGATTTGAGAATCTCTTGGGTTAGATCATTGAAATACTTGAGTGTTCCATTGTAACACTATAAATATCACAGCTGACCTGTCACACTTGTAGTAAAATTGTAAGATATTTAAGTAAAATAGTGTTGATTCATAGCCTCAGTACACGCACACCGGAGCAAGATCACACATGTTGTAGCATTAATTCCTTCCACATTTGCTTCTCAACAAGATTAAATCATAAGTTATGTCATTAAAAAGTCAAACATGCCAACTCAAAAACTTTGAATACACCAAAATTATTGTTCTATCTATTGTTCGAACATGAAATGATACAAGAGAAGTAGTCAAAGTTCCAATACAATAAAGTAAATAAATTAAAACCAAATTAAAGACAATGATATAAACTTATAAAGTAGAAAATGACTTGATTGTAAACATTAAATTTGAAGGAAGTCTTAAAAAGCAACTATTCCCAAATTAAAAAAGTTGAATTCCTTCACTTAAAACCTTGAGGAATGGATATTTAATTTTATTTTTAATAATTTTCTATTTAATAAAGATCAAACATTTTTTATTTCATTTTTACTCTCCACTTCAATAAAACCATTCACCAAGTGAAACTTCAAGACGTGTGGATTGTAGAATCCAAGATGTGGGATTAGTATCAAAGCTAGGGTTCGAAGGTACCATTGAAAGATGTCGAAAGAAACTTTCGAACATGTTTAGCTAATAGAGACCCATGGAAGGCCAAGAAAGTCAATTATTCGAGGGACATACTGTCGGTTTTGAAGGATCGAATCGTCACTCTTGAAAAGTCCGTGCAGGATGTCAAGGAGAGGATCGATGATGTCAATGATAGGGTCACCGGATTGCAATCCATGAAGGAGCAGCTAAGAGATTATGTGTTGGATTATGTCGAAAAGTTGACTAGTAGGGACGATGCCCTCGAGGCTATATTGACAACCTTGAAAGAGGAGATCGCAGAGCTCAAGGGTGAACTCACAATCTACAAGGCTGCTTTGGGCAATAGAGGGTTAGCTGTTGTACCACCCAAGCCTAGTGTGGATACTCCCACGTTCAAGGGAACAAGGTCCACGAGAGATGTGGACAACTTTTTGTGAAGAACTGAGTAATACTTCTATGCCAAAGGCATCACGGACAATGCCACTAAGGTAATTACTACTGCTATGTATTTGACTAATGTTGCTTTGTTGTGGTGGCATCGTAGGTCCACAGATGTGAGACATGGTGGGGTTGAAATTGGGACTTGGAAAGAGTTCTAAAGTGAGTTCAAACACATTTTTATCTAGAGTATGCCGAGGATGAGGCTCGAGAAAAGTTTTGTCAACTTACATAACAAGGCACTATGAGGGAGTATGTGCTGGAGTTTAGCCAACTCATGCTTCAGATCTCAGATATGGGTGAGAAAGAGGCGTTCATTTCTTTCATAGATGGGTTGAAAACATGGCTGAAGCAAGAGTTGCAATGTTGAGGAGTCCAAGAGCTTCCCAAGGCCATGACCATAGCAGAATCACTTATCGAGTTTGGTGGGAGGAAAGATAAGCCTGAGTCTTCCAAGCCCAAATTCAAACCAAAGGGTAATGGGGGGGAGACAAAGACAAGCCCACTATGAATGACAATGGTAATAAGCCTTGGGATAAAAAGAAGAATGGGCCATTAAGTTGTTTCCATTGTGACAGTCCACATATGATCAAGGACTGTTCGAAGAAGGCTGCACTTTCTACTATGATAGCAAAGGAGGAGACAGATAAGGCAGACAACAATCTTGGTTCGATACTAGGGGGTGTCCAAGACAAGATGAGTCATGGGCTAATATTTGTGAACATCATGTGGCTGGCATATAATTGAATGCATTTGTCAACACAGGCGCATCTGATTTGTTCATGTCTGAAGAGGTTGCTCGTAAAATTGATCTCAAGATTGAAAATGTAACAGCCCATTTTTCAGTGAAATCAGAACAGTGGTTTCGGGACCACAAATTTTATCTAAAAATAAAATTTATTTTTATTTTATTATGAGGTCCATAATATGTTAGAAAGGTCATGTGAAAATCCCGATAAGAAAATTTTATCGATTATGTGTTTAATTACGGGAAGGACCAAACCGCATAAAATGCAAAAGTTGAATTCTAGTAGCTAGAAGGATCAAATAGATATGGAATTCAAAACTTAAGGTCCTTATATGGTAATTAGACCATTAATGAAAAGTTAGTAGATATTTTTGGATGATTAATCCATGGAAAATCAGAAAAAGGCTAAGGACTAAATTAGAAATCAAAATTATTAAAGATGATAAATTAATTAAATAGAAATAAAAATCATTTTTATCATCTTCTTCCCCAAAATATTCCATGGAAACCCTAGGAGAGAGAGAAGAAACTTTCTTGGCCAAATTGTGTAAGTTTTCTTGTCTCATTTTTAGTAATTTTGATATTTTTGAAACTGAGATGGCTTAATCTATCTATTTGGGGGATTAATTTGAGAAGTTATCAAAGTATGGAAATTAGGTCATGGATGAATATGCTAAAGATTTGAAATTTATGGTAGAAAATGAAAGGTTGTTGATAGATAAAGAACTTTTACAAAGTGATTTTTGATGAAAACTTGAATTAGGGACTAAAATGTAAATTTATGAATATTGAAGAAAAATTCTTAATTTTGTAGAATATATGTGCAGTAAATTTTAAGGTGAAATTTCGGTTAGGCTTGGAATAGGGAGTAAATTGCATAAATTTCATTTTCTGAGCCTAGGGATGAAATGGGAATTTATGGAAAAGTTAGGGGAAAATGGTAATTTTGGCTAGGATGTAAATTGAGTTCAATTGAATACGAAATGTGATAAATTGATGTAAATTTTACTCGTATAGATTCGGATACACCAAATTCAAAGCTAGAACGAGAAAAAGAAGAAAATGTCAAATTAGTAGATTTTACGTACACGAACATTTGTCGAGGTAAGTTCGTGTAACTAAATTGTGTATATTTATATGCTTGAATTAAATGTTGTGTTTGTGAATTATATGAATATCATATATATATGACATTGAAAATATATCTGACAAAGCCTGATCAATAATAATACCGATAAATGATAAATGATAAAAATGTTACTTATATACTTTAAATGAATGTGGAATATGTTTACTTGAATTATATGAATGTTATGGATGTATGAAATAATCACATGCCCGATAATGCTTGAAAAACATTTAAATCCTATTTGAATAAATGAAAAATTGATGGATATGTGATTTCCTGAAATGAATGAGGTCTTGCATTTGTTACTGACGGGATTTAGCTCGGACGAGTAATCCTATTGACCTCATTATAGAAGGAATTTAGCCCGAATGGATAATCCTGATATAATTCCTCTCGAGCATACGTTATGGATTGGATTTAGCCTAGACGGGAAATCCAGTTCAAGTTTCTTAGAGCATATGTCATAAAAAGGACTTAGCCTAGACTGGCAATCCTGTTGTATACATTTGTGGCTCGAGAGTGTACACTCTGAAATAGTACCTTAGGGGTACCATTGAATATGAATTGACAGATCCTGATTTGTACACCTTGAGTGTACTACCTATGTATCCATCGATATTTCAAATAAATTCAACGAGTGACAACCCAGACATGAGAAGATATGAATAGTAAAATGAGTTATTACACATATCCGTTTGAAATACAAGAAAATGATGATACATGACAAGTGATATATGCAAGTATGAGATGATGATATTTGTATATGGAAATTATTTGATGAGAATGTTCATCCTTGATTATAGACTACACCTTGAGTGTACTACTACTTGTGTGACCTTGATATTTCGAATGATATGAGTAAAGTTCTGACATGAAATAATCTGAACTCGAGATGAACTATTATGAAATTATACTTGTACTATAAAGAGATGACTCATACATGTTAAATGAATACATGTTGTGGAAAGCATATATGCATGGAAACTTGATTTTTGTTGAGCCCATATATGTTTTGATGTTTTTATGGAATATATGACTAACAAGGGCTGTAACACCCTGAATTTGGGCCTAGAAGTTTTGGGCCTTGAGCATGGGAGCGGTTAAAGGCAGCTTATAATATTTTGTTGTGTGTGTAAATTTCGTTAATGAAGGCTTGTTTTAGTGGTTAAGTGTGCTGAGAAGTGTTGGGGAAGTCCTGGGTTCAAATTTGGACTCTAGCAAAAATTTTGGTTTAAGGTGAATCAAACCCTAGGTGTAGTAGGTAGGCCTTAAGAATATTGTTGGAGAAATTGTGACACAAAAAGCCTTGTGGCTTAGTGGCAAGTAGCGTGTGGAACATTTAAGGGGAGGCATGGGTTGAATCCATGGCAAGCAAAAGCATTTATTTTGCTAACGAGGGGACGGCGGAGTTGGTGTTGAATTTAAACTATGATGATAGAGGGATCCCACATCGAGAAGCTAACATAAGAGTGGATCTGGTGGCTTTAAATAGAGAACCATGAGAAGAGTAAGGTACCTTTCTTGGCTGATCCCTTTCGCTTTATGGTGAGCTCGTTTGGGTTGAGCATCGGCTAAGAGTGCTCGGGCGTGGATTAACTCAGGTCTCCAATCGGTGTGTATTTCTTACTACTCTAGGCAGTAGGATGGCTACTTGGTAGTGATGGGTGAAAGGGGCCATGTGGGCCCAATGGGCCTCTGAGCCCAATTGGATAAGTTGTTTGATTGTGTAGTAAATATTGGACTAGGCTAGGTGAATCTCATATCTGTGGCTAGATCTGGGCTAAAAGGGCCACACGAGCGTGTGGGCCCATTTGGGCCGAGAATAGGCTTTAGAGCCATTCGTATTGTTACCCCTGTTTAGAATACTTTAATTTACCAAATTACCAAAATACCCCTGGTTTGTAAAATCACTAAAATACCCTTGGTTTATAAAATCACCAAAATACCCCTAGTTTGTAAAATTACCAAAATACCCTTAGTTTACAAAATTACCAAAATACCTCTGGTTTGTAAAATTACTAAAATACCCTTTGTTCATAAAATTACCAAAATACTCCTGGTTTGTAAAATTACCAAAATACCCCTGGTTTGTAAAATTATCAAAATACCCCTGGTTTGTAAAATTACCAAAATACCCCTGATTTGTGAAATTACTGAAATACCCTCGACCTGTAAAATTATGAAAATACCCTCGACTTGTAAAATTACCAAAGTACCCTTGATTTATAGAATTATCGTTTTACCCTCAATTTATAAAATTACCGAAATACCCTTCTAGGGTAGAAATACCGAAATACTCCTGTAGGGTAGAATTACCGAAATACCCCTGTAGGGTAGAATTACCGCAATACCCCTATAGGGTAAAATTACCGAAATACCCCTATAGGGTAGAATTACCGAAATACCCCTATAGGGTAGAATTATCGCAATACCCCTATAGGGTAGAATTACCGAAATACCCCTGTAGGGTAGAATTACTAAAATACCCCTGTAGTGTGGAATTACCGAGATACCTTGTGGGGTAAAATTACCATTTTGCCCCTAAGGTGTTAAATGATTGTTTTGCCCTTGTGGCCAAGTGACTAACTTGGACTGTGTGGTTGACGAATTTGATTGTGAATATATGTTGGTATATGAATGACTTGACTGTGATTGTTTGATTCAAATATGGGCATGACATTCTGTATACATGACATGTTGCATGGGTTGGGATTTTGTACGGAGGAAGATCTGATCTGTTAGGATCGCATGGTTGCTTAACGACTGTGGATCCACCGAAGGCTTAAGAGTCGTATATTCATACTGATTTGATAAGGTCGCACAAGTCACCCAAGACGACTGTGGACCGATCAATGGCTGAGTGCTGATTATATTTACCCGAGGCTGTGTGCCGACTATATTACTGTCGCTGAGGGCTATGTGCCTAACATGATACAGCTACCGATGGGTTAAAGCATTCTGATTATGGCTTTGTGTCAACCTACATATGGCTCTGTGCCAACCTGATTATGGTTGTGTGCCAAACGTATTTGCCTAAGGCTATGTACCAATATATGGTTATTAACGACTCTCTGTCGATCACATTTACCTAGGGCTGTGTGTCGGTTATGTTACTCTAGTTGATGGCTATGTGCCTAACATAATGTAGTTATCGATGGCTTTGTGCCACGCATTCTGTTAAGTGGATTTGCCACATTATCTATTTCTGGTGGCTTTGCCACAAATATCTGTTCTGGTGGCTCTGCTACAATATCTGTATCTGGTGACTCTGTCACAATATCGATAACCGAGCGACAATCTTTTAAGCTTGTGGAGTGTAGAAATTTGGGTGGGTTCACTATTCCCCACATGGAGTGTAGGGCTGATGCGGGTGGAGTGTAGCGGTTGGTTATAAATTTGGATTGGGTTGGGATTGCATTCACATTCGATTTTTTATTCATTACGATACTAATTCGATTTTTGATTACGTCACCTAATTACGATTCGATTACGATTCTAGTTATGATAATGTTTCTTGATACGTAATGGGTTAAAGCCCATTTGGTACTGTCTGTTAAAATGGGCTAAGGCCCAATTGATCTTGGCTTGTAAGTAGGGTTGGGGCCAACTTTTAATTCTTTTATATGACTGATTGTTCCTTTTATAATAGGGGATTTTACATTGAGTTTTCATAAACTCACCCCGTTTATTAACCTTTCAGGTAATTTCCAACCTTAGACGGATCGGGGCTGCGAGGGGCTCGGAGGAAGCCATACACACTGTTTATGTTACAATTTTGATTATTACTTTTAAATGTTTTATGTCAGTTGTAGTAAAGCCATTGCAATTTTCTGGATTTCAAATTTGGAATTTTATTTATTGTTCTTATAATTGCTAGTATTAGAACACGATTTTCCAAAGCAACTCATTTGTTCAAAACATCACTAACTTGCAATCGTTTTTAAATTAAGCTTCCATAATCGCTAGGATTTTTACAAAGTTGTTAAGAATGTTATTCAATTTGAGGTTTTCTAACAAGGTTTAAAAAGGGTATAAGTTTTTAATTATTAAGAAGGGTTTTTAATGGAAACATGGTTTTCGAAAAACACTTCAATGTGACACGCCAGATTCGAGCCAAACTTCCAGGGCAGGTTTGGGGTGTTACAAGGGCAATGAGGATATGTGTAGGGCTTGAGGTCAAATTGATTGAAAGTGCCTTACATAGTTATCTCAAAATAGAATGAATGGTGAGTTAAGTACCATGTTATATGAACTTATTAAGCATTTTATGCTTACTTAGTTTTATTTCCCTGTTTTAGAGTAAATCGGAAGCTCGTTGGATTGGAAGCTTGGCAGAAATCACTCACACTATCCATCGGCAAATGTCGGTACAATATAGTAAAACAATTATGGTTACAATGGCATGTATAGGTTATATTGGTCATATTGGCATGTAAATGTAAATGATTATTATAATCTAGCCATTGGAATGGATAGTGATGATTATGTTTTGGTACATTTATATATATGTATTTAAGTTTACTTTATGGAGATTACATAAGTGTTTCTTATTGATTGATTGAGAAACGTAAGATTTAAGCATGGATGCATGTAACAGTATATCATGTTAGATGTTATAAATTGCTTGAATTCAATGCTTGGGCTGGTTGGTATTTGGATGTAAGTTTGGTGTAGGAATTTGGTATGCTTTTGGGTGAGAAATGAAGCTAGGAATGGCTTTATTTTGTCCACATGGGCAGAAACACGGGCATGTGTCTAGACCGAGTGTGACACATGGCCTCGTACATGGGTGTGTGGTTAGATCGTGTGTCCCCTACACCTTAAATTCGAGAAAATAGAATGCTCAAAATTAAGCACACAGGCAAAAACACAGCATGTGTCTCAGCTGTGTGTGCTACATGGCCTAGCACACGGACGTGTGGCATGGCCGTGTGCCACAAGTCAGAGAGTTACACGAGGTTGAACATGGCCTGTAGCACAGGCGTGTCCATTGGACCACATGGGCGTGTGAGCCTTGCACCTTGGAAAAAGTTTAAAATTTCACGAAAACTTTTTAGAGTTTTTGATTAAGTCCTGACTCAATTCTAATACTCGTTTTGGGCCTCGAGGGTCTATTTAAGGCAAGTTATGATAAAATCTCGAAGAATGATTAGTAAATGTTTGAAATATCTAAAAATGTTCTGAAAGTTTCGATAATGCTTCATAACCCTGTTCTTGAAATGGATACGAGTTAAGGGTGTTACATAAAATGAGTTGGGTTGGATCAAGATGGTGAACTCAGAAAGTGTTCCAATCATGGGGGTTGCAAAGGGAGTAGATCTCTAACTTGGCGATTGGACCGATAAGGCATCCATTAAGGTAATACCACTTGATGACTATGATTTTGTGGTTGGATTGAGTTTCCTTGACCCAGTTAATACATCTATTGTTCCTTCTGGTAATTGCATGATGATTTTGGATTTGAACCATCAAAGTATAGTGAGAATGACAAGGAAAGGAAGCTTAGAGGGAAAAACACTGTTTCTGATTTTCTAAAGGGGTACGAAGAGATGAAGTGTCTTACTTAGCCATACTAAAGGTATACAAGGCCATTAAATCCGTTGGTGAGATCTCAAAGGAAGTGAGCTAGTTATTGAGGTCTTTTCAAGATGTGATGCCTACTAAATTACCCAAGAAGTTACCACGAAAGAGTGAGGTGGACCACAGGATCGAGTTAGTGCCCAACATGGAGTTGCCAGTAAAGGCATATCATATGTCTCCACCAGAATTAGAAGAGTTACGGAAACAATTAAAAGAGCTTTTAGATACGGGATTCATTAGGTCATCTAAATCTCTATATGATGAGCTCGTGTTGTTTCAAAAGAAACATGATGGGTTATTAAGGATGTGCATCGATAACCGGGCATTAAATAAGATTACTGTGAAGAACAGGTACCCTGTTCCCCTTATTGTGGATTTATTTGATCAGCTTGGTAGTGTGAGATGGTTTACCAAGTTGGATTTGAGATCGGGGTACCATCAAGTTCGGGTAGCTGAGAGGGATGAGCCAAAGATAGCTTGTGTGACGCGGTATGGTTTGTATTAGTTCCTTGTGATGCCCTTTGAACTCATAAATGCCCCAGCTACATTTTGCACCCTAATGAATAAGGTACTTCAACCATTCTTAGATTGTTTTGTGGTTGTTTACCTTAATGATATTGTGGTGTGCAGTAAGTTGCTCAAGGAGCATATAGAACATTTGAGGGAGGTGTTCCAAACTTTAAGGGAAAATGAGTTGTTCGTCAAAAAGGAGAAGCTTTCCTTTGCCCAATGAGATGTGCCATTTCTAGGCCACATTGTAGGAGGTGGTAAGATCCGAATGGATGAGAGTAAAATTTGGGCCATTACTGAGTGGGAGCCACCAACCAAGGTGATGGAGTTGAGATCATTCCTTGGGTTGGTGAATTACTATCGACGCTTTATTCAAGGCTACTCTAAAATTATCGCACCCTTGATTGACATGTTGAAAAAGGGTAAGGTATGTGATTGGGATTCACAATGTGAGAAGGCCTTGAACAAATTGAAGCAAGTAATGACGAGGGATCCCATACTTGCTTTTCTGGATTATTCAAAGTCATATGAGGTGTGAATGGATGCATCATATTATGCCATTGGGGGAGCACTGATGCAAGATGGGCATCCGATTGCTTTCGAGAGTCAAAAGCTTAATGACACAGAGCGGAGGTATATAGTCCAAGAAAAGGAGATGACCTCTGTGGTGCATTGCTTGCACACATGGAGGTAATATTTACTGGGTTCTAGGTTCATGGTCTTTATAGATAATGCTTTCAATATCTATTTTCTAACCCCGAAAAAGTTGTCTCCCAAGTAGGCTCGTTGGCAAGTTTTCTTAGCTAAGTTTGATTTCACGATCTAATATAAGCCTGGGAGTGCCAACATTGTGGCTGATGCACTTAGTCGAAAGAAGGAATTCGATTGGAGCAGATTCAAGAGGAATTGTCCCATGATCTCACAACCAAAAACTTGATCGAGAGAGTTGTTTTACACTTATGGGCATCGTCTTTATATGCCACATTATGGGAAATTGCACAAGGAAGTCATGAATGAGTGTCATGACTCGAGATGGGCTGGCCATCCAAGAATGCACTGCACCTTGGCCCTTTTTGAGGATCAGTATTATTGGCCTCACATGATTGATGATGTGAAGACCTATGTGAAATTTTGTCTAGTATGCCAACAAGACGAGGTTGAGTTAAAGACTCCGGCCGGTTTGTTACAACCTTTGTCCATTCCAAAAAAGACCATAGGAGAGTGTAACCATGGATTTTATTATTGGTTTGCCTAAGTTTGATGGGTTTGCAAGTATTCTTATTATGATGGATAGGTTTTCGAAGTAGGCAATGTTCATTCTAGCTACCAAGGAGTGCCCTACTGAGGAGGCAGCTCGTTTTTTCCTTAGATACGTGGTGAAATATTAGGGAATGCCACTGTCTATCATTAGTGATTGAGATAGGTGATTCACAGGTCAGTTCTGGACGGAGTTATTATAGCCAATGGGCTTGAACTTGAACTTTTCCACTATCATGCATCCACAAACCGATAGGCAAGCCAAATGAGTGAATGCGTTGTTGGAGACTTATCTTTGGCACTATGTGGGTGCTATACACAGGGACTGGCCAAAGTTGTTGGATGTGGCCCAATTTTCATACAACTTACAGTGAAGTAGGGCCATGAATCAAAGTCCGTTCGTAATAGTGACGGGACAACAACCACTCATACCCAACGCTGTTGTGACCCGTTATACAAGACCGAATCTAATAGCTTACTGATTTGTGAAGGATTGTCAAGAGAGGGATGACTTGGCTAGAGCTTGTCTACACAAGGCAAGAAAATGTAACAAGAAGTGGGCAGATCAGAATCGGAGAGATGTGTAATTTCAGGTGGGTGATTCAGCTCTTGCTAAACTGCACTTGATTTTGTGACATAATGGTTTACACAAGGGGCTTGTGCGACGGTATGAGGGACCCTTTCGAGTTGTGAAGAGAGTAGGCAAGGTGGCCTACAAGCTTGAGTTGCCAGCAAAGCTAAAAGTCCACCCAGTATTTCACATGAGCATGCTTAATCCATTTTATGATGATCAAGAGGATTCAAATTGGGGCAAGTCCGAACAAGCACCGATAGGGGTAAAGGTCTTCTACAATCATAAAGTTGAAAGCATCGAGGCAGACTATGTGATAAGATGAAAGTACTATCGGCTGTGGCACAAATACTTAGTTTGAAGGAAAGGACTCTCTAACAATGAAGTGAGTTCCGAACCAGTCGAGGCATTGTGGCAGTTCCATGAGGAGGATGCGACGAGGACATCGCTAGAACAGGTGGGGAAGAATGTCATTCGTTGTGCATGGGAGCCCACAACCATGGCACACTTGTGTGTACCATCATGTTTTAAGGAGGTCATTTGGCCCAACTGGACTGGCTCGTTGCTTAGAGAGAGTAAAGGCCTACCTACTAGGCTTGGCAAATATAGAACGTAATCTTCAAAGATATGTAATCTTTAGAAGATATGATTCTATAATCTTAGAGATTTGATTTTGTAGATAGCTTTTTATCTCATCCATTGATGTACTTTGATCTATACCGTTGATTTTGGGGAGACTCAACTATAAATAGAGGCCTCTTCCCCTCATTGTAATTCATTCGGTGATTAATAAAACTCTGAGAGCATTCACTCTAACTTTCTCTCTAAAGTGTTCTTGTATTTCTGTGGCTTTGTTCATCTTTTGAGTTCTTTCACTTTTCGTTCATCCACTTGTTCTTTATGGGTGCCTTAGTGGAATCCCATTGAATCCTCAATTATTGGGAGTTAAGCTGATTATGCATTTTTGGAGCAAGGTAACTACCTAAGGCTGGACGGATTCTGTGGGAAAAATCTAAGCCCGTGACACTAACACGTGGCCCACACCATCATGCTTTGTCTTTTTTTTCATTTTATAAAAATAATTAATTTTTTTTATTTTGGTCCTTCTAATGTGTTTAAATTTGAGATTTAATCCTTATACTTTAATTTCTAACATAATTTGATTTCTATATTTTTATAATATTATTAACTAGCTCAAATAGTTAAAATTATTCACTTTCAATTAAAATGTTGCGCGATTATATATAATTTAAAAATAGATTTATAAATCTAAAAAGTATAGGGATTAAATTCTTGAAAATAAAAGTAGAACTAAATTCCAAATGTTTGTAGTGTAGAGACTTAGAGTCATGGTTGTTTGAACCGACCTGAACCAGCCAAAGAATTAGTTTCAAGAGAGGCATCAGACTAGTTGACTTGCAAACCAGTATGGATCAATTGATCCAAGCTAAAAAAAAATTAAATCTATTTTTTTATATTTTTAATGATTTATTTAATTGAACCATAGGAATCAGTGGCCTGACCAATTTGGCCACCAGTCTGATTTTGAAAACTTTACTTAGAGTGTATTTTATTTTCAAAATTTTACTTTATAATTTGATACAAAAAAATAATCAAGTCAACATGAAGCATGGTAAACCATTGAAGTACCTATATATAAAAAGAGGTCCAAAGACCTTCCTTCTAGTGACACATGACATACAAAAACACCATCCTCTTTTTTTTTCTTTTAATTTTGCATTTTATAAAAATGGCTAAATTGTAGTTTTGGTTCTTCTAATATACCTAATTTTGAGATTTAATATATATTGTTTAATCTTCAACATATTTGGTCCCTATGTTTTTATAATATTGTTAATAAGGCTAAATAATTAATATAATTAACTTCTCGGTTAAAACATTATGTGGTTATGTATAATTTAAATACCTTAAGAGTCACAGAGAATAATATGTGGCTTGTCATTTCTTTTAGGTTTATGTCACTTTTATTTTTACATTATAAGATAATGGTTAATTTTCAATTTTGGCTTTTAAACTATGCTGAAACTTGATATTTAATCTATATAAATTAATTTTGACATATTTTAGTCCATCTATTTTTATATTGTCATTAGTTAACCTAAATAGTTAATGTTGTTAACTATTTCAATCAAAATGCCTACCCCAATTTTCATAAAAACAATATTCCAACATTTTAAAAAATTACTTTATCATGATGATTTTGAAAAAGTGTTTTTAAGAACAATAAGTCAGTCATAGTAAGTATTTTCAATGTTACTTTTAGTGTTAAATGACTATCAACTGAGTTTTTTAATTTCAAAATGTTATACTATATAATTTAATAGAAGAATTTTAGCAATGGTAACAACTAGGCTGAATTTTTAAATTAAAAAAAAGCATATGACCATATTCTTGAAAATAAAATGAAGGGATTAAGTTTCAAAAATTCAAGTATATAGAAACTTAAAAAAAAATTAATATTTAAATTTTTACTCTATATTTAATATAAATAATAAATCCATCGCAAAACATGGATTAAAAACCATACTAAGTTTATATCGATTGTGTTGGGGATTGACCCGGTTAAGCAACGAACAAGTAAAAATAGCGGAAGAAATTGAGAAATTGAACACACAAATTTAATGTGGAAAAACCTCTTCAAAGAGGATAAAAAACCACAGGCAAAGATAATTTTACTATAATGGCAAAAGAACGAAGAGTACAAAAGATGGAGATAAAACTAAACCCCAAAAACCTGAAAACAAAGAACACTCAAAATGTAAACACAAAATTCTCTAAAAGTGTTATGAGTTCTAATCTCTAATGGGTGTATTTTCTAAGGTTGCAAAAGAGCCTATTTATAACCTAAATTCATAGGTCAAATAATAATAAAATAATCTAGATTAATTAGAGTTTGATTGAAACAAATAAACAAAGTTTAATTGGAAGATTATTTCTCAAATTTGACTGAAATAGGAGTCATACTTAACAAATTCCACAATGCCATCTTTGCCAAAGCCCGCCACGGGCCTATCTTGAACTATGCAGGGAATTAACTAAGTTGAATCTGTGCTTAGAAGCTGGAAGACTTCTAGCCTTCGACTTGGACATTGCCAAATCAAAACTAGCTCGAGTCTAATTTTTACTAACACAATGCCCTAACTTTTCAAAACTTGCATCGAAAAGAGAACCTCTTTTCAACGAAACAATCATACATTTTTCCCTCCTATGACTAAGTTGCCTATGCTCCAAACGAGTTGACTTCGACTCTGTAATGGATGAGGGTTACAATTTCACCAGTCGCTGTAGAACCCTCTAGAATATAAAGACTGCTACTCTTTTTACCTTTTAATAAAATGAGAGCTCCACTAGATACCTTAATACCGCTCGAATTGATGTTGATTCTGCATCCTTTTAAGTCTAAAATACTCAAGGAGATGAGATTCTTTCATAAATCAGGTGCATACCTGACATCTGAGACTGCCCTAATCATCCCATCGTGCATCCTAATTTTAACTGTACCAATACCAATTACCTTATTGGATGAATCGTTTCTCATGCACACAACTCCAACTTCAACCGAACTGTATGTGGAGAACCATTCTCTATTGGGACACATGTGGAAAGAACATCCCGAATCTAGGATCCACTCGGACGTAAGATTAGAGTTATCGCTCGTTGACACTAGCAAGAAATCATCACTGCTTTCATCGACCAAATTAGCACCAGGTACATCTTCCTCATTATTCTTAGTAGTTCTTTTATTTCGTAGTTTATAACAATCTGCTTTGACGTGACCTAACTTTTTACAATAGCGACACCTTTTGTCTCGCTTCTTTGATGCTACCAAAATAGAAGCTTGCTTATCTGCCTTTCTATCCGAACCAAACTCATTGTCACGTTTGCCTCTACTCGACAAATGACCCTTCACATCTTCAAATGAGAGATTTTCTCTGCCATAAATCAAGGTCACCCTGAAAGACTTGTATGAAGGGAGTAAATAGCATAATAATAACATATCTGATCTTCATTGTGAATCTAAATGTGACATCCCAAAATTGACCCTAGTCGGGATGTGGTTTCGGGACCACAAAACTGAGGCATAAAAATAATTTATAATTTATTTTGATGCCTATAATATGTGTTAATTCATGTGTGACATTTTTGATGTTTCGATTTAGAGTTATAAATGTGAATTTCACTAGAAAGGGCCTAGTAGTAAACATTGAAAGTATGATGGGGAAATGTGGGATGACTAGTTGATAATGCATGCAAAAATAAGGGATTTGCATGTCAAATTTCCCCCTAACATGAAGTGGCCGCCATGACAAGGAATCATGGGCTAAACATGTCATGAAACATGTTTTGTTGGTGCACTAGGGAGAAACAATAAACAAATGAGTATGGGTAATAAAGAAAGAAAAAAAAATGTGTGTGTGTGAGTGAACCCCCCTTGCCGTGCATTGTGGAAGAGAAAAGAAAATTTTGTTCATCCATTTTTCTCTTCTTTGGCCGAAAATACTAAGGAAAAAGGAGGATTTTTGCTTCATGCTTGGTTTAGAAGAGAACTAGAAGGAGATTTGGCTATACTTGCATCAAGATTAAGGTATGTTTGAGGTTGTGTCATGAGATTCATGCTTGTTTTGGTTGCTAACTTGATGTGCATGTTAGCCATGGTTCAAATCCTTGTTATGCCATGGAAATGGTATTTGGCCAAGGTGGATTTTGTGTTAATGCCATTGCATGTTAAATATGAAGCTTGTTAATGGTGTATGTGATGGGGATTGATGGCTCTTGGACTTTCTTTTTAGTATTTTTGAGTGAGACATTAAGTTCTTTGCTTAATCATGACCAAAATGATGGTGTTGTGATGTATTCGGTCATGGTATATCCACAAGTATGATTCATGCATGTTGCATGGTAGGTAAGATTTGAGCTTTGAATATGTGTTTGCACATGATGAATTGGTATGACATATATACTATTTCAAGGTATATATTTGCTTGGGATGATGTTTTCGGTTATGTAGTACATGAGAGATGTGTATTGAGCTACAATATGTAATGCGTTAGTTAGTAAAATGCATGCTGTTTTGTGTGGTATTAAGTGCATAATCGGCCTCAACATGGACATGCATATTCGCCACATGAGGGAAATTGGTGTGCATGCATTCGGTTAGAGGCAAGCATATTGATGCCTATTCTTGGCTTAGAAAATTCGCTAAGAGGAATACTAACTAAGGTGTTGAGTTCGATTCATGATTTTGTACATATGCGACTTTGATGCCTAATGAGTAGATATTTATATATTGGCTAGGCATCTTGAATTCCTCTTCCGATGCTCAAATGATAAAACCAATTTATTTGTTAAATTTAGCTCAAGAAGCTAGAGGTGGAGAATCAAGCAAAGGCAAAGGAAAGATAATCGAGTAGTCGATTGGAAATCGTTTCATCCAATATAAGGTAAGTCATTAAGCATATATTTGGTGTTGATGTAAATGACCATAATATATACACAATTGTGTTTAAATGAATTGATGTGTAAATGGGAATGTATGTATGCGGAATGATGCCATTGTTGAATGTATAAAGGCAGCAAAATGCATAAGGTATTGGTCTCGGCACTAAGTGTGCGGGTATAAATGGACACGGTGACAAGATTGGCACTAAGTGTGCGGGTTTAAAATTGTACAGCACTAAGTGTGCGAGTTTGATTATATAGCACTAAGTGTGCGAGCTGAAAATTATATAGCACTAAGTGTGCGAGCTGAAAATATATAGCACTAAGTGTGCGGATTCACTATATGCTCTTGTATTACAATTGGCACTGAGTGTGCGACATTATCGAGTTAATCCCGGACAGCGGATCGGGTAAGTACCTCGAGCTCATGATGAATAGAAAATACGTCCATGCTTGGGGTTGAATTGGTAAGCCTTAAATCTATGTGATGATTGAAATTGTATGGTTGTGCTGGAAAATGAGTTAATGTGTAAAAATGCTTGATTATCTTGTTGTGTAGAATATGAAATGTGGATGTATGACTTGGTACGAGATTGGACCGAAAGGTTCGAGGTATTATGGTATAGATTCGATATGGATGAGTACCTAGCCTCGCTTGCTGTACATGTTGTAGTGACTTTATTAGTGGATTGATGAATGCTTATGACTTACTGAGTTGTAAACTCACTCGGTGTTTTTTCTTGTCACCCATTTTAGGTCTCTCGGATTCGTATTGCTTGCGTGATCGGGACCGTCGTTGAAGTCATCACACCGCTGAAATCTTGTGGTATTGTTTTCGTTGTTGAAGAACATTTGGCATGTATAGGCTATTATATTTTGTCGAATTGTGGGTTGTAAACTTTAAGCTATGTGAAAATGGCCTATGTGGTCGCCGAGTGGGATGCTAGAACCTATAGCCACGAGTCTTAGAAACTCTAATTTTGATAAGGTGGCCACAATTTGTGTCATGTATGATGGATGATTAAGGCCAAGGAAAGATTCATGAAATTGGCATAGTCTCTGCAGTAACTGTCGCGGACAGCAGCAGTGAGATGAGATTGAAAAATCACTAAAAATAGTAGAAGTAGAATTAAATAGTGGGTAAATTATGAAATTGAACCTTGATGAATCTATTTTCATATGGATGAAACGAAACGACCATATGAGCAGTATACTGAGAAATATTAAAGTTCTCGTGAGACAGGGCCAGAACGGTTTCTGGGTCCCCTGATGCGACTTTGAAAATTTACCATAAATTATCCAGAAAGAATTAGGAGTCATGCCTTATATGTACAGATTCCATTTTGAGTCTAGTTTCATTAGAAACAAACGGCACCAGTATTAAAGCCCTGTACAGAGAGATATTCAAGTTGTAACGCGCAAAGGTCAGAGCAGTCGATCCCTGTAACATGGGTGACTTTAACTAATAAACTGTACCAATTGGCCCGACCAAAATTCTAGAAATAAATCCATGGATGGGTATATGAGTCTAAATTCAGGAAAATTTACGAAACCAGTTTCCGAGTTTTGAAACTCGAGATATGATTTTTAAGGCGACGGGACGCAGTTTTCCAGCCTGACTGGTAATGTCAAATTGGTTGGTATCTTGAGAGGGTTTGGCGTTAACCCTCGTGTCCGACACCGCGTCGGCCACGAGTTAGGGTGTTACAATTTTATTGGTATCAGAGCTATGGTTTAGTCGGTTCTAGGACTACCATAGCGCGTGTGAGTCTAGCTATACATGCCAAATTGTTAGTGTTGAATAATGTGATGACTTCTGACGGTTGAAATTTTTATTTTAAATAGCAATGGAACCCGGGATAGAGAGACCCTTGGCGGATGACGTTGAAGGTGTAGCGGCTGCTCCCGCACAAGGGACACCGCCTGTTGAGCCTCAGTCATCCGCGAATAATCAAAATGAAGGGCGAAACAAGCCTTCTTCACCATGATGAATGAGTGGGTCGCGAATATGCCCGAACCGACCCGACCGTCCAACCATTTCGAATTTAAATACTCCACCCCAAGAGCCCGTAATGCCATCGCCATCGATCCCGTGAGGCTGAGTAAACCACCGTGGACTTGATTAGGAAGCGTGGGGCCGAGGAGTTTAAGGCCATAGTTACCGATTTATGCCGAAAGGGCCGAGTTCGCTTGATAACACCATTAGAGTGTTTGATGAATTGTCATGCACACCGATGAATGTCTTAAGTGTGCTATATCTTTGTTATGAGACTCACCTACTATTGGTGGAGGACCTTGATTTCCATAGTCCCAAAGGAACAAGTTACTTGGGATTTCTTTCAAACGGAATTTCGGAAGAAATATATTAGTCAACGGTTCATTGATCAGAAGCGTAAGGAGTTCTTGGAACTCAAGCAAGGCCGTATGACCGTATCTGAATACGAACATGAGTTCGTAAGACTTAATCGGTAGGCTCGGGAGTGTGTGGCTGATGAGGTTGCGATGTGCAAAAGATTTGAAGAAGGATTGAATGAAGAGTTAAAGTTACTAGTGGGAATTTTGGAGATAAAGGAGTTCGTGACACTAGTCTAACGAGCCTGCAAGGCGGAAGAACTTGGGAAGGAGAAGAAGAAGGCTGAATTTGAAGCAAGAGATTACCGTAAAAGATCGACGAGTAAAGCTCCGTTCTCGGCTGTAGAGAGGTTCAGGGAGGACACCAGTAAGTCGAGGACGACTGCGGGAATTTCCATTAGAGCCCGACCATTGACGGACTCCCGAGCTACTTCAGTAGCTAGTGTGGGCAATAATCGTCAAGAGAGACCTGAATGCCCCCAATGTGGAAGACGACACCTAGGTGAATGTTGGGGTAAGTCTGTTAATAGGGCCTGTTATGGATGCGGTTCGAAGGACCACTTCATTAGAGATTGCACGGAGCTAGATGAGAGGAATAAGACGCAAGGTGCAAGACCTAGTGGAACGACGGCTGGAGGTAGGCCCCCGAGAATCTCTGGAGGTAGGGGTGGTAATCAGAGAGGAGCCTCTAATACGGCTGTCCGATCCGAGACCCGTACTCCTGCTAGAGCATATGCCATTCGCGCACGAGAGGAGGCATCCTCCCCTGACGTTATCACTGGTACTTTTACTCTCTTTGATACTAGTGTGATTGCATTGATTGACCCCGGCTCTACTCATTCATATGTATGTGAAACCTTAGCATCCGGTAAGACTCTACCTGTTGAGTCTACTGAGTTCATAATTCGAGTGTCAAACCCTTTGGGTCGATACGTACTCGTTGATAAAGTGTGCAAGAGATGCCCCCTAATAATTCGAGAATCGCTTTTCCTACCGATCCGATGCTTCTACCATTTAATGAATTCGATGTTATTCTTGGTATGGATTGGTGACCGTACATGATGCAAGAGTGGATCGCAAAGGAAAACCATTGATTTGAGGAGTGCAAATAATGAGGTAGTCCGAGTCGAGTCTCATCGATTTAAAAGGAGCGCCAATGATAATATCTTCTATGACCGCCGGAGGTATGTGAAAAGGGTGTGAAACATACCTTGCGTATGTGTTTGGAAGTAAAGACACGGAAAGGAAACTCGAATCGGTACCAGTGGTTTGTGAGTATTCGGATGTTTTTCCGAGGAGTTACCGGATTGCCACCGGTTCGAGAAGTGGAATTGACATCGGTTGTACCGGGTACTACGCCGATTTCAATAGCCCCGTATCGTATGGCATTAACGGAATTAAAGGAATTGAAGGTTCAATTGCAAGAATTGACGGATAGAGGTTTCGCTCGACCGAGTTTTTCTCCATGGGGCGCTTTTGTATTGTTTGTGAAGAAGAAGGACGGAACCATGAGGTTGTGCATCGACTATCGTCAACTCAATAAAGTGACGATAAAGAATAAATATCCATTGCCACGAATTGACGATTTGTTTGATCAATTAAAGGGAGCCTCGGTGTTTTCAAAGATAGATTTGAGGTCGGGTACTATCATTGAGGGTCCGAGAATCGGACATACCCAAAACCGCTTTTAGAACGAGGTACGGTCACTACGAATTCTTGGTGATGCCGTTTGGGCTCACTAATGCCCTACGGTGTTTATGGATTTAATGAATAGAATTTTCAGGCCATACTTGGATCGGTTCGTAGTTGTATTTATCGATGACATTTTGGTCTATTCGAGAGATGAAACCGAGCATGTTGAACACCGAGGCTAGTGTTGCAAATCTTACGAGATAAGCGATTATACGCAAAGTTCAAGAAATGTGAATTTTGGTTGAAAGAGGTTAGCTTTTGGGGCACGTGGTGTCCGTGATCGGTATCGTGGTGGACCGAACAAAATTTCGCCATAGTCGATTGGAAACCACCAAGGAATGTTACCGAAGTTAGGAGCTTTTTGGGGCTTGCCGTTATTACCGACGATTTGTAAAGGTTTCTCGACGATAGCCACGCCAATGACGGCTTACTCCAAAAGGATGTTAAGTTCGAATGGACGGAGAAATGTCGAAAAGTTTCGATCAACTGAAAGCTTATTTGATGAAGCCCCAATTCTAGTGCAACCTGAATCGGGCAAAGAGTTTGTCATTTATAGTGACGCATCCCTACTTGGGTTGGGTTGCGATTGATGCAAGAAGGGCGAGTTGTGGCCTATCGTCGAGGCAATTAAAGCCACATGAGAAAAATTATCCGACCCATGATCTCGAATTGGCTGCCATCGTATTCGCCTTAAAGATATGGCGACATTACTTATTTGGTGAGAAGTGCCATGTGTGTTCGGATCACAAAAGTCTCAAATATTTGATGACCCAAAGAGACTTAAATCTGCGACAAAGGCGATGGCTCGAGTTGTTAAAAGATTATGAGCTCGTCATTGATTATCACCCGGGAAGGGCTAATGTGGTTGCGGATGCCTTAAGCGAAAATCACTATTTGCTTTATGAAGCGATGAATGTACACTTGTCTATCCTACCCGACAATGTGTTAGTAGCTGAATTGAAAGCCAAACCATTATTGATACGTCAAATTCGTGAAGCTCGAAAGTCGACGATGAGTTGGTTGCAAACGGGATGAGTGTGTTCGAACAAGGACTCGGAATTTCAAATCGATGATGACGATTGTTTGAGGTTCAGAAGTCGTCTGTGTGTCCCAAAGAATTCAGAACTTATTCCAATAATTTTGAACGAAGCCCTTTGTAGCCGAATGGCAATCCACCCGGGAGTACGAAGATGTACAACGATTTGAAACGTCGGTTTTGGTGGCATGGTATGAAACGGGACATCTCCGACTTTGTTTGAGATGTTTAATATGTCAACAAGTGAAAGCGGAACATCAAGTGCCTTGAGATTGCTTCACCGATCACGATACCCGAGTGGAAATGGGATCGAGTCACAATGGACTTTGTGTCCGGCCGCCATTGTCGACTAGTAAGAAGGATGCGATTTGGGTTGTTGTTGATAGATCGACTAAGTCGGCTCACTTTATCCCGTCGTCACGGATTTTCATTGGATAAACTAGCCAATTGTACGTTTCTCGATTGTGAGATTACACGGGTACCGATTTCTATTGTGTCGGATAGAGATCCGAGATTTACCTCGCGATTTTGGAAGAAATTTCAAGAAGCTTTGGGTACCAAGTTGCATTTCAGACCGCCTTTCACCCCAAACCGATGGTCAATCCGAACGGATAATTCAAATACTCGAGGATATGTTGAGATGTTGTATCCTTGAGTTTAGTGGTTCATGGGAACGGTATCTGCCTTTGATTGAATTCGCTTACAACAATAGCTTTCAATCAAGTATTAAGATGGCGCCTTACGAGGCTTTATACGGTCGTAAATGCCGTACCCCATTATTCTGGACTGAACTTAGTGAAGGTAAATTCTTCGGGGTTGATTTGGTGAAGGATGCCGAGCAAAAAGTTCGAGTGATTCGTGAAAGTTTGAAGGCTGCTACGGATCGCCAAAAGTCGTATGCGGATTTGAAAAAGGAAAGACATTGAATATCAGGTTGGAGACAAGGTATTTCTCAAAGTTTCACCCTGGAAGAAGGTGCTTAGATTTGGCCATAAGGGCAAATTGAGTCCGAGGTTCATCGGTCCGTATGAAGTATCTGAACGAATTGGGCCAGTAGCGTACCGATTAATTTTACCCCCCTGAGCTCGAAAAGATTCACAACGTTTTCCATGTTTCGATGCTTCGACGATATAGGTCTGACCCGACGCACGTAATTCCTCCATCTGAGGTCGAGGTTCAGCCTAATTTGAGTTATGAAGAAGAGCCGGTTCGCATTCTGATGCGTGAAGTAAAAGACCTACGAAACAAGAAAATCCCATTAGTGAAGGTGTTGTGGCATAAACACGGAATTGAAGAAGCCACTTGGGAACTTGAGGACTCTATGAGAGAGCGATACCCGAGCCTATTTACCGGTAAGATTTTCGGGGACGAAAATTTCTTAAGTGGGGGAGAGTTGTGACATCCCAAAATTGACCCTAGTCGGGATGTGGTTTCGGGACCACAAAACTGAGGCATAAAAATAATTTATAATTTATTTTGATGCCTATAATATGTGTTAATTCATGTGTGACATTTTGATGTTTCGATTTAGAGTTATAAATGTGAATTTCACTAGAAAGGGCCTAGTAGTAAACATTGAAAGTATGATGGGGAAATGTGGGATGACTAGTTGATAATGCATGCAAAAATAAGGGATTTGCATGTCAAATTTCCCCCCCTAACATGAAGTGGCCGGCCATGACAAGGAATCATGGGCTAAACATGTCATGAAACATGTTTTGTTGGTGCACTAGGGAGAAACAATAAACAAACGAGTATGGGTAATAAAGAAAGAAAAAAAAAAATGTGTGTGTGTGAGTGAAACCCCCCCCCCTTGCCGTGCATTGTGGAAGAGAAAAGAAAAATTTTGTTCATCCATTTTTCTCTTCTTTGGCCGAAAATACTAAGGAAAAGGGAGGATTTTTGCTTCATGCTTGGTTTAGAAGAGAACTAGAAGGAGATTTGGCTATACTTGCATCAAGATTAAGGTATGTTTGAGGTTGTGTCATGAGATTCATGCTTGTTTTGGTTGCTAACTTGATGTGCATGTTAGCCATGGTTCAAATCCTTGTTATGCCATGGAAATGGTATTTGGCCAAGGTGGATTTTGTGTTAATGCCATTGCATGTTAAATATGAAGCTTGTTAATGGTGTATGTGATGGGGATTGATGGCTCTTGGACTTTCTTTTTAGTATTTTTGAGTGAGACATTAAGTTCTTTGCTTAATCATGACCAAAATGATGGTGTTGTGATGTATTCGGTCATGGTATATCCACAAGTATGATTCATGCATGTTGCATGGTAGGTAAGATTTGAGCTTTGAATATGTGTTTGCACATGATGAATTGGTATGACATATATACTATTTCAAGGTATATATTTGCTTGGGATGATGTTTTCGGTTATGTAGTACATGAGAGATGTGTATTGAGCTACAATATGTAATCGTTAGTTAGTAAAATGCATGCTGTTTTGTGTGGTATTAAGTGCATAATCGGCCTCAACATGGACATGCATATTCGGCCACATGAGGGAAATTGGTGTGCATGCATTCGGTTAGAGGCAAGCATATTGATGCCTATTCTTGGCTTAGAAAATTCGCTAAGAGGAATACTAACTAAGGTGTTGAGTTCGATTCATGATTTTGTACATATGCGACTTTGATGCCTAATGAGTAGATATTTATATATTGGCTAGGCATCTTGAATTCCTCTTCCGATGCTCAAATGATAAAACCAATTTATTTGTTAAATTTAGCTCAAGAAGCTAGAGGTGGAGAATCAAGCAAAGGCAAAGGAAAGATAATCGAGTAGTCGATTGGAAATCGTTTCATCCAATATAAGGTAAGTCATTAAGCATATATTTGGTGTTGATGTAAATGACCATAATATATACACAATTGTGTTTAAATGAATTGATGTGTAAATGGGAATGTATGTATGCGGAATGATGCCATTGTTGAATGTATAAAGGCAGCAAAATGCATAAGGTATTGGTCTCGGCACTAAGTGTGCGGGTATAAATGGACACGGTGACAAGATTGGCACTAAGTGTGCGGGTTTAAAATTGTACAGCACTAAGTGTGCGAGTTTGATTATATAGCACTAAGTGTGCGAGCTGAAAATTATATAGCACTAAGTGTGCGAGCTGAAAATATATAGCACTAAGTGTGCGGATTCACTATATGCTCTTGTATTACAATTGGCACTGAGTGTGCGACATTATCGAGTTAATCCCGGACAGCGGATCGGGTAAGTACCTCGAGCTCATGATGAATAGAAAATACGTCCATGCTTGGGGTTGAATTGGTAAGCCTTAAATCTATGTGATGATTGAAATTGTATGGTTGTGCTGGAAAATGAGTTAATGTGTAAAAATGCTTCGATTATCTTGTTGTGTAGAATATGAAATGTGGATGTATGACTTGGTACGAGATTGGACCGAAAGGTCCGAGGTATTATGGTATAGATTCGATATGGATGAGTACCTAGCCTCGTTTGCTGTACATGTTGTAGTGACTGTATCAGTGGATTGATGAATGCTTATGACTTACTGAGTTGTAAACTCACTCGGTGTTTTTTTTCTTGTCACCCATTTTAGGTCTCTCGGATTCGTATTGCTTGCGTGATCGGGACCGTCGTTGAAGTCATCACACCGGCTGAAATCTTGTGGTATTGTTTTCGTTGTTGAAGAACATTTGGCATGTATAGGCTATTATATTTTGTCGAATTGTGGGTTGTAAACTTTAAGCCATGTGAAAATGGCCTATGTGGTCGTCGAGTGGGATGCTAGAACCTATAGCCACGAGTCTTAGAAACTCTAATTTTGATAAGGTGGCCACAATTTGTGTCATGTATGATGGATGATTAAGGCCAAGGAAAGATTCATGAAATTGGCATAGTCTACTGCAGTAACTGTCGCGGACAGCAGCAGTGAGATGAGATTGAAAAATCACTAAAAATAGTAGAAGTAGAATTAAATAGTGGGTAAATTATGAAATTGAACCTTGATGAATCTATTTTCATATGGATGAAACGAAACGACCATATGAGCAGTATACTGAGAAATATTAAAGTTCTCGTGAGACAGGGCCAGAACGGTTTCTGGGTCCCCTGACGCGACTTTGAAAATTTACCATAAATTATCCAGAAAGAATTAAGAGTCATGCCTTATATGTACAGATTCCATTTTGAGTCTAGTTTCATTAGAAACAAACGGCACCAGTATTAAAGCCCTGTACAGAGAGATATTCAAGTTGTAACGCGCAAAGGTCAGAGCAGTCGATCCCTGTAACATGGGTGACTTTAACTAATAAACTGTACCAATTGGCCCGACCAAAATTCTAGAAATAAATCCATGGATGGGTATATGAGTCTAAATTCAGGGAAAATTTACGAAACCAGTTTCCGAGTTTTGAAACTCGAGATATGATTTTTAAGGCGACGGGGACGCAGTTTTCCAGCCTGACTGGTAATGTCAAATTGGTTGGTATCTTGAGAGGGTTTGGCCGTTAACCCCTCGTGTCCGACACCGGCGTCGGCCACGAGTTAGGGGTGTTACACTAAACCTCAACATTCTTTATATCATTTAAAAGAGTAATGAATTGACTTATGTGATCTCTAAGAAGCTTACTTTTGTTCTTGCGAAACGTAAATAGACATTGTTTCAGCACTAAATGGTTAGCTAGATACTTAGTCGCATAAAGAATTTCTAACCTTTTGCACAAGTTGGATGAGGTCTTCTCCATCAATACCTCCTGCAATACCGTATTCGCGAGGCACAACTAGATTGTAGACAAGGCCTTTTCATCAAGCTCTTCCCATTCTGTTTGATTTAGATTCTCAGGCTTTTTCGCAATGACAACCTTTTTCAGACCAGTTTTAACTAGAATTGCCATCATTTGAATGTGCCACAGATTAAAATTTGTGAAACCATCAAACTTTTGGATTTCAAACCTTATTGCTGCAATCTTTGAACGGGTTGATCTATGAAAATTGAACTAGCTCTGATATCACTTGTTGGGGATTGACTCAATTAAACAATGAACAAGTAAAAATAGCAGAAGAAATTGAGAAATTGAACATAAATTTAACGTGGAAAAACCCTCCAAAGAGGATAAAAACCTACGGGCAAAGATAATTTTACTATAATGGCAAAAGAACGAAGAGTACAAAAGATGGAGATAAAACCAAACTCAAAAAACCCGAAAACAAAGAACCTTCAAAATGTAAACACAAAATTCTATAAAAGTGTTATGAGTTCTAATATCTAATAGATGTATTTTCTAAGCTTACGAAAGAGGCTATTTATAGGCTAAATTCATAGGTCAAATATTAATAAAATAATCTAGACTAATTAGAGTTTGATTAAAACAAATAAACCGAGTTTAACTGGAAAATTATTTCTTAAATTTAACTGAAATAGGAGTCATACTCAACAAATTGAAAATCCCAGACAAAAATCGGGGATAATTCTAGTTAATAGTAAAGTCATAGTTTATTTATGTAACTTATGTTGTACTTTCTCCTTTTCTATCCTTACATAAGCTATTAGATTAGTCCATAACACAAATACAAGATAAATAAAATTGGGTTTATTTTTATTGATAAATATTTTAAAAATTAAACTTAAACTTTGGAGCTGATTCAAATTAAACCCTAAATAAGATACAAAGCTCTGTTAATGATATTTTTTCCTTTTAAAACTAAAAATATTACTTAAAACCATTCAATTTCTTATTACTCAATTGAATAACTATCAATAAAGAAAATTCTATAGTTCCGATAAGATTGCAATAATTTTATAGTAAAAACACACGAATACATGTGCACAAGATCTAAAATTTCGCAACTAGAATGTGGTACCAATCCTTTTCAAGCAAAACCCAATGCAAAATTGAGACTTATTTTAATTAAAAGTACTAATTTTGCTCATTTTCTCCTAGATTTAGTGCTTCATACTAAAATCAAGCTTCCATTACATGGAAAGAACAAAATTATTTGTATTTTATTTAGAAGGGGGTTGATGGTTCAGAGCCCTATTACAACAATTATTCCATTTAATTACTAAAAAACAAAATGCCAACTTGATATTTTGAGCAATAAATATTAAAAAGCAAGCTATGCCATAATTTTACCACTCAGATCCATAACATATATTATTTTATTTTGACCATGAAATCAATATATATATGTGTGTGTCATTGGTATTTCATGAAGCAATGCTAGCTATCAATTTCATTATGGCTTGCCTCCTTGTTCCTATTCAAATATAGATTAATGGATAAAGACCGGCTTAGCAGACGTTTAATAAAAAAAACCAAAAAAGCTTATGAAGAAATTCCATCCAACCGACTAGGAGATATTTTATTAACAAAACATGTATTGTTTGCCTGTCTATTTTCTACTACTATCACTACTATGATTACTATTATTATTATTTACATTTATGAAATGTGTGGAAAATTAGATTAAAATTTATATAAAAACTAAAGAAAGTTTTAGCGGAGATGATACGATGTTGTAAGATTAAATATTATCATATTTGATTTTTTATATTTTATATAAAAATGTAAAAATTAAAAATATCTTAGTAATAATATGATTTATTTTGTAAAAAATATTGTATCATCGTTATTTCTTAATTGAATTGATGCGTGGTTGATTCGTAATATCAACTCAATTATTACGAATTTTAAACCTAAAATTATAATTAAAAAGTAGTAATTTAAATACAGGTCAACAAGAAAACACAAAAATAAAGTAATACTAAAGTGGTTGTATGTGGTTGTGTGGCTCCATGTGGCTTCCTCTAAGTCTAAACCTAAAACCATGTATTTATATGGGAAAATTCATATAAAAGAGAAAAGATAAAATGTCCTTACTGAATTGGAGTTTTTCTAGTTTTTAGCAAATCTACGTCCTGAAGTTCTAGGCCATTTTAGGCACCTTACAAATGTTTATTAGGTTTGATTGATGAAATAAGTTTACTTAAATCTTTTGATTTTCTTCGAAAAGAAATATTATGAGTCCAAATTAGAGTTTTTTAGTTTAAGATATGGTTAAAATATTGAAGTAGTGTTACTTGAAAATCCAAATCATAAAAACTCACCAAAATTAATTATTAAGCTCACTTTTCTTCAATCATTTCATTAATATATGAAAACTAAAATTTGAGACAAAATAATATAGGTAAAGACTCAAATAACTGTTGGACAAAACATATGTTAGTGAATATTAATTAATTATAAATAAACACATATGAAATAAAATATAAATAGAATGATTTATAATTAATTCATCAAATACAAAAATCAAATAAAAACCATAATAAAAAGTTGAAATAAAGAAGAATAGGGATTTTATGAAACGTTGAGGCCTATGAAACACAGCTTCCTTAAGACAGGTTCGGCCGTTTCTATGATACTTAGAAAAACGATGGTCGAATGTCTCCTATGATACAACAACAACAGTGATCAAAGTAGTAGCACCTCTACAAAGATCAATGAACGAATTTTACATTTTTCTATCACTAGAATATTGAAAAAATACGGAGAGGCAAAAGAAGAGTTTTGAAATGAACAAAATTTTGGTATAAGGAATTAATAGAAAGTTAGTGTAATTCTACATAATACATAGCCTTTTATAGGCATTTAGGATAGTGAAAATTTTTGGAAATAACCATAAAATCTGCTATTAAGGAGCCAAAAATTAATTTGATTTAAAAATTAAATCAAGTCAGATACTGTCTATATATAAGCAGATTATGTTTGCTAAGGAAAAATAAATTCGTGTTGAGCTTAAAATATCCGTAAGCCCATTTAGGCTCAATTGGTTCAGACATTTTGCGTTGCCTACGTCGTACAGGTGCGCCCCAACCCCGTCGGGTTTGGACCTGCACCCCCTTGCTCACGAAGTAGGGTTACAAGCTTAGTCATTCAATTACCCTTTAAGAGAGTTCACATATACAAACACATCTCACACTTGGTATTTAACCAATGCGGGATCTAAGCCTTTTACTTCTTCTCAACAATATTTCCAAGTAGCTTACTTTGAGCATCAATTTCTCATTCATCACTCAACCATTTTGAGCATATGATATACCATTGTAAAGGTCTCATGGAGTAGAATATGAAACCATAATTTTATGATTCAACTCTCCACCTTTACCTATTGAGAATATGCCTCAAATCTCCCATAAAAGTAATTTTTCCAACAATAACCCACATGAATGAAAATTGATAGTTTTATCGAAAAACATTAAATAGATGCGGTGATAGAATCTTTGATCAATAGTTGCATAGGATAGGTAGGTATCCACCCTTGAAACTTCCCTTGCGAAAGTATATTTACTTTACTAGTTAACCAATAGACGTGATGTCCTTGAACTATTCTGC
The DNA here is from genome assembly GCF_025698485.1 of Gossypium arboreum. Taxonomy (NCBI): domain Eukaryota; kingdom Viridiplantae; phylum Streptophyta; class Magnoliopsida; order Malvales; family Malvaceae; genus Gossypium; species Gossypium arboreum. Next base: position 63,930,495 of record NC_069074.1, on the reverse strand, counting down.
CTTTTATGTAAACGATGATATACCTCAGACAACTACCTTCCTGGAAAGTTTTTAGTTCTCATAGGTATGTTCATATAGCCATGAACATCTCCTGGTTCTGCAAGAGTTTGAAAGAACTCTGCCCAAATAGTCTCTTTGAAGCAGCCCCACTTCACTCTTACATAGGTGACTTATGTTGTTCAACTCACCGAAACATACAATGGTCATTAAAAGCATTGCTTAACCTCTCCTATTTTTAGTCACTGTTTACATCATAGGAACGGACTTGGGATAAGTACCTCTACAGTGACCTCACAAGGTCTATGCAATGAGGTTGTCCCTTTGAACCTAGATCTTGGGATTTCCAGTCAACTAAGTAAGGTTTTCCTACACATAGTGCCTTTTATTTTTATGGGTTTTAGTCATATTCCTTTCGATGTTTTAACAACATGATCTCGTTTCAAGCCTGTAGTTAGCAGATCCACAATGTTATCTTTTAATTTTCCAAAATCAATAGAGATAACACTGTTTGATATAAGTTGTTTTAACAGTATTGTGTCGACGATGCATATGTCTCGACTTACCATTATACGTTACGTTAGCAAGACACCCCCCACACTTTTCAAGTGGTTGTAAGGTGGTTTTATACTTTTCCATAACTCATTTGGTGTAACACCCCTATAACCCATATCCATTGCCGGAGTGGGTTATGAAGAGTTTCTAATCCAAAACTCATCATTTGTACATTCACATTTACATAAGTTCATTTGAAATTATATGCATAACCAAACACAATCAAAGATAGAAATTCAAACTTATATCGACATTCAAAAGTTGCCATATTCACATGGATTATATACAAAGACATCTCAAAATATCATTCATTTAAGTCTATTCTATACATGCCATACTAACACCAAAATATAGTAGTGCCAAAATGATGGATAGTGTGACGAGTTGCTGACGATCCCTTCCCTGAGCAGGTAACTGGAATCAACAATCTATAAAATAGAGAAACGTAATAAATGGAATAAGCTTTCATAAGCTTAGTAAGTTTTAAGCAGTGCAAACAAATAAACTCAATTATACATTAATTATTCAATTTCTCAATAGGCCATTTTCTAGGTATATTGCCATTTGGCCGAATATACACATGAGCGTAATGTACATTTAGCATTATTATTTCACTTAAACTAAATGCATATATCATAGATAAGTCACATGCTTTCACATACTTTCACATCTTAACAAAATGTATCATGATTATAGATATAACTATAACATTTATTCACTTTGGTATCACATTATACACTTATGATTCAATTCCAATCAAACTCACGTATAAATACATAATACGTACTTGGCCAACTTAACATATTGAATGTATTCATTTGTCATTCTAAACACGAGGTATCTTAGTCTTAGACTTTTATCAAATCACCGGCATTTAGCCTGCTAGGTTTTAAACCCGAGTTCGTTCACCGGCATTTCACCTCCTAGGCTCGAAGCCCGATATCATTTCACCGGCATTATAGCCTGCTAGGCTCAAAGGCCCGAATAGTATCTCACCGACATTATAGCCTGCTAGGCTCAAAGGCCCGAATAATACTGTGTGATATTGAAATCAACAAGTTTCATATAACACAATCACACCGAATTGGGTACAAGCATTATTCGAATATATCATCCTACATTTTATTCACTTTTATCTCATTTCATCACTCACATCTAATATTTAATAGTTTACACGTAACATCTTACTCATATTCATCTAACACTATCATTTGATCATGAAAGCATATCACATTTTACTTACATTATAATTGCCATTCGGTCATATACATATATGACAAGTAATACTTAATTCTCATAATCTGTCATGTCATTATCGAATATTATATATTTAACTACTTAAAACTTACCTCGAATATTTTCGAAAAGTCTTGGTTCGGCTATTCAACTACTTTCTCTTTCCCCCTGTCCAACCTTGGTTCCCTATGCTCTTGAGCTAATTCAAACAAAATTTAATTTATTAAAATCTCATCATGCTAGCTTATGGCCGAATATGACAAGAAATTTAATAGGTCTTATAGCTATTTTTAGCTTAAATAAAAAATTGGTCATACACATTTTCAATCACATTAAGCAATTTACCTTAACACATAACCCACATAGCCGAAGTACATATAACCCTATTGACCGAATAATTTGAATATGTATAACATCAAAGTTCCTATGATTTAACCCTTAAACATCATAGCCAAATATTCATTGTATATCTAGCTCACATACACAAACACAAAACTTGTATGGCTAGTATATAATTTGATAAATAATCACACATACAACCTAATATATAAGATGACATGTTCGAATATGCTATTATAATTTAGATTCATATTGCGTTCTTACCATAGATTTCCAGAGCTACACTTAACAATTGCATTTATTCCTAAATAATAGACTAAAACTATCATGGAACATTTTCCTAACTCATTACCTTGCATATCCGAATTTCATTAATTTATATACATACACATCCAAATATTATATCATGGAACAAGTGCCGAATTACAAATTGTAATAAAATCAAAACATAAATCTTACCATGATATAAACATATTAAAACATTTTTTTTATTTATCAAATTCGGATACAACAAAATAACCATAGGCATCAAATTTCCTTACAACACATTGACTAAGACAACAACCTAATACACTTATACTTTTATCCATGCATATCATAACTGAACCAGCCACACAAATTCAACCCAAAAACATTAACCTTTCCCAAAACATATAATACCTATCTCAAACTTAATTTATAACTATCTAAATCATTTAAAACATCCAACAACAAATTTTTCTTTAACTAAGCACATATTCAGCAATGACAACGGTAATTTATCATACCTTAATTCAATTTATAATTGTGCATATCACATTCAAGGCATCCACTCCATTCCATGATTTTAAAACACAAACATTACTCAAATATTATCCAAGTTCACATTCAGCAATTTCACAAATACACAAGTCGATTTTTTTCTATCATTCAAACCACCTATATGAACATTAAACTAGTTCAAACATCACCCATTCACAATTATTCATTAAAACAGAAATACAACAACCATTCACTTTAACATCTTCCATAGCCGAATACTCATATCACCACCAAATTCGAAATTTTGACATGGGCTAAGTAAGGGACTTAGTATCTAGCTTAAACTATGCTAAAATTTCAAAAACTAACATGAATTTCTTACCTTAATTCTAACTCAAAAGTGACCGAATGCTATCTCCCCTTTTCTTCTTCAAAATTCGGCTAAGCTAAGGAAGAAGATGAACCAAAAATATTTTGTTTTTCTTTTATTCATCTTTTCTTATTTTAATTAATTTTTTTAATTCATAATTTAAGCCATTACTATTATAATATTAATATATAATGCATATTTTGCTTATCAACATCATTATGGCCGGCCACTACAACTAAAGTGGGAAATTTGACATGTAAATCCACCTATTTACACCATAAATTATTTGGCCACTACAAAATTAACCTATCACATTTTAAAAAATTTTCACATAGGTCCTATTTAATAATTTCACTCACAAATGACAAAATCAAAGCATGAAATTTTCACACATGCACTTTCACATATAATAAGCACAGAATATAACATCTAATTATTTTTATGACTCGGTTTTGTGGTCCCGAAACCACTTTTCGACTAGGGTCAAATTAGGGGTGTCACAACTCTCCCCCCTTAAGGAATTTTCGTCCCTAAAAATCTTACCAGTGAAAAGGTTAGGATAATGTTCTTTCATTGAGTCTTCTGGCTCCCAGGTCGCTTCTTCAACTCTGTGTTTGAGCCACAGTACTTTTACTAATGAGATTTTCTTATTTCATAGTTCTTTTATTTCACGAGCCAAAAAACGAACCGGTTCCTCTTCATAACTCAAATCAGACTGAATTTCAATCTCTGATGGATTAATCATATGACAAGGATCGGATCTATACCGACGTAGCATCGAAACATGAAAAACATCGTGAATCTTTTCAAGTTCAAGTGGAAAAAGTAGTCTGTCACATTTGGTGTCTTGTCCCTTTTCTTATGGGGTACCGTATATGAAAGGTAATTAACTCATTAAAGTGCTCCCCCCCACATTTCTTGTGATAACGCTTAGCCTTTTAGTAGTGTGTTCATCTTTTTCCTTTAGAGTCTGATTTTCTACTCGGTTACTTTATTTGAGGAAAATATGATGGTGTTATAGAAATGATTCAATATATGCACCACTGCGATCACTTCATCTTTTTATTAAGTTGGTTTTCAACTTCTTGCTTACAAAGAATAAATTCTCTTTGTCTTTACTTTTAAGAAAATATACGTAGTAATGAAGGTAATAAATATTTATTCCTTCCTCTCGTTTAAATAAGCTTTACAAGCATTTCTATGTATTAGACCAAGTGGTTTTTGACCTTTGTTAATTTTTTCTTCAGTACATGTTTCACATTTATAATTAAATTTTTTATGAAATGAAGGAATGTGCTCTAAGTTAATTTATGTACGTAAAATATCATAATTGACATGTCCAAGCCTACTATGTCATAAATTAAATGACTTAAGCATATAAATAGAAAAAAAAACAACATTCTTATTCATAATTTTGCTTTTATAGAGATAACATTTAGTTTAATACATATCCCCTTCCACAAACATTCACCCTTTAGAAAAAACATTCTTATTCATAGTTCTTGCGTATGTTAGGCACATAAATCCATATCGGACACCTCCTTGGCAATTTCTTCCATGACATTAGCCTCATTTGCTCTAACTTTCTTTGGGATTCTACAGTCGGATAACTTGTACCCCATCTTGTTACAATTGAAGCATTTTCCTTGAAAATTTTGCTTCTTGGAAACACCACATTTTGGTCACAATTTAGACCCATTTTGCGGTTGTTTTCCTTTCGTGAAGTCTTTATTGACTTCTACGACGTTTGCCCTAGCAACATTGTCATTTACTGCTTTGTTGAGCCTCTTTTCCTTACCTCTATTGTCTTCTTCAATCTGAAGATTGACAATTAGGTCTTCCACTGGCATTTCCTTTTTTTTGTGCTTTAGGTAATTCTTGAAATCATTCCAAGTAGGAGGCAACTTCTCAATAATGGTTGCCACTTGGAAGGATTCACTTATTATCATCCCTTCAGCAAGAATTCCATGAATGATCAGTTGAAGTTCCTGCACTTGATTCACAACTAATTTAGAATCAACCATTACAAAATTCAAGAATTTAGCAATTAAGAACTTTTTAGTTCCAACATTTTCGACTTTATATTTATTGTTCAATGATGTCATAATTCCTTAGTTATTTCCTTAACACTATACACTTCGTATAGTGTATCCGACAATCCATTTAAGATGTATTTTTGGCATAGGAAATCAGAATGTTTCCAAGCTTTAATAGCAGTGAAAGTAGTAACTTCAGCTACCTCGCCGTCTTTAATAGTAGAAGGGCCATCTTTCAAAAGTTTTGAAATTTCCTGTTGCCAAGTCTTGAAATTTTGTCCCAAAAATGTTGCATGTTTCACGTTGTAGCTTACAGCAACCGCCACTGGCAATATTGATTTTTGGATTGAAAATTGTGTTTGAACCAAAACTTCAGATTGCAAATTAATTGAATTGGTAGGAGTTCCATTTTTCTATTAAAAAACAAAACCAAAATTAAAAACTTATCAACTTTTGTTAGACGACAGGAATCTAATAAAACTCGAAACAAAAGTTTATACGATCTATTAAAAAATACAATAGAACAATGCACCAGGTAGGTAACCCTAAAAGAGAGGTGGTGCTCTCGGCACGCTTAAATACCAAGTATTTCAAAGAACCAATCTTAAACATGCATTCTCATCTTGTCTTTTTGATTCACTATTGATAAATTTCTTTTCATTCAATTTAAAGCCACAATTAAGGCCATCATAAACAAAAAATAATAATTCCCTTTGATTTCGTAAGCGGAAGAATAAAATTTTGAAACGAAATCGAAAAAAAAATTTGTTAAACAACAAGATTAAATCCCAAAACAAAATTATATCATTAAATCAAATTAAAATTTGTTAAACAACGGGAATAAATCCCGAAATATAATTATTTGATTACGTCTTTGTTTGGAAACAAAATAATATAGAATAAAATCTTGTCAAAAGGTGGCAATAAATCTCGAAATAGAGTTTATTTAATTCAATTCAAATTTGGAAACAAAATAAAATAAAATAAAATCTTGTTAAACGCCGGGAATGGTAAAACCCCTAACCTGTAGCCGCCACCGAAATAGGGTTACAAAGCATTACGAGAGTTTATAATTCAAAACAAACAAAAAATTTAAACATTTTAATTAATATAACTAATCATAGAAAAACCAAACAATAACATGCATATTGTCCCTTATATGAGCCCTCGAGGCCCTAAAAACACATTGGAAACAAGTTGAGACTAAATCGAAAACATTTAGAATTTTTTAGAAAGATGAAAATCTTCAAACTGTGGGAGTTACATGGCTGTGTGTCTCATTCGAAATAGGGACACACGGCCATGTCCTAGGCCGTGTCCATGCCCATGTAACTCTCTGACTTAGGCCACACGGCCAAGCCACACATTCGTGTGCCAAGCCGTGTAACTCTCGAAATGCAACCTTTAAAAACCTACAAGCGACACAGGGCCGTGTCGCCTAACCGTGTGTCACACATGGCAAAGAAACATGCTAGTGTCTCTGACCGTGTGGATGAAAAATAGGCCATTTCCAAGCCAATTTTCTCACCCATTCATCCACTAACCTATAACCAATTTACCCCATGTAATCAAGCACTCCAAAGTGCACCAAACCATGCTATAACAAGCTATCCAATTAAGGTACATAAGCATACAACCAATGTGTCCAAAATACATCTCAATCACAACCATTAAACATGTATATCCATAGACATAAAGTGGCCAAAAGTTCAACTAACTTATAACTCAACTCATGTCATAACTAGGGGTGAGCATTCGATCGAATCGAATCGAATCGAATCGAAAATTTTCGAGTTAATCGAGTTTTCGAATCTTATTTTATCATCCTAACTTTATTTGAAATTTTCTCGAATCGAGTCGAGTGAGATGGAATTTGAATCGAATCGAATCGAATATATTTGTTCGAGTTAAATTTTAAAAAATAATTTTGGGTCCTTGTAACCACTGTCACCCATCGTAATAAAAGTTATCCACCTTAATTAAAATTTTTATTAACTTTCATCACCTCATAATTTATTTATTAATCTATTATATACGGGTTAGCTTCTTTGTTTGCTTAATTGCTTCAATTATCTTCAGATTCTTGTCACTATGTATTTTCGAATTAAAAAATATATTAGATGTAAAAATGTGATTTTTTTAATAAAAAATATTTTAAAGATAAAATGTGAAATTGATACCAATATAAAATTTTAACATGAATATTTAATAGCATAATTAATAATTTAATTTTAATATAAATATTCAATATGACTAAACAATCCAATAATATAAATAATATAAAATGTGAAATTTAATTTAATAATATAAATAGTAGATATAAATAAAATTATTACTATTTATGTTTAGTGATTTTTTAGATAATTTTAATTTTTATTTGAGAGTATAGGGTGAGAAGTAAAAATTTAGGGGCAAATAAAAGTTTTGGGAGATAAAAGTTTTGAGGAAAGTAAATAGGGAGAGTAAAATTTTGGAGGAAAATATTAAAAAAATTGGGGTGGATTTGGGGTAGATGGGAGGTGGGATTAAAAGGAAGTAAAAATTTTAAGAGAAAATGGGAGGAGTAAAATTATGGGGAAAATAAAAGTTTGGAGTGTTTTGGGAATAAAATTTTGAGAAAAAGTAAATGGGAGAGTAAAATTTTAATGGGAAATGGATTTTGGGTAGATTCGGGGTTGGGATTGAAGGGAGTAAAAGTTTTGGGAGAAAGTGGGAAGGAGTAAAAGTTTTAAGGAAAAGTAAAAGGTTTGGGAGTTTGGGGTAAAATGTAAAATATTATAGTTTGATATTCGAATTATTCGAATTATTCGAGTTATTCGAATTCGAAAACTCAACTCGATTCGAACTCGAAATTCGAAAAAAAAATTCGAGTTGACTCGAATAACTCGATTAACTCGAATAACTCGATTCGTTTAACTCGAAATTTGAATTTTTTTTCGATTTTTTCGAGTCGAATCGAGTTTTGCTCACCCCTAGTCATAACTTACCATTTTATTTACCTATCAAATTTCACACTAAAAGTACCAAACATGCCATTTTACATCTAGCACCAATAACCATACATGTCATCTATAACAATTATATCAATTCACCACATTCAAGCATATTAAAAAACCATTTATAATATACATTTTTATTTACCATTTGAACTTCCATCATATAGTTATTATGCATCTCTCATATACATATATCTAACTTATACATAATTAATCATAACTCATCCATATATAGAGAGAGTTTAATTTCATACCAAGTTATACCATAATTGGCCACATGCCAAAATTACATTCAAACATACCAGTTTGGTTATTCAAAAGACCACTTCAAATGACCATATCAACTCCAACCATCAAGGCCATCTAAATGACACAAATATAACCATATCTAGATGGTTCCAACAATCAACATGTATACAAACCATATTTCAACCATGCACGTCTAATCAAAACCTTTCCAAGGCATACCATATCCTTACCATGTTGATATCAATTCATCATATATCATTTTGGCCGTTCAAACATGCTTTAACACATTATCAAATTAACACATATCAATAAGGCACCAAATGTACCAAGGCTACATAACCTAAAACGACATATACATGCCAAACACATAAATTAACATTCAACTAATCATCAACCATAAGTTCACCTTAACCAAAATATTGAAATCTACCAATATAACTGCTAGATAGTGTGATAGATCTCCGATGAACTTCCAACCCGATCAAGCTTCCGATAATCTGAAAAGTAATGGAAAAACATCTATGTAAGAAATGAATGCTTAGTAAGCTTGTATAAACTTTAGTCATATCAATCCATTTCAAATATGAAATTTATACATATCAAGTATAATCATATAACAATACTATAAGGTTTATGAAACCATATCCAACAACTCACAAAGTGAATAAATCCATAGCGTCACATATACATATCATCCCTAACATAGTATGACTTCATAAAACTTTAAACCCTTTCAAATTTTCTTATTTTCATTTTCGTTTCATTACTTTTTACTGCATTTACTCTCATTAGCTCAAATAACAACATCAATTCAATCAATCATTCCATTTTTCATCATTCTACATTTTAGGTATGAACTTACTATTCCATTACCTTTCCACACTCGTTCCATATGCATAACACACAAGACATAAGCATATCATTGAATTATAGCCACAAGCTAGTGCATTAAAACATAACTCCTTTTGGAATTAGTCACATGATAAACTATTTCACAAGAAATTACATAATTTAAACCTTACCACTCTGTCATGAACAAAAGCATATTTCCATTAGAGTACTTACTATTTCAATGCAACTTATAAGTAAACATAACACCATTCAATCAACAGCATGGCACATGCCTAAGCATCAAACAACAGCACAGTTAGCCATGTAAATACATATATAAACCAATAATCATAGATGAGCACAACAATTGATTAATTTTCTTATACATGTATCATCCAATTCAATTTTCCATATACCATGTAACAACATTTCCATGTAATTCATATGTGTCCATGTAACACCCTTTACTCGTATTCGATGCTGGAATAGGGTGCGAGGCATTACCGGACTCATACACAAACAATCATACAAAACCAGACGTAAATTTCTATCCAAATTTAAAACTTTTGATTTACATTTATATTGTCCCTAAAACGAGCCTACGAGGCCCAAAACATACATTGGAAGCAGTTCAGGACTAAACCGATAACTTTAGAAAAATTTCACAACACTTAGAAAAATTTTCATGTTTTAAGAGCCACGGCACCGGTGTGGCTTGGGACACGCCCGTGTGGGCAGGCTGTGTGGTCACACACGCCTATGTCCCTAACCTATGTAACTCTCTGTTTGTCATCCAAGAACAAATTGAAGTCACACGGCCAAGACAAACACCCGTGCGCTTAGGCTGTGTGGTCAATTTAATTTTCATAATTTTACATAAAATAGGTGCAAACTTCACACAGCCAGGGCACACGCCGGTGTTCGAGGTCGTGCCATCCACACGGTTGAGACACACACCCGTGTCTCTGCCTGTGTGCTCAATACTAAGCATTCTGTTTTGTAACAATTAAGGTGCAGAGGACACACGACCAGAACACACGCTGGGGCAAGCCGTGTACCACACATGCCCATGTATCTACCCTTGTGGACAAAAACAAGGCTAATTACCAAGCCATATTGTCACCCTTCCATGCATAAACCTACACAACAAAACATAGCACCATTCCAAGTATTTACATTCAACCAAATTAGCCACAACCAAAGCATCAATACCTCATTCACATGCTATCATTAATTATACAAAAACATCACATATATCTCAACTCCAATATTAGCCAATTTTATATGGCCATATACAAAATGAATTATCAACCAATATAGGCCAACACACTAGGCCAAATCAATTATGACACATAAAAAAATAACTAAGTCCCTATACATGCCATAACTCAAAATATTGAAATCATTGGTACCCAAATATTAAGTTGATAGTGTGATTGGATCTCTGAAAATCTCCAATCCCCGAGCTGGCTTGGTAACACTATAAGACAAAGGAAAAGAAAAGCGGAGTAATCTATAAAGATTAGTAAGTTCCCATGCAAATAATAAACATTAAAAACTCAGCATACAATTAACTTGAAGTAAATTAACATAAATGTCATTGTAAATCTCATAATCAAACTTAATTAACCACAACCTTATTGAGGGATTCATCATATATCGAGCTCATTAAGCATGAGTTTTAAGTACATACCTGTACCAATTTACATCATACTATAATCTTTCATAACTTGGATATTCTCATTGCATTTTTCGTTGAACCACTTGGAATACTAAACGATACTCAAGTATCTCGCACACATAGTACTATACCAATGCCATATCCCAGATATGGTCTTATATGGGATCTCATATCGATGCAAATAGCCCAGCTATGGTCTTGCACGAAATCTCATATCGATGCCATATCTCAGATATCATCTTACATGAAATCTCATAATGAAGCCATATCCCAAATATGGTCTTACACATACTCTCGGTAACCCTAATGTCATGACATTTGTATCCTATCTATTCCTAAGGTCTAATCGAGATTTCATGATTGTCGTAATTTTGTCGAACACGCTCAATGGTCAATCATAATTCAGACAATAGTAAAGCATTTAAAATATAATTAAAGCAATGCATCATTTACATAAGAACATACCTCGATACAAAAATAGTAGGAAATGGATCTAATCATCAAATACTTTGTTTTTCCCCTGATCTAGGTCTGAACCTTGTTTCTCTTGAGCTATAATAGCAATTTTAACTCATTTTACTTTGTTTTTCCCCCAATCTAGGTCTGAACCTCGTTTCTCTTGAGCTATAATAGCAATTTTAACTCATTTATTAATCACATTACTCAACTCAATCCAAAACTTGCATTATGACAAAATTACATTTTTCCCCTAAACTTTGACATATTTACATTTTAGTCCCTAGGCTCATAAAATGAAATATATTTAATTTCATCAATACCCAAGCCTAGCTGAACCTCTTTCATGCTTATAATAGCTCACATTTTTCATTTAATAACACTTTTATACACATTTTGAAATCTTTTTACAAATAGGTCCTTTTGACATTTTTATCAAAAATCACCTAGCAAAAGTTGTTTATCTAACATTAAACTTGCATAATCTACCATTAGACATCAAAATACACAAATATTCTTCATGAGAAAAATTTTAGACTTTAATTTTATTTCAAATTAATCCTTGAAATAACTAGATTAGGTTACAAGGATCTCAAAAACATAAAAAATGATTAAAAGGGGGCTAGAACGGACTTACAATCGAGCTTGGAAGATGAAAAAACTCTAGATGGTTCCCCTTTGAAATTTTCGGCCAAGGGGTGAAGATGAGCAAAAATTGGCTTTTAATTTGATTTTTAATTCATTTATTAGCCAAATGACCAAAATGTGCCAAACTTAAAACATGAAAATTCTCTTATCTCATGTCTATTTTTGTCAACTAACTTAACAAATGGTCTAATTACCATCTAAGGACCTTCAATTTAAAATTTCATAACAATTAGATACCTCTATCATGTAGAACTCAACTTTTTCACTCTTTACAATTTAGTCCTTTTTGCTAAATTGAGTGCCCAAACGTTAAAATTTTCGAAAAAGATTTTCATGAAATCATTCTGCAAAATTGTAGACCATGAAAATGTAATAAAAACAAGTTTTTCTATGTCAAATTCTTGGTCTGAAACCATTGTTCCGACTAGGCCCAAAATCTGGCTGTTATAGTCCATATAATAGTCCGTATTGAACTCTTACCATTTCGTATCAGAATATTGCCCATTGAACCATTTAGAATATCATTGGATACTCGGGATAGCTCACACATAGTGTGCTAAACTATAATCTGTCAATTCCTGTACATGTATGCTCATATGAGCTATGAATCGGTATGCTCTCACGAGCTATAAATCGGTAAGCTTATATGAGCTGAGAATCGGTAAGCTTTTAATACCTGAAATCGCTAAGCTTATACGAGCTGAGATTCGGTAAGCTCTCACGATCTGAAATCAGTTATCCCTAATGACATGTCATTTGTATCCTACGAATTCCTAAGGTTCAAATAGGGCTTGGTAATCGTCATACGTCGTTGGATTTATGTCCTTTCATAACACGGTAAATTCAATACTAAAATATATATTGATTTAATCACAATATAATCATGTATTAACATTCAATCTAATCAAAATTATACAAAATACAGTTCATACGAACTTACTTGGCTAAATTGCAGAAATAACAAAGTTAGGGGCATTTTGGTAATTTTTTATTTTCCTTGATTTTCCACCCGATCTTGATCTAAATTAATAATTTCATTCAATATATTAATTTAGACAATAAAACAATTCATTTCCTGCAATTTGATCATTTTTGACATTTTTACAAAATTACCCCCAAAGTTTTACTTTTATTCAATTTAGTCCCTCAGCCCAGAACATGCAAAATAACCATTTTTACCCAAAATTGAACCTAGCTGAATACTTATGGCATAAAGTAAATCATATTATTGCAAAAATTTCACATCAAGTTCTTGTACTTTTTCTATTTTAACAATTTAGTCCCTAATTAAAAAGTTCATCAAAAATCACTTAATAAAATACTTTTAAATATCAACCAACATTTCAAATTTATCATTTAACATATAAAATCATAAGGTTCATCAATGGCAACATTCAAAATCTTTAACATTTTCAAAATCGAAGGTACAGGCTAGCTGAACCTAATTGCAACAATCTCAAAAATATAAAAATTAAAAGAAATAAACCCAAATTTAGCTTACTTGCAAAGGAGGAATTTGTCGAATGTTTAAGCTATCATCCATGGCTTCCTTCATTCTCCAATTTTGGCAAAACTAAAGAACAAAAATGATAGCATAATTGTTTTGTTTTTAATATATTTTAATTTATCAAATTACCATTTTAACCTTGATTAATAATTAAAATAAACATCAAATTCAAGCCCATAATTGTCCACTAACACCTTGGATGGTCTAATTTCTATTTAAGTCCCTTTTCCTTTATTCAATTACCCATTTAATTACTCAAATCAAATAGCGATAAAATTTTATATTGTTGATGATTTAGTCCTTTTTAATTAATTAACTATTGAAATGTTAAATTTTTTTCAATGAAACTTTAATACCACCTTAATGGCACTCCGTAGATATTTCAGTTTATAGAAACGAGGTCTCAATACCTCATTTTCTAAAATCACTTGACCTTAGGGTCCTACAACTTGAACTTAATTTATTCTCGAAATAGTATAAATTATCGAATCAAAAACCTTTTCAAAGTCACAAGTAACTTGTAAATATTAAATAATCATACTTACGAACTTATTCACCAAATTTGATGGCCTCGAAACAACTATTTTTGACACCACTTACAGGAATGAATTCCGAAACAAATTTTATTTAATTTAAATTCTCGTTTTTGGAAACAAAAGCAAATCAAATAAATCTTTATTAAGTGGTGGGAATAAATCCCGAAACATATTTTATTTAATTTAATTTCTCATTTTGGAAACAAAATCAAAATGTAATAAATCCGTTGAACGGTGGGAATCAATCCTGAAACAAATTTTATTTTACTCGTTTTTGGAAATAAAACAAAATTTGGAATAAATTCGTTGAACAGTGGGAATCAATCCCGAAATGGATTTTATTTTACTTGTTTTTTGAAATAAAACAAAATTTGGAATAAAATCATTGAACAGCGAGAATCAATCCCGAAACAGATTTTATTTTACTCGTTTTTTGAAATAAAAAAATTTGGAATGAAATTGTTGAATGGTGAGAATCAATCCCGAAACAGATTTTATTTACCTTTAATTTCCGGTTTGGAAATAAAATCAAAATAATGGAATAAAATCCATTGAACGGCGGGAATCAATCCTGTAAAGGATTTTACCTACTTTTAATTTAGAGACAAAATCGAATAAAATCTGTTAAACAACGCGAAAAATCCTGAAACAAACTTTATTAGTTTTAATATTCATTTGGAAACAAAGAAAAAAATAGGGGAAAAGAAATCTGTTGAACGACAAGAAAAATCCTGAAACAGATTTATTTAATTTTTTTAAAAAAATTAATTTTTTAAAAATATTTTCTTTTCTGTCTTGGTGTCTCGTTTGTCTCGGATTAGAAAATTGCAAATAAAGAACAATGTCTTAAGATTGTTGGACAAAACACTAATTAGTGAATATATAATTAATTATAAATAAACACATATGAAATAAAATATAAATATAATGATTTATAATTAATTTATCAAATACGAAAATCAAATAAAAACCATAATAAAAAGTTGAAATAAAGAAGAATAGGGATTTTATGAAACGTTGAGGCATGTATTTCCTTAAGACAGATTTGACCACTTCTTCGGTACTTGGAGAAACGTTGGTCCAATGTCTCCCAAGATACAACACCAATGGTCAAAGTAGTAGCATTTCTACGAATGAACTTTGCCTTTTTCTATCACCAGAATATTGAAAAAATATGGAGAGGCAAAAGAAGAGTTTTGAAATGAAAAGAATTTTGGTATAAGGAGTTAATAGAATGTTAGTGTAATCCTACAAAATACACAGCCTTTTATAGGCATTTAGGATAGAGGAGAATTTTGGAAATAGCCATAAAATCTTCCATTAATGAGCCAAAAATCAATTTGATTTAATTTTTAAATCAAATTAGATACTGTCCATATATAAGAAGATTATGTGTATTGAGGAAAAATAAATTCGTGTTGGGCTTAAAATATCCACAAGCCCCCTTGGGCCTAACTAGTCCAAAGATTTCGCGTACACGTCATGCGGTTGCACCCCAACCCCGTTGGGTTTGGACTTGCACCCCCTATACACGAGGCACGATTACAAGCTTAATCATTCAATTACCCTTCAAGAGAGTTCACATATATAAACACATCTCACACTTGGTACTTAACCAATATGAGATCTAAGCCTTTTACTTTTCCTCAACAATATTTCCAAGTAGCTTACTTTGAGCATCAATTTCTCATTCATCACTCAACCATTTTGAGCATATGATATACCGTTGTAAAGGTCTTATGGAGTAGAATATGAAACCATAATTTTATAATTCAACTCTCCACCTTTACCTATTGAGAATATGCCTCAAAGTTCCCATAAAAATAAATTTTCTAACAATAACATAATGCAAAGAAAAATAATTGCAAATAAATTAAAATTATTCATTTATCAATTTTAAAAAATACCTAAAAACATATTACTCAATGAACTCTTGAAAGAAAATGGAAAGGAATGAATCCTTAACGAGTAATAGTGATAAAAAAACAAAAGGTTTAATTAATTAATTAAATCTTAGGCTCTTGACACCAATTTCTCAAGGAAAATTGAAGAGATAGGGTTTTATCTATATTATTGAAATCGTAGAAGTAAATTTTTAACATTTTTAATCATGCATGTGATCACATGTTATTCATGTATTATATTAAAGTATTTTTCCTATTCTTTAACATGCTTTGGTTTTTAATCATGGTTTCTATTTGGTGAGATAATTGGGTTTGATATGCTTTAGACCTTCAAATTTTGGAGTTTTTAGAAAATGCTTTTATATTTTCTCTTCGGGTTTAATTAGAGGAGTTTCGCTAATTTTAACAAAGAAGGAATATTCTTGAACTCGTTGTTGCTTATTTTTTTCTGGTGTTGATCTTTCTTATGTATTAAGTTTATTTGAGTGATGCTTTAGATGCTTTATGATGTTAAGGTTTTTTGGTATAAGGGTGGTGTATATTGTTGCTTTTTAGGAGTTGTAGATGTGATAGTACTAGGTGGGTGATAGTGCATCTAACCAATCTTTAATGTAACACCCCTATAACCCGTATCCATCGCCGGAGTGGGTTATGAAGAGTTACTAATCCAAAACTCATCATTTGTGCATTCACATTTACATAACTTCATTTGAAATTATATGCATAGCCAAACACAATCAAAGATAGAAATTCAAACTTATATCGACATTCAAAAGTTGCCATATTCACATGGCTTATATACAAAGACATCTCAAAATATCATTCATTTAAGTCTATTCTATACATGCCATACTAGCTCCAAAATATAGTAGTACCAAAATGATAGATAGTGTGACGAGTTGCTGACGATCCCCTCCCCGAGCAAGTAACTGGAATCAACAATCTATAAAACAGAGAAACGTAATAAACGAAGTAAGCTTTCATAAGCTTAGTAAGTTTTAAGCAGTGCAAGCAAATAAACTCAATCATACATTAATTATTCAATTTCTCAAGCGGCCATTTTCTAGGTATATTGTCATTTGGCCGAATATACACATGAGAATAATGTACATTTAGCATTATTATTTCATTTAAACTAAATGCATATATCATAAATAAGTCAAATGCTTTCACATACTTTCACATCTTAACAAAATGTATCATGATCATAGATATAACTATAACATTTATTCACTTAGGTCTCACATTATACACTTATGATTCAATTCCAATCAAACTCACGTATAAATACATAATACGTACCTGGCCAACTTAACATATTGAACGTATTCATTTGTCATTCTAAACATGAGGTATCTTAGTCTTAGACTTTTATCAAATCGCTGGCATTTAGCCTGCTAGGTTTTAAACCCGAGTTCATTCATCGGCATTTCGCCTGCTAGGCTCGAAGCTAGATATCATTTCACTGGCATTATATCCTGCTAGGCTCAAAGTCCCGAACAGTATATCACCGGCATTATAGCCTGCTAGGCTCAAAGGCCCGAATAGTATCTCACCGGCATTATAGCCTGCTAGGCTCAAAGGCCCAAATAGTATCTCACCGGCATTATAGCCTGCTAGGCTCAAAGGCTCGAATAATACTGTGCGATATTCAAATCAACAAGTTTCATATAACACAATCACACCGAATTGGGTACAAGCATTATTCGAATATATCATCCTACATTTTTTCACTTTTCTCTCATTTCATCACTCACATCTAATAATTGATAGTTTACACGTAACATCTTACTCATATTCATCTAACACTATCATTTGATCATGAAAGCATATCACATTTTACTTACATTACAATTGCCATTCGGCCATATACATATATGACAAGTAATACTTAATTCTCATAATCTGTCATGTCATTATCAAATATTATATATTTAACTACTTAAAACTTACCTCGAATATTTTCGAAAAGTCTCGATTCGGCTATTCAACTACTTTCTCTTTTCCCCTGTCCAACCTTGGTTCCCTATGCTCTTGAGCTAATTCAAAACAAATTTAATTTATTAAAATCTCATCATGCTAGCTTATGGCCGAATATGACAAGAAATTTAATAGGGCTTATAGATATTTTTAGCTCTAATACAAAATTGGTCATACACATTTTCAATCACATTAAGTAATTTACCTTAACACATAACCCACATAGCCAAAGTACATATAACCCTAATGACTGAATAATTTGAATATGTATAACATCAAAGTTCCTATGGTTTAACCCTTAAACTTCATAGCCGAATATTCATTGTATATCTACTCACATACACAAACACAAAACTTATATGGCTAGTATATAATTTGATAAATAATCACACATACAACCTAATATATAAGATGACATGTTCGAATATGCTATTATAATTTAGATTCATGTTGCGTTCTTACCATAGATTTCCAGAGCTACACATAACAATTGCATTTATTCCTAAATAATAGACTAAAACTATCATGGAACATTTTCCTAACTCATTACCTTGCATATCCGAATTTCATTAATTTATATACATACACATCCAAATATTATATCATGGAACAAGTGCTGAATTACAAATTGTAATAAAATCAAAACATAAATCTTACCATGATATAAACATATTAAAACATTTTTTATTTATTTATCAAATTCAGATACAACAAAATAACCTGAGGTATCAAAATTCCTTACAACACATTAACTAATACAACAACCTAATACACTTATACTTTTATTCATGCATATCATAACCGAACCAGCCACACAAATTCAACCCAAAAACATTAACCTTTCCCAAAACATATAATACCTATCTCAAACTTAATTTATAACTATCCAAATCATTTAAAACATCCAACAACAAATTTTTCTTTAGCTAAGCACATATTCCGTGTGACAGCCCAAAATAGACCCTAGCCGGAATGTGGTTTCGGGACCACAAAACCGAGGCATAACAATAATTTAAAATTCATTTCGATGCCTATAATATGTAAGTATTCATGTATGACATTTTTTGATGATTGATTTAGTGTTATAAAGGTGAATTTCACTAGAAAGGACTTGTGTGAGAAAATTTAGAATTGAGATAGGCAAATGTGGAAGTGGCCTATTGATGCACACTAGGAAATGTTGTCCTTGCATGTCAAATTCCCAAATTTGACTATAGTGGCCGCCATGGTGATGAATATGGGCAAAAGAAAACATGTCTTAAACATGTTTTGCTAGTGGTGCATGTTAGAAATAATAAAATAAGAGTATGGAAAAAAAAAGGAAAAAAAAAATGTTCATCTTTCACCATAGCTCTTGGCCGAATGTCCTAAGGAAAGAAAAGAAAAAATTTTGCTCATCCATTTTCACTTCTTGGCCGAAAATACTAAGGAAAAAGGGGGAGGATTTTTGCTTCATGCTTGGTTGGGAAGAGATCTAGAAGGAGATTTGGCTAAGTTTGCATCAAGATTAAGGTATGTATGAGGTTGTGTTAGGAGTTTCATGCATGACTTGGTTGCTAACTTGATGTGCATGTTAGCCATGGCTCAAATCTTTGTTATGCCATGGAAATGGTATTTGGCCAAAGTTGTTATGGTGATAAAGCCATTGCATGCTAAGTGTGAAGCTTGATGATGATGCATGCAATGATGGATTTTCTACTCATGAGTAAGATTTTGAGTTTTCTCTTTGTTTTATCATGATTGAAGTTGAATAGGAGCATGATTGTCATATTCGCCATGATGCATTCTTGAGCATGATTCATGCTTCTTGCATGTTAGTTAAAATTTGTGTTTTGGATGGCTATGGACACCTTGAAAATTCGCCATGCTCATATATGCATATATATGATTGCACATTATGTTTTGGTTATGAACTAAGTGATGAATATATTGGTTTAAAGAAGAAGATGTGGAAGAATGCTTGTGAAATTGCAAGCACAATTCGCCTAGCACACATGTAGGTGCTTGATGCTATATTATAAGTTTTGGGCCACAATGTGCAAAGCATTAATTAGTAAATTGCATGCTGTTTTTGTGAGGTATTAAGTGCAAAATTGACCTCAACATGTACATGAATATTCGCCTTGGGTAGCCTATTGAAGGCCTTAGCATTTCCTTGATGCTCGAATAAATTGTATTGAATTGCTTGATGTAGTATAAAATGTGCATGACCATTGTGTATTCAAGCTAAAGGGTGGCCATATGACCATTTAAACTCCTTGTCATATTCGCCAAAAGCTAGCACAATGAGGTTTTAATAAATTGAATTTGTTTGAATTAGCTCAAGAGCTTAGAGGGCCACAATCGGACAAGGGAAGGAGAAAGTGATCGAATAGCCGAAAAAGCCGTTCGACAACATCCGAGGTAAGTCCTCAAGAAGTGACCCTACTTGAATTGTGTGAAATAAAGTATGGATGTGTATTGATTATTGATTATGTATGCATGAGTATTTGAATTCTACCCGGCTAAGTCCCAAGGCGAATATGCTTGCGACTATAATTGCGTTTGAGCCTTAGTAACGAAAATGAATTATGTATGTCCAATGATAATTGATGTATGTGTTCATGGAAATTGAATGATATCCGGCTAAACTCAAGACAATTATGCTGAAATTATATCCGGTTAAGACCAAGGCAATTGTGGTAGTGGCTACATCCGGCTAAGACCAAGGCATTCGTATGAGACATTCTATCCGGCTAAGACCAAGGCATTTGTGCACGTGATTATATCCGGTTATATTCAAGAATCTTGGGCTGGAGGTGAGTGTTGGTTGCTGTAATGAATTCAATTAGTACACTCGAAAAGCCCAAAGGATAAGGTACGTTATATGTGCATTGGAAAGTCGACATGTTTGAGCAACATTCGCTCAATCGACTAATAAATTTCAGTCATTGAATTGATTGATATTTTGTGAAATCATATAATGATGAAGTGTGAAGTAAGAATGTGTATTAATGAAATGATGCATTTGGCTATGTGAATGTATTGCTGTAATTAGAGTTGATTATATTCCTTGAGACTTACTAAGCATAAGAATGCTTACCCGCTGCTTTGGCTCTCGGTTTTTTTAGATTTCGCTCAAGCAATTGGATTTGGGATCGTTGAAGTCAAGTCATTCACACTATCAAGCCTCCATTTTGGTATAAATTTTTGATTGAACTTGAGATGGCATGTATAGGACTACCTCTTGTTTGTTAAATATGTTGTAATGTAAGTATGTACGGCCATGCGAAATGGCTCGAAAAGGGAAGCATGAACTTAGACAAATTGTGGGTTGTATGTATATATTTGGTGTCATGATGTGGCTATGGCTTGAAATGGGAATATTGGTCATATGATCAGCCATTTGCATGGTTAAAATGATCATATATGAACCTATGTATGGCAAGACTAGTTGATTCATGGAGACTACCAAATAGGTAAGTCCTATCTTAAAACAGATGCTGCCAGCTGCAGTGGCATGAATGTGAAAAATCACCAAAATTCATAGGAATGGAATTAAATAGGGAATAAGCTATGTAAATTAACCTTGATGAGTCTATTTTCATATGGAAGGAACGAAATGGTCATAGGAGTTACAGGTTAAGAGATATTAAAGCTATTGTGAGACAGGGCCAGAATGGTTTCTGGGTTCCCTGTCGCAACTTTAAAAATTCACTATAAATTATCCAAAAAGAATTAGGAGATATACCTTATATGTACAGATTCCATTTTGAGTCTAGTTTCATTAGAAACAAACGACACCAGCATTAAAGCCCTGTACAGAGAGATATTCAAGTTATACCGCGCGAAGGTCAGAGCAGTCGATCCCTGTAACATGGGTAACTTTAACTAATAAACTGTACCAATTGGCCCGACCAAAAATCCTAGAAATAAATCCATGGATGGATATATGAGTCTAAATTCAGGAAAATTTACGAAACCAGTTTCCGAGTTTTGAAACTCGAGATATGATTTTTAAGGCGACAGTGACGCAGTTTTCCAGCCTGACTGGAAATGTCAAATTGGTGGGCAAAACATGTGAACTTGGCTTGTTAACCCCTCGGGTCCGACACCGGCGATGGTCTCGGGTTTGGGGTGTTACAATTTTATTGGTATCAGAGCCAGGTTTAGTCGATTCTAGGACTACCGTGATGTGTTTGGGGTCTAGCTATACATGCCATTAAATGATGTATCGATAGTGTGATGATTTCTGACAATTTGACTTTATGTTTGTTTATAGCAATGGATCCCGATCCCAACCGAAAGCGATAGCTGATGATGTGGAGAGTGTGGCGCTTGCTCCCGCAAGAAGGGACAGCGCCGGACTCTCAACCTATGGCCAGCAATCCTAATGACGAGGCTAGGCAAGCCTTTTATAGTGTGATGAACGAATGGTTTAATCAATACATTCGAACCAACACTACTGTTCCACAACCTCCATTCCCGACAAATGCAACCCCGCACCTACAATACCTCCGGTGGATGACCAAATAAGGTCAAGTAAGCCCCAATCGATAGGATTCAAAACATGGGGCCACTGAATTTAAGGCTACGGATGATGATGATGCCGAGCGAGCTGAATTATGGTTAGATAACACTATCCGGTGCTTGATGAGCTATCCTGTACACCGATGAGTGCTTAAAGTGTACCATCTCCTTGCTACGCGAGTCCGCCTACTATTGGTGGAGTACTCGACTTGTGGTGCCTAGAGAGCAAGTGACTTGGGAATTCTTTCAAACCGAGTTCAAAAAAGTATATCGATCGAGATTCATCGACCAAAAGCGGAGGGAATTTCTTGATCTTAAGCAAGGTTCTATGTCCGTTCGACTACGAACGAAAGTTTGTGAGGCTTAGCCAGACGCTGAGAATGCATTTCGTCCAAGCTATTATGTGTAAACGCTCGAGGATGGGCTGAATGATGATATAAGGATGTTTGTTGGCATTCTCGAGATACGAGAGTTCGTAGTACTTGTTGAGCGAGCTTGTAAAGTCAAGAGCTTAGAAAGGAGAAACAAAAAGCGATATGGGGATTGGAGAATTCGAAGAGGTCCTCGGAAAGTCTCTTCAACAAGCATCGAAGAGATTTCGAGATGATGCGAGCCGGTCTAGAGGCGTTTGGGCTTTTCTAGACGAGGACGCGATCGACCCTGTGACCACACGAGTCACTTCGATCGCCATGGTGGAAATGATCGCGAGAGAGGACGGAGTGTCCACATTGTGGCAAATGGCATTCGGGAGCTGTTGGTTTCGTGATCGCTCTGCTATAAGTGTGGATCGGCCGACCACTTTATGAAGGATTGCCCGAGGATGCATGAATGTAATGTAAGTCGAGTGCAAACCCGGTGCTACCATCGCCGAGGTAGGCCACCTAGAAATATGGGCAATGTCGTTGGCGGTCGAGAGGATCTAGAGATGCTACCATCGATCGAGGCTCGTGCTCTGCTAGGACTTATGCCATACGCCGCACGCGAGGATCTGCCTCTCCGGATGTTATTACCGGTACTTTCACTCTTTTCAATACAAATGTGATTGCTTTGATTGACCCCGGTTCTACTCATTCATATATATGTGAACCTTAGCATCCAAAGAAGACTTTGCCTATTGAGTCTCTCGAGTTTGTAATTCGGTGTCAAACCCTTGGGTCATTACGTGCTTGTTAACAAAGTGTGCAAGAAAAGTCCCCTAGTGTTCCGAGGTTCTTGTTTTCCGCGGACCTAATGCTTTTGCCGTTCGATGAGTTCGATGTTATTCTTGGTTTGGATTGGTTGACCATGCACGATGCGGTTGTAAATTGCAAGAGCAAGACTATCGATTTGAGGTGCGCGAATAATGAAATAGTTCGGGTTGAGTCCACGGACTTAAAGGGGTTGCCACCGTAATATCGCCGATGTTGGCCCGTAAATATGTAAGAAAAGGGTGCGGCGTACCTTGCGTCGTGCTTTCGATGACAAGGAATCGAGAAGAAACCCGAATCGTGCTCGTGGTTTGTGAATACCGGATGTTTTCCCGAGGAATTGCCGGTTTACCACTGTTCGGAAATAGAATTTGGCATCGAATTGGTACCGGTACCACTCCAATTTCGATAGCTCCGTATCGTATGGCACCAACGGAATTAAAGGAGTTGAAAGCTCGGTTGCAAGAATTGGTGGATAGAGGTTTTGCTCGCCTGAGTTTTTCGCCTTGGGGTGCGCCTGGTGTTGTTCGTGAAGAAGAAGGATGGAACCATGCGATTGTGCATCGACTATCGTCGACTTAACAAAGCGACGATAAAGAACAAATATCCGCTGCCACGTATTGATGACTTGTTCGATCAACTCAAGGAGCCTCGGTGTTCTCGAAAATAGATTTGAGATCGGGCTACTATCAATTGCAAATCCGAGATTCGAGACGTGCCCAAGACGCCTTGAGCGAGATATGGTCACTATGAGTTCCTAGTGATGTCGTTTGGGCTCACTAATGCCCTGCGGTATTTATGGATTTAATGAATCGAATCTTTAGACCATATTTGGATCGATTCGTAGTCGTGTTCATTGATGACATCTTGGTCTATTCAAGAAATGAGACCGAACATCTTTGAACACCGCGGTTAGTGCTGCAAATTTTACGGGACAAGCAATTATATGCTAAGTTCAGCAAGTGTGAGTTACGGTTAAGAGAGGTTAGCTTCTTGGGTCATGTGGTATCTCAGACGGGGTATTCGAGTCGAATTCAATAAAATTTCAGCCATACTAAATTGGAAGCCTCCGAGAAATATTACTTGAGGTTCAAGCTTTTTGGGGCTTGCTTATTATTACCGACGATTTGTAAAGGCTTCTCAACGATAGCCACGCCGATGACGGCTTACTCCAAAAGGATGTTAAGTTCGAATGGACGGAGAAATGCCAAAAAGTTTCGATCAATCGAAAACTTATTTGACTGAAGCCCCAATTCTAGTGCAACCCGAGTCCGCAAGGAGTTTGTTATCTATAGCGACGCCTCTCTACTTGGGTTAGGTTGCGTATTAATGCAAGAAGGTCGAGTTGTGGCCTATCGTCGAGGCAATTAAAGCCACATGAGAAAAATTATCGACTCATGATCTCGAATTGGCCGCCATCGTATTCGCCTTAAAGATTTGGCGACATTACTTATTTGGTGAAAGGTGCCATGTATACTCGGATCACAAAAGTCTCAAGTATTTGATGACCCAAAGAGACTTAAATCTGCGACAAAGACGTTGGCTCGAGTTGTTAAAGGATTATGAGTGATCATTGACTATCACCCGGAAAGGCGAATGTGGTTGCGGATGCCTTGAGTCGTAAATCGTTATTCACTTTACGAGCGATGAATGTGCACTTGTCTATCCGATCCGACATGTGTGTTAGTGGCTGAATTGAAAGCCAAACCATTATTGACACACCAAATTCGAGAAGCTCGAGAAAGTCGATGACGAGTTGGTTGCAAAACGGGCTGCGTGTGTTCGAACAAGGACTCGGAGTTTCAAATCGACGATGACGATTGTTTGAGGTTCAAAAGTCGTCTGTGTGTCCCAAAGAATTGAACTCATTTCGATAATTCAATGAAGCCCATTGTAGCCGAATGGCAATCCACCCGGGAGTACGAAGATGTACAATGATTTGAAACGTCGATTTTGGTGGCATGGTATGAAGCGAGACATCTCCGACTTTGTTTGAGATGTTTAATATGTCAACAAGTGAAAGCGGAACATCGGTGCCTTCGAGATTACTTGACCAATCACGATACCCGAGTGGAAATGGGATCGAGTCACAATGGACTTTGTATCCGGACCGCCATTGTCGCAAAGTAAGAAGGATGCGGTTTGGGTCGTGGTAGATCGATTGACTAAGTCGGCCCACTTTGTCCCCGTCGTCGCACGGATTTTTCAATGGACAAATTAGCGGAATTGTACGTTTCTCGATTGTGAGATTACACGGGTGCCTATTTCTATCGTGTCGATAGAGATCCGAGATTTACCTCGCGATTTTGGAAAAAGTTGCAAGAAGCTTTGGGTACCAAGTTGCATTTCAAAGACCGCCTTTCACCCCAAACCGATGGTCAATCCGGCGGATAATTCAGATACTTGAGGATATGTTAAGATGTTGCGTCCTCGAGTTTAGTGGTTCATGGGAACGGTATTTGCCGTTGATTGAATTCGCTTACAACAACAAATTTTCAATCAAGGATTAAGATGGCACCCTACGAGGCCTTGTACGGTCGTAAATGCCGTCGCCATTGTTTTGGACCGAGCTCGGTGAAAGCAAGATTTTCGGTGGATTTGATTAGGGATGCTGAATGTAAAGTGAAAGTAATCCGTGAAAGTCGAAGATAGCCTCCGATCGTCGAAGTCGACGCGGATCTCGAGGCGTAAGGATATCGAGTATCGTGGGTGATAAAGTGTTTCTCAAGGTATCGCCTTGGAAAAAGATACTCGTGTTCGGCCGTAAGGGCAAGTTGAGCCCGAGGTTCATTGGACCATATGAGATATCGAGCGAGTCGGTCCAAAGGGCATATCGCTTGATTTTGCCCCCGAACTCAAAAGGTTCACGATGTCTTTCACGTTTCGATGCTTCGACGCTATAGATCCGATCCATCGCACGTGATTAGTCCATCAGAAATTGAAATTCAAGCCAATATGAGTTATGAGGAAGAACCGATTCGTATCCTATCACGAGAAGTGAAAGAGTTGCGAAACAAGCGGGTTCCGCTAGTGAAAGTGTTATGGCTCAAGCACGGATAGAAGAAGCTACTTGGGAGACCGAGAACTCTATGAAAGAACGATATCCAAACCTATTTACGGTAAGATTTTCGGGACGAAAATTCCTTAAGAGGGGGAGTTGTGACACCCAAAATAGACCCTAGCCGGAATGTGGTTTCGGGACCACAAAACCGAGGCATAACAATAATTTAAAATTCATTTCGATGCCTATAATATGTAAGTATTCATGTATGACATTTTTGATGATTGATTTAGTGTTATAAAGGTGAATTTCACTAGAAAGGACTTGTGTGAGAAAATTTAGAATTGAGATAGGCAAATGTGGAAGTGGCCTATTGATGCACACTAGAAATGTTGTCCTTGCATGTCAAATTCCCCAAATTTGACTATAGTGGCGGCCATGGTGATGAATATGGGCAAAAGAAAACATGTCTTAAACATGTTTTGCTAGTGGTGCATGTTAGAAATAATAAAATAAGAGTATGGAAAAAAAGGAAAAAAATGTTCATCTTTCACCATAGCTCTTGGCGAATGTCCTAAGGAAAGAAAAGAAAAATTTTGCTCATCCATTTTCACTTCTTGGCCGAAAATACTAAGGAAAAGGGGAGGATTTTTGCTTCATGCTTGGTTGGGAAGAGATCTAGAAGGAGATTTGGCTAAGTTTGCATCAAGATTAAGGTATGTATGAGGTTGTGTTAGGAGTTTCATGCATGACTTGGTTGCTAACTTGATGTGCATGTTAGCCATGGCTCAAATCTTTGTTATGCCATGGAAATGGTATTTGGCCAAAGTTGTTATGGTGATAAAGCCATTGCATGCTAAGTGTGAAGCTTGATGATGATGCATGCAATGATGGATTTTCTACTCATGAGTAAGATTTTGAGTTTTCTCTTTGTTTTATCATGATTGAAGTTGAATAGGAGCATGATTGTCATATTCGCCATGATGCATTCTTGAGCATGATTCATGCTTCTTGCATGTTAGTTAAAATTTGTGTTTTGGATGGCTATGGACACCTTGAAAATTGCCATGCTCATATATGCATATATATGATTGCACATTATGTTTTGGTTATGAACTAAGTGATGAATATATTGGTTTAAAGAAGAAGATGTGGAAGAATGCTTGTGAAATTGCAAGCACAATTGCCTAGCACACATGTAGGTGCTTGATGCTATATTATAAGTTTTGGGCCACAATGTGCAAAGCATTAATTAGTAAATTGCATGCTGTTTTTGTGAGGTATTAAGTGCAAAATTGACCTCAACATGTACATGAATATTCGGCCTTGGGTAGCCTATTGAAGGCCTTAGCATTTCCTTGATGCTCGAATAAATTGTATTGAATTGCTTGATGTAGTATAAAATGTGCATGACCATTGTGTATTCAAGCTAAAGGGTGGCCATATGACCATTTAAACTCCTTGTCATATTCGCCAAAAGCTAGCACAATGAGGTTTTAATAAATTGAATTTGTTTGAATTAGCTCAAGAGCTTAGAGGGCCACAATCGGACAAGGGAAGGAGAAAGTGATCGAATAGCCGAAAAAGCCGTTCGACAACATCCGAGGTAAGTCCTCAAGAAGTGACCCTACTTGAATTGTGTGAAATAAAGTATGGATGTGTATTGATTATTGATTATGTATGCATGAGTATTTGAATTCTACCCGGCTAAGTCCCAAGGCGAATATGCTTGCGACTATAATTGCGTTTGAGCCTTAGTAACGAAAATGAATTATGTATGTCCAATGATAATTGATGTATGTGTTCATGGAAATTGAATGATATCCGGCTAAATCCAAGACAATTATGCTGGAAATTATATCCGGTTAAGACCAAGGCAATTGTGGTAGTGGCTACATCCGGGCTAAGACCAAGGCATTCGTGCGAGACATTCTATCCGGCTAAGACCAAGGCATTTGTGCACGTGATTATATCCGGTTATATTCAAGAATCTTGGGCTGGAGGTGAGTGTTGGTTGCTGTAATGAATTCAATTAGTACACTCGAAAAGCCCAAAGGATAAGGTACGTTATATGTGCATTGGAAAGTCGACATGTTTGAGCAACATTCGCTCAATCGACTAATAAATTTCAGTCATTGAATTGATTGATATTTTGTGAAATCATATAATGATGAAGTGTGAAGTAAGAATGTGTATTAATGAAATGATGCATTTGGCTATGTGAATGTATTGCTGTAATTAGAGTTGATTATATTCCTTGAGACTTACTAAGCATAAGAATGCTTACCCGTTGCTTTGGCTCTCGGTTTTTTTAGATTTCGCTCAAGCAATTGGATTTGGGATCGTTGAAGTCAAGTCATTCACACTATCAAGCCTCCATTTTGGTATAAATTTTTGATTGAACTTGAGATGGCATGTATAGGACTACCTCTTGTTTGTTAAATATGTTGTAATGTAAGTATGTACGGCCATGCGGAAATGGCTCGAAAAGGGAAGCATGAACTTAGACAAATTGTGGGTTGTATGTATATATTTGGTGTCATGATGTGGCTATGGCTTGAAATGGGAATATTGGTCATATGATCAGCCATTTGCATGGTTAAAATGATCATATATGAACCTATGTATGGCAAGACTAGTTGATTCATGGAGACTACCAAATAGGTAAGTCCTATCTTAAAAACAGATGCTGCCAGCTGCAGTGGCATGAATGTGAAAAATCACCAAAATTCATAGGAATGGAATTAAATAGGGAATAAGCTATGTAAATGAACCTTGATGAGTCTATTTTCATATGGAAGGAACGAAATGGTCATAGGAGTTACAGGTTAAGAGATATTAAAGCTATTGTGAGACAGGGCCAGAATGGTTTCTGGGTTCCCTGTCGCAACTTTAAAAATTCACTATAAATTATCCAAAAAGAATTAGGAGATATACCTTATATGTAAAGATTCCATTTTGAGTCTAGTTTCATTAGAAACAAACGACACCAGCATTAAAGCCCTGTACAGAGAGATATTCAAGTTATACCGCGCGAAGGTCAGAGCAGTCGATCCCTGTAACATGGGTAACTTTAACTAATAAACTGTACCAATTGGCCCGACCAAAAATCCTAGAAATAAATCCATGGATGGATATATGAGTCTAAATTCAGGGAAAATTTACGAAACCAGTTTCCGAGTTTTGAAACTCGAGATATGATTTTTAAGGCTACAGTGACGCAGTTTTCCAGCCTGACTGGAAATGTCAAATTGGTGGGCAAAACATGTGAACTTGGCTTGTTAACCCCTCGGGTCCGACACCGGCGATGGTCTCGGGTTTGGGGTGTTACATTCCGCAATGACAATGGCAATTTATCAAACCTTAATTCAACTTATAATTGTGGATATCACATTCAAGGCATCCACTCCATTCCATGATTTTAAAACAAAAACATTACTCAAATATTTTCCAAGTTCACATTCGGCAATTTCACAAATACACAAGTCAATTTTTTTCTATCATTCAAACCACCTATATGAACATTAAACTGGTTCAAACATCACCCATTCACAATTATTCATTAAAACATAAAGACAACAACCATTCCCTTTAACATCTTCCATAGCCGAATACTCATGTCACCACCAAATTCAAAATTTTGACATGGGCTAAGTAAGGGACTTAGTATCTAGCTTAAACTATGCTAAAATTTCAAAAATTAACATGAATTTCTTACCTTAATTCCAACTCAAAAGTGACCGAATGCTATCTCCCCTGTTCTTCTTCAAAATTTGGCTAAGCTAAGGAAGAAGATGAACCAAAAATATTTTGTTTTTCTTTTATTCATGTTTTCTTATTTTAATTAATTTTTTTATTTCATAATTTAATCCATTACTATTATACTATTAATATATAATGCATATTTTGCTTATCAACATCATTATGGCTGGCCACTACAACTAAAGTGGGAAGTTTGAGATGCAAATCCACCTATTTACACCATAAATTATTTGGCCACTACAAAATTAACCTATCACATTTTAAAAAAATTTCACATAAGTCCTATTTAATAATTTCACTCACAAATGACAAAATCAAAGCATGAAATTTTCACACTTTCAAATATAATAAGCACAGAATATAACATCTAATTATTTTTATGACTCAGTTTTGTGGTCTCGAAACCACTTTTCGACTAGGGCCAAATTAGGGGAGTCACAACTCTCCCCCCTTAAGGAATTTTCGTCCCTAAAAATCTTACCAGTGAAAAGGTTAGGATAACATTCTTTCATTGAGTCTTCTGGCTCCCAGGTCGCTTCTTCAACCCCGTGTTTTAGCCACAGTACTTTCACTAATGAGATTTTCTTATTTCGTAGTTCTTTTATTTCACGAGCCAAAATACGATCCCATTCCTCTTCATAACTCAAATCAGACTGAATTTCAATCTCTAATGGATTAATCACATGACAAGGATCGGATCTGTACCGACGTAGCATCAAAACATGAAAAACGTCGTGAATCTTTTCAAGTTTAGGTGGCAAAAGTAGTCTATAGGCAACCGGCCCAATCCGTTCTGAAATTTCGTATGGTCCGATGAATCTTGGGCTCAATTTGCCTTTACAGCCAAATCTGAGTACCTTTTTCCATGGTGAAACTTTAAGAAACACTTTGACTCCGACTTGATACTCTATATCTTTCCATTTCAAGTCTACATACGATTTCTGACGATCTGATGCTCCTTTCAGACTTTCACGGATCACTTTTACTTTTTGTTCGGCCTCTTTAATCAAATCAACTCCGTAAATCTTATTCTCACTGAGTTCGGTCCAAAACAAAGGTGTACGACATTTACGACCGTACAAAGCCTCGTAAGGAGCCATCTTGATGCTCGATTGAAAACTATTATTATATGGAATTCAACCAAAGGCAAGTATCGTTCCCACGAAACACTAAACTCAAGGATGCAACATCTCAACATATCCTCGAGTATCTGAATAATTCACTCGGATTGACCATCGGTCTGAGGATGAAAAGCGGTGCTAAAATACAACTTAGTACCCAATGCTTCTTGCAATTTCTTCTAAAACCGTGATGTAAATCTCGGATCTCTATCCGACACAATAGAAGTAGGTACCCCGTGTAACCTTACAATTTGAAAAACATACAGTTCAACTAGCTTATCAAGTGAATAATCAGTACGTACGGGAATAAAATGAGCCGACTTCGTCAATCTATCAACAATAACCCATATCACATCTTTCTTGTTCTGAGACAATGGCAACCCAGATACAAAATCCATCATGACTCGATCCCACTTCCACTCGGGTATCATGATCGGCTGAAGTAATCCCGAAGGCACTTGATGTTCTGCTTTCACTTGTTGACATATCAAACACTTAGAAACAAAGTCAGAAATGTCTCGCTTCATACCATGCCACCAATACAGACGTTTCAGATCGTTGTACATTTTCGTACTACCCGGGTGAACTGACATTCGGCTGCTATGAGCCTCGCTCAAAATCATCGAAATAAGCTTTGAATTTCTCGAAACACATAATCGATTTCTGAACCTCAAACAATCATTGCTATCAATCAAAAACTCTGAATCCTCTTTCGAAACACATAATTCTCGCTTTGCAACTAAATTATCATCAACTTTTTTAGCTTCACAGATTTGTTGCATCAATAACGGTTTTGCTTTTAATTCCGATACTAACACATCATCAGTGGACACAGACAGATGTACATTCATTGCTCACAAAATAAACAGTGATTTACGGCTTAAAGCATCAGCAACCACGTTAGCCTTTCCCGGATGGTAATCAATGACAAGCTCATAATCTTTCAATAATTCTAGCCAACGTCTTTGTCTCAAATTCAAATCTCTTTGAGTCATCAAGTATTTGAGACCTTTTTTATCAGAATACACATGGCATTTTTCCCCGAACAAGTAATGATGCCAAATTTTCAAAGCAAAAACAATAGCAGCTAACTCGAGATCATGAGTCGGATAGTTTTTCTCATGTGGCTTCAATTGTCTCGAAGCGTACGCTACAACTCTACCCTCTTGCATCAGCACACAGCCCAAACCATTCAGAGACGCATCACTGTAGATCACAAATTCTTTACCGAATTCTGGCTGAACTAAAACTGGAGCTTTAGTCAAAAGAGTTTTCAATTGATCAAAACTATTCTGGCACTTTTCCGACCACTCAAACTTGATATCTTTCTGAAGTAGCTTTGTTATCGGTGTCGCTATCATTGAGAAACCTTTCACAAACCTTCTATCATACCCAGCGAGTCCCAAAAGCTTTGAACTTCTAAAACATTTCTCGGAGGCTTCCAATTGAGTATAGCTGAAATTTTACTCGAATCAACTCGGATCCCCAATGCGGATACAATATGCCCCAAAAAGTTGACTTCCCTCAACCAGAACTCACATTTACTGAACTTCGCATATAACTGCTTGCCTCGTAAAATCTGCAATACTATCTTCAAGTGCTCGGCATGTTCAGTTTCATCGCGTGAATAGATCAAAATGTCATCTATAAACACGACTACAAACCGATCCAAATACTGTTTGAAAATTCGATTCATTAAATCCATGAAAACAGCATGGGCATTAGTGAGCCCAAACAGCATCACTAGTAACTCATAATGTCCGTACCTCATTCTAAAAGCAGTTTTAGGCATGTCAGAGTCTTTAACTCGCAACTGATAATAACTTGATCTCAAGCCTATCTTCGAAAATATAGAGGCTCCTTTCAATTGATCAAACAAATCGTTGATTCGTGGCAATGGATATTTATTCTTTATTGTTACCTTATTAAGCTGACGATAATCAATACACATTCTCATCGTTCCGTCTTTCTTTTTCACAAACAACACTGGTGCACCCTAGGGAGAAAAACTTGGTCGAGCAAAACCTCTATCTGTCAACTCTTGCAACTGAGATTTCAATTCTTTTAATTCAGTTGGTGCCATACGATACGGAGCTATCGAAATAGGTGTAGTCCTTGGTACTAGTTCAATACCAAACTCTACCTCTCGAACAGGTGGTAATCCAGGTAATTCCTCGGGGAACACATCAGGATATTCACAAACCACGAGCACAGTCTCAAGTTTCTTTTCTGATTCTTTACTACCCAGTACGCATGCAAGATATGCTTCACACCCCTTTTTCACATATTTCTGAGCCAACATCGAGGATATCACTACCGGTGATCCATTCAAATCGGTAGACTCAACTCGAATTATCTCATTTTTTGAACACCTCAAATCAATTGTCTTTTGCTTGCAATTCACTACTGCATTATGCACAGTTAACCAATCCATACCGAGAATGACATCAAACTCGTCAAACGGTAATAACATTAAATCATCCGAGAAGCAAGAAGCTCAGATTATCAGGGGACATTTCTTACATACTTTGTCAACTAGCACATAACGGCCCAAAGGATTCAACACCCGAATCACAAACTCAGTAGACTCAACAGGTAGAGTCTTACTAGATGCCAAAGTTTCACACAAATACAAATGAGTAGAACTAGGATCAATCAAAGCAATAATATCAGTATCAAAAAGAGTGAAAGTACCAGTAATAATATCTGTCGAAGAAGCATCATTGCGTGCGCGTATAGCATAGGCTCTGGAAGGAACACGAGCCTCAGAATGTACAGTAGTATCTTTGGTCCCTCTCTGATTTCCACTAGCATTACCCGCATGCCTAGGTGGTCTACCTCGTGTTGCAGTGTTACTAGGTCCCCCACTCGGATTAGTATTCTGTTCAGCTAATTTTGGACAGTCTCTGATAAAGTGATCAGCCGATCCACACTTGAAACAAGAGCAATCATGAAATCTACAGCTTTCTGAATGCCATTTACCACAATGCTTGCACTCAGATCTGTCCTGACGATCATTGCCGACACTAGCAATAGAGGTGGCTCGCGCACTCACAGGAGGTCTATCACGGTCACATCTGGAAAAACCTGAAGTATTCTTAGATCGGTTTGAGTCATCTCTAAATTTCTTCGATGACTAGTGAAAAAAAATTCCCGGAGATCTTTTACAGAACTCTCTAGCTCCATCATTAGCTTTTCTTTTCTCTTTACAGAGCTTTTTGGCTTTACAAGTTCGCTCGACAAGTACTACAAACTCTTTCATTTCCAAAATACCCACCAATAGTTTGATGCCTTCGTTCAACCCATCCTCGAAGCGTTTACACATGATAGCCTCAGACGAAACACATTCCTGAGCATATCTACTAAGTATGACAAACTTTCGCTCGTAATCGGTAACTGTCATAGAACCCTACTTGAGCTCAAGAAATTCTTTTCGTTTCTGATCGATGAATCTTTGACTGATATATTTCTTGCGAAACTCGGTTTGAAAGAATTCCCAAGTAACCCGTTCTCTCAGCACAACTGAAACCAAGGTATTCCACTAATAGTAGGCAGAATCGCGTAACAGAGATATAGCACATTTTAAGCACTCATTGGGTGTGCACAATAATTCATCGAACACACGAATGGAATTATCGAGCCAAAACTCAGCCTGCTCAGCATCATCAGTGTCAGTATCCTTGAACTCAATAGCCCCTTGCTTTCGAATTCTATCAACCGGAGGCTTGCTCAACTTCAACGGGTCAACTACAAGAGGTACCACAGGTGCAGGGGTTGTATTAGTCAGGGGTGGAGGAGGTGAAACAGCCGGATTAGTCCGAATATACTGAGTAAATCAATCGTTCATCATTGCATAGAAGGCTTGTTTAGCCTCATCATTTTGATTACTAGCATTTGGTTGAGAGTCCAATGGCAATGTCCCTAGCGCGGGAGCAGGCGCTACGCTCTCTACATCATCAGCTACTGCTCGATCGGGATTGGAATTCATTACTATACGAAAAACATGTTTCAATTGTCAAAAATCATCACACTAACATATAACACTTTATGGCATGTATAGCCAGACTCACACACGCTACATTAGTCCTAGAATTGACCAAACCTTAGCTCTGATACTAATAAAATGTAACACTCCTATAACCCGTATCCGTCGCCGGAGTGGGTTATGAAGAGTTACTAATCCAAAACTCATCATTTGTACATTCACATTTACATAACTTCATTTGAAATTATATGCATAGCCAAACACAATCAAATAATGAAATTCAAACTTATATTGACATTCAAAAGTTTCCATATTCACATGGCTTATATACAAAGAAATCTCAAAATATCATTCATTTAAGTCTATTATATACATGTCATACTAGCTCCAAAATATAGTAGTACCAAAATGATAGATAGTGTGACGAGTTGCTGACGATCCCCTACCCGAGCAGGTAACTGGAATCAACAATCTATAAAACAGAGAAACGTAATAAATGAAGTAAGCTTTCATAAGCTTAGTAAGTTTTAAGCAGTGCAAACAAATAAACTCAATCATACATTAATTATTCAATTTCTCAAGAGGCCATTTTCTAGGTATATTGTCATTTGGCCGAATATACACATGAGCATAATGTACATTTAGCATTATTATTTCACTTAAACTAAATGCATATATCATAAATAAGTCAAATGCTTTCACATACTTTCACATCTTAACAAAATGTATCATGATCATAGATATAACTATAACATTTATTCACTTAGGTATCACATTATACACTTATGATTCAATTCCAATCAAACTCACGTATAAATACATAATACGTAACTGGCCAACTTAACATATTGAATGTATTCATTTGTCATTCTAAACACGAGGTATCTTAGTCTTAGACTTTTATCAAATCACCGGCATTTAGCCTACTAGGTTTTAAACCCAAGTTCATTCACTGGCATTTCGCCTGCTAGGCTCGAAGCCCGATATCATTTCACTGGCATTATAGCCGGCTAGGCTCAAAGGCCCGAATAGTATATCACCTGCATTATAGCCTGCTAAGCTCAAAGGCCCGAATAATACTGTGCGATATTCAAATCAACAAGTTTCATATAACACAATCACACCGAATTGGGTACAAGCATTATTCGAATATATCATCCTACATTTTATTCACTTTTATCTCATTTCATCACTCACATCTAATATTTGATAGTTTACATGTAACATCTTACTCATATTCATCTAACACTATCATTTGATCATGAAAGCATATCACATTTTACTTACATTATAATTGCCATTCGGCCATATACATATATGACAAGTAATACTTAATTCTCATAATTTGTCATGTCATTATCGAATATTATATATTTAACTATTTAAAACTTACCTCAAATATTTTCGAACAGTCTCGGTTCGGCTATTTAACTACTTTCTCTTTTCCCCTGTCCAGGCTTGGTTCTCTATGCTCTTGAGCTAATTCAAACAAAATTTAATTTATTAAAATCTCATCATGCTAGTTTATGGCCGAATATGACAAGAAATTTAATAGGTCTTATAGCTATTTTTAGCTCAAACACAAAATTGGTCATACACATTGTCAATCACATTAAGCAATTTACCTTAACATATAACTCACATAGCCAAAGTACATATAACCCTAATGACTGAATAATTTGAATATTTATAACATCAAAGTTCCTATGATTTAACCCTTAAACTTCATAGCCGAATACTCATTGTATATCTAGCTTACATACACAAACACAAAACATATATGGCTAGTATATAATTTTATAAATAATCACACATACAACCTAACATATAAGATGACATGTTCGAATATGCTATTATAATTTAGATTCATATTCCATTCTTACTATAGATTTCCAGAGCTACACTTAACAATTGCATTTATTCCTAAATAATGGACTAAAACTATCATGGAACATTTTCCTAACTCTTTACCTTGCATATCTGAATTTCATTAATTTATATACATACACATCCAAATATTATATCATGGAACAAGTGTCGAATTACAAATTGTAATAAAATCAAAACATAAATCTTACCATGATATAAACATATTAAAACATTTTTTTATTTATTTATCAAATTCGGATACAACAAAATAACCTTAGGCATCAAATTTCCTTACAACACATTGAATAATGCAACAACCTAATCCACTTATACTTTTATCCATGCATATCATAACCGAACCAGCCACACAAATTTAACCCAAAAACATTAACCTTTCCCAAAACATATAATACCTATCTCAAACTTAAATTATAACTATCTAAATCATTTAAAACATCCAACAACAAATTTTTCTTTAACTAAGCACATATTTGGCAATGACAATGGTAATTTATCAAACCTTAATTCAATTTATAATTGTGCATATCACATTCAAGGCATCCACTCCATTCCATGATTTTAAAACACAAACATTACTCAAATATTATCCAAGTTCACATTCGGCAATTTCACAAATACACAAGTCGATTTTTTTCTATCATTCAAACCACCTATATGAACATTAAACTAGTTCAAACATCACCCATTCACAATTATGGTTTAAAACATAAAGACAACAACCATTCCCTTTAACATCTTCTATAGCCGAATACTCATATCACCACCAAATTCAAAATTTTGACATGGGCTAAGTAAGGGACTTAGTATCTAGCTTAAACTATGCTAAAATTTCAAAAACTAACATGAATTTCTTACCTTAATTCCAACTCAAAAGTGACCGAATGCTATCTCCCCTTTTCTTCTTCAAAATTCGGCTAAGCTAAAGAAGAAGATGAACCAAAAATATTTTGTTTTTCTTTTATTCATCTTTTCTTATTTTAATTAATTTTTTATTTCATAATTTAAGCCATTACTATTATAATATTAATATATAATGCATATTTTGCTTATCAAAATCATTATGGCCGGCCACTACAACTAAAGTGGGAAATTTGACATGCAAATCCACCTATTTACACCATAAATTTTTTGGCCACTACAAAATTAACCTATCACGTTTTCAAAAATTTTCACATAAGTTTTATTTAATAATTTCACTCACAAATGACAAAATCAAAGTATGTAATTTTCCCACATGCACTTTCGCATATAATAAGCACAAAATATAACATCTAATTATTTTTGTGACTCGGTTTTGTGGTCTCGAAACCACTTTTCGACTAGGCTCAAATTAGGGCTGTCACAACTCTCCCCCCTTAAGGAATTTTCGTCCCTGAAAATCTTACCAATGAAAAGGTTCGGATAACATTCTTTCATTGAGTCTTCTGGCTCCCAAGTCGCTTCTTCAACCCCGTGTTTGAGCCAAAGTACTTTTACTAATGAGATTTTCTTATTTCGTAGTTCTTTTATTTCACGAGCCAAAATACGAACCGGTTCCTCTTCATAACTCAAATCAGGCTGAATTTCAATCTCTGATGGATTAATCACATGACAAGGATTGAATCTGTACCGACGTAGCATCAAAACATGAAAAATGTCGTGAATCTTTTCAAGTTCAGGTGGCAAAAGTAGTCTATAGGCAACCGACCCAATCCGTTCTGAAATTTCAACTGGTCCGATAAATCTCGGGCTCAATTTGCCTTTACTGCCAAATCTGAGTACCTTTTTCCACGATGAAACTTTAAGAAACACTTTGTCTCCGACTTGATAGTCTATATCTTTCCATTTCAAGTCTGCATACGATTTCTGACGATCTGATGCTGGTTTCAGACTTTCACGGATCACTTTTACTTTTTGTTCGGCCTCTTTAATCAAATCAACTCCGTAAATCTTATTCTCACTGAGTTCGGTCCAAAACAAAGGTGTACGACATTTACGACCGTACAAAGCCTCGCAAGGAGCCATCTTGATGCTCGATTGAAAACTATTATTATATACGAACTCAACCAAAGGCAAGTATTGTTCCCACGAAACACTAAACTCAAGGATGCAACATCTCAACATATCCTCGAGTATTTGAATAATTCGCTCGGATTAACCATCTATCTGAGGATGAAAAGTGGTGGTAAAATGCAACTTAGTACCCAATGCTTCTTGCAATTTCTTCTGAAACCGCGATGTGAATCTTGGATCTCTATCCGACACAATAGAAGTAGGTACCCCGTATAACCTTACAATCTGAGAAACATACAGTTCGACTAGCTTACCAAGTGAATAATCAGTACGTACGGGAATAAAATGAGCCGACTTCGTCAATCTATCAACAACAACCCATATCACATCTTTCTTGTTCTGAGACAATCGCAACCCAGATACAAAATCCATCATGACTCGATCCCACTTCCACTCGGGTATTATGATCGGCTGAAGTAATCCCGAAGGTACTTGATGTTCCGCTTTCACTTGTTGACATATCAAACACTTAGAAACAAAGTCAAAAATGTCTCGCTTCATACCATGCCACCAGTACAGACGTTCCAGATCGTTGTACATTTTCGTACTACCCGGGTGAACTGACATTCGGCTGCTATGAGCCTCGTTCAAAATCATCGGAATAAGCTTTGAATTTCTCAGAACACATAATCGATTTTTGAACCTCAAACAATCATTGCTATCAATCAAAAACTCTGAACCCTCTTTCGAAACACAAAATGCTCCCTTTGTAACTAAATCATCATCAACTTTTTGAGCTTCACAGATTTGTTGCATCAATAACGGTTTTGCTTTTAATTCCACTACTAACACATCATCAGCGGACACAGACAAATTCACATTCATTGCTCGCAAAATAAACAGTGATTTACGGCTTAAAGCATCAGCAACCACGTTAGCATTTCCCGGATGGTAATCAATGGCAAGCTCATAATCTTTCAATAATTCTAGCCAACGTCTTTGTCTCAAATTCAAATCTCTTTGAGCCATCAAGTATTTAAGACTTTTGTGATCAGAATACACATGGCATTTTTCCCCGAACAAGTAAAGATGCCAAATTTTCAAAGCGAAAACAATAGCAGCTAACTCGAGATCATGAGTTGGATAGTTTTTCTCATGTGGCTTCAATTGTCTCGAAGCGTACGCTACAACTCTACCCTCCTGCACCACCACACAGCCCAAACCATTCAGAGACGCATCACTGTAGATCACAAATTCTTTACCGGATTCTGGCTGAACTAAAACTAGAGCTTCAGTCAAAAGAGTTTTCAATTGATCAAAACTTTTCTGGCACTTTTCTGACCACTCAAACTTGATATCTTTCTGAAGCAGCTTTGTCATCGGTGTCGCTATCATCGAGAAACCTTTCACAAACCGTCTATAATACCCATCAAGTCCCAAAAAGCTTCGAACTTCTGAAATATTTCTCGGAGGCTTCCAATCGGGTATAGCTGAAATTTTACTCGGATCAACTCAGATGCCCGATGCGGATACAATATGCCCCGAAAAGCTGACTTCCCTCAACCAGAACTCACATTTACTGAACTTCGCATATAATTGCTTGTCTCACAAAATCTGCAATACTATCTTCAAGTGCTCGGCATGTTCATTTTCATCGCGTGAATAGATCAAAATGTCATTCATAAACACGACTACAAACCGATCCAAATACTGTTTGAAAATTCGATTCATTAAATCCATGAAAACTGCAGGGGCATTAGTGAGCCCAAACGGCATCACTAGGAACTCATAATGTCCGTACCTCGTTTTAAAAGCAGTTTTAGGCATGTCAGAGTCTCTAACTCGGAATTGATAATAACCCGATCTCAAGTGTATCTTCGAAAATACTGAGGCTCCTTTCAATTGATCAAACAAATCGTCGATTTGTGGCAACGGATATTTATTCTTTATTGTTACCTTATTAAGTTGATGATAATCAATACACATTCTCATGGTTCCGTCTTTCTTTTTCACAAACAACACTGGTGCACCCCAAGGAGAAAAACTCGATTGAGCAAAACCTCTATCTGTCAACTCTTGCAACTGAGATTTCAATTCTTTTAATTTGGTTGGTGCCATATGATACAAAGCTATCAAAATAGGTGTAGTCCCTGGTACTAGTTCAATACCAAACTCTACCTCCCGAACAGGTGGTAATCCAGGTAATTCCTCGGGGAACATATCTGGATATTCACAAACCACGGGCGCAGTCTCAAGTTTCTTTTCTGATTCTTTACTATCTAGTACGTACGCAAGATATGCTTCACACCCCTTTTTCACATATTTTTGAGCCAACATCGGGGATATCACTGCCGGTGATCCATTCAAACCGGTAGACTCAACTCGAATTATCTCATTATTTGAACACCTCAAATCAATTGTCTTTTGCTTGTAATTCACTACTACATCATGCACAGTTAACCAAACCATACCGAGAATGACATCAAACTCATCAAACGGTAATAACATTAAATCAGCCGGGAAGTAAGAAGCTCGGACCATCAGGGGACATTTCTTACATACTTTGTCAACTAGCACATAACAGCCTAAAGGATTCGACACCCGAATCACAAACTCAGTAGACTCAACAGGTAGAGTCTTACTGGATGCCAAAGTTTCACACACATACGAATGAGTAGAACCGAGATCAATCAAAGTAATAACATCAATATCAAAAAGAGTGAAAGTACCAGTAATAACATCTGGCAAAGAAGCATCCTCGCGTGCGCGTATAGCATAGGCTTTGGAAGGAGCACGAGCCTCAGAATGTACAGTAGTATCTTTGGTCCCTCTCTGATTTCCACTAGCATTACCCGCATGCCTAGGTGGTCTACCCCGTGTTACAGTGTTACTAAGTCTCCCACTCGGATCAGTATTTTGTTCATCTAATTTCGGACAGTCTCTGATAAAGTGATCAGCCTATCCACAATTGAAACAAGAACGGTCATGAAATCTACAGCTTCCTGAATGCCATTTACCACAATGCTTGCACTCAGATCTGTCCTGACGATCATTGTTGACACTAGCAATAGATGTGGCTCGCGCACTCACAGGGGTCTATCACGGTCAGGTCTGGAAAAACCCGAAGTATTCTTAGATCGGCCTGAGTCATCTCTAAATTTCTTCGATGACTGGTGAAAGAATTTTCCCGGAGATCTTTTACGGAACTCTCTAGCTCCATCATTAGCTTTTCTTTTCTCTTTATAGAGCTTTTCAGCTTTACAAGTTCGCTAGACAAGCACTACAAATTCTTTGATTTCCAAAATACCCACCAACAGTTTGGTGTCTTCGTTCAACCCATCCTCGAAGTGTTTACACATGATAGCCTCAGACGAAACACATTCCCGAGCATATCTACTATGTCTGATCAACTTTCGCTCGTAATCGGTAACTGTCATAGAACCCTACTTGAGCTCGAGAAATTCCTTTCATTTCTGATTGATGAATCTTTGACTGATATATTTCTTGTGGAACTCGATTTGAAAGAATTCCCAAGTAACCCGTTCTCTTAGCACAACTGAAACCAAGGTATTCCACCAATAGTAGGCAGAATCACGTAACAGAGATATAGCACATTTTAAGCACTCATCGGGTGTGCACGATAATTCATCAAACGCACGAATGGTATTATCGAGCCAAAACTCAGCTTGCTCGGCATCATCAGTGTCAGTAGTCTTGAACTCAATAGCCCCGTGCTTTCGAATACTATCAACCGGGGGCTTGCTCAACTTCAACAGGTCAACTACAGGAGGTACCACAGGTGCAAGGGTTGTATTAGTCAGGGGTGGAGGATGTGAAACAGCCGGATTAGTCCAAATATACTGAGTAAATCAATCGTTCATCATAGCATAAAAGGCTTGTTTAGCCTCATCATTTTGATTACTAGCATTCGATTGAGAGTCCAACGGCATTGTCCCTAGCGTAGGAGCAGGCGCTACGCTCTCTACATCACCAGCTACTGCTCGATCGGGATTGGAATTCATTACAATACGAAAAATATGTTTCAATTGTCAAAAATTATCACACTATCATATTAACACTTTATGGCATGTATAGCCAGACTCACACACGCTACGTTAGTCCTAGAATCGACTAAACTATAGCTCTGATACCAATAAAATGTAACACCCATATAACCCGTATCCGTCACCGGAGTGGGTTATGAAGAGTTACTAATCCAAAACTCATCATTTGTACATTCACATTTACATAACTTCATTTGAAATTATATGCATAGCCAAACACAAACAAAGATAGAAATTCAAACTTATATGGACATTCAAAAGTTGCCATATTCACATGGCTTATATACAAAGACATCTCAAAATATCATTCATTTAAGTCTATTCTATACATGCCATACTAGGTCCAAAATATAGTAGTACCAAAATGATAGATAGTGTGACGAGTTGTTGACGATCCCCTCCCCGAACAGGTAACTGGAATCAACAATCTACAAAACAGAGAAACGTAATAAATGGAGTAAGCTTTCATAAGCTTAGTAAGTTTTAAGCAGTGCAAACAAATAAACTCAATCATACATTAATTATTCAATTTCTCAAGAGGCCATTTTCTAGGTATATTGTCATTTGGCCGAATATACACATGAGCATACTGTAAATTTAGCATTATTATTTCACTTAAACTAAATGCATATATCATAAATAAGTCAAATGGTTTCACATACTTTCACATCTTAACAAAATGTATCATGAACAATATGTATAACACCAATGTTCCTATGATTTAACCCTTAAACTTCATAGCCGAATATTCATTGTATATCTAGCTCACGTACACAAACACAAAACTTATATGGCTAGTATATAATTTGATAAATAATCACACATACAACCTAACATATAAGATAACATGTTCGAATATTCTATTATAATTTAGA
This sequence comes from Gossypium arboreum, assembly GCF_025698485.1. Taxonomy (NCBI): domain Eukaryota; kingdom Viridiplantae; phylum Streptophyta; class Magnoliopsida; order Malvales; family Malvaceae; genus Gossypium; species Gossypium arboreum. The sequence goes on along the minus strand of NC_069074.1, from coordinate 63,886,047 downwards.
TTCATATTGTGTTCTTACCATAGATTTCGAGCTACACTTAAAAATTGCATTTATTCCTAAATAATAGACTAAAACTATCATAGAACATTTTCCTAACTCATTACCTTGCATATCTGAATTTCATTAATTTATATACATACACATCCAAATATTATATCATGGAACAAGTGTCGAATTACAAATTGTAATAAAATCAAAACATAAATCTTACCATGATATAAACATATTAAAACATTTTTTTTTATCAAATTCAGATACAACAAAATAACCTTAGGCATCAAATTTCCTTACAACACATTGACTAATACAACAACCTAATACACTTATACTTTTATCCATGCATATCATAACCGAACCAGCCACACAAATTCAACCCAAAAACATTAACCTTTCCCAAAACATATAATACCTATCTCAAACTTAATTTATAACTATCTAAATCATTTAAAACATCCAACAACAAATTTTTCTTTAACTAAGCACATATTCGGCAATGACAATGGTAATTTATCAAACCTTAATTCAATTTATAATTGTGCATATCACATTCAAGGCATCCACTCCATTCCATGATTTTAAAGCACAAACATTGCCCAAATATTATCCAAGTTCACATTCGGCAATTTCACAAATACACAAGTTGATTTTTTTCTATCATTCAAACCACCTATATGAACATTAAACTAGTTCAAACATCACTCATTCACAATTATTCATTAAAACATAAAGACAACAACCATTCCCTTTAACATCTTCCATAGCCGAATACTCATATCACCACCAAATTCAAAATTTTGACATGGGCTAAGTATGGGACTTAGTATCTAGCTTAAACTATGTTAAAATTTCAAAAACTAACATGAATTTCTTACCTTAATTCCAACTCAAAAGTGACCGAATGCTATCTCCCCTTTTCTTCTTCAAAATTCGGCTAAGCTAAGGAAGAAGATGAACCACAAATATTTTGTTTTTCTTTTATTCATCTTTTCTTATTTTAATTAATTTTTTTATTTCATAATTTAAGCCATTACTATTATAATATTAATATATAAATCATATTTTGCTTATCAACATCATTATGGCCTGCCACTACAACTAAAGTGGGAAATTTGACATGCAAATCCACCTATTTACACCATAAATTTTTTGGCCACTACAAAATTAACCTATCACATTTTCAAAAATTTTCACATAAGTCCTATTTAATAATTTCACTCACAAATGACAAAATCAAAGCATGAAATTTTCACACATGCACTTTCACATATAATAAGCACAGAATATAACATCTAATTATTTTTGTGACTCGGTTTTTTGGTCCCGAAACCACTTTTCGACTAGGGTCAAATTAAGGCTGTCACATTTAACTTGTTCTCCAAGTGCAAAAGGAATTAACAATAACTTTATTGCTTCCTCTGAAATCTAAGAGTACCCAATCGTGTTACAAATTTGTTCAATAATTTAAGAAATACTACTAGATCCACATTGGTATTGTCACCATACTGAAGATTTATAGATACTTAGGTTAACAATGATGGATTAATATCAAATTGAGTTTCGCACATGATAGGTTTTGCGATGCTTGGTTGAATCCAATTTTTGTCGAACATATTTCGCCCATGTCGAATTTCAAAAACCAAGTTGGAGGAAATTGGGTTAGTGAGATCAATAGTGATCACTCCCTGTTTTGAATTAAGGTTGTGAAAATTATGTTAAGTAATTAGTTCTGGTTCAATGTAACACCCCGTACCCGAGACCGTCACCGGGGTCGGACACGAGGGGTTAACTGTAACACCCCGAACCCGAGACCATCGCCGGTGTCGGACACGAGGGGTTAGCAAGCCAAGTTCACTTGTTTTGCCCATCCATTGGACATTTCCAGTCAGGCTGGAAAAACTGCGTCACTGTCGCCTTAAAAATCATATCTCGAGTTTCAAAACTCGGAAACTGGTTTCGTAAATTTTCCCTGAATTTAGACTCATATATCCATCCATGGATTTATTTCTAGAATTTTTGGTCGGGCCAATTAGTACAGTTTATTAGTTAAAGTCACCCATGTTACAGGGATCGACTGCTCTGACCTTCGCGCGGTATAACTTGAATATCTCTCTGTACAGGGCTTTAATGCTGGTGCCGTTTGTTTCTAATGAAACTAGACTCAAAATGGAATCTGTACATATAAGGTATGTCTCCTAATTCTTTCTGGATAATTTATAGTAAATTTTTAAAGTTGCGACAGGGAACCCAGAAACCGTTCTGGCCCTGTCTTACAATAGCTTTAATATCTCTTAACATGTAACTCCTATGACCATTTCGTTTCTTCCATATGAAAATAGACTCATCAATGTTCATTTACATAGCTGATTCACTATTTAATACCATTCCTACAAATTTTGGTGATTTTTCACATTCACGTTACTGCAGCTGGCAGCATCTGTTTTAAGGTAGGACTTACCTATTTGGTAGTCTCCATGATTCAACTAATCTTGCCATACATAGGTTCATATATGATCATTTTAACCATGCCAATGGCTGATCATATGACCAACATTCCCATTTCCAAACCATAGCCACATCATGACCCCAAATATATATACATACAACCCACAATAAGTCTAAGTTCATGCTCCCTTTTGAGCCATTTTCGCATGGCCATACATACTTACATTACAACGTATTTAACAAACAAGAGGTAGTCCTATACATGCCATCTCAAGTTCAACCAAAATTTATACCAAAATGGAGGCTTGATAGTGTGGATGACTTCGACTTCAACGATCCCAAATCCGATTGCCTCGGCGAAATCTAGAAAACTAAGAGCCAAAGCAACGGGTAAGCATTTTTATGCTTAGTAAGTCTCAAGGAATATAATGAACTATAATTTACAGCAATACATTCACATAGCCAAATGCATCATTTCATTAATACACATTCTTACTTCATACTTCATCATTGTATAAGTTCGCAAAGCATCAATCAATTCAATAACTGAAATTCATTAGTCGATTGAGCGAATGTTGCTCCAACACGTCGACTTTCCAATGCACATATAACGTACCTTATCCTTTGGGCTGTCCGAGTGTACTAATTAAATTCATTTCAGCAACCAACACTCACCTCCAGCCCAAGATTCTTCGAATATAACCGGATATAATCACGCACACAAATGCCTTCGGTCTTAGCCGGATAGAATAACTCGCACAAATGCCTTCGGCCTTAGCCCGGATATAACCACTAGCACAATTGCCTTCGGTCTTAACCCGGATATAATTTCCAGCATAATTGTCTTGGGCTTAGCCCGGATATCATTCAATTTCTCATGCACACATACATCAATAATCATTGGACATACATATTTCATTTTCGTTACTAAGGCTCAAACACAATTAATATCATTAGCATATTCGCCGGGACTTAGCCCGGGTGGAATTCAAATACTCATACACACATAATCAATAATCATACACATCCATATTTCATCTCACATAATTCAAGTAAGGTCACTTCTTGAGGACTTACCTCGGATGTTGTCGAACGGCTTTTTCGCTATTCGATCACCTTTTCCTTCCCTTGTCCAATTGTGGCCCTCTTAGCTCTTGAGCTAATTCAAACAAATTCAATTTATTAAAACCTCATTGTGCTTGCTTATGGCGAATATGACAAGGATTTTAAATGGTCATATGGCCACTCTTTAGCTTGAATACACAATGGTCATGCACATTTTATACTACATCAAGCAATTCAATACAATTTATTTGAGCATCAAGGAAATGCTAAGGCCTTCAATAGGCTACCCAAGGCCGAATATTCATGTACATGTTGAGGTCAATTTTGCACTTAATACCTCACAAAAACAGCATGCAATCTACTAATTTATGCTTTGCACATTGTGGCCCAAAACTTATAATATAGCATCAAGCACTTATATGTGTGCTAGGCGAATTGTGCTTGCAATTTCACAAGCATTCTTCCACATTTTCTTCTTTAAATCAATATATTCATCACTTAGTTCATAACCAAACATAATGTGCAATCATATATATGCATATATGAGCATGGCCGAATTTTCAAGGTGTCCATAGCCATCCAAAACACAAACTTTTAACTAACATGCAAGAAGCATGAATCATGCTCAAGAATGCATCATGGCCAAGTATGACAATCATGCTCCTTTTCAACTTTAATCATGATAAAACAAAGAGAAAACTCAAAATCTTACTCATGAGTAGAAAATCCATCATTGCATGCATCATCATCAAGCTTCACACTTAGCATGCAATGGCTTTATCACTATAACAACTTTGGCCAAATACCATTTCCATGGCATACCAAAGATTTGAGCCATGGCTAACATGCACATCAAGTTAGCAACCAAAACATGCATGAAACTCCTAACACAACCTCATACATACCTTAATCTTGATGCAAACTTAGCCAAATCTCCTTCTAGATCTCTTCCAAACCAAGCATGAAGCAAAAATCCTCCTTCTTCCTTAGTTTTGGCTCAAAGAAAGGATGAACAAAATTTTTTCTTTCCTTCTCTACAACTCACGGCAATGGGGGATTACCACACTCACACACATTTTTTTTCATTTTTTATCATCCATACACCTTTGTTTATTATTTCACCCTAATGCACCAACAAAACATGTTTCATGACATGTTTAGCCCATCCTCCCTTGTCATGGCCGGCCACCACCTATAAAGGGGAATTTGACATGCAAGTCCATTATTTTGCATGCATGCTTTAATTAGTCATCACACATTTCCCTATCATACTTTCAAAGTTCATTACTAAGTCCTTTCTTGTGGAATTCACCCTTATAACACTAAATCAATCATCATAAAATGTCATACATGAGCACACACATATTATAGGCATCAAAATAAATTTTTAATTATTTTTATACCTCGGTTTTGTGGTCCCGAGACCACCTTCCGACTAGGGTCAATTTTGGGCTGTCACATTAACAGACTTCGTTCACTTAATTGCACCGTTCATAAAAAAAAATTTCCAGACAGCTGGCTAACTGTGTCACTGTCACCTTAAAAATCATATCTTGAGTTCTACAACTCGAAAATTAGTTTCGTGATTTTTCCCTGAAACTAGACTCATACATCCATCTACAATTTTTTTCCTAGAATTTTTGGTTGGGCCAATTAGTACAGTTTATTAGTTAAAGTCTCCCCTGTTACAGGGTACGACTACACTGACCTTCATGCATTACGACCTGGATATCTCCCTGTACAGGGATTCAATACTGATGCCGTTTGTTTCTATAGAAACTAGACTCAAAAAGGAATCTATACATATATGGCATGACTTCTAAATGTCTCGGGTTAATTTATAATGAATTTCCAAAGTCGGAACAGGGAATCCAGAAACCGTTCTGACCCTGTTTCACGAAAACCTAAATATCTCTTAACATACAACTCATATGACCGTTTCGTTTCTTCCATATGAAATTAAATTCATCAAGGTTCATTTACATAATTTATTCACTATTTATTTCCATTCCTACTATTTTTAGTGATTTTTCACATCCACATCGCTGCTGCTGTCAGCATCTGCCTTTAAGGTAGACTTTACCTATTTCATAGTTTCCATGATTCAATTAGCCCTTTTTGCATACATAGCACAAAGTATAATCATGATTAACCATTTCAATGGCTAATCGTTTCCAAACATTTCCATACCTCTTAATGATCACGTACAAACGATTATAGTACTATGCTAAAAACGTATATAAGCCATTTTCGCATGGCTATCCAAAGTTTTACATACCAAAGTTCAAACAAACATAATAGCCTATACATGCCGAAATGTTCTCTTAGACCAACTAAGAAGAAGATACCAAAAGTTGCAAGCTGGTGTGATGACTTGATGACGGTCCCGAATACGCAAAAAGTCGAGTCCAAGAAACCTAAAATGGGTGACAAGCAAACACCGAATGAGTATATAACTCAGTAAGTCATAAGCATTACACTACCATCCATTAATAAAATTTTCACAAGAGGAAACAACGAAATGAGGCTAAGTACTCCATCCATACCGAACTATGCCATAGTTTCTTAAACCTTACGATTCAATCTCATTCCAAGTCCTACATTGACATTTCATACGCAATTCAATAGGATAATTGAGGCATTTCCATACATCATTTTATTTTCGTTACAATCATACAACTAAACGAACTTTCACCTATTCCACGATGAACCTTATGTACGTGACTTCAATTATAATCATCACATAGGTCCAAAACTTACCACGCTCAACTCCATTTATAAACATAGCACCTATTAGCCATGAACTCAAGGTACTTACCCTTTCCGCTGTTCGAAATCGACTCGGTAAGGTCGCACCCTTAATATAAATAATTGATAGAAAATATATATTTATATATATATATATATTTATATAGTGGGTTCGCACACATAGTGCTTAAAAATCAACCACGCACACTTAGTGCCATGTACTTTAAACTCGCACACTTAGTGCCATGCATTTCAAGCCCGCACACTTAGTGCCATTCTCTCAACCGTGAACACTTATTGTCCGCACACTTAGTGCCGAAAACCAGCCACTATATACGCTTCACTTCCTTTTTACATTCGACAATTTCATCTCATTAAACACAATTGCATAGGTATTACGATCATTTAAATCAATACCAACTATATGCTTAATGACTTACCTTGTGTTGGGTAAAATAATTCCAAGTCGGGATGACCTTCGATTTCCCCTTGTTGGACGCCTCTCCTTTAGGATCTTGAGCTTAAACAAATAAATTAACTCATTCAACCGCTTTGCTACATATATTGGTATTCACATTTTAATGATTTTATGACATACGGAACGGCATGGTAAAATTTTTATCTTGCTACCTTATGCTCTTAGCTATTCGGCTAATAACCATATGCTATCGCCCTACTATCAATAATCCAATCACACATTCATATATATATATATGGCCGAATGTACAAAGCTTAGACTCATCATCACCTATGCTCTTAATTTGATGGCCGAACATGCATACATATATATATATATATATAATATCAACTATACTATCATCTTTAATTCACCTAAACACAAAAATTTCATCTCATGAACACTTGACTGAATTTTTCCTAATCTAGCATGGCTTCACATATATTTGTAACATCCTATAAATCCACATATATCACATTTCTACATAAATTTTCTTTTACTTTTCCTCTACTTCCATTCACAACATCAAAAGCACCATACACATGTATCATTACAAAGCTTCACACTTAGCATGCAAATGACATCAACACAAATCCACCTTAGCCGAAACTTAACTCATCTTCATGCCTCATTACCACAACATCAAACATCAAACATTAACCAAGAAGACAACACCCATGGCCGAATATCATCCCCATCTCATAGCAAAGATTTAAACCATGGGCTAGGTAGAACTCAAACTAACAACTAAAAACATGCATGAATCTCATGGACAACATCAAACATACCTTAGTCTAGCAACCTCCCATGGCTGATTTTCTCAAGCTCTTCCCCTTCTTCTTAGAACATTCGCCAAGCCAACAAAATGTGAAAGGATGGACACTTTTTTTTTTCTTTTCTTTGTTTTCATCATATTCCTTTTTCATTATTTATTCTTTCTAACATAACCACTAACTAAACATGTTTGCAACATGTTTCCATTCATAGCATGGCCAGCCACTATGCTTAAATTTTGGGTAAATTGACATGCAAACCCAAAGATTTTCACAACATGCATTTATAGGCCACCTTACATTTGCCTAGCACATTTCTAAATTTTCTCACATAAGTCCTATTTGATAAAATTCACTTACAATTAACAAAATCCAAACATGAAATTTTCACACATGCATATGTACATATAATGAGCATCAACTATGACGGTTAATTATTTTTATGACTCGGTTTAGTGGTCCCGAAACCACTTTCCGACTAGGGTCAATTTAGGGCTGTCACATTCAATGGTTAGGTGTTGTGCTTGTGTGTGTGAGGTTTTAAGTTTAAGTCTCATTATTGGTGATTTGAATTAATTTTTGTTTGGACTCTGCCTTGCCTTTTTGACTTAGGAAGTCGCTGATTTTGTAGCCGGGGGGGTTAACTAATTATAGTGTTTTATTGGGATATTTTATTTTATTTTTAGGGGCCATTATGTTTTATTTCATTTCATTTTGTTTCTTAATAATAATCTTGTTCCCTAATTTTCTCCTTCGTCGTTTCTTGCTCCCTACTTTATAACGTTTCTAGCGTTTCTTTCTTTTCAATTTCTCTCCTATTTGGACTAAAATTGTCTCTACTCTACCATCTATCCTTTTGGTATTTCGTTTCTTTCTTGCTTTTGCTTGGTTGTGTTCCTCTATTTGTTACGTCTCAATTGCTACTTTGTTTGTATATTTCACCATTATCGTTGAGATATTGTCTTGTTACGGTTAAGCCTCAAGTTTCATGCATTCAATTTCTTCTGAGTTGCTGCTGCTTGTGTGGGTTTCGGTATTGTTGGACAATGTTTGATTATTATATTTTGCTTTTCTAGTGCGTCTATGGCTAAAGGGTTGTGTTAATGTTAGAGATGTAACACTCCATACCCGACCTAGAAGTTAAGACCAAGTTTGAAGGTTACATCAAACTATTTTAGAACCTAATCTTTAATTAGTTGAAATTCAAGCGTCAAAAAACTTATAATTACTTTAAATCAAACATAAAATCCAAATTCTGAAACGTAATTCAAAATAAACATACACTAGCATAATTTTATAAAAAGAACGACAAAATAACTAAAAAGAAATGACCAAGCTCCCGTAACGCCGACCCGCCTAAGTCTAAGGGTTACCTGTAATCCAAACAAAAGAACTAATGAGTTTACAACTTAGTGTGTAACTTACATTCTCAATTACAGAGTAAAAGAATAGATTTGATTTTAGTTCATCTTTAGTCAATCAATTCTCATAATGAGATATAGCAACAGACACAGAATATCTCACATACAGAAGTAGATTCCTACCCATATTCGCTACACGCCATCTCTGTCCATCCTACCACATCAGATAGGACATTAAGTACCCTTCCATCCTTACACACCATATAGTGATGGTATGTCACATTTCAGAATAATTGCAGCCTAGGTGCCTGATTATAATGCAATAATTCGCCAGAATTAGAAATGTATGTGGCTTAGCCATCGAATTTGGTAGATTATTAAACTGCCACACTTCCTTCTTCTTACAGTCCCAATCTTAATGCATATGAAAAATTAACAGATATCAGATGTAAATATAAAATAATACATTTTCAGACCATGATCATGTAATGCAATTGCACTGATTTACTAGATCTCATAACAAATGTATATATCAGAATAACAGATTACACAGTAACAGATTGTCAGACAACAATTTCAATGTCTAATTCAAATCATATGGACCCTACCGTTGGTGATGTGAATTCGGTTATGAGTTGATCACAATTTAATGTACTGATTGTCTAAATAGGTACTTGAACGAAAATTAAGTGAAATAGAAAGAAAAGATAAAAAAAATGATAGATTTTAGATATAGCTCTCGAATTATAAATGAACCAGAAATGAACTGAAGTTATATAACAACTTGACCCGTGTTCTATAAGGTTGGTTTAGAATCAAAAAGTTTGGAATATATGGATAAGGATGATCGCCACACTTTGGGATGGTGAACAAAGTGATAAGATCAGTTTGAACGCCACAAGAATAGGATTCTTGATAAGTTCGATAAGTTGTGGAAGAACAAAGGGATTAACTTAAATGTATATTATATCAAAATGATCTAACCTTACAATGTTCAAAACTAAACTATTTATAGACTCCTAATATGTCCACTCAAATTTGGCATCTAGGTGTTCACATTAGACATTAAGCTGTTCACACACAAAGCATTAAAATGGGTTCTTTCACTTGGCAAATTCATGCACCAGCTGAATGGTTACTCCCCCCTCTTAGGTATGTTCATGCTCTTTCTTTAATGCCTTCCATGCGTTTCTTCCATTTAAGTATGTTTGAATCATGTCATTGCTTCATCCTTAAGCTATTCATGCATACTTAAGCCTTCATAAAAAATAATGAATTCTGCATTAATTCGGTTGATCAATTCCATGTAAATTCATCACATTAAATAAGCCCTTCATGCACTTCAATAAATGGTGGAATAATCATGCACGGGAAAAAGGAATGGTTTGTTTCTAGAAGCTTGCTAGTTCATCCACGAATTCCCCCAAGCATCATCTTCAAATGTCCATTGCTATCCCAACATGTATCAGCCCATTAAGGTGGCCGAATAGACACATTTTCCCCTAAAATTGAATAGCCACAATGTGTGAAAGCTCTAGATCCTCTTGAAAAAAACGAGCAGCCTTCTTGGAGTTTAAAATGGATGACCATTGGTCTTTCCTAGGACATATTAACACATGCATTAGGACACATTAAATGCAACAATGAAGTTGCAGTAAACTTGGACAGAATTTAAACAATCCTTTAGGACAAATTAAACATAGTTAAGACACACAATAAACATCTAATAAAATGAACATATTTAAAACAAGTAATAACAAAACATGATTAAACACACACATTAAATTGGTAATACCAAAAGTCATAAAGTCATTAAAAATGCTATAGAAAATAAATGGACATTTGTTATTGACCTTTTTAACCATCATAGACCACACGCAAAATGTTGCATGAATAATTTCATCTTGCATTTTGGCCCTTTAAGCTTGGCCCAAACTCTCAATCTTTTAATCGAATCACATGACGTGACCGATATCATGTCAGTAAGCCTACATTTGATCCAAGTGACAATTACGACCCTATGGGAAATTTTTTATTTTTGACCCACATGCCCAAGTGGATTCACACGACCTTAGTGGCTGGCCCATGTGGTTCAAAGGGCCTAGTACATGGTTGTGTGGCTCAAAATAGTGAGTTACGCGGTCTAGAAAATGGCTAAGCACACGCTCGTATGACTCACAAACCCTCACACATCCTAGACACACTCGTGTCCTTGGCCTATGTGTCCCTAAATCCAAAACAATGAGTTACGCGACCTAAACACATGCCTATATGCCTCCAATTTGAAAACCTTAAGTAATATGGCCCGCCACACAGTCGTGTGGCATCGAGAGCTATGTTTTTCGGTGTTCGCAATTCACAGAAAATTGGGTTTTTGTTACACACTTGACACGGTTTTGACGTATAAGAAGCCGGGGTGAATCCAAGGCTTAAAAAAGACAATCCAATGACCAATTACACAATTGTTCTCAAAAAAATCACTAGAAATAACAATCAAACCAAATTTTTGTCGAAAAGCTTTGACACAACACCAACCCGTACACGTAAAAGTGAAAAATAGAATTAGAGTGTTGGAGGAGTATCTCTAGTAAGATCTTCACCTAAAAATGAAGTCAATCGCACACTTAAACAAAGAATCTGAGCAAAATAAGTAGAAAACCCATTTTTACAAAACAAAAGATAACAAATGAAAAACTCGCTAAAATAAAAGAAAATAACGACAAAACATACACAATAACCTTCCAATCGACACAACGAGCAATGTAGAACATTTAATTCTGCCCAGTAACAATTTACAAAAGTCAACAAAAAGAAAAGAAAGAGAATGGATAAACAGTAAGAAAATGAGAAGAAAGGAATGTTTTTTTTAAAAGAAACTATTTAATTAATGAAAACTATAACTAAAATTTTCCTGAGTAGCATAAAAATAATTCCTTATTGCTAACGTAAAGACTTAAGCACAAGACTCGATAATACATAAAACCTAATCATTGAACTAGTAGGCTCATTCTTAGTATAAATTAACATAGAAATAAACTTAAGTCAAACATTCAAGGATAGCAGTTGAACCAAAAGAATAATAAAATTTTCTAAAAGCGAGACTTGAACCCTTAACCTCAATCACACAATAGAACACTTAACCACCAAAGTAGATGCTTAATTATAGACAAAAACTAACAACAATAGTTCAAAATTTGGGGCATTACAACTCTCTCCTCTAAAAGAAATTTTGGTCTCGAAATTTACCTAACTCAAACATGTGAGGGTATTTTTGACAAATCGAATCCTCAGCATTACTATATTTAGGTGATTGTTTCTACCCTAATTAGGTCAAATAGGAGCCACTATGCTAAATAAAACATGTTGTGAAAACGAAGACACCATTCGTAATAATTTGTTTTCCCTCATGCCGGTGTCGCGACACCTCAGGACCAGGCTCGCAACAATGAACTTCTCAAGGTACTTATTTAGCTTTGAAATGTGGTGTTGCAACATTGCATGCTGATGTCGCGACACAAGAGTAGTCATTGGTGTTCGTTGGCCTAAAAATGGTGTCCTGCACACTAATTTGAATTGCCAGTCCTACCCTAGGTCCGTATTTTCCCAATGGGTCATTACATCACCAAAATACGTGTAAAAACCATTATTTTACTAAAACTAAACCTAACTTACTAGAAATGGAAAACATAACAAAATAACATAAAATGACTCTATAACGACTCAAAATTCAATGGTGTCAAAAAATGTGGTTTTAGGACCTCATTTCCGTAAAATATGTTTATAAATATTAAATATTAATATTTACGAGGTTAGTATAGTAATATAATAAATTTTGGTCTAATGATTTTGTTTAATTAACAGTTAACTAAGATACAATTATAATGAACATAAAGTTAGTGGTATCAAAAAATGTGGTTTTAGAGCCCTATTTCCGTAAACTGAACTCATAAATATTTGTATTAAATATTTATGGAGTTATATTATGAGCGAATTGAATTTTGGATAGGTAATTTTATCAAATTAGTGATTAATTAAAGTATAGGGACTAAATCATAAACCTAGTAAAAGTTCAATTGTTAGAGAATTATTAATTAGAAACAAGAAGCAAAGATTAATAAGGCAGTTATACCTTTCTATGTCATAAGTAGACGGTTAGGTAGTGTAAATTATTTTAATAATGTTAAAAATTGAATAATCTTTTCATTCTTGCATGCCGGAATTGAAGAAGAAGAACAAGGAAGTTTAGGACTTATTCTAAAGTTTGAACCTTTAATTGGTTAGTTTAATTTAGTCATTTTCTTATAATTTATATGCTTATGAAATTACGGGAGCTTAATCTAGTTGATCCATGTGTTGTTTTTCAAAACAGTTAAAATTTTGGATAGATTTCATTGATGATTTATTGAAGTTTTAGGTACTAAATTGATAGATTTTAAGCTTAGAGTTGAAAAATGACTAAATTGTGAAGTAAAATTATTATTTTGTTCAATAGGGACTAAAATGCACAAAGTTTGAAAGTTGTGGTCTAAATATAGGAAGTCCAAATTGGGCTATAGTGAAATTAACATGAAGATTTGAGTTCGAAATTGAAAGTTAGGTTGGTCTTGATTTTAGGGACTAAATTGAATAAAATGTAAAAATTTGTGTAAATTTTCAATTGAGTGTGGACTTGATTGTGTATTGATGAATTGTTGTGTTTATGTAAATCTGTAGCTAACATCAGCCCAGATTCCTCAAAAAGGATAAGAAATGATAAAGTCATCGACGAATAGCTCAGAGTTTACGGTTTGTATTTCTATAACCTGAATTACTTCCTTTGTTGCATTTATGAACTAAGTTTCATGATAGGATCATAAGGTGAGTTATAAATGATAAATTGAGGGAAATTGATTTGATTTGATTGGTTGTTGGTGATAAGGAAATCAAATAGATTTGGAAATATTGTATATAATTATAAATGTGAAATTGAATTCGTATTGAGATGAATTATGTTGTTACTATTATGAATTGATTATTGATTGATAAAATGGTAGTATTGAATTGAAATGGTGATTGATTATGTTTATTAGACTTACAGAGTCAAGAATTTGAAATGAAAATGTGACAACCAGTCGATGTGACTTCAAATGCAATATGAAATTGTTTACATTCTTATGATAGCAAATTTGAATATAATTGAGTTAATGAATATGAAGAAACGGTATAATTTGACATATTAATTTGTGTATGAGCCTTTGATCTTTGATTTATGTTCTTGCATAATTTATGTTATGTTATAATTTTAGTTATAAAAATATTATTGAGTTGATTACTCAACATACGATTTTGTTTATGTGCGCATTGGTTTGTGTTAGGGAATGTACCTAGAGAGGTCTTGAGTTTTTATTATGATACTTTTGAATGACAAAATAATGTTTTAGTGTAAATTATATAAATGATGATATAATTTTGGTAATGGTTTGAATTTTGTGCAAGTCAATTGATACTCTTGATATGTGAATTTGGAAAGTGATATGCCATGGATAGGTAAATTGGAAATTGATATTGGAATGAACTGGAAATGTGAATGACCTATTCTAGGTATGTTTATTGATATATTAAGGCATAAATATTCTATTAGTTGGAAGAATTGAAGTTTACTATAGTTTTGAATTGTTGTATGTTGGTAACTGAATTATATTTGAAATGTATTGGAATGGAGTTTAATCATGTTATGGTTAACGTTACTGGTTATGAATTCATGGATTGTAGTTGTGTTTGCGATGTCATGTTATATGCTTGGATATAGGAGTTAAATAGCAGGTTTGAGATATTACGGTGTTAGGGTGTTATAGACTCGAAAATAAGTTCTTTAAGTGTGGAAAAGACTCTAATTTGCCGTAAGGAATTGTGACAGATCAAACCACTAAATTTAATATGTGAAAATTTATTTAAAAAATGAATATTTTTGTGTTTATACTGGTTTAAGTTAATGTCAATTCACTTAAGATTAAAAACTCTTGTTTTCATTATTTTCACTTTTACAAAGCAAAAACAATTAATGAAAATTTTCTTATTTTTACATATATTCATTTTCATTTTTCAAGTCAATCAAGTGATAAGATTAAAACTCTTATTATATATAGTTACCTTTTACACGAACCAACATTCATTTGTTTTCTAGATACTTTCAATAATTTATGCATGTCAGAAATGCCAACAAAAGAAGACACATTTTAACCACCCTAAATTGATGTTTCAGTTGCTGTTTGAACAAAGAGCGTAACAATTGAATGGAACAAAAAGTTAAAAAATTTATTTCAAGAATTATTAGATGATAAAAATAAATTAAATTCTATTTGAAAAGAAATTCAAACTTACTTCAAAATTTGAGATTCAAATTTTAGCTTGAGTTGGATTTAATATTAATTAATAATTTAAAATGCAAATAAATTTGTAAATTACTAAAATCAAATATTAGAATTCTGAACTTTAATTTACTTAATAGCTCAAGAACCATTGATAATGTTGCGAGTACATATGCATCATTTCTGTTGCTAGTAAAATATGGTACTATATTTTTTATTGATAACTTAAATATGTTGATGGCTGAGTTAAAAAAGCAGTGGAATACAAAACAGGTTCATGGTATGTATGGCGGCGACACATAGCTTGAAGAGAATGGAGCCATGTTGGGATTGACATTTTGGAAGCTTCGTCCAACATGTGATTGAGCATTGACATTTCAACCATGTGTTCTCAATAGCTAGACAGATGTTGAATTCTTGAGACATCTTTATACCAAAGTCAATGAATTTTTTTGGTCTATAAATACTAAGCTACAAAGTGCTAATTAGTGCTCATCAACCCCATTGCACACCTCTGCTATATTTCCAAGCTTAAGGCCCTTATTTTGTGTCACAAGATTTCTTCAGAATGGCATTAACCCACAACTCATTTCAAGTGAAGATTATGGTTGTTTTCTTGGCCATCATGCTTCTCATGTCCTCAGCAGCTGCCAGAAGCCGATCCAGACATTACGGTTTTGACTTTTTTCATCATTCATATTTTTCTTAATTAATTTCAATAGCATCAATCATATTCATAATCGCATTAAACACAACACCAATGAAAATGTGCTTCTAGCTCATAGACTAATTACAGTTCATTAAATAATCTTTACTTGATTTTCATCCTGATGATGTTGAGTTGCAGGTCGGAGACATCCTCGATATGACAATAGCCCATATTACTACAGCCCTTCCCGAGGTCGGAATAAGCCTCCATATTACGATAGCCCTTCCGACACATATGGTAGTACGGAAAGTGGAGGGGGAGGCGATCCATGCTGTAATTAAGAAGCTCTCTAACCTTGAAGAAAAGGAATGAAAGGAACAAGGGCAAAAGTCACTACTTTATAGAAAATTGTTATTTTGTTTTAAATAAAGACAATATATATATATATATATATTGGACTAAGACAATAAATTGCTCAAGACAGCAAAATTTACTTTTAATTTTCTCTGTAATAATGGTACTTCATTTTATGTATGGGTCTTGTGCTAATGTCATTTCTATGAATTGTTTCAGTTATTTCCCAATATTGTTTTCTTATTATATCTTAATTATTTTTCTTTGTTAAAGTAAAACTTTTACTAAAATCCAAAAGTTAGTATGACTAGAACATTGCATAAATTATTGTAAATATCATTTTAAAACTTTATTATAAAATTTCAAAATATAAAGAGAAGGTGAATACAAGCGAAAAGGTAGTTTTATAAGTTTTTTTTTTTGAATGTTTCAATTATTTTTCTAATATTGTTTTGGTTTTATATCTCAATTGATATCTTATATTTTGTGTAACGTATTATAATAATTCAAATTTAACTCTTTAAGTTATTTCTCTTAAAAGTTAGATCATTGCATATATTATTACAAATATTATTTCCAAAACGTTAATCTAATTTTTCAAAATAAAGTGAGATCAAATATTCTGATAATTATAGAATATACAAATGTAAGTCCTAGAGAGATGGGTTCAAATTGGGAATTAAGTTCAGTTTATCGAATGGTTTAAAACTCATTTAAAACTTGTTAATTGTTGAATTATTATATAATCATTATTATTTTTGTTTTATTTTATTTATAATATAATTTGTAATATTTGTGTTTCATTATTTCATATCTAAAAATTAAAGAAAAACATATGCTTCTTGTTCATCAACATATATTTAATCGTTCAAAAAATGTTGACTTATTTTTTCATGAATACATTTGTTCAATTTCCGATTAAATTCATTTAAATTAAATTAACAAACGCGTGTAAACATAATTTTAAAGTTTCTAACATGAATTGACTACGGATAATTTTAAAACAAGCCAACAAATTTAAAAAATCAAATTTGATATGGAATTCCATATATAAGTCTAGAGTTGAATTGAGTGTTTTTTTTATATTTGATTTCAATTAAAATATATATTTTATTTACATTTATTTCCTTACTAAAAAGTAACCCAAATTTTAAATTAAATTATTTATATTTAAATTTAAACTCAAGTTTAAATTGAAATTTTCAATATCAATTAAAAATATGAACTACAAAAAAAATGTAATATACTTAAATTTACCTCACTCTGTAGCTCACTTGATAATAACTAAATTAAATTTATATTTTCACATACTTTGTTTGCATATTTATTCATCACTATAATGAAAGGTGTTGATTCTAAAATTTTAAAAAAGTTAATATTTCATAAACATTTATCGCTTTATAAAGTTTTTTATACAATTCTTATTGTTACTTATAATTTTCAACTCTTAAATTGGATGATGATACATGCTTAAATGCACTCGAACTTATTTTTTTATATGTTATAATAGCAATAATACCAATTAAACTAACACTTAATTGATTTATTTTATTATAAAATTCAATAATAATGATAACAAATGAGGATATGATACCACATACATACTTCTCTATTACAAGTTAAAAATCATAACATATTATATATATTTGTTTTATTCATATCTTAATTTAAATATGTTAATCAAATATTCAATGTCTCCAAGTCTTAATAAAAACAAAAACAAGAACAAAGAACAAGGCAAGGAAAAGGGGTCGATGGCTTGAATTGAATCTGTCTATGTTGTATTGGAAACATTGTCGAAGACATGATTGAGACATGCATTCTCAATAGCTAGACAAATAAGTATAAGAGTGAAGGAGAATAATAGAGTGATTAAAAAGTTTTAGACTTTGATGTACAAGGATCTTCACAATTCTTTCTACCAAAACTCAATTTGTGTTTTTGGTCTATAAAAGGCTACAAACTGCCAAATTAATTATTTCTCATCACCCAATTGCCTTGTTTTCTTTTCCAGATTTAATTAGAATGGTTTTAACCCACTAATGATTTCAGGTGAAGACTAATGATTTCTTTCTTTCTTTCATATTTTGGCTTGCGCCATTCCATGTTCCTGTTTGCTTTTCTTTCTTTTATTTTTATTTTTTATTTTCCCTTTTAGCTTTATTCAACTCTAAGTTTCTTTGTTTTATGTGTAACTAAATTATTTTCTAACTAAAGGTCGATAAAATTTTGGTATTGGAATTAACTCTTTTAGTTGGGTATATGTTCTTTTCTATGTTTCAAGAGATAAATAGGATTACCTCATGGTATTATTTTTTGCATCTTTTCAAGAAGGATCTCTTGGATAATATTGGGAATGATACACAGTTAGTACAATTAATCCGGCGTCAAATTACTTTATTGAAGAACAAGTTGGTGTGGTTCAATTAGGACTATAATTCGGCGATACCATAAGATTAAGTTATCTAATTTAAATGATCTACACGGTTGAGATCATTAATTAGAGTGGAGTTCTTCTAGTTCGCAAGGTTGCAGAAGGATTAAACCATGGAAGCAATTTCCAGGGCTATTTGTTTGATAAGGCTTAATTGTCATGTGTTTTCTGTGGTTAATTTACGATTAAGGAAGGTTCTAGAAGGATTAAACCATGGAAGAAAATTTTGGGGCTATTTGTTTGATAAGGCTTAATTGTTAGGTGGTTCTTGTGGTTAATTTCGATTAAAAAAGAATTGGTGGTTAAGGCGCCCTCAATCATTATAATTAGATTGCAAGTGAGACAGAAGACATCAATAGTTCGTGATCAATTTTGGAACTGACCAAAGTCATTTCTGGGGCGGGAACAATCATCAATTTGGTTTATTTTATTTAATTTAGAAATAAGTTTTTATTTATTGTTTTACCATTCTTTGATTTCTATTTAGTTAAGTTTGTATTACTTTAATCGTCCATTATTTGTTTTAAGCAAGATTGCAAGAGTCGTGGGCATTAAATTGCCCACGAAGTGCCCTAGTTGTGAGAAATTTGAACATTGTTGACCAATCCATGTAGAATCAACCCTAATCCGTTAATTTTGAATTTTATTTAATGTTTTTTTTTTGTATAGGATTTATTTTTGGTGGATTCGGCACCCATCAAATTTCGGCACCCAATAATCTAACTTTTTCTTATGACCAGGTCAAATCCAAGAGAACCACTAGAGTTTGACCCCAGAATTGAGAAAACTTCTTGAGCATTAGAGAAACAATAAGACATAGTAAACTACCACACGGGTCTGAAGTAGTGGATAATGAAACCAGAAAAGTACAACAGTGTCAGAGGTCATCGATGAACTACCTTATGATACAACAGTCGACGAAGATCCACCTCGTAAATTGAAAATCATGGCTAATCGTACTAGTAGGCAAATTGTTGTGGCACCGAATGAACAACAATTATTATGTATCAGTTACCCGACTGTAGATGCACCATTTAAACTTAAATTGATCTTGATACACTTATTGCCCACTTTGCATAGCATGTAGGATGAAAATTTGCACAAGCATTTGAAAGGAATTCCACATGGTTTGTTTGGGTATGACACCATTTGGAGTTACCAACTTCGAGCTTTGCTTTTTTCTTTAGCTGAGTCTGCTAGAAAGTGACAATTTTATTTGCCTCCTGGTTCAATTAACGAATGGGTTGACATATCTTATTTATTCCTTGACAGGTTCTTTTTGGCATCCCGAGCAATTGAGTTGAGAAGGGAAATTTGTGATGTTTGACAAAGGGATTCAGAGTCGCTTTATGATAATTGGGAGCATTTTAAAAAGTTGTGCATGAGCTACCCACAACACGACATTTGTGACAGCCCAAAATTGACCCTAGTCGGAATGTGGTTTCGGGACCACAAAACCGAGGCATAAAAATAATTTAATGTTCATTTTGATGCTTATGATATGTGTTAATTCGTGTGTGACATTTTTGATGTTTGATTTAGAGTTATAAATGTGAATTTCACTAGAAAGGACCTAGTAGAAAACTTTGAAAGTATGATGGGGAAATGTGTGATGACTAATTAAAGCATGCATGCAAAACAATGGCCTTGCATGTCAAATATCCTCTTTTATAAGAGGTGGCGGCCATGACAAGGAGGATGGGCAAAACATGTCATAGACATGTTTTGTTGGTGCATTAGGAGAAACATTAAACTAAGGGGTATGGGTAATAAAAAATGAAAAAAAATTGTGTGTGAAGGCTTCTCCTCCCTATTGCCGTGTATTGAAGAAAAGAAAAGAAAAAATTGTTCATCCATTTCATTCTCTCTTGACCGAAAATACTAAAGAGGAAGGAAGGAATTTTGCTTCATGTTTGGTTTGGAAGGGATTAGGAAGAGATTTGGCTATACTTGCATCAAGATTAAGGTATGTTTGAGGTTGTGCCATGAGATTCATGCATGTTTTAGTTGCTAGCTTGATGTTCTTATTAGCCCATGGTTCAAATCTTTGCTATGTCATGGGAATGATATTCGCCAAAGTGGATGTGGTGTTAATGCCATTGCATGCTAAATATCAAGCTTGATAATGATACATGCGATGGGGATTGAGGACTCTTAGATTTTCTTTTAGCATTTTTGAATGAGATGCTAAGTTCTTTGTTAACCATGACCAAATTGAAACGGTATGGTG
This sequence comes from Gossypium arboreum, assembly GCF_025698485.1. NCBI lineage: Eukaryota > Viridiplantae > Streptophyta > Magnoliopsida > Malvales > Malvaceae > Gossypium > Gossypium arboreum. The sequence goes on along the minus strand of NC_069074.1, from coordinate 63,865,187 downwards.
TTGTGGTGTATTCGGCCATGGTATATCCATAAGTATGTTTCATGCATGTTGCATGGTAGGTAAGATTTGAGCTTTGGATATGTGTTATATTTGGATATAAGCAACTTGAGATTCGGCCCTTGCACCTACATGAATATATGTTTGCACATGATGTATTGGTATGACATATATACTATTTCAAGGTGTATATTTGCTTGTGATGATGTTTCGGTTATGAAATGAGAGATGTGTATTGAGCTACAATATGTAATGCGTTAGTTAGTAAAATGTATGCTGTTTTATTTTTGTGTGGTATTAAGTGTATAATTGGCCTCAACATGGACATGCATATTCGGCCACATGAGGGGAGTTGGTGTGCATGCATTCGGTTAGAGGCAAGCATATTGATGCCTATTCTTGGCTTGGAAAATTCGGCTAAGGAGAGTACTAACTAATGTGTTGAATTCGATTCGTGATTTCGTGCACATGTGACTCTAATGTCTAATGTATATAAGGGCTAAGTACCTTGAACTTCACTTTGATGTTTGAATGAATTGTATTGAATTGCTTGTTATGATTAAAAATGTGCATGACCGTTGTGTATTTGAGCTAAAGGATGGCCATATGACCATTTAAACTCCTTGTCATATTCGCCATAAGCTATCATAATGAGATTTTAATAAGTTAAATTTGTGTGAATTAGCTCAAGAGCTTAGAGGACCACAGTTGGATAAGGAAAGGAAAAAGTGATCGAATAGTCAGTCGAAATCGCTCGACAACATCCGAGGTAAGTCTTGAGTAATGACCCTACTTGAATTATATTGAAATCATGCTCCTTGTGTGTGGCTATTGAGCCGAAATTGTAAAGGTTTGATAAATATTTTATGTTTGAGCCTTAGTAACTGAAAATGAAATATGGATGTGTCGTGATTATTAATATATGTGTACATGAGCATTTGAATGATACCCGGTTAAATCCAAGGCATTTATGCTAGTGATTATATCCGGCTAAGACCAAAGGCATTCGTATGAAGTTGTTATATCCGGTTAAGACCAAGGCAATTGTGCAAGTTACTAAATCCGGTTAAGACCAAGGCAATTGTGCTTGTGGTTATATCCGGTTAAATCCAAGGTACGTGACTCGAAATGAGCAATCTTGCTGTAAAATTTCAGTTTATACACTTGTGAAAATTCCAGCAATGAGGTATGTTCGTATGTGCTTGAATTAGTTGAGTCCTTACAAGTAAGTATTCGCCAGTTGATAAACGAGCTACCGCCTTTGGCTAAGTTGTTCTTTTGTGTATGAACATAAGGGTCGGTAATGTGAAGTAAGTATCATTATGAGAATGTGTATTAATAAAGCGATTCATTTAGTTATGTAAATGTAATACTTTAGTCAAAGCTGATTTCATTACTTGAGACTTACTAAGCATTAAAATGCTTACCCCGTTGCTTTGGCTCTTTGTTTTATAGATTTTGCTCGTTAGCTATCGGATTCGGGATCATCGAAGTCGAAGTCATCCACACTATCAAAGCCCCCATTTTGGTACAATTTTGGTTGAACTTTGAAATGGCATGTATAGGACTACCCTTTTGTTGTAGGTCATGTACCTTTCGGTTTTGTGTAAACTTGGATAGCCATGCGAAAATGGCTTATATAATGTTTTAGCATAGTACTATAATCGTTTGTATGTTGATCATTATGAGGTATGGAATGGTTTTGAAACGATTAGCCATTGGAATGGTTAATCATGATCACACTTTGTGCTATGTATGCAAAAAGGGCCAATTGAATCATGGAAATCATGAAATAGGTAAAGCCTACCTTAAAGGCAGATGCTGACAGCAGCAGTGATGTGGATGTGAAAAATCACTAAAAATAGTAGGAATGGTATTAAATAGTGAATAAATTATGAAAATGAACCTTGATGAATCTACTTTCATATGGAAGAAACGAAATGGTCATATTAGTTATATGTTAAGAGATATTTAAGTTCTCGTGAAACAGGGCCAGAACGGTTTCTGGATCCCCTGTTCTGACTTTGAAAATTCATTGTAAATGAACCAGAGATAATTAGGAGTCATGCAATATATGTATAGATTCCTCTCTGAGTCTAGTTTCTATAGAAACAAACTGTATCAGTATTGAAGCCCTGTACAGGGAGATATCCAATTCGTAATGCTTGAAGGTCAGAGTAGTCGAATCCTGGATTAGGGGAGACTTTAACTAATAAACTGTACTAATTGGCCCAGCCAAAAATTCTAGAAAACAATATGTTGATGGAATTATGAGTTTAGTTTCAGGGAAAAATTACGAAACTGATTTTTGAGCTTTAAAACTCAAGATATGATTTTTAAGGCGACAGTGACGCAGTAACCAGCTAGTCTGGAAAATTTTTTTTTATGGACTGTGAAAACAATTAAGTTAAGTCTGTGTGCACCTTGTGTTCGATTCCGATAACGGACTCGGGTACGGGGTGTTACAATTTTATTGGTATCAGAGCTACAGTTTAGTCGATTCTAGGACTACCGTAATACGTTTGGGTCTAGCTGTACATGCCATTTTGTGATAAATTGATAGTCTGGTGATTTCTGGCATTTGAATTTGTGTTTATTTATAGTAATGGATCCCGATCCGAACCGAGCAATAGCTGATGATGTGGAGAGTGTGGCGCCTGCTCCCGCACAAGGGACAGCGCCGGCGGACTCTCAACCTGTCGCTAGCAATCCGAATGATGAGGCTAGGCAAGCTTTCTATAGCGTGATGAATGATTGGTTCAACCAATACATTCGAACTAACACGGCTGTTCCACAACCTCCATTCCCGACTAATACGACCCCCGCACCTACAATGCCTCCGGTAACTAACCAAATAAGGTCCAATAAGCCCCCAGTTGACAAAATCCGAAAACATGGGGCTACTGAATTTAAAGCTACGGATAGCGACGATGCCGAGCAAGCTGAATTTTGGTTGGACAACACTATCCGGGTACTCGATGAGCTATCTTGTACACCCGATGAATGCCTAAAGTGTACTATCTCCTTGCTACGTGATTACGCCTACTATTGGTGGTGTACTCGACTTCACAGTGCCCGAGAGCAAGTAACTTGGGAGTTTTCCAAACCGAGTTTCGGAAAAAGTATATCGATTAGAGATTTATGGATCAAAACGGAAGGAATTTCTTGAACTTAAACAAGGTTCCATGTCGCTACCGACTACGAACAAAAATTTGTGAGGCTTAGCCAGACGCTGAGAATGCATTTCTTCGAAGTCGTGATGTGTAAACGCTCAAGATGGACTGAATGATGATATAAAGCTGTATGTTGGCATTTTGGAAATCCGAGAGTTTGTGGCTCTTGTCGAGCGAGCATGCAAAGCTGAGGAGCTCAGTATGGAGAAAAGAAAAGCTGAAGTGGGAGCAAGGGAGTTTCGTAAGAGGTCTTCGGGGAAGCCCTTCCCACAGTCATCAAAGAAATTCAGAGATGGCTTAGGCCGGTCTAGAGACACTTCGGGCTTTTCTAGACGAGATCGCGATCGACCCCCTGTGACCACACGAGTCACTTCGATCGCCAGTGGTGGAAATGATCGTCGAGAGAGAGCGGAGTGCCAGTATTGTGGCAAATGGCATTCCGAAAGTTGTAGATTCCGTGAATCGCCTCTGTTACAAGTGCGGAGCAGATTGACCACTTCATTAAAGATTGCCCAAGGTTGTCTCGAACAGAATATAAATCGAGTGGGAAACCGGTGCTACCACCGCCGAGGTAGACCATCCGAAATACGGCAATGCTAGTGGTGGTCGAGAGGATCTAGAGATGCTACGACCAGATCCGAGGCTCGCACTCTGCTAGGGCTTATGCCATACGCCAGCACGTAAGGATGCTTCCTCGCCGATGTTATTACCGGTACTTTCACTCTCTTTGGTACTAATGTGATTGCTTTAATTGACCCCGGTTCTACTCACTCTTATATATGCGAAACCTTAGCATCCAGAAGAATTTACCTATTGAGTCTCTCGAGTTCGTAATTGGTGTCAAATCCTTGGGTCGTTACGTCTGGTCGACAAAGTGTGTAAGAAATGTCCCTAGTAATTCGAGGTTCTGTTTTCCGGCGGACTTGATGCTTTTGCCGCTTCGATGAATTTGATGTTATTCTTGGGTTGGATTGGTTGACCGTGCATGATGCGGTTGTGAATTGCAAAAGCAAGACTATTGATTTGAGGTGCGCAAATAACGAGATGATCCGAGTTGAATCTACGGACTTAAAGGGTTGCCGGTATAATATCATCAATGTTGGCCCGTATATGTAAGAAAGGGTGCGAAGCATACCTTACATATGTACTTGATGATAAGGAGTTAGAAATAAAACCCGAATCAGGCTTGTGGTTTGTGAATACCGGATGTTTTTCCCAAGAATTACCGGGTTTGCCACTGTTCGGAGATAGAGTTTGGTATTGAGCTTGTACCGTGACCACACCGATTTCGATAGCTCGTGTCGTATGGCACCAACGGAATTAAAGGAGTTGAAAGCTCGGTTGCAAGAGTTGGTGGATAGAGGTTTTGCTCGCCTGAAGTTTTTCACCTTGGGGTGCACCGGTGTTGTTTGTGAAAAGAAGGACGGAACCATGAGGTTGTGCATCGACTATCGTCGACTTAATAAAGTGACAATAAAGAACAAATATCCGTTATCAGCGTATTGATGATTTGTTCGATCAACTGAAGGAGCCTCGGTGTTCTCAAAAATAGATTTGAGATCGGGCTATTATCGATTCATGAATCCGAGATTCGGATATACCCAAAACCGCCTTGAACGAGATATGGTCACTACGAGTTCTTAGTGATGCCGTTTGGGCTCACTAATGCCCTGCGGTATTTATGGATTTGATGAATAGGATCTTGGACCGTATTTGGATCGGTTCGTAGTTGTGTTCATTGACGACATCTTGGTCTATTCAAGAGATGAGACCAACATGCGAGCACCCGAGATTAGTGTTGCAAATTTTACGGGATAAGCGCTTATATGCTAAGTTCAGCAAGTGTGAGTTCGGTTAAGAAAGGTTAGCTTCTTGGGTCATGTGGTATCTCGCATCGGTATTCGAGTCGACCGAGCAAAATTTCAGCCATACTTAACTGAAGCCTCCGAGAAACATTACCGAGGTTCGGAGCTTTTGGGACTTGCTTACACTACCGACGGTTTGTAAAAGGATTCTCGATGATAGCCACACCCATGACGAAACCGCTTCAAAAGATGTCAAGTTCGAATGGACGGAAAAGTGTCGAAAAGTTTCGATCAATTGAAAACTCATTTGACTAAGCTCCAGTTTAGTGCAAAATTTAATCGGCAAAGAGTTTGTCATCTATAGTGACGCATCCCTACTTGGGTTAGGTTGCGTATTGATGCAAGAAGGTCGAGTTGTGGCCTATGCGTCGAGACAATTAAAGCCACATGAGAAAATTATCCGACCCATGATCTCGAATTGGTCGCCATCGTATTCGCCTTTAAAGATATGGCGACATTACTTATTTGGTGAGAAGTGTCATGTATTCGGATCACAAAAGTCTCAAATATTTGATGACTCAAAGAGACTTAAATCTGCGACAGAGACGTTGGCTCGAGTTGTTAAAAGATTATGAGCTTTGATTATCACCCGGGAAAGGCTAATGTGGTTACGGATGCCTTAAGCCGGAAATCACTGTTTGCTTTACAAGCGATGAATGTACACTTGTCCATTCTGCCCGACAATGTGTTAGTAGCCGAATTAAAGGCCAAACCATTATTGACTCATCAAATTCGTGAAGCTCAGAAAGTTGACGATGAGTTGGTTGCAAACGGGCTGAGTGTGTTCGAACAAGGAATCGGAGTTTCAAATTGATGATGACGATTGTTTGAGGTTCGAAGTCGTCTGTGTGTTCCAAAGAATTGAACTTATTTCGATAATTCAACGAAGCCCATTGTAGCCGAATGGCAATCCACCCGTGAGTACGAAGATGTACAACGATTTGAAACGTTGGTTTTGGTGGCATGGTATGAAACGAGACATCTCCGACTTTGTTTGAGATGTTTAATATGTCAACAAGTGAAAGCGGAACATCAAGTGCCTTCGAGATTACTTCAAATTATAACAATACCCGAGTGGAAATGGGATCGAGTCACAATGGACTTTGTGTCCGGACCGCCATTGTCGTGAGCAAGAAGGATGCGATTTGGGTTGTTGTTGATAGACCGACTAAGTCGGCTCACTTTATCCCCGCGTCGGATTTTCATTGGATAAACTAGCTGAATTGTACGTTTCTCGATTGTGAGATTACACGGGTACCGATTTACATTGTGTCGGATAGAGATCCAAGATTCACCTCGCGATTTTGGAAGAAATTGCAAGAAGCTTTGGGTACCAAGTTGCATTTCAAGACCGCCTTTCATCCCCAAATCGATGGTCAATCCGAGCGGATATTTCGATACTTGAGGATATGTTGAGATGTTGCATCCTCGAGTTCGATGGTTCATGGAAGCAGTACTTACCTTTGATTGAATTTGCTTACAACAATAGTTTTCAATCAAGTATTAAGATGGCACCTTACGAGGCTTTGTACGGTCGTAAATGTCGTACACCATTGTTTTGGACCGAGCTCAATGAAAGTAAAATTTTCGGAGTTGATTTGATTAAAGATGCTGAACAGAAAGTAAAGGTAATCCGTGAAAGTCTGAAGGCGGCCACAGATCGTCATAAATCGTACGCGGATTTGAAGCGAAAAGACATTGAGTATCAGGTGGGAGATAAAGTGTTTCTTAAAGTTTTGCCTTGGAAAAAGATACTCAGATTTGGCCGTAAAGGCAAATTGAGTCTGAGGTTCATCGGGCCATATGAAGTCTCCGAACGAGTCGGTCCAGTTGCATATCATTTGATTTTGCCCCCTGAACTTGAAAAGATTCACGACGTCTTTCATGTTTCGATGCTTCGACGCTATAGATCTGATCCGTCGCACGTAATTAGTCCATCAGAGGTTGAAATTCAAGCCGATATGAGTTATGAAGAAGAACCGATTCGTATCCTAGCTCGTGAAGTGAAGGAGTTGCGAAACAAAAGGTTCATTAGTAAAAGTGTTATGGCTCAAACACGGGATGGAAGAAGCTACTTGGGAACCCGAGAACTCTATGAAAGAGCGTTACCCAAACCTATTTACCGGTAAGATTTTCGGGGACGAAAATTTCTTAAGTGGGGGAGAGTTGTGACAGCCCAAAATTGACCCTAGTCGGAATGTGGTTTCGGGACCACAAAACCGAGGCATAAAAATAATTTAATGTTCATTTTGATGCTTATGATTTGTGTTAATTCGTGTGTGACATTTTGATGTTTGATTTAGAGTTATAAATGTGAATTTCACTAGAAAGGACCTAGTAGAAAACTTTGAAAGTATGATGGGGAAATGTGTGATGACTAATTAAAGCATGCATGCAAAACAATGGCCTTGCATGTCAAATATCCCTCTTTTATAAGAGGTGGCCGCCATGACAAGGGAGGATGGGCAAAACATGTCATAGACATGTTTTGTTGGTGCATTAGGAGAAACATTAAACTAAGGGTATGGGTAATAAAAAATGAAAAAAATTGTGTGTGAAGGCTTCTCCCTCCCAATTGCCGTGTATTGAAGAAAAGAAAAGAAAAAATTGTTCATCCATTTCATTCTCTCTTGACCGGAAATACTAAAGAGGAAGGAAGGAATTTTTGCTTCATGTTTGGTTTGGAAGAGGATTAGGAAGAGATTTGGCTATACTTGCATCAAGATTAAGGTATGTTTGAGGTTGTGCCATGAGATTCATGCATGTTTTAGTTGCTAGCTTGATGTTCTTATTAGCCCATGGTTCAAATCTTTGCTATGTCATGGGAATGATATTCGCCAAAGTGGATGTGGTGTTAATGCCATTGCATGCTAAATATCAAGCTTGATAATGATACATGCGATGGGGATTGAGGACTCTTAGATTTTCTTTTAGCATTTTGAATGAGATGCTAAGTTCTTTGTTAACCATGACCAAATTGAAACGGTATGGTGTTGTGGTGTATTCGCCATGGTATATCCATAAGTATGTTTCATGCATGTTGCATGGTAGGTAAGATTTGAGCTTTGGATATGTGTTATATTTGGATATAAGCAACTTGAGATTCGCCCTTGCACCTACATGAATATATGTTTGCACATGATGTATTGGTATGACATATATACTATTTCAAGGTGTATATTTGCTTGTGATGATGTTTCGTTATGAAGTAAATGAGAGATGTGTATTGAGCTACAATATGTAATGCGTTAGTTAGTAAAATGTATGCTGTTTTTTTTGTGTGGTATTATGTATAATTGGCCTCAACATGGACATGCATATTCAGCCACATGAGGGAGTTGGTGTGCATGCATTCGGTTAGAGGCAAGCATATTGATGCCTATTCTTGGCTTGGAAAATTCGCCAAGGAGAGTACTAACTAATGTGTTGAATTCGATTCGTGATTTCGTGCACATGTGACTATAATGTCTAATGTATATAAGGGCTAAGTACCTTGAGCTTCACTTTGATGTTTGAATGAATTGTATTGAATTGCTTGTTGTGATTAAAATGTGCATGACCATTGTGTATTTGAGCTAAAGGATGGCCATATGACCATTTAAACTCCTTGTCATATTCGCCATAAGCTATCATAATGAGATTTTAATAAGTTAAATTTGTGTGAATTAGCTCAAGAGCTTAGAGGACCACAGTTGGATAAGGAAAGGAAAAAGTGATCGAATAGTCAGTCGAAATCGCTCGACAACATCCGAGGTAAGTCTTGAGTAATGACCCTACTTGAATTATATTGAAATCATGCTCCTTGTGTGTGGCTATTGAGCCGAAATTGTAAAGGTTTGATAAATATTTTATGTTTGAGCCTTAGTAACGAAAATGAAATATGGATGTGTCGTGATTATTGATATATGTGTACATGAGCATTTGAATGATACCGGGTTAAATCTCAAGGCATTTATGCTAGTGATTATATTCGGGCTAAGACCAAGGCATTCGTGCGAAGTTGTTATATCCGGTTAAGACCAAGGCAATTGTGCAAGTTACTAAATCCGGGTTAAGACCAAGGCAATTGTGCTTGTGGTTATATCCGATTAAATCCAAGGTACGTGACTCGAAATGAGCAATCTTGCTGTAAAATTTCAGTTTATACACTTGTGAAAATTCCAGCAATGAGGTATGTTCGTATGTGCTTGAATTAGTTGAGTCCTTACAAGTAAGTATTCACTCGGTTGATAAACGAGCTACCGGCCTTTGGCTAAGTTGTTCTTTTGTGTATGAACATAAGGGTCGGTAATGTGAAGTAAGTATCATTATGAGAATGTGTATTAATAAAGCGATTCATTTAGTTATGTAAATGTAATACTTTAGTCAAAGCTGATTTCATTACTTGAGACTTACTAAGCATTAAAATGCTTACCCGCTGCTTTGGCTCTTTGTTTTATAGATTTTGCTCGTTAGCTATCGGATTCGGGATCATCGAAGTCGAAGTCATCCACACTATCAAAGCCCCATTTTGGTACAATTTTGGTTGAACTTTGAAATGGCATGTATAGGACTACCCTTTTGTTGTAGGTCATGTACCTTTCGTTTTGTGTAAACTTGGATAGCCATGCGAAAATGGCTTATATACGTTTTTAGCATAGTACTATAATCGTTTGTATGTTGATCATTATGAGGTATGGAATGGTTTTGAAACGATTAGCCATTGGAATGGTTAATCATGATCACACTTTGTGCTATGTATGCAAAAAGGGCCAATTGAATCATGGAAATCATGAAATAGGTAAAGCCTACCTTAAAGGCAGATGCTGACAGCAGCAGTGATGTGGATGTGAAAAATCACTAAAAATAGTAGTAATAGTATTAAATAGTGAATAAATTATGCAAATGAACCTTGATGAATATCCTTTCATATGGAAGAAACAAAACGGTCATATGAGTTATATGTTAAGAGATATTTAAGTTCTCGTGAAACAGGGCCAGAACGGTTTCTGGATCCCCTGTTCCGACTTTGAAAATTCATTGTAAATTAACCAGAGATAATTAGGAGTCATGCCATATATGTATAGATTCCTCTCTTAGTCTAGTTTCTATAGAAACAAACGGCATCAGTATTGAAGCCCTGTACAGGGAGATATCCAATTCGTAATACGTGAAGGTCAGAGTAGTTGAACCCTGGATTAGGGGAGACTTTAACTAATAAACTGTACTAATTGGCCCGACCAAAAATTCTAAAAAAAAATATTTTGATGGACTTATGAGTCTAGTTTCAGGGAAAAATTACGAAACTGATTTTCGAGCTTTAAAACTCAAGATATGATTTTTAAGGCGACAGTGATGCAGTAACCAGCTAGTCTGGAAAATTTTTTTTTATGGACTGTGAAAACAATTAAGTTAAGTCTGTGTGCACCTTGTGTTCGATTCCGGTAACGGACTCGGGTACGGGGTGTTACAACATTACTGAGGAATCACAACACTGGATGGAGGGATCACCCTAATTTGACCTACAGAACGAAACCCCATTACAATCAATCATACCAACCAAGGCCTTCCCCCTTGACAATCCCAAACTTCAAGTTTATTTCTAGAAGACATTGTTAGTAAACTTGCTACTGAAACTTTTCAATTTTGGTAGGACATGAAGGAAAAACATCAAAATTTGGAGAAACAAGCTTTTCATAACAATTGGTAGATTGGAATCCCAAGGCAATTTTCCATCTCCAATAGAACCAAACCCGAGTTAGAATGCGAGCGCAATGACTTTACGAAGTGAGAAAATCTTGGAATCAATTCTTCGCAAGATTCATGGGCACGACTCTAGTCAAAAAAGAAAAAAGACAACTCGATAAGCAAGATAAATTCTAGACCCCCAAAATCAATCACAATATCTATAATACCCTATACCTGACTAGATCGATAGGTTCGGTTACAAGATGTTGCGCCAACTCTAAAAACAAACAATAAACAATTTACAACAAAAATTGTATGACTAATCTGACTAAAACAACCAAATATGCCTTCTTTAATCAAACTTAATATAGTTCGCATACTGAATTAATTCCCCAATTAATCTGACAATTGACATAAAAGCAATGAAGATGACCTTGAAACCTAAAAATGACAATCAATTGCCCAATTAATCAATTAAATTGAATCAAAATGTTGAATTCACATCCAAACAGAATTTACGTCGAATAGCTTGGACTGAAACAAGTCACAGTTAACACCTACCTATTAGACAAAACACGTAAGCGAACAAAATAATTAAATATAAATAAACACATATAAAATAAAAATAGAATGATTTATATTTAATTTGTCAAATATGAAAAACAATCAAAATTAAAATCGAATATAAGTTTAAATCAAAAGGAAGAATAAAGATTTTACTAAACGTTGAGGCCTGTTAAAAACAGTTTTCTTAAGGCAGATTCAGCCGCTCCTACGATACTTGAAGAAATGTTGGTTGAATGTCTCCCAGGATACAACAACAACAATGATCAAAGCAGTAGCACCTTTACAATGATCAACGAATGAGCTTTGCCTTTCTCTATCACCAGGACGTTAAAAAAAATATGGAGAGGACAAACAAGAGTTTTTAGAGAAAGAATTTTGGTGTGAGAGAGTATGAGTGTTCTTTAAATTCTTCAAAATTCTTAGCCTTTTATAGGTATTGAGAATGTTGAAATTTTTGGAAATTTCCACAAAATCTGTCATTAAGGAACCAATCAATCAATTTGATTAAAAATAAATCAAATATATTGAAATCAAATAAAAATAAGATAAGTGTCCTTTTAAAAAATATTTTGTCTGCTAAGGAAAAAATAATTTTGGTGTTGGGCTAAAATATCCATAGGCCAATTTTGGGCCCGATCAGTCCGAACATTTCACATCGCCCACGTCGTGCGGGTGCAACCCAACCCCATCGGGTTTGGATCTGCACCCCCTTGCACATGAGGTAAGGTTTCAAACTTAGCCATTTAATCACCCTTCAAGAGGGTTTCCATATATAAACACATCTTACACTTTGTATTTAACCAATGTGGGATCTAAGCTTTTACTTTTCCTCAACAAATAGTTTCCAAGTAGCTTTGGGCAACAATTTCTCATTCATCACTCAACCATTTTGAGCATATGATATACCGTTGTAAAGGTTTCATGGAGTAGAATATGAAACCATAATTTTATGATTCAACTCTTCACATTTATCTATTAAGAACATGCCTCAAAGTTCCCATAAAATGCAATTTTTTCAACAATCCCCCACATGAATGAAAATTGATAGTTTTATCGAAAAACATTAACTCGATGTGGTGATAGAATCTATGGTCGATAGTTGCATGGGATAGGTAGGTATCTGCCATTGAACCTTCCTTTTGAAAGTATATTTACTTTACTAGCTGACCAGTAGACATGATGTCCTTGAATTGTTCTAACTTTTGTGTAAACGATGATATACCTCACACAACTACCTCATTGGTAATGTTTTAGTTTTCATGGGTATGTTCATATAGCCGTTAACATCTCCTGGTTCAGCAAGCGTTTGAGAGAACTATGCCCCAATAGTCTTCTTGAAATGGCCCCACTTCACTTTCACATAGGTGACTTATGTTGTTCAGCTCACCGAAACACGCAATGGTCATTAAAAACATTGCTTAACCTATCCCATTTTTAGTCACGAACTTGGGATAAGTACCCCCTCAATGACCTCATAAGGTCTATGCAATTAGGTTGTCCTTTTGAACTTAAATCTTGGGATCTCCAGTCAAGTTGGTTGGGTTTTCCTTCACATAGCACCTTTTATTTTCATGGGCTTTAGTCTTATTCATTTCAATGTTTTATCAACATGATCTCATTTTAAGCCTTTAGTTACTGGAACCATAATGTTATCATTTGATTTTTCAAAATCAATAGAGATAACTCCGTTTGATATCAATTGTTGAATGGTATTGTGTCGACAACACATATGTCTCAACTTAACATTATACGTTACGCTAGCAAGACACCCCCATACTTTCAAGTGGTTGTAGGATGGTTTTCTACCTTTCCATAACTCATATGGTGTCTTGTCCCTTTTCTTGTGGGGCACGTTATTTAAAAGGTAATTAACTCATAGAAACGCTCCCCCACCATATTTCCTATGATAACCTAGAGCTTTTTAGCAGTGCATTCATCTCTTCCTCTAGAGTTTGATTTTTCTACTCGACTACTCTATTTGAGGAAAGTATGATGGTGTTACTTCATGTCATGTTGTGTACAACATTCAAATGATTCAACATATCTACCACCACGATCAGTTAATATTTTTATTGAGTTGGTTTTTCAACTTCTTGCTTATAGAGAATTTTATTCTTTATAGCTTCGTCTTTGCTCTTAAGCAAATATTAAGTGGTTTTTATTCTTTATAGCAATGAAGGTAATAAAAATATTTATTCCTTCCTTTTGTTTGAACAAGCTTTACAAACATTGCTATGTATTATATCAAGTGGTTTTTGACCTTGTTAATTTTGTCTCAACACATGTTTCACATTTATAATTACAATTATTGTGAAACGAAGGAATATGATCTAAGTTAATTAATATACATAAATATCATAATTAACATGTCTGGGCCTACTATGCCATAAATTAAATGACTTAAGCATATAAACAAAAAAAGAAGCGACATTCTTATTCATAGTTTTGCTTTTACAGATATAGAATTTAGTTTAATACATATCCCCTTCCCACAAACATTCCCCCTTTAGAAAGAACATTCTTATTCATAATTCTTGCATATGTTAGGCACAAAAGTCCATGTCGAACACTTCCTTGAAAATTTCTTCCACAACATTGGCCTCGTTAGTCTAACTTTCTTTGGGATCCTACAGTTGGATGACTTGTGCCCATCTCTTTGCAATTGAAGCATTTTTCTTGAAATTTTTGCTTCTTGAAAACACCACATTTTGGTCCTAGTTTAGACCCATTATGCGGTTGTTTTCCCTTCTTGAAGTCTTTCTTGACTTCTATGATGTTTGCCCTAGCAACATTGTCATTTGCTGCTTTATTGAGCCCTTTTTCATACCTCTATTGTCTTCTTTAATCCAAAGTCCGACAATTAAGTCTTCCACTGACATTTCCTTTCTTTTGTGCTTTAGTTGTAACAGCTCGTTTTTAGTCAAATTAGAATAGTGGTTTTGGAACCAAAAATCCAAGGTTGAAATATTTATTTTATTATTATTTTAAGGTCTACAACTTGAATTTATGATTGTGTGAAAGTTTCGTTTAGAAATTTCATCATTTAAATGCTCAATTCAGTAAAAAGTACTAAATCGCGTAAGGTGCAAAATTAGGGTTCTATAAGTTAAAGATGTTAAATAGCTAAGGAATCTTAAAATAGAATTAGAGTTCCTTATGTTGCAAACAGACCATTAGAATTATAAGTGGACATAGATGGACATCATTTGGATGATATTAATGGTTTTTCGTTAAGGTTAAAATAGTAATTAACATAATAAACTTAAAATAAATAAAAAAAAAGGAAAAATTTGTGTCCATCTTATTCTATGCTATGCATTGAAGAAGAGAAAGGAAAAATTTTAGGGTTCTTCATTCGGCTAAGAAAAATTCATGCAATTAGGTATGTGTTTTATCCTATTTTTAATGATTTCTATGTTTTTGAGATCGTTGCAACTAGGTCTAGCTAGCCCAGGGACTATTTTGCAAAACTGTTAAAGATTTTGAAAGTTTCCATTTATGAATATGTGTGATTTTAGATGATTGATGATAGATTTTGAATGGTTGTTGTTAGTTAAACAAGTTTTGTTAAGTGATTTTTAGTGAAAATGCAAATTAGGGGTTAAATTGTGAAAAGTATAAATTTAGAGGTCAAAATGAGAAATAAATGAAAAATATAATCTGATAGGGGCATAATAGTAATTTGGCTAGCATGGGTCTATTGTGAATTTCATTAATTTGTGATTTTATGAAATAAGGACTAAATTCCAAAAAAATGTGAAATATGCAGGGCAAAAGTGTAAATGTGTTTTAAAGTATGTTTTGGACTAAATTGAATGAATAGATGATTGAATAAGTCAATTTTGAACATATTTAGATCAAGAAAAGAGAAATACGGACTTAGATCGGGGAAAGAATAAAGTTACAGAATAGTTGACTCGATTCGTCGTTTTAGCATCTAAGGTAAGTTTGTATGTTATAGTTTCATTTCAAATGTATTATATATGCTTTGATATAGAATAAATTGTGATTATGTGACTTTGAACAAGTTTCGGAATGACACAACGATGATTCGATAGTAGGAAGCCCGATTGAACTTTAGGAATAGTTTATGATGCTAGTGACATGTCGTTAGGGATACTTTCAGTTGGCTTCGGGCCATGATACAGCACTTCGGGTGCGAGGTAAACCGATTTGGCTTCGGGCTATGCATATCGGCTAATTTGGCTTTGAGCCATGATATCAGTATTTCAGAAATGAGTTACCTTGGTTTGGCTACGGGCCATGGTATAGGTACTTATAGTGTGACACCCTTGAGTATCTAACTTCTATTCCGAATGGTTCAACGGGTAAATGGGAAACAAGAATGTATATGAGGATGGCATGAGATGGTACAGGTATGTATATAAACTATTTTAGTGTTGAATCGAAGAAATGAGAATGGAAGTATATAGTTTTGTGAAAGAGCTTTTGAAAGGTTTGATAGTTAAGGAAAGCTACATATTGATGTATTCAAATTATTGATTTATGTTATGTGATTGCATTAAGTTTATATCGTACGAGCTTACTATGCTTTATAACTTACTTTGTTTATTCTTCTATGTTTTATAGTGAATTCAAGCTAGCTCAGATTCAGAAACTATCAGAGACATCGTCACACCACCCACCTATCTTTCGGTACCTATGAAATTGGTATTTTAAGTATATGGCCTGTATAGGGATCTTTGAGTCATTTTGGTTATGTGTTGTTAATGGTTTTGGTCAATTGATTTGGCTTGTAAATGTATATGTTTTGATTTGTATATATATAGCCATGTCAGTTGGCTTAGGATGATGAATTTGATGATACATATATAAATGTGTAAATGGCTTTTGCTTTGATTTAGTAATTAACCTATGTTGTGTGATAATTGTTGATAACAGGTATTAAGAATGTTAGATTGATGATTTGTGAATGTTGTTATGTTTGTGAAGTTAGGCCAAATTATGCATATATGAGTTTGGTCATTTTGATGTTTGAAGTAATTGATTTCTGATATATATTATTATTAATGCTTTGGTAATGTGAATTGGCATGATTTGAGTAGGCAAATTAGGTTGTTGAAAGTATGTTAGATGTTGATATAGAAATTGTACATTTTAGTCTTGGTTGTGGATGATTTGGATATCTATGTATGCTATGAATGTGTACCAATTGGGTTGTATAGGTGTGTGCCATTTGGAGTGGCAAATTGGCTTGGTAAATAGCCTATTTTTGTCCACACGATCAGAGACACGGGCGTGTGTCTCAACTGTATGTGACACACAGTCAAGTACACGGCCGTGTGTCTCTTGGTGTTGAATTTGAAAAGAATTCAGTATGCTCTACACTGCCTCACACACCGTTGTGTGACTTGGCCATGTGGCATAAGTCAGTATACCTTACAGGTTTGGCACGGCTTAGCACACGGCCTGGCACACGGGCATGTGTGGCCATTTTTTGGGCACACAGGCGTATGTGTTGGCTGTGTGACCCAAGTTAGAGAGATACACGAGGTCAGACACAGGCTGGGACACAGTCATGTATTCTCATTTCTAATGTCTACACGGCCTGTGACACAGGTGAGTCTGGTGGCCGTGTGAGATAGACGGCCTAGCCATATAGGCATGTGTCCCCTGTTTTCAAGAAAATTTTCTAAGTTTCGTAAAAGTTTTATATGTTATCAGTTTAGTCCCGAACCACTCCCAAAGCATGTTTAGTGTCTCGTAGGCTCGTACTAGGGACAAATTGATTGACATTGAATGACAAATGGTTGAATTGAGAAAATGTATGCTAAATGAATGTTTAATTGTATTGTGAGTCCAATAATGCTCCATAACCCTATTTCGACAATGAATACGAGTGAGGGGTGTTACATTTATTGGTATCAGAGTTACGATTTAGTCGATTCTAGGACTAACGTAGCGTGTGTAAGAGTCTAACTATACATGTCATATATAAACTGTGATAGTGTGATGACTCTTGACATTTTAAAATGTGTTTTCAGATAGTAAATGGATCCCAATCGAGCTATAGCCAACGAGGTTGAAAGTAATACGCCCGCTCCCACTCAAGAGACAGCACCATCTGATTCTAGACCCGTGTCGACTAGCCAGAGAGGAGAGGTTAGAGAAGCCTTCTTCCAAATGGTGAACGAGTGGTTTACACAATATATCTGAATGAACCTGACTGCTCAACAACCTCCATCCCCTCCTAATCCCTAACTAGTTCCCGTAGCTCCTCAAGGTGTTGAGCTTTTAAGATTGAATAAGCCTCCAGTCAACAAGATTCTTAAACACGGGGTTGAAGAGTTCAGAGCCAATGTTGACGATGATCTTGAGAGAGCTGAGTTTTGGCTTGAAAACACTATTAGAGTACTTGATGAACTTTCTTGCACACCGACTGAAAGTTTAAAATGTGCTATATCACTGTTGAGGGGCACCGCGTATCAATGGTGGAATACATTAGTATCAGTGGTGCCAAGAGAGAGAGTCACTTGGGAGTTCATTCAGACTAAGTTATGGAAGAAATATATAAGACAACGGTTACTAGATAAAAAACATAAAGAGTTTCTAGAACTGAAAGAGGGCCGTATGACCGTAACAAAGTACGAGAGAGAATTTGTGCAGTTGAGTAAATATGCTCTAGAGTATGTTTCTACCTAAGAGATTATGTGTAAGCGGTTTTTCGATGGGCTGAACGAAGACATTAAACTTATGGTCGGGATTCTAGACTTGAAAAAGTTTGTTGTTCTGGTTGATAAAGCTTGCAAAGCCTAAGATTTTAGCTGAGAAAAGAAGAAAGTTGATTCAGAGGCTAGAGATTCGAAGAAAAGACTGATAAATAAACCATATCATTCTTCATCAAAGAAATTCTGGGATTCGTATAATCTATCAAATGCAACTATGGGATATCAGAATAAAGATAGTGGAAATCAACATGCGAGTTCTAAAACTCAAGCAACTTCCATATTGAGCGTTGGCAGTGTAAGAAACAGCAAACCCGAGTGTCAACAGTGTGGGAGGAAACATTTTGGAAAGTGCTAGAATAAGAATAATAGAGCTTGTTTCAAATGTGGCTCACCAGATCATTTTATTCAAATTTCCCAGAGTTATCTAATAAAGATAAATTTTAGAATGCAAGGTCGAGTAATACGACTGTGAGAGGGAGATCACCGAGAAATAAGAGGAATGTGTCCAGTGGTAGAGATGCAACTAAGGACTCAGCTGTGAGATCCAAAGCCAGAGCACCTGCTAGAGCCTATGCTATTCACACTCGCGAAGAGGCGTCATCCCCAGATGTTATTACCGGTATATTCTCTCTTTACGACACTAATGTGATTGCTACCGGTACATTCGTATGTTTGTGAGAATTTAGTGTATGGTAAGAACTTGCCTGTTGAGTGTACAGAAATTGTAATTAAAGTATCAAACCCCTTCGAAAAGTATGTTCTAGTTGACAAAGTATGCAAGAACTGTCCTTTACTGACTAGAGGTTATTGTTTTCTGGCTGACTTGATGCTTTTATCATTTGATATGTTTGATGTGATTCTGGGTATGGATTGGTTGACTCTACATGATGCAATTGTGAATTGTAGACGAAAGATTATAGAATTGAAGTGTCAGAATAATAAAATTCTTCGAATTGAATCTAATGAGTTGGGTGGATTTCCAATAGTAATTTCGTCAATGTCGGCTCAAAGATATGTGAGAAAAGGTTGCGGTGTGTACCTAGCATATGTTTTAGATACTAAGGTGTCAGAAAAGAAGATTGAATCGGTGCCTGTAGTTTGTAAATATCCGGATGTATTTCCAGAAGAATTGTTTGGGTTGCCACCAGTCAGAGAGGTTGAGTTTACTATTGAATTAGTACCGGGAACATCTCCAATATCTATAGCTCCATACAGAATGGCTCCGACAGAGTTGAAAGAGTTGAAAGCTCAGTTGCAAGAGTTAACAGATAGAGGTTTTGCACGACTGAGTTTTTCGTCCTAGAGTGAGCTAGTATTGTTTGTAAAGAAGAAAGACGAATCAATGAAAATGTGTATCGACTATCAACAACTCAATAAGGTTACGATAAAGAACAAGTATCCATTACCGAGAATAGGCAATTTGTTTGATCAGTTAAAAGGTGCAATAGTGTTTTTAAAGATTGATTTGAGATTGGGTTATTATCAATTGAGAGTTAAAGACTCAGATGTGTCGAAAATTGCATTCAGAACAAGGTACAGATATTATGAATTTCTTGTTATGCCTTTTGGATTGACTAATGCTCCTGCCATATTTATGGATTTGATGAATCAGATATTTAGACCGTATTTAGATAGATTTATTGTTGTGTTTATTGATGACATTCTGATCTATTCATGAGATGAGTCTAAGCATGTCGAGCATTTGAGGATTTTGTTGCAAACATTGAGAGATAAACAACTGTATGCTAAATTTAGTAAATGAGAGTTTTGGCTCTAGGAAGTCAGATTTTTAGGGCATATTGTCTTAGAGGATGGCATTCGAGTTGATCTGAGCAAGATTTCTACAGTTATTGACTGGAAACCACATAGAAATGTATATAAGGTTAGAAGTTTTCTAGGGTTGGCAGGTTACTACCAACGTTTTGTTAAAGGGTTCTCAATTATTGCTACACCAGTGACTAGACTGCTACAGAAAGATGTAAAGTTTGAATGGTCTGAGAAATGTCAAAAAAGTTTCGATCAATTGAAAGCATTGTTAACTGAGGCACTAGTGTTGGTTCAACCTGAATCGGGTAACAAATTTGTGATTTACAGTGATGCGTCATTAAACGATTTGGGTTGTGTATTGATGCAAGAGGGAAAAGTTGTAGCTTATGCCTCTAGACAGTTGAAACTACACGCAAAGAATTATCTGACGCATGATTTAGAATTGGTCGTTATTGTATTTGCATTAAAAATTTGGTGTCATCATTTGTACGGTGAAAAATGCCACATCTTTACTGATCATAAAAGCTTAAAATATATTATGACTCAGAATATTTGAATTTGTGACAACGAAGATGGCTTGAGTTACTTAAAGACTATGAGTTAGTAATTGATTATCACCCTGGAAAAGCGAATATAGTCACGGATGCTTTGAGTAGAAAATCATTGTTTACTTTGAGAGCAATGAATACACAGTTGACATTATCTGATGATGGTTCAATTTTAGGTGAGTTAAAGGCTAAACTGGTTTTTCTTCAACAAATTTGCAAAGTTCAAATGTGTAATACTGAGTTACAAGCTAAAAGAGTGCAATGTGAGTCGACTAGTGATTCAGAGTACCAAATCGGATCTGATGATTGTTTGATGTTCCGAGATAGAATCTGTGTACCGAAAATTCCAGAGTTGATTCAAAAAATTTTACACGATGCACATAGTGGTTGCTTATCCATTCATCTTGGGGGTACCAAAATGTACAATGATTTGAAGAAGTTGTATTGGTGGTCAGGTATGAAACGAGACATTTCTGAGTTTGTATCAAAATGTTTGATTTGTTAACAAGTGAAAGCTGAGCATCAAGTACTTTTGGGTTTTCTTCAGTCTGTGATAATACCGGAATGGAAATGGTATATAGTGACTATGGATTTCGTATTGGGATTACCCATGTCTTTGAAGAAGAAAGATGTAATTTAGGTTGTCGTTGATCGATTGACGAAATCAGCACATTTCATCCCAGTACGTACTGACTATTCACTTGATAGATTAGTTGAATTGTACATTGCTGATATCGTTAGATTGCACGAGGTGCCAGTTTGATTATTTTGGATAGAGATCTGAGGTTTACATCGTGATTTTAGAAGAAATTGCAATAAGCTCTAGGTACAAAGTTGAATTTCAGTACAACTTTTCATCCACAAACTGACTGTCAGTCTGAGAGAGTAATTCATATTCTCGAAGATATGCTCAGTTGTTGTGTTTTAGAGTTTGAAGGCAATTGGAAGAAATATATGTCGCTGGTTGAATTTGCATATAATAACAGCTTTCAATCAAGCATAAAGATGGCACCGTACGAAACTTTATATGGTCGTAAATGTCGAACTCCATTGTACTGGATCGAACTTAGTGACAAACAGATTCACGGGGTTGATTTGGTTAGAGAAACCAAATAAAAAGTAAAAGTAATTTGCGACAATTTGAAAGCAGCTTCAAATCGTCAGAAATCGTATGCGGATTTGAAATGAAAAGACATTGAATTTCAGATCGGTGATAAAGTATTTTTGAAAGTATCTTCGTGGAAGAAAATCCTTAGATTTGGCCGTAAAGGCAAACTGAGTCCGCATTTCATTGGGTCGTATGAGATTATTGAAAGAATAGGGCCAGTGGCATATCGACTAGCTTTACCAACTAAGTTAGAGAAAATCCACAATGTGTTTCACGTGTTGATGTTGCGTCGATATAGATTGGATCCATCACATGTAATTTCTCCATCTGAAATTGAAATTCAACCTGATATGACGTACAATGAAGAAGCGATCAGAATCATAGCATGTGAGAATAAATAGTTAAGAAATAAAAACATAGCTCTCGTCAAAGTACTTTAGCAATGACACGATATCGAAGAGGCTATATGGGAGCCCGACAAAGCTATGAGAAAACAGTACCTAACCTATTCACTGGTAAGATTTTCAGGGATGAAAATCCCCAAGGGGGAGAGTTGTAACAGCTCGTTTTTAGTCAAATCAGAATAGTGGTTTTGAAACCACAAATTCGAGGTTGAAATATTTAGTTTTTATTATTTTAAGGTCTACAGCATGAATTTATGATTGTGTGAAAGTTTCGTTTACGTTTAAATGCTCTATTCGGTAAAAAGGACTATATCGCTTAGGGTGCAAAATTAGGGTTCTATAAGTTAAAGGTGTTAAATATCTAAGGAATCTTAAATTAGAGGTCTTTATGTTGTAAATAGACCATTAGAATTATAAGTGGACATAGATGGACATCATTTGGATGATATTAATGGTTTTTCATTAAGGTTAAAATAATAATTAACATAATAAACTTAAAATAAATAAAATAAAAGGCAAAATTTGTGTCCATCTTATTCTATGCCGTGAATTGAAGAGGAGAAAGGAAAAATTTTAGGGTTTTCATTTGACTAAGATAAATTCATGCAATTAGGTATGTGTTTTGTCCCCTTTTTAATGATTTTTATGTTTTTGAGATCGTGGCAACTAGGTCTAGCTAGCCTAGGGACTATTTTACAAAACTGTTAAGGATTTTGAAAGTTTCCATTAATGAATATGTTGAGTTTTGATGATTGATGATAGATTTTGAATGGTTGTTGTTAGTTAAACAAGTTTTGTTAAGTGATTTTTAGTGAAAATGCAAATAAGGGGTTAAATTGTGAAATGTGTAAATTTAGTGGTCAAAATGTGAAATAAATGAAAAATATGGGCTGCTAGGGACATAATAGTAATTCGGCTAGCATGGGTCTATTGTGAATTTCATTAATTTGTGATTTTATAAAATAAGGACTAAATTGTGAAAAATGTGAAATATGTAGGGAAAAAGTGTAAATATATTTTAAAGTATGTTTTGGACTAAATTGAATGAATAGATGATTGAATAAGTCAATTTTGAATATTTTTAGATCTAGAATGGAGAAATATGGACTTAGATCTGGGAAAGAATAAAGTAACAGAATAGTTGACTTGATTTACCGTTTTAGCATCTGAGGTAAGTTCGTATGTTATAGTTTCATTTAAAATGTATTCTATATGCTTTGATATAGCACAAATTGTGATTCTGTAACTTTGGACAAGTTTGGGAATGATTCGATGATGATTCGACAGTTGGAAGCCCGGTTGAACCTTAGGAATAGTTTATGATGCTGGTGACATGTTATTAGGGATACTTTGAGTTGGCTTCGGGCCATGATGCAAGACTTCAGGTGTGAGATAAACCGATTTGGCTTTTGGCCATGATATTAGTATTTCGGAGATAAGTTACCTTGATTTGGCTACGGGCCATGGTATAGGTAGTTATCGTGTGAGACTCTTGAGTATCCGACTTCTATTCCGAATGGTTCAACGGGTGAATGAGGAACAAGAATGTATATGAGGTTGGTTTGAGATCGTATGGGTATGTGTATAAACTATTTTAGTGTTGAATCAAAGAAATAGGAATGGAAGTATATAGTTTTGTGAATGAGCTTTTGAAAGGTTTGATAGTTAAGGAAAGCTACATATTGAAGTATTCAAATTATTGATTTATGTTATGTGATTGCATTAAGTTTATATCATATGAGCTTACTAAGTTTTATAGCTTACTTTGTTTATTCTTCTATGTTTTATAGTTAATTCAAGCTAGCTCGGATTTGGAAATCATCAGAGACATCGTCACACTAACCACCTATCTTTTGATACCTATGAACTTGGTATTTTAAGTACATGGCATGTATAGGGATTTTTGAGTCATTTTGGATATGTTTTGTTAATGATTTTGGTCAATTGATTTGGCTTGTAACTGTATATGTTTTGGTTTGTATATATATAGCCATATGAGTTGGCTTAGGATGATGAATTTGATGATTTATACATAAATGTGTAAATGGCTTTTGCTTTGATTTGGTAATTAGCCTATGTTGTGTGATAATTGTTGATAATAGGTATTAAGAATGTTAGATTGATAATTTGTGAATGTTGGTATGTTTGTAAAGTTAGGCCAAATTATGCATATATGAGTTTGGTCATTTTGATGTTTGAAGTAATTGATTTATGATATATATATGAATGCTTTGGAAATGTGAATTGGCATGATTTGAGTAGGCAAAGTAGGTTGTTGAAAGTATGCTAGATAGTGATATAGAAATTGTGACAGCCCTAAAGTGACCCTAGTCGGAAAGCGGTTTCGGGACCGCTAAACCGAGTCACCAAATTATTTGAATATGATATCTATTGTCTAAAATATGTGATTATGAATGTGTGAAGGTTTTAAGCTTCGATTTAGTAAATTGCATGTGAAATTAGTCGATAGGACTTATGTGTGACACTTTTGAAATGTGATAGGTAAATCTATAAGGATCTATTAGTGCATGTAATCAAAGGGGTGGACTTGCATGTCAATTTCCCCCTTTTTAATTGCTAGTGGCCGGCCATGACAAAGGGTGATGGGCAAAACATGTCATAAAACATGTTGTGACAATGGTGTATGTTAGGAAAAAATAAAATAAGGAGTATGGGTAATAAAGAAATGGGGAAAAAAAAAGAATGGTGTGAGTGTTCCCCAATTGCCGTGAGTTGAGGGAAAGAAGAAAAAAAGTGTCCATCATTTTCACTTCCTTTGGCTGAAAATTCCAAGGAAGAAAGAAAACAAGTTGTGTTCTTTGGTTCTTCTTGGCGATTTGAGAGGAGGAAGAAAGGAGTGAAGCAATCGGTCATCTTAGGTCGATATTAAGGTAAGGAAGTTGATACTAGTTCTTGAAATCCTAGTTGATTTTGAGTGAGATATCAAGTTATTATTGGTAACCCATGTTGAAATTGTGATTTTGGAATAAGTAAGGTTTTCGGCTATGGAGATTAATAAGGGTGATGGTTGTGTTTCATGCTAAATCTTGATGATTATGAGTTCCTTTCTTGGGTCTACCTTAGATCCATGAAGTATATTTTTATTTGGTGTTGTTGGAAGTATCGGCCATGGTATATCCATAAGCATGGTTTATGCTTATTGCATGATAGGTAAGATTTGTGTTTTGGATATATGTTTATATTTGGTTAAAATCAACTTGTGATTCGGCTCTTGCACATATATATATATGTTTGCACATGATGTATTGGTATGACATACATACTATCTCAAGGTATATATTTACATATGATGATGTTTCGGTTATGAAGTAAATGATTGATGCGTATTAAGTTACAATATGTAATGCGTTAGTTAGTAAAATGTATGCCATTTATGTGTGGCATTAAGTATAAAATTGGCCTCAACATAGACATGCATATTCGGCCACATGAGGTGCATTGGTGTGCATGCATTCGGCTAGAGGCAAGCATATTGATGCCTTATCTTGGCTTAGATAATCGGCTAAAAGAGAGTGTGGACTATTGTGACGAGTTAGATTCATGATTTCGTACATATGTGACTTTAATGTCTAATGAATATATATGGGCTAAGTACCTTGAGTTCCTCTTTTTGATACTCAAATGATTAAATCAATTTATTTGTCAATTTAAGCTCAAGAGCAAAGGGGAACTAAATCCGATAAAGGGAAGGAAAAAGTGGTCGAATAGCCATCGAAATCGTTCGACAACATCCGAGGTAAGTTTTCGAGTAATGGAACTTAGATTGTGATTTGATTAGATCATGTTTTAAGCAAATCAAAATCATGCTCTTTGTGTGTGGCTATTGAGCCGAAATTGCAAGTGTGAAAAGTGCCTTGTGTTTGAGTTTTGCTAATGAAAATGAAATACGAATGTGTCATGATTTATTGATAAATGTGCATGGTTATTCAATGATGTCCGGCTAAGTCCCAAGGCTTTGTGCTAAGTGACTATATCCGGACTAAGATCCAAGGCATTCGTATGAGTTACTAAATCCGACTAAGATCTCAAGGCATTTGTGCGAGTTACTAAATCCGACTAAGATCCGAAGGCATTTGTGCGAAGTTACTAAATCCGGTTAAGTCCCGAAGGCATTTGTGCGAGTTACTATAACCGGCTATTTCAAGGCATTTGAACGAGTAGCTATATCTGGTTAAACTCAAAGGTACGTGATTCGTGAATGAATGAACTTGCTGTAAAAATTTCAGTTAATACGCTTGAAATCCCAACAATGAGGTATGTTTTGTATGTGCTTTGAATTAGTTAAGCCCTTACAAATAAGTATTCGCCATTGATAAATGAGCTACCGCCTTTGGCTAAGTTGATCTTTGGGCATGAATATAAGGGTTGGTATGTGAAGTAAGTATGATATGGAGAATTTGTGCATATGAAATTATCTGCTTAGCTACATGAATGCTATACTTTGGTTGTGTCTAAATTCATGACTCAAACTTACTAAGCATTAAATGCTTACTCCGTTTCTTTGATTCTCTGCTTTATAGATTTTGGTTCTTCAGCTATCGGACTCGGATTTTGAAGTCGAAGTCGCCCACACTATCAAAGCTCCTTCTTGGTATACTATTTTGGTTGAACTTTGAAATGGCATGTATAGGACTACCCTTTTGTTGTAGGTCATGTACCTTTCGGTTTTGTGTAAATTTGGATAGCCATGCGAAAATGGCTTAAGTATACTTTGGGCATGGTATTATAATCATTGTATGTTGTTCATTAAGAGGTATGGAAATGTTTGGAAACGATTAGCCATTGGGATGGTTAATCATGATCATATTTTGTGCTATTTATGTTAAAGGGCTAGTTGAATCATGGAAACTATGAAATAGGTAAAGCCTACCTTAAAGACAGATGCTGACAGCTGCAGTGACGTGGATGTGAAAAATCACTAAAAATAGTAGAAATGGAATTAAATAGTGAATAAATTATGTAAACGAACATTGATGAATCTATTTTCATAGGAAAGTAACGAAACGATTATATGAACAGTATGTTAAGAGATATTTAAGTTTTTGTGAGACAGGGCCAGAATGGTTTCTGGATTCCTAGTTCCGACTTTGGAAATTCATTATAAATTAAAAAAAGATAATTAGAAGTCATGCCATATATGGACAGATTCCTTTTTGAGTCTAGTTTCCTTAGAAGCAAACAGCATCAGTATTGAAGCCCTGTACAGGGAGATATCCAAGTCGTAATGCGAAAAGGTCAGTGTAGTCAATCCCTGTAACATGGGAGACTTTAACTAATAAACTGTACTAATTGGCCCAACCAAAAATTCTATAAAAAATTTTGTAGATGCATATATGAGTCTAGTTTCAGGGAAAAATCACAAAACTGATTTTCGAGTCGTGGAACTCAAGATATGATTTTTAAGGTGACAGTGACACAGTTAGCCAGCTGTCTGGAAATTTTTAAAATGAACTGTGCAAGTAAGTGGATTAAGCTCGTTAACCCCTCGTGTCCGACTCCGGTGAAGGTCTCGGGTACGGGGTGTTACAGAAATTGTACATTTTAGTCTAGGTTGTGGATGATTTGGATATCTATATATGTTATGAATGTGTACCAATTGGGTTGTATAGTTGTGTGCCATTTGGGGTGGCAAATTGTCTTGGTAAATAGCCTATTTTTGTCCACACGGGCAGAGACACGGGCGTGTGTCCCAACTATGTGTGACACACAGTCAAGTACACAGCCGTGTGTCCCTTGGTGTTGAAGTGGAAAAGAAGTCAGTATGCTCAACATGGCCTCACACATGGGCATGTGACTTGGGCATGTGGCATAAATCAGTATACCCTACAGGTTTGGCCAGGCTTAGCACACAGCTTGGCACACGAGCGTGTGTGGCCATTTTTAGGGAACATGGGCTAGCCACACAAGCGTGTGTGTTGGCCGTGTGACCCAGGTCAGAGAGTTACACGGGGTCGGACACGGCCATGTGCTCCCATTTTGAATGTCTACTCAGCCTCTGACATGGGCGTGTCTGGTGGTTGTGTGAGACACACGGGCGTGTGTCCCCTATTTTGAGGAAAATTTTCTAAGTTTCATAAAAGTTTTATAAGTTATCGGTTTAGTCTTGAACGACTCCTAAAGCATGTTTAGGGTCTCGTAGGCTTGTATAAGGACATATTGATTGAGATTGAATGACGAATTTTTGAATTGAGAAAATGTATGCTAAATGAATGCTTAATTGTTTTCTGAGTCTGGTAATGCTCTGTAACCCTATTCCGGTAATGAATACGGGTTAGGGGTGTTACATTAGCTAATACTTGAAATCATTCCAAACAGGAGGCAACTTCTCAATAATGGCTGCCACTTGGAATGATTCACTTATCATCACCCCTTCAGCAAGAATTTCGTGAATGATCAATTGAAGTTTCTACACTTGATTCACAACTAATTTAGAATCAACCATTACCAAATTCAAGAATTTAGCAGCTAAAAACTTTTTAGTTCTAGCATATTCGGTTTTGTATTTATGGTCCAACGATATCCATAATTCCATAGTTGTTTTCTTAACACTATACACTTCGTACAGTGCATCCGAAAATCCATTCAGGATGTAGTTTTGGCATAGGAAATTAGAATGTTTCCAAGCTTCAACAGCAGTGAAAGCGGAAACTTCATCTACCTTGCCCTTTTTAACATTAGGAGGGTCATCTTTCAAAAATTTGTCCAAGTTCAACATGGTTAAATAAAATAGCATTTTCTGTTTCCAAATCTTGAAATTTTGCCCCGAGAATTTTACAGGTTTCTCGTTGTGGATTACAGCAGCCGCCCCTGGTAATACTGAGTTTTGGATCGAAGATTGTGTTTGAACCAGCAAAGCTTTAGATTGTGAATTGATTGAATTGGTGTGAGTCTCCATTTTTCTATTAAGACACAAAACCAAAATTAGAAAACTTATCAACTTTTGTTAGATGTCAAGAATCTAATAAAACTCGAAACAAAAGTTTATACAGTTAAAAAAAATACAATAAAACAATGCACCAGGTAGGTAACCCTAAAAGAGAGGTGGTGCTCTCGGCACGCTTAAATACCAAGTCTTTCAAAGAACATATCCTAGACATGTATTCTTATATTGTGTTTTGATTCACTGTTGAGAATTTCTTTTTTCATTCAATTTAAAGCCATAATTAAGGCCACCATAAACAAAAAAATTTCCCTATGATTTGTTAAACTGCAGAATAGAATTTCGAAACATAATAAAAAAAATTTGTTAAACAGCAGGATTAAATCCCGAAACAAAATTATATCATTTAATAAAACTAAAATCTGTTAAATGGTAAGAATAAATTTCGAAACAAAATTATTTGATTACGTCTTTGTTTGGAAACAAAATAATATCGAATCCTGAAATAGATTTTATTTAATTCAATTCGAATTTGGAAAAAAAATCAAATAAAATCTTGTTAAACAGCAAGAATGAATCCCGAAAAAGATGTTATTTAATTTGATTTCTCGTTTTCGGAAAAAAACAAATAAAATAAATTTTTATTAAGCATAAATCTTGAAACAGATTTTATTTCATTTAATTTCTCATTTTTGGCAACAAAATCAAAATGTAATAAATCCGTTGAACGGCAGGAATGAATCCCGAAATGAATTTTTTTACTCATTTTTGGAAATAAAACAAAATTTGGAATAACATCGTTGAATAATGGGAATCAATCTCGAAACGGATTTTATTTTACTCGTTTTTGGAAATAATTTTTTTGTTTTTGGAATAGAATCGTTGAATGGCAAAAATCAATCCCAAAATGTGATTGTGTGCCACTAAAAAGTATGTAGAAAAATATATTGCAGAAATTTGGCTAGACTTATATGGTATAGTTAAATTACTAGAATCCCACTTACTCCATCACATAATTATATCCCACCCCAATGCACATGCAAAAACATATTAAATTCTCATGCCACATGTACTCATAGCAAATTAGATATATGATGTGCATACATAAGTGTCGACAAAACAAGTCATATTACACAGCCTACTCAGAGTCGTACTAATCAGAATCATAGTTTACTGACATACAAACGCTATAATTTATGTTATGTGTCTCTGTGTGCGTCTCTCAAGAATTCTGCACTATTCTTTAGGCTTTTATAAGCATTCAATATGGAGGAATTTTTGAAATTTCCATGAATAAAGATACAAATATGCATTGCAGGAGCCTTTAAATCAATTTCAGTAAAATCAAATCAAATTGATTGGAATAAAATTTGTCTTTTTTAAAACAAATTATGTATAATATATGCTGAGAAAGAATAAAATATGTATTGGGCTAAAAAATCTGCAGGCCCTTTTTGGGCTCGACTGGTCAAGACATTTCGCGTTGCCCATGTAGTGCGAGTGCGCCCCCAACCCCAATGGATTTGGATTTGCACCCCTCTATAAGCGAGGTAGGGTTTCAAGCTTAGTCATACAATAACCTTCAAGTGGGTTCTCATATATATACATATCTAAAACTTGGTATTTAACCAATGTAGGATTTAAGCTTGTTTTTTCTCAGCATAATTCACAAGTAGTTTACTTTGAGCATCAATTTCTTATTCATCACTCAACCATTTGAGCATATGATATACCGTTGTAAAGGTCTCATGGAGTAGAATATAAAACCATAATTTTATGATTCAACTCTCCACCTCTACCAATCAAGAATATGCCTCCAAGTTTCCAAAAATTACATATTTTCCAACAATCCCCGCATGAATGAAAATTGATAGTTTTAATGAAAAACATGGACTCGATGTGGTGATAGAATCTACGATCGATAGTTGCATAGGTAGGCATCAACCCTTGAACCTTCCATTGTGAAAGTATATTTACTTTACTAGCTAACCTGTAGACTCGATGTCCTTGAACTGTTTTGCCTTTTATGTAAACGATGATATACCTCACACAACTACCTCCCTAGTAAAGTTTTAGTTCTCATGGGTATGTTCATATAATCGTAAACATCTTGGTTCTACAAGAGTTTGAGAGAACTATGCCCCAATAGTTTCTTCGAAGCCACCCCACTTCACTATCACATAGGTAACTTATGTTGCTCGGCTCACCAAAACACACAACAGTCATTAAAAGTATTGCTTAACCTATCCAATTTTTAGTTACTGTTTACATCATAGGAATGGACTTGGGATAATAACCCCACCGTGACCTCACAGGTGTATGCAAGTAGGTTATCCCTTTAAACCTAGATCTTAGGATCTCTAGTTAGCTAGGTAAGGTTTTCCTTCACATAGCGCCTTTAACACCCCAAACCCATGACCGTCACCGGATTTGACCACGAGGTGTTACCGGGCTTACTTTACTTATTCCTCTCTTAGAAATTTTTTTTTTTGTTTTCCTTTTTCTGTTCCAGGCAGGCTAGTTAACTGCGTCACTATCACCTTAAAAATCATATCTCGAGTTCCAGAACTCGAAAATGAGTTCCGTCAATTTTCCCTAAAACTAGACTCATATATCCATCCATGGATTTATTTCTAGAATTTTTGGTTGGGCCAATTGGTACAGTTTATTAGTTAAAGTCACCCCTGTTTCAGGGTTTGACTACACTGACCTTTACGCATTACGACCTGGATATCATATCGTACAGAGCTATAATGCTCATGCCATTTGTTTCTAATGAAACTAGACTCAAAGGGAATCTATGCATATAAGGCATGACTTCTAATTGTTTCTGGATAATTTATGGTAAATTTTCCAAGTCGAAGCAGGGATCCAGAAACCGTTCTGGCCCTGTTTCCAAAACATGAATATCTCTTAAAATACAGCTCATACGGTCATTTCGTTTCATCCATATGAAAATAGATTCATCAAGGTTCAATTTCATAATTTATTCACTATTTAATTCTACTTCTACTATTTTTAGTGATTTTTCCATCTCACCTCACTGCTGCTGGCAGCATCTGGTACTAAAGCAAACAATGACTATTTCATAATTCTTCCATGGCCAACTATTTCATCATACATAATACAAACTATGGCCACCTTATCAAAATTAAGGTTTCTAAGGCTCGTGCCTATAGGTTTTAGATTCACACTCAACCGACCACATAGGCCATCTTCGCATGGCTTAAAGTTTACAACCCGAGATTCAACAAAACAAAATAGCCTATACATGCCAAATGTTCTCCTAGTTCAACTACGAAGACAATACCAAAAGATTTCTAGCGGTGTGATGACTTCAACGACGGTTCCGAGCACGCAAACGATACGAGTCCAAGAGACCTAAAATGGGTGACAAGAAAACACCGAGTGAGTTTATAACTCAGAAGTCATAAGCATTTCACAACCATCCGTTACTAAAATTATCATAAAATGAAATAATGAAACAAGGGCCGTTCCACCATACCGAACTATACCATAGTTCCTTAGACCTTCGGATCAATCTCATACCAAGTCATACATTTACATTTCATATACTATTCAATAGGATATTTGAAGCAATTTCCATACATCATTTCATTTCCGCAACAATCATGCAATTGAAATCATCACATAGATTTAAAACTTACCGACTCAACTCCGAGCATGAACATAGTATCTATTAGCCACGAACTCAAGGTACTTACTCTTTCCGCTGTCCATACTCAACTCGATGAAGACACACCTCCATATAATTGTTCGATCGGAGATATATCTATATAGAGTACGCACACACAAAGGCTTAATACTCGATTTCGCACACTTAGTGCCATGTGATTTAAGCCCGCACACATAGTGCCATACCCTTCGAGCTCGCACACCCAAAGGTCAGATATTTCCAGCATGCACACTTAGTGCCATATATTTCCAGCATGCACACTTAGTGCCATATATTTCCAGCATGCACACTTAGTGCCAATCTCACACCGTACACACGTATTGCTCAAGACACTTAGTGCCGAAAGCAAACTTTCTACACATTTCACTATTTCTTTTACATTCAACAATGTCATCATTCCATACACATACATTTTCATTTACATATCATCTCATTAAACACAATTGCATAGATATTATGATCATTTAAAACAATGCCAAATATATGCTTAATGACTTACCTAGTGTTGGGTAAAATGGTTCCAACTCGGCTATTCGATGTTCTTTCCTTTGCTTTTGCTTGATTCTCCCCCTCTAGCTTCTTGAGCTAATCAATAAATTAACTAGTTTAACCGTCTTGCCAAATATTTATACATATATACATGACATCAACAATACTATCATCATTAATTCATCAATTCACAAAGTTTTATTTCACGAACATTTGACCCATTTTTACCCCATATGGCGAATGCTACATTCATTACCCAACTAGCCATTCAACAATTTTCAGCCTCATTACCACCCTTTTTATGTCTAATCGTCTAAATGAGATCATAAACATGCCTAACTATAGCTGAATGTGCAACATTAATCTAGCATTTCCATTGCATTTAACACTTAACATTTACCCCATCTAGGCCAAATTTTGCTAGCACACAAGCCTTTGGTCGAATGTCCTTGACCTCTAGTCACCCAAAATTTCTTTGTTCTTTAAAATTCATCCAAGACTACATTCGGCACTTCCAACTAATAATTTAGGTGCTCTCAAGCTCATTCACAAGTACTATTATATATCACATTAAGCATTAAATCATTTTGCAACATAAATTTTATAGCATGGCGAATACTCATGCACATACACACATAACAACAAGAACTCAATGGCACAAAAATCTCCTTTTGTTAAACATTCGAACTCACTCATCTCCATGCTTTCATCACAACAACATCAAAACACTAATTAGGAAATACAACATTCTTGGCCGAAATTTAACTCACCTAACAACTTAGTTTCGATCCAAGATTCAAGGAAAAATTTGAACCAATCCTCCAAACTATGCATGCATTTTCAAGAGTGGCATAAAACATACCTTCTTGTATCAAAACACCTTAGTCTAGTAAGCTCCCATGGCTGATTTTCTCAAGCTTCCCCCTTTCTTCTTAGTACATTCGGCCATGCAAAGAAAAATGAGAGAATGGACACTTTTTTTTTCTTCTTCTCAAGTCATGGCAATTGTAACAAAATGAGAAAGGATGAACAACAAAATTTTTCTCCTTTCTTTTTCCTCAACTCACGGCAACAAGGGGGGGGCATCCACACTCTTTTTTTTTTCATCATTTTCCTTTTTTTTTTCATTTCTTTATTTTCCTTACATAATGCACTAGGCCAACATGACTAGGACATGTTTTCTTTGCCCATCATCATGTCATGGCCAGCCACTAACCTTAGGAAATGGGTTATTTGACATGCAACTCCACCCTTGTGTTAACATGCACTAATAAGCCATTTAAAATTAGCCTATCATATTTCACCATGTTTCACATTGATCCCTATTTAATAATTTCTCATAAAATTGGTAAAATTAGAGAATGAAACTTCCACATATGCATGCACACACATAGTAAGCATAGAATATAACAATTAATTATTTTTATGACTCGGTTTAGTGGTCCCAAACCACTTTCCGACTAGGGTCAATTTAGGGTTGTCACAACTCTCCCCACTTAAGAAATTTTCGTCCGAAAATCTTACCGGTAAATAGGCTCGGGTATCGCTCTCTCATAGAGTCCTCAAGTTCCCAAGTGGCTTCTTCAATTCCGTGTTTATGCCACAACACCTTCACTAATGGGATTTTCTTATTGCGCAACTCTTTTACTTCACAGCATCGAATGCGAACCGCTCTTCTTCATAACTCAAATTAGGTGAACCTCGACCTCGGATGGAGTAATTACGTGTGTCGGGTCAGACCTATATCGTCGAAGCATCGAGACATGGAAAACGTTGTGAATCCTTTCAAGCTCAGGGGGTAACATTAATCGGTATGCTACTGGTCCAACTTGTTCGGATACTTCATACGGACCGATGAACCTCGGACTCAATTTTCCCTTACGGCCAAATCTAAGCACCTTCTTCCAGGGTGAGACTTTGAGAAATACCTTGTCTCCAACCTGATATTCAATGTCTTTTCTTTTCAAATCCGCATACGACTTTTGGCGATCCGAAGCAGCCTTCAAACTTTCACGAATTACTCGAACTTTCTACTCGGCATCCTTAATCAAATCAACCCCGAAGATTTTACCTTCAGTAAGTTCAGTCCAGAATAATGGGGTACGGCATTTACGATAGTATAAAGCCTCGTAAGCGCCATCTTAATACTTGATTGAAAGCTATTGTTGTAAGCGAATTCAATCAAAGGCAAATATCTTTCCCATGAACCACTAAACTCAAGGATACAACATCTCAACATATCCTCAAGGATTTGAATTATCCGTTCGGATTGACCATCGGTTTGGGGATGAAAAGCGGTGCTAAAATGCGACTTGGTACCCAAAGCCTCTTGCAATTTCTTCCAAAATCATGATGTAAATCTTGGGTCTCTATCCGATCTGATAGAAACAAAACCCCATGGAATCGAACAATTTGGGAGACGATAATTCTTCCAATTTATCGAGCGAAAAATCCGTGCGACAGGATAAAATGAGCGACTTGGTCATCTATCAACAATGACCCAAATCGCATCTTTCTTACTTGTCGACACTGGTAATCCAGATATAAAATCCATTGTCACTCGATCCCATTTCCATTCAGGTATCATGATTGGCTGAAGTAATCCCGATGGCACTTAATGTTCCGCTTTCACTTGTTGACATATCAGACACCTTGAAACAAATTCAGAAATGTCTCGTTTCATACCGGGCCACCAAAATTGGCGTTTCAGGTCATTGTACATTTTAGTACTACCCGGGTGGATTGACATTCGACTACTGTGAGCCTCGCTCAAAATCATCGAAACAAGATCCGAATTCCTTGGAATACATAATCGACCCTTGAACGTCAAGCAGTCATTGTCGTCAATCTGAAATTCCGATTCTTCATTCGAAACACATTCGGCTCGCTTAGCGACCAATTCAGCGTCGACCTTCTGAGATTCAAGTATTTGATGAATCAATAACGGTTTGGCCTCTAATTCGACTACTAGCACCTCCTCGGGTGAAACGGATAAATGAGCATCCATCGCTCTCAAAGCGCATAAAGGCCTTGCGACTTAAAGCATCGGCCACCACGTTGGCCTTTCCCGGTGATAATCAATGATGAGTTCATAGTCTTTCAACAACTCAAGCCAACGCCTTTGTCGCAGGTTTAAATCTCTCGAGTCATCAAATATTTTAGACTCTTGTGGTCCGAATAAATATGACACCTTTCTCCAAACAAGTAATGCCGCCATATTTTCAAGGCGAACACTATGGTCGCTAGTTCAAGGTCATGGGTCGGATAGTTTCTCTCATGCGGCTTTAGTTGTCTCGATCGTAAGCCACAACTCGACCTTCTTGCATCAACACACAACCTAACCCAAGCAAGGATGCGTCCATCAGATATGACAAACTCTTTCTGGACTCACTGTACTAGCACTGGGGCCTCGGTTAAACAAGTTTTTAGTCGATCGAAACTTTCTTGACAAATGTTCGACCACTCGAACTTAACATCTTTTGGAGTAGTTTCGTCATCGATGCAGCTATCATCGAAAAACCTTTCACAAATCGTCGATAGTATCCGCAAGCCCCAAAAGCTCCTAACTTCGGTAACATTCCTTGAGGTTTCCAATCGACTATGGTCAAATTTTGTTCGGTCCACCGACACCCTATGCGGACACCACGTGCCCCAAAAAGCTAACCTCTCTCAACCAAAATTCACATTTATGAACTTTATGATAACTACTTATCTCGTAAAATTTGCAACACTAGCCTCGGTGTTCAAAGATGTTCGGTTTCATCTCGAATAGACCAAAATGTCATCGATAAATACAACTACGAACCGATCCAAGTATGGCCTGAAAATCCTATTCATTAAATCCATAAATACCGTAGGGCATTAGTGAGCCCAAACGGCATCACCAAGAATTCAGAGTGACCGTACTCGCTCTAAAAGCGGTTTTGGGTATGTCCGATTCTCGCACCTCAACCGATAGTACCGACCTCAAATCTATCTTTGAAAACACCGAGGCTCCCTTTAATTGATCAAACAAATCGTTAATTCGTGGCAACGGATATTTATTCTTTATCGTCACTTTATTCAACGGACGATAGTCGATGCACAATCTCATAGTTCCATCCTTCTTCTTCACAAACAATACTTGGTGCGCCCCATGGAGAAAAACTTCGGTCGGCGAAACCTCTATCCGTCAATTCTTGCAATTGAACCTTCAATTCCTTTAATTACATAATGCCATACGATACGAGGCTATTGAAATCGGCGTAGTACGGGTACAACTTCGATGCGAATTCCACTTCTCGAACCGTGGCAATCCCAGTAACTCCTCGGAAAAACATCCGAATACTCACAAACCACTGGTACCGATTCGAGTTTCCTTTCCGTCTCTTTACTTTCAAACACATACGCAAGGTATGTTTCACACCGCTTTTTCACATACCTCCGAGTGGTCATAGAAGATATTATCACTGGCACTCCTTTTGAATCAGTAGACTCGACTCGGACTACCTCGTTATTTACACTCCTCAAATCAATGGTTTTCCTTTTGCAATCCACCACTGCATAATGTACGGTCAGCCAATCCATACCAAGAATAACATCGAATTCATCAAATGGTAGAAGCATCGATCGGTAGGAAAAGCAGATTCTCAATTATTAGGGGCATCTCTTGCACACTTTATCAACGAGTACGATTGACCCAAAGGGTTTGACACCGAATTACGAACTCAAGAGACTCAACAGTGAGAGTTCTTGGATGCTAAGGTTTCACATACATACGAATGAGTAGAGCCGGGTCAATCAATGCAATCACACTAGTATCAAAGAGAGTAAAAGTACCATGATAACGTCAGGAGGATGCCTCCTCTCGTGCGCGGATGGCATATGCTCTAGCAGAGCACGGGTCTCGGATCGGACAGCCAGATAGAGGTTCCTCTCGATTACCACCCCTACCTCCGAAATTCTCGGGGCCTACCTCCACCGTCGTTCCACTAGGTCTTGCACCTTGCGTCTTATTCCTCTCATCTAGCTCCGTGCAATCTCTAATGAAGTGGTCCTCGAACCGCATCCATAACAGCCCTATTAATGCAGACTTACCCCAACATTCACCTAGGTGTCGTCTTCCACATTGGGGCATTCAGTTTTCTCTTGACGATTATTGCCCACACTAGCTACCGAAGTAGCTCGAGTCCGTCGATGGTCGGGCTCGATGGAAATTCCCGATCGCCTCGACTTACTAGTGTCCTCCCGAATTTCTTTACGATCGAGAACGGAGCTTTACTCACGATCTTTTACGATAATCTCTTGCTTCAAATCTTTTGCACATAGCAACCTCATCACCACACACTCCCGAGCATACCGACTAAGTCTTACGAACTCATGTTCAGATTTAGATACTATCATACGGCCTTGCTTGAGCTCCAAAAATTCCTTACACTTCGATCGATGAACCGTTGACTAATATATTTCTTCCAAATTCGTTTGAAAGAAATCCCAAGTAACTTGTTCCTTTGGGACTATGGAAATCAAGGTCCTCCACCAATAGTTGGTGAGTCTCATAACAAAGATATAGCACACTTAAGACATTCATCGGTGTGCATGACGGTTTATCAAACACTCTAATGGTGTTATCAAGCGAACTCGGCCCTTTCGGCATCATCGGTAACTATGGCCTTAAACTCCTAGGCCCCATGCTTCCTAATCAAGTCCACAGTGGTTTACTCAGCCTCACGGGATCAAGAATCGATGGCATTACGGGCTCTTGGGTGGATTATTTAAATTCGGGAATGGTTGGACAGCCGGATTGGTTCGGGCATATTGCGCGACCCACTCATTCATCATGGTGAAGAAGGCTTGTTTCGCCCTTCATTTTGATTATTCGGATGATCGAGGCTCAACAGGCGGTGTCCCTTGCGCAGGAGCAGCCGCTACACTTTCAACGTCATCCGCCAAGGGTCTCTCTACCCCGGGTTCCATTGCTAATCAAAACAAAATTTCAACCGTCAGAAGTCATCACATTATTAAGCACTAACGATTTGGCATGTATAGCTAGACTCACACGCGCTATGGTAGTCCTAGAACCGACTAAACCATAGCTCTGATACCAATTAAATTTAACACCCCAAACCCATGACCGTCACCGGATTTGACCACGAGGTGTTACCGGGCTTACTTTACTTATTCCTCTCTTAGAAATTTTTTTTTTGTTTTCCTTTTTCTGTTCCAGGCAGGCTAGTTAACTGCGTCACTATCACCTTAAAAATCATATCTCGAGTTCCAGAACTCGAAAATGAGTTCCGTCAATTTTCCCTAAAACTAGACTCATATATCCATCCATGGATTTATTTCTAGAATTTTTGGTTGGGCCAATTGGTACAGTTTATTAGTTAAAGTCACCCCTGTTTCAGGGTTTGACTACACTGACCTTTACGCATTACGACCTGGATATCATATCGTACAGAGCTATAATGCTCATGCCATTTGTTTCTAATGAAACTAGACTCAAAGGGGAATCTATGCATATAAGGCATGACTTCTAATTGTTTCTGGATAATTTATGGTAAATTTTCCAAGTCGAAGCAGGGGATCCAGAAACCGTTCTGGCCCTGTTTCCCGAAAACATGAATATCTCTTAAAATACAGCTCATACGGTCATTTCGTTTCATCCATATGAAAATAGATTCATCAAGGTTCAATTTCATAATTTATTCACTATTTAATTCTACTTCTACTATTTTTAGTGATTTTTCCATCTCACCTCACTGCTGCTGGCAGCATCTGGTACTAAAGCAAACAATGACTATTTCATAATTCTTCCATGGCCAACTATTTCATCATACATAATACAAACTATGGCCACCTTATCAAAATTAAGGTTTCTAAGGCTCGTGCCTATAGGTTTTAGATTCACACTCAACCGACCACATAGGCCATCTTCGCATGGCTTAAAGTTTACAACCCGAGATTCAACAAAACAAAATAGCCTATACATGCCAAATGTTCTCCTAGTTCAACTACGAAGACAATACCAAAAGATTTCTAGCCGGTGTGATGACTTCAACGACGGTTCCGAAACACGCAAACGATACGAGTCCAAGAGACCTAAAATGGGTGACAAGAAAACACCGAGTGAGTTTATAACTCAAGAAGTCATAAGCATTTCACAACCATCCGTTACTAAAATTATCATAAAATGAAATAATGAAACAAGGGCCGCGTTCGACCATACCGAACTATACCATAGTTCCTTAGACCTTCGGATCAATCTCATACCAAGTCATACATTTACATTTCATATACTATTCAATAGGATATTTGAAGCAATTTCCATACATCATTTCATTTCCGCAACAATCATGCAATTGAAATCATCACATAGATTTAAAACTTACCGACTCAACTCCGAGCATGAACATAGTATCTATTAGCCACGAACTCAAGGTACTTACTCTTTCCGCTGTCCATACTCAACTCGATGAAGACACACCCTCCATATAATTGTTCGATCGGAGATATATCTATATAGAGTACGCACACACGTGCTTAATACTCGATTTCGCACACTTAGTGCCATGTGATT
Organism: Gossypium arboreum; assembly: GCF_025698485.1. Classification (NCBI taxonomy): domain Eukaryota; kingdom Viridiplantae; phylum Streptophyta; class Magnoliopsida; order Malvales; family Malvaceae; genus Gossypium; species Gossypium arboreum. The sequence continues at coordinate 63,824,757 of NC_069074.1, read as the reverse complement.
TAAGCCCGCACATAGTGCCATACCCTTCGAGCTCGCACACCCAAGGTCAGATATTTCCAGCATGCACACTTAGTGCCATATATTTCCAGCATGCACACTTAGTGCCATATATTTCCAGCATGCACACTTAGTGCCAATCTCGTCACCGTACACACGTATTGCCCAAGACACTTAGTGCCGAAAGCAAACTTTCTACACATTTCACTATTTCTTTTACATTCAACAATGTCATCATTCCATACACATACATTTTCATTTACATATCATCTCATTAAACACAATTGCATAGATATTATGATCATTTAAAACAATGCCAAATATATGCTTAATGACTTACCTAGTGTTGGGTAAAATGGTTCCAACTCGGCTATTCGATGTTCTTTCCTTTGCTTTTGCTTGATTCTCCCCCTCTAGCTTCTTGAGCTAATCAATAAATTAACTAGTTTAACCGTCTTGCCAAATATTTATACATATATACATGACATCAACAATACTATCATCATTAATTCATCAATTCACAAAGTTTTATTTCACGAACATTTGACCCATTTTTACCCCATATGGCCGAATGCTACATTCATTACCCAACTAGCCATTCAACAATTTTCAGCCTCATTACCACCCTTTTTATGTCTAATCGTCTAAATGAGATCATAAACATGCCTAACTATAGCTGAATGTGCAACATTAATCTAGCATTTCCATTGCATTTAACACTTAACATTTACCCCATCTAGGCCAAATTTTGCTAGCACACAAGCCTTTGGCCGAATGTCCTTGACCTCTAGTCACCCAAAATTTCTTTGTTCTTTAAAATTCATCCAAGACTACATTCGGCACTTCCAACTAATAATTTAGGTGCTCTCAAGCTCATTCACAAGTACTATTATATATCACATTAAGCATTAAATCATTTTGCAACATAAATTTTATAGCATGGCCGAATACTCATGCACATACACACATAACAACAAGAACTCAATGGCACAAAATCTCCTTTTGTTAAACATTCAACTCACTCATCTCCATGCTTTCATCACAACAACATCAAAACACTAATTAGGAAATACAACATTCTTGGCGAAATTTAACTCACCTAACAACTTAGTTTCGATCCAAGATTCAAGGAAAAATTTGAACCAATCCTCCAAACTATGCATGCATTTTCAAGAGTGGCATAAAACATACCTTCTTGTATCAAAACACCTTAGTCTAGTAAGCTCCCATGGCTGATTTTCTCAAGCTTCCCCCCCTTTCTTCTTAGTACATTCGGCCATGCAAAGAAAAATGAGAGAATGGACACTTTTTTTTTCTTCTTCTCAAGTCATGGCAATTGTAACAAAATGAGAAAGGATGAACAACAAAATTTTTCTCCTTTCTTTTTCCTCAACTCACGGCAACAAGGGGGGGGCATCCACACTCTTTTTTTTTTCATCATTTTCCTTTTTTTTTCATTTCTTTATTTTCCTTACATAATGCACTAGGCCAACATGACTAGGACATGTTTTCTTTGCCCATCATCATGTCATGGCCAGCCACTAACCTTAGGAAATGGGTTATTTGACATGCAACTCCACCCTTGTGTTAACATGCACTAATAAGCCATTTAAAATTAGCCTATCATATTTCACCATGTTTCACATTGATCCCTATTTAATAATTTCTCATAAAATTGGTAAAATTAGAGAATGAAACTTCCACATATGCATGCACACACATAGTAAGCATAGAATATAACAATTAATTATTTTTATGACTCGGTTTAGTGGTCCCGAAACCACTTTCCGACTAGGGTCAATTTAGGGTTGTCACAGCGCCTTTTATTTTCATGGGCTTTAGTCTTATGCCTTTCAATGTTTTATCAACATGATCTTGATTTAAGCCTTTAGTTAGCAAATCCGCAATGTTATCTTTTGATTTTACAAAATCAATAGAGATAACTCCATTTGAGATCAGTTGTTTAACGATATTGTGTTGACTACGCATATATCTCGACTTACATTATGTTAGCAAGGCACCCTTACACTTTCAAGTGGTTGTAGGATGACTTTTTACCTTTCCATAACTCATATGGTGTATTGTCCCTTTTCTTGCAGGCACCTTATTGAAAAGGTAATTAGTTCATAGAAAAGGTTTCCCCCATATTTCTTATGATAACCCAGAGCTTTCTAGCAAGGTGTTCATAATTTCCTTTAGTGTTCAATTTTTTCGTTCAGCTACTTCATTTGACTGAGGAAAGTATGGTGGTGTTACTTTATGAATAATGCCATGTTGTGTACAATATTCAAATGGTTCAACATATTCACCACCACGATCACTTCTCACCATCTTAATCTTTCTATTAAGTTGGTTTTCAACTTCTTGCTTATAGAGAATAGTTTTCTCTATAGCTTTGCCTTTGCTCTTAAGAAATTATACGTAGCTATATTTTGTGCTATCATCAATGGAGGCTATAAAATATTTATTCCCTCCTCTTATTTGAACAAAATTTAAGTCAAAAACATTGCTATGTATTAGGTAAAGTGGTTTTGTGCTTCCTTCAACAATTTGAGATGAAGATCTTGTTAATTTTGCCTCAACACATGTTTCATATTTATTATAATTAATGTGAACCAAAAGATTTTGCTCTAAGTTAATTAATGTTCGTAAAGTATCGTAGTTAACATGTCCGAGCTTACTATGCCATAAATCAAAGGACTCAAACATATAAATAGATGAGGAAGAGACATTCTAATTCATTGTCTCTACTTTTAAAGAGATTGCATTAATTTTCCACATGTCATTTAATAAATATCCCCTTCCCAAAAACATTCCCCTTTTAGACAAAATTAGCTTTTGGGATTCAAACACCATCCTAGAAACTATGTACACTTAGGAGTGTTACAGAAACATAGTTCTTACGTAAGTCAGGCACATAAGTTCTTATCAGGCACTTCCTTGGAATTTTTTTCCACAGCATTGACCTCTTTACCTCTAACTTTCTTTGGAATCCTACAGTCAGATGACTTGTGCCCCATCTTGTTGCAATTGAAGCATTTTCCTTGAAATTTTTGCTTTCTAGAAACACCACCTTTGGTACTAGTTTAGATCCATTCTGCGGTTGTTTTCCCTTCTTAAAGTCTTTTTTGACTTCTACGACATTTTTCCTAGCAACTATAACAGTCCGTTTTCAGTGAAATCGGATAGTGATTTCGTGACCACAAATTCGAGCCAAAAATAAAATTTATTTTAATTTTATTGCATGGTCCATATTATGATAGAGATGTCATATGAAAATTCTGATAAGAAAATTTTACCGATTATGTGCTTCATTACAGGAAGGACCAAATCACATAAAATGCAAAAGTTAGACCTAGTAGCTAGAATGATTAAATAGCTATGAAATTCAAAACTTAAGGTCTTTATATGGTAATTAGACCATTAATCAAAAGTTAGTAGATATTCCATGGAAATTTAGAAAAGGGCAATGACTAAATTGGAAATAGAAATAATTAAAAATGATAAATAATTAAAATAGAATTAAAATCATTTTATATAATCTTTTTCCCCAAATATTCCATGGAAACCCTAGAAAAGAGAAAACAATCTTTCTTAGCTTAATTGGGTAAGTTTTTTTGTCCCGTTTTTAGTAGTTTTGATATTTTTGAAACTGGGATAGTTTAATCTATCTATTTGGGGGATTAATTTGAAAAGTTCTCAAAGTATAGAAGTTATGTAAAGGATAAATATGCTGAAAATTATAAATTTATGGTAGAAAATGAAAGGTCGTTGATAGATAAACAACTTTTACAAAGTGATTTTTGATGAAAATATGATTTAGGGACTAACTTGTAAAGTTGTGAAAATTGAAGAAAAATTCTAAATTTTATAGAAAATATGTGATGTAAATTTTATATTGAAATTTTGGTTAGGCTTGGAAAAAGGAGTAAATTGCATGAATTTCATTTTCTGAGCCCAGGGACGAAATTAGAATTAATGGAAGTATAGGGGCAAAATGGTAATTTTGCCTAGGATGTAAATTGAGTCCTAATGAATATGAAATTTGATAAATTGATGATTAAATTCATTTATATAGATATGGATAACTCAAATTCAAAGTTAGAAAGAGGAAATGAGAGTTTTTGATTAGTAAGTTTATATACGTGAGCAAGTGTCGAGGTAAGTTTCTATAACTTAATTGAACATGCAAATATGTTGAATTGGATGTTGTATTTGTATAGAATGTGGTTTATTTGTATGTGAATTGTTTGGATGTTACAATATAAGAAATGAATACATGCTTGAAATTGTTTAAAAAGGGTTGAGTTCCGTTTGAATATTGAATTTCGATGGATAAATGTGATTTCCCTTATTGAATGAGGTCCTATATTTGTTGCTGATGAGATTTAGCTCGGACGAGTAATCCTATTGACCTCATTACAGAAAAGATTTAGCCTGGACTGATAATCCTGATATAAGCCCTCTTGAGCATATATTATAGATAGGATTTAGCCTGGACGGGTAATCCTGATTAAGCTCTTATGAGTATATGTTGGAAACAGGATTTAGCTTGGACAAGTAATCATGTTATATAGTATGTAGCTCGAGAGTGTGCTTTTTGATTAAGTGTCTTAATGGGTACTCCTGAATATGAATTGACAAGTTATTGAATTGTATACCTTGAGTGTACTATCTGAGTATCCATCGAAATTTCAATGATTCAACGGATAAAATACTTGATATGATATGAGAATTGTGAAATGAAATGAATAATGTTTTGAATGAATAAACTATGATGAGCTCATCTTAGTTTACTTGATGTATATGAGAATTTTGTAACTAACATGTTTGATTGAATGCATGTGATTAGGCAATTTTGCCAAGTTGATGGAAAAATGTTATTATATGCTTAATTTTAGTAAATGAGATTGGTTAGTTTAATTCTAGTTATACGAACTTACTAAGCATAATGTGCTTACTAGGTTTACTTTTCTCTATTTTATAGTGCTTGGAAGCTTGCGAAGGTTGGTAAATGGTTGGAACATCATCACACTATCCGCTAGCTTGTTTTGGTATAAATAGTAACCTCATTTTGGTATAATGACATGTATAGGTAACTTGACCAAATGTTGGCATAAAAATGTTGTTTATAATCTAGCCATTTGCAATGGCTAGTAATGATTATGTTTTGGGATATCTATTAAGGTAATCCTATGGTATTATCATGAGTACATATATTATGGTTTGATTGAGCTATGCTAAATTATTAAAGATAAGATCATAAATAGGTATGTATGTAAAGAGATACTATGTTAAATGCTTGAATTGTCCTTGTTATAATGCTTGGATTGGTAGGTATTTGGATATAAGTTTTGGTGCAGGATATTGGTAAAATTTAGGTGAGAAATAAAGCTAGGAAATGGCTTTATTTTGTCAACATGGGTAGATAAACGGGCATGTGTGTGACACACGGCCTGATACATGGGTGTGTGGTTAGGCCGTATGTCCCCTACATCTTAAATTTGAGAAACGAAATGCTCAAAATTGAGCACACGGGTAGAGACACGAGCGTGTGTTTCAGCCATGTGTGCTACACAGCCTAGAACACGGACGTGTGTCTTGACCGTGTGAACCCTGCACCTAATTTTTGAAAATTAAATTGATCACATAGGCGTGTGGCTAGCCATGTGGCACAAATCAAAGAGTTACACAGGATCGAACACGGCCTGCAACATGGGCGTGTCCTAGGGTCACACGGGCGTGTCCCTTGAATCACACGGGCGTATGAGCCCTGTAACTTGGAAAATTTTTGAATTTTCACGAAAAACTTTTGAAGTTCCAATTAAGTCCCGATTCGATTCTAATACTAAATTGGGCCTCAATGGTCCATTTAAGGGACATTATAGATAATCTCGGAAAATGAATAGTAATTTATATGAAATATTTGTAAATATTCTGTAATCTATAGTAATACTTCATAATCCTGTTCCAGCGACAGATACAGGTTAGGGGTGTTACAGCAACATTTCCATTTGCTGCTTTCTCAAGCCTCCTTTCCATAACTTTATTGTCTTCTTCAATTCAAATTCTGACAGTTAGGTCTTCCACTGACATGTCTTTTGTGCTTTAGGTAATTCTTGAAGTCATTCCAAGTAGGAGGTAACTTCTCAATAATGTCTGCCACTTGGAAGGATTCACTTATCATCATCCTTTCATCAAGAATTCCATGAATGATCAATTGAAGTTCCTACACTTGATTCACAACTAATTTAGAATCAACCATTACAAAATTCAAGAATTTAACAACTAAAAAATTTTTAGTTCCAACATCTTCGGCTTTGTATTTATAGTCCAACGATATCCATAATTCCATAGTTTTTTTATTAACACTATACACTTCGTATAGTGGATCCGACAATCCATTCAGGATGTAGTTTCAGCTTAGGAAATCAGAATGTTTCCAAGCTTCAACAGCTGTGAAAGTGGTAACTTCATCTACCTCGCCCTCTTTAACAGTAGGAGGGTCATCTTTCAAATATTTGGTCAAGTTCAACATGGTCAAATAAAACAACATTTTTTATTTCCAAGTCTTGAAATTCTATTCTGAGAATTTTGCAGGTTTCTTGTTGTGGTTTACAGCAGTCGCCCTCGACAACACTGAGTTTTAGGTCAAAAATGTGTTTGAACCAAAGCTTCAGATTGCGAATTGGTTGAATTGGTGGGAGTTTCCATTTTTTTGTTAAGATTTTAGAAACAAAAGCAGAATTTGAAAAATCATCAACTATTGATAGACGACAGGAATTGAATAAAACCTGAAACAAAAGTTTACACAGTCTAACTAAAAAACACAATAAAACAATGCACCAGGTAGGTAACCCTGAAAGAGAGGTGGTGCACTTGGCACACTTAGATACCAAGTCTTTCAAAGAACAAATCCTAGACATTTTTTAATTCACCATTGATAAATTTCTTTTTCTTTGATGTCACAATTTTGAAGCTAGAATTTAAAGCCACAATTAAGGTCACAATAAATAGAAAATTTAATTTCCAATTTATATTACCCATTGATTTGGTTAAACAACATAATTACAATTCTGAAACAAAATCAAAATCAATTCTGTTGAACGACAGGATTGAATCCCGAAACAAAATTATTTAATTAAATCTTATTTGGAAATAAAACCAAAATAAAATATGTTAAACGATGAGAATAAATTCCGAAATAGAATTATTTAATTAAATCTTGTTTGGAAACAAAACCAAAATTAAATATGTTAAACGAGGGGAATAAATCCCGAAATAGAATTATATAATTAAATTTTCGTTTGGAAACAAAATAAAAATCAAATAAAATCTGTTGAATGGCGAGAATAAATCCCGAAATAGATTTATTCAATTAATTCTCATTTGAAACAAAATTAAAATGGAATAAAATCTGTTGAATGGTGGGAATAAATCCCGAAATAGAATTATTCAATTAATTCTCATTTAAAAAAAATAAAAAAGGAATAAAATCTATTGAACTGTAGGAATAAATACCGAAACAAAATTATTCAATTAATTCTTGTTTAGAAACAAAATAAAAAAGGAAAAAAATCTATTGAACGAAGGGAATAACGCCCGAAATAGATTTTATTCAATTTTAATTTTTATTCTCAAACAAAATATGTTATTTCTTTTCTTCTTGGTGTCTCGTTCTTCTTAGATTAGAGAATTGTAAAATAATAAAATATGTCTTAAGATTGTTGGACAAAACACGTTAGCAAACAAATATATAAATATAAATACTTATATAAACAAATGAAACAAATTAATATAAACAAATATTTATATTTATTTAAAACATCAAATTTGAAAAACAATTAAATAAATAAGATTTTGGAAAACCAAAAATTGAATAAAGGGAATCGAGTTTTACTAGATGTTGAGGTTTGTTTTCGTAGTTTCCTCAAGATAGATTCGGCCGCTCCTATGATACTTGGAGAAACGTTCGTCCTCTGTCTCTTAGGATACAACAACAATATGATCGCGACAGTAGTACCTTTGCAGTGATCAACGAACAAACCTTACCTTCTTCTATCACCTAAATGTTTGAAAATTTGGAGAGGAAAAAGAAAAGAACTTTTTAGAGTGAAATATTCATTATGTGTTTTTGTGTCTCAAGAATTCTGCAATATTTTTTAGGCTTTTAGAGACACACAATATGGAGGAATTTTGAAAATTTCCATGAATAAAAATACAAATATGCATTAAAGGAGCCTTTAACTCAATTTGAATAAAATAAAATCTATTTGTCATTTTAAAATAGATTCGGTATAATATCTGTTGAGAGAAAATAAAATAAATAATATCCGCAAGCCCTTTTTGGGCTCGACCAATTTGGACATTTCACGTCGCCCACATCGTGCGGATGCACCCCCAACCCCAATGGATTTAAATTCGCACCCCCTGCACGTGAGGCAAAGTTTCAAGCTTAGTCATACAATAACCCTCAAGTGGGTTCTCATATATATACATATCTCAAACTTGGTATTTAACCAATGTGAGATCTAAGCTTTTCTGTTTTTTTTTCTCAACATAATTTACAAGTAGCTTGCTTTGAGCATCAATTCTCATTCACCACTCAACCATTTTTGAGCATATGATATACCGTTGTAAAGGTCTCATGGAGTAGAATATAAAACTATAATTTTATGATTCAACTCTCCACCTTTACCAATCGAGAATATTTCTCAAAGTTTCCAAAAATTACATATTTTCCAACAAAAAGAAAATAAAAGAGATTATCATTTTCTATCCTAAATAATATAAACCAATCCTCCTAAATTAAATTAAGGATAGGAGAGAAAATAAAAAAAAAAAGTATATGTTAGTTGAAAGTTATGCATTTTTCAAATATTTCATTTTCCCTTCATTCATTTTTCAACTCTACCAAGCATGGTAAGGAAAGACAATGCAACTTTCAATTTTTTTATCTTTCCTACTGAACATATCTATGAAAAAAAAATTGTACTTTTCATTTTTACATTTTCTATCCCTTCATTTTTTACATCTTTCCAGTTTTCTTTGCATCCTATCAAGCAAAACTTAAATGTATTCATTACTATTTATTATTATTTTCCAAGGAAGCTTACACTCGTTCATTTAGACACTAATTTTTATGTTCATTCACATATACCAAAACATGTTTCTTAATTATTCCATGACAGCCAATTTTCATAGCACAATAACAGTTGATAATAGACTCTGTAGTCAAAGTTTACCAAAACTAGTGGTACACATTTAATATTATTCACATAACACATCCAATGGTCAAAAATAATTTTATATATAAAATATTATCTTACTAAACGACAATAATAGTTGTAGGAATGATCACAAAACAATAAGAAAGAAAAATAAGAACATAGATATTTTTTGTGAAAAACTATTATCGGGAAAAATCACAGACAAAACAGGAGAAATTCACTAATGTTGAAAAACAAGAATACAAGAGGTTTTTTTTTGCTATGTACAGTTTTTAAGGGTTAAACAACTCCTTTTTTTTAATCAGTGTCTAATAGAAAAAGTATAGTCTTATATGGATTCAACCTGTGTGGCAATGTTTGTACCGGTCAAGATTATTTGTGGATGGGGATTTGTGGGTGCGAAGATCCGAGGTTTCAACCCTCGGACCTTCGCCCCCACTAATTCTCAATTTTATCTCTCTATTTTATTTTTTTAATAAGTAAATTGTACTTTAAACTTTTCAAACCAGATCAAATAGGATTCAGGTCACACAAGTCTAACAAATATTTCATCAAAACAATATTTCTAGTATATGATTCTTAAGAAATGACCGAATAACCTTTCATGATAAAATTACTATTTTGCCCATTTTAACTTTTAACTTAGTTGCTTCACAGCAAATAGTTATTTACCAATTCAAATCTCATAATTCACATTTAACTTTTCATATGATCCATAGGTGGTAAAAATTATATCCTTGCCCATATCTCGACAAAAATAGAAAATTTATCGTTTAATCCTTATATATATTTTTATTTTTTCTAATTTAGTCCAAAAGTGATTTCTATTACACTTTATATTTTTATTTTATAATTTACTCCAACCGATATTTATATTTTTTATTTTATAATTTTACTTTTAGATATAAGTTGGTATCACAGAATTTCAATGAAGGAATTCATAATTGATAATTAGCTTTAATCAGCCAAATATTCTTGAAAGTAACAAAATGCCGTTCACAAAACTCTAGGTCAAAAAACCTATAAAGAAATTCGGACAGATTTTAATTCGTTTATGTGATCAGTATACCTCCATTTGCACTCATAATCCATTGTTTAATTTCAAACTGCATCCAATTGTTTAAATAAAATAAAAATAAAACTAAAAATGATAGAATAAAAAAGAAATAATTTGAGTACATCAATACAACACCAAATCGAGATGTTGTGGTTAATTTATTTCTAGAAATAAGTCTTAATTGTAAGTACTCACAGTAATTAAGCAACGGATTTCCAATGGTAACAAATTTCATAATTGGACAGATAGGGACCATCGGGCCTTACATACCACATGCAACGAATACAACGACTGACATCCCTACCTTCTACGTAAATATCGAACCAACGCATTGTTCCATTCCATTGCATGCTGCAGTAAAATAAGGTGTTCCCCAAGAAGCTTGGTCGAAAATTAAACTCGAAGTATTTCCGGTAAGCAAGATGTTGGATGCCAAGATCGTTGTTCTTCGATTTGCAATGCAGGTTCAGATCTGTGCCGCCGTCCAAATCGTTATAGATTAATACATCTGTTTTATGTAGCAGAGGACCCGCTTCGCTTACAACGAAAACCAGCGTTAGAAAGAGCAACCAGTTGATCGGCAAAGGATTCATGTATGCTGCTGAGGATCTGCAAAATAGCATACACGATTTTGAAGTGAAACGAGCTGCTCTCATTTAGTTCTGTAGGAGATCTCTGACAATCAAATATAGTCGTGGATATTGGCCGAATTTGGTATCCTAATTAAGTCATTTAATTTGGCAAATACAAAGATGGAAATACCTTGTAAATATTATGATTTTTGTCTTCCAACTTTTATCTTTATTAAGTGTGCATTGAGAAAACTATCTAATAATTAAATTTGGATGTAACAATTAAATTTGAATGTTATTATTTATAATTATATATAAATAACATATTAGGATAATTGTTGTCATTATTTAATTAAGTATAACAATCACACTAAAATCAAATTACTCTATAAATTTCCAAACATGCCCTTAAATGATTCAAGTTAATTTGAAAACCTCTTTATATAATAATATTTTAACTTTAAAATATAATCATATGTTATATATTTTATTAATTCAGTCTAAATGATCTAAAAATTTTATTAGCTAACTATAATTTTCTATATATTTTCACCTATAATTAACTAAATTATATATTATTGATTATAAATGATTTATATTAAATTTAACTACATTACATAGTATCTATTAGTAATAGGGGATCCGCTTATACCGTGTAAAACTTAAGTGGTTTTACAACCTTTCATAATTTTTTATACAACTAATACTACTTAATTGTTGAATTTATCAATATATTTGTACTTATCATGTGTAACATCCTAAACCCGACCTAGAAGTTATGACCAGATACTAAAGAATTACATTAACTCGTTCAAAGTTTTTGTTCTAATCTCAGTGCATGTTTCGAAAACATAAAATTTTGGCAAAAACTCTCATAGATGTTTTGAAAAACCAAAATTCGAAAACACTTATTTGAAAACCAAAAATTCAAATTCAAAGTTACAATCGTTGACAGACCATTTTCAATATTAAGATAATCATTCGTTAAAAAACCATATATTTTATTTACAGAAAAGACTTAAGTGATTACTTAATCTTGCAGCATAAAAATTATCAGAGTTATAGTTTTGAAAATTGTAATCCATTTTTTTGTTAACTAGTATGATTTTGCAGTTTTACAATAAAAAATATCAAAAACAAATCGACGAACCAAAACAAAACCAAAACAATGCCCAAAAACATATTACAGGCCCAAAAATCTAAAAATATTACTAATGTAAATCACCATATTTAATTAACAGGGAAAAGACAATCCGAGCTCCCGCACGCCGTCTAGTCCTAAGTCGAATGTTCACTTGAAACGTATCAAACAAACGAGTGAGCTTGAAGCCCAATGTGTGACCTGACCCACAAACATAATTTTCTTCTAGTTTTGCATATACAGTAATCAGATCAATTTTCGTATCAAATTACATAATAGCGCATATCATATATCTTATCGAAGCTTATCGTATATTATATCAAATTGTCATACTTTCTGAAACACATATCAGAATGGAATTTCAGAATTTCAGAATCATAATCTTAAACACATACTCTTATACAGAATCAGATGTGTGTTCATAATCAGATACAAATGTAGACACAGATCCTACCCCTATCCGCTACACACTAACTCCGTCCAACCAATCAGGCCAGTTAGGATTATAGAGTCCATCCATCCAATCACAACGGGTCGTGGTGGTATGCCACTCATAATGCTGTAACTGAGCTACTAAACATATATTATGGTTTAATAACCAAAAATGTAGTAATACAGTCTAAAAACACTTCCTCCAATATCAGAAACCACCCCAATGCACATACAGGATCATAATATCATATGCTCATATTACATAGCCAAATCGAATAGCTTATCAGAATAGATAGCAGAATAAGTTTAACACACATGGTTTACAAAATAGTCATGCTTAACTCACATACCTACTTATAGCAAATCATAACACATTATTATACTCATCAGAACTTAACTAACATACCTCCTACACTTACCCATGTCTGTTTACTGAAACTTATACTTTCTTAGGCCTACATATTGCCCACGAACCTAATTTTTTAGTCCCTTAATTGACCCTTAATTGGGCCTAAAAATTGGCTCAAAAGGCCCACACGGCCCAAAAAACCTAGCTTGTGTGATCCACACAACCTACCCTCACGAGTTGCAAGATTTCACGAAAAAACACACACAGCCGTGTGCCCCACACAGTCTAGCACACAGCCTACCACACAGCCTAGCACATGACTGTGTAGCATTGGGTAGTTTCAAAAACAACCCTTGTTTCATGATTTTATCAAGTTTTGATTGAGTTTTTGGGTTGTTTTCACACATCTGATGACATAAATTGATCGACCGTACAACTAGAACCTACAAATCCTACAATTGTTCATCAAATCATACCAGCTAGTCATAAGAAAGAACCATTCAAAATAACATATTATTATCAAAATTCCAACCCCTACAACGAAATCGGGTTCTTACCACTTGGAAACATCAACCAAACCAAAACTTAATCTGTTGGAGGAATTTGATTATTGTTTCCCTCACCTAACCAAAACCATCAAAACATTTATACCACAAAGAACAAGAATTAAACACCAACCAATCTAAACCTTGCTCAAAAACAAATTAAAGCTAAAATAACAGAAAATTAATTTAACGAACCTACACCACCCTTAGACTACAATTGAAGTGCGAATATCACCCATGAATCACAAGAGAAAACGGAACGACAACAAGCAAAAATCAAGAAGAAGGAGAAAAGAAAACAAAAGAAAGAAGAAAAATGAAGAAGAGGGGGAGTGAAGAATGTGAGAGTGGAAAGTGGGAGAGATATTTTGGGAAATTTCCATATACTGTTGGACTACGATCGAAGTGCGAATATCACCCATGAATCATAGGAAAAAAAACGGAACAGCAACAAGCAAAAATCAAAGAAGAAGGAGAAAAGAAAACAAAAGAAAGAAGAAAAATGGAAAAGAGGGGGAGAGAAGAACGTGAGAGAGATATTTTGGGAAAATTTCATAACAACCCACATTCCCACTAAATCTCATTAATTAACCTCTCACCAAAATTCCCTCATAGTTAAAAATAAAAACCAATTTCCACTTTGTACACACAAAGACTCAAACACATGACTAAATTGTAAGTTAAAGCCTTACCATTAAACCAACAAGCTTATTCTATCGTGACTTGGACAGAAATAAGATTTAAGTCAAAAGTCTAGGGATAAGAATTGAGCTAAAAATTTCAAAAGATAGGATTTGAACTTATGAACTTAGGACCTCTTACACACATACAAAAAACACAACCATTGAACCACATTAAATTACTTATCATAATTTTCACAACCTTAATCCAATACAAGGCGTGATCTCTCTTGGTTTTACTAATTCAATTTTTTCTAACTCAGTTTTTCGAGGTGTGACATCATGCATGTAATTTTTTAATCGATTTGATATTTTTATCATATGGATCTAAAATATGGTATATATCAATATCTATTTAATAGGGAAAGTATTTTACATAAAATAAATAGTTAAAAACTTTAATTTATGTCAAACTTTATATGTATGATCTATATAGATGAATATATAAAAGCTATAAAAGGGTATAAACTCACGTAAATTTTAAATGAGTGGAAGTGAATTTCTCTCCATTATTAATTATTTATATTGGCTCAAAAACGAACAAATGATAACAAAGAATTATTGTTGAATGTTAGAGAATGAATATCTCGTTTCCCCACACTTTCTCATCAATTGAATACCCAAAAATGCTCCAAAAGATTAAAAAATAGTTACCTGTGAATGACTTTACAAGTAATCCTACACCTAAAAATCCAAACATAGAGTAATAGCTAATAAGTCAAAGATTATTATCTAACTTATAAAAAGTGCTTTTTGGCATAGGGAAAAGTTGAAATTCTTTTTACTACTATTTACATTTTTAACCTTACTTTGTCTACTCCCAAAAGATTTCAGAATACCCATTTTTTTTTCACATTTTCTCTTTCAAAGTTCTTTCCTCTGGTTCTTTTTTCCTCTTTTAATTCCTCCACCGATGAGTTTTTTTTCTTCTTCTTCTCTTTAATTGTTCATTATGCATTAGTTTTTAGTTGTTTTCTGATTTTTGATTTTTACAGAAATTTTACAAAAATTGATTGTTTGATTTTATAGAAATTTTAATACTAAAAATATTATAGAAATTGAATGTTTGATTTTTTTAATGAGATGGGTCTCATTTCTTTTCTCTGATTTTTCTTGTGAGAAATTTTTGCCTTCAAAGGGCAGTGACAATGTTGAAGAGTTTTTTTTTTTTTTTTTTCTTTGTTGTTTTTCACTTCCATACTCCATAAGCAGTGATAATTTTTTGCTGGCATAGATAATTTTTTGTTTTCTTGAAACTTTGTTTATCTCAAAAGCTTCAAGATATCAGTTACAGATGCTTTGTTTTTCTTTCTTGGAGAGCATGCAATCGGCTGTTTTTTTTATGCAAAAAAAAAAAAACTCATTTTCTCTTCTCCAAAAGCTTATTTTCCTTTCTTTGATTCAATATGCAAGAAGAGGTTGCTAGAGAGTTTAGCATACCAGTGCAATTTTAGCGATTCTGGTTGTGGGCCAAGCGTCAAAACCGTACTAACCATTGACACCTTTGGTAATATTCCTCAACATAAATTATTATACCCTGGTTCAAAAGCCTTGTTTGAGGAGTATTGGTTTATATATTTAGCTTCAGTCATTGTTTAGCGTAGTATTGTATTTAATCAATATGTTGTCTTCATTTGTCCTGCTTTGCTTTGCATGCCTCTCTCTTTCAATCTGTTCGTGGGTTGAAGGAATATATATGTAGAAACACACATGTACTTAAATATCAAATAATTTTTTTTTAAAAAAACTAAAATATCAAGGAAGATGTGATATTTTCTTTAGTTAAATAATCATGCTTGTCGCCTACCTACAAAATAACATATGGTTGTGGTGAGGACTTGTATTTTTTGTTGCGCTGTCTTGCATGTATTTCATCAAACACGTAAGGCCATTTTCTTAGTTTTCTTTAGTGAGTACTGCATGTTTTTGTTGTTTTTTAATTGTTCGGTGATAATTATTTTAGGTTTAGAAATTTAAATTTGGTATTAATATACATACAAATACTTGTCTTTTAGTACATTGAATTCGATGTACCATTTCTTGTCTTTTGATTAGTTATTGGACACCTACTAATCTTGGTCACATGAGGTCATGTTTGATGGCTTGGTTATTTTCTTTTTCATTGTGCAAGTGTCTACTTAAATCTTTTTATTAATATGAAGTGGTTTAAAAAATTATAAACCATATAAAATACTTTATAAAAATATAATAAAAATACATGATAGTAAATTAAAAACTGTTAGAGATAACTAGTTTCAAAACATGCTGAGTACAGGTGGGGACAAAGATTAATCATAGCTCATAAATTATAAATCCTTGCCTATTATCTTCTCTTTCAAATTATTTTCTCTTTAGATTTCAACCATGTTTTGCTGATAGGGAATGGTATTTTATTTAAACCATCTTTTATTTAAAAATTAATTATAGATTAATTAAGAAAGATGATAAGAAATGGTATTTTATCAGTCAAATCTATATAAAAATTTTAATTATAACAAGTACACTTTTATCTAATTATTTTTGTTGTCAAATGTACTATAACCATTGATATTCAATACTTGTATTAAACATGTTTAATAAACGGTAATTTATACATATTTTTATCCCATGCTTACACATTTATGGATGATTACTCCTTAGATTTGGTGAATTCGATGCTCCTAATTCTTTAATTTCATGTTTTATACTTAGGTGAGCATTAGAGAGTAAAAAGAGCGAGCAACGGGCCGAAAACAAAGAAAATGGAGAAAATGGACTCACATGGGAAATCAACACAGCCTGGACTTCCTCACACGGGAGTGTCACATGGCCGTGTCCCTTTGGCAGGATCGAAGCATGACTTACACAGGTAGACTACACGCCTGTGCCTATTCAACAACCTTGACCACGGGCTGAAGTAATCGCACACGGGCGTGTCCCTGCCAAGCCCAAGTATAACCCTATTCAGAAAAGGCCAATTTTGAGGGCTCTTAGGCATTCTAAAGCCTATTTAAACACCTGAAGAGGCACTTAAAAGGGAGACGCAGAGTAGGAGGCAAGGAATTACTCAACAGAAGCCGATTGGTCCATCTCAGAAGCCGGATTCATCATCAAGACTGAAGATCTCCCTTTAATTTCCATTTAGGGGTTTTAGGTTTTCTTTATGTTTTGTATTCATTATTCTTCTGAGATGCTTTCTTCTATAATCATAAACTAAACCCCCTAAATACCTAAGGGGAGTGAAACCTAAGACGGATCTTGTTATTATTATCTGAATTGTATGATAAATATTTAACTTGTTCTTAATTATGTGTTCTTAATTCTTGTTTTAATATTCCAGAATATTGATTCGAGTAATGCTCTTATTCAGAGGAGGAATAGACCCTGTCTAAGAGTAAATTTGTCATAATTAAGTGGAGTTGATTGCACGCCTAGAGATAGGTTGATAAGATTTTATCGGATTAGGGTGAAACCTAATAAGGGGATCCATAGGTCGAGTTAATGCAGCACTAGGTGTTAATTACAAAGAGATTTCAATTAATCAACCTAGGGTTAGACGTTATTAGTCTCGAGAGAGATAATAATATAACTTAGGGATTTCTACGGTTCAAGTCAAATGAATAAATCGTCTGATTCAGAGTCTAGGAGGATTTTTCCTTGGGCATTGTCTTAATCAATCGAATTTTTCCAAAAGCTTTTCCCAAATTTCTCTCTGTGCACTCTTAGTTTAGTTAATTAATTTAGATAAACAAATCCCTTAATTTTTAGGCTAGATAATAAAAAGAAAGTAATTACTAGTACTCTTGGTTCCTTTGGGTTCGACAATCCGATCTTGCTAAAGCTATACTACTGTTCGATAGGTACACTTGCCTTCATCGCGATAATAGTTAGTTTCAAGAACGCTTAATTATAAATTTTTAAAACCTGTTACGAATATCATGTATCAATGTTCTTTTATTAATGCTATATACTGTATTATTCCTATGATTCAAATTAGAAACATGAATTTTTGTTTTTTTATTCAAATTCATACCAAAATTGAAGTAAAAAAGTGCATGCATTTGTGGAGTTGGAAACCATTGATATAAAACAATGCATTTTTAGTTTTATAAGTTGACAACTAGTGTCAATCTTATAGCTACATCCGGCTATAAATCCACTAAAATAATAAACAATAAAAATTCACAATATTCATGATTATGATACCACATATTTTAGTTGCTTTTGGTTGAAAAAATCAATTAGAAAATGATTAAGCCACATAAAATTTTTGTTTAATTATTTTGTTCAACAATGTGGGTAATAAATGCAAGTCTAGATTATAGAAGTAGGAGAGATCAACATTTCTAATTTTATCTTATCATTTATTTTTCTTTAATTTATTATTTTGTTATAATTAAACTACTTGGGGCCATTGATTTGGTATTTTAGATTTCATGATTAGGTAAAAAAATAATTGATAAAATATTGTTCATACTGATTTTTTAATTGTGTTTGATGCTATTATTAGTTGTGTTCTCTTTTTTGGTTATTATTCCGGTCTTGGAAAGTTGATTTTGATTGAGAAAAAAATCTTAGGATCCTATCTTGATTTTGATACACATGTAAAAAAATTTACTTATGTGACATTTGATTTTCTTGATTGCTTTATTCGCTGAAACGAATATGTTCGTATACACAATAGATGAGTACTTCGACGGTTGCAGTTAGTGGTGAAAAAGTCAAAGCATTGTGGGATAAGAGATTGACAGAAATATTTTTTGATATATGTATTAAAGAGATATTGAAAGACAGTAGACCTAGTACTCATTTCACGAAAGATGGATGGTTGAAAATAATGACCAACTTTGAGAAAGAAACGGGCAAGGCTTATTCACAAAGACAACTTAAAAATAGGTTGGATGCCCTAAAAAAAAGAATGGAAGGCTTGAAAGAAACTTAAAGGAGAAGATACCGGTCTAGGGTGGAATCCTATAAAAAGAATCGTTGATGCATCGAATGATTGGTGGGAGAGTAGGCTAAAGTTACGTTAATAATTCTGAATATTTTTGTTTTTTTTCTTAATTATAAGGTTATTGATACTTATTTTTATTAAACTATCATTTGATATGTAGGTTGTGCCTGAAGCTAAAAAGTTTAGAACATCAGGCATTGATCCTGAATTCAAAGGGAAGTTGGACCAAATGTTCATAGGGATAGTTGCAACAGGTGATAAAGCATGGGCACCTTCTTTTGGTACACTCCGTAGTGCTTTTTTTAGGATGTTAACAATGAAATACCTGAAGAGAATGAGAAAGAAAATGTGAGAAATGATGTTCACATTTTAAATGATGTTCACATTCCAAATGATGTTCACATAGATGAAAACGGTCAAAAAAGAAAAACATCTGAGATATCAAGTTCACATTTTAAAAATGGAAGAAAAAAATCCTCAAAGCAAATTGGAAGGGCTGCAAGATTGTCATGTTAAATAGAAAAATTATGCAAGGCAGCTGACAATATGAGTCAAGCCACATCTAGTTTGACTCCTGTTATGGATCCATATGGTATTCCACAAGTAGTCAAAGTGCTTGATAGCATGTCGGAAGAAGTTCTAGAAGCTAGTTCGCTATACTTTTTCTCACTTAAATTATTGTTCAATAAGGACAAGCAAATTATGTTTTTATCAATTAACCCAAGATTAGAGCTTTGTGGCGTAAGACGAAAATGGAGGATAGTTTAAAATTTTTTGATCTTATAGGGTTCAGAGATATCTACTATGTGGCTAAACAACAATACTAAAATAGTTTTATCAATAGTTATTTATGTTTGGTTTTTTGATATTGAATTTATGTTCTACTTATTTATATGTAATCTAGTTTTATTAATGGTTGTTTATGTTTGGTTTTTGGATATCGAATTTATATTCTACTTATTTATGTGTAATCTAGTTTTATCAATAGTTGCTTATGTTTGGTCTTTGGATATTGAATCTATGGTCTAATTATTTATGCTTAGGGCTAGTTTTATTAATAATTGTTTATGTCTGATTTTTGGATATTAAATTTATGTTCTACTTATTTATACTGAATTAGTTTTATCAATAGTTGTTTATATATAATTTTGGATATAAAATTTATTCACGGTGATGAGTATAGTTGAGAATTCCAGTGGAGATGAAAGTGATGATGAAAGGGAAAAGAAAGAGATTTTACAACGAATAGAATATTTTAACTGATTATTTGTTGTTGCATCTTCTTCTGTGTAATTATATTACAAGAAGTATATATTGAAGCAACCATGCATGGATTCAAAACAGTCAGGTGAGACATGGATCTGAGAGACCCTTGACGATCACAAATCACGTTGTATGATTAATTTTAGGATGTCTAAAATTGTATTCACAAGTTTGTTGAGAGTTTTGGAGACAAGATACAAGTTGCAAACTTAGACACATATCTTCTAGTGAAATGTTGGGAATTTTTTTTATACATCTTGGGCACCGGTGCAAAATTTTCCCAATGTCGAGAAAGATTTCAAAGGTCTGGATCAACAATAAGTCAATTTTTACAATTGTGCTTGAGAAAGTTTCAAGGATGGCCGTTTATCTAATTGCACCCGAAGATCCTTTTTTTAGCTCAATATTTGAACAAATACGTAATGATTCTAGATATATGCCCGTTTTAAGGTTAAAATTTAATTTTATATTATTATATTTTAACTTTTTTGGTTGATTAAAAATATGCATGAGACTAATATGATTATTTGTTCAAGATTGAAAAAGGTGTAATTGATGGCACTCATATTGTTGCTATTCTTCCACCAAATGAAAAAATTCCCTATATTGGAAGAAAAGGTATCCCGACTCAAAATGTTATGGTAGTGTGTGATTTTAATTTATGTTTCACCTTTGTCATGGCTGGATGGGAAGGATCGGCACATGACACTAGAATATTTCTTGATGTAATTCGATATCCAAAATAAAAATTTCCGCACTCACCAAATGGTAAGATATTTCATTTATTTCTTTCTTTGTTAAATAATAAACTATAAGTTCTTTAATTGATAATGTTTTAAAAAAATAATTCTTGAATTAATTGTTTGTTATATTATGACATGTAGGAAAATATTATATTGTTGATTCTAGACATCCTTAAATAAAAGGTTATCTTGGATCATATAGAGGTCGGCGATATCATTTACTTGACTTTCGTAGAGGTAGACCGATATCTAGTAAAGAAGAGATATTCAATCATTCACATTTATCATCACGTAGTGTGATTGAACAAACTTTTGGTGTTTTGAAAAGCAAACGATGATCGTTGTTGTTACAATGACGATACACAATTTTATCCGAAAACATGTCGGTCGAAATGATGCAGATTTTATGGAATATGAAAATATTAACAGGGCATATGAGAATATTATTGATTCAGAAAATGCGCATGGTGGAGAAAGTGGTGGTGATGATGATGATGATGATGATGATGACAGTGAATCAAACAATTCAAGTGGTTTTGAAATGGAATTAACAAGAGATGCTATAGCTTCTAGTTTAATGAATTCACTTTAAATTGTAAATGCTATTGTAAAATTTTTAGTATTTATATTTGGTATATAAATATTATCCCTTTTCAAAACTTTTTTTTTTTTTGAAATAACTGGGTTGTATTGAATAAATAAAATAAACAGAATCCTAAAACAAAATCAGCCCGTTTGACCTTGAAAGGCCTGCCAGGCTTTGTAAAGTAAAGTAACAAAAACGTGAAAAAGCAACCCAGCATTAATGAGCTGTTATTTCCTAGAAATCTTTCCTAAATATCTTCATTTTCATTTACAGTTCTTGGAGAAGGACAAAAGACTGATATTCATTAAGTTCTCTTCTTCAAATCATAAACTTGTTGGAAATCTCATCCCTATCCCCGATCAATTTCTGCCTCTATGACTGTCTCCTCAACTGGTTCGTGATTAAGGTAAGTCTCTCCTGCCATTTTTAAGCCTTTTGATGCCAGATCATGCGCTTGTTTGTTTGCTTCTCTTCGTACATAAAAGAACTTGCTTTCATAGAACATCTTACATATTTCTTGAATATCATGAATGTATGCGCCAATTACCGACTTGTCTCTGCTCTTAGTTTGGGCTTTTCGTATTACTGTCATATAATCCCCTTCGATGTCAATAAATTTCAATCCCAGATCCCTTCCTAAAATGGCCACCTGTAAACATGCAACGGCCTCGGCTGCAAACCCCGTATGTATATTTTCATGATTTATGGTTTTTGTGGCCAAGATTTCTCCTTTCCAGTCTCTAACTATGAGTCCCGAACATGATCTTTGCGTTTTAAGGTCCACTTTTGCATCGAAGTTTATTTTGCAGAAACCTTGAATTGGGGGCTCCCATTCTGCTCTATCAGGCTAGAGGCAAGTTTTCCCCATTTGATGCTATTTAGTTCTTGTAAGTACTGTAAGCTAAATCTTGCCGTCTCTGCTCCTGAAATTTTCTTGCCTTCGTGGATCCATTTGTTTCTAGCCAACCAGATAGCCCATATGGCGCAGAAGAAGGATCGACAAATATCAGTGCTGTTGTTGTGCACAGTCTAGGTAAACCATTCCATGAATTCCATATTTGCTACTCTTTCAGGCCAGTCAAATTGTAAGCTATTCCATGTTTCCTTTGCAGCATCGCATTCTCGAAAGACATGGTCTCTGTTCTCTACACCCTGCTGACATCTCGGGCATATTGCATCATTAGTTAGTCTTTTAATGCGTAGATTTGATAGAGTAGGAAGGTAGTTTAGAGTGACTCTTCAGGCTGTAATTTTCATTTTTGAGGGGAAGTCACTATTCCATAATTTTTTGTAGTATTCCCTATTTCCATTTGGGTTGTATCTATTACTATTGATGGGATTGCCATGTAATAGTAGTCTGTGACTCTTCAGGCTGTAATTTTCATTTTTGAGGGGAAGTCACTATTCCATAATTTTTTGTAGTATTCCCTATTTCCATTTGGGTTGTATCTATTACTATTGATAGGATTGCCATGTAATAGTAGTCTGTACCCACTTCTGACTGCATATTCACCTGTTGGTTCGCCTCTCCAAGCCTTAAAGTCATCCTATGAGCTGAAAGCAAGAAGGATTTGGAGTATTCTCTGAGCATCTTCTGCGGAGAAGGTAGCTATAATCAATTCTGCTTTCAATGTTCTAGTATTGCTATCAATCAGGTCTGCTACCTTCAATAAATTTTGATTTCTCACTATTTTTCGTATATGCAGATTTTCATCCTTCGGAGCCCAGACATCCTCTTCAATACTAATGTTCCAACCATTTCCCACCCTTCAACACATTCCCATCCGCAAAAAGCCTTTCGTGGCCTATATACTTTTCCAAGTATATGAAGGTAAGTTTCCTAGCTCAGAGTTTAGAAAGTCAGTATTCAAATAATATTTGGCCTTCAGCGTCTGTGCTAAAAGAGAGTCAGGGTTTTCAATAAGTCGCCATCCTTGCTTAACGAGGAGGGCTAAATTAAACTTTTCAAAATTAATTACGATAACCGCGGCCACCAAATTCCTTTAATTCACATAAGTTATTCCAAGAGCCCTAGTGTATTCCCCTTTTCCCGAACCCCTTTTGCCACCAATACTTGGCTATAATTTGTTCCATATCAATGCATACTGACTTCGGTAGTAGAAAGCATCCCATTGTATAAGTTGGAATTGCTTGTAACATAGCTTTAATGAAAACTTCTTTTCCCCCCTGTGATAGTAATCGAGAACCCCAACAATTAATTTTTGCTTTGGTTCGATCTTTAAGATGTTGGAATGCTACCCTTTTCCCCCTTCCGACCATATTTGGCAAGCCTAGGTATTTCTCTGTGTTATTTGTCCGATTTACTCTCAATCTACTTGCAATAGCCGAACAAACAACTTCATTTGTGTTTGAACTAAAAAAAACTGTGGACTTTCCGTAATTAACACATTGTCCCGAACAGGCTTCATATTCTTTTAAAATCCTTTCAAAAGTTTCTGTACCTTTTTCATTTGCTTCCCCAAATAGAACGCAATCATCCGCAAAAAAAAGGTGAGTAATCTGAGGGCTTCGTCTACTTACCTTTACTCTTTTGAGCATTCCTTCTGTACTTGCAAGTATTAATAACGTAGACTGTCCCTCGCTGTATATAAGGAATAGAAAGGACTTGGGTCCCCTTGACGTAGGCCTCTCTCAGGACGAAATACTTCCCCTGGTTTTCCATTCAAAACAACCGAATATGATACCGTACTGATGCATCTCATAATAAGCTGAATCAAAGACTCATCGAAACCCATTTTAGCCATCATTTGTTCTAAGAAAATCCATTCCACCCGATCATAGGCTTTGTTCATGTCAATCTTTAGAGCCATCAAACCTTTTTTCCCTATCCTTTTATTCTTCATAGATTGTAGAATTTCATATGCAAGAAGAACATTATCAATAATTAATCAGAAGAACATTATCAATAATTAATCTACCTGGTACAAAGGCTCTTTGGGCTGGATCAATACAAAACTCAAGTATTTTCTGTAGCCTGTTTGCTATAGATTTTGAAATTATTTTATAAAAAATCGAGCAAAGGTTAATTGGTCTAAATTCTAATGGACTTTTTGGTTGAGAATTTTTTGGAATTAGCACAATATTCGTATGGTTTAAAAGATCAAGAGATTTTCCTTTATTAAGAACTTCCAAGAAAAAATCACTTACCTCCCTCCTTATAATATGCCAAAATTTTTGAAAAAATATTACCGGAAAACCATCAGATCTAGAGGCTTTTTTCGGTCCAATACTCTTTATTGCTTCAAATATTTCCTCTTCTTTATAATCTGCAGCCAGCATTTGATTCATACTAACAGATATATTCCGGCAAACAACTGAGAGTAGATGACTCATATTACCAACTCATTTAGATTTGAATAGCTTCATAAAGTAGTTCCTTATTATGATCTCCATATCTATTTCTTCTGTTTTGAGAATACCATCTTTATCCTCCATCCCGTGAATATGATTTATTCTACGTCTTTGGGACGCTTGATTATGGAAGAAAGTCGTATTCCTGTCCCCTTGTCTCAACCAATTCGATCTCGCTCTTTGCTCCCAGTACATCTCCTCCTTTTCCATCTCCCAGTTTAGCTCCATCTTTACATCAATGATTTCGGCAAGGATATCATCATCTTTATTCTTTTTATCAAGTTCGACCAGTCTTCCTCTTAGAATCTTCGCTTTCCTTTCACGGTTCCATGTGATTTCCTTTGCCCATTTTTGTAAACTCAACTTAGTATCTTCAAGTTTTTCCAAGGCATTACCAGATTTCTTTTGCCAAATTTCCTTGATGATTTTTTCACAAGATGACTCAGTGATCCACCAAGATTCAAATCCGAATAAATTCCTTCCCGTGCTTTTAACATTTGGCATCGTCTGGATGAGTACTGGACAATGATCAGAAAAAGAATGAGTTAAGTGTTGAACCTCGTACTCAGGGAATAGGTTTAGCCACTCCTGGTTCGTAACTCTCCTATCAAGTCGTTCTCTGATATTTGTGTCTGCAAAATTGCCCTTTTCCTAAGTAAACTTTTTCCCTTTGAGACCCATATTAGCCATATCACAATCTTCCAGAGCTTTCCGAAATTCTTCCATTTGTCTCTAACCTTTTGTTCTTCCTTCTCTTTTCTCATGTGCATACATAGTTTTGTTAAAATCTCTATACACACACCATGGTAAGGAACTATTAGTCTTTAACTTACGAAGTAGGCTCCATGACTCTTGTTTGTTTGATTGATTGGGGTTTCCATAGAACCCAGTAAATCGCCACTTATACTAAATATTTTCTTCATTAATCTCCACATTTACATGATTGTTCAAATAACTATAAACTTGAACTAAATCATTACCATTCCAAGCCAGGCTTAATCCACCACGTGACCCACTCACTGTAATATCCATTCCATTTTGAAATCCACATCGTTTCCGCAATCTATCCATTCTACTGCTATCCAATTTAGTCTCCATTAAGAAGACTATTTGGGGTTTATAATGCTTCAACATATGCTGAAGCCTTCTAGACGCCTGAGAATTCCCCAATCCTCGGACGTTCCAACATAGAATTTTCATTGTTCCCTGTCAGCTGACAATTTTTCAGCCGCCGATCTAATTTTTGAAAGTTCATCATTGTTCCCCTTAAAAGCTTGAGACTTAAACTCTGCTAAATATCCTTTCAGATTCTCGTCCTCGTATTTAGCTTTTTTAAAAGTATCTTCACCATTCAATTCTGAAACTATCTCTGTCTCTAGATGAAATTTTTGTTTTCCATTGATAAAGTCGCCCATAAATGAATCATCTTTCTCCCTTCTGGGTAGATGCCGCCAACTCTTCTTCCTGTGGTCCAATTTAGGAGATTCAACTGGGCTAATGGAGCCCACTGATTTGTAGATTATTTTTGGATCTTCCTCATTACTATTCCCAATTATATCTGCTCTATCCCCCACTTCTGTAGGCCCTACTTGTATAGAATTTGCTTTTGGAACAATTTCTAAATTACGACAACTTTTGTTTGTTTGTGCTTCCCTTTTTATAGGCAAGTTTTTTGCCGAAATCTCCTCATCATTATCTCTTGGAGCTCTTTCCCTTTTTTTAGGCGATATTAGCAACGAATTTCTTTCATCTTTATCTCTAGCACGTTCCTGAAATTTTTTTGTTTTTTGAGGCACAGAATCCTGCTTCGGATCCACTTCCTTCTCCGGCCAGCGAGTCAAGGATGTCACTCCTGATGTTAGCGCGTCCACTGTGTTCACCACTTATTCAGCTGTGTAGAAGCATTGTTGCATCGATTTTTTCATCAGTGATCCAAATAATAGGCTTTTTTTTCCCATTATGGGAGATTCTACCTTAAGGGCTATCGAGAATGGATAATCCTCTTCTGTTTTACTGCAGTCTCCTGTTTATATTACCAAGCATTCATTTACCCCATGTCCCATCCGCCCACACCTAAAACAAAAGGTTGGGAGATTTTCATATTTGAAAGCTAACTAGATTTTCCTTCTTTCATCCAAAGAGACAAATATACCTCTTCTTAATTGTTTTTGTACATTCAAAATAACTTTAATGCGACAAAAATCCCCCTTTACCTTGGCTCGAATTACTCCCCCAAAAGTAGACCCAATAGTGTGCATCAAATTTTTCTTATCACATTCAGGTGGGCACGGGCCAACTTTTAACCAAAAGGGAGAGAAAATCAATTGAATCTTATTGCGCTCCATAGGTTGCTTCAGTCTGTCGAAGATAATTAATTGTTTCCGAAAGAACCATGGGCATCCCTCCAAAATCTATTCTAAATCCTCTTCATCTTCAAAGGAAATTGTAAATAAATTTTGACCAGCAATAAGAATCTCAAACTTTTTTTTTTGTTTTCCAGATACTTCTTAATTGCGCTTGCAGACTATTCAGGTTGTATGACTTTCTCGTCCAAACTGAACAAATCAGCGTCAGATTTTTTGATGGAGTCACTAGCGAACTTTTCACTGTTAATTAAATTAACTCTTCTTCAAGAAGAGTGATCTCGCTTCTATTACCCATTGCATCAAAATCACCGCTCTTCTTCTTCCCAACCACAATATTCACTATTTCTTTGGGAAACCTAAGAGAGCACTCTTGACTCAGTCACTGATGCAGTCGCTGACAGCACCAAAAATATCCTATTCCCTATAAAATAATGAAAAAGAACAAAAAAGGGGAAGTAGGGTCAAATCCTTAGGGATCGGATTATACGAATGCTTGTTTTTCGAAATCCTCGGCAGAATCGTGCCCAAGAAAACCTGCGTGACAGAAAAAAAAATAGAGTTAAAGATTTGATTTAGAAAAAATAAAAAAACAGAATCTAAACTTGACTGAAATTGTGATTACAAAAATAATAAAAATAATAAAAAGAGTTGAAGGAAAAGAAATTCTTATTGGTAGATTCCAGCCTCCAGTTGTCTCATTTCTACTTGGGTTCGATCCTTGGCTTTTAAATGACCCTTCTCAACTCAAGTAAGCAGTTATAGTGGAAGAGGACACCTACGACCACTAGTTCTAAAGATTAGACTTTCGATTTTTAGGGAACCTGACTTTAGCCAGTAATCTATGCTAGATCAACGCTTCTCAATGGCGAATCTCACGCCATTTCGTCTCTTTGGCTCGCCAACCTCTGACGCAGTAAGTTAACGAACTGACTATGCAATCCTTCTAAAACATACAAAGCGACCACCTTTGCATATGTTGAAAAGCTTACTTCTTAAGGGCGATGGACAGAAGTGTCAGCCCATAGTGTGAAGAAACGATGAATACTTGGCGAGAAGGTTAAGTACGAATTCTAGGCGTCAAGAACCCTTTTTGGGGATTATTGACAACTTTCGGCTAGATAGGTTTTAGTGGCTCATGATAATGGTGGAAAAAGAAATAAATATAAAAATAGAAAAGGGAATTTTATTGAAAGAAAATATGAAGCAACAAAAGCCTAGACTTTCAGGGCGAGAGTGTTTACAGTAAAAGATGAACACCAAATAGAGTCACTTCACCCCCTATTTATAGTGCTAGGGAGATAGTCTAATTTAACTTAAATTCTAAAAAGATAAATACATTTAATTAAAGATAACTAAAGATAATTACAATAAAATCCTAAAATTAAATAATCCTAATAATTATCTTAATAGTAATTATCCTAATATAAATAAAATGGAGTCTTATAAAGTAAAATCTTTTCTTTTTGCGTTTTTAGTACTTGTGTCTTCCATGCTCACATTTTTGGCACAATCTTTTTCCTGTGTCGCATATCAGCCCATTATGTCTCCAAATTCGCACTTTTGTCCCTTAATTTTGCTTTTTGCCTCCAAATCAGTCTCTAATCGATAAAAAGACATAAATAGCTCAAATTAGTAGGATCAAGCTCAGAATAAACACATGATTAATACATAAAAATACGTTATTCTAGAGCATTATCAGTCACATATAAAAATTTTAACTTTGGATGATGAATGATATTTTTGTTTCAAATGTAATTGGAGTTTTCTTAAAACAAACATCCCTTTTGAAACTTTAATCTAAATATATGTAATATTTTAATTTGTTAGGTTTATGTTTTCTATGTTATGTTAATATCTAATATGAGTTATAAATTCAAATTACATTTTAAAATAAAATAATACAAATGTGTTAAAATCATTAATTAAAATAAAAAATTCAGTTTTAAAATAATACAATTGTGTCAATATCTAATTACAAATATTTAATGATTATATTTAAATATTTAAATATAGTTTATATATTCTAATTAAATTTAATAAATAATTAATATTAATTACTTAGAAATATTTAAAATTAATATTATATATTAAAATATTAACAATAAGTTATAATAAATTATTTTTATATTCTCGCTAAAATATCATAATATTAACTAATCGAACATTATTTAAATGCATATTTGTTACTTTATAATATCATGTCTAAAATGGATATTTTATTTTCAAAAGCACCTTTTGAGAGAAATACTAAACACTTAAATTTTAAACAAAATTTCTCAAGAGCACTTCTTAGAGAGAAAGGATTATATGAAACAGTGACGTCACGTCATCTGTTTTCCTTTTCAATAATTTTATGCCACATCAGTATTCTTATCCTGAATTTCAGGATTTTATCTTGAATTTCAATATTTTAATTTGAATTTGATTTTTTCAGGATAAAATTCTAAAATTCAGGATAAGAATACTGATATGACATAAAACTATTGGAAATGGATACAGATGACGTGGCGTCACTGTTTCATACAATTCTTTCCCCTTCTTAGAAGCACTTTTCAAAAATAATATTAAATTAGCCCTAAGTCTCTAATATGTGATAGCGAATCTGAATGCCTAAAACTTTTGTTCGTAAATTGTGACTTTTCTATAACCATTTAATTTGGAAGGACCGATATCTTGCTTGAACTCGATATCGAAACGGAACTTTCAATGGTTGGAACGAGATAACTTTAAAATGAGAAGACAAGAAGCTCTTGTACATTATTCACTTATACATTATAAAGAATTTGGAAAACAAGGAACGAAGCAATCTTCAAAGAATAAAAATTTAATCTAATAACAACTTGGGGTCTGATCATGAACTTGTTCACATCTATTATGGAAGCATGCATGCTATCAGGAGAGGCAAGCATTCTGTGATTAGAAAAAAAACTTAATAATTGTTGACGTAATATTTACATGCATGCCACGTTAACATAGTTCATAAACATTTATTTTTCTATTTATTTTTTTGGAGAGATTTAAATATCATATGGACTGTCCCTCTAGCAATAATTATCGCAAGAGGAAACCGATGCTTTAGCGAAGTGGCCACTGCGGGAAGCAACAGAGATAATATGGTTATGATTTGTAGAAGACTTCATACTGGATCTCAATTACAAGCAAGGAACCGATTAGTTCGTCACGTATTACTCTACTCGGTGACAGAGGCTTAGGAGTGTATGCAAAGAAACCTGCAGATATGGATCCTTTATTTATTTATTTTTTACAATATATGGATGTTTCTTTTAGTTAGCCTTGGATTTGTTGGAAGTACCCAAAAATAAAATAAAAAAATGTACAAAAAAGAAATTTATAGTTCAAAAAGGAATTAATGTTGTAATATAATTCAAAAAGAAATTTATATTCATATGTTTGATAATTAGTATATTCAGTGTGTTTTGACAGTCATATATTTGGCCATTTCTAGCACTTCCATAATCCATAATATTATAGAAGAAGAAATTATTTCTTTACTGAAGATTTCATTTTCCATATCAAAATCAAAAGCATAAAATGTTTCTTCACTGAATATTTCATTTCTGAAAGCTAAAAACGGAAACACTGCAAAACCGAAAACAAACTTCACAATTTTGACTAAATATTTTGTGAATATAATAAATTTATTTTAGAAAATATATAAAGAAAAATAATTGACTATAATTTTTATGAAGACGAATGAAATTTTCTTTTGACGGGACGATTGCAATTGAAGGATTTATATAAATGTAAGCAATAGTGATATAGTTAATGATAAGCAAATAGCAAAACATAAACTAAATTATCTCTTTAATTTTTTAATTAATCATAAAATCAATAATATGATTTTTAAATTTCAAATTTTAAAAATTGAGCCTGTGTCAAATAAATTAATTTCAAAACTTAGCATGATCAGTAATTTAAACATAGGAATTAAGTAAAATATATTTAATATTAAAATTCTTGTACAAAAATCATATTATATTATGGTTTTAAATTAATTTCCTGAATTAGCATGTATTAATTTAAAAATTAGCATGAATCCATGTCCCTGCACTTGATTTTAAAATGTTTTCATATATTTAATAAAAAGTAAATTCAATTTATAAAAATCATATTATATTAAAATTAAAAAATTAAATCATAATTGAAATTAAAATTTTAAATTAATACATGTGATTAAGTAAAATCTAAAATTTTCTCAAATAAGCGTGGATTAAATAATTTCAAAATGAGCTTTTTTTAAGTTCAAAATGAAATCATTATATGTTAAATTGTAATGTTAATGATATTTAATATTGAAATTTAATTATAATATTATTAAAAATTAATTTTAAAAAATAAAATACAAAAAATGACCCAAATCATTATTAAAATAAATTTATTTTTGTGTCAAATAATTAATGATGACACTTGGGGGAAACAGAACTAATCTTGAACTAATACTGATCATAATTGTTTGAATATGTTACTTTAGATATATATTAGACATGTGGAGAGGAAAAGAAGATTAGAGTGATATGGTTGTTAAAAGCAATTATCAAAACGTTATTTTTATCTGCCTTTTTAAATAAAACGATGTGTTTTGAGTTATTATGAGAATGGTGTGTTTTATGCTTAGGGCTGTCAATGAAATGATGCGTTTCATTAGTTTGTTTTGACAATTGTATGCAGTGTCTGTTACAACGGTTTCATTTTTTCCTTCATTATTTCTATTGTTTTGTGAAACAAAAGGTTAAGCAAAAATTGAATGAGTTGTCTTCTTCCTCTTAATTCTCTCCTATTTCTTCTCTATTCTTCTTTTCTGTGTGCTGTAGTTTAGCTCGTAATAAGGGTATCAAAGCCTTGTGTTTCTCATGGCCAGCGAGGGTGTCATCACTAGATCACAGAAGGATGCAACTCAGGTTCAACAAGAGTTGACCAAGCTTTAGCTGGAAGTTTCTCAGTTGAATAGCAATCTTAAAGCTTGGATGAAGGAATTTATGGATGATTTTAGATTGGAGATGAAGGGATTGTTTGAGCAATATTTGGGCAACTCCATGCAAGCTATGCCTA
Organism: Gossypium arboreum; assembly: GCF_025698485.1. Classification (NCBI taxonomy): domain Eukaryota; kingdom Viridiplantae; phylum Streptophyta; class Magnoliopsida; order Malvales; family Malvaceae; genus Gossypium; species Gossypium arboreum. The sequence continues at coordinate 63,792,421 of NC_069074.1, read as the reverse complement.
CAGCTCTACAGTTGACAAAGGGAAGGGAGTGATAGTGGGTCATCCATCTGGATTTCCACCTAAGGAACATCTAACTCTCTCTCCTTTGAGTGAGTTGAGTAATTTGTTGCGCCTGGCAGCTGGGAATCATTATAGAAATCTTCCAAACTTGAGTGCCCTAAATTTGATGGCTCAGATTTTTGAGACTGGTAGGCCAAACTTGAGCAGTTTTTTGAAGTAAAGGGCATCTTAGACCATGCTAAAGTGCAAACAGTGATGATCCACCTTGAAGGGAAGGCATTAGATTGGCACAACTTCTTCACTCAATGTCAAGGTGGGTTCCATTCGTTAACTTGACCATCTTATACTCACCACTTCAGGAAGCATTTTGGATCTAACACCTACAATGACCCCATGATTAAGCTGGTCGAACTCAGGCAGACAAGGACTGTCGATAGTTATCATGATGCCTTTATCAGCTTCCTTAACCAGCTGTAACTACCCGATAACTATGCCCTCAGTATCTATATTAGCAACCTTAAGGCAAAAATAGGTCAGTACATTCAACTGTTTAAGCCTTAGTCCATTGTTGAAGGTTTTTTAGTAGCTTAAAAAATTGATGATATATTAGTTGCATCTCAAAAGAAAAATTATTCTTTGAGCTTGGGGAAAATTCTAAGGGGTTTACGCTGTTACCATTACTTGCCCCACTATCTAAGTTGTTTTCTACTTCCACTTCTCTTAAGGCAATTGTAACAACCCATTTTTTGGTGAGATCGAAACAGTGGTTTCGGGACCACAAATCCAAGCCGAAAAATAAAATTTATTTTTATTTTAATATATGGTTTGTATTATGATAGACATGTCATGTGAAAATTTTGATAAGAAAATTTAATTGATTGTGTGCTTAATTACAAGAAGGACCAAATTGCATAAATTGTAAAAGTTGAATTCTAGTAGCTATAAGGATTAAATAGCTATGGAATTCAAAACTTGATGTCCTTATATGGTAATTAGACCATTAAAGAAAGTATGTAGATATTTTGGTGACTCATCCATGTAAATTTAGAAAAAGGATAAGGACTAAATTGGAAAGTGAAAATATTTAATTAATTAAAAGATGATAAAAAAGAAATATCATTTTATTTTATCAACTTCTTCCCCAAAAATACATGGAAACCCTAGGAGAGAGAGAAGAAACTTTCATGGCCAAATTGGGTAAGTTAGCCCGTTTTTAGTAATTTTTATATTTTTGAAACCGGGATAACTTAATCTATCTATTTGGGGGATCAATTTGAGAGGTTATCAAAGTATGCAAAATGGGTCATGGATGTATATGCTGAAAATTAGAAATTTATGGTAGAAAATGAAAGGTTGTTGATAGATAAACAACTTTTACAAAGTGATTTTTGATGAAAACATGATTTAGAGACTAAAATGTAAAGTTATGAAATTGAAGAAAAATGCTGAATTTTTATGAATACATGTGCTATAAATTTTGTAATGGGATTTTGGTTAGGCTTGGAATAGGGAGTAAATTGCAAAAATTTTATTTTCCGAGCCTAGGGACGAAATGGAAATTTATGGAAAAGTTAGGGGCAAAATGGTAATTTTTCCTAGGATAAAAATTGAGTCCACTTGAATATAAAATATGATAAATTGATGTTAAATTTACTCGTATAGATCCGGATAGACCAAATTCGGAGCTAGAACTAGGAAAGAGGAAAATGTGGGATTAGTAGATTTTACGTACACGAACATTGTTGAGGTAAGTTCGTATAACTAAATTGTATATGTTTTTATACTTGAATTAAATGTTGTGTTTGTGAATTGCATAAATTCCATAAATATGTGAAATGATCACATACTCGTTAAAGCCCGATAAATGAAAGTGCCCGATCAATTATAATGCCCGACAAATGATAAATGATGAAAATGTTAATTTTATGCTTGAGTTGAATGTGAACATTTGAATTGTATAAATGCATAAATATATGAGATTGACCATATGCTTGATAATGCTTAAAAGATGCTAAATTTCGTATGAAAATGTTACTTATATGCTTGAAATAAATGTGAAATGTATTTATTTGAGTTATATGAATGTTATGGATGTATAGAATAATCACATGCCCGATAATGCTTGAGAAAAAGTTTAAATCCTGGTTGAATAAATGGAATATTCGATGGATATGTGATTTCCCGAAATGAATGAGGTCCTGCATTTGTTGCAGATGGGATTTAGCTCGGACGGGTAATCTTGATATTAGTCCTCTCGAGCATATGTTATGGATTGGATTTAGCCCGAACGGATAATCCAGATCAAGCTCTTCAGAGAATATGTCATAAAAAGGATTTAACCTGGACTGATAATACTGTCGTATACATGTGTGGCTCGAGAGTGTACTCTTTGATATAGTACCCTATAGGTACTATTGGACATGAATTGACGGATTTTGATTTGTACACCTCGAGTGTACTACCGGTGTAACCATCGATATTTTAGATAAATTCAATGAGTGAAATTTCTTGACATGAGAAGATATGAATAAGAAATGAGTTATTACACATATCGGCCTGAAATACATGAAAATGACGATAAGTGATAATTGATATATAGAAATATAAAATGATGATACTATACATGAAATTTATTTGATGTGTAACGCCCCAATTTTCGGGAATTTTAAAAATGTTGGAAAAATTTGAAAATTCTGTGTCCTGTTTGTTTGTCGTAGGATTAAGTATGTTAGTGGGCCTCTAGAAGGCCCAAGCTTAAGGTAAAACCCGGTAGTTTTAATTAATTTTAATTCCATAAGAAAAAGGGGTTCTGGTTAACAGGGGTCTTAAATATTATTTGGGTAAAATAAGACATAAGGAAGCAAGTGGCAAAGTGGCATGTGACGCCACTGGCAAGGCTATAAAAGGGGCTTGTGGATGCTAGGGAGAGCTGAGGTTCAAGTCACAATGACAACATATTAAGGGAGTTATTATTTTATGTTCAAAAAGGTAGCAGTGGGCCCGAAGTGAAAGTCTGTCAGGGGAGGATTTAGGAGTTGATAAGGGATAGGATTTAGGAGCAGATAAGGGAGGACATCTAGGAGCTGATCAAGGAACAAGAGGTGGCCGGCCAAGGGACTTTAGCATGGGAATTTCGGCTAGGGTCAGTGCCAGTATAAATTCGGCATTAGTGGTAAGTGGTGCCGTTTCCTGACCATTCTCTTCTTCTTTTCTTTTTCTCTTCTCTCCATCCACTTATTCTTTTCTTCTTCTTTTCCCCATAGCCGAATCCTTCAGCCACCCTACTCTATACGACCTTCCTTCCATTATTTTTAAGACTATAACCGATTGCCTCAAATCCCGAAATCCCAAAAACTTGACTCCTTTTGTACCGATTTTTCCCTAGCCAAATCTCTTATTTTTCTCATCATCTTTGGCCAATTCTCTCAACCTCTAAACCCCAGGTTTCTGTCGACAATACCACAAGTAAAAACCCTCATATTTTATCTTTCTCTACACTTTTGCAAAAAGCCGAAACTCTCACACTATCCTAGGGACATAGCCGAATACTGAGATCACTGAGGGCTCGACTTTTGTTATCATTTGAGGGCTTATAACTGCATCAGAATCAAGTAGGAACTAAGGGGGAACATTGACTGGAAGAATCGGTGGTAAGTCTTTCCAACTTAGTCTATCTTGCATATTTTAAGAAAAGCCGGAATCCCTAAAAGGTTAGGGAGGTTGTCGTTTTTTTGGACTTGTAGCCCTAAGGGGTTGTGATAATAGTATTATTTTGGTAATAGTGTGATTAAGAGGCTATTGATCAAGGGCTTGGACAAGTGGAGCGAACGGATCTGGATCGAGACACTATTTTTGGCAAAGGTAGGAGCGCTAAGGCCTAAGGTGTTGTTGGCCGAATATGGTAAAAAGTTAATATGTAGTTCGTTTCGGTAGTAAGATTAACGTGGTAGTATTATAATTGTAGGCAGTTCGTGCGTGGATCTCGTCAGTGAATCTTCATAAAACAGGTGTGTAACTGACACCCTCTCATAGACTAGATCGGCAAAAGCCGAAAAGCCGAAATACCGAAATGCCGAAAAGCCGGTATTTTATGGGTTGGCGAGTGTGCCGATGCTTGTAAGAAAGACTAATTAATGTATTTGGTAAATTCAAGTGTTAAGACTGTAGAATGTGATATTTTGTGCATTATGATGTTTTGGGCTTAATGGGCCTAAACTGGGTTAATGGGCCAACAGGCCCACTTTGGTTAAAAGACGAGGTAAGTGCTTCTGAATACTTGGTAACGCTAAAACGGGCATGAAACCCTAGCCATAGGTTATAATTACTGAAATACCCTTATGCATACAAAATTACCATTATACCCCTAGATGTAAATTGACCATTATACCCTTAGGGTTATTTTTGACTAAAAAGCATGATGACCTGATTCTGTATGATGTATGCCATGATTGTGAATCTGTGCATGGGGACATGGGTTATATTATGGAGGAAGCGTCTTGGTGGCTATGCCACAAATTATCTGATTTGGTGGCTCTGCCACATATATATCTGTTCTGGTGGCTCTGCCATGATTATATGTATCTGGTGGCTCTGTCACATTATCTGTTCTGGCAGCCATGCTGCATATTTCTGAGGCGTGTAGCGGTTGGGTGGGTCGAGTAGTCTCCCCACATGGTGAAAGATTGGTAAGGGGGTGTATGTGGTTGGTTATGGGTTGGGTTCTGCATATACATGAAATATCGACTGATCATTATGGGCCTATGGGCTTAATTACGTGATACATTCGGGCTAAGGCCAATTTATTACATTTACGTGGTTTGAACCGATATGGGCTATGGTTTGGTTAATTTTACACACTGAGTTTCCCAAACTCATCCCTATTTTCATCCATGCGGTAATCCCCAACCATAGTGGGCTTGGAGCTGCGAGGATTGGAGTGGTCACTGCTTACGCAATATGGATTTCTTCGGTGATTTGGACTTCAATTTTCTTTACTTTGATGATTTGGGATTTGTTATGTAATAAGGCCGCTTATAATTTTTTTTGGGGTTTTGATTTATAACTTATCATGATGATCTTAAATTATATTAACTATCAAAATGGGCTAGATCTAGGGTTCGTTTTCCAAAACCATAAACTGATTTCAAAGTAACACGATCTCGAACAAGGCTTTTATTGTGATAACGTTTTCCCAAAATTAGATATGCTTTATTTTAAAATGAACATAATTACAATGGTAACTTAAAAGAAATACACGATGTTGGAGTGTGGCAAGGGCGGTGTGCATGTCTAGGATTGAATCCGAAAGAGCTTGGTACTTAAGCAGTCCGATGGACTCACCTCCTCTTTTCCGGTTTCCTACCTGGTGCACAGCTTCTATTCACTTTAACCCTTAATGAATTAACCCTTTGAACATCAAGTACGATTTTTTGAACTTAGAACAGAAAAATGTTTTTAACGTTTTTTGATATGGCACGTCGGATCCTGCCATAAAGTCTAGGCTCGGTTTGGGGTGTTACATTTAGTGGTATCAGAGCCAAGTTGTAACAACTCGGCTGTGGAATGGGTTTACAAAAACGAAGATTTCAAAAAAAAAATTCTATTTTTAAAATCTAGACTTCTGAAGGTGGCATTCCGAATCTCCGGCCCAAGCTTGTAAGTATTCTGAATATATTCTGAATTATCTATCTGTACTGAAACTTTACTAGAATACTCTAGATAAGATGCTACTGAAATCCTAGAAAAGCTTGCTAAAAGACTGAAATTGTAGTTAGACATCGATTCTGCGAAAACCAACTCTGAATTACTGTCTAAATCATAAAATATCTGTAATAAACATTGGAATGATATTAATGCATAAAATTCATAATCAGATAATACGATATGAGTACAAGAGCCACTCGTGGAAGAGGCCGTGGACGTGGTAGAGGAAGGGCTCGGCGAGTATCTTCATCTTGAGACATATGCTTGGCGAGATGCACTGGTACCATCGGCAGCAAGTGGAGTCTCATGATCGTGGTCTTTGGGGATGGCATACTGTCATGAGCTATGCTTCTAGTTCTAGAAAGGGTTGCGGGGGCAGGTTCGGGCAACGAAATTCGAGAATCTATTTCTGAACGACTCCGAGATAACGGAGCGGAGATCTTTAGGGGTGTATCTGGTATAGCCCCGAATGTGGCAGAATATTGGTTGGAGGCCACAGAACGAATTATGGATGACTTGGATTGCTTGGTGGAGCAGAAGCTGAAGGGGGCCGTATCGCTGCTGCGAGATGAGGCTTATCAGTGGTGGCTCACCGTGAGGGATGGAACCCCAGCTGATAGGGTTACTTGGGAGCTGTTTAAGACAGCCTTTAAAGGAAAGTACGTCGGGGCAAGTTATGTGGATGCCCGCAGGAAGGAATTCCTGAATCTAGTCTAAGGATGTAAAACTATTGCTGAGTATGAGGCTGAGTTTCTAAGGTTGAGCCGGTATGTCGTGGGCATAGTTGCTACGGAATATGAGCGAAGTGTGCGCTTCGAGGATGGTCTTAGGGATGACCTAAGGGTGTTGATTGCTCCACAGAGGGAGCTAGATTTTGCGGTCTTGGTAGAGAAGACAAAGATAGCAGAGGAGGTTAAGCGAAAAGGCGAGAATCGGAGAAGGATCGAAACCATTTTGGGAGGATTCAGGACCCTCGGTGGTGCCAATAAGAATATTAAGAGAGCAAGAGTAGAGGAACCGGTCTGGCGGTCTTGATGAATATGGTTAGACCACCAATCTATGGAGGCGTGGTAAGGTACATTTGGGCGAGTGTAGGAAGCGTTAGGTGCTTGTCTCCGATCTTGGTTATGGAGCATAGAGTTAAGGATCGCCTATAGAGAGCGATCGGGCTCGAGTTCTTTGTCTGAGAGGTTGTTCAACCCATGAGAGGTGAACCACAACCACCGAGAGGACGTGGACAAGGTAGGGGCGGAAATGGAAATGGAAATGGTCGAGGTTGAGGGGCGCCGGAAATGCTGAGGCTCGACAGCCAGCGTTGGTGTATGCGGCTCGTCGTCGAGAGGAGGGCGACACACCTGACGTCATAACTGGTACATTTTTGGTTTCTAGCATGCCGTATATTGCTTTGGTGGATATTGGATCTACTCATTCCTATGTTGCATGTGCCATATCTGGGTCATTGGGAGTGCATTCTGAAAAGATAGTGAATGGGGTCTCTGTGTTAAGTCATTTGGGCCACTCGGTTAGGGTAGACAAACTGTATAGGGATGTACCCCTAGAAACTCAAGGTAGGATCTTTCCTGGAGATCTAATGGAGTTACCGTTCAGAGAGTTTGACCTCATTCTGGGAATGGACTGGCTTGTTAAGCATAGGGCGACTTTGGATTGTGCTGCAAAATGAATGTGTTAAGGACCACGAAGGGTGAGGAGGTTATGATGATAGGTGAGCGAAGGGATTATTTTTCTAATGTGGTGTCGGCATTGAGGGCTGAAAAGTGGATTCGGAAAGGTTGTGAGGCCTATTTGGCATTCGTAAGCCAGTCGGAAGAGAAGGGATTGACAGTGGATAAGGTCAGGACCGTAAAGGAGTTTCAAGATGTTTTTCCAGAGGAGCTTCCGGGATTACCTCCAAACCGAAAAGTGGAGTTTGGAATCGACTTGTTGCCTGGAACGACGCCAGTGTCTATCGCACCGTATAGGATGGCACCGAAGGAGTTGGTGGAGCTAAAGGCACAAATTCAAGAGTTGTTGGATAGGGGCTTTATTAGGCCAAGCGTGTTTCCATGGGGAACCGGTGTTATTCGTGAAGAAGAAGGATGGTACAATGCGATGTGCATTGATTATAGCCAGTTGAACAAACTGACAATTAAGAATAAGTATCCACTGCCAAGGATTGACGATCTGTTTGACCAGCTTAAGGGGGCTTCTGTATTTTCTAAGATCGACCTTAGATCTGGATATCATCAATTAAGGGTCAAGGAGACGGATATCCATAAGACGACATTCAGGACTCGGTATGGTCATTACGAATTTCTGGTTATGCCATTTGGGCTGACGAACGCTCCTGCGGCATTTATGGATCTGATGAATCGGGTGTTTCAACCATTTCTGGATCAATTCGTAGTCGTCTTTATTGACGATATTCTGGTATATTCTGAAACGGAAGCAAAGTATGATGAGCATCTCCGTATAGTGCTACAAGTGTTAAGGAAGAAGGAACTTTATGCAAAGTTCAGCAAGTGTGAATTCTGGTTGAGGGAGGTAACTTTCTTAGGACATGTGGTCTCTGCTGAGGGGATTAAGGTGGATCCTCTAGAAATTAAAGCAGTTTTGGAGTGGAAGCCGCCTAGGTCAGTATCGGAGATATGGAGTTTCCTGGGATTGGCAGGATAGTACAGAAGGTTTGTGGAAGGTTTTTCGATGTTGGTTGCACCTCTGACTAAACTCATAAGGAAATGGGTACCGTTTGTATGGACTGAGACCTAGCAGGAAGCTTTTGAAAAGTTGAAGAAAGTTTTGACTGAAGCACCTGTTTTAATTCAACCGGAGTCTGGGAAGGATTTTACTGTGTACAGTGACGCATCACTTGTAGGTTTGGGCTGCGTGTTAATGCAGGAGGGTAAGGTGGTTGCATATGCGTCACGGCGACTTAAGCCTCACGAGGGAACTATCCTACTCGGAATTAGCGGCGATGGTTTTGCACTTAAGATTTGGAGACATTACCTGTACGGAGAAAGGTGTATTATATACATAGACCATAAGAGTCTTAAGTATTTGTTGACTCAGAAGGAGCTGAACCTTAGGCAAAGGAGATGGATTGAGTTGCTTAAGGATTATGACTGTTCAATCGAGTATCACCCAGGAAAGGCTAATGTGGTAGCCGATGCTTTGAGTCATAGAACCGTATCTGATCTGAGAGCAATGTTTGCTCGTTTGAGTTTGTATGATGATGGTAGTTTGTTGGCTAAATTGCAAGTAAGGCCAACCTGGGTGGACCAGATTAAGGAAAAGTAGTTGGAAGATGAGTCTTTGGTCGCTCGTTTTCAACAAGTTAAGGAAGGGAAAACTTCTGAGTTCGGTTTAAATGGTGATGGAGTTCTGTGTTTCCGAGGAAGAATTTGTGTTCCGAAGGACTCTGACTTGAGGCAGACAATATTGAAGGAAGCTCATGGAGGACTATGTGCCATGCATCTTGGAGGGAATAAGTTGTATCACTACTTGCGGGAATTGTACTGGTGGCCTGGACTTAAGCGAGAAGTAACGGAGTTTGTAGGAAAATGTCTGATATGCCAACAAGTGAAAGCTGAGCATCAATTACCTTCTGGACTGTTGCAGCCGGTAAAGATACCACTTTGGAAGTGGGAGAGGGTAACCATGGACTTTGTGAGTGGGTTGCCGTTGACACCATCGAAGAAAGACTCGGTATGGGTGATTGTGGATAGGTTAACCAAATCGGCCCATTTCATACCAGTACGTACTGACTTTTCGCTTCAAAAGTTAGCCAAACTGTATGTGGCGGAGATTGTGCGACTTCATAGAGTCCTAATTTCGATTATCTCTGACCAGGATCCCAGATTCACATCTCGGTTTTGGCAAAAGTTGCATGAGGCATTGGGGACGCGGTTGAACTTCAGTACGGCTTTCCATCCCCAAACTGATGGTCAGTCGGAAAGGGTCATTCAGATTCTGGAGGACATGTTAAGGGGATGCGTGATTGAATTTCGAGGTAGTTGGGAGGACTACTTACCGTTGGCAGAATTTGCATACAATAATAGTTATCAGGCGAGTATTCGAATGGCACCGTATGAAGCACTGTATGGTCGAAAGTGTCGTACACCTAGTTGTTGGACGGAGCTAGGGGAGCGACAAGTTCTTTGACCGGAATTGGTGGCTGATACTGAGGCTAAGGTCAGAATAATTAGGGACCATTTGAAAGAAGCATCTTGTAACACCCCGTACCCGAGACCGTTGCAGGAGTCGGACACGGGGTGTTAACGGACTTAATTCACTTATTTATACAGTTCATTTTACCATTTCCAGACAAGTTGGTTAACTGCATCACAGTCACTTTAAAAATCATATCTCGAGTTCCGAAGCTCAAAAACCGGTTCTATAAATTTTTTCTGAAACTAGACTCATATATCTATCTACAAAGGTTTTTCTAGAATTTTTGGTTGGGTCAATTAGTACAGTTTATTAGTTAAAGTCTCCCCTGTTTTAGGGTTCGACTACTCTGACCTTCATGCATTACGACTTAGATATCTCCCTGTACAGGGCTTCAATACTTATGCTGTTTATTTCTAATGAAACTATACTCGAAGAGGAATCTGTACATATAGGACATGACTTCTAATTATCTCTGGTTAATTTATAGTGAATTTCCAAAGTCAGATCAGGGGATGCAGAAATCGCTCTGGCCCTGTTTCACAAAAACTTAAACATATCTTAAATTACGACTCATATGATCGTTTCATTTCTTCCTTATGAAAATAGACTCATCAAGGTTAGATTAAATAATTTATTCACTATTTAATTCCATTCCTACTATTTTTAGTGATTTTTCAAATTCACATTACTGCTGCTGTCGGCATCTGTTTTTAAGGTAGACTTTACCTATTTCATAATTTCCATGATTCAACTAGCCCTTTAACATACATAGCACAAAAATATGATCGTGATTAACCATTCCAATGGCTAATCATTGCCAAGCATTTCCACACCTCTCAATAACCATATATATATACAAAATGATTATAACGCTATGCTTAGATATATAAGCCATTTTCGCATGGCTATCCAAATATATACAATACCAAAGTACTTGACTAACAACAAAAGGGCAGCCCTATACATGCCATTATCAGAGTTCAACTAAAAGAGTACCGAAAGGGCTTTGATAGTGTGGGCGACTTGACTTTGACACTCTCGAGTCCGATGGTGACGAACCAAAATCTATAAAGCAGAGAATCAAAGAAACGGAATAAGCATTTAATGCTTAGTAAGTTTTGAGCAATGAAATTAGGCACAATGAAGTATAGCATTCATATGGCTAAGCGGATAATTTCATATACACATATTCTCAAAATCATACCTACTTCACATTTCCAACCCTTATATTCATACATAAGGGATCAACTTAACCAAAGGCGGAAGCTTATTAATCGTTGACGAATACTATTTAAAAGGAATCAACTATTCCAATGCATATCTGAAACATACCTCATCGTTGGGATTTTACGAGCGTATTAATTGAAATTATTACAGCAAGATCGCTCATTCCCAAACCAAGTACCTTGAGTTTAGCAGATATAGCTACTCGCTCAAGCGCCTTGGGACTTAGCAGGATATAGAAATTCGCACAAATGCCTTGGGACTTAGCAGGATATAGTAACTTCGCACAAATGCCTTGGGACTTAGCCGGTTATCATCCGAATATTCATGCACATATATCAATAAATCATATCAAATCTATATTTCATTTTCATCACTAGAACTCAAACACAAGACACTTATCAATCATTCCCATTTTCGGCTCAATAGCCACATACAAAGAGCATAAATTGATTTGCTTTATGACATGATGTCTATGCACATTCGGCTACCGTCATAGGTATAAACTAATTATCTCGACATATAATTCAAGTAAAATCATTATATCACTGTTTATTTGTTATGCTTATCGTCATAACTTAATCAAATCATAAACTAAGTTCCATTACTCAAAGACTTACCTCGGATGTTGTCGAGCGATTTTGACGGCTATTCGATCACTTTTTCCTTCCCTTATCCAACTTTGATCCTCTAGGCTCTTGAGCTAAATCAAACAATTTACTTCCCAAATCAAACATAGTCATCGACATCCATATACATTTTATACTAGCGAAATGTACCATCAAGATATACTTTACTCAAATAATTTACTTTGGCCGAACATGTATAATGTTTTGTAGCTTAATAAATTTAACATACACCATGTATTTATAATATTTTTGCAGCCAACTATCCATAGTCATGCACACACAATCAAAAATAAATACCCAAAATTTTCATATCCTTATGCCCTAAGCCGAATACACTTGTCATGTTCACCTACATTTTTTTTCAAGTACAACATTCTCATATTCGGCATTAGTATCAAGCATAATAGCCAATTCTTCCCACTTTGAATCTATGCATCCATTTAATCATAGTTTGTTCAAGCACTCATACAACAAGACACATCCATATGACTAAAAATTCTAAGTTTAAACACAATACAACATTTGTAACACCCCAATCCTGTGACCGTTACCGGAAATCGAATACGAGGTGTTACCGAGCTTACTTCATTTATTTCCCCCTATTTATTATTTTTTTTTGTTCCAGGCAAGCTGGCTAACTGTATCGTAGTCGCTTTAAAAATCATATCTTGAGTTCTGGAACTCGAAATCCAATTCCGTAAATTTTTTCCGAAAATAGACTCATATATCTATATGGGGGAATTTTTGTAGAATTTTTGGTTGGGCCAATTAGTACAGTTTATTCATTAAAGTCTCCCCTGTTTCAAGGTTCGACTACACTGACCTCTGTACCTTACGATTTAAATATCTCCCTGTAAAGGGCTTCAATGCCTATGCTGTTTGTTTCTAATGAAACTAGACTCGATAAAAAATCTGTAAATATAAGGCACGACCTCTAATTATCTCGATAAAATTTACGGTGAATTTTCTAAGTCGAAACAGGGGATCCAGAAATCGCTCTGGCCCTGTTTCACAAGAATTTAATTTTCTCCTAAAATACAGCTCATATGGTAGTTTCGTTTCTTCCATATGGAAATAGACTCATCAAGCTTCGATTACATAATTTATTCATTATTTAATTCCATTTCTACTATTTTTAGTGATTTTTCAATCTCACATCACTGCTGCTGTCAGCATCTGTTACTAAAGCAAACTATGCCTATTTCATGATTTTTCCTTGATCTAACTAATAATTCATCATACATATTACAAATTATGACCATGACTAGCCATGCCAAAGGTTAATCATCACCGAGCATCTCCCTACTACACTATTACCAAATCATGAATTTAACACTGAAAATAATCAGCCATGACATATGGCATAATAATCGAGTAGGCCTCAACCAATACTCAACCAAAACCGAATTACCAAGACTTGTGTCCAAACATCATAAAACCAAATCCAACCGAACATTATGCCATTTTCGCATGGCTAAAGTTTACATACCAAATTTCAACAAAACATAATAGCCTATGCATGCCGAAATGTTCTCCTAGACCAACTAAAAAGAAGATACCAAAAGTTGCTAGCTGGTGTGATGACTTCGATGACGGTCCCGAGTACACAAAAAGTCTTGTCCAGGAAACCTAAAATAGGTGACAAGCAAACACCGAATGAGTATATAACTCAGTAAGTCATAAGCATTACACTACCATCCATTAATAAAATTTTCACAAGAGGAAACAACGAAATGAGGCTAAGTACTCCATCCATACCGAACTATGCCATAGTTTCTTAGACCTTACGATTCAATCTCATTCCAAGTCCTACATTGACATTTCATACGCTATTCAATAGAGTAATTGAGGCATTTCCATACATCATTTTATTTTCGTTACAATCATACAACTAAACGAACTTTCACCTATTCCACGATGAACCTTATGTACGTGACTTCAATTATAATCATCACATAGGTTGAAACTTACCACGCTCAACTCCAAATATAAACATAGCACCTATTAGCCATGAACTCAAGGTACTTACCCTTTCCGCTGTCCAAAATTGACTCGGTAAGGTCGCACCCTTAATGTAAATAATCTATAGAAAATACATAGTGGGTTCGCACACATAGTGCTTAATAATCAGCCAGCACACTTAGTGCCATATACTTTAAACTCGCACACTTAGTGCCATGCATTTCAAGCTCGCACACTTAGTGCCATGCATTTCAAGCTCGCACACTCAGTGCCAATCTCTCAACCGTGAACACTTATTGCCCGCACACTTAGTCCGAAAACCAGCCACTCTATACGCTTCACTTCTTTTTTTTACATTCGACAATTTCATCTCTACATACATATACATTTGTATACATTTCACCTCATTAAACACAATTGCATAGGTATTACGATCATTTAAATCAATACCAAATATATGCTTAATGACTTACCTTGCGTTGGGTAGAACGGTTCCAACTCGGCTATTCGATTGCTTTCTCCTTTCCTTTATCCGATTTAGTTCCCCTTTGCTCTTGAGCTTAATTTAACAATTAAATTGATTTAATCATTTTGAATATCAAAGAGAAATTCAAGGTACTCAACCCTTATTTTTAATAATAAGACCAACCATACACCTATAATAACATCCAATTCATTAATTATTTTAGCACACGCATGGCACATAAGGTTAACTAAAGCTACATTCACTTATAAGATAGCACCCTTAATGAGCTCATACCATGACTATACCTAACCAATTCAAATAGAAATTTAGTACAATTACACATTCTTACTAATGTATAATTCTAGCATGCTTTAATATTTTATACACCTCATTCGCCCTAACCATTCACTTAACTTATATGTACAAATTCCATCTCAAAATTAAGAGTTGCAACTACAATTAGGTTACAACAATGCCCATCAATGACCGAATGCTTAAGCACAACTATACTAAAAATTTATCCAACATCATTTTAATTTGCCCTTCACTATTTTTTTTCTAATCATCAAATACAAAGTGATTTACATATATATATTAAACCAACCTTGCTAGCACACAATATTCCTTAACCGAATGTCATAAACCCAAGGCACACATTTTGTTCATTAAGACCCTTCAATGACCACATTCGGTACCCCCTTATGAACAAACCAATTTCAACCTTCAAGAAAAGTATATGTACCAAGAGCTTCAAACTACTTGGCGAATATCAAACCTCCAAACAACCAAACTTAATCCATGGAATGAGTAGAACTTGAACTAATCACCTTATTTATACCTAAATTTCCAAGAATTTCAAAGTGCTTACCTCTTCCTAAGCATCATCCAAGCGAATCATGAACAAAAGAATTCCTTTCTTCTTCCTCCCTCAAGTCACGGCAATGGAGAAGAAAGATGAGCATTCCTTCATTTTTTCATTTTTACCTTCTTTTACTAACAATATTTTATCTCCAATAACCCAATTTCTTATTATAATATCTAATTAACATATATATTGCCCATCAACAATCCATCTTGGCCGCCACTACAAAGGAATTGGGGAATTTGACATGCAAGTCCACCCTTGTGTCATCATGCATTAACAAGCCATTTAAAATTAGCCTATCATATTACACCATGTCTCATATTGATCCCTATTTAATAATTTCTCATGAAATTGGCAAAATTAGAGAATGAAACTTCCACATACTCATGTACACACATAATAAGCATAGAATATAGCAATTAATTATTTTTATGACTCGGTTTTGTGGTCCCGAAACCACTTTCCGACTAGGGTCACATTAGAGTCTGTCACAACTCTCCCCACATAAGAAATTTTCGTCCCGAAAATCTTACCGGTGAACAATTTTGGATATCGATCCTTCATAGAGTCCTCAAGTTCCCAAGTGGCTTCTTCAATTCCGTGTTTATGCCACAACACCTTCACTAATGGGATTTTCTTATTTTGCAACTCTTTTACTTCACGCATCAAAATGCGAATCGGTTCTTCTTCATAACTCAAGTTAGGTGAATCTCGATCTCGGATGGAGTGATTACGTCGACGGGTCGGACCTATATCGTCAAGCGTCAAGACATGGAAAACGTTGTGAATCTTTTCAAGCTCGGGGTAAAATTAACGGTATCTGATCGCCCAACTCGTTCGGATACTTCATACGGACCGATGAACCTCGGACTTAGTTTGCCCTTACGACCAAATCTAAGCACCTTCTTCCAGGTGAAACTTTGAGAAATACTTTGTCTCCAACTTGATATTCAATGTCTTTTCTTTTCGAATCCGCATCGACTTTTGACGGTCCAAGCGGCTTTTAAACTTTCACGAATTACTCGAACTTTCGCTCGATCCTTAATCAAATCAACCCCAAAATTTTACTTTCACTAAGTTCGGTCCAAAATAATGGGTACGGCATTTACTGATCGTATAAGGCCTAGTAAGGTGCCATCTTAATGCTTGATTGAAAGCTATTGTTGTAGCGAATTCAATCAAAGGCAAATATCTTTCCATGAACCACAAAACTCTAAGACGCAACATCTCAACATATCCTCGAGTATCTGAATTATTCGTTTAGATTGGCCATCGATGCGGGGATGAAATGCAAGGTGCTAAAATGCATCTTAGTACCCAACGCTTCTTGTAACTTTTTCCAAAATCGCGATGTAAATCTTGGGTCTCTATCCGACATGATAGAAATAGGTACCCCATGCAATCGAACAATTTGGGAGATGTATAATTCGCCAATTTATCGGCGAAAAATCAGACGGATAGGGATAAAATGAGCGGACTTGGTCAATCTATCAACAATAACCTGCATCGAGTCTTTCTTACTCGAGTCAAAGGTAACCCGGATACAAAGTCCATTGTCACTCGATCCCATTTCCATTCGGGTATCATGATTGGCTGAAGTAATCCCGATGGCACTTGATGTTCCGCTTTTACTTGTTGACATATCAAACACCTTGAAACAAATTCAGAAATGTCTCGTTTCATACCCGGCCACCAAAATTGACGTTTCAGATCGTTGTACATTTTAGTACTACCCGGGTGGATAGACATTCGACCACTATGAGCCTCATTCAAAATCATCGAAATAAGTTCCGAATTTCTTGAAACACATAATCGACCTTTGAACGTCAAGCAATCATTGTTGTCAATCCGAAACTCCGATTCCTCATTCGAGGCACATTCACTCGTTTAGCGACCAATTCAAATACGACTTTACGGGATTCAAGTATTTGATGAATCAATAATGGTTTGGCCTTTAATTCAACTACTAGCACCTCATCGGGCGAAACGGATAGGTGAGCATCCATCGCTCTCAAAGCAAATAGTGCTTTACGACTCAAAGCATCGGCCACCATGTTAGCCTTCCCCGGGTGATAATCAATGACAAGTTCATAGTCTTTCAACAACTCAAGCCAACGTCTTTGTCGCAGATTTAGATCTCTTTGAGTCATCAAATATTTAAGACTTTTGTGGTCCGAATAAATATGACACCTTTCCCTACACAAGTAATGCCACCATATTTTCAGGGCGAACACTATGGCCGCCAATTCAAGATCATGGGTCGGATAGTTTCTCTCATGCGACTTTAATTGTCTCGACGCGTAAGCCACAACTCGACCTTCTTGCATCAACACACAACCTAGCCCAAGTAAGGATGCATCACTATAAATGACAAACTCTTTGCCGGGCTCCGGTTGTACTAACACTAGAGCTTCGGTTAAACAGGTCTTTAGTCGATCGAAACTCTTCTGACAGTTTTCTGTCCATTCAAACTCAACATCTTTTTAGAGTAGTTTCGTCAACGGTGCAGCTATCATCGAGAAACCCCTTACAAACCGTCGGTAGTATCCGCAAGTCCCAAAAGCTCCTAACTTCAAGAACATTCCTCGAAGGTTTCCAATTGAGTATGGCGAAATTTTGTTGGATCCACCCTAACACCGATGCGGACACCACGTGCCCCAAAAAGCTAACCTCTTTCAACCAAAATTCACATTCTTGAATTTTGCGTATAACTTCTTGTCTCAAAAATCGTAATACTAACCTCAAATGCTCGGCGTGTTCGGCTTCACCTTGTGAATAAACTAAAATATCATCAATAAACACAACCACAAATCGATCCAAGTATGGCCTGAATACTCGATTCATTAAATCCATAAATACCATGAGGGCATTAGTGAGCCCAAACGGCATCACTAAGAATTTGTAGTGACCGTACCTCATTCTAAAAGCGGTTTTGGGTATGTCCGAGTCTCGAACCCTCAACCGATAATAACCGGATCTCAAATCTATCTTGGAAAATCTGAGGCTCCTTTAATTGATCAAACAAATCATCAATACGTGGAAGCGGGTATTTATTCTTTATGGTCACTTTATTCAACCGGCGATAGTCGATGCACAATCTCATGGTTCCATCCTTCTTTTCACAAACAATACGGGTGCGCCCATGGAGAAAAACTTCGGTCGGCGAAACCTCTATCCATCAATTCTTGCAATTGAACTTTCAATTCCTTTAATTAGTTAATGCCATACGATACGGGCTATTGAGATTGGCGTGGTACGGTACAATCTCGATGCGAATTCCACCTCTCGAACCGGTGGCAACCCGGTAACTCCTCGGGAAAAACATCTCAATACTTACAAACCATGGTACTAATTCAAGTCTCCTTTCCATCTCTTTGCTATCAAATACATACTCAAGGTATGTTTCACACCCTTTTCACATATCTCGGCGGTCATTGAAGATATTATCGCGGCACCCCTTCAAATCGGTAGACTCCACTCGGACTACCTCATCATGTGCACTCCTCAAATCGATGGTTTTTCTTTTGCGTTCACCAACGCATCATGTACGATCAACCAATCCATACCAAGAATGACATCAAATTAGTCAAGCGGTGAAAGCATCAAATCGGTAGGAAAAGCAGATTCTCGGATTATTAGAGGGCATCTCTTACACACTTTATCAACAAGTACGTATTGACCCAAAGGGTTTGACACTCGAATTACGAACTCGATAGACTCAACGGTAGAGTCTTCTTTGGATGCTAAGGTTTCACATACATATGAAAGAGTAGAGCCGGGGTCAATCAATGCAATCACATTAGTATCGAGAGAGTGAAAGTACCGGTGATGACGTCGGGGAGGATGCCTCCTCTCGTCTTGCGAATGGCATATGCTCTAGCAGAGTACGGGTCTCGGCTCGAACAACCGTGTCGAGCCCCTCTCGACTACCACCCCTACCTCCTAAAATTCTCGGTGGTCTACCTCTAGCTGTCACTCCACTAGGTCTTGCACCTTGCATCTTATTCTTCTCATCAAGCTCCGTGCAATCTCTAATGAAGTGGTCCTTCGAACCGCATCCGTAACAGGCCCTGTTAGTAGACTTACCCCAACATTCACCTAGGTGTCGTCTTCCACATTGGGGGCATTCAGGTTTCTCTTAACGATTATTGCCCACACTAGTTACCGAAGTAGCTCGGGAGTCCGTCGATGGTCGTGCTCTGATGGAAATTCCCGCAGTCGTCCTCGACTTACTAGTGTCCTCCCTGAACTTCTTTACAGCTGAGAACGGAGCTTTACCCGTCGATCTTTTACGATAGTCTCTAGCTTCAAATTCAGCCTTCTTCTTCTCCTTTCCAAGTTCTTCCACCTTGCAGGCTCGTTCGACTAGTGTTACGAACTCCTTTATCTCCAAAATACCCACTAGTAGCTTTAAATCTTCATTCAATCCTTCTTCAAATCTTTTGCACATAGCAACCTCATCAGCCACACACTCCCGGGCATACCGACTGAGTCTTACGAACTTATGTTCATATTCAGATACTGTCATACGGCCTTGCTTGAGTTCCAAGAATTCCTTACGTTTTTGATCGATGAACCGTTGACTAATATACTTCTTTCGAAATTCCGTTTGAAAGAAATCTCAAGTAACTCGTTCATTTGGGACTATGGAAATCAAGGTCCTCCACCAATAGTAGGCTGAGTCCCGCAACAAGGATATAGCACAGTTTAGACATTCATCGGTGTGCATGATAGTTCATCAAACACCGAATGGTGTTATCAAGCGAAACTCGGGCCTTTCGGCATCATCGGTAACTATGGCCTGAACTCCTCAGCCAGCGCTTCCTAATCAAGTCTACAGGTGGCTTACTCAGCCTCACAGGATCGATGAATCGATGGCATTACGGGCTCTTGGGGTGGATTATTCAAATTCGGAAATTGTTGGACAGCCGGATTGGTTTGGGCATATTGCGCGACCCACTCATTCATCATGGTAAAAGAAGGCTTGTTTAGCCCCCTCACCTTGATTATTCGCAGATGACTGAGGTTCAACAGGCGGCGTCCCTTGTACGGGAGTAGCCGCTACACTTTCAACGTCATCCACCAAGGTTCTCTCTACACCGGGATCCATTTACTAATCAAAACAAAAATTTTAACCGTCAGAAGTCATCACACATTTAAACATTAACATTAAGGCATGTATAGCTAGACCCATACGTGCTATGGTAGTCCTAGAACCGACTAAACCATAGCTCGATACCAATCAAATGTAACACCCCAATCCGTGACCGTTATCGGAAATCGAATACGAGGTGTTACCGAGCTTACTTCATTTATTTCCCTATTTATTTATTTTTTGTTCCAGCAACCTGGCTAACTGTATCGTAGTCGCTTTAAAATCATATCTTGAGTTCTGGAACTCGAAATCCAGTTCCGTAAATTTTCTCCGAAACTAGACTCATAAATCTATATGGGGGAATTTTTGTAGAATTTTTGGTTGGGCCAATTAGTACAGTTTATTCATTAAAGTCTCCCCTGTTTCAATGTTCGACTACACTGACCTCTGTACCTTACGATTTAAATATCTCCGTGTAAAGGGCTTCAATGCCTATGCTGTTTGTTTCTAATGAAACTAGACTCGATAAAAAATCTGTAAATATAAGGCACGACCTCTAATTATCTCGATAAAATTTACGGTGAATTTTCTAAGTCAAAACAGGGGATCCAGAAATCGCTCTGGCCCTGTTTCACAAGAATTTAATTTTCTCCTAACATAAAGCTCATATGGTAGTTTCGTTTCTTCCATATGGAAATAGACTCATCAAGCTTCGATTACATAATTTATTCATTATTTAATTCCATTTCTACTATTTTAGTGATTTTCAATCTCACATCACTGCTGCTGTCAGCATCTGTTACTAAAGCAAACTATGCCTATTTCATGATTTTTCCTTGATCTAACTAATAATTCATCATACATATTACAAATTATGACCATGACTAGCCATGCCAAAGGTTAATCATCACCGAGCATCTCCCTACTACACTATTACCAAATCATGAATTTAACACTGAAAATAATCAGCCATGACATATGGCATAATAATCGAGTAGGCCTCAACCAATACTCAACCAAAACCGAATTACCAAGACTTGTGTCCAAACATCATAGAACCAAATCCAACCGAACATTATGCCATTTTCGCATGGCTAAAGTTTACATACCAAATTTCAACAAAACATAATAGCCTATACATGCGAAATGTTCTCCTAGACCAACTAAAAGAAGATACCAAAAGTTGCTAGCCGGTGTGATGACTTCGATGGCGGTCCAGTACACAAAAAGTCTTGTCCAGAAACCTAAAATAGGTGACAAGCAAACACCGAATGAGTATATAACTCAAGAAGTCATAAGCATTACACTACCATCCATTAA
This sequence comes from Gossypium arboreum, assembly GCF_025698485.1. NCBI lineage: Eukaryota > Viridiplantae > Streptophyta > Magnoliopsida > Malvales > Malvaceae > Gossypium > Gossypium arboreum. Next base: position 63,770,990 of record NC_069074.1, on the reverse strand, counting down.
TAAAATTTTCACAAGAGGAAACAACGAAATGAGGCTAAGTACTCCATCCATACCGAACTATGCCATAGTTTCTTAGACCTTACGATTCAATCTCATTTCAAGTCCTACATTGACATTTCATACGCTATTCAATAGAGTAATTGAGGCATTTCCATACATCATTTTATTTTCGTTACAATCATACAACTAAACGAACTTTCACCTATTCCACGATGAACCTTATGTACGTGACTTCAATTATAATCATCACATAGGTTCGAAACTTACCACGCTCAACTCCAAATATAAACATAGCACCTATTAGCCATGAACTCAAGGTACTTACCCTTTCCGCTGTCCAAAATCGACTCGGTAAGGTCGCACCCTTAATGTAAATAATCTATAGAAAATACATAGTGGGTTCGCACACATAGTGCTTAATAATCACCGCACACACTTAGTGCCATATACTTTAAACTCGCACACTTAGTGCCATGCATTTCAAGCTCGCACACTTAGTGCCATGCATTTCAAGCTCGCACACTCAGTGCCAATCTCTCAACCGTGAACACTTATTGCCCGCACACTTAGTGCCGAAAACCAGCCACTCTATCGCTTCACTTCTTTTTTTACATTCGACAATTTCATCTCTACATACATATACATTTGTATACATTTCACCTCATTAAACACAATTGCATAGGTATTACGATCATTTAAATCAATACCAAATATATGCTTAATGACTTACCTTGCGTTGGGTAGAACGGTTCCAACTCGGCTATTCGATTGCTTTCTCCTTTCCTTTATCCGATTTAGTTCCCCTTTGCTCTTGAGCTTAATTTAACAATTAAATTGATTTAATCATTTTGAATATCAAAGAGAAATTCAAGGTACTCAACCCTTATTTTTAATAATAAGACCAACCATACACCTATAATAACATCCAATTCATTAATTATTTTAGCACACGCATGGCACATAAGGTTAACTAAAGCTACATTCACTTATAAGATAGCACCCTTAATGAGCTCATACCATGACTATACCTAACCGAATTCAAATAGAGAATTTAGTACAATTACACATTCTTACTAATGTATAATTCTAGCATGCTTTAATATTTTATACACCTCATTCGGCCCTAACCATTCACTTAACTTATATGTACAAATTCCATCTCAAAATTAAGAGTTGCAACTACAATTAGGTTACAACAATGCCCATCAATGACCGAATGCTTAAGTACAACTATATTAAAAATTTATCCAACATCATTTTAATTTGCCCTTCACTATTTTTTTTCTAATCATCAAATACAAAGTGATTTACATATATATATTAAACCAACCTTGCTAGCACACAATATTCCTTAACCGAATGTCATAAACCCAAGGCACACATTTTGTTCATTAAGACCCTTCAATGACCACATTCGGTACCCCCCCTTATGAACAAACCAATTTCAACCTTCAAGAAAAAGTATATGTACCAAGAGCTTCAAACTACTTGGCCGAATATCAAACCTCCAAACAACCAAACTTAATCCATGGAATGAGTACAACTTGAACTAATCACCTTATTTATACCTAAATTTCCAAGAATTTCAAAGTGCTTACCTCTTCCTAAGCATCATCCAAGCGAATCATGAACAAAAGAATTCCTTTCTTCTTCCTCCCTCAAGTCACGGCAATGGAGAAGAAAGATGAGCATTCCTTCATTTTTTCATTTTACCTTCTTTTACTAACAATATTTTATCTCCAATAACCCAATTTCTTATTATAATATCTAATTAACATATATATTGCCCATCAACAATCCATCTTGGCCGGCCACTACAAAGGAATTGGGGAATTTGACATGCAAGTCCACCCTTGTGTCATCATGCATTAACAAGCCATTTAAAATTAGCCTATCATATTACACCATGTCTCATATTGATCCCTATTTAATAATTTCTCATGCAATTGGCAAAATTAGAGAATGAAACTTCCACATACTCATGTACACACATAATAAGCATAGAATATAGCAATTAATTATTTTTATGACTCGGTTTTGTGGTCCCGAAACCACTTTCCGACTAGGGTCACATTAGGGCTGTCACAACTCTCCCCCACATAAGAAATTTTCGTCCCCAAAAATCTTACCGGTGAACAATTTTGGATATCGATCCTTCATAGAGTCCTCAAGTTCCCAAGTGGCTTCTTCAATTCCGTGTTTATGCCACAACACCTTCACTAATGGGATTTTCTTATTTCGCAACTCTTTTACTTCACGCATCAAAATGCGAATCGGTTCTTCTTCATAACTCAAGTTAGGCTGAATCTCGATCTCAGATGGAGTGATTACGTGCGACGGGTCGGACCTATATCGTCGAAGCGTCGAGACATGGAAAACATTGTGAATCTTTTCAAGCTCAGGGGGTAAAATTAACCGGTATGCGACTGGCCCAACTCGTTCGGATACTTCATACGGACCGATGAACCTCGGACTTAGTTTGCCCTTACGACCAAATCTAAGCACCTTCTTCCAGGGTGAAACTTTGAGAAATACTTTGTCTCCAACTTGATATTCAATGTCTTTTCTTTTCGAATCCGCATACGACTTTTGACGGTGCAAGGCGGCTTTCAAACTTTCACGAATTACTCGAACTTTACGCTCAAAGATCCTTAATCAAATCAACCCCAAAATTTTACTTTCACTAAGTTCGGTCCAAAATAATGGGTACGGCATTTACTGACCGTATAAGGCCTAGTAAGGTGCCATCTTAATGCTTGATTGAAAGCTATTGTTGTAGCGAATTCAATCAAAGGCAAATATCTTTCCCATGAACCACAAAACTCTAAGACGCAACATCTCAACATATCCTCGAGTATCCGAATTATTCGTTCAGATTGGCCATCGATCTGGGGATGAAATGCGGTGCTAAAATGCATCTTAGTACCCAACGCTTCTTGTAACTTTTTCCAAAATCGCGATGTAAATCTTGGGTCTCTATCCGACCACGATAGAAATAGGTACCCCATGCAATCGAACAATTTGGGAGATGTATAATTCGCCAATTTATCGAGCGAAAAATCATGCAGACGGGGATAAAATGAGCGACTTGGTCAATCTATCAACAATAACCTGCACCGAGTCTTTCTTACTCGAGTCAAAGGTAACCCGGATACAAAGTCCATTGTCACTCGATCCCATTTCCATTCGGGTATCATGATTGGTCAAGTAATCCCGATGGCACTTGATGTTCCGCTTTTACTTGTTGACATATCAAACACCTTGAAACAAATTGAAATGTCTCGTTTCATACCCGCCACCAAAATTGACGTTTGGATCGTTGTACATTTTAGTACTACCCGGTGGATAGACATTCGACCACTATGAGCCTCATTCAAAATCATCGAAATAAGTTCAATTTCTTGAAACACATAATCGACCCTTGAGCGTCAAGCAATCATTGTTGTCAATCCGAAACTCCGATTCCTCATTCGAGGCACATTCATTTCGTTTAGCGACCAATTCAAATCGACTTTCGGGATTCAAGTATTTGATGAATCAATAATGGTTTGGCCTTTAATTCAACTACTAGCACCTCATCGGTAAACGGATAGGTGAGCATCCATCGCTCTCAAAGCAAATAGTGCTTTACGACTCAAAGCATCGGCCACCACGTTAGCCTTCCCCGGGTGATAATCAATGACAAGTTCATAGTCTTTCAACAACTCAAGCCAACGTCTTTGTCGCAGATTTAGATCTCTTTGAGTCATCAAATATTTAAGACTTTTGTGGTCCGAATAAATATGACACCTTTCCCTAAACAAGTAATGCCACCATATTTTCGTATGCGAACACTATGGCCGCCAATTCAAGATCATGGGTCGGATAGTTTCTCTCATGCGACTTTAATTGTCTCGACGCGTAAGCCACAACTCGACCTTCTTGCATCAACACACAACCTAGCCCAAGTAAGGATGCATCACTATAAATGACAAACTCTTTGCGGACTCGGTTGTACTAACACCGGAGCTTCGGTTAAACAGTCTTTAGTCGATCGAAACTCTTCTCGACGGTTTTACATCCATTCAAACTCAACATCTTTTGGAGTAGTTTCACAGCGGTGCAGCTATCATCGAGAAACCCCTTACAAACCGTCGGTAGTATCCGCAAGTCCCAAAAAGCTCCTAACTTCAACATTCCTCGAAGGTTTCCAATTGAGTATGGTCAAATTTTGTTCGGATCCACTCTAACACCGATCACGGACACCACGTGCCCCAAAAAGCTAACCTCTTTCAACCAAAATTCACATTTATTGAATTTTGCGTATAACTTCTTGTCTCAAAAATCGTAATACTAACCTCAAATGCTCGGCGTGTTCGGCTTCACCTTGTGAATAAACTAAAATATCATCAATAAACACAACCACAAATCGATCCAAGTATGGCTGAATACTCGATTCATTAAATCCATAAATACCGCGAGGGCATTAGTGAGCCCAAACGGCATCACTAAGAATTTGTAGTGACCGTACCTCATTCTAAAAGCGGTTTTGGGTATGTCCGAGTCTCGAACCCTCAACTGATAATAACCGGATCTCAAATCTATCTTGGAAAATCTGAGGCTCCTTTAATTGATCAAACAAATCATCAATACGTGGAAGCGGGTATTTATTCTTTATGGTCACTTTATTCAACCGACGATAGTCGATGCACAATCTCATGGTTCCATCCTTCTTTTCACAAACAATACGGTGCGCCCCATGGAGAAAAACTTCGGTCGAAAAACCTCTATCCATTAATTCTTGCAATTGAACTTTCAATTCCTTTAATTCCGTTAATGCCATACGATACGGGGCTATTGAGATTGGCGTGGTACCAGGTACAATCTCGATGCCGAATTCCACCTCTCGAACCGGTGGCAACCCCGGTAACTCCTCAGGAAAAACATCTGAATACTTACAAACCACTGGTACTAATTCAAGTTTCCTTTCCATCTCTTTGCTATCAAATACATACTCAAGGTATGTTTCACACCCCTTTTTCACATATCTCTGAGCTGTCATTGAAGATATTATCGCTGGCACCCCCTTCAAATCGGTAGACTCCACTCGGACTACCTCATCATGTGCACTCCTCAAATCGATGGTTTTTCTTTTGCAGTTCACCACTGCATCATGTACGGTCAACCAATCCATACCAAGAATGACATCAAATTCGTCAAATGGTGAAAGCATCAAATCGGTAGGAAACAGATTCTCGGATTATTAGAGGCATCTCTTACACACTTTATCAACAAGTGCGTATTGACCCAAAGGGTTTGACACTCGAATTCGAACTCGAGAGACTCAACGGTAGAGTCTTCTTTGGATGCTAAGGTTTCACATACATATGAATGAGTAGAGCCGTGGTCAATCAATGCAATCACATTAGTATCGAGAGAGTGAAAGTACCAATGATGACATCGGGGAGGATGCCTCCTCTCGTCTTGCTGAATGGCATATGCTCTAGCAGAGTCGGGTCTCGGCTCGAACAACCGTGTCGAGCCCCTCTCGACTACCACCCCTACCTCCTAAAATTCTCGGTGGTCTACCTCTAGTCATCACTCCACTAGGTCTTGCACCTTGCATCTTATTCTTCTCATCAAGCTCCGTGCAATCTCTAATGAAGTGGTCCTTGAACCGCATCCGTAATGAGCCCTGTTAGTAGACTTACCCCAACATTCACCTAGCTTTCGTCTTCCACATTGGGGGCATTCAGTTTCTCTTGACGATTATTGCCCACACTAGTTACGAAGTAGCTCGGAGTCCGTCGATGGTCGTGCTCGATGGAAATTCCCATGATCGTCCTCGACTTACTAGTGTCCTCCTGAACTTCTTTACACCGAGAACGGAGCTTTACCGTCAATCTTTTACGATAGTCTCTAGCTTCAAATTCAGCCTTCTTCTTCTCCTTTCCAAGTTCTTCCGCCTTGCAGGCTCGTTCGACTAGTGTTACGAACTCCTTTATCTCCAAAATACCCACTAGTAGCTTTAAATCTTCATTCAATCCTTCTTCAAATCTTTTGCACATAGCAACCTCATCAGCCACACACTCCCGGGCATACCGACTGAGTCTTACGAACTCATGTTCGTATTCAGATACTGTCATACGGCCTTGCTTGAGTTCCAAGAATTCCTTACGTTTTGATCGATGAACCGTTGACTAATATACTTCTTTCAAATTCCGTTTGAAAGAAATCTCAAGTAACTCGTTCATTTGGGACTATGGAAATCAAGGTCCTCCACCAATAGTAGGTGAGTCCCGCAACAAGGATATAGCACGTTTAGACATTCATCGGTGTGCATGATTCATCAAACACCGAATGGTGTTATCAAGCGAAACTTCGGCCCTTTCGGCATCATCGGTAACTATGGCCTGAACTCCTCAGCCCGCGCTTCTAATCAAGTCTACAGGTGGCTTACTCAGCCTCACAGGATCGATGGCGATGGCATTACGGGCTCTTGGGGTGGATTATTCAAATTCGGAAATTGTTGGACAGCCGGATTGGTTTGGGCATATTGCGCGACCCACTCATTCATCATGGTAAAAGAAGGCTTGTTTAGCCCCCTCACCTTGACTATTCGCAGATGACTGAGGTTCAACAGGCGGCGTCCCTTGTGCGGGAGCAGCCGCTACACTTTCAACGTCATCCACCAAGGTTCTCTCTACACCGGGATCCATTTACTAATCAAAACAAAAATTTTAACCGTCAGAAGTCATCACACATTTAAACATTAACATTAAGGCATGTATAGCTAGACCCATACGTGCTATGGTAGTCCTAGAACCGACTAAACCATATCTCTGATACCAATCAAATGTAACACCCCAATCCCGTGACCGTTACCGGAAATCGAATACGAGGTGTTACCGAGCTTACTTCATTTATTTCCCCCTATTTATTTATTTTTTTGTTCCAGGCAAGCTGGCTAACTGTATCGTAGTCGCTTTAAAAATCATATCTTGAGTTCTGGAACTCGAAATCCAGTTCCGTAAATTTTCTCCGAAACTAGACTCATAAATCTATATGGGGGAATTTTTGTAGAATTTTTGGTTGGGCCAATTAGTACAGTTTATTCATTAAAGTCTCCCCTGTTTCAAGGTTCGACTACACTGACCTCTGTACCTTACGATTTAAATATCTCCCTGTAAAGGGCTTCAATGCCTATGCTGTTTGTTTCTAATGAAACTAGACTCGATAAAAAATCTGTAAATATAAGGCACGACCTCTAATTATCTCGATAAAATTTACGGTGAATTTTCTAAGTCGAAACAGGGGATCCAGAAATCGCTCTGGCCCTGTTTCACAAGAATTTAATTTTCTCCTAACATACAGCTCATATGGTAGTTTCGTTTCTTCCATATGGAAATAGACTCACCAAGCTTCGATTACATAATTTATTCATTATTTAATTCCATTTCTACTATTTTTAGTGATTTTTCAATCTCACATCACTGCTGCTGTCAGCATCTGTTACTAAAGCAAACTATGCCTATTTCATGATTTTTCCTTGATCTAACTAATAATTCATCATACATATTACAAATTATGACCATGACTAGCCATGCCAAAGGTTAATCATCACCGAGCATCTCCCTACTACACTATTACCAAATCATGAATTTAACACTGAAAATAATCAGCCATGACATATGGCATAATAATCGAGTAGGCCTCAACCAATACTCAACCAAAACCGAATTACCAAGACTTGTGTCCAAACATCATAGAACCAAATCCAACCGAACATTATGCCATTTTCGCATGGCTAAAGTTTACATACCAAATTTCAACAAAACATAATAGCCTATACATGCCTGAATGTTCTCCTAGACCAACTAAAAAGAAGATACCAAAAGTTGCTAGCCGGTGTGATGACTTCGATGACAGTCCCGAGTACGCAAAAAGTCTTGTCCAAGAAACCTAAAATAGGTGACAAGCAAACACCGAATGAGTATATAACTCAGTAAGTCATAAGCATTACACTACCATCCATTAATAAAATTTTTACAAGAGGAAACAACGAAATGAGGCTAAGTACTCCATCCATACCGAACTATGCCATAGTTTCTTAGACCTTACGATTCAATCTCATTCCAAGTCCTACATTGACATTTCATACGCTATTCAATAGAGTAATTGAGGCATTTCCATACATCATTTTATTTTCGTTACAATCATACAACTAAACGAACTTTCACCTATTCCACGATGAACCTTATGTACGTGACTTCAATTATAATCATCACATAGGTTCAAAACTTACCACGCTCAACTCCAAATATAAACATAGCACCTATTAGCCATGAACTCAAGGTACTTACCCTTTCCACTTGTCCAAAATTGACTCGGTAAGGTCGCACCCTTAATGTAAATAATCTATAGAAAATACATAGTGGGTTCGCACACATAGTGCTTAATAATCAGCCAGCACACTTAGTGCCATATACTTTAAACTCGCACACTTAGTGCCATGCATTTCAAGCTCGCACACTTAGTGCCATGCATTTCAAGCTCGCACACTCGGTGCCAATCTCTCAACCGTGAACACTTATTGCCCGCACACTTAGTGCCGAAAACCAGCCACTCTATACGCTTCACTTCTTTTTTTACATTCGACAATTTCATCTCTACATACATATACATTTGTATACATTTCACCTCATTAAACACAATTGCATAGGTATTACGATCGTTTAAATCAATACCAAATATATGCTTAATGACTTACCTTGCGTTGGGTAGAACGGTTCCAACTCGGCTATTCGATTGCTTTCTCCTTTCCTTTATCCAATTTAGTTCCCCTTTGCTCTTGAGCTTAATTTAACAATTAAATTGATTTAATCATTTTGAATATCAAAGAGAAATTCAAGGTACTCAACCCTTATTTTTAATAATAAGACCAACCATACACCTATAATAACATCCAATTCATTAATTATTTTAGCACACGCATGACACATAAGGTTAACTAAAGCTACATTCACTTATAAGATAGCACCCTTAATGAGCTCATACCATGACTATACCTAACCGAATTCAAATAGAGAATTTAGTACAATTACACATTCTTACTAATGTATAATTCTAGCATGCTTTAATATTTTATACACCTCATTCGGCCCTAACCATTCACTTAACTTATATGTACAAATTCCATCTCAAAATTAAGAGTTGCAACTACAATTAGGTTACAACAATGCCCATCAATGACCGAATGCTTAAGCACAACTATACTAAAAATTTATCCAACATCATTTTAATTTGCCCTTCACTATTTTTTTTCTAATCATCAAATACAAAGTGATTTACATATATATATTAAACCAACCTTGCTAGCACACAATATTCCTTAACCGAATGTCATAAACCCAAGGCACACATTTTGTTCATTAAGACCCTTCAATGACCACATTCGGTACCCCCTTATGAACAAACCAATTTCAACCTTCAAGAAAAGTATATGTACCAAGAGCTTCAAACTACTTGGCGAATATCAAACCTCCAAACAACCAAACTTAATCCATGGAATGAGTAGAACTTGAACTAATCACCTTATTTATACCTAAATTTCCAAGAATTTCAAAGTGCTTACCTCTTCCTAAGCATCATCCAAGCCAAATCATGAACAAAAGAATTCCTTTCTTCTTCCTCCCTCAAGTCACGGCAATGGAGAAGAAAGATGAGCATTCCTTCATTTTTTTCATTTTTACCTTCTTTTACTAACAATATTTTATCTCCAATAACCCAATTTCTTATTATAATATCTAATTAACATATATATTGCCCATCAACAATCCATCTTGGCCGGCCACTACAAAGGAATTGGGGAATTTGACATGCAAGTCCACCCTTGTGTCATGATGCATTAACAAGCCATTTAAAATTAGCCTATCATATTACACCATGTCTCATATTGATCCCTATTTAATAATTTCTCATGCAATTGGCAAAATTAGAGAATGAAACTTCCACATACTCATGTACACACATAATAAGCATAGAATATAGCAATTAATTATTTTTATGACTTGGTTTTGTGGTCCCGAAACCACTTTCCGACTAGGGTCACATTAGGGCTGTCACAACATTTTAGCACCATGGCCGAATACTTCATGAAGTTGTTATGACCCATCCTTTTCAAATTCTCACACACACTCACATTCAATCCTTTTTATTAAGCACTCACATTTAATCATCTTCATGCCTCATCACCATAACATCAAACACCAACCAAGAAGACAACACCCATGGCCGAGTATCATCTCCATCACATAGAAACGATTTAAACCATGGGCTAGGTAGAACTCAAGCTAACAACTAAAAATATGCATGAATCTCATGGAACAACATCAAACATACCTTAACCTAGTTACAAGCATGGCCGAACCTCTTCAACCTTTCTTCCTTTCTTTCCTTTGATTTTTTGGTCAAGAAGAACAAAATGAGAACTTTTTTCTTTTTTTTTTTCATCACCCCCCCAATTTCCATTATTTTATTATTTCTAACATAAAGCATTAACACAACATGTTTATAATAGGTTTTAACCCATAGCATGGCTGGCCACTAGTTCAAATTTTGGGTAATTTGACATGCAAACCCATCATCTTTATAACATGCATTAATAGGCCACTTACATTTGCCTAGCACATTTCTAAATTTTCTCACATAAGTCCTATTAACTAAATTCACATGCAATCGACTAAATCGAAGCTTAAAACTTTCACACATTCATATTCACATATTTTAGACAATAAATATCACATTCAAATACTTCGGTGACTCGATTTAGCGGTCCCGAAACCACTTCTCGACTAGGGTCAATTTAGGGATGTCACACATCTGATAGGAAAAAATCGTATGCAGATTTGAAGCGTAAGGAGATTGAGTACTCAGTAGGGGATATGGTCATTTTAAAGGTTTCTCCTTGGAAGAAGATATTGAGGTTTGGTAAGAAAGGCAAGTTGAGTCCGCGGTTCATTGGGCCTTATCGGGTTTTGAAGCGAGTAGGGCCAATGGCTTATCAGTTGGAATTGCCTCCAGAACTAGATAGGATTCACGATGTTTTTCATGTCTCCATGTTAAGGCGTTATAGTTCTGATCCTGCTCATGTCGTGCCAGTCGCAGAAATCGACGTTTAAACTGATTTGACCTTCGAGGAGGAGCCTGTGCAGATACTGGCTCGGGATGTTAAGGTCCTCAGAAGGAAATCTGTCCCATTAGTAAAGGTGCTTTGGCGTAATCATGGCAGAGAGGAAGCTACTTGGGAGCCAGAGAAGGCGATGCAGCAACAATACCCTCATTTGTTCGGACCAGGTAAATTTCGAGGACGAAATTTCTTTAAGGAGGGTAGAGTTGTAACGCCCCAATTTTCGAGAATTTTAAAAATGTTGGAAAAATTTGAAAATTCTGTGTCCTGTTTGTTTGTTGTAGGATTAAGTACGTTAGTGGGCCTCTAGAAGGCCCAAGCTTAAGGTAAAACCCAGTAGTTTTAATTAATTTTAATTCCATAAGAAAAAGGGTTACAGTTAACGAGGGTCTTAAATATTATTTGGGTAAAATAAGACATAAGGAAGCAAGTGGCAAAGTGGCATGTGACGCCACCGGCAAGGCTATAAAAGTGGCATGTGGATGCTAGGGAGACACGAGGTTCAAGTCACAATGACAACATATTAAGGGAATTATTATTTTATGTTCGTAAAAGGTAAGCCTTGAACCGAAGTGAAAGTCATCGGGGAGAGGATTTAGGAGTTGATAAGGGATAGGATTTAAGAGCGAGATAAGGAGGAAATCTAGGAGTGATCAAGGAACAAGAGGTGGCCGCCAAGGGACTTTAGCATGAGAATTTCGGCTAGGGTTAGTGCTAGTATAAATTCGGCATTAGTGGTAAGTGGTGCCGTTTCCTGACCATTCTCTTCTTCTTTTCTTTTTCTCTTCTCTCCATCCACTTATTCTTTTTTTCTTCTTTTCCCCATAGCCGAATCTTTCAACCACCCTACTCTATACCACCTTCCTTCCATTATTTTTAAGACTATAGCCGATTGCCTCAAATCCTAAAATCTCGAAAACTTGACTCCTTTTGTACTGATTTTTCCCTAGCCAAATCTCTTATTTTTCTCATCATCTTTGGCCGATTCTCTCAACCTCTAAACCCCGTGTTTCATAAACAATACCACAAGTAAAAACCCTCATATTTTATCTTTCTCTACACTTTTGAAAAAAGCCGAAACTCCCACACTATCCTCGGGACATAGCCGAATACTGAGATCACTGAGGGCTCAAATTTTGTTATCGTTTGAGGGCTTAGAACTGCATCAGAATCAAGTAGGAACTAAGGGGGAACATTGACTGGAAGAATCGGTGGTAAGTCTTTCCAACTTAGTCTATCTTGCATATTTTAAGAAAAGCGTAATCCCTAAAAGGTTAGGGAGGTTGTCATTTTTTTGGACTTGTAGCCCTAAGGGGTTGTGATAATAGTATTATTTTGGTAATAGTGTGATTAAGAGGCTGTTGATCAAGGGCATGGATAAGTGGAGCGAACGGATTTGGATCGAGACACTATTTTCAGCAAAGGTAGGAACGCTAAGGCCTAAGGTGTTGTTGGCCGAATATGGTAAGAAGTTAATATGTAGTTCATTTCGGTAGTAAGATTAATGTGGTATTATTATAATTGTAGGCAGTTCGTGTGTGGATCTCGTCAGCAAATTGTCATAAAATAGGTGTGTAACTGACACCCTCTCATAGACTAGATCGGCAAAAGCCGAAATACTGAAATGCCGAAAAACCTGTATTTTGTGGGCTGGCGAGTGTGTGAATGCTTGTAAGAAAGACTGATTAACGTATTTGGTAAATTCAAGTGTTAAGACTGTAGAATGCGATATTTTGTCCATTATGACGTTTTGGGCTTAATGGGCCTAAACTGGCTAATGGGCCAACAGGCCCACTTTGGTTAAAAGACGAGGTAAGTGCTTCCGAATACTTGGTAACGCTAAAATGGGCATGAAACCCTAGCCATAGGTTATAATTACTGAAATACCCTTATGCATGCAAAATTACCATTATACCCCTAGATGTAAATTGACCATTATACCCTTAGGGTTATTTTTGACTAAAAAGCATGATGACCTGATTCTGTATGATGTATGCCATGATTGTGAATCTGTGCATGGGGACATGGGTTATATTATGGAGGAAGCGTCCTGGTGGCTATGCCACAAATTATCTGATCTGGTGGCTCTGCCACATATATATCTGTTCTGGTGGCTCTGCCACGATTATATGTATCTGGTGACTCTGTCACATTATCTGTTCTGGCAGCCATGCTGCATTTTTCTGAGGCGTGTAGCGGTTGGTTGGGTCGAGTAGTCTCCCCACATGGTGAAAGGTTCGTAAGGGGGTGTATGTGGTTGGTTATGGGTTGGGTTCTGCATATACATGAAGTATCTGATCTGATCTGTTATGGGCCTATGGGCTTAATTCTATATTCTGTTCTGGGCTAAGGCCAATTTATTCTGTTTTTGTGGTTTGAACCGATATGGGCTATGGTTGGGTTAATTTTACACATTGAGTTTCCCCAAACTCATCCCCTATTTTCATCCATGCAGGTAATCCCCAACCATAGTGGGCTTAGAGCTGTGAGGGATTCGGAGTGGCCACTCGTTCTGCAATATGGATTTCTTCTGGTGATTTGGACTTCAATTTTCTTTACTTTGATGATTTGGGTTTTGTTATATAATAAGGCCGCTTATAATTATTTTTTTTGGGGTTTTGATTTATAACTTATCATGATGATCTTAAATTATATTAACTATCAAAATGGGCTAGATCTAGGGTTTGTTTTCCAAAAACATAAACTGATTTCAAAGTAACACGATCTCGAACAAGGCTTCTACTGTGATAACGTTTTCCCAAAATTAGATATGCTTTATTTTAAAATGAACATAATTACAATGGTAGCTTAAAAGAAATACACGATGTTGGAGTGTGGCAAGGGTGGTGTGCATGTCTAGGATTGGATCCGAAAGAGCTTGGTACTTAAGCAGTCAGATGGACTCACCTCCTCTTTCCTGTTTCCTACCGGTGCATGACTTCCATTCACTTTAACCCTTAATGAATTAATCCTTTGAACATCAAGTATGATTTTTTGAACTTAGAACGGAAAAATGTTTTTAACGTTTTTTGATGTGGCACGTCGGATCCGGTCATAACGTCTAGGCCGAGTTTGGGGTGTTACATGATGAGTATGTACATCCTTGATTCTAGACTTGTACACCTTGAGTATACTAATCGTGACCTTGGTATTCTGAGTAATAGGGGTAAAGTTCTGATATGAAATGATCTGAACTCGAGATGTATGAAATTATACTTGTACTATAAAGAGATGATTTATACATGTTAAATGAATTCATGTTGTCGAAAGCATATGTGCATGAAAACTTGATTGTTGTTGAGCCCATATATGTTTTTGATGTTATTATGGATTATATGACTAACAAGGGTAATGATGATATATGTAGGGCTTGAGGGCAAACTGATTGAATAAGCCTTACATAGTTACCTCAAAATAGAATGAATGTTAAGTTAAGTACCATGTTATACAAACTTACTAAGCATCATAAGCTTATTTAGTTTTATTTCCTTGTTTTATAGTGAATCGAAAGCTTGTTGGATCAGAAGCTTGGCAGAGATCACTCACACTATCCATCAGCCCATGTCGGTATAATATGGTAAATCAATTATGGTTGTAATGGCATGTATAGGATATATTGGCCATATTGGCTTGTAAATGTAAATGATACTTGTAATCTAGCCATTGAAATGGCTAGTAATGGTTTGTTTTGATATATTTGTAATGTCATACTATAGAAACTACATGTGTGTTAAGTAGTTGATCTACTATGTCTAGCATATGGACTAGACTAAGGGAAGATTATGAATAGGTATGCATGTAATGGTATGCCATATTGAATGATAAAGTTTGCTTGACTTGAATGCTTGAAATGGCTGGTATTTGGATGTGAGTTTAAGTGTAGGTCATTGGTGTGATTTTGGGTGAGAAATGAAGCTAGAAGTGGCTTTATTTTGTCCACAAAAGCAGACACACAGGTGTGTGTCTAGACCGTGTGTGACACACGGCCTGGCACATGGGCATGTGGTCCGGCTGTGTGTTCCCTGTAACTTCAAAAAAAATGAGAAATAGAATGCTTAGAATTAGGCACACGAGCAGAGACACAAGTATGTGTCTCAGTCGTGTGGTTGACACGGCCTTAAACATGGGCGTGTTGCACGACCGTGTGAAAATTACACCTAAAATTTGAAAATAAAATTCGCCACACGGCCTAGCACACGGCCGTGTGACTTGGCCGTGTGACTTTAATTTCTTCATGCCTTAAAAGTCAGAGTTACATGGGTTAAGGACACGTGCGTGTGTAGTACACGGCCTAACCACACGGGCGTGTCTCTAGACCATACAGGCGTGTGAGCCCTGCATCCTTGGAAATTTTTTGAAATGTCACAAAAAATTTTATGAGTATTCGGTTAAGTCCCAACTTGATTGTAATGCTCGTATTGGGCCTCGAAGGTCCAATTAAGGGACGTTTTGAATGATTTCAGTAATTGAATAGAAATTTATGTAAATAAATTGTAAAGTGTTCTAAATGTTCCAGTAATGCTCTGAAACCCTGTTCTAATGATAGATACGGGTTAGGGGTGTTACAGCAATGACATCGACCAATAGTTCAACTCACCCTACTAGTTCGGTTAGGAATAAACCCTTGTCACCAGTTGAGATTGATGACATGAAGAAAAAAGGGCTTTGCTATTGGTATGGCCTTAAATATACCCTAAGACACAACTGTGTTAGGTCCCAACTTTATCAGATGCTACTTGATTTTACCTCTGATGTAGAGGATGAAGACAACCAAGATTTTTTAGATCAACTAGAGGATAATGTTCAGGCAGGAAGAGGTGACTGAGGTACCCACATTGTCCCTCCACGCTCTGCAAGGTTCACAGGGTCTTTAAACGATGAGGATTGTACCAAGAATTGACACTACTTCGGTTATTATGCTTGTTGACACTAGCAGTACACATAATTTTATCAGCTCTAAGCTGGTTAGACAACTTTCATGGCAAATAAGAAAAGAAAAAAGTCTTTGAGTTACTAATTAGTTCCATGGGAGCTACAAGGGTTACAATTCTCCATTGACTTTTTGGTCTTACCAGTCAAAGGATGTGACTTAGTCCTTAAAATCAAATGGTTACAGTGTCTCAGCACCATTACATAGGAATTTAGTCTACTCACCATGAAATTCCTCTACTAGAATAAGAGTTGTCAACTACATGGCATTGCCCTTAGCGCACTCCAATTGATCAGTTCTTTTAATATGCGAATTGCTTATCCACAGTAGGATAGTTCCTAGGACCTTGTGTAATGGTCATAGTTACACCCTCCCAAATTGTCTTATCAACTACTACATGACATATATCACTAGAGTTGCAACAAATGTTGGATTACTATGCTAATAATTTTAAAGAACCTACTGGTTTGCCACCACCATGATTCCATGTTCATGGGATTCACATTAAAGATGAGTCAGTAGTTGTTAAGATTAGGCCCTATAGGCACCCTAGTGTCTAGAAGGATAAGTTTGAAAGGCTAATTAATAAGATGCTACAAGTTTGCATTATCAAAGACAACAACAACTCATTTTGTTCCCACGTAGTGATGGTTGAAAAAAAAGATGGGAGGTGGAGAATTTGTGTGGACTATAGGTAATTGAACCAACTCACGATAAAGGATAATTTTTCAATTCCGGTGATAGAAGAGCTTTTTGATGAATTGGACAGGCTATCTATTTTTTTCCAAGTTGGACCTTCGATCTGGCTACCACCAAATCAGGATGAAAGAGGAGGACATTCCTAAAATTTCTTTCAGATTTATGAGGGGTATTATGAGTTTTTAGTCATGCCACTTGGGTTGACCAATACACACTCCATATTTCAATCTTTAATGAACTCAGTCTTCAAGCATTTGTTGTGAAAATATGTTCTAGTCTTCTTTGATGACATCCTTATGTATTCACAGGATTGGTCATCTCAGTCACAAATTTGCAGGAGGTTTTCTAGTTGTTGAGATCCCACCAATTATTTGTAAAGAAAAGGAAGTGTACCTTTGCAGCCACAACGATAGAGTACCTAGGCCAATTGAGAATAAGTGGGATAGTATCTATAGACCCTACGAAAGTACATACTATTTTAACTTAGCTTATTCATAAATCCTTGAAGGAGCTCTGAGGATTCCTATGACTATCCAGATATTATAGGAGGTTCATTCACAAGTATGGGGTGATTCCTAAACCACTTATTGATCTTTTGAAAAAGGTTGAATGGACATGTAACCAGCAAGCTAAGGAAACTTTCCAATCCTTGAAAAAGGCATTAAGTAAGACACTGGTTTTAGCCCTTCTTAACTTCAATTCTGAATTTTGTATGGATACGGATGCTTGCAACCAGAGGGTAGGGGTAGTTTTACAACAAAAAGGACATCCTATTGCTTTTTTCAACAAGGCCTTAGGAACTCGACATCAGGCTCTTTCAATATATGAAAGAGAGATGATGGCAGTGTTACTCACAGTCAAAAAGTGGCATTCTTACCTTATTGGTAGTAAATTTAAAGTTTAACCAAACCACTAGAGTCTAAGGTTCCTCTCAGACCAGTAGGCAATCACACCATTCTAGTAGAAATAGGTTGTCAAGATGCTTGATTATGACTTTAAGGTGGTTTATCAAAAGGGAAGCCACAATGTGGTGGTAGATGCATTGTCTCGTAAAGAATCCACCTCTTTAAGACAATGTTTGTAGCTTGTTACTAGTAATATGATTTCTAACTTGATGCTTAAGGTCAATGATTCTTGGAAGTAAGATGCTAAGTTGACCAAGTTGTGTTCCGAGCTGGAGCAATAAGCCTAGTCTCACCCTAAATACACTTGGAATAGGAAGGTTTTGAAGAGAAAAGGGAAACTGGTTGTGGGAGCAGATCCTGTTCTACAACGAAAGCTATTTAGTTACTTCCATGAGAGTCCTTCGGGGGCATTCAGGCATTCATGGTACTAGACACCAGATTGTTGGGTTATTGCACTGGAAGGGGATGTCCAAAGACATCAAACAATGGGTTAAAGAATGTTTCACCTGCATAAAAAGCAAATTAGACCATGCAACTTTACTAGGTCTCCTTCAACCATTGGACATTCCAAAGAGGGCTTGGGAATCCATCAACATGGATTTCATTGAGGGTCTTCCACTCTTTAAGGGAAAAGATGTTATGTTAGTGTTGGTTGATAGGCTTACTAAATAAAGTCACTTTTTAGCTTTGACTCACCATTTCTCTGCTATTTTGGTGGCCTAGGAGTACTTTACTCATATTGACAAATTGCATGGCTTACTAGACTACATTGTCTTTGATCAAGACATGATTTTTGTGAGTAACTTTTGGCAGGAGCTTTTTAGAAGGCCTGAGACCAAATTGTGGATGTCCACTACTTATCACCCTCAATGTGATATGCAAATTAAAGGTCTTAATAGAAGTTTGGAAGCTTATATCCGATGCATGACTGGAGAGCGACCAACTAATTGGTCTTTGTGATTACCTTTGGCAGAATGGTGGTATAATTCAACTTACCATTCTACTCTCCACACTACCCCTTATACCTCCACACTATGTGCCTTATTTAGCTGACACTTCCACAATGGCTTGTGTTGATGCAGCCTACAATAGCACGAGGTCGCTTGGAAGCTACTCCACTTACACCATAAACGTGCTCAAGATAGAATGAAATAATTGGTAGATAGACACCATAGTGATAGAGTTTTTCAAGTAGTGGCACACCTGTGTCTTAGGCAGTGTAGGCACCCAATATAGGCACACAACCATGTCCAAGCCCGTGTCCAGACCCATGTAACTCTCTGACTTGAGTCACACGGCCAGCCACACACCTGTATGCTAGACCGTATGGACAATTAAATTTTCAAAAATTAGGTGCAGGATTCACACGGCCAAGACACACGCCCATGTGCTAGGCCGTGTGTCACACATGGTTGAGACACACACCCGTGTCTCTACCTATGTGGCAAACTCTGAGCATTTTGTTTCTAGATTTGTAAGATGCAGGGGATACACGGCCAAACCACACGCCCGTGCGCATGGCCGTGTGTCACACACGATTGAGACACACACCTGTGTGTATACCCATAAGGACAAAATGAGGACATTTCTAAGCCTTATTTCTCACCCAACTGTTGCCTTGTACATACATTAATACTTGCATACATATACCAACCAATTCAAGACATTAAAACCAAGCCAACATTAACATTATACATGATATATCTGATCATGATGATTTGAAGTGTGATAAGTTTTAAAAAAAATTATAATTGACTGTTCTTGAAAACTAACTATTATCAAGACAAAGGCAAGCACACCTTATCGAACAGTAGTATAGCTTATGGCAAGACCAGGATGTCGAACCCAAAGGAACTAAAAGTACTGGTATTAACTTACTTTTTATTATCTTGCCTAAAAATAAAGGGGTTTGTTTTATATAAACTAATTACTAAACTAAGAATGCACAGAAAGTAAATTGGGGAAATAACTTTTGGGAAAACTGAATGATTTGGACAATACCTAAGGGAAAAATCCACCTAGACTTCACTTGTTATTTGACTCTGAATCAGACGATTTATTCATTTGACTTGATCCATAGAAATCCTTAATTTATATTATTATCTCTCTCGAGACTAACAATGTCTAACCCTAGGTTGATTAATTCAAATCTCTTTCTAATTAACTCTCTAGTGTTACATTAACTCGATATATGGATTCCCTTATTAGGTTTCACCCTAATCCGGTAAAATCTTGTCACCCTATCTCTAGACGTGCAATCAACTCCGCTCAATTATGCTAGATCTACTATTAGACAGGGACTTTTTCTCCTCTGAATAAGCACATCAATACTTGAATCAATATCCTGGAATATTAAAGCAAGAATTAAGAAAACATAATTAAGAACAAGTCAAATATTTATCATACAACCTAGAAAATAATAACAAGATCCGTCTTAGGTTTCATTCCCCTTAGGTATTTAGGGGGTTTAGTTCATATTTATGAAAGGAAACATCTCAAAAGAATAAAGATAACAAAACATAAAGAAAACCCAAGAACTCTTGAAGGGAATTGAAAGGAGATCTTCAGTCTTGAAGGTGAATCCAGCTTCTGAGATGGACCAATCGGCTTTCTTCGAGTAATTCCTTACCTCCTACTCCATGTGTCTTTTATTCACCTCCTGGGTGTTTATATAGGCTTTTGAATGCTTTAAAACCCTCAAGAGTGGCCTTTTCCAAATAGGACTTGATATGGGATTGATAGGGACACGCCCGTATGACACGCCCGTGTTCGATTGCTTCAAACCGTGTTCGAGTCTGTTGAATGGACACTGGCCTGTGAATTACCGGTGTGAGGAAGTTCAGGCCGTGTTGATTTCCCACGTTGACCCATTTTCTCCATTTTTGGCCCGTTTCTTGGTTTTTTACTCTCCTATGCTCTCCTAAGTATAAAACATGAAATTAAAGGATTAGGAGCATCAAATTCGCCAATTCTAAGGATAATTCATTGAAAATTGTGCTAAGTATGGGATAAAAATATGTATAAATTATGGTTTATCAAATACCCCCACACTTAAGCGTTTGCTTGTCCTCAAGCAAGATCCTCAACTCACAATTAAGAATTCATTTTTCTCAACTTATAATTCCTATCAATAATATCTCAAAATAATCCATAAGTAATCATACATTGAGAGTTCAACTAGAAGAACATCAAAGTTTCAAACATTCTAAGTTGAGCATTTTATCACAAAAACATAGGTGTCTCCCCTCATCTAAGTGATTACATTTGATTCAAAATATCATAGAGGTTTAACATCCTCACTAAGGATTCACTCAAATCACTCGAGGTGTTTAAGGACTACAAATTATTACTATAGGCTTGCATGAAAATCAAATCTCTACCACTATATATTGAGATGAAACATCAATCAAAAGGTCTTTAGAGGGTTGTAACGTGGCTTTGGTTAGCGGGTGTGGTCACAAGTTGAAAGAAAATGTTAGAATCAAGATTGAATTGAAAACTTACCTAACTAGAAAAATATCTAATCATCAATTGAATACAAGTGAGCTTCTTCTCAGAATATGGATTTAAACATTTAAGCTTAAAAAACAAAGAATACTACTAATATAAATATATGTATTGTAATTTTTTTAAGAACAAGTCAAATAACGTAGGCTAAATATCAAAGATAAAACATAGCTAAGCAATTTATTCAAATCAAATCTCGACAAAAATAGGGATCAAATTAATTTAGGGGATTTCAACAATAATGTGTTATGGGTTAATATTGAGGGTAAATCAATGAATGGGTTGTTAGGCTCAAGGGGGTTTACTAAGGTTAATTATGAAGATAGGCTTTTATGGAGTGAGTGGGTTAAACCTAAGTGCCTTTATCATCTTGACATATCAAATCAAAGGTGTGGTCTTGACATGTATAGTCAAGCAAGTTCTAGAATAACAGATCAATAGTGATGCACTCAAAGCAACAATAAAAGTGAGCATGAAGAAATAATATATGCTCTAAAGGCTCAAGATCTCACAAAAATTATGGCTTTTTGATGTTAACCCTGTGAATTTCAACTCAAGATAATACCTAAACTTGGGGAAACAACTTAGAAATTTTTATAATTCTCAAAAATCAACTTATCATGCTTTAATTCTCTAATTCCTTAAAGTTTAAACAATCAATGCATATATGCCTATGTTTTAATCCAAGATATATCAATAAAAATCATAAATTAATCAAAATTCATTCTAATAATGATATGAGAAGATTATTTGAGAAAAAGACAAAGCTCGGGGATTTTTCTGGTAATGATATAAATACCCCCCACACTTAAGGTGTACATTGCCCTCAATGTACAATGATAGAATTACTGAAAATATAGATATAAGATCATAAGAAAAGGAGAGAAGTGAAACTTCCTGAATAATGAATGGAATCCTTGGATTGGAGTTATGGAGAATAATCGGCCAAGGCAATGATGAGATTGGAAGAGGATACTTCGGTGGTAGTAGAGGTTGGGTTCCACAACCACAGTGTTCAGCGAAGAGGTTATCGTGGTGGTCGGGCAGGACATGGCAGTCATGGAGAGCCTTTTCCAGTAACGTTTCAAGTTCCTAAGTGATGGCGAGCTTTGGAGCTCTTTATAACTATGATAAAATCAAAAACTCTTTAGGAAATATAAAGAAGCATAATTACTCGTAATGAAATAGCCGAAACTATAAATTGTTCAATAAAAATGATAAAACCTAAAAATGAAATAGTATTAAAGGAAAATAAAATAAAAAGTACTTTAAGAAGATAAATAAAGATAAAAGTGAAAATAAAAATAATAAATAAAAAGTCTTTAAACATCGTCATCGCCAGATGGTTTGCGAGGTGGTGGTGGCGATGAGATCTGAAGGTGCTGACAAATCTGATGTAGAGTAGCATCAATGTGATCAAAGCGCTGAAAACACTACTTCTCAAATCGAGTAAGGCACTTAGAGATGTCAGAGTATGAAGCCGCCGCATGAACTGGATGATGGATAGGTGGTGGCTGAGACGGTGGGTCCTCATGTCATCGAGGTACATCATCAGTAATGTCCTCTAGGTCCTCCTGCTCGGCTGACTGGACTAGGCAGTACTGGGGAGGATCAATTCCACATTGTTGCTCGATCATCCTCATATGAAGCATGCTCGAGATGCCCTGTGGGGACATCTGGCCGATGAGAGTGATGGAGGATGCTTGCGTCACCATGTTGAGAAGACTGAAAAACTGTGCCAGTCGAGTCAGATAAGGGCCAATGGAAATGACTCCTCTCCTATGCCTCTCCATCTGATGGCGAATGGTGAGGGCAATGAAATAGGCTAGGTCGAAGACGTGCCCATTTGCCATACCCCATAAAAAGTAGGCGTCATGAGTGTTGACGATGCCAGTGCTCTCTCGTTGTCCTGTCAGTGTGTGAGCAAGGATAGCGTGCAGGCATCTCAGGGATGGGGCGAGAGCCGATGGCTTGGAGCGGCTAGGGTCATAGGTGGCTGAGTCAGGGACTAAGGCACTCCAACATTTTGAATGAGAGTAGTGGATATGGCGATAGAGGTTCACGAAGTCGTCGTTGTCCATGAACTCCTCCGTGTATAGTCCTAACACGACTCTGAACTCAGGTACGCTCAACTGACGGACTAAACCGCTGAGATGAAACTGGACCATTCTAGGATGATCAAACTCTATCATAACAACTTGGAGGTGAAAGGTTGAATAGAGTTCGAGTGTGAGTTCCAGGTACGTCAGCTCGACGATCTCGAAGAATAGCCCCCACGGGGTCAGTCGTTAAGAGTGCTTGGACTGCATCAGCCAATTGGATCTGCTCTAAGGTAGTCCAGTCAATGCAACGGCCAACACCTAGGGGTCGGGCCCGTAATATCTAGAAAAGTTCCTCCAGTGGTCCTGGTGGAAATTGGAGGAATGGGTGCCTGATCTCGGCAATGGGACCCGATGAGGATGTTGCTCCTTTTCATTTCTTTAAGGTGAGGACGACAGTCTTTTGGCCTTTCGGGTTCGTCATTGTATCTACAATGAAAAGAAAAAGTTATGAAAATAATCCCGAAGAACAGCATGGAAAAGGTAAATAAGCATGTTAGAACTAAATGGAAATACTTCATAGGGGTTTCTGACTAAATAGAAATATCAAATCATTATTATCATTAGGAATACTAGAATAGTGTCAACTAAATACCTAGGGAATGCATATGGGAATATGGAATATGGCATGAAGTCTATGGAAACACAAGGAAGAATGAATGTATCACAATGCATTGACTAAAATGGCAAAGAATAACAAGCATAAGCATGACTATAGTTAGAACTATGAATATTAATAAAAAAATCAGCCAAATAAATAAAGAAATAGCATAAAATTAGTGAAAGAAATGAAGGTAATAGGGAGAAAAGAATAGGCAAACGCAATAGTTCTTGGTGGAGGGAGGAGTTAGTCGTCCTAGGAGTGTTGTTGGCCAGCCACAGGCATGGGGGTGAGGGCGTGTGAAGAGGTTGCGGCGGCTAGGGTAGGGTTTTTGGGGAAGGGGATGATGAATAGTGAGGGGTTTATATAGATATTGGGGCACACGGGCGTGCCCCCGCATGTTTCGTGATTTTCAAATTTGGGCACGTTTGAAAGTCGACCCACGCCTGTGTTCTTTGGCCATGTTGGTGCACATGACCGTGTCGCATGGCCGTGTCCTGCTTCTTTTGCTTCTCCCATGGCAGTGTATGGTTGCACACGCCCGTGTTAATTTCACAATTTTGAGCAAGGGTGGTGGACATGGGCGTGTCACACGCTCATGTTAATTTCTCAGTTTCAATCACGACTTCTGGACACGGGCGTGGAGCACCCCCATGTTGTTTTGACAGTTTTGTCTATGACCATGTCACACGGTGGTGGCAAGGTATCGAATCTCGTATTAGGGAAAATTTTTCCTTGTTTTCACACGGCCGTATCGCACGGCCGTGTTGCCTTCCATGGTATGGGCACGGCCTAAGGCACGCCCGTGTGCCTGGCCGTGTGGTTCTGGAAAACCTGTGTTCAGTGACTCAGTTAGTGAATTAAATGTTAAAAACTAAAATTTAAAGAAGTTAACATCGTTAGTGCTCGGGTTGCCTCCCGAGAAGTGCTTATTTATAGTCTAAGCTCGAATTACCTCTCTGTTGCGTGGTCATGGTGGTGTGCAGAGTTTACACTCCTCATCCCTGCTATCAATTTTATCAAAATAAGGTTTTAGATGAGTACTATTAACCTTGGACGTACTGAATTAGGGATGAATTACCTCGACTGTGCCGTATGGGAAAATGCTAAGTACCTTAAGAGGGATTTCTCCATTAGGTTCAGAGGTGGCAATCCGATGGTCTGCTGCATCTAATAGTACTTTGTCTCCAACCTTAAGCTGATTTGGTGAAATATTGAACTCGTCATGGCATGGTTTTATTTTATAGTGTGATCTCGGTTTCTATGTCCACCATTCATCTAGTTCCTCGACCTATAGCCTTCGTTCTTCACAGATGGGTCCTTTGTCGTTACTCGAACATGGCTTAGGTGTGTTCTTTGAACGTGTTTCTTGCAACGAAGGTTTCACCACATGATCAGTATTAGTAGTACGATTTATACAATCACCCTCGATATTTGATGTGTTACTTGAATTACGAGCTTGAAGAGTGATTGTTTCCTTCCCTACACGAAGTGTGAGTTCACCTGTACCAATATCAATTATAGTTCTAGCAGTTGCTAAAAAGGGCCTTCCTAAAATTAAAGGCACGTTACTATCCTTTTCTATGTCTAGAACAACAAAATCAACTGGGAATATGAATTTGTCAATTTTAAAGAGTACATCTTCAATAATACCCCTAAGAATCTGATTGTTTTGTCTGCTAACTGAATACTCATCTTGGTTTGTTTGGGTTTCCCAAGACCTAGTTGTTTAAACATTTTATAAGGCATGACATTGATACTAGCCCCTAAATCAGCCAAAGCATTATTAACATCTAAGCTACCAATTAAACAAGGAATCATAAAACTCCCTGGATCTTTAATTTGTTGGCCAGCTTATTTTGTAGTATGGCTGAGCAAACTACATTTAACTCTACATGCGATGCCTCATCCAACTTTTGTTTATTTGTTAAAAGCTCCTTTAAGAATTTGACTGCGTTTGGCATCTGCGAAAGAGCTTCAATAAACGATAAGTTAATATGTAATTTTTTTAATAATTTAAGGAATTTACCGAATTGTTCATCTGTGCGGTCTTTCCTTGTCGCATTGGAGTATGGCACACGAGCTTTGTACTCTTTACTTACTGGTGTTTGTTCACTGTGGTCTACCTCACCTTTGCTCTTACTTACCATAATTCTTTACCTCGGTTCTAGTTCAGGTTGAACTAATCCTTCCTCATCTTGAATGGTAACTGCATTGAGCTGTTCCCTTAGGTTAGATTCAGTGTTACTCGGCAAGCTACCTTGTGGTCGTTCAGAAATCAATTTGGCGAGCTATCCTATCTGAGTTTCGAGCCCTTGGATCAATTACTGTTGATTCTTAAGTGTTGTTTCAGTATTCTAAAAATGAGTTTTTGACACCGAGATAAACTTTGTTAGCATCTCCTCAAGGTTTGGCTTTTTCTCTTGTTGGTAAGGTGGTTGTTAGAAGCCTGGAGGTGGTGGTGGTCTCTGATTCCCTTGGCCTCCCCATGAGAAATTTGGGTGGTTCCTCCATCCTGCATTGTAAGTGTTACTATAGGGATTATTTTGATGTCAAGGATTATTACCCATATAATTTAATTGCTTGTTTTCCATGTTGTGACCATAATGTGGGTATTCTGAATTGCTCATTCTTCCTCCACTTGCATTGCGTTGTATTACTGAGTGAATCTGTGAAGAACCAAGAAAACCGTCAATTTTTCTATTCAAAAGTCCTACCTGATTAGAGAGCATGGTGACCGAATCGACGTTAAAAATGCCAGCTGCTTTCTTTGGCTTTGTCCTCATGACTTGCCACTGATAATTATTCAGTGACATCTCTTCTATAAATTCATAAGCATCCTCAGGTGTCTTATTATTGATAGTTCCACCAGCGGCTGCGTCAACCATCTGTATAGTCAAAGGATTCAGGCCATTGTTAAAAGTTTGAACCTGCAGCCAGAGTGGTAACCCATGGTGAGGGCACCTTCTCAACAGATCCTTATATCTCTCCCATGCATCGTAGAGTGTTTCTAGATCCATTTGCACAAAATAAAAGATGTCATTCCTTAACTTAGCCTTTTTAGCTGGCAGAAAATATTTAAGTAAAAACTTTTCGGTCATTTGTTCCCAAGTAGTGATTAACCCTCGTGGTAATGAGTTCAACCACTATTTAGCTTTGTTCTTCAATGAAAAGGGAAATAACCGAAGACGAATGGCATCATCAGAAACACCATTGATTTTAAATGTGTCGCAGAGTTCCAGGAAATTTGCTGAATGAGCGTTGGGATCCTCGTCTTGGAAACCATTAAACTGAACAAATTGCTGTATCATTTGAATTGTGTTAGGTTTCAGTTCAAAATTATTTACAGCAACAGCAGGCCTAACTGTGCTTGATTCAGTTCCTGTTAAAGAAGGTTTAGCATAATCATACATAGTGCATGGAGCAGGATTCTGATTTACTGGATCAGTAGCAATCGCAGGAGGTATCGAATTATCCCGATTTTCAGCCATCTCCTTGGTTGTGGTGTGAATATCGTCCACTTGCTCTTCCTCTGTGTATCTTAGGCTTCGCCTTATTTCTCTTCGGTTTCTGCGAGCTGTGCGATCGATCTCACTATCAAACAGTAATGATCCTGACGGGTTTCTTCTAGTCATAAACTATGAAAACCTGCCAGAAGAAAAGAAAATTTAGTAACAAAAATCAAAATAAAATTTAAATTGTAATAAAAGTAAATGGCTAAAGTAATAAAAATCGAGTGTTCCTAATATCTTAGTTCTCCAGCAACAATGCCAAAAACTTGATCGTGATGATTTGAAGTGTGATAAGTTTTAAAAAAATTTATAATTGACCGTTCATAAAAACTAACTATTATCACGACAAAGGAAAGAGCACTTTATAAAATAGTAGTATAGCTTATGGCAAGACCGGGATGTCAAACCCAAAGGAACTAAAAGTACTAGTATTAACTTTCTTTTTATTATCTTGCCTAAAAATAAAGGGGTTTGTTTTATCTAAACTAATTACTAAACTAAGAATGCACAGAAAGTAAATTGGGGAAATAACTTTTGGGAAAACTGAATGATTTGGACAATACTTAAGGGAAAAATCCATCTAGACTTCACTTGTTATTTGACTTTGAATCAGACGATTTATTCATTTGACTTGATTCGTAGAAATCCCTAATTTATATTATTATCTCTCTCGAGACTAACAATTTCTAACCTTAGGTTGACTAATTGAAATCTTTTTCTAATTAACTCCTTAGTGTTGCATTAACTCGATCTATGGATTCCCTTATTAGGTTTCACCCTAATCGGGCAAAATCTTGTCACCCTATCTCTAGGCGTGCAATCAACTCCACTCAATTATTCTAGATCTACTCTTAGACAGGGACTTTTGCTCCTCTGAATAAGTACAACAATTCTTGAATCAATATCCTGGAATATTAAAGCAAGAATTAAGAACACATAATTAAGAACAAGTCAAATATTTATCATACAACTCAGAAAATAATAACAAGATCCGTTTTAGGTTTTATTCCCCTTAGGTATTTAGGGGGTTTAGTTCATATTTATGAAAGGAAACATCTCAAAAGAATAAAGAGAACAAAACATAAAGAAAGCCCAAGAACTCTTGAAGGGAATTGAAGGGAGATCTTCAGTCTTGAAGGTGAATCCGGCTTCTGAGATGGATCAATTAGCTTTCTTCGAGTAATTCCTTGCCTTCTACTCCATGTGTCTTTCAGGTACCTCCTGAGGTGTTTATATAGGCTTTTGAATGCTTCAAAACCCTCAAGAGTGCCCTTTTCCGAATAGGACTAGATTTGGGTTCGACAGGGACACGCCCGTGTGACACGCCCGTGTTCGATTGCTTCAAACTGTGTTCGAGTCTATTGAATGGACGCGGGCGTCTGAACTATCGATGTGAAGAAGTTCAGGCCATGTTGATTTCCCATGTTGACCCATTTTATCTGTTTTTGGCCCGTTTCTCGCTCTTTTTACTCTCCTATGCTCTCCTAAGTATAAAACATGAAATTAAAGGATTAGGAGCATCGTATTCGCCAATTCTAAGGATAATTCATCCAAAATTGTGCTAAGCATGGGATAAAAATATGTATAAATTATGGTTTATCAATATCATCACATGTATTCAAACTTACCTTTTGTAAGACATATATGTTTACCATAATTCAATCTAACCATATCAAGCACACATATATTAACCATATATATATTCATTAAACTTACCATCATTAGCCATTCCAATAGCTATATTACAAACAACTATTTGTATGCCCACATTGTCCAAGTTAGCCTATACATTCCATTATACCAAAATAAGTTTACTATTTATACCAAAACGAGCTGAAGGATAATGTGATGGTGCTCCGGTCAATTTCGGCCTTTACGAGCTTCTGACCACTATAAAACAGGGGAAAAAATTGAGTAAGCATTTCAAATGCTTAGTAAGTTCGTAGAACAGGAAATTAACTTACTAATTGTTTTTATTTTAAACAAGTATTCATAATACATCCAAATCAATGAAATCAATAGCCTAGTCACGAATAAATCCTCATCAAGAATGTTAGTTAAGTAGTTCATATAAGTACCAAGAAATATGGATGAGCCCATCAATGTCCCATTTCCATATACATGTATTTGTCATTTCAAGTTTCCAGGGAACATATACATATCATATTTTTACACGTCAAGAAATCTCATTGTAATCCACTTTAAATTCATATTATCCCTTTTCTGAACCGTTACCCATTGAATCATTTCAAAACTCAATGGATACATGGGTATTACACTCAAGGTGTACGATACGATAAATTTGTCAACTCATAAGCAGGGGTGCTATAAAGCACATAAATGCGAAGCATGTCCGGGCTAAAACATGAAACTCATAAAAGTAATATTCAGAAAGCTCGTGTGAGCCTATAACAGGTAGCTTCGAAGAGCCATTAATTAGGGAGCTCCAGATAGCCAAATATCAGGAAGTTCAAGCGAGCCAATTAACGAGAAGCTCACGACGAGCCGTAATCAGGATGCTTTTAAGAGCTAAAGTGTGTCTACAACACATGTAGGAATCACAACTTATCAGAATGCTCTGAAGAGCTATTAACGAGAAGCTCACAAGAACCATTAAACAAGAAGCTCATGAGAGCTAATATTGGGATGCTCTTTCGAGCTATGGTGGGTTTGCAACCTATGCTAAACCACAACCAATACAGGGGCCCAAAATCCAATCGAATTTCATGTATTCAAACGAGATTTAATACATGATGATCATTGTCGGATATTTGATAAATTTATTATGCATGACAATTATACAATCACATACATACAATTCAATTAAAACATATAAATTCTCAATTTAGTTATACGAACTTAGCTCGATACTTGTTTGTTTCAAGAATCTAACACTTTTTGTTTTCCTCGATCCAACTCAGTATTAGGTCTTTCCAGATCTATATAAATGAATTTAACGTCAATTTAATCCATTTCATACTCAATTTAATTCAATTCACATCCTAGGCAAAATTATCATTTTGCCCTTATACTATACATAAATGACGATTTTGTCCCTAGGCTCGGAAGATGAAATTCGTGCAATTTAATCCTTATTCCAAGCATAGAAAATTTTTTCATATAACGTTTATAACTCATGTATTTCACAAAAATTAGAAATTTTCCATGAATTTTACATCTTTACAATTTAGTCCCTAAATCACAATTTCATCAAAATTTTCTTTATAAAAGTTGTTTATCTATCAACAACCTTTCATTTTCTACCACAAATTTCAAAATTTCAGTATATTCATCAATGAAAAAATTCAATACTTTAATATCTTTACAAATTGATCCCCAAAATAGATAGATTAAGTTATTACGATATCGTAAATATGAAAATTACTAAAAATGCTTGGTTGATTTTCTTTATCTTTCTTTGGGTTTCCATAGAATTTGGGGAAGAAGTTGATATAAAATTATGATATTTTCTATTTAATTAAGATATCATCTTTTATTTTTTTCTTTTTCTAATTTAGTCCTTTTCTTTTTTCTAATTTTCCATGGATGATTCAAAATAAATATCTACTAACTCCATTTAATGGCCTAATTTCCATATAAGGATCTCAAATTTTGAATTCCATAGCTATTTGATTCTTCCAGCTATTAGAATTCAACTTTTACATTTCATGCAATTTGGTCCTTTCTATAATTAAACACAAAATTGGTAAAATTTTCTTATTGAAATTTTGATACATCTTTTTTATCATGATGCAAACCATGCAATAATTTTAAAATAAATTTTCTCTTCGACTCGAATTTGTGGTCTCGAAACCACTGTTTCGGTTTCACTAAAAACTGGTTGTTACATAATCATTAAGAGATTAGGGTTAAATGTGTAAAGAATAAACATGTGAACCCCTCTTTTGTAAATAAACACCCATGGTAGGCGAACACCCATGATATGCGACCCTAGGTAGTGCGAACCCCTTGTTTATGCAAACACCGCATAGTATGTAAACCTCTAGATAGTATGTGAACCCCTATCATGAAACCATATGCCAAACGTTATAGGAATCATTATGCAACCCCTTAGTATATTGCATGCAAACCCTAGGAAATATGCAAACTTTGTATAACATGTGAGCTTATATGTTATACCATGCGAACCCATTATATGTTATTATATATGAGAGCTTAACATTTGTGCAAACCTTCTGGAAAGTTATTACATGAGAACCAATGTGCAAACCCAGATGAGTAAACCATAGGTATGTAAACCCTTGTGCGAACCCTTGTCTGAACCCTAGATGTGTGAACCCTAAGTGAGTGAACCTAAAGCGTGAACACCTTATTCGAACCCTCGTGTGAAAACTTAGAAGAGCAAACCCTAGGTGTGTGAAACCTAATGTGCGAACCCTATGTACAAGCCTCTGTGATTGAGCCTTGTATATGCGAACTCGTCTGTGTAAACCCCTAGGGACGTGAACCCACATGTACGAACCCTTAGGTATGTGACCCTATATGTATGACCCCTGTAAGTACAAACCCAATTTACGTATGTATTAGCCAAAGGAAGTATGTTAAATCACATGAAGACGATGTGAAATTGTGTTCAGATTACTTAAACTAATTATATATGTGAAATTGATATGAATGCATGAATACATGCCATTAAATGTTAGTATGAGATATTAAATATGCTTAATAAGAATAGTATTTGATTATTGATTGATAAATACCATGATTTGCTAAGTATATGTGCATAATTACATGAAATTGTGTATGCAAAATAGAAGAGTTCTATAGGAGACAGTAGAAGTTGAAGTCTACACCAAAAGTTAGTATTGGACGAAGTAGGAAACAATGTCATCAAAACTGGATAAGCTTGGATGGTAGTTTAAAATGCCATCAAAACTAGGTAGATTGGGATGATAGTTTATTGTAGTAAAATGCCATCAAAGTTAGGCAATTGGGAGGGTAAATTATTGTAGTTTACAGATGACAAGTGAACAACCATCATCATTGAAAAAACAAATCTGGAATGGTCAATTTTTTATATGTGTTTTTGGTGTTTCAAGCGATGCTCGAGGGTGGTTAGGATGGCCGAGTGGGAAACTTTGCATTTGCATTGCATCATAAATATATTTTGTATATTCATTGATTTACTATATGTTCCTTACATTATGGTTAATATGCTATTATGTTATGAATTGAATATTTTAATGTTTGAATGATTATAAATATTAGTTTCAAGATTAGTCTCATGTTGAGCAATTATAAGCTCATTCCCCCTTTTATCCTTACCTCTCAAGTAGTACAGAAAGCTAGGACTCGGAATGGCATCGGAGGAACCCCATATTAGTAGCTTGTTTTATTTTATTTAAAAACATCATTGAAGTTTTCCTTTATTGTTTTATTTTTGGGATTGTTTAGCTTATTTCTTTTAAGTATTAAATTTAATTATTACTTTGATATTTGCATGTCATTCAGTTTAGAAAACTGTTTTCTTAATAATGTTTTCCGTTGCTCACGAAATACTTAAAGTTTTGATAAGTCTTTTCTTAAAAATCTTAAATCATTTTTCAAATCTTCACACTTATAATTTTGTAATTGAATTAATAGTTAAAGTTGGTTTAATTAATGAATTCTTTTTTCTAAAAACAAAAGAGTGATGTTCATATAAATCAACTCAAGCAAAAGAATGGATTTACATGATCACTTGAGTGATCAATGTAACGCATTCGTCTTAGTCGAAACTTCTAGGACAGGTTGAGGGTGTTACATAAGTGGTATCAAAGCCTAGGTTTTCTAAATATAGTTATGAATTTTTGAAGAAGTGTGCATGAATATGAATAAACTATTTTTGTGACAAAGTAAGTTTTTGAAAAAAAAAACTAATCTAAGGAAGTCTAATGCCAAGTACTATAGGAAACTTTCTTAGTAGGAAAACTTTAGATAAATGCATAGCATAAATTGAAAACTTGAATTAGAAGTACTAATTACTTGAAATTGTAAAAGGATAATCATGAACACTCAAGGTAGATGTGGTAAGGTAGATCTCATAGGGCTGTACCCATGGAATCGCACACAGTTCTAGGAGAAAACCCAACCCAAGAATAAGTAGAAAACTCTACCACAAATGATCACAGAAGTAATGAGAATGGAGATATGGGAATGGTAAAACTGGTGGAGACGGTACTGTAACTCAAGCTATGCTAAGAGCTGTCCAAAGAGGCGTCGAATTAAATAATGAAAATGGGAATAGAAAAACAATCGCAGAAAAATTCAAATTGAATAGGGTCGAATTGTTCAAAGCTATCAGCAAAATAACTCTTACCATAATGGAGTATTGGATGGAAACGACAAAAAGAATTTTAGAGGGCCTTGAGTGCACTATTGAGAAAAATCTAAAAGGAGTTGTGTCCTTGTTAAGAGACGAAGCCTATAGATGGTGGCAAGCAGTTGTTAGGGGGCAATCACAGAAAGACTAACTTGGAATTACTTGCAAAATGTCAACATTGTGAGAAACACCACAATGGTGAATGTTGGGAAAAGATTGGTTCTTTTTTTAAGTGCAGATCAAAGGAACATCAAATAAAAGATTGTCCTATTTGGAATAAACCCACTCAAACGTAAAATTAGACTGAAACACAAGGAAAATGTGGTCCTAACAAAAATGATAGAAATCGAGGCCAAAGAGCACCAACACAAGGTGAGAACCGTGTAGAAGCGAGGCAAACAACCTTAGTTTATGTGGCAAGAGGACAGGAGGATATGAATTTCTCTGATTCCATCACACGCTCTTCTTAAAAGTCCTGCATTAGAAATATATATAAATAAAAAAATCAAAGTGGCGTAGCAGAAGTGAATCGCCCAGTAACCTTACAAACTTGAACTACCTCCTAAGTTAGATCAAATCCACAATGTGTTTCATTCATCCATGTTATGACGTTATCGTTCTAATCCTTCCCATATTGTTCTCAGTAAAGAAGATCGAGCTCCAATCAGGTTGACCTGAATAAGGTAAGTTAAAGTTCGAGGACAAAATTTCTTAGGGGAGTGGGATTTGTCACATCCCAAAAGTGGGGCTAGAAGAAATAGGGATAAAAAATAGATTTTATTCTTTTAAAACAAAGGGTAATAAATGTGCCTTAAAAATAATATTTTTTAAGAATTAGCAAGAATGAGCCTCCTAGTTAAGTGGTAAGACCTCAACTTATCCTTAGGTCCCAAGTTCGAAACACCTTGTGTACATTCAATTATAATATTTTAATTTCTACATGAAGTTTTAAAACATATTACAATTAAGGAAAACAAGTGTTATAAATAGCCAATTTTAAGAAAACCCTGGAATTTTTACCCAATTTATTTCAAGGA
Organism: Gossypium arboreum; assembly: GCF_025698485.1. NCBI lineage: Eukaryota > Viridiplantae > Streptophyta > Magnoliopsida > Malvales > Malvaceae > Gossypium > Gossypium arboreum. Next base: position 63,736,211 of record NC_069074.1, on the reverse strand, counting down.
AAACATCATGAAGCTCTTTTCTTTCCAAAATAATTTTCAAAGTAAAATGAGTTAAAGTTTCAAAATAATCTTTCTCCCTCAAGTGGATCTTCAACCTCCTCTCTAAAATTAAGGTTTTTGTGCTTTTTCAAATCAGGTGTGGAATCTAATTTAAAATCATTATGTATGATTAATTATGTTGAATAATTAAGAGTTAGAGTTAAATGCGTAAAGAATAAATATGTGAACCCCTCTTTTGTAAATAAACCCTCATACTAGGTAAACACCCATGATATGCAACCTTAGGTTGTGTGAAACCCCAATTTAGGCAAACCTATAATACCTCGCCCTACGAAGTCCTGGATTGGTAATTTTTTTAAGCAGATAGTTGATTAAAATTAAACTAAAGAAAGGTTGAGTTGTGTTTTATATGATAGTTTTGTATTTTTTATTGTTTGATACGCCACGAGTGGCGGACTGTTAGAATAATCCTATAGGTCTATTATGATTTTGGATGAAGGGTCAGCCTTTTGGTGACATGTAAGGTTTCTGGTTTGTGTTTTGGTGTGGTTGTTGGGTGGAACCCACCCATCAGTGTCTTCTCTTGGTAAGATATATGTTAGATCCTTTTGTTAGTAGACGCCAGTAGTGGATTGTGGTATTGTGGATCCAATTGCTTTCTCTTTGAAAATGTGTGTTTAATGTTCAGTTTAGCTAAGTTCTTATTAGGACCCAATTAGAAGTTAACTAAAATTTATGACTATTTTATTGTATGAGATGCTAAGAACTATTATGTTGACCACATTAGAGTATGAGTTAGCTTTGCATGTTAGCCACGTGTAAGTTGTACGAGAGTTGTGTAAGTTATATGTATCAGTGAAACTTTTGTAGTGGGGGTTCTTCCCTCTTCTTTTTTCTATTATACACTGGTGTCCTGCTTCAGAAATAGTTCTTCATTGGAGATGAATCAACAAGTGATTAAGATTAGTAAGAATAGGTTGTGTCCATAATAATAGAGATAGTATAACAAACCTTGTAGGGATTATCAGTGAGTATCCATTTTGTTTCTGTTCTTTGAGTTTTCTTCTATCTTGTGTATGTCACTAATTGTGGTTGTCATAGCTTAGAGTTCAAGTGACCTATTGACATGGAACTTTTTGAATTCATTGCATGTAATATTTTATGTGTGCATGTTTGTGGCGTGAAGTGGATACAACTTCCTTGGGGTATAAACTCAATATCTGTATATGAAGAGCCACTGGTAAGGCATGTTAGTTGCAAACTAGAATGGTAGATGTCTTAGACCACTAGTAGGGCAAGCTGGTTGCTAACCAGATGGGAGAATACGATGGGCCACTGATAGGGAATGTTAGTTGCTAACCAGGTTGGTGCGTATGTTGGGCCATTGGTAGGACATGTTAGTTGTTAACCATATTGGCAGCCACTGGTAAGGTACATTAGTTACTAACCAGTTGGCATGAGTGTTACGATTGGTAGGGCATGTTAGTTGCTAACTAGCCTAGCAATATGGGTGCTCCCTACGATAGGAAATCTTAGTTGTCAAGCATCGCAAAGAGCCCTGAACTCACGGGAACACGCACGTCCTAATGATAAGAAATGTGATATTTATTCTAATATGTGATTGGGGGATCCGAGTTTTAACGCAAGGAAAGATTTGAAAAGAGTAAGTTAATATGACTCTGTATGAGATATACGATATGTATTGAAAAGAGTAAGTTAATGTAAATCTGTATGTGATATATGTTATGTATTGAAAAGAATAAATTAATATGACTCTATATGTGTTAAATGTTATGTATAATTGCTGATAGAAAGGAAAAATTGATTATATAGTGGTCAAGTTTTTTCCCTATTTTTTCATGTTGGAAACATAGTGTATTTGTTAAGTATTGGTATTAGGCATATATAATTTGCCATATTAAAGGTGTGTATGATTTAACCTGATGAGATTGTTTGAAATGTAAAGATTTGTGTTAGAAAAGATTGTATTTGCTTGAAAAGTGTCAGCTCTATTAAGGTTAAATTTTGAAAAGTCTCAACCAGAAAGAGCGACCTCTATAGTGAGCTTTGCTTGTGTTTGTTTTGTAACATGTATATGTTCTATGGGGGTGGCATGTAACTCTGATTTGAATCCAAATCTTTTTAGTAATGTACATTTATTTAACTATAATTTTATTTGAATGATACCCTTGAAGGATTTATTAATTTTAATGAATTATGTTTTATGATGTGTATTCTTCCTATACATGCCAAACTATTTTATATGTTATGACCACTGCCAGTAATACTATATTTTCAAAGGAAAAGATTTATATGGCGCATACCAGGTTGGGTACTGGTGTTTTTGAAACTTTTCCAATTTAGCATGCCTTTGTAACAATTGTACCTTGGAACTATGTATAAGTCTACTTTTGATGTAATGCCTCAGTCGACCGTTGGGGATTGGGGTGTTACAAGTTGATATCAGATCCTAGGTTAAGCCAATTCTCAAAAAAGAAAAAAAAAATTGAAGATTGAGTCACGCCTCAATATGCATGTTACATGTTTTTGGCTAGTCCCTTATAGTTACTAAACTGTGTTTGTGCGTGTGTAGCTTAAGATGTCTTCGAATTTGCATGATGTTGTTGATGAAGGATTGAAGAGAAATAATATTTAGTCTCATGGTTAAGAACTTTCGATTGATTAAGAGCAACGAGTAATATTGTAAAAGATTTGTTTGTCAAAATGATCGAACGATGGTATGATCAATTTATAGGAACCATTTATATGACTTCGCCTCAATCTCAGTCAGAAGCTATTCCACAAAGACTAACTACCACATTGTGCCAACTGTGAATCAATTTTAAGGAGACCCTATAAGGGAAAAACACTGGCGTGGTGCTATGGAATTTTTATGGGATAAAGGTGATGGTCCTACAACAATAGAGTAATGGTGATGTCGGGTAGGAAGAGTGATTGCACAACTAAAGTGTACCCTAAAAGGTAGTTTGATATGTGATATTTCTTTGTTTGAAGGTGAGGCTTATCAATGGTGGGAAAATTTAGTGTGATCTCAAAAGAACTCATAGACAGGGATTTCTTTGTAACAAAATTCAGAGAGAAATATGTGAATTTGATGTATGTAGAGCAGATGAAAAAAGAATTTTTGTATCTTAAACAACGAAATATGTTAGTAATGGAATATGAGAGAGAGTTTGTTAGACTTAGTTGATATGTAAGGGACATGTTCCAAACCAAAAAAGCTCTGTGTGATAATTCTAAATAGGTTTAAAAGATGAAATTCGTAGCTTAGTAGCAACTTTAGAAGTTCAGAGTTTAGCAACTATGATAGCCAAGACTCATAAGATGGAAAAGGTTGTGCAGGATAGAAGTATAGGCCAGGTGGGAGAAATGAGTGAACATGAAAAATGCAGAACCAACCTATGTTACGAACTTTGAGAAACTTAATGTTATGAGAAACTTCTTTTATGAGTCAACCAAACAATATCAAGTGATGAAAAGCTGAGTGATAGTTGTGAATATCGAAATGCATCTAAGACAAGTTCTAATGGATAAAAAAAGATGAAGATTCCTATTTGTAATACGTGTAGAAGGAGCAATGTGGGAATGTGTTGGAATGTAAAGAAAGTTTGTTATGGTTGTGGGTCTCCTAATCATTTGGTATGAAACTGTCCTTCAAGAATTAGAGGCCAACATGATCGAACAACTCAATCATTCAGTAGGAGTCAAAGTGATATGAGAATAAGGACTGCTGAGAGATCAAACTCTGCCATGGAAACTTCAAGTAAAAAATCTACTAAGACTCGCTTGAGAAATTGAACTAGTGTTTGTAAGGTGAGAACTCAAGATGATGTTATGCCTAATGGTAAGAATTTTTTGGGTGAAATTCCTTTGAGGGATGGAGAATTGTAATACCTCGCCCGACATAGTCTTGGATTGGTGAATTCTTTGGGTAGATAGTTGATTAAAATTAAACTAATGAAAGGCTGAGTTGTGTTCTACCTGCCAATGTTGTCTTTTGTATTGTTTGTTACGCCATAAGTGATGGAATGTTAGAATAATACGGTAGGTTTTTCTTAATTTTGGGTTCAGCCTTTTGGTAACATGTTAGGTTTCTGGCTTTATGTCTTGGGCGTGGTTGTTGGGAGGAACCCGCGAATCAGTGTCTTCTTTTGGCAAAATGTGTGTTAGATCATTTTGTTAGTACACGCCAATAGTGGATTGTGGGATTGTGGACCTGATTGCTTTCTATTTGAAAACATGTGTTTAATGTTTAATTTTAATTAAGTTTTTATTAGGAATGAGTTACAAATTAACTAAAGTTTATGATTATTTTATTGTGTGAAATGCTAAGAATGATTATGTTGGCTATATTAGAGTATAAGTTAGCTTTGCATGTTAGCCACGTGTAAGTTGTATAGGAGTTATGTAAGTTATATATATATCATTGAAACTTTTATAGTGGGGGTTCTTATTCCCTCTTATTTTTCTTTGTTATACCCTAGTATCCTACTTAAGAAAAAGTTCTTCATTGTAGAAGAATCACCAAGTGGTCGAGATTAGTAAGAAAGGGTTGTACATGTATCAATAGAGATAGTATAACAAACCTTATAGGGATTATCACTAAGTATCCAGTTTGTTTTTCTCTTCCCTGAGTTTCTTTTTATCTTGTGTATATCACTAATTTTAGTTGTCATAGCTTAGAGTTCAAGTGAACCCATCGATATGGAACCTTGTGAATCCGTTGCATATAATCTTCTGTGTATGCATGTTTGTGGCATGAAGTGGATACAATTTCCTTCATGTATATACTCCATATACAGATATGAAGAGCCATTGGTAAGGCATGTTAGTTGCAAACTAGAATTGTAGATGTGCTAGACCACTTGCAGGGCAAGCGAGTTACTAACCAGATGAGATAATAAGATCAGCCACTGATAGGGCATGTTAGTTGCTAAGCAGATTGGTGTGTATGTTAGGCAAGTGGTAGGACATGTTAGTTGTTAATCAAGTTGGCGGCCACAAGTAGGGTATGCTAGTTACTAATTAGTTGTTAACCAAGGATGGTAGAGCATGTTAGTTGCTAACCTGTCTAGTGATATGGGTGTTGCCTGTGGTAGGACATGTCAGTTGTTAACAATGGCAAAGAGCCCTACACTCATGGGAACACGCATGTGTTCGTAATGATAAGAAATATGATATTTCTTATGATATGTTATTTATTGAAAAAAGTAAGTTAATATGACTCTATATATGATATATGTTATGTATTGAAAAGAGTAAATTTAATATGACTCTATATGTGTTAAATGTTATCTATAATTGCTAACAGAAAGGAAATGTTGATTATATAGTGGTAAGTTCTATTCCTTGTTTGGCGTGCTGGAAACATAGTGTATTTGTCAGGTATTAGTATTAGGGGTATAGAAGTTGCCATAATAAAGGTGTGTATGATTTAGCCTGATGAGGTTGTTTGGAATGCAAAGATTTGTGTTAGAAAGGATTGTATTTGGTTGAAAAGTGTTAACTCTATTAAGGTGAAAGTTCTCTTTGGTGTAAGGATGAAATTGTCTGCCCAATGTTAAGGAAGAAAGTATACATCGACATTAGAGTTCGCTTGATGATAGAGTACACCTTGAAATTCCATCCGCCATGGTTAAGTATCCTCTAGTTAGTATGCGAGTGTTTGCCTTAATGTCCCGGCGTATAAAGTTGGTGTATTCACCTATGTGCATGAGTTTACAAATGTAGCATTATTCTTGCTTTCATATTCCATCCAAAGGTTTGAGTCTTTTCTTTTCTAAAGCTCACTAAGTTTTTATGAAGTTAACCTTCTTTTTTTCCCCTCTTCCAGGTGGTACTCTATCGTAGGTTGTTGAAGGGACTTAGTGTCGTGTGTGAATGTGTAATACGAATGTGCAAGTGTACAAGTTGAATCAAGTAATAAAGAGATGAGTGAGTATCATCTCTACAGAGATCGAAATTGACTGAAATAATTAGTTATGCTATTACTATGAAATTGACTAATTGAACTGAGTAAAAGGGCCAGGTGAATAATTGCTAAACAGATGAAATAAACGATTAAGAAAATCAGTTATGACAAAAAATATGCTATGGCAATTAAAATGTTGTGGCAATTCTCAAAGAGTAAGTGGGAAAGAGTTTGTACTATTGAAAGATAAAGGCTGGAATTACTAGGGTTTATTTCTACAACATTACAAAGCCATGGCAAAAGCTTGACCATTGTACTACTCAAGGAATCATTATTGCAGTCTGTTTTTTTCAAAAGATGGAATTTTAGATATCATTCTGAATTGTTGTATGTCTATAGACTCAAGAATGATATCCAAATTTTTCTCCTTTCCCTGTAAAAGTTGCAACTTCTATGTCTAGAGTGCTACAATTATACTTTCGAATACTTTCCTATATCAACCGATTATAATCCAATCTAATTTATCTTTTCAGAATTAAATAAGATCTAATAACATGCTACACAATCATCTATGTCTAGAGTTAGCATGCATGCATTAAAAATAATCACAAATCAAATAAAATAGTATTCAACTCACAATCAAACTATGGGCATTAAAAGTTAATAAAAATTCACCCAAAATATATCCAACCGAAAGAAAATTTACTTCATTGGTTGAACATTAGTTCATAATAGAACCGTTCAGCATCATTGCTTAAATTCACAAATCACAAACCCAAATCAAAAAATAAAGCCAGAACTCCAAAAAGCTTTCGCTACTCCAACTTCCACTTTGATAATGAGAATTGATGCAAAACCCATGGTAGATTTCTCTTCCCCTTCCTTCCATCTGTAATTCTTATGCTCTGTAAGTTGCTACCCTTTTTCACTCTTCCTCTGTGAATGCACGAGAATTTGATGCAGAGAGATAGAAACCGTTACTCTTTTTTCTCTCTCTCTCTGATCCCCCGTTTTACTCTTTTATTTTTTTTATTATTTATAGGGTAGGTCCCTCCCTCTCAGCACACACCTTTTGCTTCCTCTTTTTGAGGGTGATCTATTTGGAACAAGTATAGCTGGCTGGAAATTTCTAAATGGACTGTGAAAATAGTTAAGTCTGTGTGCACCTTGTGTTCGATTCCGGTAACGGACTCGGGTACGGGGTGTTACAATTTTATTGGTATCAAAGCTACGATTTAGTCGATTCTAGGACTACCGTAATGCGTTTGGGTCTAGCTATACATGCCATTTTTTTGTGATTATTTGATAGTGTGGATATTTCTGACATTTGAATTTGTGTTTATTATAGTAATGGATCCCGATCCCAACCGAAGCGATAGTGATGATGTGGAGAGTGTGGCGCTGCTCCTGCACAAGGGACAATGGCGGCGGACTCTCAACTTTGTTGCTAGCAATCCGAATGATGAGGCTAGGCAAGCCTTTTATAGCGTGATGAATGATTGGTTCAACCAATACATTCGAACTAATCTGGTGTTCCACAACCTCCATTCCCAACAAACACACCCCATACATACAATGCCTCCGAATCGACCAAATAAGGTCGAATAAGCCCCAGTTGATAGAATCCGAAAACATGGGCTCTCTGAATTTAAAGCTACGGATAGCGATGATGCCAAGCAAGCTGAATTTTGGTTGGACAACACTATCCGGACTTTTCGATGAGCTATCTTGTACACCGATGAATGCCTAAAGTGTGCTATCTCCTTGCTACGTGATTACGCCTACTATTGGTGGAGCACTCGACTTCTGTGCCCCCGAGAGCAAGTAAATTGGGATTTTTTCCAAACCGAGTTTGAAAAAAGTATATCGGTCGAGATTTGTTGATCAAAATGGAAGGAATTTCTTGAGCTTAAGCAAGGTTCTATGTCATTTATCGATTCTGACGAAGATTTGTTAGACTTAGTAGATACGCCGGAATGTGTTTCGTCCGAGGTCATCATGTGTAAACGCTTGAGGATGGGCTGAATGAAGACATAAAATGTTCGTTGGCATTCTTGAAATACGAGAGTTCGTAGTACTTGTTGAGCGAGCTTGTAAAGCCGAAGAGCTTAGAAAAGAAAAACAAAAAGTTGATGTGGGAACTGGAGAGTTTCGAAAAAGATCCTCGGGAAAGTCTCTTCAACATGCATCGAAGAAATTTAGAGATGATGTGGGCCAGTCTAGAGGCGCTTCGGGCCTTTTTAGACGAGATCGTGATCGACCCCCGGGGGTACACGAGGCACTTCGATCGCCAGTGTTGGGAATGAACGTCGAGACAGAATGGAGTGTCAACATTGTGGCAAATGGCATTCTGGAAGCTGTAGGTTCCGTGACCGCTCCTGTTACAAGTGCGGATCAGTCGACCACTTTATTAAAGATTGCCCGAGGTTGTGCGAGCGAATACAAATCGAGTGGGAAGCCGGTGCTACCACCGCTCGAGGTAGACCATCCGGAAATACGGGCAATGCTAGTGGTGTTCGAGAGGATCTAGAGATGTTACGACCAGATCCGAGGCTCGCGCTCTGCTAGGGCTTATGCTATCTGCCAGCGTGAGGATGCTTCCTCGCCGGATGTTATTACCTGTACTTTCACTCTCTTTGATACTAATGTAATTGCTTTGATTGACCCTGGTTCTACTCATTCTTATATATGCGAAACCTTAGCATCTAGTAAGACTTTACCTATTGAGTCTACTGAGTTCGTAATTCGGGTGTCAAATCCCTTGGGTCGTTACGTGTTGGTCGACAAAGTGTGTAAGAAATGTCCCCTAGTAATTCGAGGTTCCTGTTTTCTGGCAGACTTGATGCTTTTGCCATTCGATGAATTTGATGTTATTCCTGGGTTGGATTGGTTGACCGTGCATGATGCGGTTGTGAATTGCAAAAGCAAGCTATTGATTTGAGGTGCGTAAATAACGAGATGATCCGAGTTGAGTCTACGAACTTAAAGGGGTTGCCAGCTGTAATATCATCAATGTTGGCCCAAAAATATGTAAGAAAGGGGTGCGAAGCATACCTTGCATATGTACTTGATGATAAGGAGTTAGAAATAAAACCCGAATCTGTGCCGGTGGTTTGTGAATACCCGGATGTTTTCCCCAAAGAATTACTGGGTTTGCAACCTGTTCGGGAGATAGAGTTTGGCATTGAGCTTGTACCTGGGACCACACCGATTTTGATAGCTCCGTATCGTATGGCACCAACGGAATTAAAGGAGTTGAAAGCTCAGTTACAAGAGTTGGTGGATAGAGGCTTTGCTCGCCCGAGTTTTTCACCTTGGGGTGCACCAGTGTTGTTTGTGAAAAAGAAGGACGGAACCATGAGGTTGTACATCGACTATCGTCGCCTTAATAAAGTGACAATAAAGAACAAGTATCCGTTCTCACAGATCGATGATTTGTTCGATCAACTGAAGGAACCTCGGTGTTCTCAAAAATAGATTTGAGATCGGGCTATTATCGATTCATGAATCCGAGATTCGGACATACCCAAACGCCTTGAGCGAGATATGGTCACTACGAGTTCTTAGTGATGCCGTTTGGGCTCACTAATGCCCTACGGTATTTATGGATTTGATGAATCGGATCTTCAGACCATATTTGGATCGGTTCGTAGTTGTGTTCATTGACGACATCTTGGTCTATTCAAGAGATGAGACCGAACATGCGGAGCACCGAGATTAGTGTTGCAAATTTTACGGGATAGCGGTTATATGCTAAGTTCACAAGTGTGAGTTACGGTTAAGAGAGGTTAGCTTCTTGGGTCATGTGGTATCTGCATCGGGTATTCGAGTCGACCCGAGTAAAATTTCAGCCACACTTAACTAGAAGCCTCCGAGAAATATTACTGAGGTTCGGAGCTTTTTGGGACTTACCGGTTACTACCGACGGTTTGTAAAAGGATTCTCGATGATAGCCACACCCATGACGGAAAAGTGTCAGAAAAGTTTCGATCAATTGAAAACTCATTTGATGGAAGCTCCAGTTTTAGTGCAGCTCGAATCTGGCAAAGAGTTTGTCATTTATAGTGACGCCTCCCTACTTGGGTTAGGTTGCGTATTGATGCAAGAAGGTCGAGTTGTGGCCTACGCGTCGAGACAATTAAAGCCACATGAGAAAAATTATCCGACCCATGATCTCGAATTGGCTGCCATCGTATTCGCCTTAAAGATATGGCGACATTACTTATTTGGTGAGAAGTGCCATGTGTATTCGGATCACAAAAGTCTCAAATATTTGATGACTCAAAAGACTTAAATCTGCGACAAAGACGTTGGCTCGAGTTGTTAAAAGATTATGAGCTCGTCATTGATTATCACCGGGAAAGGCTAATGTGGTTGCGGACGCCTTAAGCGAAAATCACTTTTGCTTTTCTGACGATGAATGTACACTTGTCTATCCTACCCAACAATGTGTTAGTAGCGAATTAAAGGCCAAACCATTGTTGACTCATCAAATTCGTGAAGCTCGAAAGTTGATGAGGAGTTGCTTGCAAAAGCGGGCCGAGTGTGTTACGAACAAGGAATCGGAGTTTCAAATTGATGATGATGATTGTTTGAGGTTGAAGTCGTCTGTGTGTTCCAAAGAATTGAACTTATTTCAATAATTCGAACGAAGCCCATTGTAGCGAATGGCAATCCACCCGGAGTACGAAGATGTACAACGATTTGAAACGTCGATTTTGGTGGCATGGTATGAAGCGAGACATCTCCGACTTTGTTTGAGATGTTTAATATGTCAACAAGTGAAAGCGGAACATCAAGTGCCTTGAGGATTACTTGACCGATTACGATACCCGAGTGGAAATGGGATCGAGTCACAATGGACTTTGTGTCCGGACCGCCATTGTCGGCAAGTAAGAAGGACGCGATTTGGGTTGTTGTTGATAGATGACTAAGTTGGCTCACTTTATCCTGTGCGTCTGGATTTTTCATTGGATAAACTAGCTGAATTATACATTTCTCAGTTGTGAGATTACACGGGTACCGATTTACATTGTGTCGGATAGAGATCCGAGATTCACTTCAGCGATTTTGGAAGAAATTGCAAGAAGCTTTGGGTACCAAGTTGCATTTCAGACCGCCTTTCACCCCAAACCGATGGTCAATCCGGCGGATAATTCGAGATACTTGAGGATATGTTGAGATGTTGCATCCTCGAGTTCGGTGGTTCATGGGAGCGGTACTTACCTTTGATTGAATTTGCTTACAACAATAGTTTTCAATCAAGTATTAAGATGGCGCCTTACGAGGCCTTGTACGGCGTAAATGCCGTACACCATTGTTTTGGACCGAGCTCGGTGAGAACAAAATTTTGGAGTGGATTTGATTAAAGATCTGAATGAGCAGTAAAAGTAATCCGTGAAAATCAAGATAGCCTCCGATCGTCGAAAGTCGATGCGGATCTGAAACGAAAAGACATTGAGTATCAAGTGGGAGATAAAGTGTTTCTTAAAGTTTCACCTTGGAAAAAGATACTCAGATTTGGCCGTAAAGGCAAATTGAGCCCGAGGTTCATCGGGCCATATGAGATATCCGAACGAGTCGGTCGATGGCGTATCGTTTGATTTTACCCCGAACTTGAAAAGATTCACGGCGTCTTTCGTGTTTGATGCTTGGCGCTATAGATCTGATCCGTCGCACGTAATTAGTCCATCAGAGGTTGAAATTCAATCCGATATGAGTTATGAAGAAGAACCGATTCGTATCCTAGCTCGTGAAGTGAAGGAGTTGCGAAACAAAAGGGTTCCGTTAGTAAAAGTGTTATGGCTCAAACACGGGATGGAAGAAGCTACTTGGGAACCCGAGAGCTCTATGAAAGAGCGTTACCCAAACCTATTTACCGGTAAGATTTTCGGGGACGAAAATTTCTTAAGTGGGGAGAGTTGTGACAGCCAAAATTGACCCTAGTCGGGAAGTGGTTTGGGACCGCTAAACCGAGTCACTGAAATGTTTAAATGTAATATTTATTGTCTAGAATATGTAATTATGAATGTGTGAAAATTTCAAGTTCGATTTAGCCGATTGCATGTGAATTCAGTTAGTAGGACTTGTGTGACACTTTTGAAAAGTGAAAGGCTAATCTATAAGGACCTAATAGTGCATGTAGTCAAGGGAGGACTTGCATGTCAAATTCCCCCAAGTTGTAGTGGCCGGCCATGACAAGGAATCATGGGCTAAACATGTCATGAAACATGTTTTGTTGGTGCATTAGGAGAAACAATAAACAAATAAGTATGGGTAATAAAGAAAGAAAAAAAAATGTGTGTGTGTGTGAAACCCCCATTGCTGTGCATTGTGGAAGAGAAAAGAAAAAAATTGTTCATCCATCTTTTCATTCTCTCTTGACCGAAAATACTAGAGGAAGGAAGGAGTTTTGCTTCATGTTTGTTTTGGAAGAGGATTAGGAAGAGGTTGGCTATACTTGCATCAAGATTAAGGTATGTTTGAGGTTGTGCCATGAGATTCATGCATGTTTTAGTTGCTAGCTTGATGTTCTTGGTAGCCCATGGTTCAAATCTTTGCTATGTCATGGGAATGAAATTCGCCAAAGTAAATGTGGTGTTAATGCCATTGCATGCTAAATATCAAGCTTGATAATGATACATGTGATGGGGATTGAGGACTCTTAGATTTTCTTTTAGCATTTTTGAATGAGATACTAAGTTCTTTGTTTAATCATTACCAAAATTATGGTGTTGTGATGTATTCGCCATGGTACATCCATAAGTGTGATTTATGCTCATTGCATGGAAAGTAAGATTTGTGTATTGAAATTTTGTTCATGTTTAGTTACAATCAACTTGAGATTCGGCTCTAGCATATATATATATGTATATATGTTTGCACACGATGTATTGGTATGACATATATGCTATTTCAAGGTGTATATTTGCTTGTGATGATGTCTCGATTATGAAGTAAATGAGAGATGTGCATTGAGCTACGATATGTAATGCGTTAGTAGTAAAACGTATGCTGTTTTTGTGTGGTATTAAGTGTATAATTGGCCTCAACATGGACATGTATATTCGGCCACATGAGGGAAATTGGTGTGCATGCATTCGGTTAGAGGCAAGCATATTGATGCCTATTCTTGGCTTAGAAAATTGACTAAGAGGAATATTAACTAATGTGTTGAGTTCGATTCATGATTTCGTACATATCGACTTTGATGCCTAATGAGTATATATATTGGCTAAGTATCTTGAATTCCTCTTTTGATGCTCAAATGATAAAACCAATTTATTTGTTAAATTAAGCTCAAGAGCAAAGGGGAGCTAAATCCGATAAGGGGAAGGAAAAAGTCGTCGAATAGCCGTCGAAATCGTTCGACCACGTTCGAGGTAAGTTCTTCAGTAATAGAGCTTAAATTCGAATTGATTAGATCATGTTTAAAGCAAATTAAAATCATGCTCTTTGTGTGTGGCTATTGAGCGAAATTGCAAGTTTAAAAAGTGCCTTGTGTTTGAGTTTTGCTATTGAAAATGAAATACGAATGTGTCATAATTTATTGATAATTGTGCTCGGTTATTCGAATGATGTCCGGGCTAAGTCCCGAAGGCTTTGTGCTAAGTGACTATATCCGGACTAGGATCCGAAGGCATTCGTGCGAGTTAATAAATCCGGGCTAAGCCGAAGGCATTGTGCAAGTTACTAAACCGGGTTAAGTCCGAAGGCATTCGTGCGATCGCTATAACCGGGCTTCGTCCCGAAGGCATTTGAGCGAGTCGTTATATCCGGTTAAATTCCGAAGGTACGTGATTCTAGAATAAGCGATCTTGCTGTAAAATTTCAGTTAATGCGCTTGAAAAAAAATTCCAGCAATGAGGTATGTTCATATGAGCTTGAATTAGTTGATTCCCTTCGAATAATATTCGCTCAGTCGAGTAATGAGTTTCCGTATTTGACTAAGGTGATCCCTTATGTATGAACATAGGGGTTGGAATGTGAAATGAGTATGATATTGAGAATTTGTGCATATGAAATTATCCGTTAGCTTTATGAATGCTATGCTTTTGTTGTGCTGGAATTTCTTGCTCAAACTTACTAAGCATAAATTGCTTACTCCGTTTTCTCTGTTTCTCTGTTTTATAGATTTTGCTCGTTAGCTATCGGATTCGGGATCATTGAAGTCAAGTCATCCACACTATCAAAGCCTCCATTTTGGTATAATTTTGGTTGAACTTTGAAATGGCATGTATAGGACTACCCTTTTGTTGAAGGTCATGTACCTTTCGGTTTTGTGTAAACTTGGATAGCCATGCGAAAATGGCTTATATACGTTTTAGTATAATACTATAATCGTTTGTATGTTGATCATTATGGGGTATGGAATTGTTTTGAAACGATTAGCCATTGGAATGGTTAATCATGATCACACTTTGTGCTATGTATGCAAAAAGGGCCAATTGAATCATGGAAATCATGAAATAGGTAAAGCCTACCTTAAAGGCAGATGCTGACTGCAGCAGTGATGTGGATGTGAAAATCACTAAAATAGTAGGAATGGTATTAAATAGTGAATAAATTATGTAAATGAACCTTGATGAGTCTACTTTCATATGGAAGAAACGAAACGGTCATAGGAGTTACATGTTAAGAGATATTAAAGTTCTTGTGAAACAGGGCCAGAACGGTTTCTGGATCCCCTATTCCGAATTTAGAAAATTATTTTAAATTAACCAGAGATAATTAGGAGTCATGCCATATATGTATAGATTCCTCTCTGTGTCTAGTTTCTATAGAAACAAACGGAATCAGTATTGAAGCCCTGTACAGGGAGATATCCATTTTGTAACGCACGAAGGTCAGTGTAGTCGATCCCTGCAATAGGGGAGACTTTAACTAATAAACTGTACCAATTGGCTTGACCAAAAATTCTAGAAAAAAATATGTAGATGGACATATGATTCTAGTTTCAGGGAAAATTTACGAAACAAAGTTTTGAGCTCTGAAACTCAAGATATGATTTTTAAGGCGACAGTGATGCAGTAACCAGCTTGTCTGGAAATTTCTAAATGGACTGTGAAAATAGTTAAGTCTGTGTGCACCTTGTGTTCGATTCCGGTAACGGACTCGGGTACGGGGTGTTACACATAACACTTATATATTTAAAACATTTCATATCATACTTATTCATACAATCATATCATTCACATGCAATAAAGTGTATTATAACAGTCAAATACTAAAACATTTATGAAACTAATCTTTAAAACTTAATGAATGTTTTATCATAACCACCGAATATTCACAACTATATATATATAAACTTTATACTTATCAAAGAACTTATATCTTAACCGAATTTCGAATACCTGTATTTTAAATCATTTTATCTTATAAGCATATAAACCAAATGATTCATCAAACCATTTCAATACATGAATAATCACAAATGTCGAACCATAGATAGCTCAAAAGAAATATTCACATCCTATCTCATAACCGAATGTCCTTACTTCGTTTATAGTCATTTAACTAACATATATACTTATCTTAATAACATAAATATTGCCATATCAAATAATGACCATATCATGACAAGATATATTTCATATTCGAACATAATAAACCAACCAGTAACTACCAAAACAAATATAATTCATTGACTTAATACAACTACCTCAATCACATATAACCTATTCTATATATACCTTAGCCGAGTCCCATAGATTCATTCATAATCATTAACCATTTCCAAAACATAAAAATACCTATCATGAACAACATCACTTCATAACACTTAGCAATATAACTAAAACAGTTTCAAGCCACAACTAAACATAACCGAGATCAAACATAGAAATTAAGCCATTTTCGCATGGCCTTTATACAAAACCAAAATCAACAATTCAAAAGTATGTTCCAGCCTATACATGCCATAGTTCAGGTTCAACTATATAATTACCGAAACAGTAGATATTGTGATGAACTTTACTGATGATCCCCGAGCTCGTAACTTGCTTCAAAATCTATAAATCAGTGTAACAAAAACACACAGAATAAGTTAATTTAGCTTAGAAAGCCTTAAGCAAATTAAACGATTAATGCATAATAACATTTAATTTCAAGCTTTTAGTTCCATACATATATAACATATACTTTCTTAGGTCAATTTCTCTTTGGCCGAATATACATGTATACATCATCAACATATTCTCAAATTTCGAAACCATATTGTCTTATATAATTGAATATACATATATATTTATAGACATAAATTCATCACTAAAAGTTTAACATTGCATCCATATACAACTATAAGGCCAAATATATATTTCTCATATTAGCACATGTAGTACATCAACTTCATGTATCCTTTTTCATCACATATCAAGAAATCATTTCACTCTATTTTCAAATAGGTAAACCAACTATCACGTACCTGATCGTTTTAGCCCGTTTAACGTATTCAATTACCACATCAGCGTGAAGTCTTTTAGGCATAAACTTATAATGATTCACCAGCATAAAGCCTGTTAGGCCTAAGCTTGTATCACACACCGGCAAAAGGCCTGCTAGACTCAAAGTCTGATTTTATACACCGCCAATAATCCTGCTGGGCATAAAGTCCGATTAAATTCACCAGCACAAGGCTTGCTAGGCTCAGAGCCCGAATATCACTATTATAAAGCTGTCTCATAAACAATTAATATATCGAAAATTCCAGATATTCCATATAGTTCATACGGACTTTCAAATGTTATAACTCAGTCAAATTAAACTCAAATACATTATTTTCATGCTTAATCATATTCGGCTAACTTTACTATAAATCTATGAATTCCAAATCAGCAAATTAAATTAAGTTAAATTCAAAATTAACAATGTTTAATTGGTTAAAGACTTACCTCGGATATCGACGAATGATGTAAATAGACTATTCGACTATTTTTGTTTTTCCCCGGTCCAAGCCCGATTTCTTTTGTTCTTGATCTATACAATTTCAAATTAATCTCATTCAATCACAATTTCATTCAATTTAATCCAACAACACATAAATGGGTAGATTACCATTTTACCCCTGATATTTCATACTTTTACAAATTAGTCCTAATTGTATAAAACACAAAATACACAAAATCTTCATGCAACATGCTTAGGCCGAATGCTCCTCTAGTACATGCAAATACACACGTTTCATTTATTATGCATTTTAGTCCTTCAATTTATTATTTTTGCAATTTAGCCCTAATTACTCAAATTTATCAAAAATTCCAATACAAAACATATTAATCCAAAACATATCTTTCGTAATTTATCATCAAAATCACAAAACACAAATATTCATCAATGGCATAACTCAAAATATTCATCAAAAACAGAAATTCTATGTAACATCCTGATTTTCGGATTTATTCGCGGTTTTCAATATTTTGTAAAGACTTTAAAATTTTGTATTTGGATGTGAAATTAATGTTTTGAGTAGGTAAATGGGCTTATAGAAGGCCTATGTGTTGACCAAAACCCGGTTGAATTTTTGAATTTTTGGACTTAGGAGTTAGGGGTTCTGGCTAGATGGCCCTTGTATAGAGTTATGGGTAAATTGCATCACAAATGAGCCTCTGGTAAAGTGGCAAGGGTGACGCCACTAGGCTCCTAGAAAAGTGGCGTGTGGAGCATTGGGGAAGGCATGGGATCGATTCCGGTGTTGACAAATAGATGCATTTACTTTTAAGTCTTTGGAGGGTAAGTGTTGGAGTCGGTGGATTACGCTAGATGAGAGTTTGAATCGGTCTAAGCGCTTGGATTAAGGAGTGATAAGGGAGAGATTTAAGGATTGGGTGAGAGGCGAGAGTTGGCCGAATTTAGGGAATTGAAGAGAGAAAATTCGGCAGAGGGTTTAGGTTAATATTTCGGCACCTAGGGCTTTGTGAGGTGCCGTTTTCTTCTTCTCAGGCACCACAAGGGTTTTTCTTTTTCTCTCTTTTCCTCTCTAGCCGAAACTTTCACCTATCCTGTTCTTCTTTCTCTACTTCCTTCTTCAAAGCCATCCATCAAACCTGCTATTCATCAGCACCTTTGCCGAAGTCACAAAAGCCGAAATCCTGTGATCACTGCTTGTGCCGATTTCTTCAAAGCCAGGTCATTCTATGTTATTTTGTTTTTATTAAATCTACGATTATCTTTTCTTAATCGTAGATACCTGACGGCAATTCTACTTCAAGGTCATAGCCTCATATCATCATCTCCTTCACCACCCAAAAGTCGAAAGTACCATTGGTTTAGGGGCTTATAGTCGAAACTTCTTCAACCCCTGGATTCGGGTTTTACCATTGTTCTAAGGATAAATCTGCACCAGATTGTGTGGAAATCAAGTAGGAGTAAGGGGTAAGTACTATCAACTCAGATCTGTTCTTAATTTACGATGTTAGGAAAAGCCGAAGTCTCTAAAAATTAGGGAGGCTTTCGATTTGAGCATAAGGCTTTAAGGGTTTATGGCGATGTTTTCTTTCGGTGATTAGAGTCTTCTTAAGCGTTGGATCAAAAGCGTGAATCATTGGAGCAACCGGATTGAACTAGCTATCAATTTTGGCAAAAAGGTAAGGGTTCAAAGGCTTTTTAGGAACATGGTTCGACTTTGGTTGAGCAAGTTTTGGGTTTAGTGATTACGGTTTGTAAATAAGAACTGTGCTAATCAATTCTAGGACATCGGAAGAGATCTCGATGGCGGTCGTCATGAATCGGTGTGTCTGAACACCCTTTCTTAGTTCAATTGAAAAAATTTGAAATGCCAAAATTCGGCATTTCATGGGCTTGTGAGTATCTGAATGCTCTCAAAGACGTAGAGTAATTGTTAGATCTAGCACCGCAAGGTGGTAAGTAAGTTTGTGTGACGTCTTAACGTGCTTGGAAAAAGAGGGCCTCGATGGGCCAAAACTGGGCCCAATGGGCTTACGGACCAATATGGGTAAGAGATGGGCAAAGTAGCATGTTAGTTAGATGGTGGAACCAAATTGCATAAAGCGCTAAAAATTAGTGTAGTAGCTTGTGTAGTTGCGTAAATACGAAATTACCCTAAAGAGCATAATTAAAAATACCCCTATGGTTTAAATTGGCTAAAGCGCATGATTGATTAATCTTGTATTGTACATGATATGCTTTATTAATATCATTGCATGGGATTGGGGTATTGATAGAGGAAGTATTGAAAGTGGTCCATCCACGTACTGGAGGCTTTGCCTCAACTTACTGATATTTGAGCAGCATTGCTGCCACTGTGGAGTGTAGGGTTGGATGGGTTGTGATATTCCCCACATGGAGTGTAGAAATTTGATGCAGGCGGTGTAGCGGTTGGTGGGTTGAGTAGTCTCCCAGTTGGGCTTGCATTCATTATTACTATTGTTACTTATGTTACTGAACTGGGCCTATGGGCCACACTGTTATGTTAAAAGGGCTAAGGCCTTGCTACTGTATACGAAAAGGGCTTCGGTCCACTGTGTCTTTATCTCGAGTGGGGCTTAGGCCCAATGGGCTCGAGTGATTTGGGCTTTGGATGGGTTTCAGATACACTGAGTTTTCCCAAACTCACCCCATTTTCTTCCATCCTTGCGGTGAGCCCTAGTTGGTGGACTTGGAGTGGCGGGATTCGAGTGGCCACACGTTTTACGCAAATTCGTTTTCTTCGGTGAACTAGATTTTCTATATTTTCGTTTATGGTTTTGGGTTTTTTTTGTAATAAGGCCGCTTAATTATTTTTATGGTTTGGGTTGTTTCTTTATTATTTAATTCTATTATGATAAAAGCGATCTATGATAACAAGCGAAATAGATTAGCTCTGGGACGCGTTTTCAAAAACACTAAGTGATTTCAAAATAACACGAACACAAGTAAGACTTCCGCTAAGCAAACGTTTTCAACCTTAATCATTTTCTTAAGATGGACATAACCAAACGGTTTTCTCAAAATTATACGAGATGTTAGAGTGTGGCAATGGCGGTGTGCATGTCTAGGATTGGATCCGAAGGAGCTTGGTACTTAGCGGTCAAGCGGACTCACCTCCTCTTCTTCTGGTTTCCTACACGGTGCATGACTTCCATTCACTTTAACCTACTTTTAAAAGTGTCTTTTCAACACCAACTAAGTTTTCCAACTAAGTAATCTGAATGTTTTGAGCGCTTGATGTGGCGCATCGATCCGGTCATAACATCTAGGCCAGTTTGGGGTGTTACATTTAGTGGTATCGAGCTTTGTTGCAACAACTCGGTGTGGATCGGTCCGAAATCTTTTAAAAAACTTAGGCCTAAAAAGGGTATTTGTGGAAATGGTAAGTTTTGAAGAATGTTCAAGTTTTTTTTAAGCGGGGTTAAATCAATAGTTTTGAAATAAAAGTTTTTCAAATCAAATCCTTTTATTATCGGTAAACAAAAACATGGGTTTTATGGATGATAAATAAGTGGCTTCTTGAATCCCGGCACCAAGTCTGTAAGTGTTCTTTTCTACTTTAAATATTTATATGGGCTGAATGGAAATAATCTGTAGATAATCTTGAGCCTTAGAGATAGTGCTATTGATAAGGTAGTGTTAGGGCTACAAAGCTGGGACCGTAGCTAAATTGTGATTCTTGAAAATAACTCAAACTCTATCGATCATAAGACATTACGTAATAAGCAGTGGAACCAATAAACTAATGTCATAAAATTCGTGTCGGATAAATCGTTATAAGTACAAGGGCTACTCGAGGAAGAGGCCGTGGTGGAGGCCGAGGTAGCACTCAAGCTGGATCTGCGTCATCGAACACATGCCACCGGCGAGGTACGTCCACCACGGTTAATGAAAATGGGCCGTATGACGAGGCCATAGGGATGGCGCTGTCTCGAGGCCATGTTGAGGGTTTTGGAAAGGGTGGTGGAGCTAACATCGGGCCCATGAATAGGGGTCCATTTACGAACGACTTGAGACCCAACGGAGATGAGATTTTTAGGGTGTCTGAAGTGGCCCCAAATGTGGTGAAATCTTGGTTGGAAGCCACAGGCGGATCATGGATGACCTAGGCGCTTTCGATGAAACGAAGTTGAAAGGCGGTGTCGTTCTTTGCGGGATGAAGCTTATCGATGGTGGATTCTTGTGAGAGAGGTACCCGGTGAGAGAGTAACATGGGAGCTATTCAAATGCACCTTTAAAGCAAAATATGTTGTAGCTAGCTTTGTGGATGGGCGCAGAAAGGAGTTCTTGAATCGACTCGGGAAATAAGACCATTCTTGAATATGAGGCGGAGTTTCTCGATTGAGTCGGTATGCTAATGGCATCGTTTCCACGAATCTGAGCACGGCGTTCGTTTGAGGATGGTCTCGGAGATGAGTTAAGGGTGCTCATAGCTCATGAGAGCGAGATTTTGCTGCTTGGTAGAGAAGGCTAAGATAGCCGAGGAGGTGAAACAAACCGAATGGAAGAATCGTGATAGGGATCGAATTGGTTCGGGAGGGATCTTTGGACCAGTGGTCTTTCAAATCGAAATGCTAAGAGAGCTAGGATGGAGGAACCGTGCGAGCGACTCCGGTGAACATGTAGAACCGCAAGCTTGTGGGGATTGCGGCGAGCACGCATCAAGGAGAGTCTTTGGAAGCATTCTAGGGCTTGTCTTCGTTGTGGGTCTAAGGAACATAGGATTAAGGATTGTCCTAGGAGGGCCACTCGAGCTCGGAGGGCGAACAAGGGGTCAGGCGACCGGCTCAACTCAGAGGATAGACCGCCACGCCAAGAGGTCGTGAACAAGGTCAGCAGTGGTAATGGCCGTGGACGTGGGGCACTGGTAGGGGTATTAATGTAACGCGGATGCTCGTCGGCCGACTTTGGTGTATCTTTGCTCGTCGCCATGAGAGGAGGTGACGATCGATGTCATAAGCTGTACGTTTTTATCTATGGTGTACCTTATCTTTCTCGATTGATGTGGGATCAACCCATTCATATGTGGCATATAACATTTCTAGGGCCTTTGGGTGTGCACTTGAGGAGACTGTGTGGGGGTGTCTGTGATAAGTCCTTTAGGTCATTCGGTTAAGGTAGAGAAACTCTTCAAGGAGGTGCCTTTGGAGATTCAAGGCGGGGTTTTCGTGGGGATTTGATGGAGTTACCGCTTGTAGAATTCGATTTGATACTAGGGATGGATTGGTTGACCAAGCATAAGGCAACTTTGGATTGTGCAGCTAAGAGGATGGTGTTAAGGACTATCAATGATGAAGAGGTAATGATTATTGGAGAATAGAGGATTACTTATCCAATGTAGTATCGGCGTTGAAATTTGAGAAACCGATGCGCAAGGGTGCGAGGCATATCGGCTTTGGTAAGCCAAGTGAAACCGAGGATCCGTGTGGAGACCATCGAGCAGTTAGGGAATTCGAGGATGTTTTTGGAAGAGCTTCTGGATTACCTCCGAATTGGGAAGTTGAGTTTGGAATCAATTTGTTGCACAGAGCGACTCCAGTATCTATTGCACCTATAGGATGGCAAGAAGGAGTTGGTGGGCGAAGGCTCAAATTCAAGAGTTGTTAGATAGAGGCTTCATTAGGCCTAGTGTGTCTCCTTGGGGAGCACCGGTCTGTTGTGAAGAAAAAGGGCGTAACGATGCGCAGTGCATCGATTATCGCTAGTTGAACAAGCGGCGTTTAAGAATAAGTATCCACTACCAAGGATTGACGATCATTCGATCAACTAAGGGAGCTTCGGTATTCTCCAAAATCGATCTTCGTTCGGATACCATCGGCTAAGGGTAAAGAAGGGATATTCATAAAACAGACATTCGAACTCGATATGGACATTATGAGTTTGTGGTCATGCCGTTTGGGGCGACGACGCACTCCGCAACTTTTATGGATCTGATGAACCGAGTATTCCAACCTTACTTGGATCGGTTCGTAGTCGTCTTTATCGATGATATCCTGGTATACTCTAAAATGGAGGCGAAGCATGATGAGCATCTCCGTATTGTGCTGCAAGTGTTAAGGGAAAAGGAGCTCTATGCGAAATTCAGCAAGTGTGAATTTTGGTTGAGGGAGGTAACTTTCCTAGGGCATGTGGTCTCTGCCGAGGGGATTAAGGTGGATCCTCGTAAAATTGAAGCAATTCTGGAATGGAAGCCACCTAGGTCAATATCGGAAATTCGGGGTTTCCTAGGGTTGGCAGGTTACTACAGAAGGTTTGTGGAGGGTTTCTCGGTGATGGCGGCACCCTTGACAAAACTCATAAGGAAAGGAGTACCATTTATGCGGGACCGAGAAACAGAAAAGCTTTTGATCGAGTTGAAAAAGGTATTGACCGAAGCGCCAGTGTTGATTCAACCGGTGTCTGGGAAGGACTTTACTGTATACAGCAATGCATCGCATGTGGGGTTAGGTTGCATACTGATGCAAGAGGGCAAGGTGGTCGCTTATGCATCGCGACAACTTAAGGCTCATGAGGTGAATTACCCTACGCATCATTTGGAGCTAGCAGCGGTGATTTTTTGTGTTAAAAATTTGGAGACACTACTTATATGGGGAAAAGTACATCATATACACAGATCATAAGAGCCTAAAGTATCTGTTGACTCAGAAGGAGTTGAACCTTAGGCAACGAAGATGGGTGGAGTTGCTTAAAGACTACGATGACCGATAGAATACCACCGAGAAAGGCTAATGTGGTGGCGGATGCGTTGAGTCGAAGGGTTATTCTTGATTTGAGAGCCTTGTTACGCACGATTAAGTCTGCGGCGATGGAAGCTTGTTGGCGAGAACTACGGTAAGGCCTACTTGGGTGAAAGCAGATTAAGGAAAAACAGTTGCGGGGCGATTCATTAGCTCTTGATTCCGACAAGTTAAGAATGGTGAGAACGAGGATTTTGGGTTGAATCTTGAAGGAGTTCTTTGCTTTCGTGGAAGGGTTTGTATTCAAGGACCACGAATTGAGGCGATTAATTACGAAAGAGGCTCATGGTGGACTCGTGCCATGCATCTGGAGGGAATAAGTTATATCGAGACTTGCGAGAGGTGTCTTGGTGGCGGATTAAAGCGAGAGGTGGTGAATTTGTTGGGAAATGTCGGCGTGCCCGGCGAGGTTAAAATGAGCACCAATTGCCTTCGGGATTCTGCAACCTATAAAAATTCCGCTATGGAAGTGGGAAAGAGTAATTGAGTGGGTTACCTTTGACACCCACCAAGAAAGATTCGGTGTGGGTGGTTGTGGATAGGTTAACAAAATCTGCTCATTTCATACCTGTTCATACCGACTACTCACTACAAAAGTTGGCCAAGTTATATGTGGCGGAGGTAGTGTGACTGCATGGGGTGCCAGTGTCGATAATTTCTGATCGAGACCCTAGGTTTACATCTCGGTTTTGGCGGAAGTTGCAGGAAGCGTTGGGTACACGATTGGATTTTAGCACTGCTTTTCACCCACAGACAGATGGACAGTCAGAAAGGGTTATTCAGGTTGTGGAAGATATGTTGAGAGGTTGTATCATTGATTTTCGTGGAAGTTGGGAGGACTACTTACCATTGGCGGAGTTTGCTTACAATAACATCTACCAAGCAAGTATTCAGATGGCACCATATGAAGCGCTTTATGGGCGAAGATGTCGTGCGCCGAGCGTGTTGGACGAGTTGGGTGAGCGCGAGTGCTTGGACCGAATTGGTGGCGGAACCTTGAAAGCAAGGTTAGGTGATAAGGGATCGGTTAAAGGAGGCATCCGATGAGCGAAGTCGTATCACGATCTGAAGCGCAAAGAGATTGAGTTATTTGTTGGGGATATGGTTTTCTTGAAGGTTTCCCTTGGAAGAAAATTTTGAGATTTGGTAAGAAGGGTAAGTTGAGCCCACGGTTTATTGGGCCTTACCGAATTGTTAAGCGGGTTGGACCGGTGGCTTATCACCTAGAGTTACCACGAATCGCATCGTATCCACGACGTTTTCATGTATCCATCTTTGGCGGTATCGATCTAACCCAACTCATATCATACCGATTCGTAAATCGAGGTACGGTCAGTTTAACGTTCAAGAGGAACTGTGCAAATACTTGATCGTGACGTCAAGGTGTTGAGAAGGAAATCAGTTCCACTAGTGAAAGTACTTTGGAGGAACCATGGCAAAGAAGAAGCTACTTGGGAGGCGAGGAGGCTATCGTCAACAGTACCTCAACTGTTCTAATAAGGTAAAATTTCGAGGTCGAAATTTCTTTAAGGAGGGTAGACTTGTAACATCCTGATTTTCAGATTTATTCGCGGTTTTCAATATTTTGTAAAGACTTTAAAATTTTGTATTTGGATGTGAAATTAATGTTTTGAGTAGGTAAATGGGCTTATAGAAGGCCTATGTGTTGACCAAAACCCGGTTGAATTTTTGAATTTTTGGACTTAGGAGTTAGGGGTTCTGGCTAGATGGCCCTTGTATAGAGTTATGGGTAAATTGCATCACAAATGAGCCTCTGGTAAAGTGGCAAGGGTGACGCCACTAGGCTCCTAGAAAAGTGGCGTGTGGAGCATTGGGGAAGGCATGGGATCGATTCCCAGTGTTGACAAATAGATGCATTTATTTTTAAGTCTTTGGAGGGTAAGTGTTGGAGTCGGTGGATTACGCTAGAGGAGAGTTTGAATCGGTCTAAGCGCTTGGATTAAGGATTGATAAGGGAGAGATTTAAGGGATTCGGTGAGAGGCGAGAGTTGGCGAATTTAGGGAATTGAAGAGGAAAATTCGGCAGAGGGTTTAGGTTAATATTTGGCACCTAGGGCTTTGTGAGGTGCCGTTTTCTTCTTTCGAGCACCACAAGGGTTTTCTTTTCTCTCTTTTCCTCTCTAGCCAAACTTTCACCTATCTTGTTCTTCTTTCTCTACTTCCTTCTCTAAAGCCGTCCATCAAACTGCTATTCCCAAAGACCTTTGCTTAAAATCATAAAAGCCAAAATCCTGTGATCCTTTGCTTGTGCCGATTTCTTCAAAGCCGAGTCCTTCAATGTTCTTTTGTTTTTATTAAATCTCGATTATCTTTTCTTAATCCTAGATACCGCGGTAATTCTACTTCAAGGTCATAGCCTCACATCATCATCTCCTTCACCACCCAAAAGCCGAAAGTACCATTGGTTTAGGGGCTTATAGCCGAAACTTCTTCAACCCCGGATTCGGGTTTTACCATTGTTCTAAGGATAAATCTGCACTTTGATTAAGTGGAAATCAAGTAGGAGTAAGGGTAAGTACTATCAACTCAGATCATTCTTAATTTACGATGTTAGGAAAAGCGAAGTCCCAAAAATTAGGGAGGCATGATTTGAGCATAAGGCTTTAAGGGTTTGTAATCGATGTTTTCTTTCGGTGATTAGAGTCTTCTTAAGCTTTGGATCAAAAGCGTGAATCATTGGAGCAATCGTATTCGTAAGTAGCTATCAATTTTGGCAAAAAGGTAAGGGTTCAAAGGCTTTTTAGGAACATGGTTCGACTTTGGTTGAGCAAGTTTTGGGTTTAGTGATTACGGTTTGTAAATAAGAACTGTGCTAATCAATTCTAGGACATCGGAAGAGATCTCGATGGCGGTCGTCATGAATCGGTGTGTCTAGAACACCCTTTCTTAGTTCAATTGACAAAAGCCGAAATCTTTGAAATCGGCATTTCATGGGCTTGTGAGTATGCGAATGCTCTCAAAGACGTAGAGTAATTGTTAGATCTAGCACCGCAAGGTGGTAAGTAAGTTTAACGTACTTCTAAAAAGAGGGCCTCGATGGGCCAAAACTGGGCCCAATGGGCTTACGGACCAATATGGGTAAGAGATGGGCAAAGTAGCATGTTAGTTAGATGGTGGAACCAAATTGCATAAAGCGCTAAAAATTCTGTAGTAGCTTGTGTAGTTAAGTAAATCTGAAATTACCCTAAAGAGCATAATTATCGAAATACCCCTAGGGTTTAAATTGGCTAAACCGCATGATTGATTAATATTGTATTGTACATGATATGCTTTATTAATATCAGTTGCATGGGATTGGGGTATTGATGGAGGAAGTATTGAAAGTGGTTCATCCACGTACTGGAGGCTTTGCCTCAACTTACTAATATTTGAGTAGCATTGCTGCCACTGTGGAGTGTAGGGTTGGGTGGGTTGAGATATTCCCCACATGGAGTGTAGAAATTTGATGCAGGCGGTGTAGCGGTTGGTGGGTTGAGTAGTCTCCCAGTTGGGCTTGCATTCATTACTACTATTGTTACTTATGTTCTTGAATCGGGCCTATGGGCCACATTGTTATGTTAAAAAGGGCTAAGGCCTTGCTCTCAGATTCGAAAAGGGCTTGGTCCACTATGTCTTTATTATCTGAGTGGGGCTTAAGCCCAATGGGCTTGAGCTGATTTGGGCTTTGGATGGGTTTCTTATACACTGAGTTTTCCCAAACTCACCCCATTTTCTTCCATCCTTGCAGGTGAGCCCTAGTTGGTGGACTTGGAGCTGGGCGGGATTCGGAGTGGCCACACGTTTTCTGCAAATTCGTTTTCTTCTGGTGAACTAGATTTTCCATATTTTCGTTTATGGTTTTTGGTTTTTTTTTTGTAATAAGGCCGCTTAATTATTTTTATGGTTTGGGTTGTTTCTTTATTATTTAATTCTATTATGATAAAACTGATCTATGATAACTAACGAAATAGATTAGCTCTAGGACGCGTTTTCAAAAACACTAAGTTATTTCAAAATAACACGAACACAAGTAAGACTTCCGCTAAGCAAACGTTTTCAACCTTAATCATTTTCTTAAGATGGACATAACCAAACAATTTTTCTCAAAATTATACGAGATGTTAGAGTGTGGCAATGGCGGTGTGCATGTCTAGGATTGGATCCGAAGGGAGCTTGGTACTTAGGCAGTCCGACGGACTCACCTCCTCTTCTTCCTGGTTTCCTACCTGGTGCACAACTTCCATTCACTTTAACCTACTTTTAAAAGTGTCTTTTACAACACCAACGAAGTTTTCCAACTAAGTAATACGGAATGTTTTGAACGCTTCGATGTGGCGCATCAGATCCGGTCATAATGTCTAGGCTAGGTTTGGGGTGTTACATTCTAGCATGGTTCGGACAGTATTCGAAGCAACGATCTCAGAAACGTAAAAGTTATCAAAAACCGTAACCAAACTAACCTTGAATTTGAACCAAAAATAGCCGAATACCTAGCTTTGTTGTTTATTTTCTTTCTTCTTTTTATTTCGGTCAAAAGATGGACATTTAACATGACTTTTTAATTTGTATAATAATATAACATATATATCACTTATTATTTTACCCATTTAACCTTTCAAAATTAATTAGTAAACCATATATATCATGTCCAAAACCGTCTACTTATATATGAAATGGTCTAATATCACTTTAAATGCTTCATATTAATAAGACAAGTTCAATTCAGTCCCTACATATTTAACCACCAAAATTTTCACTTTATGCAATTAAGTCCTTTTATTTAATACGGCACCTAAACGACAAAATTAAATTATGAAAATTTCACACATACTAATTCACACATAGTAAACACAGAAAATAATATTTAAATAATACTAAATCGGGTTGTTACAAAATATCAGCTCAAGTTCCACTAATTGAGCCCGACCACTCATGGATGAATATTTAAGAGTCTAAACCCAACTATTTTTAGCAAACAACCCACCTCTCTCCACCTATAAACAAGAACTCTTCATTCCCTCATTCATCATCCCTCATCCCTCATCATTCTCTCTTCTCTCTCATTTCTCTTAGCATTTTTCATTCCCCACGACTAGCATCATCTCTTGATAGAGATTTTAGCAATTAAATCCTCTTAAAGACCCTTTGGTTGGACACCTTGGAGAGCCATTAGCAAAAGAGCAAAGTGAAGAAGTGAATGAGCCTCATCAGTCAGAGTCTTGGGTGACAGCCACTTTGATTTGGGTTTAATCTTTCTTTTCTTTAATTTAATCTAAAAATGTTTGACATGTGTTCTTTGTTCTTGTTTACAAAAATGTTAGCTTAATTTTATTTAATCTAAGATGATTGCTTTGATTAAATAATATTTATTTGATTCATGGGTATAATGTTTGTGCCTTAATCAATCATGTTTTCTATAAAAATCAAGTCTGTATTTCGTTCATACGTGATTGAAATGCACCTGAATTAGCTGAGCGATCCTAACCAGATGATGGCTAGTGGACACATAATTGAAATATGCATGCTAAATTTAGATCATAACCCAATTAAATTGCAAGTTGCATAATAACTCTAACCAAGATCTGTTATCTTCATAATTTTTAGATTTGTTTGATTAAACTATTTCAAACCTAACTCGTCCCTGTTACCTCACAGAATGCTAAGAAATCCTTAGTAAATAAGGATCAGTAAAATGCGTATTTACTAAGTAAAGGACTCCGAAAGGACCTAATGTGGTTTCCAAACTCATGGAAGATCGAGTTGCCATGGATTGTTTTTCTGAAAGTTATTAAGCATGTTGATAATAAATTGAGTTTAATTAAAGTAATTGTCCTAGTTTATTTATGTTAGAATTGTTGCAAATTGTGTTTAATTTTACTCGAATCTATTTCATTCATATAGTTTGCATACTTAGGATAATTTTCATTAGGGATCATTGCGTTTAGTTTAATATATTTAATTTTAATCATCACTTCTCAACCATATTGTGTTTTTATTTACCAAGTTGTTAGTATAATTTTACAATTAAGTGGTTTAACACATATACAATCCCTGTGAAGACGATAACTCGATACATACTTATTGCTTGATAATGACTGTGTACACTTGCACAAACCTACGCGTTACAATATTATACAAAGAAAATCAAGTCCGAGACTTCGATGTCAGTTCCCATAGAAAAGTTATTGTTAAATTATAGGTAAACACTTGAGGTGTATTATTGTAGACATAGAACTAAAATGGTTAGTATTTAATTTTTCTTTGAAACTGTGAGATAGGAAATTGAAAATTGATTGAAGTTTGCTAGTGATTTTTTTTCTTAAACTGTAGATCAAACTTAATACCATAAGATAAATAATGAATAAACAAAGAATGGGGGGCAACAGGGCTCAGTGTCGAGCTACCGAATTTGAGGTAATTGTTTCTCAAGAAATTATGCCTAACCTTGAGACGAATGACGTCATGATTGCACCTACTTCTAAAGGTGAAAACCAAGAGGTTGGGGATGGTGCAGTGTCTCAAGCGATATTAGGAGTCTTAGAAAAGGTTTTCAAGATTATGGTTGAAAGGACTAATATGGAGGGAGAGAGTCTACTTCCACTGGTCCAAATTCGCGACCTGTAAAGTGGTCCAGAGGAGCCAAACCTCAATGTAAGGTTGTAATAGTTATTATTAGGGAAACTGTTAGATCAGCTAATGTTTCGATTTGTAGATATTGTGGTAACGGTAATCTAGTAGAGTTTCTATTAAAATTGGGAATTCGGGTAAAGGAATTTTGTTACTAATGTTTTCGTAATTATATTTGCAAGATATATGTTGGGAATGTAAGGAGATGTATATTCTAGAATTGTGTTGGAATCAGAGTTATGTAACGAAAGCTTGGTGGCCCGATTTGAAGGAAAAGGGGTAACATATTTTATAACTAAGAAAATTTCAAGGGCAAAATTTTGTTAAGGAGGGGAGAATTGTAACATTGCAAAAATCAGCGGTTAGTAAAATCGGGTTGTTAATCAAGAGAGAGTGGTCATGCCTTAATTTTTGAGATTATCTATGCTTTTTTAGGAAATAAATGAGGTAATGGTTTGCTGGTTAAGTGTTAGTGAAATATTCCTTGAAACCCAAGTTCAATCCCTTTTTCTCTCACCATCTTTATTATTTTGCAAATTTTGCCTTAAACCCTAGTATGTGACATCCCTTGTTTTTTAAAATAAATATTTCAAATTATATCAAGAATGAGTTATTGGTTTGATGGTTAAACATTAGTGAATTTATCCTTGAGGTTCTAACTTCAATTCCTTTCCCATGCAAATAATTTATTTTTTGGCAAAAATCCATTGTTTTTAATATGTGTGCCAGCCAAGCCTTGTTACCTTAGGTATAAATGTTAATTTTTCAAAAATAACTAGCCTTTAATCCTCCTCCTCATTTACCTAGCCGTTCCTTTTCTCCTGTCCTTCTCTTTAATTTTAATTTTTTTTCCTTTCCTTCATTGTTGTCATTGCCTACACCTAGTTTTACCATTTATTTCTTTTTTTTTTTTCCTTTTTCCACAAGATTTGTTAACATATTCTCCACCATATTTATTTCATTTTTTCTTCATTAAAATCAGCCCAAAATCTCAAATCTTCAACTCCAATATCGATCCCGAAGATTTCCAAGAAAGTGTCATTACCGTTTCTCTCAACTAGCTTGGGTAAGATCTCTTTTCTGTTCAATTTCTTGATTAATCTTGTCAATTAAAAACAAAAGTTTCTAGATATTTAATTTTGGGGATTTTAAATGATTTCAAAGGTATTTTTCCAAATTTTAATGAGATCTCAAACCATTTTAAAATTCAGCCTCAATTTTGGCCACCGCGGGTGGTGGTGCGTGTGCCTAGGTGCAAAAACGGGGGTTGTTTTGTTTCTTGGGTCTTGCCAATATTTTCCAGCATTAAATTGTGTTGCTGAACTCTTCTAATCATCCTTTTATCACATTTTAATTAGGGAGAGACGTTCTTGATCAATTAACCAATCGGTTCCCACAAATTTTGAAGCGTAATTGTAATTAAGGATAACTAGTTTGTTATTTCGAAATAGTTATTGGGTAAAGGTTATGAATTGTTTAAATGAAGTAATTTAATCATTAATTAGCTACTTATTTTCCAGTATATTATTTAATTATGTGCTAACCCAAATGCTCCAAATCATCCGTAAAGGCTAAGAACAATTGTACCTATGGTTCACATCGATACAGTGTTAGGAATCTAACTAGTTTGGATTCATAAAATAGTTATAATTTCAACAATTCGTTTGAAATCATAAGTGGGTTTCTTGAGGCAAGTTTAATGGTAAATTGATTGAATTTATACTGAATTTTGGTTTTGGTTCATTTAAGAAATTATTAAGGAAAATTGGAAGATTGACTAGTGTGCTGCGTGGAAGCGAAAAATAAGGTGTGGGTCTTAAACTCATAAAATTGTTTTGAAAATGTTAAATACCATGTTATATGTGCTGAATTAGATTACTTATTAGATTGGATTAATAGCCAAATTATTGATTTTTTGAGTGGTTGAACTAAGTATGTTTCGAGCCTTAAAAGTTGACATGTTGGCAAAAATCTAGTTTGATGGTATGAATGTTTGATTAAGTTTGGAATTTCATATTAGAGTTATGATATATGAGATTGTTTGACTAAACGATATATTTTGTTGAGATATTAAGCTTATCTTTGATTTAAATGCATGAGATATTTGTTATATTGTGTACTAAAATGGGTGCTATTTATGCACAATGAAAATCTGCAAAGTATGTGAAATTGATCGATATTGATTAATACCAGCACAATGGTAATTTGAAAGATTGGAACACTGTTTCCATTTACTGAGAGTATGTGATTATTGAGGACATGCTAAGCATTCAAATGAATGTGAAAAGTATTGAGATATGATTATGTATGAGATAGTGTGACATATTGCATAGGCATTGGGTTTGGATTTTGTGGTCGACAGAGGAGTTTCATGGAGTACCGATGGCATATTAAGTCCGCATTATTTGTAGTTAGCGCACTACAACTGGAGTACCGAGTGGAATGTGATTTATTGCATTTTTACTAGTCACTTGTCTACATTTTTATTGGCAGAATTTTCTCCATATTATTATCGATGGTTTTAACCACAACGGGCTTAAGCCCATAATGTTTTGGTGTTTAGATGACGTGTTCTAGGGAACTCGTGGTGTGTAGCGGGTGGTATGTTAGAAACCTTTTTTCATTGCATCATGCTTACGACATATTCAAATGTTACTAATTTATGATATGTGTTGTATTGTGTTGTATTGAATGGTATGGAAATTAATGATTGTTACTCAAATGAATGATGTCCCATGCTCATTCACCGTTTGACATCAATTTGATAGTGGCTATGTAATGATATAAAATTCCTATAATTGTTCTGTTTTCTTCTGTTAATGCTAATATGTTTCATTGTATTTGTTGTTTTTGTTTGTTTAAATAATTATTTTACTCACCCTGAGCTTTTCATAAGCTCACCGCCCAATAGTGTTTAACTTTTCATGCAAACCTCAAAATTAGGATTGGACTCGGCATTCGGAGAATCACCTTGGACCTTGGACTATTCTTAATAAGTATTATTAAGTCTATATTGGTTTTGGCTTGTAATTTTTAGTTATTTTTGGTCTGTGGCTTGGTAACTTTTCTTTTGGGGAATTTTGCATGCATGGATTATTCAAGCATAATAATCAGATAATGCATGATTTCAAGCTTAAGTAAAATTTGATTTTGTTCCTGATAAACCATAATTTATACATATTTTTACCCCATGTTTAACGCATTTTATGGATGATTTCCAATTAGAATTGGTGGATTCGATGCTTCTAATGCTTCAATTTCATGTTTTATACTTAGGAGAGCATAGGAGAGTGAAAGGAATGAGAAACGGGCCAAAAATGGAGAAAATGGGCCAAAGTAAGAAATCAACACGGCCTGGACCTACTCACATGGGCAGACCACACGGCAGTGTAAATTTGCCAGGCTCGAGCACAGCCTGAAGTAATCGCACATGGGCGTGTCACACGGGCGTGTCCCTGCCGAGCCCAAGTTGAGTCCAATTCGGAATAGGCTAATTTTGAGGGCTCTTAGGCATTCCAAAGCCTATAAATACACCCTGGAGGAGGAAGAAAGGGGGACACACAGGGAGGGAGTAAGAAATTACTCCAAGGAAGTTGATTGATCCATCTCAGAAACCAGATTCATCATCAAGACTGAAGATCTCTCCTCAATTTCCCCTTTAAGAGTTTTGGGTTTTCTTTATGTTTTGTATTCTTTATTTTTCTGAGATGTTTTCTTATTTAGTTATGAGCTAAAACCCCTAAATACCTAAGGGGAATGAAACCTAAGACGAATCTTCTTATTATTTTCTGAATTATATGATAAATATTTGACTTGTTCTTAATTATGTGTTCTTAATTCTTGTTTTGATATCCCAGGATACTGATTCAAGATAAGCTCTTATTTAGAGGAGGAATAGACCTTGTCTAAGAGTACATTTGTCATAATTAAGCAGAGTTGTTTGCGTGCCTAGACATAGGGTGACAAGATTTTGCCAGATTAGGGTGAAACCTAATAAGGGGATCCATAGATTGAGTTAATGCAACCCTAGGGTGTTAATTAGAGAAAAGTCTCAATTATTCAATCTAGAGATTAGACGTTATTAGTCTTAAATAGGGATAATAACATAACTTAGGGATCTCCACGAAACAAGTTAAATGAATAAATCATCCGATTCAGAGCTAGAATAACAAGTACAGTCTAGGTGGATTTTTCCTTAGGTATTGTCTTAATTCAATCGTTTTCCAAAAGTAATCCCCCAATTCCATTCTCTGTGAATTCTTAGTTTAGATAATTAGTTAGTCAAAACAAAACCTCTTTATTCTTAAGCTAGATAATAAAAAGACAGTCATTACAAGTACTTTTAGGTCCTTTGGGTTCGACAGTCTGGTCTTGCTAAAACTATACTACTGGTCGACAGGTACACTTGCCTACATCGCGATAATAGTTAGTTTCAAGAACAATTAATTATAAATATTTAAAACCTATCACACAAAATCGCGTGATCAAGTTTTTGGTGCCGTTGTCGGGGAACTAAGATATTAGGAACACTCAATTTTTATTACTTTAGCCATTTATTTTTCTTGCAATTTAATTTAATTTTTTTATTATTATTTATTAATTTGCTTTTTCTTTCTCTTGGCAGGTTTTTATAGTTTATGACTAGAAGAAACCCGTCAGGACCACTACTTTTTAACGAAGAAATCGATCGCACAGTTTGTAGAAACCAAAGAGTAATAAGGCAAAGCTTAAGATACACAGAGAATGAGCAAGAGGATGATACTCAACCCCCAGTCGAAGAGATGGCTGAAAACCAAGACAATCAGCTACCTCCTGTAATTGTGGTTAATCAAAATCTTGCTCCACGTACTATGTATGATTATGCTAAACCTTCTTTAACAGGAACTGAATCAAGCATAGTTAGACTTACTATAGCTGCAAATACTTTTGAACTAAAACCTAACACTATTCAAATGATACAGCAATTTGTTCAGTTTGATGGTTTGCAGAATGAGAATCCCAACGCTCACTTAGCAAACTTCTTGGAACTGTGTGATACATTTAAAATTAATGGTGTTTCTGATGATGACATTCGTCTTCGGTTATTCTCATTTTAATTGAGAACAAAGTTAAATAGTGGTTGAACTCATTAGGGTCAATCACTACTTGGGAACAATTGACCGAAAAATTTCTATTAAAATATTTCCCACCGGCTAAAACGGCCAAATTACGTAATGATATCTCTTCGTTTGTGTAGATGGACTTAGAAACTCTTTACGATGCACGGGAGAGATACAAGGACTTACTAAGAAAGTGCCCTCACCATGGGTTATCGCTTTGGCTTCAGGTTCAAATGTTCCATAATGGCTCGAATCCTTCGACTCGGCAAATGGTTGACACAGCTGCTAGCGGAACCATCAATAATAAAACACCTGAAGATGCTTATGAGTTTATAGAAGAGATGTCACTGAATAACTATCAGTGGCAAGTCATGAGGACAAAGCCAACAAAAATAGCCAGTGTTTATAACGTCGATTCGGTCACCATGCTCTCTAATCAGGTAGAACTATTGAATAAGAAAATTGATGGTTTTCTTAATTCTTCACAGATTCACCTAGTAATGCAGTGCGAAGTAAGTAGAGGTGGAACAAGCCATTCGGAATACCAACCTTATGGCCACAACACTGATAACGAGCAGTTAAATTACATAGGTAATAATTCTCGATCTCAAAACAATCCATATAGTAACACTTACAATGCAGGTTGGAGGAACCACCTAAATTTCTCATGGGGAGGCCAAGGAAATCAGAGACCACCTCCGGGCTACCAACAACTGCCCTACCAATAGGAAAAGAAGCTGAATCTTGAAAAGATTCTCTCAAAGTTTATATCAGTGTCAGAAACTCGTTTCCAGAACATCGAGACAGCACTTAAAAATCAATAGGCGTCAATCCATCCAAAGACTCAAAACTCAAATAGGTCAGCTTTCCAAACTAATCTCCGAACGATCACAAGGTAGCTTGCCAAGTGATACTGACCCCAATCCAAGGGAACAACTCAACGCGATTAATGTTCAAGATGAAGAAGGATTCGTTGAGCCTAAGCCAGAACCAAGGCAAGAAACTATGGTAAGCAGAGGCCAAGGTGAGGTAGGTCATAATAAAAATAAATCAGTGAATGTCGAATATAAACCTCGTGTGCCATACCCTAATGCTACAAGGAAAGACCTCTCAGATGAACAATTTGGTAAATTCATTAAACTCTTAAAAAAATTACACATTAACTTACTGTTTATTGAAGCTCTATCACAGATGCCAAATGCAATGAAATTTTTAAAGGAGATTTTAGCAAATAAGCGAAAGTTGGACGAGGCGTCACATGTGAAGCTAAACGCAGTTTGCTCAGCTATTATGCAAAAAAAGCTACCGAACAAATTAAAAGATCCAGGGAGTTTTACAATTCCTTGCTTAATTGGTAGTTTAGATGTTAATAATGCATTAGCTGATTTAGGGGCTAGTATTAACGTCATGCCCTACAAAATGTTCAAACAAGGTCTTGGGAAACCCAAATAGACTAGGATGAGCATTCAATTAGCAGATAAAACTATAAGATTTCCTAGGGGTATTATTGAAGACGTGCTAGTTAAAATCGATAAAATTATATTTCCCATTGACTTCATTGCTCTAGACATAGAAGAGGATAGCAACAATCCTTTAATTCTAGGTAGGCCTTTTTTAGCAACTGATAAAACTATCATTGATGTTGGCACAGGTGAACTCACACTCCGTGTTGGAGACAAAACAATCACCCTTCAAGCTCGCAATTTTGGCAACATATCGGAAATTGAAGGTGATCGTTTAACCCATTCTACTAAAACTGACAATATGGTACAACCTACTTTGCAGGAAATGAGTCTGAAGGAAGTACATAAGTCATTCTCAAGCAATGGTAGAGGACCTATTCATGAAAAACGAAGGCTACAAATTGAGGAGCTAGATGAATGGTAAATGCATAAACCAAGAACGCATGATAAACCAGAACTACGCCAAAACAAGCTCAACACCTTCCCACATCAACTTAAGGTTGGAGATAAAGTCTTATTAGATGCCGCAGATCCTCACATTGTCACTACCACACCGAATGAAGAAATCCCTCTTACGGTACTTGGCATTTTCCCATTCGGTATAATCGAGGTAAGTCATCCCAAGTTCAGCACTTTTAAGGTAAACAACACCCATCTGAAACCTTATTTTGATGAGAATGATAGCAGGAATGAGGAATATAAACTCCTCAAACCACCATGACCATTCAATGGAGAGGTACGTCGAGCTTAGACTATAAATAAGCACTTCTTGGGAGACAACCCGAGCACTAATTGTATTAACTTCTTTAAAATTTAGTCTTCAACACCTAAATTACTAACAGAGCTCTTGAATACAGGTTTTCCACAGAGACACGGCCAAGCACACGGGCGTGTTTAAGGCCATGTGAAAATAGGACAACAATTCTCCCAAACACGGGCTACGATAAAACGCCACGGCCGTGCGACATGGTCGTGGTCGAGCCTGCCAAAACAAAACGGGTGTGCGACACGCCCGTGTGGTAGAACCGTGGGTGAACCTGTTAAAACAGCACAGGTGTGCGACACGCCTATGTCTAGCACCCATGGTTGAACCTATTAAATTGACACAGGCATGGGTCTACCGACACGGGCGTGGGAGAAGCGAACAACGCCAGACACAGCCGTGCGAAACGACCACATGCCCAAGGAACATGGGCATGTACTAAATGTCAGACGTGTCCAAACTCAAAATTCGTAAATCACACAGGCTGAAATTGGGGAACACGGGCGTGTTACCTGGCCGTGTACCTCAAAATCTATAAATAGGCTACACTATTCATTGTCTTCTTCACCCAAAAACCCTAACCCTAGCCGCAGCAAGTCCACACGCCCTCCCCGCCACGCTCGTGCGCCGCTTCCAACTTCATTCCTAACTCTTACTCCTCCATTTTTAGTGTTTTTTTCATTCTTTTCCCTTTAACTCCACTCATTTTTAATGTTATAATCTTCATGTATCTCACACTATGCTATCATTCAAGTTTCATTTCTTTTAGATTAGTTATCATTCATTCCACATGACATATTTTTATGAAACTCTCATGCCTTATTCACTTATTCTAAATCAATATTCATAGTTTTCAATTGCTTCTTGTTATTTACCATTACAACTCATGCCATGTGCTAAATTTATGTTCTTTATATTTCCATTAAATTCCTGGCCATCTTTACTCATATCACCATGCTAGTGCCACAAAAGTATGCCATTGAACTTATTGTTTTAGTTAGTTTTAGTAGTTGTGGCTGAAATTATGATTTTTATTTAAAATTTGTCTTTGTTTTACTTTGACCACTCATCAAGACGACTTGATGATTCTATTTACAGGTACCATGTCAATTTCACGTGGTAAAAAGGTCGTTGTCCCTGCTTCAAAGAAAAGGAAGGGAGTGTTATCTTCCTTGGGTCCTATCGCAGAAGTTCATCACTCTTTCCTGAGGTTCCCCATCGGGCCCCAAGAAGAACTATTCCAAAACTTCGGGCCCAACCTTTAATTGCGGGCCGCTGCATCGACTGGGCTACAGTAGAACAAGTTCATTTGGCTGAAGTGATTCAGGCCCTCCTGACCACCGACCCTTGGGAGATTTTCTTTGGGATCATCCAGCCTACTATCTCAAGCTTACGATGGAATTATGCTCCACATTTCATCTTCAGACCGCGATGATGAACTACGATGATCCCGGTATGGTCCAATTTTGCCTAGGTGGATTAGTCCACCAGCTCAGCATCCCAGGATTCGGTACAGTGCTAGGTTTATAAACAGAGGAATTCAAGGAGGATAATGACTTACAAGCTCTCAACTGCCACATCCATCATTCTCCTTCACGGTGCTGGGATGCACTAGTACCAGGTGGGGCCACCTACAATCCTAGTCGCTCCAAGGCATCGGCTCTCCCTTCATCTCTGAGGTACCTACAGACCATTTTGGCTCACACAATTACAGGAAGGCGAGAGAGTACCGGCGTCGTTGACACTCACGATGCCTACTTTTTATGGTGTATGTTGCACGGGCACATCATCGGCCTTGCCTATTTCATCGCCCTCGTGATTCAGCACTAGACGGAGTGACATAGGAAGGGGGTCATCTCCATTAGCCCCTATGTTACTCGGTTGGCTCGACACTTCGGTCTCCTCAGCACCGCAGCCCAAGAATCATCCTTAACCCTCATTGGCTAGATGTTTCCATAAGGAATCTCGATCATGCTTAGCATGAGGATGATCGAAAAGCGCCAAGGAACCTACCCTCCTCTATATCGTCTCGCCCAATCTACCGAGGAGGAGGCCTACGAGGACATTCCTGATGATGTCCCTCCACAGCACAAGGGCCCACCGTCTCAGCCACCACCACCCTCTCGTCCAGTTCATGCGGTGGCTTTATATGCTGACATGTCTGAGTGCCTCTCCCAATTCGAGCAGCAGTGTTTTCAACAATTTGACAACATTGATGCTACTCTACAGCAGATTTGTCAGCACCTCCACATCTCATCGCCAGTCCCACCTCGCGAACCATCCAGCGATGAAGATGTTTAAAAATATTTATTTATTATTTTATGTTTTCAATTTTTATTAAAACTAATTTTTATTTTTATTAGACTTTAGAATTTTATTTTTTTAATCATCAATTTTGGTTATTTCTTTATGAGTAATTATTCTTCCTAATATCCCCTAAAAAAAGTTCCTTATTTTATCATAGTTATATAGAGCTTCTAGGCTCATCATTGCATAGGAACTAAAAACTCTACTGGGAAAGGTTCTCCACGACTGCCATGTCCTGATCGACCACGAACATAGCTACCACTAGATATAATATTCTTTTGGCGCAGGACTTATGGACTAATGAACCTCTACAACTGCCAGAGTATCCTCCTCCACTGTCACACCGATCACTCTCCAAAACTCTAGTTCGAGGAATTCATCATACAGGAAGTTTCACTTCTCCCCCTATCTTACGATTACAGATTTATTTTTTCCTATCTATCTTTGTACATTGAGGGCAATGTACATCTTAAGTGTGGGGGGTATTTATTTCATTATCAGAAAAATCCCTGAATGACAGCCTTGTTCTCTTAAAAAGCTCTCATATCATATTTAGGATAAATTTTAATTGATTTATGATTTTGATTGATATATCTTGAATTAAAACATAAGCATTTATGCATTGATTGTTTAAACTTTAAGACATTAAAGAATCAAACATGATAAATTGATTTTTAAGAATTTAAAATCTTAGGTTATTTCCCCAAAGTTTAGGTATTACTTTGAGTTGGAATTCACAAGTTTTAAACATCAAAAAGCCATAATTTTTTTTGAGATTTTTGAGCCTTTTGAGCATCTATTAATTCTTTCATGCTAACTTTTATTATTGCCTTGAGTGCGTCAGTATTGAACTGTTATTCTAGAATTTGCTTGATTATGCATGTCAAGACCACGCCATTTGATTTGATATGTTAAAATGATTAAGGCACTTAGGATTAACCCACTCATGCTATGAAAAACCTACCTCCACGATTAACCCCTAGTAAACCCCCTTGAGCCTAACAAGCCATTTCTTGTATTACCCTTAATATTAACCCTTAACTCATTTTTTTTGAAATCCCCTCAATTATTTTTTATCCCTATTTTTGTCGAGATTTGAGTTGAATAAATTGCTTAGCTATGTCTTGTTCTTAATAGTTAGTCTATGTTATTTAACTTGTTCTTAATTAAAAAAAATTTGTATACATCTTAATAGTAGTAATCTTCTGAGCTAAAGAAGTTAAATTCCATATTCTAAGAAAAAGCTCTGTTGTACGCAATTGATGACTAGCTATTTTTCTAGTTAGGAAATTTTTTAAGTTAATCTCGATTCTAACCTTTTCTTTCAGCTGGTAACCACACCCCCTAACCAAGCCTCATTACAACCCTCTAAAGACCTTTCGATTGATGTATTATCTCAAATTATAGTTGTGGAGATTTGATTTTCATGCAAGCCTATGGTAATGACTTTTCATTATTGACTATTGAGTGCTTCATTTATTGTCCTTAAACACCTCAAGTGATTTGAGTGAATCTTTAGTGAGGATGTAAAAATCTGTGACATTTTGAATACAAGGTAATTACCTAGACGAGAGGAGACACCTATGTTTTCGGAATAAAATGCTTAACTTGGAATGATAGAAACTGTGATGTTCTTTTAGTTGAATTCTCAATGTATGATTACCTATGGATTATTTAGAGATATTATCGATAGAAATTATAAATTGAGAAGAATTTATTTTGATTATGAGTTGAGAATTTTTCTTAAGGATAAACAAAAGCTTAAGTGTGGGGGTATTTGATAAACCGTAATTTATATATATTTTTACCCCTTGTTTAACACATTTTATGGATGATTTCCCATTAGAATTGGTGAATTTGATGCTCCTAATGCTTTAATTTCATGTTTTATACTTAGGAGAGCATAGGAGAGCGAAAGGAACGAGAAACGGGCCAAAAACGAAGAAAATGGGCCAAAGTACGAAAACAACACGGCCTAGACCTCCTCACATGGGTAGACCACATGGCTGTGTCAAATTGTCATGCTCAAGCACGACCTGAAGTAATCGCACATGGGCATGTCCCTGCCGAGCCCAAGTTGAGTCCAATTCGGAAAAGGCTAATTTTGAGGGCTCTTAGGCATTCCAAGGTCTATAAATACACCCTAGAGGAGGAATAAAGGGGGACACATAGGGAAGGAGTAAGAAATTACTCCAAGGAAGCCGATTGATCCATCTCAGAAGCCAAATTCATAATCAAGACTGAAGATCTCTCCTTAATTTCCCCTTCAGGAGTTTTGGGTTTTCTTTATGTTTTGTATTATTTATTATTCTGAGATGTTTTCTTTTTTAGTTATGCACTAAAATCCCTAAATACCTAAGGGGAATGAAACCTAAGATGAATCTTATTATTATTTTCTGAATTGTATGATAAATATTTGACTTGTTCTTAATTATGTGTTCTTAGTTCTTGTTATTATTTTCTGAATTGTATGATAAATATCCCAGGATACTGATTCAAGATAAGCTCTTAATCAAAGGAGGAATAGACCCTGTCTAAGAGTACATTTGTCATAATTAAGCGGAGTTGTTTGTGTGCCTAGACATAGGGTGACAAGATTTTGTCAGATTAGGGTGAAACCTAATAAGGGGATCCATAGATCGAGTTAATGCAACCCTGGGGTGTTAATTAGAGAAAAGTCTCAATTATTCAATCTAGGGATTAGACGTTGTTAGTCTTGAATAGGGATAATAACATAACTTAGGGATCTCCACGGAACAAGTTAAATGAATAAATCATCTTATTCGGAGCCAGAATAACAAGTATAGTCTAGGTCAATTTTTCCTTAGGTATTGTCTTAATTCAATCGTTTTCCAAAAGTAATCCCCCAATTCCATTCTCTATGAATTTTTAGTTTAGATAATTAGTTAGTCAAAACAAAACCTCTTTATTCTTAGGCTAGATAATAAAAAGAAAATCATTACTAGTATTTTTAGGTCCTTTGGGTTCGACAATCCAGTCTTGCTAAAACTATACTACTGTTCGATAGGTACACTTGCCTACATCACGATAATAGTTAGTTTCAAGAACGATTAATTATAAATATTTAAAACCTATCACGAAATAACGCGATCAGTTCCCTAGTTTCCGTTGCATTCCAAAGGAACCGTTTTTGAAAAACAAATCGGTAAGGCAACTAAGTTTCTTAAATGCCTTGAAAAATGGTTTTTCCACTGCATTAGTTTAACATCAAGTTTTTTTAAAGGAGAGGAACAAGTAAATGATTTTTCTAAATAACACTATCAACAATAAAATGAATCTTAAGTATACACAACCTAATGAATGAATGCTTTTAAGCTAACTCAAAGTACAACCATGGTTTTCTCTAAAATAAGTTTATTTAAGGTCTTCAAAAGTAATGTAAGTTAGCTTAGCGATTTCGGTGGCTAATGTAGCCTTCTCAATCTAGCCACAACGTCTAGGTCAAGTTTGGGAGGTTACAACCTTCTCCAAAATTTGGATAATCTCCTTATTAGAGACTTTAGCCTACCTAATTGTCTGTGGTTGGTATGCGATTGCAATTTTATGTTTAACTCCATACCTAGTAGAAATATTCTTATGGAGAAATTTCAGTATCGGTTTGTCATCATTTTTTGGTAAAGCAACAGCCTCAACCCACTTGGAGACATAATCAATAGCTAAAAGTATATATGCATTGCCCCAAGAAGGTGGGAATAGTCCCATTAAATGAATTCCCCAAACGTCAAATAGTTCCACTTCTAAAATAGTTTGCAATGGCATTTCATACCTAGATAGATTTGTAGTTCTTTGACAGTGATCGTAGGCTTCGCAAAATTCATGAGCATCTTTAAACATTGTCGGCAATAAAACTTTTTTTTGCAAATCTCATGCCCTCAAAATGCTCTCCAGATGGTGCAGAATGACAATAAAATAAAATACTTTAAATCTCGTCATCTGGAACACACTCTGAACGATCTGATCTGCATAGTGTTTGAATAAAAATGCCTTATCCCAGTAATACTACTTGGCATTATGGAAAAAACATTTGGTCTTTGATTTGTGAGGTTAAATGGCAGTAGAGAAACTAACCAAAAAATTTACAATGTCAGCACTATACATCCGCAAAATCCTTTTGGTTGCACTGAATATGACCGTCTTCATGTCATGCTTCAAGTTAAGATAAGTGATCACCCATTTAATTTTTTGTACCTTTTTTGTCTTTAATTTCCAGATCAAATTCCTGCAATAACAATATCCATCGAATCAATCTAGGATTGGCATCTTTCTTTGTCACCAAGTATTTAATGGCAGAGTGATTCGTATAAACCGTCACTTTGGTGCCTACTAAATAAACCTTGAATTTTTCAAAGACAAATACCACAACCAACAACTTGTTCTCAGTAGTAGTATAATTTTTCTATGAATCAGTCAACATCCGACTTGCGTAGTAGATAGCATGGAATACTTTGTTCTTTCTTTGCCCAAGCACTACCCCTACGGCAAAATCACTGGCATCACACATAAGTTCGAAAGGTAAATTCCAATCTGGTGCTATGACTATTGGTGCTGTGACTAGCCATTTCTTCAACTCTTCAAATGCCTATAAGCACTGATCATCAAAATTGAAAGGTTTGTTGTGTTCTAACAATATACACAAGGGTATTGATTTTTTTTGAAATCCTTGATGAATGTCTGTAGAATCCTGCATGGACCAAAAGATTGTGAATACCTTTAATTGTGGAGGGTGGTGGCAATTTCTCAATAACTTCGATTTTGCCTTATCGATGAAAATTCCTTGCGGTGAAATTTTACGTCCTAGAATGATACCTTCACGAACCATGAAGTGGCATTTCTCCCAATTTAGAACAACATTGGTTTCTTCACATCGATAAAGAACTAATTCCATA
Organism: Gossypium arboreum; assembly: GCF_025698485.1. Classification (NCBI taxonomy): domain Eukaryota; kingdom Viridiplantae; phylum Streptophyta; class Magnoliopsida; order Malvales; family Malvaceae; genus Gossypium; species Gossypium arboreum. The sequence goes on along the minus strand of NC_069074.1, from coordinate 63,691,450 downwards.
TTTTTTAAATAATCTTCAAATGTATCACCAAACATCTAGAAGTCGTCCATGAACACTTCTAAGAAATTTTCCACCATGTCTAAAAACATTACCATTATGCAACACCAAAATGTTGCAGGCGCATTGCATAATCCAAATGGCATTCGTCACAATGCAAAAGTTCCATAAGGACATGTGAATGTAGTCTTCTCTTGATCAGCAGGAGCTATGGCAATCTAGTTATACCCTGAATAACCATCTAAAAAATAATAGAACGCTTTCCTCGCTAATCGATCTAGCATCTGATCGATAAATGGTAGAGGAAAATGGTTCTTCTTAGTGGCTTTGTTGAGCTTCCAATAGTCCATACAAACCTTCCATCTCATGATAATACAAGTAGGAATTAGTTCGTTGTTATCATTACTTACCATCATGACACCCCTTTTTTTAGGTATACATTGATCAGGGCTCACCTAAGAACTATTCGAGATTGCCATGGCAATCCTCTCGTAATATGTGTATGCAGACTATTAGAATGATTCCTTTGATATCGCAATTGTCTATCCCAATGCTTTCTTAAATTTCTTCAATAATTTTAATAATTAAGCTTCTTAATCTATTGTCAATGCCACAGAAATAATTACAGGCAATGTGTTGTTGTCTCCCAAATAAGCATACTTAGATGTGCTGGCAAAGGCTTTAATTCCAATAGAGGAGGATCTTCTATGGATGGCCGAGGAGGATTCAAAGATCAGTCTGATAAATTTCATGATTTGAATCTTCTCCTCGCTCCATTCTCGATTTTCTTAACATCCATCAGTTCACCAAGCTCTTCAATTATTTCTACTTCAATCAACTCAATTAAATCTATATCATCATTACAGTTATTGTGATAAAAATCTACAATTTCTTCTTGAACTACTGTGTCAACTATCTCCACAGTGTGACATTCTTTATCTGTATTTTCACACTTCATAACATTGAAAACATTAAAATTTATTTGCTGATCATTAACTCTCATAGTTAATTCACCTTTTTGAACATCAATTAATGTTCTGTCAGTTGCTAGAAAAGGTTTCCCAAGTATGATTGGTATCTCTTTATTAACCTTACATTCCAAAATAATAAAATTTGCTGAAAATTTTTTTTATCAACTCTTACCAATATGTCTTCTATTTTACCTTCTGGATGTGCATATGAACGATCAACTAGTTGCAAAGTGATAGTTGTAGGTCTTGCTTTCCCTATTCCTAACTTTCTGAAAACAAACATAGGCATCAAATTTATACTTGCACCCAAATCACATAATGTTTTGTCTACATAATGGTTTCCAATAAAGTAAGGTATAGTAAAACTTCTTAGATCCTTTAGTTTTGGTGACAATTTATTTCTCAGCATTGTTATGCACCCTTCAATGAGAGCAACAATTTTGAACTCTCCCGACATTCTCTTCTTTGATAAGATATCATTCATGAATTTCACATAGTTGGGCATTTGTTCCAATGGTTTCACCAGTGGTATGTTTATACGTAGTTGCTTCAGAGCATCCAAGAATTTCTTGAATTTGAAATCTTTCTTAAAGTTTTGAAAATTTTGAGGAAAATGTGGTGGTTCCCTCATTCCATTTGTTGTGGTTGTTTTGCCGTGGCATTTTTATTGGCAATGCACAGTGAATCTTCTACAACATTTTTCTGGTTACTTTTTACCTTTGTAGCCTACTCCACTACTAGTTTTGAATTCCTTTTATTTGTGAAAGCTGAACTACTTTCGTTAGTAGTGGTGTCATTAACAACTCCTAGTAGTTGCTACCACTTCTAAGTGTAATAGCTTTACACTATTCCTTTCCCTGAGATCTTTAACTTTTAGTATCACTTGGCAGTGCTCTTTGCAGTCTTGAGCTTAATGCTTCGGTAATTTGCCCCACTTGATTCTCCGAAGCTCTTAAATATGGAGCTTGACTTTAAATGATAGCATTATTCTTTGCTATGTATTCCTCCAATAAATCTTCCATCGATGAAGAACTCAAGGTTGAATTTTGCTGAACATTTTACTATGGCATAAGTTGATTGTACCCAAGTGGTACACCCGCAGCATTTTGTCCTGGATTACTCCAACTGAAGTTAGGATGTTGCTTCCACCCCAAATTATATGTGTTGGAATATAGGTTGTTGTTGTTGTAATTGAAATTTCCCATATAATAAACTAAGGCTAGATTTGATGGGCATTCATCAAAAACATGATCTTCTCCGCATTAAACACATGCTAACTCGACTACTTTCATTTCTTGCATTACAACTGGCCTTTTTAATGTTTTAATCGTATTCGTTCAAGATGATATCTGAGCTATTACAGAAGTGATCGTATCAAGTTCCATTTCTCCAACAACTCTTCTTGCAGTCCCTACTCTGGTAGTGGGTATTGATAATCATTTTTTGCTATCCTCTCCAAAATTTCATATGCTTCATTATATGATTCATTGAACAAAGTTCCATTGGTAGATACATCAAACACCATCCTTTTATGCGCATTCAATCTATTGTAAAACATTTTCATTTGTGTCTAATGTTGGAAACCATGCATCGGTCATTTTCTGATTAACTCCTTGAATTGCTCCCATGCTTCATATAATGTTTCTTCCTAAAATTTTCAAAAGGATGTAATATCATTCCTTAGCTTGGCATTCATGTTTGGAGAATTATATCACAGTAGAAACCTTTGACAAAGTTCATTCCAAGATGCCATAGTACCTAATAGCAATGTGTTTAACCATGTTGTGGCACGATCTCACAATGAATAAAGGAATAACTTCAGTTTCAAGGCATCTTCAGGAACACCCTACTACCTGAATGAATCACAAACTTCTAAAAAGAATATTAAGTATGACCTTGGATCGTCAGTAGGCAACCCACTAAATTGCCCCACTGTTTGTAACATTTGAAACATCACCGGCTTTAACTCGAAATGCAGAGTTTGAATATGTGGCCTAACAATTATTGGATTCAAATCATCTAATATTAGCACTACATGTTCTCTTATGGGTCTATCTCTGTTATATATTATTCGAGGAATATCAACATCCCTTCTTTCTTGATGTAATCTCTCTTCTCTAATCTGATTATTTCTATTTCTTTCCATTTCTCACAATTCTTTTCTCCTCAACTTCTGGATCAAAACAAAATCAAAACAACTAATTAAGTTAGATGAAAAAAGTTAAAAAGGCAACAACACACCAAATATTTCATCAAAATTTTGTCGATCCCTAGCAACGACACCAAAAATTTGTCGCATGTGAATGTGTAACATAAATGTGCAAGTATACAAGTTGAATCAAGTAATAAAGTAATGAGTAAGTATCATCTCCATAGAGATCGAAATTGATTGAAATAATTAGTTATGCTATTATTACAAAACTAAATAATTGAATTGAGTAAAAGTGATAGGTGAATGATTGTTAAATAGATGAAATGAAGGATTAAGATAATCAATTATAACTAAAAATATGCTATGGCAATTAAAATATTGTGGCAATTCTCAAAGAGTGAGTGGGAAAGAGTTATTACCATTGAATGATAAAGGCTAGAATTACTTGGGTTTATTTCTATAACATAATAATACGATGGCAAAATCTTGACCATTCTACTGCCCAATAAGACTGCAGTATGCTTCTTTCGAAAGACAGACTTTGAGATATCATTCTGAGTTGTTATATGTCTACAGACTCAAGAATGATATCTAGATTTTTCTCCCTTTCCCTATACACTTTGCAACTTCCATGTCTAGAGTGTTACAATTATTCTTTCAAATACTTGCCTGTATTAGCCAATTATAATCCAATATAATTTATCTTTTCAAAATTAAATTAGATCTAATAACATGCTACACAATCATCTATGTCTAGAGCTTGCATGCACGCATTAAAAATAATCACAAATCGAATGAAATAATATTCTACTCAAAATCAAACCACGGGCACTAGAATAATTCCAACCCAAAGAAAATTTAGTTCATGGGTTGAACATTAGAATCCATAACAGAACCATTCAACATCTTGTTTAAATTCACAAATCACAAATTCGAATCAAAAAATAGAGGCAAAACTGCAGAAGGCTTTTGCTACTCTAGCTTTCATTCTGGTGATGAGAACTGATGCAAAACCCAGGGCTGATTTCTCTTTCTATTCCTTGCGTCTGTAATTCTTATGCTTTGTAAGCTACTACTCTTTTTCACTCTTCCTCTAAGAATGCACGAGAATTTGATGCAGAAAGATAGAAACTATTAGTCATTTTTTTTCTCTTTCTGATCCTCTATTTTCTCTTTTATTTTTCTCTTATTTATAGTGTAGGTCCTCCCTCTCAACACACACCTTTTGTTTCTTCTTTTTCAGAGTGGTTTATCTGGTACAAGTATAGTTAGCTGAGAGTGACGAGGACTGGGTGCTGTATCATCTTCCTGAAATTGCGATGACATTCTTGCTGGCAATCTAACAAACATTTTTTCATGGCAATATTTCACTTCCTTCATTTTCCTATCCTTTTTCTCTTCTCTTCTTCATCCTGCAGCTGTTGCCAACCACAAACAACACATTTCTTCCCTAATAATAGAAGTAACAAATAATAACATGTATAGCACAATCCAAGCTTTGTTATGTAATGTCCTAAAAACAGCTAAAAATGCGAACATATTTACTTAATTACAAACAATTAATCCAATCTAGAGGCTCGAAATATAACTATTTTCAAGACTTATCACTTACCTAGAAAGAACGACCTCCGTAGTGAGCTTTGTCTGTGTTTGTTCTGTAACATGCATATGTTCTATGGGGGCGGTGTGTAACTCTGGTTTGAATTTGAATCTGTAGTTAGGTACATTTATTTAACTATAGTGTTATTTGAATAATACCTTGAATGATTTAATAATTTAAATGAATTATGTTTTGTGAAGTGTATTCTGCTTGTATATGCCAAACTGTTTTATATGTTATGACCACAGTTAGTAATGTCGTCTTTTCAAAGAAAAAGATTTTCATTTGAAAGTTTAAAACTCAATTGCATATACATCATGGCGTATACCAAGTTGGATATTGGTATTTTTGAAACTTTTCCAAGTTAACATACCTTTGTAACTATTGTACCTTGAAATTATGTATAAGTCTGCTTTCCGTGTAACACCTTAGTCGACCATTGGTTTCAGAACCCTCGTACAGTATGCAAACCCCTATTGCAAAACCATTTTCTAAACCTTATAGGAATCATTATGCGACTACTTAGTATATTGTATGCAAACCCTAGGAAATATGTGAACTCTGTAAACATGCGAGCCTATATGTTAGTACATGTGAGCCAATATGTTAGTATATGTGAGCCTATATGTTAGTACATGCAAGCCTATATGTTATACCATGCAAGCCCTTATGTTAGTTTTGTGAACCCCTTATATGTTATTACATATAAGAGCCTAACATTTGTGAGAACCCTTACGAAAATTATTGTATGAGAGCAAACCCTCAGTATGCAAACCCAGAAGAACAACCCCTAAATGTACGAACCGTTATGCAAAACCTATGTGTGTCAACCTTAGGTGAGTGAACCTAAAGTGCAAACCCCTTGTTCGAATCCACATATGTGAACCTATAAAAGCAAACCCTAGGTGTACGAACCCCAATGTGCAAGCCCCTGTAAGTGAACCTTATATGTTCAAACTCATATGTGTGAACCCCAAGTTCAAGCCCTAACTTGCAAATACTAATGTGAGAACCCTAGGTGTGTGTACCCTAAACTTTAATGATCAATATAATGCCTTCGACTGAGCCAAAAATCCTAGGTCGGGTTAGGGGTGTACCCTATTACTAAATTTTTTTAGTCACTCAACTATTCGACTTTTGCTTTCCAATTATTTGATTTTTTTTTCTTTTTTAGTCACGAGCCATTAAATTATTAATGAAAAGATAACTTGGAATATTTTAAAATTGGCATAATAGTATCTTTAATTCTCAACATGTATACATTGTGTCAATTTAATCTTGATTCCGAAAAATGAACCCTCAATATTTACACATTGTGTAATTTAATCTCTCTTTTTTTTTCGGCAGTTTTACTTTTTTTTTGTAACATTGAGGGTTAATTTTAAAAGAATCAGAAAAGATGAAGATTATTATCTCAAACTTTAGGGTATTTCCATTTTTGTTATGTTTTTTTTATCAAACTTAGTTGATAGTGTAACAGCCTGATTTTCAGTAGTGCCGAAAAATGCGATTTTTGAACCTCATTTTCGTAAATCAGGTCTGTAAGTATTGGATTGAAATATTTACGAAGTTGGTATAAAAGAATATTAAAGTTTAGTTCTTCAATTTTTCCTATTCATTGCTTAATTAAGGTACAAGGGGTTAAATTGTAAAAGTCTTTATCACTATAGATTTTTAAATAGTTAAATTTTCCAAATGGTAAATAAACTATTTTGTAGCATTCACTATTGGAAACTGACGTCATCCAATAATTTTGGTTAATTACGGTTAAGGTTAATTAATTTACTTAATTAATTAAGGTTAATTAAGGTTTAATCTAACTATATAAGTTAACATAAGATAAAAAATGTTATTTTTCATTCATCTTCTACCTCTTGCCATGAGAAGAAGAAAGAAAACCCTTTTTGAAGCTCAAACTTTCAATCCCTAATTGGTGAGTTTAATCAAGTTATTTTCTTATAATTTTTATGTTTTAAGGTCATGAGAGCTTGATCTTGTTAGCTAGCCCATGTACCAATTTACAAAACTGTTAAAGTTTTTTAAAGTTATCATTTTTTATTTCTTAAAGAAATTGGTATTAAATTGATAGATTTTTAAGCTTAGGTGTGAAAAAGGACTAGATTGTAAATTTTAATTGTTAGTTTTGTTCATAAGGACTAAAGTGAATAGTGTAAATTTGATGTGAATTTTCTATATTAATAGATAGTAGAGGGTCCCTAAAGGATATATTTAAGACCGATTTTTAAAATCAAGGCTCAAAATTGAAAGATATAGTTAATTTATTTTAGGCACTAAATTGAATAAAATGTAAAACTTTAGGAGTATTGAAAATAAAATTTCATATGTTCATTCATGGGATAGTGTATAAATGTTTGGTATTGATAAACTGAATGGAATAATTGTATAGATTGGGAATTGAATCAAACCAAAGATAATTGGAAAAAAGCAAAAATTGTAGATTAGCCCCTGAAGTTTCAACTTGTTTGTTGTTTTTTCTAGGTAAGTTCATATGGAACTTACTATTTTATTGATGTTATGTTGAATTGTGTTTATTTCATTTATATGTTTGGATTAAAGTGAAATTGTTGAAATTGACATGTTTGACTTTAATCAGATTAAATTGTAAATCATGAAAATATTGGCTATTACAAAATGGTATGAAGTACCAATATGAGTATTGAATATTTATAGGACTCGTATGAAATATGTAAATTTATACAAGGTTTGTAATGATACAAATACAACAATGATGCTCGTGTGAACTTAGTAAAAGATTAGGATACGTATGGCATGCCATTAGGGTTATATATAACTGATCAGGGATTTACAAGATGACATGAGATCTAGCATTTGTTGTAGATTCTCAAGTTGTATGTATCGCTGGTTTAGCCTAAACTGGTAGCCTTGATATGATGTCAGCTTGTGTGAGCAACCTTGATCTTTGTCAGCTTGTGTGAGTAAAACATTCTCGTGTATCTAAATTTGTTTTACTAGAGTTCCCCCGGGCGAAATTTCAATCTAATGAAAGTAGAAACTTGAAATGATTTGGAAATGAACTACATATGCATTCAAAATTGAGATATGTTGTATGATTTCTTGCTTAATGTTCTTGATATGCAATTTGACTAACCTATACGATTGTATATGATGATATGTGTCACATCGGGTTAGAAGAAATTGGGTTAGTGGACCAAGAGTTGTTATGCTGCGACTCTTAGTTAAAAGTTTGTAAACTTATTTCAAGAATGAATTACTAGCTAAATGGTTAAGAGGAAGTAAAAAGTGACTATAGTTGGCTTAGAGACCCGAATTTTATTCCATTCCATTGTAAAATACTGAAAAATTAATTAATTTGAATAATTGAAAGATATATCTCAATTATCTAGAAGATATTATTAGCTTTTTAAACTGATATTGTTGTTAGGGGTGTTACAACTAGGACTACCCTCTCGATCTCCTCTTACTTAAAAATTACCAACTAGGCTATCCTTCGTTGTTGATTGAAGTCAAAGGGGTTGCATTGAAAAAGCCACAAAATTAGGTCATAGTTGTAAGTTAGAGGGATAATTGTTTTATATCCCCTTACAGTAATGGGTTATTCATAGTTTAATCAATAAAGCTCAACTATAAATATTTTAATAATTCTAGCATTTCAAAGCATCCTAATCCCAAATCATTCCACAATTAAAGAAGTTATAGAGTTTTAGAGAGTGTTATTTCTCCTTTTATCAAGAGAGAATTTTTCATTGTGTTCTCCTTATTAAATTGAGAGAAGTTGTAATTCCTAGTTTTCTTATAGTGAAATTCTTTTATCCTTGTTCGTGCTTTTTAACCTATATTAATTAAGGTTTTTTCATGTAAAATTTGTCTTATTTATCTTTATTGTTACTTTCTTAAATTATCAACTACAATTTTGTTCTATTCAACAATCGTATTGGCAACAAGTGGTATCAGAGCCTGGATTGAGTGTATATATCTACTATTCACATTCTTTGTGGTTTCCATTGAAAGGTGAATCCTCCACAGCATAAAGTACCTTAGATTAATACTCACTTATTGAAGATGCTATGTACTATTCACATAAAATAGTGAACTAGTGGGAGCTATTTGTTATAGAAGAAATGGCAACATGCTCTTGATCTCACCTAAGCATATGACTCTCCTCTCAGTCTCATCACTAAACACATTTTTAATAAACCATTACATGAGAAATTCTCCTATCGATCCTATCTGTCTAAATACTCTATAACAACTCAATTTTAGTTGATTTTGGAAACCCATATTCATAAATCGAGTCTGTAAGATTTTAATTTTAATTATTATATTTAAATTAGTCCCTGATTAGGTTTTTAATGACATTTAGAGAAGTAGATTATTCAATTAGGTCTTGGATTAGGAATAGAACAATGAGATTTACGGATGATTGAATTTATTACTTGAATTACTCTTGATTGATTGCTTGAATAGGTAATAATGTTACATGTACTTCATGAATTCCTGATTAAATGATCCAAATGCCTAAATTGTTTGCGAAATTGGATGCCTAATTTATTCATGATTTCCATTGCTTGGATATGAAATTAAAAGTAAATGATATATTGACTGAATGTTTAGGAATGTATTATTTTTCTTTTACACGGGTTAGGATGATATGATCGAATGAAGAACTAGTAATATCTTTGCATTTAATCGTTTGTTGTGTACTCACAGTTATTGCATATTCTAACTGTGATGGTCTCGTTGTGTACCCACAGTTACAACATATCCTAACTGTGACATTTTCATTGTGCTCTTACAGTCCTCTGACAGCTTTTATTAATAAGATGGTCATGTTTCTATAGGTATCGGAAGCTTTTATTTGCAATTACCCGAATTCGAATGTAGTATCAAGTCCACAAATTGGAGTGGTGGTAAATTTTGGAGCCCCAGTTGTAATATCCCGAATTAGAGCCTAATCGGAATAGTGGTTTTATGACCACAAATCCGAGATAGAAATAATTATTTTATAATTATTTTGATGTTTATGATATGATTGCATGAATGTGTGAAAATTTCGTGATGAAATCCTATGCTTGAAGTGCTTAAATTGAAATTAGGGACTAAATCGAATAATTTGCAAAATTTTCATTCTAGGAGTTTTTAGTATGAAATTACTTTGGAATACTAATGAGGAGATCTTAAATAGCAATTTGACCAATTTCTAAGTCTATGGACAAAAATTGGACATGGATGGAATTTTTGGAAAGTTTAGTATTAAGGGCATTTTGGTCATTTTGTTATTAAAATGAATTAAAAACAAAATTTAAAAGCCAATTTTTGTCCATCTTCTTCATTAGGCCGAAATTTCAAGGGTTCTCCATAGCTAGGGTTTGTTTCAAGCTTCCAATCTCCATAGTAAGTGATTTCAAGCCCCGTTTTTAATGTTCTTTACGTTTTTGGAATCTCGGTAGCTCGAATTAACTTATGGTAGCAATAATTCAACCTAGGGTTCATATTTGGAAAAATACCCATAGGTTAAATTTGTGTATTTTGGTGTTTTATGATAGAATATGAGGTTTTAAATTATGTTAGACAACTTGTGCTACTCGGTTTTAAGCGAAAACGAGTAAAAAGGTTTAATCGGTAAAAATACCTAATAGTCATAAGTACATGTTAGAGTGTGAATTTGATGTTGCCATAGAAGGGAAAAATGATCAACATGTCATAAAGCATAAGAATAAGGGATGAAGTTTAGTTCCTGAGCCTAGGGGCAAAAGTGTAATTATGCAAAAGTTTAGGGGCAAAAATGTAATTTTGCCAAAGTTCATATTAAATGCTGTTTTGATGAATGTATGTATTAAATAAGATTAATTTGGCATTATAGATCAAGAGAAACGAGATTCAAGTCGCGATCGAGGGAAAAACAAAGTTTACGAAGAATAGGCTCGATTGCTAATATTTTGTATCGAGGTAAGTTCATGTGTAAATGTAGTAACATAATTGTCATTTTGAGCAATTTAATGTTGTTTATATGATATGATGCTTATTATTATCATGAAATGTTATGTTTTGTAGTTATTGTTGAATAACATGTAATTATGTAAATTACTTGATGAGTATGAACTATCACCGAGTATCGGTTCTGATATTCCGTGGAAGACGGCAAAGATGTGAGATCGAGGAAAAAGCCCATTTGAACCTTAGGAATAGATTAGAATACAAGTGACATGTCACTAGGATACTTGAGTTTCGAACTCGTTGAGTTGAGTCCGAGTTCACTTATGGGCGGGTTACATGGTAGCTTGGCTACATAATTTCCGCAGGCTATTGAGTTTGTCTAGCTGCGGGTATGGCACTTACGTTCATGAAATCCACGTATTCGAATTATATTCCGGTGTGTTCAACGGGTGAATCTTAAGTGAATGAGAAGAATGCCTAAAACGAAGGTGATATATTGGTAAGTGTGGTGAATGAGAAAATTTGACAGGTATGTGCTTAAATCCTCGGGTTGAGAACTTGGTATGATGAAATCGTAGAAAGATATTAAATGCAAATGAAACATGAATGTCTTGGTGTTGTTTATGCAAATGGTGTTTTATGTGGAATTTCATGATTATGTTACTTGTTATTTGCATGTGAACTTACTAAGCATTTATGCTTACCCCCTCCTTTTTATTCATTGTAGTTGTTGACAAGCCGGCTTGAGAATCGGGATAGGTCGAATATTCGCCCACACTATCCAAAGGCCTAAATTGGTAAAATGGCTTGTGTATTTTGAATGTGGCAAGTATGGCAAAATACTCACTTTGTGTAAATGATCTTACGATATGGCTATGGTTTGGAAAGAAAAGGGTTTGTAAATGATTAGCCATTGGAATGGCCAATCTAAGTCATATTTGATGTTGTGTATGTTTAAAATGCTATTTAGTCCATGAAATCTATAGTAAAGTAAAATTTGCCATAAACCAGAATCTGACAGCAGAAGTGATGTAAATTTGAAAAATAACTAAAAATAGTAGAAATTGAATTAAATTATAAGTAACTTATGAAATTGAAGCTTGATGAGTCTGTTTTCATATGGATGGAACAAAACAGGTATATGAGTTATATTTTGTGAGATATTTAAGTTTTGGTGGAACAGGGTCAGAGTGATCTCTGTATCCCCTATTCTGACTATAAAAATTCACTATAAATTGTAAAAAAACAATTAGGAGTTTTATTTTATATGCATGAAATCCTTATTGAGTCTAGTTTTGTAAAAAATAAGCAGCATAGTCATTGAAACTCTGTACAGGGAGATATCTGATTCGTAATACACAGGGATTAGAGTAGTCGAACCCTAAAATAGGGGAGACTTTAAATAATAAAATGTACTAATTGGCTTGACCAAAAATTATAGAAAACAATTAGTAAATATATATATGAGTCTATTTTCATGGAAAATTTATGGATCTTAATTTTAAGTTTTGGAACTCAATATATGAATTTTTAAGCGACTGTGATGCAGTTGGCCAGCTTGTCTGGAAATTTTAAAAAAAAATTGTTTGAGCTGTTAAATTAATGAATTAAGTTTAGTAACACCTCAAGCTCGACTCTGGCGACGGTCTCAGGCGTGAGGGCGTTACACCAGTGGTTGGGGGTAGGACAACCAATTTTTAAACTGATGATTGTATGGCATATTTGACAATTTATGCATACAAGATTGAATTTTCTTAATGAAACGATTGAACTAATTTTGTACATATATCTTTCGTGAACATTATGAGTAACTTTGAAATTAATTGAGTTGTTTGTCTCTTTTTGAGAATATTATTAATACGTGACTAAAATTGCAACACCGAATTACCCAATTTAAAATTGACAGATATTTACAACCGATTGTTATTCTTGATAAAGATGCGTGATGTTATTTAATACTGAATGATGTGGTTTATTGTAAAGGGACTTACATTCAGCTTCCATATCTCAGTTCCCCTAACTTTCATATTTACAGATAATCCTTCAGGCTAGGACCCAAATACAACACTCAGAGGATCTTGGCTTTTCTTTTGTCTTTATTTTCGTTAATGTTATTATTTTTAATTCCTTAAAAGGTAGTGTTATTTTCCATTTTCTTTTATTATAAACTGTGGCTTGAGATTGAGTTTTAATTTAATTGTTAGATGCATCTCATTTTGTATGGGTTATAAAATTTAGGTTATTATTTTTTAATATGTGATTAAACCAAATTGTTTTATTAAAAAACTTGTGTTTTAATTCCACTATCAACTCTAATAAGTTAAACAACAATAAAATTGTAAATAACCTGAATAAACTTGAGTTTTAAAGGAAAATTAGTATTGATGAAGACCGAGCAACTTCGGTGGTTAATGTAATCTCTCGAATTCGGGTCAATCATCTAGACCAGATTTGGGAGGTTATATTTAGTAGTATCAAAGTAACATGTTCAAAAAAATCGAACTGTCGAAATTCGCTAAGTCTACAAGCATAATAATAGAAATGATATTTTAGGAAAAAAATCCTGCCACGGAAATCTTTTAAAAACTGACTTTTTGCATTTCATTCATCCATATGATCATGTAGGGTGTGTAAAAAAATAAGAATCAGAGTATTGTAGTGGAAATGTGGTGTTTGAATAAGGAATTTTGGTAGCTAAATTATTAACATGTCAGTAGGAAAATTTCAAGGTCAAATTCTTTGAGGGGAGAACTATAACACCCCAAAAATTAAGAAGTTAAAATTTTAAAATTTGCATAATTTAGATCCTAGCATTAGCGGTTAAGAGCTTAGTAAAATATTTAAAGAACCAATGTTCAAATTCCAATTTTTTTTTCACTTTTCACTTTTCTTTTTCTACACTTAAAGAAATAAGGTTAAGCTAGCTGTATTGTTTGTGGTAAAATATGGCCATAGAGTGGGCATTAGCCCAATGGCTAAGCTCTATCCTTTCCATTCCCTAAATCTTAAGTTCAAGTCACATTGGTTTCACTTCGTTTTTTTTTTTTTTTTTCCTTAATTTCGGCCAAAAAGGGTTAATTTCCAAACAACCCTTATTTTTTCAAAGTCCAACTAGTAAACCACTTCCTCGCACAATTAGGATTTCTTATTTGATTCTAACCCAAATTGAAACCCCCCATGCTCCCTATTTATTCTCAATTTTCTCTACAAACCCCCTTTTGCAAAATTGTCTAAAAGTTCATGCTGAAAATTTAGTTCTTGAATCCTAAGTTTGAAATTAAGTTCAAATCGAATCATTTATAATCAATCATTGAATCTCGTGTCATCAATCTCTAATTTCTATCAAGATATATAAGTTTTTCTCATTTCCCAATAGATAGGTCTCATCAATTTTGGGAAATCATTGTATGTATTAGATCTTTCATCTGATACAGATCTTTTACAATCTAGACTAAAAACCCTCTAAATCTTGAAATCCATCATTAATTCTTGTGTTTTGTCAATAGAAAGTCTCGTGTAGGTAATCCAGATCATACTTGGATGTGAGAACCATTGTACAAGACACTGAAAGACAAGTGTGTGTTCTTTTACAAAGATTCTGCAACACCCCTATAACCCGTATCAGTCCCCGGAGTGGGTTATGAAGTGTTACCAATTTAAAACACTACATTTGCACATTCACATTTACATAAGTTCAATAGCAATTATACGTTTAGCCAAACACAATCAAAGATCGAAATTCAGACTTATACCGACATTCAAAAGTTTCCATATTCACATGGCTTATATACAACAACATCTCAAAATATCATTCACTTAAGTCTATTTTATACATGCCATACTAGCTCCAAAACATAATAGTACCAAACTGACAGATAGTGTGACGAGTTGCTGACGATCCCCTCCCGAGCAGGTGACTGGAGTCAACAATCTATAAAATAGAGAAACATAACAAACAGAGTAAGCTTTCATAAGCTTAGTAAGTTTTAAGCAATGCAAACAAATAAACTCAATCATACTTTGATCATTCAATTTCTCAAGAGGCCATTTTCTAGGTTTATTGCCATTTGGCCGAATATACACAACACATCATGCACATTTAGCATTCTTATTTCACTTAATCTAAATTCATATAACATAAATAAATCAAATACTTTTCACATACTTTCACACCTTGACCGAATGTATCATGATCATAGACATAGCTGTAACATTTATTCACATATGTATCACATTATACACTTATGATTCAATTCAAATCAAACTCACAAATAAATACATAATGCGTACCTGGCCAACTTAACGTATTGAATGTATTCATTTGTCGTTCTAACACGAGATATCTTAGCCTTAGACTTTTATCAAATCACCGGCATTTAGCCTGCTAGGTTTTAAACCCAAATTCATCCACCGGCATTTCGCCTGCTAGGCTCGAAGCCCGATATCATTTCACTAGCATTATAGCCTGCTAGGCTCGAAGGCCCGAATAGTATCTCACTGGCATTATAGCCTGCTAGCTCAAAGGCCCGATATCATTTCACTGGCTTTATAACCTACTAGGCTCGAAGGCCCGATTAGTACCGTACGATATTCAAATCAACAAGTTTCATATAACACAATCACACCAAATTAGGTACTAGCATCATTCGAATATATCATCCTACATTTTATTCACTTTTATTTCATTTCATCATTCATACTTATCATTTGATAGTTTACACATAACATCTCACTCATATTCATCTAACACTTATCATTTGATCATAAAAGCATATCACATTTTACTTCCATAATATATTTGCCATTCGGCCATATACATACATTACAAGTAGTACTTAATTCTCATAATATGTCATGTCATTATTGAATATTATTTATGTTTAACTACTTAAAACTTACCTCGAATATTTTCGAACAGTCTCAGATCGGCTATTCAACTGCTTCCTCTTTTCCCCCGTCCAACCTTGGTTCTCTATGCTCTTGAGCTAATTCAAACAAATTTAACTTATTAAAGTCCCATCATGCTAGCTTATGGCCGAATATGATAAGAAATTTAATAGGTCATATAGTTTCTTTTAGCTCAAATACAAAATGGTCATACACATTTTTAATCACATTAAGCAATTTAATACAATTAATTTAATATTTCCTCGTGTACACCTTTATGACCGAATACACATATCAAATAAGTAACTTACCTTAACACATAACCCACATAGCCAAAGTACAGATAACCCTAATGACCGAATATGTATATCACCAAAATTCCTATGACTTAACCTTTTAACCTTCATAGTCGAATATTCATTGTATACCTAGTTCACATACACAAACACAAAACTCATATGGCTTATCATATTTTCATATACATATCTCAACCATATAGCCGAATATATAGCTCATCAAATAGATATTTATTCTCGTTCCTATATCACATATTGATCAACTAGACCATGCATTAGCCTTTGGCACATTCGGTCATTAAAGTAATAACCTATTTAACATTCAAGCATTTTATATTAAAATTCCTCCCAAGGCAAAATTTATATATAACCTTTAATGCTCATACAAAGTTTATATTTTAAATAATTTATACACACACCATTAACCTAATATCAATTAACTAAGCACTTAAACAAATTTTCTTTAACTAAACACTCATTCGGCAACGATAAAGACAATTTAAGAAACCTTAATTTCAACTTATAACAATATATATTCTATATTCAAAGCATTTAACATCACTTCATCAAAATTTTACATCATGGCCGAATGCTCCTTTTTCAACCATTTATCCTCAAAAAGCATAAATTTCAACATTAAACTTACAAGCCAAGTTATCTAAATAGACCATCTATACATAAGTACCAAGCCTCAAACTTAATTCATAACTATCTAAATCATTTAAAACATCCAACACCAATTTTACTTTGCATTTCATACTATAGCCGAATGCCTATTCCAAACAATTGAGCCACACATAATTCAAATTTCAAAATTTAAACTTATAAACTTACAATCACATGGATTTTAACATTATAGTCCATCAAACTTTCATTCATCAAATTCTATCATCAAATACAAAATTTTCGCAATTTCCTATCATGACCGAATGCACAATTGACCAACATTTAACAAATTAATTCATGGGTTTAAAGTAGAACCAAGAGAGGAACTCAAAAACATGAAATTTCAACCAAACTTACCATGAACTTACATTGAATTTATCTCCCCCAAATGACCGAATATTCTAGAGCTTCTCTTCTTCTTTTTGTTTTCTTTAATTTCGGCCAAGTGATGAAAAAAAATAAAGCTTAACTTTGTTTTTATCATCTTATTTTATGTTATAAAATAACATATATTATTTTATACCATAATTTAAGTTTATAATTTATTAATATTATTAAGCACATGATGCATTAAACCAACCCACTACCGTACACTTAAATAAAGTGGAAAAATAGACTTGCGAATCCTCTACTTTAGTAATTTACAAAATTAATCACTTGGACATTCACCTACCACATATTCAAAGTTTCTCAAACAAGTCCTTTTTAGCTAATTCCACATTCAAATGACAAAATTAAGACACGATACTTTCACACATGCACTTCCACATATAACAAACATAGAATATAACATTTAATTATTTTCGTGACTCAGTTTTGTGGTCCCGAAACCACTTCTCGACTAGGGTCAAATTAGGGCTCTCACAACTCTCCCCCCTTAAGAATTTTTGTCCCTGAAAATCTTACCAGCGAATAAATTAGGGTATCGTTCTTTCATGGAGTCTTCAAGCTCCCGTGTAGCTTCTTCAACCCCGTGTTTGACCCACAACACTTTCACTAACGAAATTGTCTTATTCCACAATTCTTTCACCTCGTGAGCCAAAATACGAACCGGTTCCTCTTCATAACTCAAATCATACCGAATTTCTATCTTTGATGGACTAATCACATGAGAAGGATCGGATCTGTACCGACGGAGCATCGAAACATGAAAAACATCGTGAATCTTTTCAAAGTCAGGTGGCAAAAGTAGTCTATCAGCAACTGGCCCAATCCGTTCTGAAATTTCGTATGGTCCGATAAATCTCGGGCTCAATTTGCCTTTACGGCCAAATCTGAGTACCTTTTTCCACGGTGAAACTTTAAGAAACACTTTGTCTCCAATTTGATACTCTATGTCTTTCCGTTTCAAGTCCGTATATGATTTTTGACGATCTGATGCTGTTTTCAGACTTTGACGGATCACTTTAACTTTCTGTTCAGCATCTTTAATTAAATCAACTCCGAAGATCTTATTTTCACTGAGCTTGGTCCAGAATAACGGTGTGCGGCATTTACGACCGTACAAAGCCTCGTAAGGTTCCATCTTGATGCTTGATTGAAAACTATTATTATATGCAAATTCAACCAAAGGCAAGTATCGTTCCCACGAGGCAGTAAACTCGAGGATGCAACATCTCAACATATCCTCGAGTATCTGAATAATTTGCTCGGATTGACCATCAGTTTAGGGATGAAAAGCGGTTCTAAAATGCAACTTATTACCCAATGATTCTTGTAATTTTTTTCAAAACTGCGATGTGAATCTAGGATCTCTATCCGACACAATAGAAGTAAGTACCCCGTGTAACCTTACAATCTGAGAAACATACAGTTCAGCTAACTTATCAAGTGAATAATCCGTACCTACGGAATAAAATGAGCTGACTTTGTCAATCTATCAACAACAACCCAGATCGCATCTTTCTTGCTCGGAGACAATGGCAACCCAGATACAAAATCTATCGTGACTCGATCCCACTTCCACTCGAGTATCATAATCGGCTGAAGTAATCCCGAAGGCACTTGATGTTCCGCTTTCACTTGTTGACATATCAAACACTTCGAAACAAAGTCAGAAATGTCTCGTTTCATACCGTGCCACCAATACTGACGTTTTAGATCATTATACATTTTTGTACTACCCGAATAAACTGACATTCGGCTGCTATGAGCCTCGTTCAAAATCATCGGAATAAGCTCTGAATTTCTCGAAACACATAATCAATTTCTAAACCTTAAACAATCATTGCTATCAATCAAAAACTTTGAATTCTCTTTCGAAACACATAGTGCTCGTTTTGCAACTAATTCATCATCAACTTTTGAGCTTTACAGATTTGTTGCATCAATAACAGTTTTGCTTTTAACTCTGCTACTAACACATCATCAGCGGACACAGACAGTTGCACATTCATTGCTCGTAAAACAAATAGTGATTTACGGCTTAAAGCATCAGCAACCACGTTAACCTTTCCCGGATGGTAATCAATGACAAGCTCGTAATCTTTCAATAATTCTAGCCAATGTCTTTGTCTCAAATTCAAATCTCTCTGAGTCATCAAGTACTTGAGACTTTTGTGATCGGAATACACATGGCATTTTTCCCCGAACAAGTAGTGGAGCCAAATTTTCAAAGCGAAAACGATAGCAGCTAACTTGAGATCATGAGTCAGATAATTTTTCTCGTGTGGCTTCAACTGTCTCGAAGCGTACGCTACAACTCTACCTTCTTGCATCAACACGCAGCCCAAACCATTCAGAGACGCATCACTGTAGATCACAAATTCTTTACCGGATTCTGGCTAAACTAACACTGGAGCTTCGGTCAGAAGGGTTTTCAATTGATCAAAACTTTTCTGGCACTTATCTGACCATTCAAATTTAACATTTTTCTGTAGCAACTTAGTCATCGGTGTTGCTATCATCGAGAAGCCTTTCACAAACCGTCTGTAGTACCCGGCAAGTCCCAAAAAGCTTTAAACTTTCGTAACATTTCTCGGAGGCTTCTAATCGAGTATAGCTAAAATTTTACTCGGATCAACTCGGATACGTGATGCGGATACAACATGCCCCAAAAAGATGACTTCCCTCAACCAGAACTCACATTTACTAAACTTCGCATATAACTTCTTGTGTCGCAAAATCTGCAATACTAACTTCAAGTGTTGAGCATGCTCGGTTTCGTCGCGTGAATGGATCAAAATGTCATCTATAAACACGACTACAAACCAATCTAAATAATATCTGAAAATCTGATTATTAGATCCAGAAAAATAGCAGGGGCATTAGTGAGCCCAAACGGCATCACTAGGAACTCATAATGTCCATACCTCGTTCTGAAAGCATTTTAGGCACGTCAGAGTCTCTAACTCGCAACTGAAAATAACCTGATCTCAAGTCTATCTTCGAAAATACAGAGGCTCCTTTCAGTTGATCAAACAAATCGTCAATTCGTGGCAACGGATATTTATTCTTTATCGTTACCTTATTAAGCTAACAATAATCAATGCACATTCTCAAGGTTCCGTCTTTCTTTTTCACAAATAGCATTGGTGCACCCCAGGGAGAAAAACTTGGTCGAGCAAAACCTCAATCTGTCAACTCTTGCAACTGAGATTTCAATTCTTTTAGTTCGTTTGGTGCCATACGATACAGAGCTATCGAAATAGGTGTAGTCCCTGGTACTAGCTCAATACCAAACTCTACCTCCTGAACAGGTGGTAATCTAGGTAATTCCTCAGGGAACACATCTAAATATTCACAAACCATAGGCACAGTCCCAAGTTTCTTTTCTAATTCTTTACTATCCAGTACGTACGCAAGATATGTTTCACAACCATTTTTCACATATTTCTGAGCCAACATCGAGGATATCACTACCGGTAATCCATTCAAATCAGTAGACTCAACTCGAATTATCTCATTATTTGAATATCTCAAATCAATTGTCTTTCACTTGCAATTCACTACTGCATCATGCACAGTTAACCAATCCATACCGAGAATGATATCAAACTTGTCAAACGGTAATAACATTAAATCAGCCGAAAAGCAAGAATCTCGGATCATCAGGGGACATTTCTTACATACTTTGTCAACTAGCACATAACGGCCCAAAGGATTCGACACCTGAATCACAAACTCAGTAGACTCAACAGGTAGAGTCTTATTAAATGCCAAAGTTTCACATACATATGAATGAGTAGAACCGGGGTCGATCAAAGCAATAACATCAGTATCAAAAAGAGTGAAAGTACAGGTAATAACATCTGGTGAAGAAGCATCCTCGCGCGGGAGTATAGCATAGGCTCTGGCAGGAGCACGAGCTTCAGAACCTTTGATTTCCACTAGCATTACCCGCATGTCTAAGTGGTCTACCTCGTGTTGCAGTGTTACAAGGTCTCCCACTCGGATTATTATTTTGTTCAGCTAATTTCAGACAGTCTCGGTTAAAGTGATCAGCTGATCCACACTTAAAACAAGAGCGGTCATGAAATCTATAGCTCCCTGAATGCCATTTACCACAATGCTTGCACTCAGATCTATCCTGACGATCATTGCCGACACTGGCAACAGAGGTGGCTCGCGTACTTACAAGGGGTCGATCACGGTCCCGTCTAGAAAAACCCAAAGTATTCTTAGATTGGGCTGAGTCATCTCTAAATTTCTTCGATGACTGATGAAAGGATTTTCCCGAAGATCTTTTACGGAACTCTCTAGCTCCATCATCAGCTTTTCTTTTCTCTTTACCGAGCTCTTCGGCTTTACAAGTTCGCTCGACACATACTACAAACTCTTTGATTTCTAGAATACCCACCAACAGTTTGATGTCTTCATTCAACCCGTCCTCGAAGCATTTACACATGATAGCCTCAGACGAAACATATTCCCGAGCATATCTACTAAGTCTGACAAACTTTCGCTCGTAATCGGTAACTGTCATATAACCCTGTTTGAGCTCGAAAAATTCCTTCCGTTTTTGATCGATAAATCTTTGACTGATATATTTCTTGCGGAACTCGGTTTGAAAGAATTCCCAAGTATTCTATTCTCTCGGCACAACTGAAATCAAGGTATTCCACCAATAGTAGGAAGAATCATGTAATAGAGATATAGCACATTTTAAGCACTCATCGGGTGTGCACGATAATTCATCAAACACGCGAATGGTATTATCGAGCCAAAACTCAGCCTACTCGGCATCATCACTGTCACTAGCCTTGAACTCAGTAGCCCCGTGCGTTCGAATTCTATCAACCGGGGGCTTGCTCGACCTTAACGGGTCAACTAAGGAGGTACCACAGGTGCAGGGGTTGTATTAGTCAGAGGTGGGGGATGTGAAACAACTGGATTAGTTCAAACATATTGGGTAAACCAATTGTTCATTATAGCATAGAAGGCTTGTTTAGCCTCATCATTTTGATTACTAGCATTCGGTTGAGAGTCCAACGGCGCTGTCCCGAGCGCGGGAGCAGGGGCTACACTCTCTACGTCGTCAGCTACTGCTCGATCGGGATCGAAATTCATTACTATACGAAAAACACATTTCAACTATCAGAAATCATCACACTATCGTATTAACACTTTATGGAAAGTATAGCTAGACTCACACACGCTACGTTAGTCCTAGAATAAACTAAACCGTAGCTCTAATACTAATAAAATGTAACACCCCTATAACCCGTATCCGTCGCCGGAGTGGCTTATGAAGTGTTACCAACTTAAAACACTACATTTGCACATTCACATTTACATAAGTTCATTAGCAATTATATGTATAGCCAAACACAATCAAAGATCGAAATTCAGACTTATACTGACATTCAAAAGTTGCCATATTCACATGGCTTATATACAACAACATCTCAAAATATCATTCACTTAAGTCTATTCTATACATGTCATACTAGCTCTAAAACATAATAGTACCAAAATGATAGATAGGGTGACAAGTTGCTGACGATCCCCTCCCGAGCAGGTGACTGGAGTCAACAATCTATAAAATAGAGAAACGTAACAAACGGAGTAAGCTTTCATAAGCTTAGTAAGTTTTAAGTAATGCAAACAAATAAACTCAATCATACTTTGATCATTCAATTTCTCAAGAGGCCATATTCTAGGTATATTGCCATTTGGCCGAATATACCCAGCACATCATGCACATTTAGCATTCTTATTTCACTTAATCTAAATTCATATAACATAAATAAATCAAATACTTTCACATACTTTCACACCTTGACCGAATGTATCATGATCATAGATATAGTTATAACATTTATTCACATATGTATCACATTATACACTTATGATTCAATTCAAATCAAACTTACAAATAAATACATATACGTACCTGGCCAACTTAACGTATTGAATGTATTCATTTGTCGTTCTAACTGGAGATATC
The DNA here is from genome assembly GCF_025698485.1 of Gossypium arboreum. Lineage (NCBI taxonomy): Eukaryota > Viridiplantae > Streptophyta > Magnoliopsida > Malvales > Malvaceae > Gossypium > Gossypium arboreum. The sequence goes on along the minus strand of NC_069074.1, from coordinate 63,668,556 downwards.
TTAGTCTTAGACTTTTATCAAATCACCGGCATTTAGCCTACTAGGTTTTAAACCCGAATTCATCCACCGACATTTCACCTGCTAGGCTTGAAGCTCGATATCATTTCACCGGCATTATAGCCTGCTAGGCTCGAAGGCCTGAATAGTATCTCACCGGCATTATATCCTGCTAGGCTCAAAGGCCTGATATCATTTCACCGGTATTATAGCCTGCTAGGCTCGAAGGCCCAATTAGTACCGTACGATATTCAAATCAACAAGTTTCATACAACACAATCACACCAAATTAGGTACTAGCATCATTCGAATATATCATCCTACATTTTATTCACTTTTATTTCATTTCATCATTCATACTTATCATTTGATAGTTTACACATAACATCTCACTCATATTCATCTAACACTTATCATTTGATCATAAAAGCATATCACATTTTACTTCCATAATATATTTGTCATTCGGCCATATACATACATTACAAGTAATACTTAATTCTCATAATATGTCATGTCATTATTGAATATTATTTATGTTTCACTACTTAAAACTTACCTCGAATATTTTCGAACAGTCTCGAATCGGCTATTCAACTGCTTCCTCTTTTCCCCTGTCCAACATTGGTTCTCTATGCTCTTGAGCTAATTCAAACAAATTTAACTTATTAAAGTCCCATCATGCTAGCTTATGGCCGAATATGACAAGAAATTTAATAGGTCATATAGTTTCTTTTAGCTCAAATACAAAATGGTCATACACATTTTTAATCACATTAAGCAATTTAATACAATTAATTTAATATTTCCTCATGTACACCTTTATGACCGAATACACATATCAAATAAGTAACTTACCTTAACACATAACCCACATAGCCAAAGTACAGATAACCCTAATGACCGAATATGTATATCACTAAAATTCCTATGACTTAACCTTTAACCTTCATAGTCGAATATTCATTGTATACCTAGTTCACATACACAAACACAAAACTCATATGACTTATCATATTTTCATATACATATCTCAACCATATAGCCGAATATATAGCTCATCAAATAGATATTTATTCTCGTTCCCATATCACATATTGATCAACTAGACCATGCATTAGCCTTTGGCACATTCGATCATTAAAGTAATAACCTATTTAACATTCAAGCATTTTATACTAAAATTCCTCCCATGGCCGAATTCATATATAACCTTTAATGCTCATACAAAGTTTATATTTTAAATAATTTATACACACACCATTAACCTAATATTAATTAACTAAGCACTTAAACAAATTTTCTTTAACTAAACACACATTCGGCAATGACAAAGACAATTTAACAAACCTTAAATTCAACTTATAACAATATATACTCTATATTCAAAGCATTTAACATCACTTTATCAAAATTTTACATCATGGCCGAATGCTCCTTTTTAAACCATTTATCCTCAAAAAGCATAAATTTCAACATTAAACTTACAAGCCAAGTTATCTAAATAGACCATCTATACATAAGTACCAAGCCTCAAACTTAATTTATAACTATCTAAATCATTTAAAACATCCAACACCAATTTTTCTTTGCATTTCATACTATAGCCGAATGCCCATTCCAAACAATTGAGCCACACATAATTCAAATTTCAAAATTTAAACTTATAAACTTACAATCACATGGATTTTAACATTATAGTCCATCAAACTTTCATTCATCAATTTCTATCATCAAATACAAAATTTTCGCAATTTCCTATCATGACTGAATGCACAATTGACCAACATTTAACAAATTAATTCATGGGTTTAAAGTAGAACCAAGAGAGGACCTCAAAAACATGAAATTTCAACCAAAATACCATGAACTTACCTTGAATTTATCTCCCCCAAATGACCGAATATTCAAGAGCTTCTCTTCTTCTTTTTGTTTTCTTTAGTTTTGGCCAAGTGATGAAAAAAAATAAAGCTTAACTTTGTGTTTATCACCTTATTTTATGTTATAAAATAACATATATTATTTTATGCCATAATTTAAGTTTATAATTTATTAATATTATTAAGCACATGATGCATTCAACCAACCCCACTACCGTACACTTAAATAATGTTGAAAAATAGACATGCAAATCCTCTACTTTAGTAATTTACAAAATTAATCACTTGTACATTCACCTACCACATATTCAAAGTTTCTCAAACAAGTCCTTTTTAGCTAATTCCACATTCAAATGACAAAATTAAGACACGGTACTTTCACACATGCACTTCCACATAAAATAAACATAGAATATAACATTTAATTATTTTCGTGACTCGATTTTGTGGTCCCAAAACCACTTCCCGACTAGGGTCAAATTAAGGCTGTCACGATTCGAGTCAAAATTTGAAACTGCCAGCCGCACACAGCCTACCACACGGGTGTGTGACCAGCCCATGTGAATCACATGGCCTGACACACAATCATGTCCCTCTGTAATCCCTCGCATCTTTGAATCGCACACGATCTGATCACACTGCCATGTGGCTTCTGCACCTCACATATTCGAATCACACGCAGGCTGGTGCTTCGCACACGGTCCGACACATAGTCGTGTTGCCCTTAAAATTAAAAAACTACATTTCTATCTTAACTTATACTATTACATTCAAATCAGTCCCTCATTAGGTTTTTAGTGTCATTTAGTGAACTAAATTATGCAATTAGGTCCTAGGTTAGAAATAGAACAATGAGATTTATGGATGATTAAATTTATTACTTGGATTACTCTTGATTGATTGCCTAAATAGTAAATAATGTTAAATTTATTACTTGGATTACTCTTGATTGGTTGCCTAAATAGTAAATAATGTTACAAAATACCCGATTAAATGATCCAAATGCCTAAATTGTTTTTAGAATTGGATGCCTAATTTATTCAAGATTCTCATTGATTGGTTATGAGATTAAAAGTAAACAATATATTGATTGAATGTTTTGGAATGTGTTATTTTGCATTTGCATGGTTTGGGATGATATGATTGAAGGAAGAAACAACAATATCTCCTTATTTAATCATTTTTTATGTCCTCACGGTTATAACATATTCCAACTGTGACGGTCTCATTGTGTACCCATAGTGTAAAAGCCCGTTTTTAGTCAAATCGAAACAGTGGTTTTAGGACCACAAATTCAAGGTTAAAATATTTATTTTATTATTATTTTAAGGTCTACAATATGATAGTGTGATTGTGTGAAATTTTCGTTAAGAAATTTTACCGTTTGAGTTTTTAATTTGATAAAAAGGACTAAATTGCGTAAAGTGTAAGACTTGTGTTCTATTAGCTAAAGGTGTCTAATAGCTATAGAACCTTAAAGTGCTGATTCTTATGTTGTAATTAGCCCATTTATAAAGTTAGTGGACATATATGGACATCTTTTAATGGCTTTAAAGGTTATATATTAAAGGTTAAATAAGTAAATTAGTTATAAAATTAAAATTAGGTAAAATAAAACCATATTTTTAGTCCATCTTCTTCCTTAGCCGAAAATTAGAAGAAGAGAACTCCATTTTTATGTTTGAAGCATCCGGCCATTGCCTCTAGTGCATGTAAGTGATTTTTGACTCGATTTTTAATGATTTCTATGTTTTTTAGATCGTTGCAGCTTAATCTAGGTAGCCGAGGGACTAATTTGAAAAATTGTTAAAGTTTTAGGGTTTTTCCATTAATGAATATAGGTGTATGTTGATGTTTGATGATAGAAAATGTATTCTTGTTGTTAGATAAACAACATTCGTAAAGTGATTTTTGAAAAAATCGTTATTTAGGGATTTAATTGAGAAATAATAAAATTTTGTGGTTAAATTGTGAAATAAATTAAAAATATGGGCTACTATGGTAATAATAGAAATTCAGCTAGCATGGGTATAAGTTAAATTGCATGAATTTGTATTTTTATGGGATAGACTAAATTGTAAAAATGTTGAAATATTAGGGGTAAAAGTGTAAAGTTGCCTTAATTTTTATTTTGAACTAAATTGAATAGAGTGATAATTAAAAAGTTAATTTTGATTACATTTAGATCAAGAAAAACAAAATTTAGATTTATATCGGGGGAAAAACAAGGTTTAAAAACTAATCAATCCGTTCCGTCATTTTAGCGACTAAGGTAAGTTCGTGTGTTAATAAGCATTAATAAAATTGTGTTTTAAATGCTTTAATATTGAATAAATTGTGTATACGATCTTGAGGATATGTTCGACGATGATTCAACAAATGAGAAATCCCTATTGAACCTTAGGAATAGATCAGGATACGAATGACATGTCATTAGGGGTTATGTGATTTGGGTGCTGGTCTATACGTCCTACCGGTGGCTGAGTTGTCTGGCATGTGTTGCAGATTCTCGTCAGCTTGTGTAAGTCCATGTAGCTTCATCATGACCGTCAGCTTGTATGAGCAGACCCGTTGATAGCTCGAGAGTGAGCAATATATTTGATATGAGATTGACATAGCTTTGGCTATGCATTGGCACTTAGGGTGCGAGATTATCGGGTATCCGATAGTATTCCGAATGGTTCAACAAGTATATTGAAGATATGAAATGGTGAGAAATAGATACGTATCAGTTCAGGTATATATGGAAACTATATGAGCACTGAAACTATGAAAGTTATGAGATCTTGATTAATTGTGTGATTGAATATATGTTAACTGTATGACTAAATGTTTTGTAGTATGTTATGTTCATATTCTTGAATGGTAATTGATTGGTAAGCTTTGCTTATTATTTCATATGAGCTTACTATTGTTTTTTTTTTCTATTTTATAGTGAAATCAAAGCTAGCTCGGATTGGGAGTCGTCGGAGATTGCATCACACTATCAAGTTCCTAATTTGGTACTTTTGAGTTATGTTTTGGTTATATGGCATGTATAGGGGTTATGGTCATTTTAGTATATGTTAGTAATGGTTTTAACCATTTGAGTTGGATTGTAATGCATGAATGGTTTGTAATGTGTATAGCCATGTGAGTTGGCTTATTTTGGCATTTTTGATAATGTTTGTATATATGTGCAAATGCCCTTTTGTCATTTGGTTGGTAATGGCTATGTGATGTGTATTATGAATTGTTAATTTGAGTACCTTATGTTTGAAATTCGGAGATTTCGTATGTATGAAATTTTAGGTAAATTGTTATATAATTGAAAGTGACAATTAGGAGATTTGTGAATGTAAAAATTTGGCATGAATAGAATGGCTTATTTTGATATTTCTGTATCTTGTGGTTGATAGTATGGAATTAGCATAAATTAAGCTTATTTGAGATTGGATGAATGCTTATTTATGCCATGTTTTGGTGCCATTTGGTTTGGTGTAGATGTATGAAATTTGGGTTAGGAAGATGGCTTCGTAAATAGCCTATCTTTGTCCACATGGGTAGAGACACGTACGTGTGTCTCAGCCATGTGTGACACACAGTCAAGTGACACGGCCGTGTGTCCCTTGGTGTTGATTTAAAAATCAAGTCAGTATGCTTCACACTGCCTAGCACACGGGCATGTGACTTGGCTGTATGGCATAAGTCAGTATACCCTATAGGTTTGGCACAGCCTAGCACATGGCCTGGTACACGGGCGTGTGTGGCCATTTCAAAGGGCACACAGGCTGGTCACACGGGCGTGTGGTTGGCCATGTGATCCAAGTCAGAGAGTTACACGGGGTTGGACACTGGCTGGGACACAACCATGTGATTCCATTTCGAATGTCCATATGGCTTGTGACATGGACGTGTCTTTGGCCGTGTGAGACACATAGCCGGGCCACACGGGCGTGTGTCACCTATATTTTGCAAAAAGTTTTAAGTGTTCCAAAATTTCCTGAGATATCAGTTTAGTCCTGAACCACTTCGAATGCATATTTGGGGCCTTGTAGGATCGTATTAGGACAATGTGAATGTTGTTGGATGATGATTACATGAAATTTGAAAATGTATGTAAAATGTATGTTTAATTGTATAATAAGTTTGGTAATGCTCTGTAACCCTATTCTAACGTTGAATACGGGTGAGAGGTGTTACACACAGTTACAACATATCCTAACTGTGATGTTTTTCATGTGTTGTCACGATCCTTCTGACATCTCTTATCTGCGTGATGGTTGTGTTTCCACAGTTACCGATAGCTTTTATTTGCAATTACCCGAATCCTAATGTGGTCTTAAGTTCATAAATTGGAATGATGGTGGAGGGACTTCAGGGGAACTCCCATTTTTTGAGCGCTAGTGGTTAGGGGTAGGAAAATAGATTTTGAAACCGATTTTTGTATGGCATATTTGACAATTTATGCATACATGACTGAATTTTCTTAATGAAACGATTGAACTGATTTTGTACATATATCTTTTGTGAACAATATGAATAATTTTGTACTTGATTCATTTAATTGTCTATGTTTGAGACTATTATTAAAGTGTGACTAAAGTAGAAACATCGAATTACTGAATTTGAAATTGACAGATATTTGTAACCGATTGTTATTCTTGATAATGATGTATGATGTTATTTAATTTTAAATGATTTAGTTTATTGTAAAGGGAATCACATTGAGCTTCCATAGCTCACTCCCCATATTTTCTATCTTTACAAATAATCCTTCAGGCTAGATTGCAGACATGACACTAGGAGATCTTGACTTTTGTTTCATCTTTATTTTCTTTAATGTTATTATTTTTAATTCCTTAGCAGGTAGATTATTTTCCATTTTCTTTTACTACGTACCGTGGTTTGGGATTTAGTTTTAATTTATTTGTTACATGCATCTCATTTAATATAGGTTATAAAATTTAGTTTATTATTTGTTAATAAGTGATTAAACCAAATTATTTTATTAAAAATACTTATGTTTTAATTATGTTGTTAACTCTAATAAGTTCAACTATAATATAAATTGTAAATCACCTGAATAAACTTTAGTTTTAAAGAAAAATAGATTTTGACAAAAATTGAGTCACTTCGGTAGTTAATGAAATCTACCAAATTCGAGTCTACCGTCTAGGCTAAGTTTGGGAGGTTACATTTAGTGATATTAGAACTACAGGTTCACAAAACTCGGATTGTGGGAATTGGGTAAGTCTGCATGCATAATATTAGAATGGACTTTTTTTGGGGGGGGAACCTGTCATGAAAATATTTTAAAAACTGACTTTTTGTAGGAAAATAAGCTTGGGACTCTAGTGTCAGTCCTACTTGAGTTTTCTTATTTATGATATATGAGTGAAGCGAAATTCTTGCATTGTATAGGTATTTTAGCTAATGTTTGAACTTCTGAAAGATAATGTAGATAAACCTAGAACTACTTAAACTATCACTTCTAGAATGAGTATTCAAGGTAGACGTGATAGAGGTAGACCTCGTAAGGCTGCACCTGTAGTGTCGCCCATTATTCAGTGCAAGGATCCGATTTACAATGATGATTATGTTGAAAACTCCACTACTAACGGAGGTGGAGGCCAAGAAAGTAGCTAGGAAGACGATGATGACGTTGTAACCCAGGCAATGCTCAGGCAATTCACAGAACCATTGCGAAGAGACTCCAGTCAAATGAGGCTAAGATGTTTAGAGAAATTTCTAGTGCGACTCTCACTGTGGCTGAGTATTGGTTAGTGTCAACTAAAAGGATTTTGGAAGGTTTAGACTATATTTCAGAGAGGAAACTAAAGGGTACGATGTCATTACTTAGGGTGGAAGTATATTGTTGGTGGCGGGCTATGGTAAGAGGTACACAAGCCGAGTGGATCACATGGAATTATTTTCTAGGAGAGTTCCAAAAAATATTTTTGGGCACAAGGTATGTGGAAGCACGCAGGCTCAAATTTATTGAGTTAAGGCAATGGGATAAGTTGGTGGCGAAGTATGAAGCTGAGTTTCTAAAACTCAACCAATATGCACAAGGAATGATAGCCACTGAACAAGCCAAAAGTGTACGGTTCAAGAATAGGTTGTGAAATGACATTAGGATGCAGGTTGCTCTACATCAGAAGAGGGTGTTTGAAATCCTTGTGGAAAAAGCCAAAATAGTGGAGGAGATAAAACAAGGAAACCGTGTTGAATGGGAGAAAAGTAAAAACACAGTTAAAAAAGATTCAGATATTTCTGGTTTGGACACCCTTCTTGTCAAGTCGGTTAAAGAAGATAAACCTCAACAAAAAGGGCCTGTGGTGAACCTTAAGAATGATAAACCCACTTGTGATTATTTTGGAAGGCACCACCTGGGTGAAGGTTGGAAGAAGAAAGCCACTTGTTTTATATGCGTTAATGGAACACCTTATGAGAAACTGTCCTCGACGAGTGGACCAAAACCAAGTTCTAGCCTAAAATCATGCCAAAAACTAGAGGCTGACCCAACTCCCTCTAAGGGGTCGAGGCCAAATAGGAACAACAATAACTTCGCAACGAGTGTAAACCTAATAAAGGCTAGACAATCCACCCTTGTTTACGCTGTCAAGGGTCAAGAGGACAGTGATAAGTCTGACAATGTCACAGGTATTCTACCTTAGAAACATTTAGGATTTCACTCAACCATATGATCATGTAGGGTGTGTAAAAAAAGAAATCAGAATTGCGTAGTGGAAGTGTGGTGTTTGAATACAGAATTTTGGTAGCTAACTTGTTAACATGTCAGTAGGAAAATTTCTATGACAAAATTTCTTCAAGGAGGGAAGAACTTTAACACCCCAAAAACTAGTGGTTATAATTTTAAAACTTGCATAATCTAGATCCTAGCATTAATGGTTAAGAGCTTAGTAAAATCTTTAGAGCACAAGGTTTAAATCCCACTTTTTTTTCCACTTTTCCCTTTTAGTTTTTTACACTTAAGAAACCAAGTTTAAAGTAGTTTATGTATTATTTTTGGTAAAATATGGCCATAGAATGGGCATTAGCCCAATAGCCAAGCTCCATCCTTTCCATTCCCTTGATCTTAAGTTCAGGTCATGTTAGTTTCACTTCCTTTTATTTAATTTTTCCTTAATTTTGGCCAAAAAGTGTTAATTACCAAACAACCTTTATTTTTTTCAAAGTCCAACTAGTAAACCACTTCCTAGCACAATTAGTATTTCCTATTTGATTTGAACCCAAATTGAAACCCACATACTCCCTATTTATTCTTAATTTTCTCTACAAACCCTCTTTTGCAAAATTGTCTCAAAGTTGTTGCTGGAAATTTAGTTCTTGAATCATAACTTTGCAATCAAGTCCAAATCAAATCATTTATCATCAATAGTTGAATTTTGCGTCATCAATGTCAAAATTTCTATCAAGATCGGTAAGTTTTTCTCGTTTCCTTACAGCTAGATCTCATCAATTTTGGGAAATCATTGTTTTCATTAGGTCATTCATCCAATACGAATCCTTTACAATCTTGTCGAAAAACCCTTTAAATCTTGAAATTCATCATTAATTCTTGTGTTTTATTAATAGAAAGTCTCATGTAGGCAATCCATATCATACTTGGGCATAAGAATCATCGGACAAGACACTGGAAGTCAGGTGTGTGTTTGTTTACAAAAAATTGAGTCAAATTTCAAAACTGCCAGTCGCACACAGCTTACCACACGTCTATGTCCATTTGTAATCCCTTATAGCTTTATACACAGCTTGGAGCCTGGCACATGGTCCGGTCACAAGGTCGTATAGCCCTTGAAACTCAAAAATTACAATTTTGACTTAGGTTTTATTATTATATTCAAATCAGTCCCTGATTAGGTTTTTAATGGCATTTAGAGAAGTAGATTATGCAATTAGGTCTTGGATTAGGAATAGAACAACGAGATTTATGGACGATTGAATTTATTACTTGAATTACTCTTGATTGATTGCCTGAATAGTGAATAATGTTACAAGTACTCCATAAATACCCGATTGAATGATCCAAATACCTAAATTTTTTGCAAATTTGGATGCCTAATTTATTCATGATTTTCATTGATTGGTTATGAGAATAAAAGTAAATAATATAGTGACTGAATGCCTTGAAATGTATTATTTTTCACTGCATGGGTTAGGATGATATGATTGGACGAAAAATCGACAATATATCTGCATTTAGTCATTGCTGTGTACACATAGTTATAGCAGATTCCAATTGCCCTGTTCTTACAGTGTACCCACAATTATAAGAGATCCTAGCTGTGATGTTTTCACTGTGCTTTCATGGTCCCTCTAATAGCTCTTATCTGTGAAATGGTTGTTTTTCCAGTTACCGACAACTTTTATTTGCAATTACCCGAATTCGAATGTGATATTAAGTCCACAAATTAGAGTGATGGTGGAGGGAGTTCGGGGGAACTCTCAATTTTGGAGTGCTATTGGTTGGGGGTAGGACAACCGATTTTTGTATGAAATATTTGACAATTTATGCATAAATGGTTGAATTATCTTGTTGAAATGATTGAACTAATTTTTTACATATATCTTTCATGAACAGTATGACTAACTCTGAAATTGATTCAATTGATTGACTGTGTTTGAGAATATTATTAATGCGTGACTAAAGTAACAACTCCGAATTATTGAATTTGAAATTGAAAGGTATTTATAACCAATTGTTATTCTTGATAATGATGTATGATGTTATTTAATATTGAAGATTTGGTTTATTATAAAGGGACACACATTGAGCTCCATAGCTCACTCTCCCTAATTTCAATCTTTACAGATAATCTTTCAGGCTAGATTGTAGACATGACATATGGAGGATCTCAGCTTTTGTTTCATCTTTATTTCCGTTAATGTTATTGTTTTTAATTCCCTAAGAGGTAGAGTTATTTTCCATTTTCTTTTAATATGAACCGTGGTTTGAGATTTAGTTTTAATTTAATTGTTAGATGCATCTCATTCAGTATGTGTTATAAAATGTAGGTTATTATTTGTTAATATGTGATTAAATCGAGTTTTTTTATTAAAAAGACTTATATTTCAATTTTGCTGTTAACTCTATAATAAGTTAAACCTGAATAAACTTGAGATTTTAAGGAAAATTGATGTTGATAAAGACCGAGCCACTTTGATAATTAATGTAATCTCCCAAATTCGAGTCTACCGTGTAGACTGAATTGGGGAGGTTATAATCTTTCTTATAGATTTAAATTTTCTCTCATAAGTCATAACTCATTCATTTATTTCAAAGCAATAATTTTAGTGCAAAAATACAACACAAATAAGAGATGTTGCGGCTTATTCATTTGAAAGAAATTAAATCTTTATTGTGAATAGTGAGAGTGATTAAGCAACACTAATTCCAATGGTAACAAGTAGTAGAATTCTTGGATTTGTCAGACTCCATCAAACATGGACCATCGGGTCTAACATTCCACGAGCAATAAGTACAAGTATCTCTCTCTGATGTATAAATGTCGAACCAATGCGTTGTTGCATCCCATTGCATGCTGCAGTAAAACAAGGTAGTCCCGAACATGTTTGGGCGAAACTTGACCTCGAAATAGTTGCGGTAAGCCAGAAGGTGGACACCGAGATCATCTTGCTTCGATTTGCAATGGATGGTGAGAAAAGTCCCATTTTGCAAATCATTATAAATTAATAAATCCACTTTGTGTACTAAAATACCCGCTTCACTCGCAACGAAAAGAAGCATTAGAGACAGCAACCAGTTGATTGGCGAAGGATTCATGTTTGATTCTGATGGTCAGCAAATTGCAAAAGAGCTTAAAAATGATTTTGAAGTGCAAAGGGCTGCTTTCGTTTGCTTATTGGAAATAATCATATATAATTGAGGCTATTAGCCAAATAAGGTATCCTATTTATTTAGATTTCAAAATAGGTATCCTATTTAATATGGCAATTCAATGATGAAATTTTTTTGCTAATATGGAAAATTACAGGTAGATCTGTTCATGAGTCAGGCTATTTTTCCAAGCCTAAAGGCCCACTCAAAATTTGGGAGGGTTCAACAAATATATTAGACTCATTTAAAATATGAGTCGGGGTCGGGATCGAGCTCGAACATTTAAGGCCCAAGCTTGACCTAGTTCTACCCACTATTCTCAAGGGGAGACAAAGGTTCAAACATTAGAGACTACATTGCTTGGAGGGACAACCACAAACCCCAAATATGAATCGTAAAATAGACATGAAGAATAAAAAAAACACATAAAAATTAAATCTATTTTAACATATAATACTATAGTGTAAATGTTAAAAAAGATAACATTCCTATATATAAAATCTTAATAAATTAACAATATATAAAATTATCAAATTTAAATTAAAATAATATAAATATTTTTTAAAAAATCAAAATAGTAATACGGGTGAGCCTAAAATGGGCTCCGATTAGCCATTTATAAATATGAGTGGGTTTGTATAAAATTTTAAGCCCATATCTCGGGCTGAATCAAGCTTAGGCACACTAGAAAAAATGAAGGATAGCTGGGATCTACACATTGATTTTCTTTTTCGCAATTTTTTTTGAATCGTATGCATCAATAGGTGCTGTATAGCTACTATGGGATACAATTTTATCCAAATCAACTAACTTTTTCGAGAAATATTACTTGTTTTAGGCCAAGAGGTTGATAGCGAGATCTTGAATCAACTTATTGGTCTTATGGTATATCTCAGTATAGAGAATGATACCAAAGACATGTATTTGTTTATGATACTATGCAATTTGTGCAAATAGATGTGCATACAATATGCATGGGATGGCCACTTCAATGGGATCTTTTCTCCTAGTTAGAGGAGAAATTACCAAATGTCTAGCATTCCCTCAAACTCGGCACCAAAGAATTTTTTTTATTTGATGGAAAGAAAAAAGAAGAATATGCCTTCGCCATATGAAATATGAATTAGTAAGTAATAATAACATGACAATTCGAATTTGATATGATTTTTTTCTTTTTTTTCAAAATATCAGATTATGTATCAAAAGAGTAGTATGAGAGAAAGGGCAGTTCCAATTTTATCTTAGCTACCGTGGACCCATCTCAACGTCATAATCTGTAACAAATATAAAATATGTTAATATCATACTTAAACTCAACACGACTCAGCCTATGAACACTTCTAATTGGAGGGAATATTTTACTATTAGGATTATAAATTTATTCTATATCTATCGAGAAAGAGATGGCTAATTAATATATACTAAATTCTGATTTAGGTTACTGTAATTAAATAGAAAGGTAATAGTTATTATGTAATTTGATTTGTTAAATTGAGTAAGATATAAGTAATAGTAATACACTATTAAATTCTTGACTAATTAATTTTTAGTTTATAAATAAAATTTGATTAAATGTTAATTTGATAGATATATTTCAATTTAATGAATTATATTCATGAAACTATGATCACGATTTAAATTTATAATTTAAATTTTAACTTTAATTTAATTGTACATATTTAAAGAAATAAATAATTTTTTTATTTTTGCATTGGATAAATATAGTTACTTAAATTGTAGATAGTGAAATTTTGGACCAATTACAAAGCGTCACATGTTAAGTTAAAATTACCATGAGTCAAGCTGGAATTACTATAGATAAAAATAATGACATAATATACAATGCCATAATTATTTTTACTTAGTTAATTTAAATTAATTAAGATATAATAATATAAATTTATATTGTCACTAATTAAAAATAAAATAATTAAGGTCTTGTTTCATAATCCACTGAAAATTTTAAATCAACTAAAAAATTAAAATTGTAACACCTTAAACTTAACCCAATTGCTAGATCCAGACCATAGGATATCACAACCCAATATAATCTAAGTACCATAGGATATCACAACCTAATATAACCTAAGTATTACTTTTATTATTATTAACTGTAATAATAAAAGAATAAAGGCGAAGAATAAAGTTGGTATTGTTGTTAAGTAAATTGAATTTTTCCAAGAATCTATGTCGAAATAAACTTAATGTACAACAATTTCACAAATAAACTTTAGCTTAGGTTAACAATCGCCAAATATTTTAACCCCTTAATTTCATTTACAACAATTACCCTAAGACTCCGCCTCTGGGTCGCCCCACTGTATGCAAGTTATCGCTAATAAACAAATTTGTCAATGTGCGGCAAATCCGGTCTTGGTCCCTTCTTGAAGTTTTAAAATTCCTTATTTACCTGCAATGCATAAAAAAACAAGTAAGTTCTAAAGACCTGAATGAGTTTTCGTATCTTACTAACACAAGACTAATACGATTGCACTTCGTGGTTGGAACTTTACGACAGTTTTGTCAGTATTAAGATAGTATGCCATCCTCCTTTTCACAGTTAGATGATTCCTTGCCGGTTTTTTTTATACTAATTCTAATTTTTAGTATTGCCTTCATGAGTTTTATGCATCTAACTCCTTGAGAGAGAAATCCTCGCGGATTCCTACTTACGAACTTATGAAAGATAATCCATAATTCACCCTGCACTAATTACTGCAAATATCCACATAAGACCGTTCTCGACGAATAGTCCCTATTACAGGTTGTTAATAGCGTTTTGTCCTTTCGAACTCAGACTTGTATTACGATTCTCATATATTTCGCAATATGAAAGAAGTTCAAAAGCAAAGCCGAAGGAATAAAAAAACAATGATAATGAATTCAAAAGTCCAAAGTCAAAAAAATTGAATGTAAGTTCTGTTGGAAAAATTACTATGGGAACTTTGAGGCATATTCTCAATAAGTAAATGTGGAGAGTCGAATCATAAAATTATGGTTTTACATTCTACTCCATGAGACCTTTCAATGGTATATCATATGCTTAAAATGGTTGAGTGATAAATGAAAAATTGATGCTCAAAGTAACATACTTGGAAATATTGTTAAGGAAAAGAAAAGGCTTAGATTCCACATTGGTTAGATACCAAGTGTGAGATGTGTTTATATTTGTGAACTCTCTTGAAAAATAATTGAATGATTAAGCTTGTCACTTTGCCTCGTGCACAGGGGGTGCAGGTCTAAACCTAACGGGGTTGGGGTGCACTCGCATGATATGGGCAACGCGAAATGTCCAGACTCGGTCTAGCCAAATGGGTTGTGCTCAAATTTATTTTCCTCAGTAGACAAAATCTGCTTATATATGGAAACTTATCTTATTGATTTGATTCTAATAAATCTAATTAAAATTTTAAATCAAATTGATTGAATGGCAGATTTTGTGGATATTGTTTTCCAAAATTCCAACACTCTCCATGCCTATAAATGGCCATGATTTCTGAAAGCTTTTACACACTCATACTCTCTGATAATTTCTCTTGCCGAAACTCTGTTGCTCTAAAAAAATATTCTTTTTTTTCCTTCATATTTTCAAACATTCCGGTGATAGAAAAATGCATTGTTCATTCTTTGGCCATTGTAGAGGTGCTACTACTTTGATCACTGCTGTTGTTGTATCCTAGGAGACATTCAACCAACGTTACTCCAAGTACCGTAGGAGCTATCAAATCTTTCTTAAGAAAATTGTGTTTCACAGGCCTCAACGTTTCGTAAAATCTCGATTTTCCTTTATTTCAACTGTTTATTATGGTTTTATTTGATTTTATTATTTGGTAAACTATTTATAAATCATTTTATTTATATTGTATTTCATATGTATTTATTTATAATTAATTTGTATTGTTCGCTAACGTGTTTTGTCTAACAATCTTAAGATAGATTCGATTATTTTTGCATTTTTCTAATCTGAGACTAACGAGACACTAAGGCGAAGAAAAAAAGAAAAAATATTTTTCGAAAATCAATTTTCTTTTAAAAATTAAATAAATCAATTTCGAGATTTTTCTTGCCATTCAACATATTTCTTTTTCCACTATTTTAGTTTTATTTCCAAATGAATTTTAAAACTAATAAAATCTATTTCGGGATTTTTCCCGCAGTTTAACAGATTTTATTCGATTTTATTTCCAAAATTAAAGGTAAATAAAATCTGTTTCGGGATTTATTCCCATCATTCAACAGATTTTATTCCATTATTTGATTCTATTTCGAAATGGAAAATTAAAGGTGAATAAAATCCATTTCTAGAGTGATTCTCGCCGTTCAACGATTTTACTCCAAAGTTTTTTTATTTCCAAAAATGAGTGAAATAAAATCCGTTTCGGGATTGATTCCCATAGTTCAACGGATTTATTACATTTTGATTTTGTTGCCAAAAATGAGAAATTAAATTAAATTAAATATGTTTCGGGATTTATTCCCACCGTTCAATAAAGATTTATTTGATTTGATTTTGTTTTCAAAAACGAGAAATTAAATAAAATAAAATCTGTTTCGGGATTTATTCCTGCTATTTAACAAGATTTTATTTGATTTTATTTTGTTTCCAAATTCGAATTGAAATAAATAAAATCTATTTCAGGATTTATTCTTGCCGCTTAACAAGTTTTCATTCGATATTGTTTTGTTTCCAAACAAAGACGTAATCAAATAATTCTATTTCAGGATTTATTCTCGCCGTTTAACATATTTTAATTTGATTTAATGATACAATTTTGTTTTAGGATTTAATCCTACCGTTTAACAAAATTGTTTTTTATTTAGTTTCAGAATTTTTATTCTGCTGTTTAACAAATCAAAGGGAAATTTTTCTGTTTATGGTGGCCTTAATTGTGACTTTAAATTGAATTAAAAGAAATTTATCAACAGTAAATTAAAAAGACAATATGAGAATGCATGTCTCGGATTGGTTCTTTGAAAGACTTGGTATTTAAGCGTACCAAGAGCACCACCTCTCTTTTAGGGTTACCTACCTAGTGCATTGTTTTATTGTATTTTTTTATTAGACGATATAAACTTTTGTTTCGGGTTTTATTAGATTCCTGCAGTCTAACAAAAGTTGATAAGTTTTCTAATTTTGGTTTTGTTTCTTAACAGAAAAATGGAGACTCCCACTAATTCAATCAATTCATAATATGAAGCTTTGGTTCAAACACAATCTTTGATCCAAAACTCAGTATTGTCGGTGGCGGTTGCTGTAAGCCACAACGAGAAACCTGAAAAATTCTCGGGACAAAATTTTAAAACATGGCAATAGAAAATACTATTTTATTTGACCATATTGAACTTGACCATTTTTTTTTAAAGATGACCCTCCTACTGTTAAAAAGGGCAAGGTAGATGAAGTTACCGCTTTCACTACCGTTGAAGCATGGAAACATTCAGGTTTCCTATGCCGAAACTACATCTTAAATGGATTTTCGAATGCACTGTACTAAGTGTATATTGTTAAGTAAACAACTAAGGAATTGTGGACATTGTTGGATGATACGTGATATTCGTGATAGGTTTTAAATATTTATAATGCATCGTTCTTGAAACTAACTATTATCACGATGAAGGCAAGTGTACCTATCGAACAGTAGTATAGCTTTAGCAAGACCGGATTATCGAACCCAAAGGAACTAAAAGTACTAGTATCAACTTTCTTTTTATTATCTAGCCTAAAAAATAAAAGGGTTTTGTTTATTTAACTACTTAACTAAACTAAGAAATCACATAAAAGAAATTTGGGTAAAATACTTTGGGGAAAATACTTTTTGGAAAACTCGATTGATTGAGACAATACCTAAGGAAAAAACTACCTAGACTTCACTTGTTATTTGACTCTAAATCGGATGATTTATTCATTCAACTTGTTCCGTAGAGATCCTTAAGTTATATTATTATCTCTCTCGAGACTAACAACGTCTAACCCTAGTTTGAATAATTGAAATCTCTTTCTGATTAATGCCCTAGGGTTGCATTAACTCGATCTATGGATCACCTTATTAGGTTTCACCCTAATCCGGCAAAATCTTGTCACCCTATCTCTAGGCGCGCAACCAACTCTGTTTAATTATGACAAATTTACTCTTAGACAGGGCCTATTCCTCCTCTGAATAAGTGCTTAACTTGAATCAATATCCTGGAATATCAAAACAAGAATTAAGAACACATAATTAAGAACAAATCAAATATTTATCATACAATTCAGATAATAATAACAAGATCCATCTTAGGTTTCATTCCCCTTAGGTATTTAGGGGTTTTAGTTCATACTAATGAAAGAAAACATCTCAAAAGAATAAAAATAACAAAATATAAGAAAACCCAAAACTCTTGAGGGAATTTGAAGGGAGATCTTCAGTCTTGATGGTGAATCCAACTTCTGAGATGGATTGATCGGCTTTCCTTGAGCAATTCCTTACTTCCTCCTCTCCGTCCTCTGTCTAAGCACCTCCTCGGGTGTTTAAATAGGCTTTGGAATGCCTAAGAGCCCTCAAAATTGGCCATTTCTGAATTGGACTAAACTTGGGCTCGGAGAGACACGCTCGTGTGACATGCCCGTGTGCGATTGCTTAAGGTTGTGGTTAAGGCTGTTAAATGGGCACGGGCATGTGATCTACCTGTGTAAATCGTGATTTGACCTTGCCAAAGGGACATGGCCTTGTGGTCTGCCCGTGTGAGGAAGTCTAGGCCGTGTTGATTTTGTACGTTGGCCCATTTTCTTAGTTTTTGGCCCGTTTCTCGTTCCTTTCACTCTCCTATGCTCAGCTAAGTATAAAACATGAAATTAAGGCATTAAGAGCATCGAATTCACCAATTTTAAGGAAAAATCATCCATAAAATGTGTTAAGAATGGGATAGAAATATGTATAAATTACGGTTTATCAAATACCCCCACACTTAAGCATTTGCTTGTCCTCAAGCAAAATCCTCAACTCATAATCAAAATAAATTCTTCTCAACTTATAATTTCTATCTATAATATCTCAAAATAATCCATAGGTAATCATACATTGAAAATTCAACTAAAAGAACATCAAAGTTTCAAACATTCCAAGTTGAGCATTTTATTATGAAAACATAGGTGTCTCCCATCATTTAAGTAATTACCTTTGATTCAAAATATCACAGAGTTTCACATCCTCACTAAAGATTCACTCAAATCACTCGAGGTGTTTAAGGACAATAAATGAAGCACTCAATAGTCAATAATGAAAAGTCATTACCATAGGCTTGCAAGAAAGTTAAATCTCCACCACTATAAATTGAGATGAAACATCAATCAAAAGGTCTTTAGAGGGTTGTAACGTGCCTTTGGTTAGAGGGTGTGGTCACAAACTGAACGAAAGGGTTAGAATCAAGATTGAATTGAAAAATTGCCTAACTAGAAAAATGACTAGTCATCAATTGCGTACAACAGAGCTTTTTCTCAGAATATAGAATTTAACTTCTTTAGCTCAGAAGATCACTACTACTAATATGTATACATGTATATATATATATATATATATATATATTTAAGAACAAGTCAAATTACAAAATAGAATAAAACATAGCTAAGCAACTATTCCAACTCAAATCTCGACAAAAATAGGGATCAAATTAATTTAGGGAATTTCAACAATAAAGAGTTATGGGTTAATATTGAGGGTGAATCAATGAATGGGTTGTTAGGCTCAAGGAGGTTCACTAAGGTTTAATTGTGAAGGTAGGCTTTTATGGAGTGAGTGGGTTAAACCTAAGTCCCTTTATCATTTTGATATATCAAATCAAATGGTGTGGTCTTGACATGCATAATCAAGACAGTTCTAGAATAACAATTCAATACCGACGCACTCATAATGAAAGCGAGCATGAAAGAAATAATAGACGCTCTAAAGGCTCAATATCTCACAAAAATTATGGTCTTTTTTTAATGTTTAAACTTGTGACTTCCAACTCAAAATAATACCTAAACTTAGGGAAACAACCTAAAAGTTTTTAATTCTTCAAAAATCAACTTATCATGTTTGATTCTCTAATGTCTTAAAGTTTAAACAATTAATGCATAAATGCCTATGTTTTAATTTAAGATATATCAATAAACATTATAGACTAATTGGGATTCATTCTAATAATGATATGAGAAGATCGCATAAGAACAAAATTCAGGGATTTTTCTGATATAAAAGACCCCCCACAGTTAAGATATACATTGCCCTCAATGTACAATGGTAGATATATTGAAAAAGATGGATTTATAATCATAAGATAGGGAGAGAAGTGAAACTTCCTGAATGATGAATGAATTCCTTGAACTGGAGTTTTTGAGAATAATCGGCGTGAGAGTGGAGGAGGATACTCCGGTGGTGTTAGAGGTTCATTAGTCCATAAGTCCTGAGCCAAAAGAATATTATATCTGGTGGTAGCTATGGTCGTGGTCGAGCAGGACATGGCAGTCGTGGAGAACCTTTCCTGGTGGAGTTTTTAGTTCCTATGTGATGATGAGCTGAGAGCTCTTTATAACTATGACAGAATCAGGAACTTTTCAGGAAATATAAGGAAGCATAATTACTTATAATGGAATAGCCGAAATTGATAATTGTAAAATAAAAATAAAATTTATAAAATCTAATAGAAATAAGCTTACAGAAAAATAAAAAGTAGTCTTAAAATAGAATAAAAATAAAAACATAAAATAATAAATAAAAGTTTTTAAACATCTTCATCGCTAGGTGATTCACGAGGTGAGGGTGGTGATGAGATGTGGAATTACTGACAAATCTGCTGTAAAGTAGCATCATTGTTATCGAAGCACTAAAAACACTGTTACTCGAATCGGGTAAGGCACTCAGAGATGTTAGCGTATGAAGCCATTGCATGGACTGGACGAGAGGGTGGTGGTGGCTGAGACGGTGGGTCCTCATGACGTGGAGGGACATCATCAGTAATTTCCTCAGGATCTCCCTCCTCGGCTGATTGGGCGAGGCGATACTGAGGAGGGTGGGTTCCTCGACGCTTCTCGATCATCTTCATACTAAGCATGCTCGAGATGCCTTGTGGGGACATCTGGCCAATAAGAGTAAGGGAGGATGATTGGGCTATTGTGTTGAAGAGCCTGAAGTGTCGTGCTAGTCGAGTCACGTAGGGGCCAATGGAGATGACCCCCTCCGATGTTGCTTCGTTTGGCAGGGAATGGCGAGGGCAATAAAGTAGGCGAGGTCGAGTACATGCCCGTTTGCCATGTTTCATAGAAAGTAGGCATCGTGAGTGTTGACGACGCTGGTGCTCCCTTGACGTCCTGTCAAAGTGTGTGCCAAGATGATGTGTAAGTACCTCAAGGAGGGAGAGAGAGTCGATGCCTTGGAGCGGCTTGGGTTTTAGGTGGCTGAACTGGGGACCAAAGCGTACCAGCACTTCGAGGGAGAGTAGTGGATGTGGCGACAGAGAGTGTCGAGGTCGTTCTCATCCATGAACTCCTCTGTGTACAGGCCCAAAGCTATACCAAACTCGGGCACACTCAACTGGCAGACTAAACCGTCGAGACGGAACTGGACTGTTCCAGGATCATCAAAGTTGGTCATGACGTCTTGAACATGGAATGTCGATCAAAGTTAAAGTGTGCGCTCAAGGTAAGTCGGCTCGATGATCGCAAAGAAAAGGCCCCATGGATTGATTATCAGGAGTGCTCATACATCGTCAGCTAACTGGACTTATTCAAGTGTTGTCCAGTCAATGTAGTGGCTCACACCTAAAGGTCCGGCCCGTAGGATTTGGAATAGATCCTCCTGATTGCTGGGTGGAAATTGGAGGTATGGGTGGCGAATTTCTACGGTAGGGCCCGAGGAAAAAGCCCCTTTCCGCTTTTTCGAAGCGGGAACGACAGTTTTCTTGCCATGTGAGCTTGACATGGTATACCTGGAAAAAGAACAAAGAATATAACATAACTAACTAACTCAAGAAGTAATTATGAATATAGTTAAACTAACCAGTCCAACCAACAATACTCAGTAGTTTAATCTAAATGATAGAAGTTTATATAGCAAATTGACATAATAAAAGCATGATTATTTTCAACATAAAATGACTGAACTAGACTTTTATGGGAACACACAAAAAGAATGAATGTATCAGAAAGCATTGATTAAAATGACAAAGAATAAACATATAAGCATGACTATAGTGAGAACTGTGAATATAAATAAAAAACCTACCAAATAAAACCATAAGAATCATAAAATTAGTAAAAATGATAAAGGAAATATAGAGAAAAGAGTAAACAAACGCTAAAAAAATGAGAATAGGGTCGAAAATGAAGTTGGAGGTGGCGCATGGGCGTGGTAGGGAGACCGTGTGGACTTGCAGGGGCTAAGGTTAGGGATTTTGGGTGATGAAGATAATGAATAGGGAAGGGTATTTATAAATTTTAGAACACACGGCCAGGGGACACGCCCGTGTTCCCAAATTTTTACCTGTGTGATTCGCAAATTTTGAATTTGGGCGTGTTTGACATTTGGCCACGCCCGTGTTCTTTGGGCATGTGGGTGCACACAGCTATGTCGCACGGCCGTGTCTGTCTTCGTTTGCTTCTCCCACACCCGTGTATGTAGGCCCACGCCTGTGTTAATCTAACAGGTCCAACCACGGGTTCTAGACATGATCGTGGCGAATGCCCGTGCTATTTTCTCAGGTTCAACCACGATTCTACGACACGGACGTGTCGCATACCCGTGTTGTTTTGGCAGATTCACCCACGGTCCTAACGCATGGTCGTGGCAACTTATTGCATCCCGTGTTGGGGAAAATTTCGCCCTATTTTTACACGGCCTAAGGCACGCCCGTGTGTCTGGCCATGTGTGCTTTAGAAAGCCTGCGTTCATGAGTCAGTTAGTATGTTAGATGTTAAAACTAAAATTTAAAGAAATTAATATTGTCAGTGCTCGGGTTGCCTCCCGATAAGCACTTATTTGTAGTCTAAGCTCGACTTACCTCTCTGGTGAATGGTCATGGTGGTTCGAGGAGTTTATACTCCTCACTCCTGCTATGAATTTTTTCAACATAAGGTTTAAGACGAGTACTATTTACCTTGAACGTACCAAATTTGGGGTGATTTACCTCGACCTTACCGTATGGAAAAATGCTAGTTACCGTAAGAGGGGTTTCTTTATTCGGTTTAGAAGTGGCAATTCGAGGATCTACTGCATCTAGTAGCATTTTGTCTCCAACTTGAAGTTAATTTTTGGAAGAATTAGGCTCATCATGGCGTGGTTTTGGTTTATCATGTTTTCACGTTTTATGTGACCGCCATTCATCTAGCTCCTCAATTTGTAACCTTTGTTCTTCATCGATGGGTTCTTTGTTGTTGCTTGGCTTATGTATGTTTTTCGGACCTGTTTCCTGCAAAGAAGGTTGCACCATATGGTTAGTTTTAGCCGAATGATTTGTACAGTCACCTTCGATTTTTGATGTGTTATTCAAATTACAGGCTTGAAGGGTAATTGTTTCATCTCCCACACGAAGTGTGAGTTCACCTGTGCCAACGTCAATAATTATTCTAGCGGTTGCTAAAAAGGGCCTTCCTAAAATTAAGGGTGTGTTACTATCCTCTTCCATGTCTAGAACAACAAAGTCTACTGGGAATATAAATTTATCGATCTTAACAAGAACATCTTCAATGATACCCCTAGGAAATCTAATGGTTTTGTCAGCCAATTGAATGCTCATCCTAGTTTGTTTGGGTATCCCTAGAC
Organism: Gossypium arboreum; assembly: GCF_025698485.1. Lineage (NCBI taxonomy): Eukaryota > Viridiplantae > Streptophyta > Magnoliopsida > Malvales > Malvaceae > Gossypium > Gossypium arboreum. Next base: position 63,645,061 of record NC_069074.1, on the reverse strand, counting down.
CTAGTTGCTTAAACGATTTGTAAGGCATAACATTGATACTAGCCCCTAGATCAGCCAACGCATTAGTAACATCTAAACACCAATTAAACAAGGAATCGTAAAACTCCTGGATTTTTTAGTTTGTTGGGTAGCTTATTTTGAAGAATGGCTGAGCAAACCGCTTTAGCTCCACATGCGACCTTTCATCTAACTTTCGTTTATTTGCTAAAAGCTTCTTTAAAAATTTGACTGCGTTCGGCATCTGCGAAAGTGCTTGAATAAACGGTAGGTTAATATGTAGTTTCTTTAAAATTTTAAGGAATTTACCAAATTGTTCGTTTGAGCGGTCTTTCCTTGTCGCATTGGGGTATGGCACATGACGTTTATATTTTGTACTTACCGATTTTTGTTCATTTTGGCCTACCTCATTCTTACCTTCGCTTACCACCGGTTCTGGCCTTGGTTTTGCCACTAACCCTTCCTCATCATGAATGGCAATTGCATTAAGTTGCTCCCTTGGGTTAGATTCAGTGTTGCTTGGCAGGCTACCTTGTGGTCATTCAAAAATTAACTTGGTGAGTTGTCCAATCTGAGTTTCGAACCCCTGGATTGATGCTTGTTGATTTTTGAGTGCCATCTTGATATTCTAAAAATGAGTCTCTGACAGCGAGATAACTTTGGTTATCATCTCCTCAAGGTTCGGCTTTTTCTCCTGTTGGTATGGTGGTTGCTAAAAGCCTAGAGGGGTGGTGGTTTCTGATTTCCTTGGCCTCCCCATGAAAATTTAGGTGATTCATCCAACCTGCATTGTAAGTATTGCTATAGGGACTGTTTTGAGATCGAGGATTATTACCCATGTAATTTAACTGCTCGTTCTCCATGTTGTGGCCATAAGGTGGGTATTCTGAATTGCTCGATCCACTTCCATTTGCTTCAGATCAGACATCGGGTGATCTCAGAAGAACTAAGAAAACCATCAATTTTCTTATTCAAGAGTTCTACCTTATTAGAGAGCACAGTGACCAAATCGACGTTATAAACGCCGACTGTTTTCGTTGGCTTTGTCCTCATGACTTGCCACTAATAGTTATTCAGCGACATCTCCTCTATAAATTTATAGGCATCTTCAGGTGTCTTATTATTGGTGGTTCCTCCAGTAGCTGCATCAATCATCTGCCGAGTCGAAGGATTCAGGCCATTATGAAACATTTGAACCTGTAGCCAAAGTGGTAACCCATGGTGAGGGCACCTTCTCAAAAGGTCCTTCTATCTCTCCCATGCATCGTAGAGTGTTTCTAAATCCATCAGCACAAAAGAAGAGATATCATTGCGTAATTTAGCTATTTTAGCCGGCGAAAAATATTTTAATAAAAATTTTTAGGTCATTTGTTCCCAAGTAGTGATTGACCCTCGTGGTAACGAGTTCAACCATTGTTTAGCCTTATTCCTTAACAAAAAGGGAAACAACTGAAGGTGGATGGCGTCATCAGAAATGCCATTAATTTTAAAGGTATCGCAAAATTCTAGGAAATTTGCCAAGTGAGCATTGGGATCCTCGTCCTGCAAACCATCAAACTGAACAAGCTATTGTATCATTTGAATTGTGTTAGGTTTCAGTTCAAAATTATTTGCAGCAATAGTAGGTCTAACTATACTTGACTCAGTTCCTATTAAATTAGGATTAGCATAATCATACATAGTGAGCGGAGCAAGATTTTGATTAACAGCAATCGTAAAAGGTAGTGGATTTTCTTGCTTTTCAGCCATCTCCCCGGTGGTGGTTCAAGTATCTTCCTCTTTCTTTTCTGTGTAACGTAAGCTTCGCCTTATTTCTCTTCGGTTTATGTGAACTGTGTGATCGATCTCACTATCAAACAATAATGGTCCTGACGGTTTTCTCCAAGTCATAAACTAGAAAAACCTGTCAGAAGAAAATAAATGAAGAGTTAGAAAAGAAAATAAAAATTTAAATTGCAATAAAAGTAAAACAGCTAAAGTAATAAAAATCGAGTGTTCCTAATATCTTAGCTCCTCGGCAACGGTGCAAAAAACTTGATACGTGATATTCATGACAGGTTTTAAATATTTATAATGAATCGTTCTTGAAACTAACTATTAGCACGATGAAGGCAAGTGTACCTATCGAATAGTAGTATAGCTTTAGCAAGACCGGATTATCGAACCCAAAGGAACTAAAAGTACTAGTATCAACTTTCTTTTTATTATCTAGCCTAAAAAATAAAAGGGTTTTGTTTATTTAACTACTTAACTAAACTAAGAAATCACATAAAAGAAATTTGGATAAAATACTTTGGGGAAAATACTTTTTGGAAAACTCGATTGATTGAGACAATACCTAAGGAAAAATCTACCTAGACTTCACTTGTTATTTGACTCTAAATCGGATGATTTATTCATTCAACTTGTTCCGTAGAGATCCCTAAGTTATATTATTATCTCTCTCGAGACTAACAACGTCTAACCCTAGTTTGAATAATTAAAATCTCTTTCTAATTAACGCCCTAGGGTTGCATTAACTCGATCTATGGATTTCCTTATTAGGTTTCACCCTAATCCGGAAAAATCTTGTCACCCTATCTCTAGGCGCGCAACCAACTCTGCTTAATTATGACAAATTTACTCTTAGACAGGGTCTATTCCTCCTCTGAATAAGAGCTTAACTTGAATCAATATCCTAGAATATCAAAACAAGAATTAAGAACACATAATTAAGAACAAGTCAAATATTTATCATACAATTCAGATAATAATAACAAGATTCATCTTAGGTTTCATTCCCCTTAGATATTTAGGGGTTTTAGTTCATACTAATGAAAGAAAATATCTCAAAAGAATAAAAATAACAAAACATAAGAAAACCCAAAACTCCTAAGGGAATTTGAACGAAGATCTTCAGTCTTGATTGTGAATCTGGCTTCTGAGATGGATCGATCGGCTTTCCTTGAGCAACTCCTTGTTTCCTCCTCTTCGTCCTCTATCTAAGTGCCTCCTCAGGCGTTTAAATAGGCTTTGGAATGCCTAAGAGCCCTCAAAATTGGCCTTTTCCGAATTGGACTAAACTTGGGCTCGATAGGGACACACCCCTGTGCGATTGCTTAACGTCGTGGTCAAGGCTGTTAAATGGGCACGAGCATGTGATCTACCCATATAAATCATGTTTTGACCTTGCCAAAGGGACACGACCGTGTGGTCTGCCCGTGTGTGGAAGTCCAGGCTATGTTGATTTTGTACGTTGGCTCATTTTCTCTATTTTTGGCCTGTTTCTCGTTCCTTTCACTCTCCTATGCTCACCTAAGTATAAAACATGAAATTAAGGCATTAGGAGCATCAAATTCACCAATTTTAAGGAAAAATCATCCATAAATGTTTTAAGCATGGGATAGAAATATGTATAAATTACGGTTTATCATTGGACCACAAATACGAAGCTGAAGATTCTGGAACTAAAAATTTCTTAGTTGCTAAATTATTGAATTTTGTAATGGTTGATTCTAAATTAGTTGTGAATCAAGTGCAGGAACTTCAACTGATCATTCATGGAATTCTTGTTGAAAGGATGATAAGGCTGCGATTATTGAGAAGTTGCCTCCTGTTTAGAATGACTTCAAGAATTACCTAAAGCAGAAAAGAAAGGAAGCGTCAGTGGAAGACCTAATTGTCAGACTTTAGATTGAAGAAGACAATAGAGGTACAGAAAAGAGGCTCAACAAAATAGCAAATGACAATGTTACTAGGGCAAACGTCGTAGAAGTCAAGAAAGACTTCTAAAAGGGAAAACAACCGCAGAATGGGTCTAAACTGGGACCAAAAGGTGATGTTTCCAAGAAGCAAAAATTTCATGGAAAATGCTTCAATTGAAACAAAATGGGGCACAAGTCATCCAAATGTAGGATCCGAAAGAAAGATAGAGCTAACAAGGCTAATCCTGTGGAAAAAATTTCCAAGAAAGTGTCTGATATGGAATTATGTGCCTAACTATGAATAAGAATGTTCTTTCTAAAGGGGGAATGTTTGTAGGAAGGGGATATGTATTAAACTAAATGCTATCTCTGTAAAAGCAAAACTATAAATAAGAATATTGTTCTTTTTCTATTTATATGCTTAAGTCATTTAAATGATAGCATAGTAGGCTCAGATATGTTAATTATGGTACGTTACGTACATTAATTAACTTAGAGCACATTCCTTCATTTCACAATAATTATAATTAAAAATGTGAAACATGTGTTGAGACAAATTAATAAAGGTCAAAATCACATGATCTAATACAGAGCAATTGTAATAGCCCATTTTTTAGTGAAATCGGAACAGTGGTTTCGGGACCACAAATCCGATCCAAAAATAAAATTTATTTTTATTTTATTTCATCGTTCGTAAAATGTTAGAAATGTTATGTGAATATTCTGATAAGAAAGTTTTATTGATTATGTGCTTAATTACTAAAAGGACTAAATCGCATAAAATGCAAAAGTTAAATTCAATAGCTATAAATATTAAATAGCTCTGGAATTCAAAATTAGAGATCCTTATATGGTAATTAGAAAATTAAAGAAAAGTATGTAGATATTTTGGTGACTCATCCATGGAAATTTATTAAAGGGCAAGGACTAAATTGGAATTTGAAATAATTTAATTAATTAAAAAGATGATAAAATATATCATCTTATTTTTTATGTCATCGTCAACCTAAAATACATGGAAACCCTAGGAGAGAGAGAGAAGAAACTTTCATGGCTTAATTGATTAAGTTTCCTTGTCTCGTTTTTAGTAATTTTGATATTTTTGAAACCGTGATAGCTTAATCTATCTATTTGAGGGATCAATTTGAAAAGTTATCAAAGTATGAAGTTTGGGTCATGGATGTATATGCTGAAAATTAAATATTTATGATAGAAAATGAAATGTTGTTGATAGGTAAACAACTTTTACAAAGAGATTGTTGATGAAAAATTGATTTAGGGACTAAAATGTAAAGTTGTGAAAATTAATGAAAAATTATGAAATTTATAGAAAATGTATGTTGTAAATTCTGTATTGAAATTTAAGTTAGGCTTGGATTAGGGGGTAAACTACATAAATTTCATTTTCCGATCCTAGGGATGAAATTGGAATTTATGGAAAAGTTAAGGGCAAAATGGTAATTTTGCTTAGGAAGTAAATTGAGTCCAAATGAATATTAAATGTGTGAAATTGATGATTAAAGTTATTTATATAGATTTGGACAACACAAATTTGAGGTTAGATCGAGGAAAAGAAAAGGTTTCGGATTAGTAGATTTCATATGAGAACCAGTGTTAAGGTAAGTTCGTGTAACTTAATTGAGCATGTAAATATGTTAAATTGAATGTTGTGTTTGTATGGAATGTGACTTATATTGATGAGAATTGTTTGATTTCTATGATGAAGAATTGAATACATGTTTGAAACGGAGAAAAAGGGTTAAACTCCGTTTGAATATTGAATTCTGATGATATGTGCTTTTTCGAAATGAATGAGGTCCTACATTTTTTGCTGATAGGATTTAGCTCGAATGAGTAATACTATGGATCTCACTACAGAAAGGATTTAGCCCGGATGGTAATCCTGATATAGTCCCCCTCGAGCATATGTTACAATTAGAAATTAGCTTGGACTGGTAATCCTGTAATACGATATGTGGCTCAAGAGTGTGTTATTTGATTAGACGCCCTAAAGGGGTACTCTTGAATAAGAATTGATGGATTATTGAATTGTACACCTTGAGTGTACTGCTTGAATATCCATCGAAATTTCAACGATTTAACAGACAAAAATCTTGCCATGATGAGGGAATTATGAGATGAAATGAAAATGTCTTGAAAGAATATTTCATGATGAGCTCATATATGTTACTTGATTGACATGAAGATTTTGTGACTAACATGTTTGATTGTATGTATGTGTTTAGACAATTGTGCCAAATGGATGGAATCATGACTTTGTATGCTTAGATTTAATAAACAAGATTGGTAAGTTTAGTTTCCGTTATACGAACTTACTAAGCATGTAATGCTTACTCCATTTTTATTTTTCCCTTGTTTTATAGTGATCGGAAGTTCGCGAAGGTTGAAGATCATTGGAGCATCACAACACTATCAACTAGCTAATTTTGGATATATATATATATATATAGTAAAATCATTTTGGTATAATGGCATGTATAGGCTAACTTGGCCATAGATGGCTTAAATATGAGGTTTGTAATCTAGCCATTGGAATGGCTAGTAATGGTTGTTTTTGATATACTTGTAATGTCATACTATGGTAGCTATATATATATTAAATGGTTGTTCAAATTATGCCTATCATATGAAATATACCAAAGTAAGACGATAAACATGTATACATGTAATGATATGCCTTGTTGAATGATAAAGTTTGCTTAATTTGAATGTTTGAAATGGTTGGTATTTGGATGTGAGTTTAAGTGCAGGTTATTTGTGTGAATTTGGGTGAGAAATGAAGCTAGAAATGGCTTTATTTTGTCCACGTGGGCAAACTCACGGGCGTGTGTCTAGACCGTGTGTGACACACTATCTACTACATGTGCGCGAGGTTAGGCTGTGTGTCCCTTGCACCTTAAATTTGAGAAATAGAATGCTAGAAATTGAGCACACGGGCAGAGACACGTGTAACAACCATTTTTAGTGAGATCGGAATAGTGGTTTTAGGACCACAAATCCAAGCCAAAATTAAAATTTTATTTTATTTTATTTTATGGTTGGCATCATGATAGGAAGGTCACATGAAAATTTCAGTACGAAAATTTTACCGATTGTGTGTTCAATTAGGGAAAGGACTAGATATTTTAATGATTCATCCATGGAAAAATTAGAAAAGGGTAGGGACTAAATTGGAAATCAATAAAATTAACATATGATAATTAATTAAAAGAAAAGAATCATCTAATTTCTTCATCTTCTGCAATTTTTCTATGGAAACCCTAAAAGAGAGGAAGAAAATTTTTCAAGCTCAATAAGGTATGAAATCAATTCTCGTTTTTAGTAATTTCTATATTTTTGGAATCGGGATAGCCTAATCTCTCTATTTAGGGGATTTATTTGAAAACTTATCAAGGTATGAAATTTGGGTCAGGGATGAATATACTAAAAATTAGAAATTTATGGTAGAAAATGAAAAATTATTCATAGATAAACAACTTTTACAAAGTAATTTTTGATAAAAACTTGATTTAGGGACTAAAATGAAAAAGTGGTAAAACCCATGGAAAATTCTAAAATTTGTAAAATGTATGTGCTATATATATTTTGGCTAGGCTTGGAAAGAGGGTTAAATTTTATGAATTTCATTTTCTGAGCCTAGGGACGAAATCAGAAGTTCTGAAAAAGATAAGGGCAAAATGGTAATTTTTCCTAAGATGTAATAGGATGCGAATGTATATGAAATGTGATAGATTAATAGATAAATTTAACCATATAGATCCGAAAAGACCTACCACGGAACTAGATCGAGGAAACCAAAAATTTTCGAATTAGTTGAAATTCAAATACGAACCATTTTCAAGGTAAGTTCGTGTAACTTAAATATGTATGTTAATATGCTTGAATTGAATTGTATAATTGTTTTGATATGTATGAGATGATACACATAATGAAATAGTCATAAGTTGTGAAAAATGGACAAATTGTCACATTCCGGTTGAATGTTGAATTTCAATGGGTTAAGAATAATAGTGCATATGTTGCAGATAGAATTTAGCCTGGACGGGTAATTCTAATGTAAGCCCTCTTGAGCTTAGGTTATAAATTGGATTTAGCCCAAATGAGTTATCCATATTAAACTCTTTAGAGCATATGCTGTGGATAGGGTTTAGCCTGGACTAGTAATCCTACTGTAAAATGTGCGGCTGAAGAGTGTGCATTTCTATTATGTACCCTAATGGGTATTTTTGCACATGTGTATATTACCTGAACATCCGTCAAGATTTCAATAGTTCAACGGAAATGACTCTTGAAGTGTGGAAAGGTGAAATTAATTGAAGCTTGTAATGTGATGAGCTCATTTATGTCTACATGTTATTCATATGTGATTATGTGACTAACTTGTTGAATAAGTGTATGTGTTTAGGTAACTTACCCAAAATCGATGGAATGTAAATTTATGTATGCTTGTATTAGTAACTATGATCGGTAAGTTTATTTTCTGTTATACGAACTTACTAAGCATAAAATGCTTACTCCGTTTAATTTTTCTTGTTTTATAGTGCTCAAAGCTCGCGAAGGTTGGAAGTCTGTCAGAGTAGTCATCATACTATCCACTATCTCATTTTGGTATAAATAGAAATTTCATTTTGGTATAATGGCATGTATAAGCTTATTTGGCCGATAATGGCTTATAATTGTGGTTTTATAATCTAGCCATTGGAGTGGGTAGTGATGGTCTAAGTTTGGCTATTTTTGAAGTAATATTTTTGTAATCACATAAGTGCTTATTATCTGTTAGTTTGTTGGAATTATGTTAGAATATAAGTTTATGTTAAGAGTAAGTTTATACCCTTTGATGCATGAGATAATACCACATGATTAGTTGCTAAATTTAGATGAATATGATGTTGGATTGGTAGATATATGCTTGTGAGTTTTGGTGCAGGAAAGTGGTATGTTTTGGGTGACAAATGAGGCTAGGAAATGACTTTACTTTGTCCACACAAGCAGACACACGGGCGTGTGTCTAGGCCGTGTGTGACACAAGGCTTGTCCTATGGGCATGTGGCCTAGCTGTGTGTCCCTTGCATCTTAAAATTGAGAAACAAAATGCTCAAAATTGGGCACACGGGCAGAGACATGGGCATGTGTCTCAGCCGTGTGGTTGACACAGCCTTGAACACGAGCGTGTTACACGACCGTGTGAAAACTGCATCTAAATTTCAAAAATAAATTTCACCACAAGGCCGAGCACACAGGCATGTGACTGGGCCATGTGACTTCAATTTTTTCATGCCTTAAAAGTCAAAGAGTTACACGGGTTAGGGATATGAGCGTGTGTAGTACACGACTTAACCACATGGGCATGTCCCTAGACCCCATGGGCGCGTGAGCCCTTGTAACACCCCAAACCTGGCCTAGACGTTATGGTTGAGTTTGGCGATGCCATATTAAAGTGTTTTTCATAAAATAAAATTTTTGTTGAAAGAAATCCCATTCTATATTAAACATCTTTGTAATCTTAATTAGTATTTAGGTTGTCTGGTTCAATGTTTAAAACTCAAGTTGTTTAGAAAAATGTTAATCATATTAAATCGTGGTTACCTTTTAAAACGATTTTTTGTTGTGCAAGCTTTTTGTAATATGTTGCGTAGACGTGGTATTTTGAAAAACATTTATCTTTTTGAAAACTCGTGTCCTACTACTAACAAATATAAATCATAATAATGGAAAACCAAATTAAAAGTAAAAATTAAAGAGGCCTTATTACATAACCAAATGCCAAATTTAGAAATACCAATTAAAAATTTATAATAAAAGTCCACGCAATTGTGTGGCCACCTTTAAGTCCCCCGCAACATCGACCCACCTAAGACTGGGGATTACCTGCGCAGTTAAGCAGTAGGGTGAGTTTACAAAAACTCAGTGTGTAATCCCTTAACTAACTGAAAGTCAAACATACAATAGGCAAATACAATCTGGGCCTAAGTCTGTTTCAGTAACAGTCGAGTATCACTTAGAGCCTTAGCCCATTCAGTAACAATATCAATGTGGGCCTTAGCCTAATTCAATAACAGTGTCAGTGCAAAATGAAAACAAAGATCCTACCCAGCCAGCCTCTAGACTCCACTCCGTCCAGCCCTACACTCTATGTAGAGATAAAATCGACCCACCCATCCCTACACTCCAGAATATAGCACCGGTTACGGCACTAAACAGTATTTGCAGCAGAGCTGCCAGTACAGCACACTTCATCCAATCATAATAAACCCATCCCCATGCAATATGTCATGCGTCATGTGATAATATCATACATGTATGTAGAATGTCATGCTCGGTTACAATCATACAAATCATAGGGGCATATCAGTCATTTTACCTCATAGGGGCATAACAGTCATTTCATCAATTAGGATCTAGGTATACTTACCGACACAATAGTAGGTCCACAGTTGTATCGGGCGACCCGTGTAACCTTAACAGTCAAACAGTAAAAAATGGGCCCAAGGCCAATAATGTGGGCCCACACGCCCATGGGGCTTAAAAATTCTAAAAATGGCCTTGGTCGTGTGAACTACACAGCCTGGCCCAACAATCTCCACACGTCCGTGTGGTTTACCTGTGTGGGGCCCACAAGCCCGTGGGGCCCACACGGCCCATTTTGGCGAATGTAGCCCAAAGCGGCCTAAGCCCATGAAAATGCTCATAGTGGCCTCTTTGATCAAACGCCCCCATTTATGCGTTTGGTTTACAACACGAATGAGCACACGCTCGTGTGGGGTCGACAGTCGCCTATTCCGACTTTTGTCGATTTACGATTATGGTAGTGTGATTACACACCTTAGATGAAGATGTGCGAGTAGCCCACGAGCCCAAAGCCTACTTTCAATCAAAGTACTCCATTAATCAATGTCAATAGGGTTAACATCTCTTTTTAATACTTAACACAAAAATTTCACTAATACTTGCCTTTGTCGAACTAATGAAGATCACACCCTTAAACTGATACACAAGACCGATTACAAACTCCTTTATAGATTACCTGCATTCCAAGTGAACTTATGAACTAACATAGTACACCCACATAAATTGACCCAAGCGCACAACCACTTACCGAAGGTATAAAACTGAAACTAGAGAAGGAGGGAAATCGGTCCATTATCTCTAAATAGATTGCCCGTTATGACAGAGGTAGAGTTAGTGCAACCACACACCTAGCAATTTTCGGCAGGAAAAGAAGGTGTTACATGAGAACTATAGATACGGCAAAAAGGGAAAAAGTGAGAAAAATCTAAATAGCAGCACTTACAATCGAGATCGACATAAAAAAAGCAGAAGAAAGAGTCGGCAAAAAGAAGGTAAATGAAAGAGAAGTATTCAGCCAATAAAGATTGAATTGAATTTGAGAGAGAAAGGAAGAGGAAAGAAAAATCGATCACCCAAGCTTAAAATCAAAAGAGTTTGAGAGAGAGGAAGGCAATAGATATTCAACCAAAGGGAAAAGAACCGTTTAGGAAAAGGTGTGAAGGAAAAGAAAGTCCGTGGACATGAGGGTTGGAGAGGAGAGTAAAATCGAAAGCAATTAAACTCGAAAGTTACTCGAAATAGCACTACACGGCTTCAGAAATGAAAATGAAAAGAACCACAATTTGGCAAAACCCGAAATGGAGAGAAAAGAACCAAAAGAGCAGATAATGCCGAAAGTTTTAGAGAACAGCTCTTTCAACCGAAAATCCCTGTACATCTACTATTCAATTTCGGCACAAATCTATCACACCTCCCTTAACTCTCTCCTAGAATCTCTCCACCATAATCTTCTCAAGCACCTATTCAAATTCCATTCAAACACCTCAATTTTGGTCAACCTAGGACACTTCCACAGCGCTTGCAGCAAAATAAAATACTCCTTTTGCATTGCCAAGCTTTGAACCTCAGACCCCAAGGCACACTCCACACGCCACTTACCACTAGACTAGCAGGCCTTTTTTTTTTCATGTTTTACCCATATTTATTTAAAAGCCTACTGCCTAGAGACAATGCTTATTCCTTTAAAAACAAAACTTTTTGTGTAACAGCCCGTTTTTCGGTCAAATCAAAACAGTGGTTTCGGGACTACAAATCCAAATTCAAAATATTTATTTTATTATTTTAAAAAGTTTTAAAGCATGATACATTATTTATGTGAAAGTGTAGTAAAGAAATTTTATTGTTTAAATGTTCAATTCGGTAAAAATGACTAAATCGCGTAACGCATAAAAGTTGAGTACTATTGTGTAAAGGTGTTATATGGCTATGGCTTGAAATGTGGGAGTCCTTGCATGTCAAATAGACCATATTAAGGGTTAGTGGTAGTTGTTAGCTTGGTAAATTTGAAATTATTAAAGTTTATTAAGGTTATTTTGGTAAAATGTTAATTTATTTTAATAATAATAAAACAAATAAAAATTTCATTATTCATTCATCTTCCCAAACTGATTTTAAGAAAGAAAATCAGCCATTTTAGGGCTTGACATTCGGCTAAGCTTGAGGGAGCAATTAAGGTATGATTTTGACTCGGTTTTTAATGATTTTTACGTTTTTGAGCTCATTGCAGCTTAATCTAGCTAGCCCGTACCTTCATTTTTGAAACTGTTATAGATTTTAAAAAGTTTCATTGTTGAATACTTGAGTTGTTTGTTATTAAATGATTGATTTTGGATGTTTGATGATAGTTTTACTAGTTTTGTAAAGTGATTTTTAACAAAAATGCAAAATAGGGACTAAATTGTGAAATTGTAAAAAATAGTAGTTAAAAGTGTGAAATAATAAAATTTTTGGACTACTAGTAGCATATAGGAAATTCGCCTATCTTGGGTTATAGCCTAATTGTGTAAATTTGCCATTTTGTGTGTAAAGGACTAAATTGCAAAGTAGTCAAAAGTCTAGGGGTAAATTTGTAATTTGGCAAAAATAAATGTTTTAGGCTAAATTGAATTAAATGAAAGTTTGAATGAGTTAATTTGATATCACATAGATCAAGATAAGTAAATACCGGAATTACATCGGGGGAAACGAAAGGTAAACGAATAGTCGAAGGTTATCTGAGCAACTCAAGATAAGTTCGTATAATTAGAATCGAACTATACTATACTTGTAATGGTTGAATTGATTGTTTATAATTGAATTATGTGAGATATGAATACTTTGAGGATATACAAAATTTGTTACCAATCTTGATTTGAACTATATGAATTCATTGGATACGAGTGACGTGTTATTATACTTATCGAAATGGTCGAGCTCCTGCATTTGTTGCGGACTCACCATAGCTCATATGAGCTTACTGATCATCTCGAAAGAGCTTACTGTTCAGGTCAATAGAGCTTTCCGTTTCCAACTCAATTGAGCTTACTGTTATCAGCTCATTATGAGCTTACTGGCCATGTCTCGGAAGAGCATGTATGACGATGAATTGACGGATTATTGACATTGTTCACTTGATTATCCTTTGAAGTTCTAGTAAATTCAACGAGCCTAAATAATGTTATATGAACAAGATACGGTTTATCTATTAGTTGAATGACTAAAATGTAATGATTACATGTACTTAGGTGATGGATTTATACTGAACTGTTCGCCTATTATTATTACAATTGATTACTTTAAATGATAAATTTAATTTTGAATTATACGGGCTTACTAAGCTTAGCAACTTACTCTGTTTCTGTTTCTATGTCTTTTATAAGTTCGTTAGCTCACTCATTCTGAACAAGTCGGAGTTGCACGTCACACTATCCAAATTTCCATTTGGTATTTTGAACTTTTGAACCTATGTAAATATGGCATGTATAGGCTAGTTTTGTAACACCCCGAACCCGAGACCATCGCCGGTGTCGGACACGAGGGGTTAACAAGCCAAGTTCACTTGTTTTGCCCATCCATTTGACATTTTCAGTCAGGCTGGAAAACTGCGTCACTGTCGCCTTAAAAATCATATCTCGAGTTTCAAAACTCGGAAACTGGTTTCGTAAATTTTCCCTGAATTTAGACTCATATATCCATCCATGGATTTATTTCTATAATTTTTTGTTGGGCCAATTGGTACAGTTTATTAGTTAAAGTCACCCATGTTACAGGGATCGACTGCTCTGACCTTCGCGCGGTATAACTTGAATATCTCTCTGTACAGGGCTTTAATTCTGGTGTCGTTTGTTTCTAATGAAACTAGACTCAAAATGGAATCTTTACATATAAGGTATGTCTCCTAATTCGTTTTGGATAATTTATAGTAAATTTTTAAAGTTGCGACAGGGAACCCAGAAACCATTCTGGCCCTGTCTCACAATAGCTTTAATATCTCTTAACATGTAACTCCTATGACCATTTCGTTTCTTCCATATGAAAATAGACTCATCAAGGTTCATTTACATAGCTTATTCACTATTTAATTCCATTCCTACGAATTTTGGTGATTTTCACATTCACGTCACTGCAGCTGGCAGCATCTGTTTTAAGGTAGGTCTTACCTATTTGGTAGTCTCCATGAACCAACTAGTCTTGCCATACATAGGTTCATATATGATCATTTTAACCATGCCAATGGCTGATCATATGACCAACATTCCCATTTCCAAGCCATAGCCACATCATGACACCAAATATATACATACAAACCACAATTATTCTAAGTTCATGTTTCCCTTTTCGAGCCATTTTCGCATGGCCGTACATACTTACATCACAACATATTTAACAAACAAGGGGTAGTCCTATACATGCCATCTCAAGTTCAACCAAAAATTTATACCAAAATGGAGGCTTGATAGTGTGGATGACTTCGACTTCAACGATCCCAAATCCGATTGCTTGAGCGAAATCTAGAAAACGAGAGCCAAAGCAACGGGGTAAGCACTTTTATGCTTAGTAAGTCTCAAGGAATATAATCAACTCTAATTACAGCAATACATTCACATAGCCAAGTGCATCATTTCATTAATACACATTCTTACTTCACACTTCATCATTATATAATTTCACAAAGTATCAATCAATTCAATAACTGAAATTCATTAGTCGGTTGAGCGAATGTTGCTCAAACATGTCGACTTTCCAATGCACATATAATGTACCTTATCCTTTGGGCTTTTCGAGTGTACTAATAAATTCATTACAGCAACCAACACTCACCTCCAGCCCAAGATTCTTCGGAACATAACCGGATATAACCATGTGCACAAATGCCTTCGGGTCTTAGCCCGGATAGAATGTCTCGCACGAATGCCTTCGGGTCTTAGCCCGGATGTAGCCACTAGCACAATTGCCTTGGTCTTAACCGGATATAATTTCCAGCATAATTGTCTTGAGTTTAGCCGGATATCATTCAATTTCCATGAACACATACATCAATTATCATTGGACATACATAATTCATTTTCGTTACTAAGGCTCAAACGCAATTATAGTCACAAGCATATTCGCCTTCGGGACTTAGCCCGGGTAGAATTCAAATACTCATGCATACATAATCAATAATCAATACACATCCATACTTTATTTCACATAATTCAAGTAGGGTCACTTCTTGAGGACTTACCTAGGATGTTTGTCGAACGGCTTTTTCGGCTATTCGATCACTTTCTCCTTCCCTTGTCCAATTGTGGCCCTCTAAGCTCTTGAGCTAATTCAAACAAATTCAATTTATTAAAACCTCATTGTGCTAGCTTATGGCGAATATGACAAGGAGTTTAAATGGTCATATGGCCACCCTTTAGCTTGAATACACAACGGTCATGCACATTTTATACTACATCAAGCAATTCAATACAATTTATTCGAGCATCAAGGAAATGCTAAGGCCTTCAATAGGCTACCCAAGGCGAATATTCATGTACATGTTGAGGTCAATTTTGCACTTAATACCTCACAAAAACAGCATGCAATTTACTAATTAATGCTTTGCACATTGTGGCCCAAAACTTATAATATAGCATCAAGCACTTATATGTGTGCTAGGCCGAATTGTGCTTGCAATTTCACAAGCATTCTTCCACATCTTCTTCTTTAAACCAATTTATTCATCACTTAGTTCATAACCAAAACATAATGTGCAATCATATATATGCATATATGAGCATGGCAATTTCAAGGTGTCCATAGCCATCCAAAACACAAATTTTAACTAACATGCAAGAAGCATGAATCATGCTCAAGAATGCATCATGGCCGAATATGACAATCATGCTCCTTTTCAACTTCAATCATGATAAAACAAAAAAGAAAGCTCAAAATCTTACTCATGAGTAGACAATCCATCATTGCATGCATCATCATCAAGCTTCACACTTAGCATGCAATGGCTTTATCACCATAACAACTTTGGCCAAATGCCAATGCCATTTCCATGGCATAACAAAGATTTGAGCCATGGCTAACATGCACATCAAATTAGCAACCAAAACATGCATGAAACTCCCAACACAACCTCATACATACCTTACTCTTGTTGCAAGTTTAGCCAAATTTCCTTCTAGATCTCTTCTAAACAAAGAAAATGAAGCAAAAATCCTTCCTTCTTCCTTAGTATTTTCGGCCAAAGAAGAGAAAAATAGGTGAACAAAATTTTTTTCTTTGCTTCTCTTTCACTCACGGCAAAAGGGGGAAGGATGAGCAAATTTTGATTTTTTGTTTCTCTTCCTACATGCTTAAATTTTTATCATTTATCACATCATGCATTAACAAAACATGTCATAACATGTCTTCCTTGCCCATATTCCCTTGTCATGGCGGCCACTATACCATCCTTGGGGAAATTTGACATGCAAATCCTTTATTTTTGCATGCATGCTCAACTAGTCATCACACATTTCCCCATCATACTTTCAAAGTTTACTACTAGGTCCTTTCTAGTGAAATTCACATTTATAATTTCTAAATTGAAACATCAAAATGTCATACACAATTTAACACATATCATAGGCATCAAATTAAATTTTTAATTATTTTTATGCCTCGGTTTTGTGGTCCCGAAACCACATTCCGACTAGGGTCAATTTTGGGCTGTCACAAGTTTGATAGTATAAGTTATGTTTTGGAATCATGTTTTGAGCAAAAATTGTATATAAGTTAAGCTATGTGGTTTGGCTTAATTGGTACTATGTTATGTTTTTATGCAAAGGTAGTATTGACTTATGGATGTTAAATGGATAAATTGTATATGATGTTATATAAGTGTATGGACATGTGAATGGTAAGTTTGGATATGGCTTATAATGTGTATTAAATTGGTTCAATTGGTTGCAAATTGAGTTGTTTATATGGGGTCAAATTTGAAGGTGTATGCTTATGTTTTAAGGTGGAAAATTTGGCTATTCAAATAGACTAGTTTTCTCCACACGGGCAGAGACACAGGCGTGTGTCTCAGCCGTGTGTGACACACAGTCACGTTACATAGCCGTGTGTCCCATGGGGTACCCTACGAATTAAAGTCAGTATACCTTCCAGTTTTGACATGGCCTAGACAGACGGGCGTGTCTAATGGTCGTGTGTGGCACACGGGATGGCACACGGGTGTGTGGTTGGCCATGTGACCAAGTCAGTAGCCTCCTTAATTTTCACACAGCTTGGCATACAGGCGTGTCTTGCGGCCGCGTGGATAAGTCAGTATGTATGCCCTGTTTTGCCACGACTTAGACACATGGGCGTGTCTAATGCTGTGTGAGGCACACGGCCTGTTCACATGGGCTGTGACCCTTTAAAAGTTTAAAATTTTCTAAGTTTTCGAAACTTTTATATGTTACCAAATTGGTCCAGAATGCATGTTTTAAGTATAGTATGCTTGATTTTAAGTTCATATTATATGTGAATGAATGACACTTATGGTAATGAGATGATATTTAGTATGAAATTGTTCTGAACTGAATGACAAGTTTGGTAATACCTCTTAACCTATTCCGGCAACGATTACAAGTTAGGGGTGTTACATTTTGCATCTGCCCAGGCTTGAACCCAAGACTTCTCAGACACTTCCCAGAACACATAACCACTGAAGCAGATACACAGTTGTGTCTCTCTCTTGCACAACTAAACATTTATGTGCAACCTTCTAACTGTTCCCATGCTCAAAACCTAATACTTCTAGGCCTAAAATTCGGGGAGTTACAGCCCTGCACCTTGGAAATTTTTTGAAATGTCGCAAAAAATTTTATGAGTTTTCTATTAAGTCCCGACTTGATTCTAATGCTCGTGTTGGACCTCGAGGGTCCAATTAAGGTACATTTTGAATTATCTCGGTAAATGAATAGTAATTTATAAGAATTATCTATAAAATGTTTTGAATGTTGCAGTAATACTCTAAAACCCTGTTCTGATGATGGGTACGGGTTAGGGGTGTTACTGTAACATCCCGAATTAGGGCCTAGTCAGAACATTGGTTTTGGGACCACAAATCCAACATAAGAAAATTTATTTTAATATATTTTTATGGTCTACAATTTCACGGGATGATTTCATGGTAATTTCATTCGAAAATTTCGACATTTGGGCACTCAATTTGGTCAAAAGGACTAAATTGTAAAAAGTGAAAAAGTTGAGTTCTATAAGTTAGAGGTGCCAAATTGTTATGAAATTTTAAATTGGATGTCCTTAAATGGTAATTAGACCATTGGTTAATTTTTGGACAAAAATAGACATGAAATAGGTGAAATAAAATATTTTTAAGTTAGGGGCATTTTCGTAATCTAATAATTAAAAGAATTAAAAAGGAAAAATAAGCCAAAATTGCTCATCTTCTTCCCCATCCAGCCGAATCTACCATGGAAGTCATGGCTAGGGTTTGGTTCAAGCTTCCAAGCTCATTTGTAAGTGATCCCGAGCCCTATTTTTAATGTTCTTTACATTTTTGAAGTCCCGATCACTCGATTTACCTATTTCTACCATTATTTTGAGCTAGGGTTCATGTTTAAAAATTTACCCATGAGTGATATGCTGGTACTTTGAGGTTTAATGTTATATTATGCATGTTTATGGTTAGAGGAAAGGCTTTTTACTACATGATTTTTGATGAAAACGTCTAGAAGGACCGTTTTGTAAAAATTACAAAATTGATCATAAAAGGGTGATTTAGTGAAAATTAGGAGCTTCTATAGTTATGAAAATGATTTGGATAGGCTTAAAATGCAAGAAAATTGGATAAAAATTATTTTACGAGCCTAGGGGAAAAAGTGTAATTTTGACAAAGTTTAGGGGCAAAAATGTAATTTTGCAAAAATATGATTTTTGGATCAAATTAAATAATGTGGCTAATAATTAGACTAAATGTGATATTATAGATCAAGGAAAACGAGGATTGGGCCTAAACCGAGTGAAAAATGGAAAATCAACGGTTAGGTTCATTTTTGATATATTGGTGGCGAGGTAAGTTCGTAAGATTTAATAAGCATGTTATTCATGTTATTGTGTGTTTATTGGACATGGGAAAATTGATGGAACAAGAGATTCCATTGAAACGAGTAAGTTTGTATGTAAATAATTCATTATTATGTTATTATGAAATTGATGCTTTGATATGGTATAAAATGTATACATGTGTATGTATGAGTTGTTAGGCTTGGTCATGTGACTGATAATACCTGATGAGTTACGAGGTGATGAAAACCCGGTTGGACCTTTGGAAATACTTAGGATATGGGTATCGAAACACCGTTGTGATGTGTGCTAGTGTAAGACCATATCTGGGATATGGCATCGGCATCAATGTGAGGGCCTATGTAAGACCATGTCAGGGACATGGCATTGGCACCCTATCATGTGTGCAAGATTTCCCGGAAATCCATTGGTGTTCCAAGTGGTTCAACTGGTAGTTCAAAGCTTGTGACGAAAATGAGAAAGTAAGTGTATGAGCTGGTTAGAAAGGTACAAGTAGTACTTGAAACTCAAGTGCTATTACGATCATGAAAATGATGAATGCACCTCTAGGAAGGACACAAATAAGTAAGTTACGTATATGAGAATAAAATGGTGATGAACTTGTGAGTTTGGTTTTGTGATTATGATGTACAAATATGCATTTGTACCATGAAGGTGAAATGGTTTGTAAAAGCATTATAAGTATAATTACCATTATATTGCACTGAAACAGCTTGGACAGCAGCATTAGTCTGACTTTGAAATCCACCAAAAATCATGGAAGTCAAATTAAAGGCTGAATAAAATATTTAATTAAATATTATTAAGCCTAGTTTCAAATAAAGCAAACGGTATAAGCAAAGGAATCTCATATTATGAGATATTTGAAATTTTGTGAGGCAGAGTCAGAATGAGTTTGGAATCCCCTATTCTAACTTAGGAAAATCACTAGAAATTGTACAAAAATAATTATGGGTTATAATTTATATGTTTCAAATCCTTAATAAGTCTCTTTTCAATAAATAGATGGGAACTTCATCCGAGTTCTGTAACATGAGATAATTAATTTTTAGTGATGAGAGGTCGGAACTGTCAGACAGCGAAATATGGGAGACTTTAAAGAATAAACTGTACTTATTGGCTAGACAAAAATTTTTGAAAATTTTATGGTAAGAATATATGTGAGTCTAGTTTTAGGGAAAAGTATCAAATCTAAATTTGGAGTTCCATAGCTCCAGATATAAATAAATTAGTAACTATGGCTCGATAAAATAGCATGACCAGAATATAAGCAAAAGTGTAATTATAGTTGTATTACTTTGAGAAGCATGTTGGCATATTGCTTATTATTTTTCATGCGAGCTTACTAAACGTAAAGCTTACCCCCTCCTTTCTATTTCTTTTAGTGTTGTCAGGTCAGCTCGGGGTTGGAAATCGTCGGAGGTAGCATCACACTATCAAGATATCACCTTCGGTGTGTTAGCGTGTATAAGTTACGCGTACACAAGTGAGTGACAAGTATAGGGATTTGGTTTTTATGTTAAATGTTGTTATGATTAGTCAAATATATTGGCTTATATTGATTCATTTTATATAGCAATGATATGTGGCTTATAATGGTTATGGCTTGTAAGCCTATTTATCCATGCTAAGTGTTAATACCTCGTGATGTGATTATGCGAATTACTATGAATGGGTAGTGTATGGCACATGTACATGATGAATGCCTTAGGACTATTCGGGGTGGTCATTGCTATGGAATAAATTCGTAAATTGGCATTAAGTTGTT
The DNA here is from genome assembly GCF_025698485.1 of Gossypium arboreum. NCBI lineage: Eukaryota > Viridiplantae > Streptophyta > Magnoliopsida > Malvales > Malvaceae > Gossypium > Gossypium arboreum. The sequence continues at coordinate 63,624,208 of NC_069074.1, read as the reverse complement.
AATGATTGAATGTGGACATTTGAAGAATAGGTAGAGATTAATTATTGGGTAATATGTTATGGTTGGTTGTTAAAACGTGCCTTAGTGAGGCATGCTAAATCATTAATTGATGCTATAATATGTGTCTTTAAACTGGTTAAGTTTGTGAAAGATTAAGGAAACAAAAAGGCTTGGAAAATAGCCTAAGTGTTGGCCACACGAGCAGAGGCATGGCCTTGTGTCTCAGCCGTGTGAAGGACACGGTCCCGCCATGCGGGTGTGTGGTACGGCCGTGTGACCATACTTCGATGATGACATCATAGTTAGAGAGTTACACGGCTGGCTCACACGGGCGTGTCCCCTGGCTCACACGGGCGTGTGACTCTGTATTTGGGAATTTTTCCCAAACCACTTTAAAATTTTCGATTTAGTTTCGACCCTTTTTCGATGTATGTTTTAGGCCTGTAGGCTCGTTAGAGTGACATCATTCATGTGTTTAAAAAATTTTAATTTGTACAAAATTTTATGGCCCAGTTTATAAAATAGTGTACGTTTAAGTCCGGTAACACCTTGAACCCTATCCCGACATCGGATATGGGTAAGGGGTGTTACAGTTACAACTCAGGCGTGTGTCTCAACCGTGTGTGCTATACAGCCTAGAACACAGGCGTGTGTCTTGGCAGTGTGAAACCTGCACCTAAATTTGAAGAATTTAATTAACCACACGGCCTAGCACACGAACGTGCGGCATGGCCATGTGCACAAGTCAGATAGTTACATGGGTACGAACACGACCTACAGCACGGGCGTGTCCCTTGGACCACACAGGCGTATAAGCCCTATAACTTAGAAAATTTTTGTAATTTCACAAAAAATTCTTAGAGTTTTTGATTAAGTCCTGACTTGATTCTAATGCTCGTATTAGGCCTCGAGGGTCCATTTAAGGGACGTTACGAATAATCTTGAAAAATGAACAGTGATTGACATGAATTATCTGAAAGACATTCTGAAAGTTTTAGTATGCTCCGTAACCCTATTTTAGTGATAGATAAAAGTTAGGTGTGTTACATTTAGTGGTATCAGAGCTACGATTTAGCTAGTTCTCTGATTTAACGTAGCAAACACGAGTTTAGCTATACATGCCATTATATAATTTGTGATAGTGTGATGTCTCCTGATAATTTTAATTGTGTTTTTCATATTAGTAATGTCATCCAACCAAGCTAGAGTTGAATCCGAGGAAGCTAGGAGCAATGTTTCAACTTCAGTCCAAAGAGTTACATTTGCATTTGGTAGTGAAAGGCCCGTCTCTAAAGGCCGAAGTGAGGAGGCAAAATAGGCCTTCTTTCAATTGATAAATGAATGGTTTACTGAGTATTTAAGAACAAACCCGCTATACAACGACCTCCCCCACCTGCTCCTTAACCGGTTCCTGAGGTATCACAGGGTGCTGAACCCGCTAAAACTGGTAAGCCTCCTGTAGATAAAATCCAGAAGCATGAGACAGAAGAATTTAGAGCTACCGCAGATGATGATCTAAAAAGGGCCAAATTTTGGTTGGAAAATACTATTTGGGTTTTTGATGAATTATCTTGTATGTCTGCTAAATGTCCGAAATGTACAGTATCTCTACTAAAAGATACAACTTATCATTGGTGGAATACCATAACTTCAATTGTACCGAGAGAGAACTTTACATGAGAATTATTTGAGGCTAAATTCAGAAAGAAATATGTTAGTCAGAGATTTATGGATCAGAAAAATAAAGAATTTTTAGAACTCAAGCAGGGAGACATGACTGTATTTGAGTATGAATGAGAATTTGTTCGGCTGAGTAAATATGCCAGAGAATGGGTCTAGTCTAAGGCTGAGATGTGTAAACGATTTGAACAGGGCTTAAATGAAGATATCAAGTTATTGATTAGAATTCTCGAAATAAGAGAATTTGAGGTGTTAACCGGTTGACCAAAAAAAGCTGAAGAATTGAGTTAAGAAAAGAAACAAGCTGAAAGAGAGGCTTGGGTTTCTCAAAAAAGGATTATGAGTAAGTCACAATCATCTACTTGTAAGAAAATAAAGAATTATTTTGATCATGTTACCACCTCTACGGGATATTCAAGAAGAGAGCGGGGCTCTCAACATTCTAGCCCGAGGTCTTCATCTCCATCTGTGACCAGTGTGGGTAGTGTTGATAATCCCAAACTGAAATGTAAACATTGTAACAAATTTCATTTTAGGGAATGCCATTTGAGAAGTGGAGCTTGTTACCAATGTGGTTCATTTGACCATTTTATCAGAGATTGTTTAGAAAGAGTTGAAAAAGAAATAGAACCAACTTCAAAGCCCGGTAATCCTGTTTCGAGGGGCAAACCACCCCGTCACCCCAGCAATGTTAGTGGTGGTCGAGGTACTAGCAGGGATATAGTAGTAAAATTTGAGGCACGAACACTTGCAAGAACATATGCTATTCGTGCTAGAGAAGATACTTCTACACCAGACGTCATTATTGGTACATTTTCTCTACTTGATACTAATATTACTACTTTGATTGATCCTGGTTTCACACATTCATACATATGCACAAACTTAGTGTCTGATAAAAATTTACCTATTGAATTCACTGAATTTGTGGTTAAAGTTTCAAACCCCTTGCGCTAGTTTGTTATGGTGGATAAAGACTGCAAAAACTGTTTGTTGATGGTAAAAAGGTATTGTTTTTCGGTTGACTTGATGTTATTTCCATTTGATGAATTTTATGTGATTTTAGGAATGGATTGGTTTACCCAATATAATGCAGTGGTGAATTGTAAACATAAATATATTGTATTAAAATGCTAGAGTGGTGAATTACTTCATGTTAAATCTGATAAAATGGATGGATTACCTAATGTGATTTCAGTAGTATTAGAACATAAATATGTCAAAAAGGGTTATAATGCTTATCTCGCATATGTGTTAGATACTAAAGTATCTGAATTAAAGATTCAGTCAGTGTCGGTTGTATGTGAATTTCCTGATGTATTCCTAAAAGAATTACCCGGTTTACCACCAGATAGAGAAGTGGAATTCTTTATAGATCTTGTTCCGGGTACAACACCGATATCTATAGCACCTTATAGAATGGCTCCTACTGAATTGAAAGAGTTGAAAGCAAAGTTGCAAGAATTGATTGACAAAGGTTTTGCTTGACCTAGTTTCTCACCTTGGGGTGCGCCGGTTCTGTTTGTAAAGAAGAAAGATGGGTCGTTGAGGCTGTGCATTGATTACAGACAGCTCAAAAAATTTATAGTAAAGGACAAGTATCCATTGCCTCATATTGATGACTTGTTTGACCAGTTAAAATGTGCCACGGTATTTTCAAAGATTGATCTCCATTCTTGCTATTATCAACTACGGGTAAAAGATGCAGATGTTGTAAGAGTATGCCCAAAGATCAATCACGAGATCGATGTAAAAACATACTTGGTTTATCGTGTTTATTAATATAAGGCGTTGCCATTATTATTTCAGTTTCTTTTCTGTGTGCATAAATAAACTGTTTTATAATAATGTCCTGAGAATAATATGATTATTCTTAAAAGATCCTTAGTCAAGTATTATTGTTGGCTAGGACAATAATAATGCATTAAGACTAACATGTAGTTGATTGATGATAAAGAGTTGTCATTGATATGGAGTGTCAGAATCAATGCATGAATATGTGTGTTAGAGAACAACATATTGGACTGACCCGCTATGAGTATGTTTCTTAGATTATTATGTAATTGTCACAACATTACTCATAGTGATTAATATGTATATGATCCTCATACTTTAGATCATCTTTATCCCAACATCATGAGTTGTATATTTTGATACAGTCAAACAAACACCGTAACTGGTTGTTCTATAAAGACTGATGTTGGATATACCACAATCTATGTTGAGGGATATAGTTGATCAATATAGGATAAGTCTCTCCTACATAATGGGAGTAATATCTCAGGCCACTTGATTGAGTGAGGCTAGAAATGCATGGCCATGCTCAAATAAGTTGATATGAGATGTCATATTTATTTGTGTATCATAGTCTACTCAAGGTATCAAGAAACATAGGATAGACTATGCAAGTGTGACTATTCCATGACTTGTGTCCATTCCAAAGATATAGGACTTAAGGATTAATGCATGAAATGTTAATCACAAAAGGTTATGTCGAATCATGACTTCTTGTAACTTAGGCAGCATTGATGCATTTCTAGATGCCACTTATTGTTTGTAACATTAGAATCGTTCTAATATTACTACTAACGTTACAAGAACTTATAGGGTCACACCCTATGGTTGAAATGAACAAGGTAAAACATAGTTGGTATATTGCTTGGTTGCCACATGAATTAAATTAATTATAGAATTAATTTAGTTGGCAATCAAATTGTTGAACATACTATATGTACAAGGATGTTATACACATAATCAGAACATAATTTTATTGATATATGAATTTAGTTTGTACATAAGTTTAAATAAATATAGTTTATCAAATCTTTATTATAATTAAAGTAATTCTAATTTGTCGGTTAAACATTATTATATTTATTTGAATGATAATTATTATGTTCGGATTAATTTTAATGAATTAAAATTGTTATAGATATATACCAATTAAGAGGAGTTAAATATAGCAAGGGTAAAAACCTTAAAAGGATATATAAAAACTAGCTTTGAAAATATGCAATGTGGTCTACCAAATTGTTTAGCAAAATACTCTCGAAAATAGTTTTTGGGATTTCTACCGCTCATTGTCAATCGTGGACTATGTAGAGGCCGGCATCGAAAAAGGTTGTGGCTTGGTTCGACAGTGGTTCAGCATTCCTGTTGCCTAGGCGTCGCTGTCTACTCAGATTGAAGTTTTGGTAATTTCGAAACCTTTTTATCACCCTGATTTGTTCCTTACACGTGGATCCTTGGTTTGGATCGTTGAAATTTTTTTTATTTTCGCTGCGCCTTGGAGGCACCGGTGTTCCAACAGTGGTATCAGAGCCACTTGTTTAATACCACTCGGGCTTAAATACTTGGATGATGCAATTGTATGAGATGCATGTTTTAATTTTATTATGTTATTCTTGTTTAAATAGTTTAAATAAAATCTGATAATTGTTCCTTTCGATAAGTGATTAAATGTTAATCATGACGTTATGGCCTATTCAGTTTTATGTTTTTACTGTTAACTTTAAGAAATCTATGATGAAGCAGGGGTGGCATTTACAATTTCCAGTAACAGATTACTGGCCAGTGGAACAAGGGTTGTTCCGATATGAAACCTCAAGGGTTAAAATCCTAAAAACACGATTTTGTTGATAAAAGTTATCAAATCGTGAGGTTTCATTTGACTGGGGTTCGCGCCCAGGGATGGGATCTGGCGGTATGTTTTGTAATAAATATACTTAATGGGCCATAAAAGGTTGAAAGGATATTTTATAATTCACTTAGTAAAACGTTGTATAAAGTATGCTATTTTTTGAAATGCACGGTGTTTGAAATGCATAGTTATAGCCCGATGACCCATTTGATAAAAGGTTGTAATTTTATAAATACAGCTTGTGTGTCGTGCCTTACTACTATTCTTCTGTATTTCTCTTCTCATCTTACTCCATCGTATGTAATACGAGTTTCTAAATTTTTTAATTTGTAAAAGTTTCTGTGGACTAGACGAGAAGGAAGATGGGCCGACCAGTGTGGATTGACATCTTGTGAAACGGCTTACACCTTTAGGTTCCCTCTTGGTTCTCCCATTGGCTTGGATTGAACCACCATAGTTTATGGGCTATAACTATTGCATTTATTTATTGCTTTACTTATTCATGTATGAGATGATATGGATGTCTAAAGCATGCAAATTTGGTAATAATAAACCCCATTAACTGATGAGATCAATTAAAAGATTAAATGGACTAAAGTAGGCCATAATTGGTGAGATGTAACACTCTAATAAAATCCCTCTATTAAAATATTAAGTCAACATGGCCTTCCAATTTATGCCCTCGTTAAGGCCTTGATCAATACTAGGTAGGTTTTGCCAAAGTGAAGTACTAGTATTTATCTTGGTTAAATGCGAAGAATAAACAAGTGATATTCGCATGTTAAAAATTGGTTAATGACTTAACTAGGTTACTCTAGTAGGATTAGAAACCTAGAGGCAAGTAATTTGGATAAATCATAAGATGATTAGAACAAGAGTTGTTCACCAAATTGTAGGAGTTACATATGATGTAATTAGCAAGTGTTGCTTACCTAAATAACCATAATCTTGAGAGTAAAGCCAAAGCTGACTTAAGAGGAGGTGAAATATGGATCCTTAACCCACTAGAAATACTTTCAAGAAAGTCTTTCCGAAATTAATATATGAGGGTTATTAATTTTGAAATAGTGGGAACATCATTTAATAAAGTCCTTTTAATGATTGATATAAACTTGGTAAATTTATTCACACACATATTTTATTGTTGTAGATATATTATGGCTACAAACACTAATACATTCTGATTACGATCGGTCCTTGAGAAGGACAAATTGAATGGTTTGAATTTTCTTGACTGGTTCCGTAACTTGAGGATTGTCCTCAAACAAGAACGGAAATTATATGTCATTGAAAAACCATTTCCTGATGAACCACTGGCTAATGCCTCGAGGGCTGATAAAGATGCTTACAAGAAGCATCTCGATGAAATGGTAGACGTTGGATGTCTTATGCTTGCCACTATGAATCCTGAGCTTCAAAAGCAACATGAGTATATGGTTGCTTATGATATGATCGAGCGCCTGAAAGAACTATATCAAGGGCAAGCAAGGCAAGAGAGGTTCGATATCTCTAAGGCCCTATTCCAATGTAAGCTGGCTGAAGGAAGCCCAGTAGGACCTCATGTTCTTAAGATGATTGGTTATATTGAAAGCCTATCTAAGCTTGGGTTTCCATTGAGCCAAGAGTTGGCTACTGATGTTATTCTGCAATCGTTGCCGGATAGTTACAGCCAGTTTGTCCTCAATTTCAATATGAATGAAATTGACAAGACTCTGCCATTGCTTGCTCAAGATGTTACTGACTGCTGAAGGCAACATGAAAAAGGTTGGACCCAAGCCCATACTGATGGTCCGTAACAACAAGGGCAAGGGAAAGGCTAAAGTCCCGACAAAGCCCAAAGGCAAAGGTAAGCCCAATCTTGGAAAGGGAAAGGCTACACTGAAACCTAAAGGTGGGGTGTCTAAGGAAGGAAACTGTTTTCATTGTGGTGTGACTGGACATTGGAAGCAGAACTGCCCTGTCTATCTTGAGGAAATCAAGAAGGCCAAAGCAAGCGGAACGTCTGTTTCAGGTATTTATGTTATTGATATTAATTTATCAACTACTACTTCTTGGGTATTAGATACTGGTTGTGGTTCTCATATTTGTACTTCTGTATAGGGACTACAAAGGAGTAGGACTTTGGCTAGAGGAGATGTGGACCTGCGAGTTGGAAATGGAGCAAGAGTTGCTGCATTAGCTGTGGGAACATATACTTTATCTTTGCCTAGTGGACTTGGTTTAATTTTAGAGGATTGTTATTTTGTGCCCAGTTTGACTAAAAACATTATTTCAATTTCTTGTTTGGACAAAATTGGTTTTGAAATAATAATTAAGAATAATTATTGTTCCTTTTATCTCAATAATGTTTTCTATGGTTCGGCACAATTGATTAATGGCCTCTATATTTTAGATCAAATGAATCCTATTTACAACATAAATACTAAAAGATCTAAAATAAATGACTCAAATTAAACTTATCTTTGGCATTGTCGTTTGGGCCACATAAGTGAGAAACGCATATCCAAACTCCATAAAGATGGTCTCTTGGATTCATTTGTTTTTGAACAATTTGAAGTATGTGAATCTTGCTTATTAGGAAAAATGACTAAATCTCCTTTTACTGGTAAAAGTGAACGAGCTAGTGATTTATTGGGCTTAATACATTCAGATGTATGTGGACCAATAAATACACAAGCCAGAGGTGGATTTCACTACTTCATTACTTTCACTGATGATTTCAGTAGATGTGGGTATGTTTATCTCATGCGCCATAAATCTGAGGCCCTTGAAAAGTTCAAGGAATTCAAAAATGAAATACAAAATCAACTAGGAAAAACTATTAAGACACTTCAATTTGATCGAGGTGGAGAGTATTTGAGCCTAGAGTTTGATGATCTTTTGAAGGAATGTGGGGTTGTCTCACAACTTACTCCTCCTGGTACTCCTCAATGGAATGGAGTTTTTGAGAGAAGAAATCAAACTCTATTAGACATGGTTCGATCCATGATGAGTCATGCTAATCTACCGACTTCCTTTTGGGAACATGCACTTGAAAAAGCTATTTTCACACTAAATCGTGTTCCATCTAAATTGGTTCAAAAGACGCCATATGAGATGTGGACTGGGAAACGTCCCAATATGTCTTTTATGAAAATTTGGGGTTGCGAAGCTTATGTTAAACGTCAGACGTCTACTAAGCTTGAACACAAATCTGAAAGGTGTATCTTTGTGGGGTATCCGAAAGAAACCAAAGGATATTATTTCTTTAATCCCACTAAGAACAAATTGTTTGTTGCTCGGACTAGTGTCTTCCTAGAGAGAGAATTTGTTTCTAGAAAAAGAAGTGGGAGAAAGATTGAACTTGAAGAAATTCAAGAATCACAAGATACCACTGAACCAGAGATAGAACAACAGCAAATTCCACAAGAAATTGAGGAACAAGTAACTACTGTAGAAATATAACCACCGCGTAGATCTTTAAGAGAATGCCATGCACCTGAGAGATATGAATTTCTCATTACAACGCATGGTGACATTCTTCTTATAAATCAAGATGAGCCTAGGACTTATCAAAAAGCGGTGGCGAGCCCAGACTCTGAGAAATGGCTTGAGGCCATGAGATCTGAGATGGATTCCATGTATGAAAACCAAGTTTGGACTTTGGTTGACCCACCCAAAGGGGTTAAACCTATAGGGTGCAAGTGGGTTTTCAAAAAGAAAACCGACATGGATGATAATGTACAAACATACAAGGGGCGATTAGTCGCTAAAGGTTTTTGCCAAATTCATGGTGTTGACTATGATGAAACCTTTTCTCCTGTAGCTATGTTTAAATCCATCAGGATCTTGCTCGCCATAGCTGCATTTCATGATTATGAAATCTGGCAGATGGATGTCAAAACAGCTTTCCTTAATGGGAAACTTGAAGAGGATGTGTATATGACACAAACTGAAGGTTTTGTCGATCCAAAGGATGCTGGAAAGATATGTAAGTTACAAAGATCCATTTATGGATTAAAGCAAGCTTCTCGAAGTTGGAATCTTCATTTTAACGATGTAATCAAAGAGTTTGGTTTTATCAAAAATGAAGATGAGCCATGTGTTTACAAGAAAGTTAGTGGGAACAAAATCACATTCTTGGTACTGTATGTGGATGACATACTTATCATGGGCAATGACATACCTACCTTACAGTCTATTAAGACTTGGTTAGGAAGTTGTTTTTCTATAAAGGACTTGGGCGAAGCCACTTACATCTTAGGAGTCAAGATCTATAGAGATAGATCAAGACGACTACTAGGTCTAAGTTAAGGTACATATATAGATAAAGTATTGAAAAGGTTCAATATGAAAGAATCTGAGAGAGGATTCTTACCTATGAGACATGGTATTTCACTCTCGAAGGAAATGTGTCCTTCAACTCCACAAGAGAGAGAACGCATGAGTAAAATTCCATATGCTTCTGCTATTGTATCTATCATGTATGCCATGTTATGTACCCGTCCAGATGTCTCATATACCTTAAGTATGACGAACAGGTACCAAGTAGATTTTGGTGAAGGTCACTGGACCACAGTCAAGAATATCCTTAAGTACTTAAGAAGAACTAAGGATACGTTCCTAATATATGGAGGTGAGGAAGAGTAAAGTGTAAAAGGTTACACTGATGCCAGCTTCCAAACCGACAAGGATGATTCTCGATCGCAATCAGGTTTTGTGTTTTGCCTTAATGGTGGTGCTGTGAGCTGGAAGAGTTCAAAGCAAAGTACAGTAGCCGATTCTACAATAGAGGCTGAGTATATTGCAGCTAGTGAGGCAGCAAAAGAAGCGATTTGGATCAAGAAGTTCATTACTGAACTAGAGGTTGTGCCTAGCATATCAGATGCTATAGAACTCCGATGTGATAACAATGGAGCCATTGCACAAGAAAAAGAACCCAGATCTCACCAACGATCCAAACATATACTTAGGCGCTACCATCTTATTCGAGAGATTATCGATCGAGGGGATATAAAGATATGCAGAGTACCTACAGATGATAACATTGCTGATCCCCTGACCAATCCTCTGACACAGTAGAAGCATGATCATCATACTAAGTCACTTGGTATTAGATATATAAGTGATTGGTCTTATTGCTAGTGGGAGATTGTAAGAGTATACCCAAAAATCAATCACGGGATGGTTGTAATAACATACTTGGTTTATCATGTTTATTAATATAAGGCGTTGCCATTATTATTTCAATTTCTTTTCTGTGTGCATAAATAAACTGTTTTATAATAATGTCCTGAGAATAATATGATTATTCTTAAAAGATCCTTAGTCAAGTATTATTGTTGGCTAGGACAATAATAATGCATTAAGACTAACATGTAGTTGATTGATGATAAAGAGTTGTCATTGATATGGAGTGTCGAATCAATGCATGAATATGTGTGTTAGAGAACAACATATTGGATGACCGCTATGAGTATGTTTCTTCGATTATTATGTAATTATCACAACATTACTCATAGTGATTAATATGTATATGATCCTCATACTTGAGATCATCTTTATCCCAACATCGCGAGTTGTATATTTTGATACTGATCAAACAAACACCGTGAATCGGTTGTTCTATAAAGATCGATGTTGGATATACCACAATCTATGTTGAGGGATATAGTTGATCAATATAGGATAAGTCCCTCCTACAAAATGGGAGTAATATCTCAGGCCACTTGATTGAGTGAGGCTAGAAATGCATGGCCATGCTCAAATAAGTTGATATGAGATGTCATACTTATTTGTGTATCATAGTCTACTCAAGGTATCAAGAAACATGGGATGGACTATGCAAGTGTGAAGACTTGTGTCCATTCCAAAGATATAAGACTTAAGGATTAATGCATGAAATGTTAATCACAAAAGGTTATGTCGAATCATGACTTCTTGTAACTTAGGCAGCATTGATGCATTGCTAGATGCCACTCATTGTTTGTAACATTAGAATTATTCTAGTATTACTGCTAACGTTACAAGAGCCTATAGGGTCACACCCTATGGTTGAAATGAACGAGGTAAAACATAGTTGGTATATTACTTGGTTGTCACATGAATTAAATTAATTATAGAATTAATTTAATTGGGCAATCAAATTGTTGAACATACTATATGTACAAGGATGTTGTACACATAATCAGAACATAATTTTATTGATATATGAATTTAGTTCGTATATAAGTTTAAATAAATATAGTTTACCAAATCTTTATTATAATTAATGTAATCATAATTTTTCGGTTAAACATTATTATATTTATTTGAATGATAATTATTATGTTTGGATTAATTTTAATGAATTAAAATTAGTTATAAATATATACCAATTAAGAGGGAGTTAAATATAGTAAGGGTAAAAACCCTAAAAAGGATATATAAAAACTAGCCCAAAAATATGCAATGTGGTCTAGCAGCCGTTTAGCAAAATACTCTCTGAAAATAGTTTTCTGGGATTTCTACTGTTCATTGACAATCGGGTGGACTACGTAGAGGTCGACATCGGAAAAGGTTGTGGCTTGGTTCGATAGTGGTTCAGCATTCCTATTGCCTAGGTGTCACTGTCTACTTAGATTGAAGTTTCGGTAATTTCGAAACCTTTTTATCACCCCGATTCGTTCCTTACACATTGATTCTTGGTTTGGATCGCCAAAATTTTTTTTATTTTTCGCTGCGCCTTGGAGGCACTGGTGTTCTAACAGATGTACCAAAGATAGCTTTTAGAACTAAGTATGGACACTATGAGTTTCTTATGATGCCATTCGGTCAGACAAATGCACCTGCAGTGTTTATGGATCTGATAAACAGAATTTTTAGCCCGTATTTAGACAGGTTTATGGTGGTATTTATAGATAATATTTCGGTTTACTCCTAAGATGAAAATGAACATGCGGAACATTTAAGAATAGTGTTGCAAACTTTTTGAGAGAAACAATTGAATGCAAAATTTAGTAAATGTGAATTTTGGCTACGGGAAGTTAGTTTTCTTGGGCATATAGTATCTACTGAAGGAGTTAGGGTGGACCCGAATAAAATTTCGGCCATTGTTAATTGGAAGCCATTGAAGAATGTATCTGAAGTCTGAAGTTTTCTGGGACTAGCTAGTTATTATCGAAGGTTTGCAAAAACTTTTTCCATGATAGCTTCTCTGATGACCCGTCTATTGCAAAAAGATGTGAAATTTCAGTGGACTGATAAATGCCAGGAGAGTTTTGACAGATGAAAAGCTTTATTGACAGAAGCTCCAGCGTTAGTTCAGCAAAAATCGGGTAAGGAATTTATAGTTTACAGTGATGCGTCATTGAATGGTTTAGTCTGTGTCTTAATGCAAGA